>NC_138865.1:19097184-20297184 GCF_965194805.1 Balaenoptera borealis | reverse complement strand
CTTTCATCCTAACCCTATTCATACCATTTGGGAAAAGACTGCGTGATGTTCTCCTTGGTCACTGAAACCCTCAGAATGAGAGGATAAAAAGAGTGAAAGTCCTAATACTTCACAAAGTTTCAGACTCCATAATGCAGTGATCAGTTTCCAACATAATGGTAAATAAGTGAAAATACCATTAAAATATAACACCCATTATCAGATGTTTGTTAGGGGTAAAATTATGGTCAACTGATTAATAGATGTAAATTAAAAGAAACCTATACACATCATATTTTATCTGCTATTGTATACTTATATACATACATGTATTTATGCCTATCCTTATATAAATAATGAGCTTAAATTAAATGCTACAGCAATTTCAAAAATAATTATTTTACTGTAAATCAAAATGATTAGCAAATTCTTGTTCCATAATTCTTCTGAATACAAGTTTTCAATTCCAAAATAGTATTTCAACTGATGGTTTATGTTTTGACTCTTCCTAATGGAACTTGGTCTCATACTGTCAAGGGCTATGAACATAGCTTTCATGTCTTTGTAAAATCTCAACTCAATTTTTGTTTAGTTAGTAATTATCAACATTGGACTCTGAAAACTGAAGAAATACATAATTTGTTTACAATAATATAATTAGGTTTTGCTAAGTTTTCACTAAGTGTTATATGAAAAATAAAGATATACACTGGTGGGAAAGGATACGGTGAGATACAAAGAATTTAAAAACAGCCTGGTTGACTAAAGGGCTGCCTCTTGTAGGGGGCATTGTGCGGCGCGGCTCAGAGCCTCCTTCAGGACTGAGAGATTCATTTCCCAGCTCCTGGCAGCCTTCTTCGGAAATAACTCCATTAGAGAAAATCTACATGCTCATGGTCACATTCCCCTTTCCAGGTCCTTGTGGGCACATCAAGGCCCAGTGTCCTGCCCCAGCTTGTGACAACTCTGAGAAGCCATCACCAAGTGGCCGGCTGAGGTCTCTGTTGAGACAGATAACAGCTACCCTGACCCTTTACCCAATTCTGTTTTTTTCTTTCTCAAGATCATCTCTCAAGAAACTTTCAACACTCAGACCCCCATCTTAGGGATTTCTTTCTATGAACCAATCTGCAACAATTCCACACTACTTGGCCCTTCTCCCTCAGGCCCAAATAATCAACCTCACTTTGTTGCCCATGTGAGTAATTGTCTCAAACACTTGGCAAACCTTTGTTGAGGGTGTCCTAAGTCTCAGGCACTGTGCTTCCAAAGAGGAATGCAGAGGGGAATGAGACAAAATTGTTGCTAGGGATGAGTGAAAGCTGTGGGTGAAAACACATATACCCATGTTCATGGCTCACTATCATTCTCATCCATCTGGTACCCCACATTGTATTTTTCTTTTGCTACTGACAATTAAGGTTATTACATTTTTATATGGGCACACAAATATCTTGTAACTCCCTCCCTACTTCCATCTTGCCCCTGATGGTAGCCCAGTAACCAATAAACTTCGTTTTCTTTCTTCTTTCATTTCCTATGTAATTCTCACAAACATTCATAAGATGAAAGAAAAGGAAAGCCATGAGAATCTATATCATCAGTCTTGGAAGGCCACTGAGGGGCCCCTTCTGGATTTCTACCAATATTGTTCTTCTCTTATAATTTCTATGTACATTTCTTTAAGCAAGAATAGAGAAAAAAAATATTTTTATTATTTGTTAACGAATTGTGTTTTGTTTTTGTCTTTTATCTTTAATACAAAACACAATATTTCACCATCATTATGTAACGAATTGACGACAGACTAGTCTGAACTTCCCAGACCTTGGAATATGTAATATCAGGTATATATGCATATGTGTGTGTGTATGTGTTTAAATAGACCAAATAATTTAATTTAAAGTAAATAATAGTAAAATGCATTGTTTTTAAGCAAACTAATCCTTATCCAGCTTTAGTGTGACCACCCCAGCTCTATAAAGGAGAATCAAAGTGTTGGGTATTGTGAGTTTGGGTTTGACTGTCCTGAATTTGAATACATATTGTGTATTGATCAGCTGTGGGACGTCAGGCAAGATCTAGCCATGTGACTCTGGGAGCGGTTATTTGGTTGTTCCCTTTTTTTTTTAACATCTTTATTGGAGTATAATTGCTTTACAATGGTGTGTTAGTTTCTGCTTTATAACAAAGTGTATCAGTTATACATATACATATAACCCCATATCTCCTCCCTTTTGCGTCTCCCTCCCTCCCACCCTCCCTATCTCACCCCTCTAGGTGGTCACAAAGCACTGAGCTGACCTCCCTGTGCTATGTGGCTGCTTCCCACTAGCTATCTATTTTACATTTGGTAGCATATATATGTCCATACCACTCTCTCACTTCATCCCAACTTACCGTTCCCCCTCCCTGTGTCCTCAAGTCCATTCTCTACATCTTTATTCCTGTCCTGCCTCTAGGTTCTTCAGAATCTTTTTTTTTTTTTTAGATTCCATATATATGTGTTAGGATACTGTATTTGTTTTTCTCTTTCTGACTTACTTCACTCTATGACAGACTCTAGATTCATCCATCACTACAAATAACTCAATTTCATTTCTTTTTATGACTGAGTAATATTCCATTGTATATATGTGCCACATCTTCTTTATCCATTCATCTGTCGATGGACATTTAGGTTGCTTCCATGTCCTGGTTATTGTAAATAGTGCTGCAATGAACATTGAAGTACATGACTCTTTTTGAATTATGGTTTTCTCAGGGTATATGCCCAGTAGTGGGATTGCTGGGTCATATGATAGTTCTATTTTTAGTTTTTTAAGGAAACTCCATACTGTTCTCCATAGAGGCTGTATCAATTTACATTCCCACCAACAGTGCAAGGGGGTTCCCTTTTCTCCACACCCTCTCCAGCATTTATTTTTTGTAGATTTTTTGATGATGGCCATTCTGACTGGTGTGAGGTGATACCTCATTGTAGTTTTGATTTGCATTTCTCTAATGATTAGTGATGGCAAGCATCTTTTCATGTGTTTGTTGTCAATCTGTATATCTTCTTTGGAGAAATGTCTATTTAGGTCTTCTGCCCACTTTTGGATTGGGTTGTTTGTTTTTTTGATATTGAGCTGCATGAGCTGCTTGTAAATTTTGGAGATTAATCCTTTGTCAGTTGCTTCATTTGCAAATATTTTCTACCATTCTGAGAGTTGTCTTCTCGTCCTGTTTATGGTTTCCTTTGTTGTGCAAAAGCTTTTACTTTAAGCCTCTTTGGTAAATGGTTATAATAATACCTGTCTCATGGCATGGCCATGAGGGTTAAGTGATTGACAGAAAGAACAGGAAGCACTTGGGAGGTGTTTGTGGTAGATGCTCAGCAAACGGAAGCTATGTTATTTAGATTGAATGAGTTTAGAATTTTACATTTAAAAGCAAAACATATTTCAATTACATAATAAAATAGAACCACGGATTTTCCAGCACCACAATGGTTTCCTCAGCTGAATTATGAAGAACTGTAAAGCATAGTGGTTGCTTGACATAGGCATGAATTTTATCCTCAACAATGCCTCCTTCCCACAGGGCTTCCATCCTCAAAAAAATACATTTGAGGTTTCATTTGCTGCAGGGCTATTTCACTCTTATGGACATATTGTTAATAAAAGGAGTCAGAGTTTTTGATTGCCCAGGTACTTCTCCTTCCTCTTCTGAGAATCCCTTAATAATACTGTGTTGCAGCATTTTGAACAAATATCTATCTTTTCTGAGTACTTAATCTCCTTGTCACTGGTCTCTAATAGTATGACAACTTTTTTTCAGGTGGCTCAATTGTAAAATGTTTCTCTGGATGGGATCTGAATTATTTGTGGTCATCTTGTTCACTAGAGGCATTTTACATCACTGAACTTAATTCACTGGGTTTTGAGAAATTGTGTATGTAATCTGTATTACATTCATGAACTTGTCTCCCTCAGTTTATTTTATACTGTCCAAAGAAATCTGAGGTTTATGGACAGGTGTTTTATAAACATATATGTCCTTGGTATTTTATCATTTATATTCTTCATGGCCCTATCGTACTTCTAGGCAATTTAAATAGTTTTCCTTGCCCTCATACGCTTGCCCCAATGTTCATTGCAGCACTATTTGCAATAACCAGGACATGGAAGCAACCTAAAAGTCCATCAACAGAGGAATGGATAAAGAAGATGTGGTACATATATACAATGAAATATTACTTAGCCATAAAAACGAATGAAATTGTGCCATTTGCAGAGATGTAGATGGATCCAGAGACTGTCATATAGAGTGAAGTAAATCAGAAAGAGAAAAACAAATATCATATAATATCACTTATATGTGGAATCTAGAAAAATGGTGCAGATGAACTTATTTGCAAAGCAGAAATAGAGACAGATGTAGAGAACAAACATATGGATACCAAGGGGGGAAGGGAGGGTGGGATGAACTGGGAGATTGGGATTGACATATATACACTACTATGTATAAAATAGATAACTAAAAAGAACTTACTGTATAGCACAGGGAACTCTACTCAGTGATCTGTGGTGACCTAAATGGGAAGGAAATCCAAAAAAGAGGGATATATGTATATATACAGCTGATTCACTTTGCTGTACAGCAAAAACTAATGCAACATTATAAAGCAACTATACTCCGATAAAAATTAATTTAAAAAAATATGTTCAGATACTTAAAAAAATAAAATAAAATAAAATACCATGTTTTCCTTGAAAAACCAGAATCTCAACTCCATCGTATTCCTAGATAATATTTTTTGACTGAGTGCAAAACACATATTGTAGTTCTGTTGGATAAATGCTCAACAAAGTCATTTTAAATAAGTTTATGAGGTTTTTCCCCCCTGTGATATCTTCATCTGGCAGTTAAATATTTCCTGGGTCTTGACAGTAAATTCTAAAGAATGAATTTCAGAGTGACCTGTTTCTCTCAGCAGATGACTTGGCTTCCTATATTTCACAGTGAAAGTAAGATCTTGAGGGTTTTGTTTTGTTTTATCACGGTATGTTTAGGCTATATGGGTAATAAAGTGGGCATTCTCCTGTAGTTTTACAGGAGAGTGATTAATTCTAGGGCAGATAATATGATTGATCTGAGGATTATATGAAAGAAGCACTACGCTTTCCTGGAGGTCATGGGAAAACACCGGGTTGAGGACACAGACATATGGCTCCTGCCAGAAAAGCTTTCTAATATAAGTAGCATGGCATCAGGCATTCATTTATTCATCCATGCAACAAATATCTGTTGAAGACTTATCATCTTCTAGGTACTGGGACACAGCTGCAAACAAAACAGGGAAGATCACTTCCCTCATGGAGCATACATCCTGATGTGGAAGAGGGTGATAGAACAGACTTAGAAAAATAATTCAGATACTATAGCAATATAGAGAAAACAACAAAATCATTATCTCTGGGCATAGAGATTTGGGAAAGCCTCCCTGAAGAGTCACATATGACTGAGTCTTAACTCATGGGCAGAAGTCAAGGGGATCTCAGGAAGAGCCTTGGCACTGAGGGTGCAGTACTGAAGAAGGCCTGGGGTAAGAAAAAAGCTTGGATGAATCACCAACAGTAAGATCAAGGTAGCTCTATTGTGTTGAAAGAGGGACTGACTATTGGGATGCTAATTTGGGGAAGTAGTGTCCATTCCAGATGGTGAGAAGTTTGGGGAGGCCATCAGAGGACGTGAAGCGAGGAGAGTCACATTATATTTTAGTAAGATTATACTGGCTGCAATGTTCAGAGATTGTAAGTGAGGAAACAGAGACGCTAGCGTAAGGTTTCTTTCAAGAGGCCATGCCAAGGTTCAGATGGCTGTGTGTCTGTTGAGAGAGCAGAGTGGGGAGGGGGACGGAAACAGTAGGGTTTCCCAGCAAATTTTGACAATAATTTGACCTAGTGCCAAGGGTAAAACCATCTCTTTGTTCCATGTTCCCTGAACCCTGTACCCTGATAAACCTTTGCATAGTCTCCGTAATTTACCTTTGACTTACTGAGATTGTTTGGCAAAAGGTAAAGACACATCAATGTTAGTTTGAGTACCCACAGATTACTAAGAAGGAGACTTCAAGAAAAGAGCAGATAATCCAATATTCTCAGTAAAGGCTTAAAGGCTATTTACATTTAAATATTAGCATTTGATGCATGTCCTAGTCTGTCAAATTAATAGATACTGTTTATGTATAACATCTGCCAATGGAAAGTGAAATAAAATCCCAATTTTAAAGAGCAGACTTACAAATGCATTTGGGAATACAATTATTTTTTATGCTAGGAAAGGCCAGTCTTACAACACACTATAACATGTAGTTTTTTCTATTCTTACTTTCTCAGTTATCACTTAAAAAATGTTAAACTATCAAGTGAAAGAAGCCAGCCTGAAAAGGCTACATTCTATATGATTCCAAATATATATATTCTAGAAAAGACAGTGAAAAAAATCTGTGGTTGCCAGGGATTCATAAGAAGGGGAGTAGGATTGAATAGGTAAAATACAAGGGACTTTTTAAGGTGGTGAAACTATTCTGTATGATACTGTAATGGTGGATACCTGGCAGCAAGCAGTTGTCAAAACCCATAGAACTTTGTAGAACAAAGAGTGAAACTTAATCTGTGGACATTTAAATTTCATTTAGGAATTTGGGGATCTCAGGGTGGAATGCAGACTATGACAAAAAATATAAATTTATTACAAACATATAAAACAACCTTATTGAAGGCAGAGGGAATAAAAGATGTTGAATTAAGTAGCTTTGGAAAGGAGTCTGTGAGACTAAAGCCAAGGTAACTATATATAAGCATTATGCTCTATTGATAAAATTATTTCCTACATGGGTAGGGGTTACAAATTTTGCTGCTGCTATACAGTTATACTGGAATTGAATAATTAAATAAGTTCATGAGCAAAGGTGAGAGCCAGGTTTTTCACTGTTGGAATGGAGTTCACAGATAAGCATGGGGAGGAAGCTAGAATAATCTATGTGGTAAAAGACTTGGAAACCAACAGAACTCATGTTTAGTTAATATAGATACAGAGGTTTAGATATAGAAATACTCATAGATATGTGTAAATACATAAGTTAATATACGCACATATATTTCCTTGCTCTGTCAACTGGGGTAGGTTAAAGGGAAAAATAGCCCAGTGAATGAACACATCTAGTGCCCAGATCTTGGTTTCTAATACTATTCTCCAATAATAGGAACCAGCTATCGTTGGAGAAATGGCTGGTTCTAGGACTGGGACACAAAATATACACAATGAACCTAGAGAATCTTGCAGTGTCAGAAAACAAGGAAGTGCTCAAAACAGGGAAACCTACATTGATGGAGGTATGCTGACATGACACAGGAGTCAATTCAAAGAACTCTTATTGGCTAAAACTGAAACAATTTGAGAAAACAAAATAAGTATAGAAATTTTGGGTCTTAAAAATTTTCCCATGTATTTGTGGTTTTTACAGCTTTTTTCCTATAATTGATTTCCAATCTCACAGTGTTGTGGTCAAAGACATGCTTGATACGATTTCAATTTTCCTAAATTTTCCAACGCTTGATTTGTGACCCAAGATGTGATCTATTCTGGAGAATATTCCATGTGCACTTGAGAAGAAAGTGTATTCTGTCACTTTTGGGTGGAATGCTCTATAAATATCATTAAATCTGTCTGGTTTATTGTGTCATTTAAAGCTTGTGTTTCCTTATGTATTTTCTGTTTGGATGATCAATTGGTGTCAATTGGTGTAAGTAAGGTGTTAATGTCCCCTACTATTACTGTGTTACTGTCAATTTACCCTTTCATGGTTGTTAGCATTTGCCTTATGTATTGAGGTGCTCCTATGTTGGGTGCATAAACATTTATAATTGTTATACCTTCTTCTTCGATTGATTCCTTGATCATTATGTAGTGTCCTTCCTTATCTCTTGTAACAGTCTTTATTTTAAAGTCTATTTTATCTGATATCAGTATTGCTGCTCCAGATTTCTTTGATTTCCATTTGCATGGAATATCTTTTTCCATCCCTTCAGTCTGTATGTGTCCCTGGGTCTGAAGTGGGTCTCTTATAGACAGCATATATATGAGTCTTGTTTTTGTATCCATTCAGCCAGTCTCTGTCTTTTGGTTGGGGAGATCACTGAATAAATCAAAGAAGAAAGTTACAAATACATAGAAACAAATGACAATGAGAACTCAATGACCCAAACCTATGGGACGCAGCAAAAGCAGTTCTAAGAGAGAAGTTTATATCAATTTAATCTCATCTCAAGAAACAGGAAAAATCTCAAATAAACAATTTAACCCTACATTTAAAGCAACTAGAGAAAGAAGAACAAAGAAAACCCAAAGTCAGTAGAAGGAAGGAAAATATAAAGATCAGAGGAGAAATAAATGAAATAGAAACAAAGAAAGCAGTAGTAAAGATCAATAAAACTAAAAGCTGGTTCTTTGAGAAGATACACAAAATTGATAAACCTTAGCCAGACTCATAAGAAAAAAAGGGGGAGGATGCAAATCAGTAAAATTAGAAATGAAAATGGAGAAATCACAACTAAAACTGCAGAAATACAAAGGCTTATAAGAGACTACTACAAACAACTGTATGCCAATAAAATGGACAACCAGGAAGAAATGGACAAATTCTTGGAAAGGTCCTATTTTCCAAGACTGAATCAGGAAGAATTAGAAAATATAAACAGACATATCACAAGTAATGAAATTGAAACTGTATTAAAATTCTTCCAAGAAACAAAATTCCAGGACCAGATGGCTTCACAGGTGAATTCTATCAAGTATTTAGAAAAAAACTAACACTCATCCTTCTCAAACTCTTCCAAAAAATTGCAGAGGAACACTCCCAAATTCATTCTACGAAGGCACCATCACCCTGATACCAAAACTAGAAAAAGATATCACAAAGAAAGAAAATTACAGACCAATATCACTGATGCACATAGATGTAAAAATACAGAACAAAATACTAGCAAACAGAATCCCACAACATACTGAAAGGATCATACACCATGATCAAATGGGATTTTTCCCAGGGATGCAAGTATTCTTCAATATATGCAAATCAATCAGTGTGATACACTGTATCAACAAATTAAGGAATAAAAACCATATGATCATCTCAATAGATGCAGAAAAAGCTTTTGTCAAAATTCAACACTGATTTATGATAAAAACTCTCCAGAAACACGGGCATAGAGGGAACCTAACTCAACATAATAAATGCCATGTATGACAAACCCACAGCAAACATCGTACTCAGTGGTGAAAAACTGAAAGCATTTCTACTAAGTTCAGGAAGAAGACAAGGATGCCCATTCTCACCACTCTTATTCAACATAGTTTTGGAAGTCCTAGACACAGCAATCAGAAAAGAAAAAGAAATAAAAGGAATACAAATTAGAAAAGAAGAAGTAAAAGTGTCAATGTTTGCAGATGACATGATACTATACATAGAAAATACTAAAGATGTCACCAGAAAACTACTAGAACTAATCAATGAATTTGTTTGTAGGATACAAAATTAATGCACAAAAATCTCTGTCATTCCTATACACTAACAACAAAAATTCAGAAAGAGAAATTAAGGAAACAATCCCATTTACCATTGCAACAAAAAGAATAAAATACCTAGGAATAAACCTACCTAAGGAATTAAAGGCCTGTACTCAGAAAACTGTAAGACACTGATGAAAGAAATTAAAGATGACACAAACACTTGGATAGATATACCATGTTTGTGGATTGGAAGAATCAATATTGTGAAAATGACCATACTACCCAAAGCAATCTACAGATTCAATGTAATCCCTATCAAGTTACCAATAGCAGTTTTTACAGAACTAGAACAAAAAAATCTTAAAATTTATATGGAGACACAAAAGACCCCAAATAACCAAAGTAACACTGAGGGAAAGAAAAAAGAGCTGGAGGAATCAGACTCCCTGACTTCAGACTATACTACAAAGCTACATTAATCAAGACAATATGGTACTGGCACAAAAACAGAAGTATAGATCAATGGAACAGAATAGAAAGCCCAGAGATAAACCCACACACCTTCTGTCAACTAATCTATGACAGAGAGGCAAGAATATACAATGGAGAGAAGACAATCTCTTCAATAAGTGGTGCTAGGAAAACTGGACAGCTACATGTAAAAGAATGAATTTAGAACATTACCTAACAACATACACACAAATAAACTCCAAATGGATTAAAGACCTAAATGTAAGACCAGATGCTAAAAAACTCTTAGAGGAAAGCATAGGAAAAACACTCTTTGACATAAACCACAGCAAGATCTTTTTTGATCCACCTCCTAGAGTAATGTAAATAAAATCAAAAATAAACAAATGTGACCTAATGAAACTTAAAAGCTTTTTCACAGCAAAGGAAACCATAAACAAGATGAAAAGACAACTCTCAGAATGGGAGGAAATATTTGCAAATGAAACAATGGACAAAGGATTAATCTCCAAATTATACAAACTGCTCATGGAGCTCAATATCAAAAACAAAACGATTCAATTTAAAAAAATGGCTGGAAGACCTAAATAAACATTTGCCCAACAAAGACATACAGATGACAAAGAGGCACATGGAAAGATGTTCAACATCACTAATTATTAGAGAAATGCAAATCAAAACTTCAATGTGGTATCACCTCACACCAGTCAGAATGGCCATTATCAAAAAATCTAGAAACAATAAATGCTGGAAAGGGTGTGGTAAAAAAGGAACCCTCCTGCACTGTTGGTAGGAATGTAAATTGATACAACCACTATGGAGAACAGTATGGAGGTTCCTTAAAAAACTAAAAATAGAACTACCATATGACCCAGCAATCCCACTACTGGGCATATACCCTGAGAAGACCATAATCCAAAAAGAGTCGTGTACCACAATGTTCATTGCAGCACTATTTACAACAGCCAGGTCATGGAAGCATCTTAAGTGTCAGTCAACAGATAAACGGATAAAGAAAATGTGGCAGATATATAAAATGGAATATTACTTAGCTATAAAAAGAAACGAAGTTGATCTATTTGTAGTGAGGTGGATGGACCTAGAGTCTGTCATACAGACTGAAATAAGTCAGAAAGAGAAAAACAAATATGGTATGCTAACACATATATATGGAATTTACAAAAAAAAAAAATGGTAGTGATGAACCTAGTTGCAGGGCAACAATAAAGACATAGACATAGACAATGGCCTTGAGGACACGGGGGTGGGGGGGGAACCGGGGCAAAGTGAGAGTAGAATCAACATATATACACTACCTAAAGTAAAATAGTTAGCTAGCAGGAAGCAGCAGCATAGTACAGGGAGATCAGCTTGGTGCTTTGCGATGACCTAGAGACATAGGATAGGGAGGATGAGAGGGAGTTTCAAGAGGGAGGGGATATAGGGATATATGTATGCATATGACTGAGTCACTTTGTTGTACAACAGAAAAAAACACTGTATTGTGAAGCAATTATAGTCCAATAAAGATCTATTTAAAAAATAAAATAAAAAAAAACAATAACAAAAAAATTTTCCCAGCTTTATTGATATTTAACTGACATACAATATTTTGTGGTTTTAAGATGTACAGTATGATAATTTGATACATGTATATATTGCAAAATGATTACCCCAATGGGCTAGTTAATATCTCTATCTCCTTACAAATTATAAACAAAAGTTTAAAATAAATATCTGAGTTAATACTGATATAAATAAATGATTAAATAATTTTAAAAATTGGGGGAGAAGAGACAAATCTCATATGAACAAGTATTCCAAGTAATTTATGTATGTTCTCTACCCCAAGGAAGGGAGGAGCTGGAACTTTCACAACCACTCCATGATAATGAAACCTCCTTTTACCCCAAGGAGGTTAGATGATCCACATCAACCAACAGTAAGAGGCACTCATAGACTCATCTATGAACTGGTATCCATAAAGGTCTATTTTAGAGGCTGAACTTCCATGCCAATCTGGCAATAATGAGACACCACTTCCCCTCCCCAACAGAGTGGTCTTAGTGGAGACAATACTGACCAGGATATCCAACCTCCTCCCAACAAGAGATAACAAGGTAACCCTTTTATACCTTATGGTATCACTAGAGGCCAAGGGGAAAGTTTAGATTTCCAAAACCGCCTGCACTGTAACCAGACGCCCTTCCTACTCTCCTCCAGATTCGTCATCATGGAGAATTAATGGAGAATCTAAATTTCCACCTTCACCTGCCAGCAATGTTGTGGCACACCCACCTTCCCCCAGTGCTAAAACAGAAGGTTTAGATAAGATCCAGAGTCTCATAACATGCAAAATACCAAAGACAGAATAAAAATATCACTCGTTATACCAAGAACAAGCAGAACATAACTTCATTAAAAAAAGAAAGAAGAAAATTTACAGACTCCAGTAAAAAGATGTCACAGAGGTTGGATTTATCTGACAAGGATAAGAAATTACAAAAATGCCTGAAGTAAATAAAAAATGGACAGATTTATCAAAGGAATAGAATATATAAAGAAGAACAAAGTGGAAATCTTAGAACTAAAAAATACAAAAATCTAAATAGAAGATTTTGATGAGCTCAGTAGATGGGCTAACTAAAGGCTCAGTAGCAAAATAACCATGACAGAAGAAAGAATAAGTAAAATTAAAGATAGAATAGATGAAATAATGTAATACAAAAAGCAGAGAGAAATAGATTGAGTTTAATAACAATGAAAATGGGAAATACATCATCAGAACTAGAGAGAAGTAGCTAAAACAGCAATGAAAGAAAAATATATGTAAATTTTTACATTAAAAAGAATTGGTCTGAAATCAATAATCTAAGATTCAAAGTTAAGAAACTAGAAAAAGTAGAGAAAAATAAATCCAAAGAAAGCAAATGAAATAATAAAGATAAGAGCAGAAATCAATGAAATTGAAAGCAGATAGAGAAAAAGAAACAAATAGCTGTTTTTAAGAATCAATTAAATTGAAAAATCTCTATCAAGATTTATGAAGAAAAAAAGGGAGAAGACATAGATTACCAAAATCTGGAATGAAAAGAGACTATCATTATAGACCTTAAAGACATTCAAAAGTATAGGGAATACATACTAGGATCAACTCTACACATAAAATTTTATAACCTAAATGGCCCTTGAAAGCACAAAGTACCAAAATTCACCCAATCTGAAATAATTATAAAAACTGTTAATGAAATTAAACTCATAGTTTAAAAACCTCCTCAAAATAAATCTCCAGGATAAAGAATTATATCTAACACTTAAGAAAACTAAGGACAATTTTATATATTCTCTTCCAAAAAATGCATGACAAGGAGGTACTTCCCACTTCATTCTATTACTCTATAACGAAACCAGACAAAGACACTGTGAAACAAAACAAAGCAAAACAAAATAAAACAAAACAAATAACAAAACCCTATAGACCAATAATCCTCATGAATATAGACACAAAAATTCTTTAGAAAAAAAGCAAATCAAATTAAGCAATATATGAAACAAATTATACACTATGCCAAGGTGATTTATTCCAAAGGTACAGCTGTTTCCATACTCAAATATCAATAACTGTAATTCATTATATTTTTTTAAAAAATTGCATAACCATGTCAATTGATTCAGAAAAAGCATTCAGCAAAATTCAACAACCATTCATGATAAACAAGATCAACAAAAATAAATAAAGAGAAATTTCCTCAACCTGGTAAAGAATAACTAAATAAGACCTACAGGTAACATAATATTTTATGGCAAAAACTGCTTTATCCCTAAAATCAGGAAAAAGGCAAGGATGCCAACTGTCAACACTGTTATTCAACACAGGACTGGAAGTTCTAGCTAGTTCAATAAAGCAAGAAAAGAAATTAAATTCATGCATATAAGAGGAGGAAAGAAAACTGTGACTATTTGCAGAAGACATTATGGCCTGTACAGTAAATCTCAAGGAATATACAACATCCTCCTAGAACTAACATGTGAGTTCATCAATGTCAAAGAATATAAGGACAACATACAAAAATCAATCACATTTCTATATACTAACAATGAACATATGGGAACAAAATTAAAATCATAATATTTTTCAGTGCTCAGAAAATTGAAATATTTTTGTACAACAATATATGCTGAAAACAACAAAATGCTGAAGAAAGCAATCAAGGATAATCTAAATAAATGTAAAGACATTCCCTGTTCATGGGTTGGAAGACTAAGCATAGTAAAAATATCAATACTCTTCAAATTGATAATGCAATTTCTTTCAAAATCACAGAAAATTTGTTGTAGATTTAAATAAGCATATTCTCTAATTTACAAGAAAGGCAAAATAACTGGAATAGCTGAAATGATTTTGAAAATGTATAAAGTGGGAGGAATCACTTTCCCCAATCATAAAACTTACTATGCAGCTACAATAATTAAATTTGTGTGGAATTGATGGAGGTATAGACACATAAGTGAAAGAGACAACTAGGGAAATGCGAAATAAACCCACAAAGGAATGGCAACTGATTCTTGACAAAAGTGAAAAAGTTATTATTCTTTGACAGAAAGATAGTCTTTTCAACAAATGCTACTCAAGTATTGATCATCTATAGTTTTAAAAAAGTGAATTTCAATCTAAAACTTACACTGTATACAGTGTCTAACTCAAAATTTTTAAAATATAAAATGAAAAATATAAAACTTTTAGAAGAACATACAGAAAAAAACTTTAGGACCTATGGATAGGTGAAGACTTCTTAGATATGACACCAAAAGCACAATTTATAAAAGAAAGAAAATTGATATATTGAAATTCATTAAATTAAAACATTTGGGTGTGTAAACCATCTTGTTAACAGGATGAAAAGAAAATCTACAGATTAAGAGAACAACACATCTGAAAAAGTACTCATATGTAGAATATACCAAAAAAAATCCTCAAAACTATATATATATATATATATATATATATATATATATATATATATAATTGACAACATGAACAGATTTTTTGCCAAAGAGAATATATGGATGCCAAATAAGCATGTGTAAACATAGCTGATGACATTAATTCCTACAGAATGCAAAATAAAACCCCAATCAACACATGTCTATGAGAATGGTTAAAGTAAAAAATTGTGACACTGCTAGATGTTGGCAAAGATGCAGAGAAACTAGATCACTCATAGTATACCATTCTGGAAAACAGCTTGACAGTTTCTTAAAATACTAAACATAGACTTACCATGTGATACAGAAATCACACTTCTGTGCATTTGTCTCAGAGAAATGAAAACTTGTGTCCACACAGGAAACTTTACACAAATGTTCATAGCAACTTTATACACAATAGCCAAAAACTGGAAAAAAAAATGTCCTTTAAAGTGTGAATGATTAAACAAATTCTGGTACATTATATCATGGGATAACACTCAGTAGTAAAAAGGAACAAAGTATTAATACATTCAACAAATTACATGGGTCTCAAGGGGATTATGCTAAAAAAGAAAGCCAATCTAAAAAGATTACATATGTATAACTCCATTTTTATAATATTCTCTAAATTAAAAAAATTTAGAGGTGGAGAGCTGGTTAGTGGTGCTAGGGGTTAAGGATAGCACATGGAAACTCTTTTTGTGATTATGATGGTAGTTACACAAATCTACACACATAGACACACACACACACACACACACACACTGGTGAGATCTGTGGACTGTATCAATATCAATTTTCTAGTCTGCTATAGTACTAGAGTTATGTAAGATGTCACCATTGGAGAAATCTGGGCAAATGGTACGGAGCTATTCTACTATTTTTGCAACATCCTGTGATTATGTCAACATTGAAATTGTTTAAAATGTCACATAGGACACTGAGCTTCCTCTTTGCAGAAAATTCAACACTGTATTTCCATCAATCTGTCTTTATTAAGAGTTAACAGTTAAAAATACTTACGTAAGGTAACTGAATCATGTGTTTGTTGCTAGCAGATTGGATAATTTATTCTTGGACTTAAGGACATTTCCAAATGAGGGTGAGAAGAAGCAATCTTGATTGAGCTAGTGGTCTCAATCCATGGTAATGAGACTAGTAGTGGTATCCAAGGCCCAGGGCATCCCTGCAGAAAAGCACTAAAGATGAATAATGAGAAGAATCTGGAGATGGAAGTGTTGATAAGAAAGGTGACTATGTCTCATAAGGTGACATCTTTAGAGATGGACTAAGCCCATGGGCACTGGTGACTGTGGAAAAGCCTCATAGAGTGTGGTGGCACCAGCTATGGTAGGTAAAGAGAGGGCACTTAAGAAGGTAGTCATTATAGCCAGAAGGAGAAAATATAGGCTACATTCTTATGAAAACATTTCTTTCATGTAATAAAAGAAAAATTTAAAAATTCTAACAAGAACTTGATTATTTTATAGAAAGCAAAGTAACCAAAATCACATGTAAGAAAAAAGAAAAACATTTACATTTAAATCATTGTTCTTAGAAAATAAAGCAATTTTTAAAAATATATGTGAAAATACAATGCAGAGAATGGGAGAAATATTTGTAAATCATATTTCTGAAGAGGGCCCAGAATATATAAAGAACTATTACAAGTCAACAATAAAAAGACAATTCACCTACCTAAAATATGGATAAAGGATTTGAATAGACATTTCTCTAAAGAAGATATACAAATGGCCAATAATCACATGAAAAGATGCTCAAAATCATTAGCCATTAGGAAAATGCAAATCAAAACCACGAGATATCACTTCATATCCACTACGATAATTATGATAATTTTAAAAAATAAAATATCTAGTGTTGGTGAAGATATTGATAAAAATGAGATACTTGTACATTGGTGGTTGGATTGTAAAATGGTGCAGTCACTGTGGAAAACAGTTTGGCAGTTCCTCAAAAAGTTAAACATAGAATTAAATATGATCCAGAAATTCCACTCCTAGTTATATGCCTCAGAAAATTGGAAACATTTATTCACCAAAAAATTTGTACATGAATGTTCATAGCAACATTATTAAAATAGCCACAAAGTAGAAACCATCCAAATGTCCATTAATTGATGAATGGATAAACAACAAAAAAAGTCTTAATGTCCATATGAAGAAATATTATTTTTCCACTGAAATGAGTAAGGTATTGTTACAAGCTGAACCTTGGGTAAAACATAAGTGAACCTTCAAAAAATTATGCTATGTAAAAGAATCAAGACCAAAAAACCCCCAAATATTGTATGTTTCCATTTATATGAAATGTCCAGAATAGTCAAATCCATAGAAATAGAAAGCAGATTAGTCATCAGAGGATGGAGAGTTTGGGTATATTTTGGAGGCTATGAAATGTTCTGGAATTAGTGGTGATGGATGCATACCGTATATACTAAAACCACTGAAGTATACACAATAAATGGTTAAAAAGTATATCATGTGAATTATATCTTAATAAAAGAAATAGAGGGTTTCTTTTGTTTTTAACAAATGGGTACTGAAGTTAAGAGAAATGAAGGAACATTACTAAACAACTGAGTCAGATATGAACAGCCTTGACTTTCTGAGAAACAAGAAAACAAGAGAAAAATTAGACAATTTAAAATTCATATAGCTTCTGCTCACTTTATTTTTGAGTGAAGTAGTACATTTCTAAAGAATATAGTCAATTCTTAATTATTTCATGGTTTATACACTCTGGGATTTTTAAAAAAGTCTTCTGTGTCTCTGCCTACAATGTCTCAGTTGTATAGCAAGGAATTATGCCAGAGGATGGGTAGCAGACCATGAAATCAAATAAATTAATTTGGTTTGTAACTGATGTCATAAAAGTTCAATAATAGAAACCTAAGTTGGCTTATATTTTGGATAAATTTGTACTTTCCCATTCTTGCAAGCTTTAGCCATTGTCATGGAGGACACATAATTACATCTGCCATTTGAGGTCTTGCCTTATGGCTGGTTAAAACATGATTTCCCCAGGCCCTTTGTGAGCAACATCTTCTACTGTCAGTTCCATCAGAGAGACCATGAAATAAAAACACCCATCTTATGTTAAATGTGCTGAGTCACAGTGATTTTCTTACTTTTCTCTCTACATGTGTAGACCTATGGACTAAGATGTTGGCATGTCAATTCTGTTAGAGGAGTCCATCCCAAGGTACTAATAAAAGATCTATAGAAGCACATATTTTAAAACCTTCACTATTGTGCTCAAAGGAAGAAAACTAAAAATCATATGCCACAATCTAGAGATAATTTCCACAGACTTTAGCCAAACAACAAGAAAAAAATGGATTGAAGGATGACACCATGGATTCTGCATGTTCCCCCAGGAACCCAAATAATCTCTTTAGGTGGCATTGAAAAAACACAGGTACGCTAGTCTCACCCTAAGAAGATGTCATATTCTGTAATTTCAAGTTTTTGAAGAAATATTTTGATGGGAATATATATATATATGTATATATGTTAATCACGATTATAATGCTTTTAAGTTAGTGGATTTTGTTTAGGTGGAAAAGGATGGTAAGAAGCTAAAACTAGCAAATAAAATATAATGGACTTTAGGGATAGACTGGAAAAAGAAACATTAACTGAAAAACAACAAGACGGTAGATTGAGTGGATGAGTTTACCTTCTTTTTCACTCTGAATCTCATAGAAAAAGCAGGAAATATCTAAGACAAGGAATAGACTCAATAACAACTTGAAAAATACTTTCAAAATTAACAACAACATTTTGAGAAATTGTAAAAATATGAGATGGAATAGAAACCAGATAAAATTTAAAATATTAATTGAAATATGTAGAAATCTGTTGCAAACTATCAATTTTTATCAGGGAAGCCCGAGATAAAAGTCACCAATATCATGGGGAGATGATAGTTTTATCAACAAATGATGGTAGGACAATCAAGTATAAATATCACTACACATTTATTAGAAAGGCTAAAATAAAAGGGAAACCTATGATACTAAATGTTGGCAAGAATGCAGAGCAATAGGACCTCTCACTCATTGCTTTGGGAATATAAAATGATACAGCCACTTTGGAAGACAATTTGGAAGGTGTTTTTTTTTGGTAAGTTAAACATATATTTACCACAGAATTCAGCAATTGAACTACATGTTTGCTCAAGCAAACTGAAACATTAAATTAGAACAAAACTCTGTACTTGAATGTTTATAGCAGATTTATTTGTAATTGCTAAAATCTGGGAGGGAGGAAAACACAAAACAAGATGTCTTTAAACAGGGAATGGAAAAACAAAGTGGTACCTGTGATTAAATAAAAACAGTTAAGGTATTGATACATGCAACAACATGGATGAAACTTAACTGCATTTTCTAAGTTAAATAACCCTGCCACAGAAGGCTATATATCATAAAATTCCATTTATACGATATTTGGGAAAAGGAAAACTTATGGGATGAAAACATATTATGTATTGACACTGATTGATTGACTACAAAGGACATATTTACTGAAAAAAAGGAAACTTTAATGTATACAAATATAAAAATCAAGCAGGATACTATGGAATACCAGGATGGAAATCACACTGTGACAAATGAATCTAGCTGTATTACAAATATATGGAGCAATTTAATTTAAAGGAGAGTGGATAAAAGGAAATTTTGGAAAAGTATTTTGACTAGAAATCATATGTCTAAAGACTAAAATAACTGTACATAAACAATATACTCTAGTTGGTAAATATTAATTCATGGAAATACAAAAGATTCAGTCTAGGTAAAATAATTTTGAAAAAGAACAAAATTGGAGGCTCACATTTCCCAATTTCATAAGTTACTACAAAAGCTACAGTAATTGGGACTTCCCTGGTGGTCCAGTGGTTAAGACTTCACCTTTTGAGGCAGGGGTGCTGGTTTGATCCCTGTCCAGGGAGCTAAGATCCCACATGCCTCGCCACCAAAAAAACCAAACCATAAAACAGAAGCAATGTTGTAACAAATTCAATAACAGAAGCAATGTTATAACAAATTCAATAAAGACTTTAAAAATGGTCCACATCAAAAAAGAAAAAAAGTCTTAAAAAAAAAGGTGCAGTAATCAATAGAGTGTGTTACTGGCATAAGGATGGGCATATAGAACAGGGAATAAAAATAAGAATTTAGAAATAAGCCCAAAATTTTATGACCAACTGATTATTTTACAAAGGAGCCAAGACCATTTAATGAGGAAAGAATAGTCTTTTCAACAAATGGTGTTGGGGCAACTATACATTCACATGCAAAAGAATAAAACTTGACCCCACCTCATACCACATATAAAAACTAACTGAAAAAGATACAAAACCTAAATGTAAGAGCTAAAAATATAAAACTATTAGAAGGAAACACAAGTGTAAGTCTTAGGGACATTGGGTTAGGAAATATTCCTTATTTATAACACAAAGAAAATATATATTTAAAATATTAATTAGATTTTATCAAAATTATATTTTTTTTGTTTCAAAAGACATCATTAAGAAAATAAAAAGAGGGAGAGAGGAGAAGATGGCGGAAGAGTAAGACACGGAGATCACCTTCCTCCCCACAGATACATCAGAAATACATCTACACGTGGAATTTCCTCTATAGAACACTTACTGAAGGCTGGCAGAAGACCTCAGACCTCCTAAAAGGCAAGAAACTCCCCACGTACTTGGGTAGGGCAAAAGAAAAAAGAAAAAACAGAGACAAAAGAATAGGGACGGGACCTGCACCAGTGGGAGGGAGCTGTGAAGGAGGAAAGGTTTCCACACACTAGGAAGCCCCTTCGTGGGCAGAGACGGGGGGGCTGGGGGAGGGTGGCAGAGGGAGGAAGCTTCAGAGCCATGGAGGACAGCACAGCAACAGGGGTGCAGAGGGCAAAGTGGAGAGATTCCCGCACAGAGGAGCAGTGACGACCACCACTCAACCAGCTGGAGAGGCTTATATGCTCACACGCCGGGGCGGGCGGGGGCTGGGAGCTGAGGCTCGGGCTTCGGTCGGATTGCAGGGAGAAGACTGGGGTTGGCAGCGTGAACACAGCCTGAAGGGGTTAGTGCACCACGGCTAGCCGGGAGGGAGCCAGGGAAAAAGTCTGGACTTGCCGAAGAGGCAAGAGATTTTTTCTTCCCTCTTTGTTTCCTGGTGCACGAGGAGAGGGGATTAAGAGCGCTGCTTAAAGGAGCTCCAGAGACGGGCAGGAGATGCGGCTATCAGTGCGGAACCCAGAGACGGGCGTGAGACGCTAAGGCTGCTGCTGCCGCCACCAAGAAGCCTGTGTGCAAGCACAGGTCACTATTCACACCGCCCCTCCTGGGAGCTTGTGTAGCCTGCCACTGCTAGGGTCCCGTGGTCCAGGGACAACTTCCCCGGGAGAACGCAGGGCATGCAACAGGCTGGTACAACGTCACACTGGCCTCTGCCACCGCAAGCTCACACCACATCCGTACCCCTCCCTCCCCCCAGCCTGAGTGAGCCAGAGCCCCCGAATCAGCTGTTCCTTTAACCCTGTCATGTCTGAGTGAAGAACAGACGCCCACAGGTGACCTACACGCAGAGGCAGGGCCAAATCCAAAGCTGAACCCCGGGAGCTGTGCGAACAAAGAAGAGAAAGGGAAATTTCTCCCAGCAGCCTCAGAAGCAATGGATTAAAGCTCCACAATGAACTTGATGTACCCTGCATCTGTGGAATACCTGAATAGACAACGAATCATCCCAAATTGAGGAGATGGACTTTGGGAGCAAGATATATTATTTTTTCCCCTTTTCCTCTTTTTGTGAGTGTGTATGTGTATGCTTCTGTGTGAGATTTTGTCTGTATAGCTTTGTTTTCACCATTTGTCCTAGGGTTCTGTCCATCCATTTTTTTTTACTTTTAAAAACATTTTTTCTTAATAATTATTTTTTAGTTTTTATTTTAATAACTTTATTTTATTTCAACTTTATTTTATTTTATTTTATTTTATCCTCTTTCTCTCTTTCTATTTTTTCTCCCTTTTATTCTGAGCCGTGTGGATGAAAGGCTCTTGGTGCTCCAGCCAAGCATCAGGGCTGTGTCTCTGAGGTGGGAGAGCCAACTTCAGGACACTGGTCCACAAGAGACCTCCCAGCTCCATGTAATACCAAATGGCGAAAATCTCCCAGAGGTCTCCATTTCAATACCAAGACCCAGCTTCACTCAACGACGAGAAAGCTACAGTGCTGGAAACCCTATGCCAAACAACTAGCAAGACAGGAACACAGCCCCATCCATTAGCAGAGAGGCTGCATAAAATCATAATAAGGCCACAGACACCCCAAAACACACCACCAGATGTGGACCTGCCCACCAGAAAGACAAGATCCAGCCTCATCCACCAGAACACAGGCACTAGTCCCTTCCACCAGGAAGCCTACATAACCCACTGAACCAACCTTAGCCACTGGGGACAGACACCAAAAACAACAGGAACTATGAAACTGCAGCCTGTGAAAAGGAGACCCCAAACACAGTAAGATAAGCAAAATGAAAAGACAGAAAAACACACAGCAGATGAAGGAGCAAGGTAAAAACACACCAGACCTAACAAATGAAGAGGAAATAGACAGTCTACCTGAAAAAGAATTCAGAATAATGATAGTAAAGATGATCCAAAATCTTGAATATAGAATAGAGAAAATGCAAGAAACATTTAACAAGGACTTAGAAGAACTAAAGAGGAAACAAGCAATGATGAACAACACAATAAATGAAATTAAAAATACTCTAGAAGGTATCAATAGCAGAATAACTGAGGCAGAAGAATTGATAAGTGATCTGGAAGATAAAATAGTGGAAATAACTACTGCAGAGCAGAATAAAGAAAAAAAAATGAAAAAAACTGAGGACAGTCTCAGAGTCCTCTGGGACAACATTAAATGCACCAACATTCGAATTATAGAGGTCCCAGAAGAAGAAGAGAAAAAGAAAGGGACTGAGAAAATATTTGAAGAGATTATAGTTGAAAACTTCCCCAATATGGGAAAGGAAATAGTTATTCAAGTCCTGGAAGCACAGAGAGTCCCATACAGGATAAATACAAGGAGAAATATGCCAGACACATATTAATCAAGCTATCAGAAATTAAATATAAAGAAAACATATTAAAAGCAGCAAGGGAAAAACAACAAATAACACACAAGGGAATCCCCATAAGGTTAACAGCTGATCTTTCAGCAGAAACTCTGCAAGCCAGAAGGGAGTGGCAAGACATATTTAAAGTGATGAAGGAGAAAAACCTACAATCAAGATTACTCTACCCAGCAAGGATCTCATTCAGATTTGACGTAGAAATTAAAAACTTTACAGAAAAGCAAAAGCTGATAGAGTTCAGCACCACCAAACCAGCTTTACAACAAATGCTAAAGGAACTTCTCTAGGCAAGAAACACAAGAGAAGGAAAACACCTACAGTAACAAACCCAAAGCATTTAAGAAAATGGAAATAGGAACATACACATCGATAATTACCTTAAATGTAAATGGTTTAAATGCCCCCACCAAAAGACACAGACTGGCTGAATGGATACAAAAACAAGACCCGTATATATGCTGTTTACAAGAGACCCACTTCAGACCTACGGACACATACAGACTGAAAGTGAGGGAATGGAAAAAGATATTCCATGCAAAAGGAAATCAAAAGAAAGCTGGAGTAGCAATTCTCATATCAGACAAAATAGACTTTAAAATAAAGCCTATTACAAGAGACAAAGAAGGACACTACATAATGATCAAGGGCTCGATCCAAGAAGAAGATATAACAATTGTAAATATTTATGCACCCAACGTAGGAGCACCTCAATACATAAGGCAAATACTAACAGCCATAAAAGGGGAAATCGACAGTAACACAATTATAGTAGGGGACTTTGACACCCCACTTTCACGAATGGACAGATCATCCAAAATGAAAATAAATAAGGAAGCACAAGCCTTAAATGATACATTAAACAAGATGGACTTAATTGATATTTATAGGACATTCCACCCCAAAACAACAGAATACACATTTTTCTCAAGTGCTCATGGAACATTCTCCAGCATAGATCATACCTTGGGTTAAAAATCAAGCCTTGGTAAATTTAAGAAAATTGAAATCGTATCAAGTATCTATTCTGACCACAACACTATGAGACTAGATATCAATTACAGGAAAAGATCTGTAAAAAATACAAACACATGGAGGCTAAACCATACACTACTTAATTACCAAGTGATCACTGAAGAAACCAAAGGGGAAATCAAAAAATACCTAGAAACAAATGACAAAGGAGACACAATGACCCTAAACCTATGGGATGCAGCAAAAACATTTCTAAGAGGGAAGTATATAGCAATACAATCCTACCTTAAGAAACAGGAAACATCTCAAATAAACAACCTAATCTTGCACCTAAAGCAATTAAAGAAAGAAGAACAAACAAACAAAAAAAAACCCCAAAGTTAGCAGAAGGAAAGAAATCATAAAGATCAGATTAGAAGTAAATGAAAAATAAATGAAAGAAACGATAGCAAAGATCAATAAAACTAAAAGCTGGTTCTTTGAGAAGATAAACAAAATTGATAAACCATTAGCCAGACTCATCATGAAAAAAAGGGAGAAGACTCAAATCAATAGAATTAGAAATGAAAAAGGAGAAGTAACAACTGACACTGCAGAAATACAAACGCTCATGAGAGATTACTACAAGCAACTCTATGCCAATAAAATGGACAACCTGGAAGAAATGGACAAATTCTTAGAAATGCACAACATGCCGAGACTGAACCAGGGAGAAATAGAAAATATGAACAGACCAATCACAAGCACTGAAATTGAAACTGTGATTAAAAATCTTCCAACAAACAAAAGCCCAGGACCAGATGGCTTCACAGGCGAATTCTATCAAACATTGAGAGAAGAGTTACACCTATCCTTCTCAAACTCTTCCAAAATATTGCAGAGGCAGGAATACTCCCCAACTCATTCTATGAGGCCACCATCACCCTGATACCAAAACCAGACAAAGATGTGACAAAGAAAGAAAACTACAGGTCAATATCACTGATGAACATAGATGCAAAAATCCTCAACAAAATACTAGCAAACAGAATCCAACAGCACATTAAAAGGATCATACACCATGATCAAGTGGGGTTTATTCCAGGAATGCAAGGATTCTTCAATATACATAAATCAATCAACATGATACACCATATTTACAAATTGAAGGAGAAAAACCATACGATCATCTCAATAGATGCAGAGAAAGCTTTCAACAAAATTCAACACCCATTTATGATAAAAGCCCTGCAGAAAGTAGGCATAGAGGGAACTTTCCTCAACATAATAAAGGCCATATATGAGTAACTCACAGCCAACATCATCCTCAATGGTGAAAAACTGAAACCATTTCCACTAAGATCAGGAAAAAGACAAGGTTGCCCACTCTCACCACTATTATTCAACATAGTTTTGGAAGTGTTAGCCACAGTAATCAGAGAAGAATAAGAAATAAAAGGAATGCAAATCGGAAAAGAAACAGTAAAGCTGTCACTGTTTGCAGATGACATGCTAATATACATAGAGAATGCTAAAGATGCTACCAGAAAACTACTAGAGCTAATCAATGAATTTGGTAAAGTAGCAGGATACAAAATTAATGCACAGAAATCTCTTGCATTCCTATACACTAATGATGAAAAATCTGAAAATGAAATTAAGAAAACACTCCCATTTACCACTGTGACAAAAAGAATAAAATATCTAGGAATAAACTTACCTAAGGAGACAAAAGACCTGTATGCAGAAAATTATAGGACACTGATGAAAGAAATTAAAGACGATACAAATAGATGGAGAGATATACCATGTTCTCGGATTGGAAGAATCAACATTGTGAAAATGACTCTACTACCTGAAGCAATCTACAGATTCAGTGCAATCCCTATCAAACTACCACTGTCATTTTTCACAGAACTAAAACAAAAAATTTCACAATTTGTATGGAAACACAAAAGACCCCGGATAGCCAAAGCAATCTTGAGAATGAAAAATGGAGCTGGAGGAATCAGGCTCCCTGACTTCAGACTACACTACAAAGGTACAGTAATCAAGACAGTATGGTACTGGCACAAAAACAGAAATACAGATCAATGGAACAAGATAGAAAGCCCAGAGATAAACCCACACACATATGGTCATCTTATCTTTGATAAATGAGGCAAACATATATAGTGGAGAAAAGACAGCCTCTTCAATAAGTGGTGCTGGGAAAACTGGACAGGTACATGTAAAAGTATGAAATTAGAACACTCCCTAACACCATACACCAAAATAAACTCAAAATGGATTTAAGACCTAAAGGTAAGGCCAGACACTCTCAAACTCTTAGAGGAAAACATAGGCAGAACACTCTATGACATAAATCACAGCAACATCCTTTTTGACCCACCTCCTAGAGAAATGGAAATAAAAACAAAAATAAACAAATGGGACCTAATGAAACTAAAAAGCTTTTGAACAGCAAAGAAAACCATTAATAAGACAAAAAGACAACCCTCAGAATGGGAGAAAATATTTGCAAATGAAGCAACTGACAAAGGATCAATCTCCAAAATTTACAAGCAGCTCATGCAGCTGAATAACAAAAAACAAACAACCCAATCAAAAAATAGGCAGAAGAACTAAATAGACATTTCTCCAAAGAGGATATACAGATTGCCAACAAACACATGAAAGCATGCTCAACATCATTAATCATTAGAGAAATTCAAATCAAAACTACAATGAGATATCATCTCACACCGGTCAGAATGGCCATCATCAAAAAATCTAGAAACAATAAATGCTAGAGAGGTTGTGGAGAAAATGGAACACTCTTGCACTGTTGATGAGAATGTAAGTTGCTACAGCCACTATGGAGAACAGCATGGAGGTTCCTTAAAAAACTAAAAATAGAACTACCATACGACCCAGCAATCCCACCACTGGGCATATACCCTGAGAAAACCATAATTCAAGAAGAGTCATGTACCAAAATGTTCACTGCAGTTCTATTTACAATAGCCAGGACATGGAAGCAACCTAAGTGTCCATCATTGGGTGAATGGATAAAGAAGATGTGGCACATATATACAATGGAATATTACTCAGCCATAAAAAGAAATGAAATTGAGTTATTTGTAGTGAGGTGGATGGAGTTAGAGTCTGTCATACGGAGTGAAGTAAGTCAGAAAGAGAAAAACAAATACAGTATGCTAACACATATATATGGAATCTAAGGAAAAAAGAAAAAGGTCATGAAGAACCTAGTGGTAAGACGGGAATAAAGTCACAGGCCTACTAGAGAATAGACTTGAGGATATGGGGAGGGGGAAGGGTAAGCTGTGACAAAGTAAGAGAGTGGCATGGACATATATACACTACCAAACATAAAATAGATAGCTAGTGGGAAGCAACCACATAGCACAGGAAGATCAGCTCGGTGCTTTGTGACCACCTAGAGGGGTGGGATAGGGAGGATGGGAGGGAGGGAGATGCAAGAGGGAAGAGATATGGGAACATATGTATATGTATAACTGATTCACTTTGTTATAAAGCAGAAACTATCACACCATTGTAAAGCAATTATACCCCAATAAAGATGTTAAAAAAAAATGAAAAGAAAAGAAAGAGAGGGGGGTTCAAGATGGTGGAGTAGAAGGAGGTGCACACACTCCCTTTTGCGAGAGCACTGAACTCACAACTAACTGCTGAACAATCATTGACAGGAAGACACTGGAACTCACCAAAAAAGATACCCTACATCCAAAGACAAAGGAGAAGCCATAGTGAGATGGGGGGAGGGGTGCAATCACAATAAAATCAAATCCTATAACCACTGGGTGGGTGACTCACAAATTGGAGAACAATTATACCACAGAAGTCCACCGACTGGAGTGAAGGTTCTAAGTCCTGTGTCAGGCTTCCCAAACTGGGGGTCTGGCAATGGAAGGAGGATTCTCAGAGAATCAAACTTTGAAGGCTAGAGGGATTTAATTGCAGGACTTTGACAGGACTGGGGGAAACAAAGACTCCACTCTTCGAGGGCATACACAAATTAGTGTGCACATCAGGCCCCAGGGGGAAGGAGCAGTGACCCCATAGGAGACAGAACCAGACCTACATGCTAGTGTTGCAGGGTCTCCTGCAGAAGCAGGGGGTGGCTGTGGCTCACCATGGGGACAAAGACACTGACAGCAGAACTTCTGTGAAATACTCCTTGGCATGAGCTCTCCAAGACTCCACCATTAGCCCCACCAAATAGCCTGTAGCCTCCAGTGCTGGGTCTCCTCAAGCCAAACAACCAACAGGAAGGGAATTCAACACCACCCATCAGCAGACAAGTGGATTAAAGTTTTACTGAGCTCTGCCCACCAGAGCAACACCCACCTTTACCCACCACCAGTCCCTCCCATCAGGAAGCTTGCACAAGCCACTTAGATAGCCTCATCCACCGGAGGACAGACAGCAGAAGTAAGAAGAACTACAATCCTGCAGCCTGTGGAATGAAAACAACATTCACAGAAAGCTAAACAAAGTGAAAAGGCAGAGGACTATGTACCAGAAGAAGGAACAAGATAAAACCCTAGAAAAACAACTAAATGAAGTGGAGATAAGCAATGTTCCAGAAAAAGAATTCAGAATAATGATAGTGAACATGATCCAGGACCTCAGAAAAAGAATGGAGGCAAAGATCAAGAAGATGCAAGAAATGTTCAACAAAGACCTAGAAAAATTAAAGAACAAACAGAGATGAACAATACAATAACTGAAATGAAAAATACACTAGAAGGAACCAGTAGCAGAATAACTGAGGGAGAAGAACTGATAAGTGACCAGGAAGACAGATTGGTGGAATTCACTGCTGTGGAATAGAATAAAGTAAAAAGAATGAAAAGAAATGAAGACAGCCTAAGAGACCTCTGGGACAACATTAAATGCACCAACATTCACATTATAGGGGTCCCAGAAGGAGAAGAGAGAGAGAAAGGACCTGAGAAAATATTTGAAGAGATTATAGTTGAAAACTTCCCTAACATGGGAAAGGAAATAGCCATCCAACTCTAGGAAGCACAGAGAGTCCCAGGCAGGATAAACCCAAGGAGAAATACACCGAGACACATAGTATCAAACTGACAAAAATTAAAGACAAAGAAAAATTATTCAAAAAAACAACAAGGGAAAAATGACAAATAACACACAAGGGAACTCCCATAAGGATAACAGCTGATTTCTCAGCAGAAACTCTACAAGCCAGAAGGCAGTAGCACAATATATTTAAGGTGATGAAAGGGAAGAACCTACAACCAAGATTACTCTACCTGGCAAGGATTTCATTCAGATTTGACCGAGAAATCAAAAGCTTTACAGACAAGCAAAAGTTAGAGAATTCAGCACCACCAAACCAGCTCTACAACAAATACTAAAGGAACTTCTTTAAGTGGGAAACACAATAGAAGAAAAGGACTTACAAAAACAAACCCCCAAAATTAAGAAAATGGCAATAGGAACATACATATCGATAATTATCTTAAATGTAGATGGATTAAATGTTCCAACCAAAACACATAGGCTCACTGAATGGATACAAAAATAAGACCCATATATATGCTGTCTACAAGAGACCCACTTCAGACCTAGGGACACATACAGACTGAAAGTGAGGGGATGGAAAAAGGTATTCCATTAAAGTGGAAATCCAAATAAAGTTGGAGTAGCAATTCTCATATCAGAGAAAATAGACTTTAAAATAAAGAGTGTTACATGAGACAAGGAAGGACAATACATAGTGATCAAGGGATCAATCCAAGAAGAAGACATAACAATAATAAATATATATGCACCCAACATAGGAGCACCTCAATACATAAGGCAAATGTTAACTGCTATAAAAGAGGAAATCGAGAGTAACACAATAATAGTGCGGAACTTTAACACCTCACTTACACCAATGGACAGATATCCAGACAGAAAATTAATAAGGAAACACAATCTTTAAATCTCACAATAGACCAGATAGATTTAATTGATACTTTAGGACATTCCATCCGAAAACAGCAGATTACACTTTCTTCTAAAGTGCACACAGAACATTCTCCAGAATAGATCACATCCTGGGTCACAAATCAAGCCTCAGTAAATTTAAGAAAATTGGAATCATATCAAGCATCTTTTCTGACCATGACGCTATGAGATTAGAAATAAATTACAGGAAGAAAACGTAAAAAACACAAACACATGGAGGCTAAACAGTATGGTACTAAATACCCATGAGATCAGTAAAGAAATCAAAAAATACTTAGAGATAAACGACAATGAAAACACGACAATCCAAAACCTATGGAATGCAGCAAAAGCAGTTCTAACAGGGAAGTTTATACGGATACAATTCTACCTCGAGAAATAAGAAAAATCTCAGATAAACAATCTAACCTTACACCTAAAGGAACTAGAGAAAGATAAACAAACAAAACCCAAAGTGAGTCGAAGGAAAGAAATCATAAAGATCAGAGCAGAAATAAATGAAATAGAAACAAATAAAAAAAATAGCAAAGATCAATAAAACTAAAAGCTGGTTCTTTGACAAGATAAACAAAACTGATAAAACTTTAGCCAGACTCATCAAGAAAAAGGAGAGGACTCAAATCAATAAAATTAGAAATGAAAAAGTAGAAGTTACAACGGACACCACAGAAATGCAAAGGATCATAAGAGACTACTACAAGCAACTCTATGCCAATAAAATGGACAACCTGGAGGAAATGGACTAATTCTTGGAAAGGTACAATTTTCCAAGACTAAACCAGGAAGAATTAGAAAATTTAAAGAGACCTATCACAAGTAATGAAATTGAAACTGTGATTCAATTTGTTAAAAACCAGAAACTAATGCACCATTGTAAAGCAATTATACTCGGATAAAGTTGTTAATATATATATATATATATATATATATATAAAATTTAAAAAAATATCTTTGAACAAACAAAAGTCCAGGACCAGATGGCTTTAGAGGTGAATTCTATCAAACATTTAGAGAAGAGCTAACACCCATCCTTCTCAAACTCTTCCAAAAAATTGAAGAGGAGGGAACACTCCCAAACTCACTCTACAAGGTCACTGTCACCCTGATACCAAAACCAAACAAAGATACTACAAAAACAGAAAATTACAGACCAATAACACTGATGAATATAGATGCAAAAATCCTCAACAAAATACTAGCAAACAGAATCCAACAACACATTAAAAGGATCATACTCATTGATCAAGTGGGATTTATCCCAGGGATGCAGGGATTCTTCAATATACACAAATCAATCAATGTGATACACCATATTAACAAACTGAAGGATAAAAACCATATGATAATCTCAATAGATGCAGAAAAATCTTTTGACAAGATTCAACACCATTTATGATAAAAACTATCCAGAATGTAGGCATAGAGGGACCCTACCTCAACATAATAAAGGCCATATATGACAAACCCACAGCAAACATCATTCTCAATGGTGAAAAACTGAAAGCATTTCCTCTAAGATCAGGAATAAGGCAAGGATGTCCACTCTCGCCACTATAATTCAACATATATTTGGAACTCCTAGCCACGGCACAGAGAGGAAAAAGAAATAAAAGAATACCAATTGGAAAAGAAGAAGCAAACTGTCACTGTTTGCAGATGACATGATACTATACATAGATAATCCTAAAGATGCCACCAGAAAATTACTAGAGCTAATCAAAGAATTTAGTAAAGTTGCAGGATAAAAAATTAATGCACAGAAATCTCTGGGATTCCATTCATTCACTAGCAATGAAATATCAGAAATAGAAATTAGGAAGAAATCCCATTCACCATTGCAACAAAAAGAATAAAATACCTAGGATTAAACCTACCTAAGGAGGTAAAAGACCTGTACTCAGAAAACTGTAAGACACTGATGAAAGAAATCAAAGATGACACAAACACATGGAGAGATATACCATGTTTGTGGATTGGAAGAATCAATATTGTGAAAATGACCATACTACCCAAAGCAATCTACAGATTCAATGTAATCCCTATCAAGTTACCAACAGCATTTTTTACAGAACTAGAACAAAAAATCTTAAAGTATGTAGGGAGACACAAAACCCAAATAGCCAAAGTAACACTGAGGGGGAAAAAAAAAGAGCTGGAGGAATCAGACTCCCTGACTTCAGACTATACTACAAAGCTACATTAATCAAGACAATATGGTACTGGCACAAAAACAGAAACATAGATCAATGGAACAGGATAGAAAGCCCAGAGATAAACCCACACACCTACTGTCAACCAATCTTTGACAGAAGAAGCAAGAATATACAATGGAGAGAAGACAATCTCTTCAATAAGTGGTGCTGGGAAAACTGGACACCTACATGTAAAAGAATGAAATTAGAACACTCCCTAACATCATACACAAAAATAAACTCAAAATGGATTAAAGACCTAAATGTAAAACCAGACACTATAAAACTCTTCGAGGAAAACATAGGAAGAACACTCTTTGACATAAATCATAGCAAAATATTTTTGACCCACCTCCTAGAGTAATGGAACTAAAAACAAAAATAAATAGATGAGACCTAATGAAACTTCAAAGTTTTTGCACAGCAAAGGAAACTATAAACAAGATGAAAAGACAGCCCTCAGAATGGGAGAAAATACTTGCAAATGAAGCAACTGACAAAGGATTACTCTCCAAAATTTACAAGCAGCTCATGCAGCTCAATATCAAAAAAACAAACAACCCAATTAAAAAATGGGGGCGAAGAGCTAAATATACATTTCTCCAAAGAAGATGGCCAAGAGGCACATAAAAAGCTGCTCAACATCATTAATTATCAGAGAAATGCAAATCAAAACTACAATGAGGTATCACCTCACACTGGTGAGAATGGGCATCATCAGAAAATCTACAAACAGCAAATGCTACAGAGAGTGTGGAGAAAAGGGAATCAACTTGCACTGTTGGTGGGAATGTAAATTGATGCAGCCATTATAGAGATCAGTATGGAGATTCCTTAAAAAACTAAAAATAGAATTCCCATATGACCCAGCAATACCTCTACTGGGCATATACCCAGAGAAAACAGTGATTCAACAAGACACATGCGCCCCAATGTTTATTGTAGCACTATTTACAATAGCCAGGTAATGGAAGCCACCTAAATGCCCATCGACAGATGAATGGATAAAGAAGGTGTGGTACATATATACAATGGAATATTACTCAGTACATAAAAAGGATCAAAATTGGGTCATTTAGAGAGACATGGATGGACCTAGAGACTGTCCTATTGAGTGAAGTAAGTCAGAAAGAGAAAAACAAATGTCGTATATTAACACATATATGTGGAATCTAGAAAAATGGTGCAGATGATCCAGTTTGCAAGGCAGAAATAGAGATACAGATGTAGAGAACAAACATATGGACACCAAGGGGGGAAAGCAGTGGGGGTGGTGGTGGTGGTGGGATGAATTGGGAGATTGGGATTGACATATATACACTAATATGTATAAAATAGATAACCAATAAGAACCTGCTGTATAAAAAATAAATAAAATAAAATTCAAAAGAAAAAAGAAAATAAAAAGACAATCCACCTACTGAGAGAAAATATTTACAAGTAATATATCTGTTAAGGAACTTATATCCAGAATGTATAAAGAGCTCTTAAAACACAGTAACAATAATTAAGGGGCTTCCCTGGTGATGCAGTGGTTAAGAATCTGCCTGCCAATGCAGGGTACAGGGGTTTGAGCCCTGGTCTGGGAAGATCCCACATGCCACGGAGCAACTAAGCCCGTGAGCCACAACTGCTGAGCCTGCGCATCTGGAGCCTGTGCTCCGCAACGGTAGAGGCCACGACAGTGAGAGGCCCGCGCACCGCGATGAAGAGTGGCACCCGCTCGCCGCAACTGGAGAAAGCCCTCGCACAGAAACGAAGACCCAGCACAGCCAAAAATAAAAATTAATTAATTAATTAATTAATTATTTTAAAAAAGATAATTAAAAGGAACAATTAACAGAAAAGACATTTCTTCAAATAATATATGCAAACTGCCAAAAAGCACATGAAAGGATGTTCACTGGTAATTAGGGAAAAGCAGATTAAACCACTATGAGATATAATCCACGACCTCTAGCATGATTGTAATCAAAAGACAGATGAGATCACGTATTGACAATAACATAGTAAAAATGGAATTTTACATACATTGCTAGTATGAATGTAAAATGGAAAACAATTTGACAGTGTCTTAAAAGGTTAAGTTTGAATTAACCATACAAACCAATAAATCCATTTCTAGGACTCTTCACAAGTGGAACAAAAGTATAGGGTTACAAAAAGACCTGTATATGAATGATCATAGCAGCATTATTTATAATTGTCACTAACTGGAAAAAACTCAAATGTCTACCAACTGTTAAATGGATAAACAAATGCAGTATATCTATATGCTGAAATACTATTTGGCGATAAAAGAAAATAAAAGACTCATGTAAGCTAAAACATGGAAGAATCTTAAAACCGTTATGCTAAGTTAAAAAAGCCAGACATAAAATATCACATATTGTATGATTCCATTTATATAAAATTTATGAAAAAGGAAAATCTGTAGATACAGAATTTATATTAATGAATGTCTGGGCCTAGAGATAGGAATGTGGAGTGATTGTTAGTGACTATAAATGTTCTGTGTGGAATAATGTAAATATTCTAAAATTGGATTGTGATTACAGTCACACCACTCAACATTTACTAAGAATTTTTTTTTTTTTTTTTTGAAATTTACACTTAAAATAGTAAGTTTTATGGTACATAAATAATGCCTCAATAAATTTGCTTTTAAAAAGTCAGCAAGATCATGGAGTAAAGCTATGGAACAATTATTAAAGTAATTAAATGAAATAGTGACTGTAGAATAACTGGTTCAGTAACAAAGTACTACACCTTCCTTTATCTATAGAGAGTCTACTGCTGGCGTGAGTGACAGGGAAAAGTAAAAGATCAAATCTTTAGAGCATTCAAGTGTGATATTGAGACTGATAAGAGAAGCTGACAAAACCTTAGATACTTTCAGATCTCCACAACCAACAGGCAAAATGACTCCCAGATTTCCAGCTTAAAATCTTAGATGTGGAAAAACACTGTTTTTGAGGGAAAATCAAGACTTCAGTTAGAAAATATTAAACTTGAAATAATCATGGTTATTCATGAAAGGATTGTATTAGTCTATTCAGGTTGCGTGGCTTAAACAACAGAAAATTTTTTCTCACAGTCCTGGAAGTCCAAGATCAAAGTGATCAACATGATCAGTTTCTGGTGAGGGCTCTCTTCTTGATTGGCAGATGACCACTTTCTCTTTGTGGGCTCGCATGGTCTTTTCTCTGTGTGTGCACGAAAAAGAGTGAGGTTGTCTCTTCCTATAAGGACACTAATCCTGTCATATCAGGACCTCACTTTTAAGACTTTGTTTCACCTTAATTACTTCCTTATAGGCCCATATCCAAATACAGCCACACTGGCATTAGGGCTTCATTATATGAATTAGAGGGGTGGTGGTGGCATAAACATTAAGTCCATATCAGTCATATCAGTATTAGACATACAAAACTGGAGCTCTGAGGACAAAGCAGGGCCAAAAATATGTCACTTCTTTGCAGTGTTGGAAGCTATGGGAGTGAGTAAAGACACATGGAAGAGTTTAGAAAAAGTAGAGAAGGGGATCTAGGATTGAACATAAAGAAAGTTCAGTATTTAGAGACCAGTAGAGGAGGTGACAGGGACAAAGCTGTCCATGGTAGAACCAGCAAAGAAAACAGAATACCAGAGGCATCACACACCAGAGCACACCATGGGCCTTTCCCTAGCTTGGCCTTGCCTTGAGTCTCATCTTTCTAATCCGGGTTCATTGAATATGACATTAAAGACTGTGAAACTTACACAGAGAGAAATCTGTGTGTCCTGCTTGAGGTCCAAGGGTGCCTGTGGTCTTGTCTCAGTCTGGATGTCACAGTTCTTGGTGAGTATGGTTCATGATTGGTTGTTTGTGACCTGTTTCTTGTTTCTTTGAACATACAGCTGATTTGGGTTTTAATGCCTATTATCCTTTTTTTCTAAATAATCTCCCATGCATTTCAAGAGAGGAAGATGAAGGGAAGTATCTTGACTGTACTATCTTTTTACTTACCTCCTCTGGGCCTTGGTATCTTCAGATGTAATAGGAGATTGATCATTGTACACATGAGCTGGATTGTTGTAGAGAGATTAATTATATAATAGATATATAATAGATGTAAATTGTTTGGGAAAATGCATTGTAAATACTTAATAAATATTAACGTCAATTTACTTTATTGTTTTGGAGAAACCCATTCTTCAATAATTTATAACCAAATCCGTTTGGGATACTATAACATAATATCATAGATTGAGTGGGTTAAAAACAATAGCAATTTATTTCTTACTGTTCTGGAGGCTGAAAAGTCCAAGATAAAGGCATTGGCAGATCCAGTGTCTGGTGAGAACCCACTTCCTGGTTCGTGGATAGCCATTTTCTCACTATTTCCTCATATGGTAGAAGAGGTAAGGGAGTGCTCTGGGGTCTCTTTTATAAGAAAGAGCACTAATCCCATTCAGGAGGGGCCCACCTTCATGACCTAATAACCTCCCAAAGGCCATACCTCCCATTGCACAGGAATAGTATTTAAAATATTAATATTGAGGGGATACAAACATTCAGATGATGGCAAACATTTTGTAATTCTACCCTCACTCTTAATATTTTGGATAGGCATGGAATTCTAGGTTAGAAAATATTTCCTCTATTAATTTGAAGACATTGTTCTGTTGTCTTCTAGTTTCCAGTAATTTTGTTTAGCTGTTCGATGTCATTATATTGCCTAAGACTTTGTATTTTCATAGTATGTAGTTCTTGCTTTGCTTTTTGTTTGCAATATCTTCCTTTTCTAAGAATTTTAACTGTATGTTTTTGAGGCTTCTTTTTTATTTCAGATAGTCTTGGTTTCCTCCAAGTTGATTTTATCTCTATTCGCTTGTTTTAGCCTCCGTCTTTCAAATGAGAGACATCTGTGAATGTCCAGTGATTGATGGCTGTCCATCAAACTTTGGATTTCTCTTTAGATCCTAGAGTATAGATTAGTCTGGCTGGGCCCCTACTGTCAATATTTAGAGTCTCTTCTCTTAGGCTGGTCAGTACTATAGAGAAAAATCTTTCAGGCTCCTGTTCACTTGTATAATCCTCATGGTCATAGTGATTTGATTTGGAAGAAAAGGGCTGGATACCTCACCTTTCAGTATGTGATCTTTTGCTGAATTAATACAGTTCCTTGCTCTCATGTGCCTGGTGGATCTCAATTCAAAGACCTCTGCTTTACCCCCTGCAAATAATAAGCCTCTAGTCTTATGCTGGGATGAGAAGAGCAGTTACCTGTCATTCTTAGTGATAAGGTTCCCTGTATGATCCTGATCTAGGAGAAGGGCTCTCAGGAGTATTTCCAGCACTTCAGGATCAAGAAGAAGATTAATTCTAAACCACATAGAACGCTATCAATATCAACACATAGAATAGATGTCTAGTTAAAGATGGCAAGTTTAATACATGCATTAACTTCCAGTATCTCCAGAAACCTCACTAAAATAGCAGTAAAGAGTTGTTGTGTGATTTTTAATTGTAAATAAGGCACAAAAAAAAAATATGACAAAAGACCACTCCAAACTCATTTGGGTAGCTGTAAAGCAGATGGATAAGGAATAACTTAACAGAGCACCCCATAAATATTCTACAGTCAGCCCTATTTGCATATTTGTAGCCTGCCAATGATGTATTTGGGAAGGGGGGAGTGGGGGGGGCGCTAAATACAAAGAGGATAGGGTGAAAATATGTTTAAGGAGCAGTTTGAAAATGAACATAAAATAAAATAAAACAAAACAAAACAAAATAAAATATGCCACTGCCCGCATCGGTGCACTCTGGGGCGCAGCATAGAATTGAGTGGAAGGGAAGAAGTTTAGGTAAGAAAAAAGATAAACTGTTTAAAGTGACAAATCCTTCTCAAATAATATGAACTTTATAGATTCCTGCATTTAAAAAAGTATAATTTCAGAGTAGTGTCAAAGACCCACTTTCTAGTTTCTCTTTGTGGTTCTAGAAATACACAAAAATTAGCATGACATTCACAGTGGTTGTACATGGAAGCTGAAGATCATTGTGCAATATTAAACAATTCACATATTACCCCAAAATGTGTACATATGCAAAAGGTGTATATATGTATGGTATGCAAATCTACACATACCACACCTGAAGCATGATATTTATATTGGCAAGTGAGTGTTAATTGGATGCTAGAAGTGTGAAGATTTTTATAAGTATTAATAAATTTTAATTAAAATGTTAAATATTTTTTAAAAGAAAGGAGCAGTTACATTCTCATATCCTCTTTCCCACTCTGAAAGGGAGGTTACTGTAGCTTCCATTGGGGTGTAGACAGAGAGCTCATGCTTCCTGACACAGATCCATTGAACACCCACAGAGAGGTACTTCTGGCTCAGGTTTTCTTTGGACCTCAGCTATTTTTTTTTTTAATTTCCCTTTTTTGTATTGCTAAGTTTATTAGAGGGACAACTCTTTCATTGTTTGTTTCCTAAAACATAAGAAAGGTTTTAAACAGACTAAATACTTAAGAGAACTAGCCACTGCCAATGTGAGAAGAAAATGTAGGTGAAATTCAGTAAGTGAATATGTATATTACTTAATCACTCTGAGCCTGTTTTGTCCTTTGTTAACTAGAAATAACAAGTGATGTTTGCTTCATTGGATTAATGTGAGACTCAAACACATTTAAATGAAATAATGTGTGTGAAAGGATTTACTTCTAAAGGTGTCACGTGGTTGAGGCTTTGGCTGAATTGGAATCTGAAAGTATGTCAGTAATATCACAGTACATCAAGGATGTCTGCAAATTCTTTGCTGCTTCTTCTCCTTTTGTAAGGCAGGGTTTAATTTCTGTCCCTTAAATCTGGGTAAGCTCCATAACTGCTTTGACCAATAGAATAAAGCAGAAATGACAGTTTCCAGGCTGAGGCCTTAAGACAGACTGCTTCAACTTTCTGTCTCCTGAAACATGGACTTTTGGATCACAATGACCACTCTGTGAGGAAGCCTCACTCTGTGAGGTCCCTGGCAGAGATGAGCTCTCAGACAAGGACCAGCACCACCTTTGCCACCCAAGTGAGGAGCTATCCTAAAAGTGGATCCATTGGATCTGTCCTTCCCTGAGTCTGTGAAGAGCAGAGAGGGGCAGAGGTGAGAACAAATACTTCATCTCAAAAGCTGAGCTTTTAAAATAATTATTTGTATAATATAAAAAATCACTTAAAAAAAGAAATTAAAACAGCAATAAAAAACTCTTGATAACAGAAGATTGAAAGAATATAATTCAAATTTTCAAAGGAAGTAACTCTGTGTCTGCTAGCATTTCAGTGATGTCCACCAATTGTCTTACTCTAGGTTCTAGGCCAAACATAGGAGTTGTTGGTCTAAGTTTGATGGAGTGAACTTGGACAAGCACTTTTGCTTTCTGGGACTTAGATTTTTCATCTGTGGATTTCTTTAAGATTATAAGGGAATTTTTTTGAAATTATAAATGAAATTTATGAATTATAAAGAAAACATAAAGCAAGTCAGTTTACACCAGCAGCTGTTCTTTAGTAAAAGCCTCACAGAAGCACATTTTAAACAGGCTGTTAATGCTGTGATCTATCTATTCCTAAATTTATTCATGGGTTTGCGTTTTTTCAGTTCTTTCTATACACGTTTATACTTGCAATGCATGTGAATAGTGGGTCAGTGACAATTCCAATTGCTACTTTCCAGTATAATGAAAACTGTCATTTGTTGATGAAAGCTGAAAAAAAAAAAAGATTAAGCCAGGGTTTTCAGGGTTATTCTATTCCCTCCCCATTGAGATTGATTCAAATTTTAATGCATTCCTTTTCCAGATTTAAACGTGGCAATGGATTAGAAAAAGTGATATCCGATTGCTGCATCTGGGTTCAGGACTTTTACATCGAATGTTCTGGAGCCATCTGTGGACACCATCTCTGGATAAGTGCGGCTCCATGGGGCACGCCTGTGTTATGCATAGTATTATTGTTTGATCTTTTGAGATGACTCCGATTTTTTTCTTTTTTTATGACAGTCATAAAAATAGCAGGGCCTGTATTGAAGCTGTAGGGGCAGGCAGCCAGGGCCCTGCTGATAGTGAGGTTTTGTCGGGTCCAGATGGTGTGCTGCTTTTCAGATCTGGCCCCGCTTCATTTTGTGAGCCTGGAGTACAGTGCCTCCCACTCCCTGATGCCGCCCAACTGCCTCCTGACCTCAGACACAGAGGATCCTAACACTGAGTTTACTTTCACCAACAAGTCATGATTATAATGGGGCAGCGTGAAAGCCAACTAGGGTAGCCCTTTAACTTAAGATGGACTTTCTGAGCTCCTGCTATGTGCAGACAATTCATAGCTCAGATCACGATAAGTAAACCCTGGTAACCAGGAGTTTATATGTAGTCTAAAAGGGAAGAAGCAAGTGCTGAGCATATGTAAAGAGGTGGGGCCAAAGGGTCAAAATTATGCCTGGAAGGTCCAGAGGGAACTTATCAAGGGTCACTGTGGACTGCTGGCTTCTAGGCAAGCCAAGTCTGGCCAGAGTTTCTCTGCTGCTTCTTGAACATGGTCTCTTCACCTTTAACTTAGAGCAGCCTATGGCTACCTGCTCAGCTCCGCACCACACCTTCAGTGTTCTCAATTCCAACAGATCTCATGAGCTTCTGACCACTGTGGGCATCTTCAAGCAGGGGCTGTCAGGAATGTTCCCCACAAGTCAGCAGCTGAGAAACACAGCTTATGTCCTCCAACATCCAGTAAGAACCTCATTCATAGTAAGCCTGACAGGTATGTAGAACTCTGTACTAAATCCTGTCCCCTACTGATTTCAATTGTATCTGCTCAGAATGAAGAGATAGTGTTCTTACCCAAAAGACAAGAGAATTTGCTTTCTTACCAGAAAAATAATTAACACTCAAATCAGTTATGCAATTTTTTAAAATGTGCATTAAAAATAAAATTGATGAAATGAATTACATTTCCTTCAAAATTTTTGGTTGGCTCATTTTTTAAATGCTAATATTAAGCTATGAAAGATCATTTCATTAACAGCTGAGTGAGCTTATATATTTAAAGAATCAATATCTTTCCTTATCTTAGAATTAGCAAAAAAGTAAAAGGGCATGCCATATATTTTTTAATGACAAAAAAATATATATATATGGAGAGAGAGAAAGAGGGTCCTAAAAGCAGGAGAACATGCTATGGGGTTTCTTTGTTTAGCAGGTGTGTCCCACGGATGTGGCTCAGCTTTAGTCTGACCAGAAGCAAAATTTTTTCCTATACCATTACATTTTTCCCATGGTTTTATCTGTGTTGATTTGAACAAGCATATATATTCTAAAAATTATTACAGTTCTTTGAGTGATTATTTCATTGTTTCTCCTACTGCATTACACTGTGCTATGAACCATTTCTTCTATGTATGTTTTAGCCTGTCTTATTTCAGCAGGTGAAGTGTACAGGTAGACATTCTATGCATATCTCAATATGAGAGAATGAATATAATTGTGGTGTTTCCTTCTGGTCCCCAATCAACTAGAGCTGGAGGGTGGTCATCCTTTGCACCACGTGTTGAGTTTTCTACAATGATTTTTTTTTTTAACATCTTTACTGGAGTATAATTGCTTTACAATGGTGTGTTAGTTTCTGCTGTATAACAAAGTGAATCAGCTATACGTATACATACATTTCCATATGCCCTCCCTCTTGTGTCTCCCTCCTACCCTCCCTATCCCACACCTCTAGGTAGTCACAAAGCATGGAGCTGATCTCCCTGTGTTATGTGGCTGCTTCCCACTAGCTATCTGTTTTACATTTGGTAGTGTATATAAGTCCATGACACTCTCTCACTTCGTCCCAGCTTATCCTTCTCCCTCCCCATGTCCTCAAGTCCATTTTCTCTATCTGCGTCTTTATTCCTCTTCTGCACCTAGTTTCTCCAGAACCAATTTTTTTTTTAAGATTCCATATATATGTCTTAGCATATGGTATTTGTTTGATCTTTCTGACTTACTTCACTCTATATGACAGACTCTAGGTCCATCCACCTCACTACAAATAACTCAATTTGGTTTCTTTTTATGACTGAGTAATATTCCATTGTATATATGTGCCACATCTTCTTTATCTGTTCATCTATTGATGGACACTTAGGTTGCTTCCATACCCTGGCTACTGTAAATAGTGCTGAAATGAACATTATGGTGCATGATTCTTCTGAATTATGGTTTTCTCAGGGTATATGCCCAGTAGTGGGATTGTTGGGTCATATGGTAGTTCAATTTTTAGTTTTTTAAGGACCCTCCATACTGTTCTCCATAGTGGCTGTAGCAATTTACATTCCCACCAACAGTGCAACAGTGTTCCCTTTTCTCCACACCCTCTCCAGCATTTATTATTTGTACATTTTTTAATGATGGCTATTCTGACCAGTGTGAGGTGATACCTCATTGTGGTTCTGATTTGCATTTCTCTAATGATTAGTGATGATGAGCATTCTTTCATGTGTTTGTTGGCAATCTATATATCTTCTTTGGAGAAATGTCTATTTAAGTCTTCCGCCCATTTTGGGATTGGGTTGTTTTTTTTTTGACATTGAGCTGCATGAGCTACTTGTAAATTTTGGAGATTAATCCTTTGTCAGTTGCTTCATTTGCAAATATTTTCTCCCATTCTGACAGTTGTCTTTTTGTCTTGTTTATGGTTTCCTTTGCTGTGCAAAAGCTTTTAAGTTTCATTAGGTCCCATTTGTTTATTTTTGTTTCTTTTTCCATTTCTCTAGGAGTTGGGTCAAAAAGGATCTTGCTGTGATTTATGCCATAGAGTGTTCTGCCTATGTTTTCCTCTAAGAGTTTTATGGTGTCTGGCCTTACATTTAGGTCTTTAATCCATTTTGAGTTTATTTTTGTGTATGGTGTTAGGGATTGTTCTAGTTTCATTCTTTTACATGTAGCTGTCCAGTTTTCCCAACACCACTTATTGAAGAGACTGTCTTTTCTCCACTGTATATTCTTGCCTCCTTTATCAAAGGTAAGGTGACCATATATGCATGGGTTTATCTCTGGGCTCTTTCCTGTTCCATTGATCTATATTTCTGCTTTTGTGTCAGTACTATACTGTCTTGATTACTATAGCTTCGTAGCATAGTCTGAAGTCAGGGAGCCTGATTCCTCCAGCTACATTTTTCTTTCTCAAGATTGCTTTGGCTATTTGGGATCTTTTGTGTTTCCATACAAATTGTGAAATTTTTTGTTTTAGTTCTGTGAAAAATGCCATTGGTAGTTTGATAAGGATTGCATTGAATCTGTAGATTGCTTTGGGTAGTAGAGTCATTTTCACAATGTTGATTCTTCCAATCCAAGAACATGGTATATCTCTCCATCTGTTTGTATCATCTTTAATTTCTTTCATCAGTGTCTTATAGTTTTCTGTATACAGGTTTTTTTTTCCTTAGGTAGGTTTATTCCTAGGTATTTTATTCTTTTTGTTGCAATGGTAAATGGGAGTGTTTCCTTAATTTCTCTTTCAGATTTTTCACCATTAGTTTTTAGGAATGCAAGAGATTTCTGTGCATTAATTTTGTATCCTGCTACTTTACCAAAATCATTGATTAGCACTAGTAGTGTTCTGGTAGCATCTTTAGCATTCTCTATGTATAGTATCATGTCATCTGCAAACAGTGACAGTCTTACTTCTTCCTTTCTGATTTGGATTCCATTTATTTCTTTTTTGTCTCTGATTGCTGTTGCTAAAACTTCCAAAACTATGTTGAATAATAGTGGTGAGAGTGTGCAGCCTTGTATTGTTCCTCATCTTAGTGGAAATGGTTTGAATTTTTCACCATTGAGAACGATGTTGGCTGTGGGTTTGTCATATATGGCAGTTATTATGTTGAGATAAGTTTTGACTATGCCTACTTTCTGGCTAGTTTTTATCTTAAATGGATGTTGAATTTTGTCAAAAGCTTTTCCTTCATCTATTGAGGTTATCATATGGTTTTTATCTTTCAGTTTCTTAATATGGTGTGTCACTTTGATTGATTTGCATATTTTTAAGAATCCTTGCATTCCTGGGATAAACCCCAGTTGATCATGTTGTATGATCCTTTTAATGTGCTGTTGGATTCTGTTTGCTAGTATTTTGTTCAGGATTTTTGCATCTATGTTCATCAGTGATATTGGCCTGTAGTTTTCTTTTTTTGTGACATCTTTGTCTGGTTTTGGTATCAGGGTGATGATGGCCTTGTAGAATGAGTTTGGGAGTGTTCCTCCCTCTGGTATATTTTGGAAGAGTTTGATAAGGATGGGTGTTAACTCTTCTCTAAATGTTTGATAGAATTTGCCTGTGAAGCCATTTGGCCCCGGGCATTTGTTTGCTGGAAGATTTTTAATCATAGTTTTAATTTCAGTGCTTGTGATTAGTCTGTTTATATTTTCTGTTTCTTCCTGGTTCAGTCTCAGAAAGTTGTGCTTTTCTAAGAATTTGTCCATTCTACAATGTTTTTGATATTGAAGAAGGTAAATGATTGGCAAACAATGTTAAGAGTCTTTTTAGAATCACTAACAATAAGAAATTTACATCTGAAATCATTGGATTAAGAAATTTTGAATAACTAGCTTAGAAGCTTTCTTAGAGTATTTCTCAGGAATCCAGGAACGCAGTGGTGGTTAGTGATGCAGATAATACATTCCCAAATACGGGGAGATGTATGAAAATGGAGAAAACTCAGTCATAATCACTGCCCCTGCATGTGGTTTAAGTTGTGTATAGAAAGAACTTAAGAGGTAATGAAGATGGGGGTGTGAGTGGGGGACACATTGTGTCTGGGGACAGGGAGCAGCTTTTGAGGAGGAGTTGGGAGAACACTATGAAGCCCAAAGAAGAAGGAAGCAGGCACAGCTGACTGGCAGATGGAGTGGAAACTTAGGCATAATTTTGAATACTGCCTGCAGGTATATAAAGAAAACCCAGTTTGTCGCTCTTTGGTAGATTAGGGTTTTGTTTTTTTTTTTAAGACATGGAAAAGTAAAAGACTATGTTAGAAACAAAAGAAACCTCACGGCTCCACATTTTAGCATGTAGGACAATGCAATGTAGGGTTTTTGAGCAGCTGAGATTTCAGAACGATGATAAAGGGCACAGCAGAAAGACTGATTCTCTTTTTTTTTTTAAGATTTTTTTGATGTGGATCATTTCTAAAGTCTTTATTGAATATGTTACAATGTTGTTTCTGTTTTATGTTTTGGGTTTTTTTTGGCCGTGAAGCATGTGGGATCTTAGCTCTCTGACCAGGCATCGAAACTGTACCCCCTGCATTGGAAGGCAAAGTCTCAAACACTGGACCACCTGGGAAGTCCTCAGGAAGACTGATTCCTTTTAAAGAGTATTGAACGAGTTCTGTGAAAGAATTATTATTCAACAATATGATTGAGAGTCTGCTGATAAAAGTGCCTCCCAAGTCAACCAGGTTGACTGTGAAAACAGTGATAATACCTCAGAATTAAAATCCATCTTTAGTCATTTAATTATAAAACTGACATGATAGGGCGAACAGTCATAAGGCTTTATTACTTACGGTATTTTTAAAATTTACCACTGTAGTTCTGGAATTACTCTGTCTTGGATTTGTTGTTTTTTTGGATTAAAATACAAGGAATCTAAATTTTATATAAGTAATAAGACCATCACGGGGGAGAGAGAAGAATAAATGGGTGAGATTTCTGTTTGAACTTGACAGACTGGATCCCTGAGCCCAAATCCTTGTCTTCTAATCTCTTTAGGTAAAGTAGGAGGAGGAAAGCATAATAGGAGAAGTGACTACATATGGAAAACGTTTGAAAGTTAGAAATCAGAGGGAGGTTTTAACTGAGAGAAAACTAGAGCTCAGGATTGCCAAGGAGAGCCTGGAAGAAAGTTGACTCAAGCGATGGAACACAAGATGGCTCAGTAATGGAGGCTCCAGGTTTTCCACACCTCATTTAAACATAAGAGGATAATGTTTGATCACTAGACATTTGGAGGAATGTCCTAGCATGAAGACAGGCCTGTACAAGGTAACAGAGTGGAGAAACTTAGAAAAACAAACTGTGCATGAAACAGAATAAAATGATTTTTTTTTATTGTAATGACTATCTTCAAAGTAATAAGAACAGATTGAATTCATGAAATAAGAACATGTGGCTTATAAAAGTAAATATTGAAAGAATAAAAATTACTTTTTAACAACCAGAAGTTTAAAAAACAATCTAATTGAATGATTTCAAGCCAAAGTTAAGGAAATTTACCAGAAGTCAGGGCTAAAAGAAATAGACATAGAAAATGTGAGAAAACTAATAATAGTAGGCAATCTTTCTAAAAGGTCCAAATAAACAATCAATATTTTATAAAGTAAAAACAACAATAAAGGAAAAACAAAAGTTAAAGAACATTTTTTTTTAAATAATAGAAGCATACGTGTTTCTAAATTTTTTCAGATTTAAAAGTACCACTGGAAAATGCAGAACAAAGATGTAAAACATGCTTCATACAAAGCACTCAGTGTAAAACTTCAGGAAATTAACAATGATGATTAGGTCATAATTATTATTATGAGAAAGGAAAAAATGAACGCATAGATAAATTTTTGAGAATCCGAATGGTATAGGACTTCTCAACAACTCAAAAAGACAATAGTTTAACATAACTATATATAGCTTAACAGCATTTACAAAGTCTTTGTAATGTAAGCCCTGTATATTTATCCAACACCAAAAAAGTAAGTATGATGTAATGATATCTTAGAATCTTAACACTAAGGTATAAAGGGCATTGGAGAAACAACTTTGTGGAGATGGTTTTGGAGGACAGGAGCAGTACCCTTCATGTGGGAAGAGAGAAGTTGTGACTTCCACTTGATTCAACCTAGTGAGAAAGGGTGTGAAGAGATCAGGCATAGAGCTTGATTGGCTTCTTTGGTCCTACCTAGATACAGTCGGCCAGCCTGGCTTACACTTGAACGTTTTCAGGATGAGATCTGTAACCATTCATTGGTTTAAGGACAAAGAGGAAAGAATTACTTTATGTGGAGTGTGTGCATCTCTGGGTGCAGGTCAAAGGTGATACAGGATAATTTTCAAAAAGTTAAAAGCAGAACTCCTATACAAGCACGTTGATGAGCACATGTCAATGATTTAATTCCTGAGGGAACCAGAAAGATGATACGGCTGACTCAAAGAACATTCAAAGAGCTGGGTCTATATGTACAACATGATATAATACATGAATGTGTAGGTAAGATTGCTGGGTCAACACACTGGTTAATGCTCAACAGGGCAATAAACTCTAACCTTTGGGGTTACCTTTTAAAAATCATTTGCATCTCTACTGGACAAAAATCTACAGGTCTACATGTAAATTCACTAACTCTGGGACCTTTAGAAAATAACAAAGAGTAAATCAATCAAGGTACATTCCCCTAAATGATTACGTAATCCTCAGATAGGACTGTGCTCCCAATGTGAAATATGCTGCCCACCTCTTTTAAAAAAATTAATTTCCAAGTTTAATTTTTTTTCTTAATATGAGTGTATGTTTCGCATGGACTCGATGTGGGTTATTCAGGCAGAAGCCAGTGCAATGGGGGTTTCAAGTGGGACCCATCCAAGAGGAAGGTTATTTTAGTAGAAAAAGCTGGAGGCTGGAAGGATCTGGGGGCACAGACAGGAGGAAGAGCATTGCCTACATCAAAGGGCTGAGTTAGGGAAACATCACCTCAGAGGGGAGAGAGAGAGAGAGAGAGAAAGTCAGAGAGAGAGCAACAGAAACACAGAGACAGAGAGAGAGCCTTGACAACCCTACAAAGCAGCCACACCACTTTGTCACTTGTAGGCAGTGTCTGTTCAGCAAGGCCTCTTAGTTTTCACCCCTTACACATCAATCTACCTCTCCCCAACTGATTAAATAATGCTTTAATCCTTTAATCCTCAGGGAAGTCAAATTTCATCCTAGTTTCACGGATGTTAACCCAGGGTAAGAAAAATGAAGGATCAGAGCTGTTTCCCTTTCCACTGCAGGCTTGCTGTACTGGGACAGCGGTCTTAAGAGGCAGGAATTTTGTACAGAACTAAACATATTAATTGTGAATTTTGTTTTGTGACAAGGAATAACCAGAATTCATTTTATTATCTAAAAATGACATGCAATATCTTATGGTTACCCTAGGTTTCATCAAGGAGTAGATAGGAGCAAATTGCTATGTAGGATGAAGAAGCAGTGATGGGAATATAAAGAATTCATCCCCTGCTCTCACCAGATGCAGGCCCACTCATCCAAATATAAAGATCACATTTCTTAAGGTCTAGAAATGGAAAGGGATGGGGGCAAAGGAAGAGTGTGTGTTCTGGAGTGCAAGGGGGTGAATAGTGTAAGAGAGCAAAATATTTAGCTTAAATACCAGGAAATCAGCAGATAATATCTGTATATGTATAACTGAATCACTTTGCTGTATACCTGAAACTACCACATTGTTAATCAACTATACTCCAATATAAAATAAAAATTAAAAAAATATGTATCTACAACTCAAACACAAGAAATGATGAAACAATGAAGGCAAATACCAGACAAAACACCTAAGATAGTTTGTTTCTGGGAAATCAGGGTAGGGGTGGGGTGGAGGGAACTTCAGGGCTTGTAGACTCATTTCACTCATTTAACCAAATACTCCTGGCATTGCAATATTTAGTTGAGGTGTATCACATTAGTGCATAAAATGTCCACAGTGGGAGAGGTGCTAGGATGGGGGAAACTATTTATGATAAAATAATACTCTTCCATTAGCAACTTTTAAAATGTTGACTAAGTGTCATGCTCTTTCTTCACCCCATTGTATAAACCACAGAAGTTTGAGAAAGGAGGAAAATAAATTTTTATATATATATATATATATATATATATATATATATATATATATATATATCATAATATGGAAGGAACAGGGTCTTTGAATGTGTTAAAACATTTGACTTAATAATTTGTGAACAAAACAAATTAGATACAATATTTACTAATGTAATTTGACATTGAAAAAAAGACTGAAAATCTATTGACAAAATACCATCAACATTAACTAAACTATTCACCATTTCACTTATTGCTTTGACTTTTAAAAATTGAAGTATAGCTACTGTACAATATTATATGTTACAGGTGTACAATGTAGTGATTCACAATTTTTAAAGGTTATACTCCATTTATAGTTATTATAAATATTGGCTATATTCCCCGTGTTGTATAATATATCCTTGTAGTTCATTTTATACCTAATTTTATACCTAATAGTTTGTACCTCTTACTCCTCTGCCCCTCACCCCATCCCTCTCCCCACTGGTAACTACTAGTTTGCTCTCTATAGCTGTGAGTCTGTTTCTTTTTTTTACATTCACTAGTTTGTTGTATTTTTTAGATTCCATATGTAAGTGATATCATACAGTATTCGTATTTCTCTGTCTGACTTATTATATTTCACTTAACATAATGCCCTCCAAGTCCATCCATGTGCTGAAAATGGCAAAATTTCATTCTTTTTTATGGCTGAGTGTTATTCCATTGTATATATATACTACATCTTTATCCATTTATCTATTTATGGACACAGATTGCTTCTATATCTTGGCTATTGTAAATAATGCTGCTATGAACATTGAGGTGCATGTATCTTTCCAAAGTATTGTTTTTGTTTTTTTCAAATATATACCCAGGAGTGTTCTTAAAACATTTTGCCTAAGCCTCCTCAGTGTGTTCATGCAGGCTTGGCATATCAGTCAGCTTTACATTCCAAATGATTTTAATGCCTCCAAGAAGAAATCTTTTTACTTTCTAAACTACTGATCCTCTGTATCTTCAGTCTTATTTATTTATTTATTTTTTGGCTGCGTTGGTTCTTTGTTGCTGTGCGCAGGTTATCTCTAGTTGCGGTGAGCGGGGGCTATTCTTCATTGTGGCACTCGGGCTTCTCATTGCAATGGCTTATCTTGTTGCACAGCACAGGCTCTAGCCATGCGGGCTTCAGTAGTTGTGGCTCGCGGGCTCTAGAGCGCAGACTCAGTAGTTGTGGCGCACGGGCTTACTTGCTCCGCGGCATGTGGGATCTTCCCAAACCAGGGCTCGAACCCGTGTCCCCTGCATTGGCAGGCAGATTCTTAACCACTGCGCTACCAGGGAAGTCCCAGTATCTTCAGTCTTAAAACAAGATAAAAGGATTTGTCAAAAGTAGAAATGAGGCTTTTGGATAATACTGATAATTCTGAAATAAATCACCCCAATTCACTCTCTCCAGTGCTGGACAGAATTTAACAGGGAGCAAAGAGGAACAATGTCATGAACTACAACAGTGGAATCCAGAATCTTGTGCCAGAAAATAACACCATTGGTGGGTTCTGCATTTGGGGGAGACCTAGTGGAAAATGGCTACTTTATAGAGGGAAATGTGACTGCTAAATCTGTTCTCTGTCCTCGTGGAATTTATGTCCCAAATTCATACTCATTCTTTCGCCTCCAGACAAGTAGGGTTTAGGTCCTCTCAGATTAGGTTCCACAGAGTCTGAACCACTGTAGATGGTGAATCCTCTGTCACCAAGCCAAGTGTGCACAGCTGACACTGACCAGATGAAATAGGTCAAATCCACTGATGCTTATACTGCAATGAATACATGAGCTTAGCCTTGGCTTACTCTGCAGCTATGAACATAATGGGCTCCCCATTATGGGCTGAAGTATGGTTTAAGTTTACACGTGCTTTGACTTTGGGGTTCTATTATTAATTGTGTTTCTATTCCTTTCTCATAGATAAATGAATTAATCGTTCTTTTTTATTTTCTGTATTTTTGATGCTTTGATATCTTGATGACCCTGGAGGGACTGCCCTTCCCAAAGCTAGATAATTCCCAAGGCTAATAGTAAGGGATTTGCCCAGGAGCACACCTTTCATATGCAAACAAACCAATCCAAAGCTCACCCCAACCACCTCCTCTATTGAGGTCTAACACTCCAGACCATTATCACCTGCCCTAATCACCATCACCCCTATGTCCCAGAGCCTCCTGAAATTATTCAAACTAGCCTATCCTAAGTCTACTCATCCTGCCTCACCCCTTGCTTCCTGCAGAAACCACAGTGAAGGCTCTGGTCCATGTTTCCTCTATGCTGTCTGCCTCCAGATTGCCTCAGTGTTTTCCCTGTGGCCCCCTGAGTGTGGCATGGACCCTGCTCTTGGAAACTGTGACTACTCAACCATCTTTGTAATGCCAGTTGTTTCCTTATCTGTTAGCTTTACTGTACTGTACCTGGATAATAATAAAACCTACATTTTAACACAGTAAACTTGGCCCAGTCCTTTGGTGACATGTAATGCACATGCACAGATGCTGAAGATGAAATTTTCACCCCTTTCCCTAATCCACAGAAATCTAAATAAAACATCAAACATTTACCAACCAAAGGTTGGATTCTACCACCACCAGGGAATTGAGGGAATCAAAAACAGCAGCACCAACAATAATTATTGTTCCAAGAACTTTGTGTTACACATTTTGTTGATGTTTTACACACATTGTTGTATTTCATGCTCATAACAACACTATCATGTCAATTTTATCATCTCCATTAAACAGAAATTAAGAACTTGCCAAAGACACACAATTAATAAGGGGCAGATCATGGAATTTTATTTGAGTCTCTATGAAGTCATGAGACTGTATGACTTACACATGATGCTATGGGCCTCTGGAAACTTTGGGTCAAGAGAACCCATTCCACAGAACTGACCATTAATCCATATCCCTATAGGCTGTGTGCACTTGTACTAGGACATCTGGATATAAGAAATATAAGAGCTAAAGGGAAAGAGGTAACTATAGGTCAACAGAAAAAATATGTATATGCCTCTCACATGTTGGGTGCTTTTTGCTATATATAGCAGTCAGGGTTCAACCAGAGAAGTGGAACCAGTAACATATTCACATATACATGTACGGAAGTGTGATAAAAAGTAAAGGAACTTATTACAGAAGGGGACTTATTCCAAGGAATTGGCCTGTGCAGTACTAGGTCTAAGACCAGACAGCAGAAGGGAAAGGTCATTGGCAGTCTGGACCCTGCAGATATGAGTTAACATGGCCCACAGGCAGCAGTCAGAAAGCAAATCCAGAGGAAGAAGAAAGATTATAGACCCAGCTGCAGTTCTGAGTTTCTAGACCAGGGAAGCCAAAACTCTCTTTTCAAAATCTTTCAAATGATTCAGTCCGGACCACCTAGGGTAATCTCACTTTGAATTAATTTACAGTCAAGTAATTAGGGATTTTAATCACATTTGCAAAGTCACTTTACAACAGCACCTACTTTAATGTTTGATTGAATGACCGGGAGATATGAGTAGGCTACAAAATGGCACTGCTTCCCTCCATCCTCCAGTTCTCACTGGGGAATAGCCCTCATAGAGCACCCTAACCAGAAACATACTAACAAGGTGATTCTGGGTATTGTACTTCAGTAGAGCCAAAGTGACACATCATAAACTACCACACCATGTGCTTAGAGCTGTGTTTCACACAGCTCACGCATAATCTGTTATCTTTATAAAAACCCACGAAGTAGTGATGGACAGATTATGAAACTTGCTTACAAACTGGAAACAGCCAAGCTAGGAAAAGAACAGAGCTGTGAACCCTCTGCTGAATAGGGATTCACTTCCCAAAACACAACTGGGATTGGTCATTGGTCTCTACTCTTTTCCACATCGGATTCCTTTCAAAGCTACACACAATGATCTGGTCCACATTTTCAGACCACTGTTTATGAAGGAAGATTTATAGCCTTCCTACAGAGAAAATAAAAGTTTCCTGGATTTACAGAGGGGGAAATATCTGGATACTCTTGTGGGAGTTTAAATTACTTTCATCTAACTCTTGAAGGGAGCAAGATCAAAGAAAAATGTTTTCCACCCATTTCTAGTCATTTCTAGCTATTTTTTTGCTTGTTTCAAAAAACCATTTCTACCTGAACATGCTTTTGTTTCCAGTAAACATTATGTGGGGGAGTAGGGACTTTGAAGAGAGAGAGAGAGATGCTTTAAAATGTAGTTCCAAGCACATTCTCTGCCTGCAGTTCATTTTATAGTTTCTGTCTATAGTAGAAAATTTGTTCTGAGGTGTAACTTATAATGAGTGATGAATCATGCAGCCCACTCATAATACAGACTGTCAACCCCCTGTCAGACACTACTATATTTTTATTTTTTATTAGCTACTGAGTTAACTTTTTAAATTCCTGATGTGTATTTTTCAAAATTCCATACATAGTCAAAGCCTGCAGTGACCACTTGGGGTACATACATCTGTGGGGGTTTGATTTTAATGAGGGGTTCTCAGTACAGCAGCCTTCTCCAAAGCTTTTAGTAAGAGAGATGGGATAAATATTTTCCACTGTGGAGGTGTTAGCTCGTAGTTTCTTCATCTGCTCCTACAGTCTGAGGTTGAAGAAATATCCCCAAGGAAGAAATATCAGGGACCTGGTAAACATTTCCCAGCTGGCAACCCTGGGGATGTGCCCCCTGCAGATTCTGCTTATTGATCATGGGAAGGATTTCTGATACTAGCAGAAAAGTGATAGTGCTGAGAAGGGAAGATCTTCCCTGTACCTGACTCCTGTGCTCTGTGTTGTACTGCATGGAGTTCTATTTAGTGGTGATTGAACTGACCCTGCTGCCTGTGATTAAGGATAGTCCCTTGTGCTCCAGCCTCACTGGCTTCCTGGCTCCACAGACTGTTATCAGAGCTGTGTGGACCATGGCAGTGGACGACTGAGGTCATGTGGAAGCAAACATTGTTGGCAATAAGGAGGTCCAGGAAAGAGAGGTCACAAGCTGGATGCCATCAATATTGATGTTTGAATGACATTATGTGGCAGATAGTGTCTAGGAGAACAGTAAGATAGCCACATGTTAGGACAGTAGATGATAGAAGGAAGTGGCCTGTACCTGAAAGCAGCATTGTTTGATGGTGAGGGAGGACCATGGAGTAAAAGTAAACCTCAACATCATTTCCTGTCCCAGAAGTAGGGAAAGTGGGGGAGATCAGGTCAGCCTCCACTGAGAAGGCTGCAGGAGAGGTGTGTCCTGGAGGACAGTCAGGACCCATGAAGGCCAGGAGGTGAACCCTGGGAGAAGGCATGGAAAGCAGAGGAGAGTTTGTAATGACAAGAGTTCAGAGGTCATGGTGCAACAATTTGGGAGAAATTGGAGAGCAAATGTGCTGTTGGGTCTAATTCAGAAGGCTTGCCACATTCAATTGTACCCGAGGCAGGAGAGGAAGTTACAAAGACCCTATGAAAGCCGTTTTCCCACTGAGAGTAAGGACAGTGCCCAAGAATGTCCACATCCTGCATTGGGGTCCTCACCACCTTGTGGTCAGTGAAAGCTACATCTGAGAGTTGTAGGTAGGGCTATAAGGATCCATGTCTCAGCACAAAGGGAAGGTTCATTTTTCCTGGCTGCCAGGACAGAGATGGAAGATAAAACACTATTTCTTCTTCAACATGTGCTTCATTTGAGTTGTGCCTATTAATAACAAAATTCACATATAAGTATAATAGCTTTATGAACTCATTTGGGGGGGCACCAGCAACGAAGACAAAAAGAACTGGTTCCAGGATCATTTGAGAAACAAGAATACTCAGTCGAGGATAGAAAGTCCTAAATAAGAATGCTAGGCCACTTATGAAACTGGTTAAGTTTCTCAAGACACTAACTCCATAGCAACATTGGGATGACTTGTCTACCAGGCTATTAAAATACCAAACCTCTCTGGGTCAACCTCTAATCCGACAGGCTGTAATCCAACTGTGCTTTTTGGTTGTTTATTGTAGTCAAATACATTTATACTTCAATTGTCTCTTCCTGGAAATCCTGCTGCTAAGTGAAAAGCCATTCAATGAAAAAAGAGTTCCACTAATTTTAACAGGAAAAAATTTTGAGGCATCCTAAACCATCTCCACAGAGAAAAAAATAAAACAACATATATTGGTTGAACAATGGAAAGAAGCTCATGGCTGTAATAACAATAGTGAGTAGTAAACCCCAACATGAAGTCTTTTTGTTCAGTGCTGGAATGTAATGAAGTTTTCTTGTGTTCTCCACAGTGAGAAAACAGGATAGTGGATGGGGAGTGGTGTGTGGTGAGTCAGCCTTTGGAAGACATATTCTTCTTCCTGCACCATTTCTTAATAATTTTCCATCTTCATGCAGTTTGCGATTATCTTACACTCAGACTGAACTTAAGTTATAGCAAACAAAAATGCTTTCAGCACCTGAAAACTTATGTCAATATTACACTTTGCACACAGCCTAAAAGTCCTAGAAGATTCCACCTCTTCATCACTCTCTGAGCTTACATAAGCAGAGCAAAGTACCTTGTGTTCATCCAAACATGGCAGAAACTCAACTTGGTTCCACACAGTGTGTTCCAGCTAGAAAATATTGTTTCTAGTAAAATAGTAAGTATGCCCTCACCTGAAACTATAATGTTGAAATATCAGTTCCTGTAGAGTATTCATTTAGTGTGATTTGTATGAAAATGACATTGTATTTGCCCAAAATAATCATCCAGAGCGTGGTGTAGGTTTTCAAGAGCTGTTATGCTAAATCGTGGTAGTATAACTTAGTCATTCTTCAAAGGAATTCTGTGTACTCTGATAACACAGATACATTTCCTAGGGTGCTCACTAGGGGTCAAACAGGCCTGATAGAAAATGCTCTCACATATCAAAACATCTAATAATCAGCCTTTGACTCATCCCAAGTTTGAGCAATTTTTCCTTTCTTTCACATGTTTGAGAATCAGTTTTTGAGATTCAACCTGAAGGCAGGGTGGAGGTTCTGTCCCTGGGGAGGATGATCACCTGACCAAGGAAATTCCAGAAGGGGTCCTACCTAAGGCCCAGGTTTTGAAGGGGTTTGTGGTTGAAGAAAACTAGTGCCTTTGCTAGAACTTCAAACTTCAACCTTTCTTCTTTACACCTTTCTTTACACATCTTTGGAGCTGGTCATCAGCAGTGGTCCATCACTCAGAGTATACTGAAAAAATCCCAACAGGAAGAAAGTAAGCAAGTCTTCCCGATTGATAAACTAGCAAAGCTACAGTCTGTGAGAGAAAAGGGTCAGGGGAGTGCAGCAGCACCCATGTTACATGTCAGCAAGTTGTGAACAATTCATGAAAACAGGAATCTCAAAGCAGTTTTGCCATGAGACTCTCAGTGTTTTTGTACCTCTCATAGGGGTGTGGTAGACAAGGATAGATGGCACAAGCTTTGCTCTCTGCATAACCTGCAAGCCAGTCTCTGTCTTTAGACTTGCTTACTCCTTCTGGGTACCAAGATGTTGACTGATCACTTATCCTACAACCTTGGTTAATACCCTCCTCCAAAACCATATGCTAAATAATGTCCTGGGGGAAAAATCTACCTAATTGAAAAATTTCTCTCCTATTCCTTGAAAAACTATAAAAATGTAATGTCATACAAATAGCCAATTTCTGATTTTTCTGATTGCTGATACAAGATTCTATCTGTTACCATGACAACTAAGAGCTTTATAAATTTGTTCTAGTCTCTGATATTTTCTAGAATGTATCTACATTTCTATACTTCTTTAATAATTTTGAGCTAACCCTAGTCACACAATTCTATCTGGATTGCATATGTGCTTGCTGTTTGTGTCAGGGAGATGTAATTGATGTCTTTGTTTTTCAATGTGAGATATTTTTAATAAATTCTTATATGTAATATATATTAAATGTCCTATTCTTTCTGCTCAGTATCTATTTATATCATTGCCTACTCTCTCATCATTTTTCCCTCCAAACTGAGAAATAATCACTAGTGTGATTGTTCACTCCAAGCACTTGTGATGACCACATTGAGTTCATCAAAACTAGCTGGGTTAATTAAAACTTATGGAAACAGTAAGAGCAGGGCTTTAAGCAAAATTTAGAGCCTTAATAAATAAACCCTAAGAAAGCATAAAGAAGGAGATAAAAAGCATGGAAATAAAATAATTGAACAGAAAATCAACAAAGTAAAAAGTTACTTCTCTGAAAATAAGTACAAAATTTGGGTAATCATATACCCGGCTTATCTAAGATAGACCCAGTTTCCCTCTACTGTCTGGGATCACCTTCCATTTAGCTTATGTCTCAGATTATTTATTGTTAATTAAATATAATTATGAATAGTTGAATTCTGTTAATCCAGCAGAAATTTGGTGAACCTTCACGTTGTATTTCTAGCTTCTTCCATGGTCTCACCTAGCAGTGTGTGCAACTGAACATAATTCTCACTTTAACATGTATTTATTTAAATCTGAAATATGATCTGTGATAACTTGCTTCTCTTTGACTATCTTTCCAGATATGACATGACTAGTTCCTCCCTCAGAGGGACAACATGCAATGTTTGCTGATAAGTCCAAGTGTGCCTGGACACAAGCAGTAAGGGACAGCTAACTTCTTCTGATGATGGGAGAGATACTTGTCCCTATGTTCCTGCCACCCATTTGGTATACCAACTAGTTGTGATATGGCCACCAGGCTGCCTGTTGGTGGGGTCAATGATTAAACATGGGAAGTTAAAGTTTAGGTATATGTGAAATATGTATGACAAATGGAAGTAGATCAATCCTTCCATGGAGTGTATATAGTCTGAATGTTCTGGTTACAGCATTTTTCATTTATAATATATGCACATCTACAATTATTTATTTTATTATTTAGCAACACTTTAATTTTGCAATTAATTGTTTTGCAATTATTTTGCAGCAATGAACTAAAAAATTGAAAAGTTCATGTTTAATTAAAATTATATACAGAAATTGTATTTCTCAAGAAGATTAATGTTTATTGGCATTGATCACCATGGGAACCATAATGACCTCATGGAAATGAGAAGTGACAACATGGGAATCAGTTTACGAGTTATAATAAGAAGACGATGCCTGAAAGTGAAAACTGAACACATCTTGAGAAAATGTGTTTACATCGCATGCTGTGAAAGAAGAATTTTTATTTAGATCAAATAACTGTTTTCACTTTGAATTTCACATTTTCTTGGCATATATAAAAATTGAGGAATAGCGATTAATGAGGAAAAATCATAAATTTCTCTACGGCAAGACAATCAAACTAAGTCAGAATTATAAAAACATATAACAATGCCCCAACATTCCCCCATTTGCCAGGCCTCTTGCAATGTGCAATGTGCAATGTGCATCTACATTATACATTAATCAAACTTCCTCAAGGCAGGAGAATATAATCAACTTTTATGAAGACTGGTGCCTTTCTTCAGATGCCAGAATTGTAATTCTAAGGTTATTTTCTTTTTCATCCCGTACAAGGGGTTGCAATGACCTAAAAGCTCACTCTATACGTGCACACCTGACCAAAATATCTTGGATGAATTTTATGTATAATGTTAACCTGTGAATATGATACATAATTCTTGGTGTCAAGAAAGTAAGATACTGCATCTCTAACTCCTGACCCATAGAACAGTTCTCAGAGCTTCTGAGGGTCTGTCTCCTGAGTTATAATCCTTTGTTTGACTTGAATAAAATTATCTTTTCTTCTTAACTTGATTTTTATTTGATTTTTTGTCATTGGCTTCAGTTAGCAGACAAACATGGCCAGTAAGTAAATGATGCCAGATTTCTATCAATGATTTAAATGCTTGAAACAGAAAATTATTTAATTCTCATATTGATTTGATCTTTTTATCTCATCCATATAATCAATGTTGGCCTTTGGAATTTTATTGTATTGAAGGTGAAGCATCTGATATATTATCAGGATTTCAGTTTAAATGTTCAGCCAGGAGGATAAATGTATTTGTATTTGTAACTATAATAAGAACAATTTTGGTGGTGCCAAAGTTCATGGTAAAAAAAAAAAAGCCCGTAAGCAGAAATATAGCAGAAATTGATTGGAGGGCACACATAATTCATAATTTTGTCCAAATAAACTGCATTGTTCTGCCAATTGGAATAAAAATATAGTTTACAAATTTTACAAATATTTTGTATATACACAGCTGAGTAACTGAACTACAAATTTTGGGAAAAGCTATTTAATTTTTTAATAGAGCAATGGAATGTGTTTTATACCTCTTCTTCATCTATCACATATCCTATTTTTGTTGTCTGAACCTTTGAAGAGCAACTGTGTAAAGTAATCCATGTGATCAACAATGATGTTGATTTTCATGACTCTTCTAAATTTAGTTTTGCATTTTATGCCAAATAAATGAGAAGTCTTGAAAACACAAGAATATCTAAGAAAATGCTGAATGAAAATGGGATGACTGACAATTTTTCAGAATATAAATTTAGAAAAATATTCCAAAAATTATAAATACAGACTGGTTATTTGACAAGTTTTGTCTTCTCAAAATATTTGTCAATGACATGCATTCTGAATTAAAGCAAAACGGTAGCATCTGTGAAAATATTCTGGATAAAATATTTAAAATTTTAGTACAAAAAATTAAAAACAAAAGTATTCTTCATCAAGTTCTATACTGTCCAGGTGCTTCAGCTCTGTAGAAGTATTTTCACAATGAAAAAATATTGTCTACAAAGGAAGTGCCAAATTTATTAATCATAAAGTGTAACTTTGAAGGAGACTTGTGGGGATTTTATATTTAAAATTTTAAATAATAAGGCCATATATTTAAAAATATGTTATTCCAAACAATTTCAATGACATTTTATCAGAGAAAGTTACAACTAAGAAACTGAAATATATGAATACTTACCAAGAATAATCACTCTTCTTTTATAATTTTTAATGTTTGGATATTCATTACTAGGAAGTACATTTGTTTCTAAATTTGCTTTAGCAGTCATGTATTTTTTAAGGAAATATGTTTTTAAAGTGTTTTTATAACAGAGTCTTTTAGTCTGTAATACAGAAACATTTGTTATATTGCCATATTTTATATAATTTTAATTATGTTGGGAGCTATCATTTCACTCTCCTGGATTGAAAGATAAATTATACAGTCATCTTATATCAAAGAGAAAAAATCTAGTAAGATTGATAAAGAAGTAGAGAAAAGACACAAATGAATAATATTATGAATGGAAAAAAGGACATGACTACAGATGGAACAGTGATTAATAATATTCTAAGATAATGATATCAGTAACTTAGTCCAACATTTGAAAATTTAGATGAAATAGAACATTTTTTTAATATGTACCTTAAAACAATCTAACATAGGTAAAACTAGATTGCATGAAGAGTCTTAGGATGAAAAAAGAAACTTAAACAAAGGTCAAAACTTTTTGACAAAGACAAACACAACTGCCATATGGTTTTCTAAGTGAGTTCTACTAAATTCTCATCTGATAGATCATCCCAATTTACACAGGCTTTTTCAGAGAATAGAAAAGGATGACTTGTCAATTTATTTTGTAAGACCAAGTACAATCATGGAGCAAAACATAAGTACAAGAAAAGAACATTAGAGGCTTATTTCACTCAAATATAAATCTGTATAGTTCTAGATAGATTATAATTATCCTAAATAATATTTTAATGACCCAAATCCTACAGTGTATAAAAATGATGGTACACAGTACGTTGTGACCAAGTAAAGTGGAGAAACCTGGCAAACAATAATTTAGCCAAATGATCAAGGTCAAAATCATCTGTGATATGTCATTTTGACAGCATGTACCCTTGATAGGATATGTTGAGAATGGCATTTCACTTCTGTGATCTTCCTCCCCCAAACCCCATAACCCCAGTCTCACCATAGAAAAACATGGGACAAACTCAAATTGAGGGACCTGCTACAAAATACCTAATCAATGTAAGTGCTGCAGTGAAGGGATTGTTCTGATGTGATTAAAGTCCCCAGTCTCCCTAATGGTGGGGAGATTATCCAGATCGACCTCACCTAACCAGGTGAGCTCAGTTTCCAGCTAGTTGTAGAAGATAGGAAAGCAGACATGCACTCCAGCTGTCCTGGACAAAAGTGTACACCCTCCTTTAGAGCTTCCTGTGGGTGCTGTATGGCAAGGAACTGTGAACAGCTTCTGGGAGCTTATAGAGTGTTCCCTGGTGAACAGTTGACCAGATAATGGGAACAGCCATCACACAGGCACAAAGAGTGAATTCAGCCAACAAGTGAGGTTGAAAGAGGACCTGCGTCTCTACTGAGAAGGGCTGACACCTGGATTTCAACCTGTGAGACCCTGAGCAGAGAATCCAGCCACGCCCTGCTGCTCTTTGGACCTACAGAAACTGTGAGGTGGTAAATTTCTGATGCTTTAAGCCACTGAGTTTGTGGTAATTTGTTATGTAGCAAATATAGAAGTAATATAATAAAATAATAAAGGGTGAGATACAAATAGTTAAAGGACAAAAATCCTCCAAAGACAAGAATGGCATTCCATAAAGGAGAACACATACATAGTTAATAAATATGTAAACAATTAAAAGATATCTTTAACCACTTTAATGAGGTATGCAAATGAAATTATAATGAAATAATATTTTACACCTATTAAATTACCATTACTTAAGAAAATTTCCAATACTAAGATTTATAGACAGGGATATGAATGAAGAATCTCTTATTCTTTGTAGGTAGAAATGTAAATTGGTATAATGACTTTAGGAAATGATTTAGAATTATGTTATAAAGTTGAATATTTGCATATCTTACTATGACTAGGAAGTTCCATTTCTGGGAACATATCCAAGAAAACTCTTGCAAGTGCTCATCAGATATCATGTATAAGAAGTTCATAACAGTCCTGTTTTTATTAGAAAGATCTTGGAAACAACCAAAATGTCCATCACTGAAGAATGGATAAATTAACTGTGGTGTACTCACATAATGGAACATTATGTAATAGCAAAACAAGTACATCAAGCCATATGGATCAATTTTAGCAATATAGTATTGTGTGGGCAAATCCCAAAAAGTTACATATAGGCTACACAATGCCATTCATATAACGGTAAATAAAACGACTGCCAAAAATAAGTTTATAAAAGATTTTAAGACTGTTTTTACATTAAAATTATATTTTACAAGAACAGCAGAATGATAGCCACACATTTCTAGACAGTGGTTGCCTCATATGGGGGTAAGTAGCAATTTGGGGTAGGGAAGGAGCACCTGGAAGATGTCAATGATCAATATTCTAGGGAATCACTTACACATGGGTCCATGCTGCTTGCTGGTTATATTGAAATGAGAGAGAAGATGGGAGGGAGGAGGGAAGGGAAGGGTGAAAGATCATGCATGGGCACATAATGAGAGTAGGGTAATGAATAAATGAGTATGATTGTAATTCTGTTCGCTTGTGGTCAGAGGGAGAGAAACTGAGAGAGGCACGGCTTTGCCCATCTTGTTTCTGACCTAGGGAGAGCCCCTTGTTGAAATCCTTTCCGACCAATATACTCCAACTATTTCAGTAGGCCAGAGACTTTGACCAAGCCAGTTCTTTTCTTCACAGTCATGCAGGAACTTGCTGTCCCCAGGATTAAGTTACTGGGTTGATGCAACAACCCAGTAAAAGTGTTGTACTGTTTAGATTTTGATTCAAGTGAACCAACTATACAGATATTTGGGAGATGATTGAGTACATTTAATATTAGATAATATTACAAAATTAATATTTAATTTACTGTGACGACTATTTAAGATAATTCCCATATTTCTTTCCTATGCATACTTTTCTGAATTTATAAAAATGTTCACAATAAAAAGTAAAAGAAAAAAGCAATTAAAAAGTTGAAATAGAAAGGAGGCTCCATTTTAAGATTATATTTCCTTTCTCTTTTTCCACAGGTCATTCCATTCTAATTATGATTTTAAAATAGTTGCCTATTTAATTAATAGTGACATTTTTCTATTAAAGTATTCATAAGATATATATAACTATCACTCACACATACATATAAATTTTTCATTGAAGGCACTTAGTAGGCACCTTAACAATCAATACCTTAGAAGTATTAGGGAAGTCTTAGATCTTAATTATCTGAAAGAAGAAAACTAACCATCTATTGAGGCATCATTATGTATAATTGTAGGTATCAATTCTGTTACTCATGTCTTCATGGAGACCAACTAAGGCTTTCAGATGCATACACAGTATCTCAAAATGTTGGGAACTTTAAAAAAGAGTCCAAGATGACTTACAGATTAACATAACAGTGTCTGGAACGGCTTTGAGAATTTCATAAAAACTATGGACTCTCCACCTAGAACAATGTACATTTGTATGTACCCATAAAAATTAATTTGCTATGTTCTTGGAGGATTCTTTTCAAGAGATTCAACTCTTGAAAACGGAGTTAAGAGAAGAGCAATTCTCACCCTCTCAGTCCCATTGTCCTTCCCAACCAGGATGAAAATTTAGGATTGTGCTCAGATTTCTCCAGCTTATCTAGGGAAATATAGCTTGCTAATTACCCTGGAGCCCAGCCAGGAAAAGCCAAGATGAGAAAGAAATCTTCTAGAAATAGATCATCAAGGCCATTTGAATAGATCTTTACCCCCCATTCCTGGCCCTCTTTTTCCATAAACCTTACACAACCTGCATAAATCATATTTTCACAGAAAGGTACTTGGCAAAGCTGGGATAGTTTTCTTTTCCTTATACTTGATATCAATCTATTATGAGTTCCATAAGAAAACAAAAACCCCAAATAGATTCTTTTGCTGTATCACGTGGATTTTCCACATAATTAGGATAAAAGGTGTTTCTCTCAGCATGGTGTTTTAGGAGCAGATGATAGCATTTTCTTCTCTGGTTTTTGGAAGCAAATTCATTTTCACTTGCACGAACTTGTCTATGTTTTTCCAAAAAAAAATAAATTTAGGAAAAGATAAAGGGAATATATCTCATTCACCTGCCAAATAAATATGAAAATACCTAAGTACTTGGCTTTCATCATCCCTTATACAAAGTCCCTTAGCCACTCCCTTTTTTCAATTCCCTCAAAAGATTTAAAATATTAAAGAAAGATAGTGAGAAAAGTTTTTGGAAATTTTCATGGAATAAAATCCATATTTTTCAGACTATTCAGCAGTTGATTTGCTTCAAACTATTCTGTTTCTCTACTTCTTCGGTTTAATCAGAAGTAAGATATTGGGGAAAGAGGAGCAGAGAGAGAGGATATCAGACTTTTCTTTTCTCCATACTTTGTATTGATCATAATTCTCAAAACAGCGAATGCTAACTCTAAGCACAAAAATCTCAAAAAAGAACAGAAGTGTAAATTACAGATGGGGACTGTGCTATGTAAATTACAATGGCACACATAGACTTTAGGGGTGTGTGTGTGTGTGTGTGTGTGTGTGTGTGTGTGTGTGTGTGTGTGAATTTTATTTTTTTCCAAAAAACACTTTCCTACATTTCAATATTCCTGAAATTGGGAATGACGTACATTTTATAACTGTGGCAACTTGGATTTGATGGAATATAATAGATACAGTATGGGACAGATATCACACATCCTTTTTTTTTAACCCTGAGCACCTCACATAAGTGAATATGCCAGGCACCCCATGAACAAGCTAGGTGCTCAACCCTGAAGTTGGGTTCATTCATGCCTCGCTACTCAGGTTGTGGTCTGCAAGCCAGCATCATCAGCATCACCTAGAGTCTGTTGGAAATACAGAAGAATCTCTGGTCCCATCTCAGATCTACTGACTCAGAATCTGCATTTTATCAGGATGCCCAAGTGATTCATGGGACTTTGAGAATCACTGCCAAAATAGTTGTAAAGTCCAATTTAATGATTCATGGAGTCTCTGGGCCACCTCTAAGCCCTCCCCCAGCAAGTCTTTTTCTGGAGGGCAGCTATGAGTAAGGTTGTCCAGACCTAGGTACCCCCCCAACTTGCTCCCATGATTGTATTGACAACACCAGAGTCTTTATCAGCCTTCCAAGAGTTTGTCCTCTTTGCAAACGCAATTATGGGTAGAATATACCAGTTACTGAATCATGAGGATGATAAAAAAGCAGGTACCCTTAGGACAAACACTGGTTCTAATCAAGATTTATATTTATCACCAGGGTTTCCACAGAAATTACATTCAAGGTCTCCATATCCATGTGCCCTCTTGTCAGATCAAATGGGGATCTGCCTAAGGCAATTCATAGCAGATGGGTGTTAGAATTACTTGGAGAGATTTCTGGGCGGTTTCCCCCCCCCCCCATTTCTGCTTTATCTCTAAGAGGCAGGCTAGGAATCTGTATTGTTAATGAGCTCTTGTGTATATTAAAGTTTGAATCTCTAGAATCTAGAAAATCCTTTACCATGACTTGACAAAGGAGTCCCACCATCCTTGAAGAGCTTCATGGTGGCTCATCTCTGTAGAAAATCACAGTGGGAACTACTGCTATCAAATTGGGTGTCCCTAAATGCAGTAGGAATGGTGGAATTCTGAGGAAACAGAGGCTCCACACTTAATCCCCAAAGATGAGGTGGGCTGGTAACTGTAGTGGACAAGGGAACCAAAGCAGTAATCAGAAGGTCTGACTCGTGGAGACCTATGACATTGGCCAGTTGATTATCGTGTCTCTAGAACTGAAATGGAGGGGCAGTCTGCTGAAGTCCTACAGACCAAGGGAAAGTTAAGGCAATATTGACAAATTGGACAGTTACAAAAACAGGACTTAGCCAATAAGACAAAATATGTGGTCATTATTTAAACAAGGAAACTCACTGTGCTCCTCAGGTTAAACAAGTGTTGGTTGGGGGCAGAGATGGATAGTTTAGTTTCACAAATTTGAAATATTGTCATACTTGGAGATTAAACTTTCATTTTGTAATTATGAAGAGAGAATTAGAACCAATGGATAGAATTAGATAGGTAAATATTGAATATCAAAAATTAAAAAAAAAACTTTAAATATTAGACTAGTTCCAAAAAGAATTAGTTTCATATGAAGTGATTGTAATAGAAGTTACATAATTATCAGAATTTGTAGAGAGATATTTTTCCGTTGGCTTAGAAGTCAAATGAGATGACCCTGAATTTCCTTCCAATGCTAAGATTTGATTTCTTATATTCTTCTAACAACAGAACACTAAAACAGAAAATAAAATTTTCACCTTCTTTACTTCTACGTATAAAACTAAGAGAATACATCTTTTATATAATTCCATAAATGACATTTGTGTTTTGTTTTTCAATTTTGAATACTCACATCTCTTCCAAAAAGAAAAAAAAAAAAAAAAAAAAAAACCCTCAAAGGTCAAGTCTTTCCCTTTGAGTTAACATGAAGCAGATTTAGTGAATACTCCTTTTCTTAGGTTTGTGATTCATTTTTTAAATTGTGGTGAAAAACACATAGGATAAAATTTATCATCTTAACCATTTTTTAGGGCACAGTTCAGTTGTTCTAAGTATATTTACACTGTTGTATAACAGATCTCTAGAACTTTTTCATTTTATAAAACTCATGTCAATTGAACAACAATTCCCCATTTATCCCTCCCCAAAGCTCACTTTATTTTGTGTTTCTATGAGTTTGGCTACTTTAGATACATTATATACATGAAATTATACAGTATTTTTGTTTTTGTGACTGGTTTATTTCACTTAATGTCCTCAAAGTTCATCCATGTGGTAAAATGTGACAAGACTTTCTTCATTTTTAAGGCTGAATAATATTCCATCATATGTATATACCTCTTGTTCTTTCTCCATTCATCCATTGGGCATTTGGGTTGCTTCCACCTCCTTACTATTATGAATAATACTATAATGAACATGCATGTGCAAATATCTCTTGGAGATCTTGCTTTCAATTATTTTGAATATATATGCAGAAGTGGGAATACTGAAGTATATGGTAATTTTTAATTTTTTGAGGAAACTTCATACTGTTTTCCATAGTGACTGTACCACTGTATATTCCCACTTACAGTGCACAAGGGTTCGAATTTCTCCACCTCCTCTGCAATACTTGTTATTTTCTACTTTTTTTCATAGTGACCATTGTATAGATATGAGGTGTTATCTCATTGTGGTCTTGATTTGCATTTATGATTTAAAGATTAGTGATGTTTAGAATCTTTCATATAATTGTTTGCTACTTGTATATGTTCTTTGGAGAAATGCTTATTTAACTCTTTCCCACATTTTAATTGGGTTATTTGTTACTTTGTTATTGAAAGGAATTCTTTACAAACTCTTTTTTTTTTTGAATATATTTATTTATGGCTGTGTTGTGTCTTCGTTTCTGTGCGAGGGTTTTCTCTAATTGCGGCAAGTGGGGGTCACTCTTCATCGCGGTGCATGGGCCTCTCATTATCGCGGCCTCTCTTGTTGTGGAGCACAGGCTCCAGACGCGCAGGCTCAATAATTTTGGCTCATGGGCCTAGTTGCTCCGCGGCATATCGGATCTTCCCAGACCAGGGCTCGAACCCGTGTCCCCTGCATTGGCAGGCAGATTCTCAACCACTGCACCACCAGGGAAGCCCCTTTACATACTCTTAATATTAACTCCTTATTAGATATATGATTTGAAAAAATTTTCTCCCATGCTTTTGGTTGCGTTTTCCTTCTGTTAATTGCTTCCTTTGTTTTGCAGAAATTCTCAAACATGATATATTTGTCTAGTTGTCTATTTTTGCTTTTCTTTGACTGTGCTTTTGGTGTCATATATAAGAAATCATTGTCAATTCAGTGTCATGAAGATTTTCCCCTGTGTTTTCTTTTAGAAGTTTTATAGTTTCAGACCATATGTTTACATCTCTAATCTATTTTGAGCTATCTTTTGTATACAGTATAACATAACATTCCAACTCTATTGTTTTGCATGTTTATATCCAGTTTTCCCAAAACCATTTGTTAAAGAGTATACTTTCTTCATTGTTTTATCTTGGCATCACTGTAGAAGATTATTTGACCATATACACAAGGGTTAATTTCTAGGCTCTCTATTCTATTCCATGGTCTATTTATCAGTCTTTGGGCTAGCACCCCATTGTTTTGATTACTGTGGCTTTGTAATGTTTTGAAATTAGAATGTGAAATTTCCAACTTTGTTCTTCTTTTGCAAGATTGTTTGGGCTATTCAGAGTCCCTTGAGCTTCCACATGATTTTTGAATTTTTTTTTTTTTTTTTTTGCATTTCTGCAAAAGTTGGCTTTGGAATTTTGATAAGGATGACATCGAATTGGTAGGTTGCTTTGGGTGGTATGGACATTTTCACAATATTAGGTATCCCATTCCATGAACATGGGATGTCTTTACATTTATATGTGTCTTCTTTAGTTTCTTTCAGAAATGATTTATAGTTTCAAAGTACATCTCTTTCACTTCCTTGGTTAGGTTTTTTCCTAAATATTTTATTCTTTTGATAATATTGGAAATAGAATTGATTTCTTAATTTTATTTTTGGATTGTTAATATATAGAACTGCAACGGATTTTTGCATACTGATTTTGTATCCTGAGAATTTGCTGAATTTATTAGTTCTAACAGCTTTTGTGTGTGTGTGTGTGTAGTTGTTGGATTTTCTACATATAAAATAACATCATCTGTGAACAGATAAAAATCTATTATTTCTTGTCAGTTTGGATGTCATTTATTTCTTTTTCTATCTGATCGCTCTGGCTAGAACTTCCAGTACTACTTTCAGGAGGAGGGGTGAGAGCTGACATCCTTGCCTCGTTTCTGATGTTGGAAGAAAGGATCTTTCAGCCTTTTATCATACAGTATTATGTCAGCTGTGATTTTTTTTTTTTCATACATGGTCTTTATTTTGTTGAGGTAGTTTCCTTCTATTCCTAGTTTATTGAGTGTTTTTTATCATAAAAGTGTGTTAAGCCCTGTCAAAAGTTTTTTATACATCAAAAGAGTTAACCATTTGTTTTTTCCTTCATTCTGTTAATATAACAAAGTTCATCGACTGGTTTTCTCATGTTGAACCACCTTTTCATTCCAAGAATAAATCTCAATTGGTCATTATGTATAATTCTTTTGATGTGCTTTTGAATTTGATTTACTACTGTTTGTTGACGATTTTTGTTTTTTTAAATAATTATTTATTTATTTATTTATTTATTTATTTTTGGCTGTGTTGGGTCTTCATTTCTGTGCGAGGGCTTTCTCCAGTTGCGGCAAGTGGGGGCCACTCTTCATGACAGTGTGCAGGCCTCTCATTATTGCAGCCTCTCTTGTTGCGGAGCACAGGCTTCAGATGCGCAGGCTCAGTAGTTGTGCCTCATGGGCCCAGTTGCTCCAGGGCATGTGGGATCTTCCCAGACTAGGGCTCGAACCTGTGTCCCCTGCATTGGCAGGCAGATTCTCAACCACTGCGCCACTAGGGAAGCCCTGTTGATGATTTTTATCTGTAATGTGTTGTTGATTTTTTCTTGTTATGTCTTTGTCTGGCTTCGGTATTGGCATAATGCTAGCCTCCTAAATGAGCTTAGAAGTCTTTCCTCCTTTTCAAATTCTTGGAAGAGTTTGAGGACGTTTGGTGTTAATTCTTTGAATGTTTGGTAGACCTCTCCAATGAAACCATCTGGTTCTGGGCATTTTTGGGGGGAAGTTTTTGATTACTGATTCAATCTCCTTACTGGTTCTAGGTCTGTTCAGATTTTCTATTTCTTCATGATTCAATTTTTATAAGTTATATGTTTCGAGAAGTTTATCCATTTCTTCAACTTATCCAACTTGTTGATGTATAATTGTTCATTGTATTCTCATAATCCTTCATATTTCTGTGGCATCGGTTGTAATATTCCCTATTTTATTTCTGATTTTACGTATTTATTTGAGTCTTCTTCTTTTCTTAATCTAGCTAAAGATTTATCAGTTTTGTTGATTTAAAAAAAACTCTTAGTCCTTTTGATTTTTCCATAGTTTTTCTATTCTTTATTTTATAAATCTCTACTCAAAATTTTCTTATTTCCTTCCTTCTTCTAACTTTGAATTTAGCTTTTTCTATTTTTTTCTACTTCCTGGAGGTGTAAAGTTAGCCTGCTGATTTGAATTTTCTTCCTTTTTAATATAAGTGGTTAAGAATGTAAATTCTTCTGTTATATGGAGTGTTCTGTGTGAGTGTGTTAGATCCAGCAGGACTATTGTGTTGTTATATCCTCTGTTTCCTTATTGACTTTGTGTCTGATTGTTCTATCTGTTATTGAAAGTGAGGTATTGAAGTCACCTACATTTATTTTGTTGCTATTTATCCCTTCAATTCTGTCAATGTTTGCTTCATATATTTGGAAGTTCTGATGTTAGGTGTATATACATTTATAATTGTTATATTGTCCTGGTGAGTTGATCCATTTTTCATTCTATAATGCCCTTCTTTGTCACTTATGATAATTTTTCTTTTGGTGATGGAAAGGAGGTGGTAAAAAGCTATTTTATTCCAGTGTACCAATTTTTTTTTTTTTAATGAAGTGTAATTGACATATAACATTATATTAATTTCAAGTGCACAACATAATGTTTACTATTTGTATATATTACAAAATGATCACCATTCTAAGTCTAGTCAACAGCTGCGACCATACATAATTACAAAATTGTTTTTTCTTGCAATAAGAACTTTTAAGATACACCTTCTTACAACTCTCAGATATGCACTATAGTATTATTAACTATAGTCATTTTTCTGTACATTACATTCCCAAGACTTACTTATTTTATAACTGGAAATTTGTACTTTTTGATCTGTTTAACTTATTTTACCCACTCCCAAACCCTGTCTCTGGCAACTATCAATCTGTTCTCTGTATCTATGAGCTTTTTTGTTTGTTTGTTTATTTGTTTTTAGATTCCACATATAAGTGAGATCATGCATTATTTGTCTTTCTATATCTGACTTATTTCACTTAGTTAGAATTATGTCCTCAAAGTTCACCCATATTGTCTTAAATGGCAAGATTTTTTCTTTTTTTATGACTAAATAATATTCCATTGTGTATGTGTGTGTGTATATATATATATATATATATATATATATATATATATATATCTCAATCACAACTTTCTTGTGACAGTTTTTTTAGTCCATTTTGTCTGATATAAGTATGGACATGTTATTGGACAGTGGAGAAAAGGTGACCCTTGTAATAAAGTAGCAAAGAACTTGGCCAAATTGTGTTTGTGTTCTAGAGTTTTGTGGAAAGTAGAACTTATGAGCAATGTAATTGGATATTTAGCTGAGGAAATTTCCAAGCAATGTGTTGAAGGTATAGCTTGGCTATTCTTGACTGCTTATAGTAAAGTGAAAGAGGAGAGAAATGATTTTTTTTTTTTTTTTAAGATTTATTTATTGATTGATTCATTACTATGTTGGGTCGTCGTTTCTGTGCTAGGGCTTCCTGTAGTTGCGGCAAGCGGGGGCTACTCTTCATCGCAGTGCGCGGGCCTCTCACTATTGTGGCCTCTTTTGTTGCGGAGCACAGGCTCGAGACGCGCAGGCTCAGTAGTTGTGGCCCACGGGCCTAGTTGCTCCGCGGCATGTGGGATCCCCCCAGACCAGGGCGCGAACCCGTGTCCCCTGCATTAGCAGGCAGATTCTCAACCGCTGCGCCACCAGGGAAGCCCAGAGAAATGATTTTAAAATGGAATTTTTACACAAAATGGAAGCAAAACTAAAAGATTTGGAAAATTCTCAGCTTAGTCATATTACAAAAAATAAGAAAGCAAGTTTGTAAAACAGTACTAAGGGTATGGCCAAATGATCATTTAATGAGGAAATTAGTATGAACATGAATCATTGACTTAAGCAAACATCTCAACAAAATATGGGAAAAGAGATGAAATTAAACTAGCAGAAACACTGCCAGCTGTAACTAAAGGAAACAGAGAATGGGACAAAATGAATGAAAACTGTTGGACTTTTTAGGGCCTACAGGACTGAACCATAGAACTATTTAGCTCTGAGCCTATAATATTCTTTAAGACTAGGGGAAAAGTACCTGAAAGGCAATTCGAAGATCATCAGGTTGCCACTCCACCACAGAATCTGTGTGCATAGGCTTGGAGCAGAGCTGCCTCTACCTTAGTTTCAAAGGGTTGGATCAACGCCCAAGGGCAGGGCCCCACACAGTGCCCTCAGGGTGCACCCTCACTCTAAAAGAGAGCCATGATGTCATGGGCAGAGATATCACAGAGAGGCACAACATAAGAGAAGCCACAGCATGGGTAATACTTCACTGAGCTATGGGGATGGTGTTGCCACCCCAATGGGTCCAAGAAGGTCATATCTTCACCTCAGTATGTCTGAAAGATGGGACTGACACTCCAGTGGGACTGTAGGACAGAGTATAAAGTCAAATAGGATTATTCATGAGCTTTAAATATCATAAATTTTGCCTTGCTAGGTTTTGGACTTGATTGTGACCCATCACCCTCTCTTCTTTCATATTTCTCCATTTTGAAAAGGGGGTTTTTATCTTATGCTTGTTGTACCATTGTATTTTTGGAAAAACAAAATGTTTGGTTTCACAATTTCATAATTGGAGGGGAATTTTGCCCCAAGGCGAATAGTACCTTGTGCCTCACCCACACTTGATTTAGCTGATAGTTACATGAAACTTTGAATTTTAGACTCTAGGGTTGATATTAACAATTTTGGAGTTGTTTTGATGAATGTATTTTGCATGTGAGATGGACATAAATTTGGGGAGCAGGGGCAGAATGTTATGGATCAAAAATGTGTGTCCTCCAAATATTTATATATTGAAACTCCATCCCCAATGTGACAATATTAGGAGGTTAGGTCCTTGGGAAGTTATAAGGAATAGATGGGGTGATAAGCCTGGAGCCCTTATTAATGGGATAGTGTCCTTATGATAATCACAAGAGAGATTGAATCTTCTCTTTGCTCTCCACCATGTGAAAATACAATGAAACAATGGCAGTCTGCAATCTGGAAGAGAGTTCTCACCAGATCTCAACCATGCTGTGCCACTGATCTCAGACTTTCTGCCTCCATTACTGTAAGAAATACGTTTCTGTTGTTTATAAGCCACCCAGTCTATATTTTGTAATAACAGTGTGAACACACTAAGACATTTACACACCAACATTATAATACTATAAGACTGTATATCTGCCTAAATGTTTACTCATACCAGAGAACTTCATATTTTTATATGCTTTTATGTTGCTGATTAGCATCTTTTCATTTCAACTTGAAGGGCTCTTTTTAGCATTTCTTGTAAGGCAAGTCTAGTGGTGATAAACTCACTCAGCTTTTGTTTTTTTGGGAAAGTGTTTATTTCTCTTTTGCTTTGCAAAACAGCTGTACCAAATATAGTATTCTTGATTGGGAATTTTTAACTTTCAGCACTGGAATATATCATCCCATTTCCTTCTGGTCCATAATGTTTCTGCTAAAAAAATCTGCTGATTATCTTGTAGTAGCTCCCTTGCATGTGATGAACTGCTCTTCACTTGCTATGAAAAGATTCTGTCTTGATGAATGGATAAGGAGGATGTGGCACATATATACAATGGAATATTACTCAGCCATAAAAAGAAATGAAACTAAGTTATTTGTAGTGAGGTGGCTGGCATTGAGACTGTCATACAGAGTGAAGTAAGTCAGAAAGAGAAAAACAAATAATTTATGCTAATATATATATATATATATATATATATATATATATATATATGTAATCTTAAAAAAAAAAAGTTTCTGAAGAACCTAGAGGCAGGACAGGAATAAAGACAAAGGCATAGAGAATGGACTTGCAAACACAGGGAGGGGAAGGGTAAGCTAGGACGAAGTGAGAGACTGGCATGGACATATATACACTACCAAATGTAAAAGAGATAGCTAGTGGGAAGCAGCCGCATAGCAGAAGGAGTTCAGCTCGGTGCTTTGTGTCCACCTAGAGGTGTGGGATAGGGAGGGAAGGAAGGAGATGCAAGAGGGAAGAGATATGGGGATGAATGTATATATATAGCTGATTCACTTTGTTATACAGCAGAAACTAACACACCATTGTAAAGCAATTATACTCCAATAAAGATGTTAAAAAAAAATCTACCACAAAAAAAAAAAAAGAAAAGAAAAGATTCTGTCTTTGTGACTTTTGAAAGAGTCTTGGTATGGGTCTCTTTGAGTTAATTCTAGTTGGAATTCTCTGAGATTCTTAAACTTGTATGTTCATTTCATTTCATAGAGTTGAGTAATTTATGGCCATTATTTCTTTAATTGGGATCTTGTCCTTCCACTCTTACTCCCTTGGGACTCATGTAATGCACTACAGGTCTTCATAATGGTATCACATAAGTTCATTAGGCTCTCTTCTCTACCTTTTGCTCTTTTTTTTTTCTTACTCAAATTTGGTTAAAGTGATCTGTCTTCAGGAAGAGCTTCAAGATGGCAGAAGAGCAAGATGTGGAGATCACCTGCCTCCCCACAAATACATCAGAAGTACATCTACATGTGGAGCAACTCCTACAGAACACATACTGAACGCTGGCAGAAGACCTCAGACCTCCCAAAAGGCAAGAAACTCCCCACATACCTGGGTAGGGCAAAAGAAAAAAGAAAAATCAGAGACAAGAGAATAGGGATGGGACCTGCACCAGTGGGAGGGAGCCGTGAAGGAGGAAAGGTTTCCACACACTAGGAAGCCCCTTCACGGGCGGAAACTGCGGAGGGCAAGGGTGAAGCTTCGGAGACACAGAGGAGAACACAGCAACAAGGATGCAGAGGGCAAAGTGGTGAGATTCCTGCAGAGAGGATCAGTGCCGACCAGCACTCACCAGCCTGAGAGGCTTGTCTGCTCACCGCTGGGACGGGTGGGTGCTGGGAGCTGAGGCTCGGGCTTCAGAGGTCAGACCCCAGGGACAAGACTTGGGTTGGCTGCGTGAACACAGCCTGAAGGGGGCTAGTGCACCACAGGTAGCCGGGAGGGAGTCGGGAAAAAGTCTGGAGCTGTGGAAGAGGCTAGAGACTTTTTCTTGCCTCTTTGTTACCTGGTGCATGAGGAGAGGGGATTAAGAGCGCTGCTTAAAGGAGCTCCAGAGACGGTCGCGAGCTGCAGCTATCAGCGTGGACCCCAGAGAGGAGCATGAAACACTAAGACTGCTGCAGCCACCAAGAAACCTGCGTGAAAGCACAGGTCACTATCCACACCTCTCCTCCCAGGAGCTGGTGCAGCCCACCACTGCCAGGGTCCCGTGATCCACAGACAACTTCCCCAGGAGAATACACTGCATGCCTCAGGCTGTTGCAATGCCTCGCAGGGCTCTGCCATTGCAAGCTTGCCCCGAACTCCGTACCCTCCCTCCCCATGGCATGAGTGAGCCAGAGCCCCCGAAGCAGCTGCTCCTTTAACCCTGTCCTGTCTGAATGAAGAACAGATGCCCTCAGGTGACCTACACACAGAGGCAGGGCCAAATCCAAAGCTGAACTTAAGGAGCTGTGCGAACAAAGAAGAGAAAGGGAAATTTCTCCCAGCAGCCTCAGGAGCAGCAGATTAAATTTCCATAATCAAGTTGATGTAACCTACATCTGTGGAATACCTGAATAGACAATGAATCATCCCAAATTGAGGAGGTGGACTTTGGGAGCAATGATATATATATTTTGTTCCCTTTTTCTCTTTTTGTGGGTGTGTACGTGTATGCTTCTGTGTGTGATCAGGTCTGTAAACTTTGCTTTTACAATTTGTCCTAGTGTTCGGTCTGTCTGTCATTTATTTATTTATTTATTTTAATATAGATTTTAACACTTGTTATCATTGGTGGATTTGTTTTTTGCTTTGGTTGCTGTCTTCTTTCTTTCGTTTTATTTTATTACTTTAAAAAAAGTTTTTTAATTTTTATTTTAATAACTTATTTTATTTTATTTTATTTTATCTTCTTCTTTCTTTCTTTTTCTCCCTTTTATTCTGAGCCATGTCAGGGTGGTGCCTCTGCGGTGGGGAGCCAAGTTCAGGACATTGGTCCACAAGAGACCTCCCAGATCCACGTAATATCAAACGGCAAAAATCTCCCAGAGATCTCCATCTCAATGCCAAGAACCAGCTCTACTCAACGATCAGCAAGCTACAGTGCTGGACACCCTACACCAAACAACTAGCAAGATTGGAACACAAAACCACCCATTAGCAGAGAGGCTGCATAAAATCATAATAAGGTTACAGATAACCCAAATGACACCACCAGATGTGGACCTGCCCACCAGAAAGACAAGATCCAGCCTCATCCACCAGAACACAGGCACTAGTCCCCTCCACCAGGAAGCCTACAAAACCCACTGAACCAACCTTAGCCACTGGGGACAGACACCAAAAACAATGGAAACTATGAACCTGCAGGCTGTGAAAAGGAGACCACAGACACAGTAAGTTAAGCAAAATGAGAAGACAGAGAAACACACAGCAGATGAAGGAGCAAGGTAAAAACCCACGAGACATAACAAATGAAGAAGAAACAGGCAGTCTACCTGAAAAAGAATTCAGAATGATGACAGTAAAGATGATCCAAAATCTTGGAAATAGAATGGAGAAAATAAAAGAAACGTTTAACAAGGACCTAGAAGACATAAAGAGCAAACAAACAGTGAAGAACAACACAATAAATGAAATTTAAAATTCTCTAGGAGGGATCAATAGCAGAATAACTGAGGCAGAAGAACGGATAAGTGACCTGGAAGATAAAATAGTGGAAATAACTACTGCAGAGCAGAATAAAGAAAAAAGAATGAAAAGAATTGAGGACAGTCTCAGAGACATCTGGTACAACATTAAACGCACTAACATTTGAATTATAGGGGCCCCAGAAGAAGAAGAGAAAAAGAAGGGGACTGAGAAAATATTTGAAGAGATTATAGTTGAAAACTTCCCTAATATGGGAAAGGAAATAGTTAATCAATTCCAGGAAGCACAGAGAGTCTCATACAGGGTAAATCCAAGGAGAAACATGCCAAGACACATATTAATCAAACTATCAAAAATTAAATACAAAGAAAAAAAAATTAAAAGCAGCAAGGGAAAAACAACAAATAACATACAAGGGAATCCCCATAAGGTTAACAGCTGATCTTTCAGCAGAAACTCTGCAAGCCAGACGGGAGTAGCAGGACATATTTAAAGTGATGAAGGGGAAAAACCTACAACCAAGATTACTCTACACAGCAAGGATCTCATTCAGATTTGACGGAGAAATTAAAACCTTTACAGACAAGCAAAACTAAGATTATTCAGCACCACCAAACCAGCTTTACAACAAATGCTAAAGGAACTTCTCTAGGCAGGAAACACAAGAGAAGGAAAAAACCTACAATACCAAACCCAAAACAATTAAGAAAATGGTAATAGGAACATATATATCGATAATTACCTTAAATGCAAATGGATTAAATGCTCCAACCAAAACACACAGGCTCACTGAATGGATACAAAAACAAGACCCATATATATGCTGTCTAAGTGACCCACTTAAGACCTAGGGACACATACAGGTTGAAAATGAGGGGATGGAAAATGATATTCCATGCAAATGGAAATCAAAAGAAAGCTGGAGTAGCAATTCTCATATCAGAAAAATAGACTTTAAAACATCGACTATTACAAGAGACAAAGAAGGACACTATGTAATGATCAAGAGATCAATCTAAGAAGAAGACATAATAATTGTAGATATTTATGCACCCAACCTAGGAGCACCTCAATACATAAGGCAAATACTAACAGCCATAAAAGGGGAAATCAACAGTAACACAATCATAGTAGGGGATTTTGGCATCCCACTTTCACCAATGGACAGATCATCCAAAATGAAAATGAATAAGGAAACACAAGCTATAAATGATATTAAACAAGATGGACTTAATTGATATTTATAGGACATTCCATCCAAAAACAACAGAATACACTTTCTTCTCAAGTGCTGATAGAACATTCTCCAGGATAGATAATGTCTTGGGTGACAAATCAAGACTTGGTAAATTTAAGAAAATTGAAATCGTATCAAGTATCTTTTCTGACCACAACACTATGAGACTAGATATCAATTACAGGAAAAAATCTCTAAAAAATTCAAACACATGGAGGCTAAACAATACACAATATTTAATAACCTAGAGATCACTGAAGAAACAAAGAGGAAATTAAAAAATACCTAGAAACAAATGATAATGAAAACTCAATGACCCAAAACTTATGATAAGCACCAAAAGCAGTTCTAAGAGGGAACTTTATAGCAATACAAGCCTACCTTAAGAAACAAGAAACATCTCAAATAAGCAACCTAACCTTAAACCTAAAATAATTAGAGAAAGAAGAACAAAAAACCCTCAAAGTTGGCAGAAGGAGAGAAATTATGAAGATCAGATCAGAAATAAATGAAAAAGAAATGAAGGAAACGATAGCAAAGATCAATAAAACTAAAAGGTGGTTCTTTGAAAAGATAAGCAAAATTGATAAACCATTAACCAGACTCATCAAGGAAAAGGGGGAGAAGACACAAATAATAGAATTAGAAATGAAAAAGGAGAAGTAACAACTGACACTGCAGAAATATAAGGGATCATTACAGATTTCTACAAGAAACTATATGCCAATAAAATGGAAACCCTGGAAGAAATGGACAAATTCTTAGAAATGCACAACCTTCTGAGACTGAGGCAGGAAGAAATAGAAAATATGAACAGACCAATCACAAGCACTGAAATTGAAACTGTGATTAAATATCTTCCAAGAAACAAAAGTCCAGGATGACATGGCTTCAGAGGTGAATTCTATCAAACATTTAGAGAAGAGCTAACACCTATCCTTCTCAAACTCTTCCAAAATATAGCAGAGGGAGGAACACTCCCAAACTCATTCTATGAGGCCACTATCGCCCTGATACCAAAACCAGACAAAGATGTCACAAAGAAAGAAAACTACAGGCCAAAATCACTGATGAACATAGATGCAAAAATCCTCAACAAAATACTAGCAAACAGAATCCAACAGCAATTTAAAAGGATCATACATCATGATCAAGTGGGGTTTATCCCAGGATTGCAAGGATTATTCAATATATGCAAATCAATCAATGTGATATACCATATTAACAAATTGAAGGAGAAAAACCATATGATCATCTCAATAGATGCAGAGAAAGCTTTTGACAAAATTCAACACTGATTTATGATAAAAACCATTCAGAAAGTAGGCATAGAGGGAACTTTCCTCAACATAATAAAGGCCATATATGAGTAACTCACAGCCAACATCATCCTCAATGGTGAAAAACTGAAACCATTTCCACTAAGATCAGAAACAAGAAAATATTGCCCACTCTCACCACTATTATTCAACACAGTTTTGGAAGTTTTAGCAACAGCAATCAGAGAAGAAAAAGAAATAAAAATAATCCAAATCAGAAAAGAAGAAGTAAAGCTGTCACTGTTTGCAGATGACATGATACTATACATAGAGAATCCTAAAGATGCTACCAGAAAACTACTAGAGCTAATCAGTGATTTTGGTAAAGTAGCAGGATACAAAATTAATGCACAGAAACCTCTTGCATTCCTATACACTAATGATGAAAAATCTGAAATTAAGAGAACACTCCTGTTTACCCTTGCAACAAAAAGAATAAAATATCTAGGAATAAACCTACCTAAGGAGAAAAAGACCTGTATACAGAAAACTATAAGTCACTGATGAAAGAAATTAAAGATGATACAAACAGATGTAGAGATATACCATGTCTTGGATTGGAAGAATCAACATTGTGAAAATGACTCTACTACCCAAAGCAATCTACAGATTCAATGCAATCCCAATCAAACTACCACTGGCATTTTTCACAGAACTAGAACAAAAAATTTCACAATTTGTATGGAAACACAAACGACCCCGAATAGCCAAAGAAATCTTGAGAAATTAAAACGGTGCTGGAAGTATCAGGCTCCCATACTTCAGACTATACTACGAAGCTACAGTAATCACGACAGTATGGTACCGGCACAAAAACAGAAATGTAGAACAGTGGAACAGGATAGAAAGCCCAGAGATAAACCCACACACATATGGTCACCTTATCTTTGATAAAGGATGCAAGAATATACAGTGGAGAAAAGACAGCCTCTTCAATAAGTGGTGCTGGGAAAACTGGACAGCTACATATAAAAGAATGAAATTAGAACACTCCCAAACACCATACACCAAAATAAACTCAAAATGGATTAAAGGCCTAAATGTAAGACCAGACACTATCAAACTTTTAGAGGAAAACATAGGCAGAACACTCTATGGCATAAATCACAGCAAGATCCTTTTTGACCCACCTCCTAGAGAAATGGAAATAAGAACAAAAATAAACAAATGGGACCTAATGAAACTTAAAAGCTTTTGTACAGCAAAGGAAACCATAAACAAGATGAAAGGACAACCTTCAGAATGGGAGAAAATATTTGCAAATGAAGCAACTGACAAAGGATTAATCTCAAAATTTACAAGCAGCTCATGAAGCTCAATATGAAAAAAACATACAGCCCAATCCAAAAATGGACAGAAGACCTAAATAGGCATTTCTCCAAAGAAGATATACACATTGCCAAGAAACACATGAAAGAATGGTGAACATCATTAATCATTAGAGAAATGCAAATCAAAACTACAATGAGATATCATCTCACACTGGTCAGAATGGCCATCCTCAAAATATCTACAAACAATAAATGCTGAAGAGGGTGTGGAGAAAAGGGAACCCTCTTGCACTGTTGGTGGGAATGTAAATTGATACAGCCATTATGGAGAACAGTATGGAGGTTCCTTAAAAAACTAAAAATAGAACTACCATATGACCCAACAATCCCACTACTTGGCATATACCCTGAGAAATCATAATTCAAAAAGTGTCATGTACCACAATATTTATTGCAGCTCTGTTTACAATAAGCAGAACATGGAACCAGCTAAGTGTCCAGCAACAGATGAATGGATAAAGAAGATGTGGCACATATATACAATGGAATATTACTCAGCCATATAAAGAAATGCAATTGAGTTATTTGTAGTGAGGTGGATGGACCTAGAATCTGTTATACAGAGTGAAGTAAGTCAGAAAGAGAAAAACAAATACTGTATGCTAACACATATATATGGAATCTAAAAAACAACAACAAAAAATGGTCATGAAGAACCATTACGGGAGAATAGAGGCAAGATGGGAATAAAGACACAGACCTACTAGAGGATGGACTTGAGGATACGGGGAGGGCGCAATGTAAGATGGCACAAAGTGAGAGAGTGGCATGGACATATATACACTACCAAATATAAAATAGATAGCTAATGGGAAGCAACCGCATAGCACAGGGAGATCAGCTCAGTGCTTCGTGACCACCTAGAGGGGTGGGATAGGGATGGTGGGAGGGAGTGAGACGCAAGAGGGAAAACATATGGGGATATATGTATATGTATAACTGATTCACTTTGTTAAAAAGCAGAAACTAGGGCTTCCCTGGTGGCGCAGTGGTTGAGAATCTGCCTGCCAATGCAGGGGACACGGGTTCGAGCCCTGATCTGGGAGGATCCCGCATGCCGCGGAGCGACTGGGCCCGTGAGCCACAATTGCTGAGCCTGCGCGTCTGGAGCCTGTGCTCCGCAGCAAGAGAGGCCACGATGGTGAGAGGCCCGCGCACCGCGATGAGGAGTGGCCCCCGCTTGCCGCAACTGGAGAAAGCCCTCGCACAGAAACGAAGACTCAACACAGTCATAAATAAATAAATAAATAAAAGAACGTGAATTTCTTAAAAAAAAAAAAAAAAAAGCAGAAACTAACACACCATTGTAAAGCAGTTATATTACAAAAAAGATGTTAAAAAATAAGTAAATAAATAAATAAAGTGATCTGTCTTCAATTTCGCTGATTCTTTCTTCTATTTCATGTCTGTTTGTGAATCTCCAGTGAATTTTTCAATTCAGTTATTGTATTCTTTAGTTCTTATTTTTTATTTGGTTCTTTTTTATAGTTTCTATCTCATTGATATGCTCATTTTGTTCATGCATCTTTTTCCTGATTTTATTTAGTTGTTTATCTGTATTTTCTTTTAGCTCATTGATCAGCTTTGACAGATATTTTGAATTCTTTGTCAGGTAATTAATAAATCTCAATTTCTTTAAAGTCAGTTTTTGAGTTTTATGTTGTTCCTTTATTTGGTTCATGAAAGTACAAAGTTGTTTCTTTGTATGCCTTGTGATCTTTTGTTGACATTTGGGCTTTTGAAAAAAACAAAAACAAAAACACTTCTTTCTGTCCTTACACAGTGGATTCAAACAAAGAAAGACCTTCATCAATCATCATGCCTAGAGATTATCGGGCCCCTCTGGCCTTTTCAAGGGATGTATCCTCTCTTGGTTACTGCATATAAATTCTAGTTAAAGATGCTTTTCTTGTTCTCAGTATCCCATAATCTCTTGCTCTCCTGGTGTCTGCCTGTGGTACTGCAGTTTCTCTTGTGCTTTAACAAGCTGTGGCACTAACCTTTGTTCTCAATGCTCCTAACCTGGCATCCAAATTATACCTCTCTTCCTTTCAACACTTCAAGTGAGACAGAAACCAGTCCCTTCACAGGTCCCCAGAGTCCCAAACATTGATGTACATTCTACTCTTCTCTTTTCCTCCCAAGGTAAAAGCCAGGAATTGGGAGTTTTTCCCCAATTTGCCACACTGGTTTAGTAAAAAGGAGAGACTAATATGGGAAAATACAGCAAACTTTCTTACATTTCAATGTGACTCTTTTTTGCTTTTGTTATCTGGGAAGCTGCCACCTCTTATCTGAAATTCTCACAAAGAAAATTGAGTCCAGGTATTAAGTTTCTGTCTTCATGGGGCAATGAGGGCCTGGGACTTCCTATTCTACCATCTTGCTGATATCAGACTACACTTTTATTTAATCAAGGTCTTTATTACTTGGTATTTATTATAAATTATCATACTGGAACTTTTTTACCATCTTATTTTATGAATTTTGATAACTTTATTTTTTTTCTTTCCTACTTTGCACTGGGTATATTTATTTTTCTACATTTATGAAAACTATAATTCTATTTTTATTTTTCTCATAATTATTTCTAAATTTCTCAGATGGGCTTATATATGTTTCTAATGACTTCAAATGGACATTAATATCTATAGTTTTACCCTGAATTAAGTGATTATTTTAGTATGCCCACACATCTCATCTCTCTCTTGTTACCACCAGAATACTCTATGGCTATATTCCAAAATTTTCATTCTGGATTTCTATAGATATATCTTTGAGTTCAGGATCATCTTGTCATTTTAGAATATAGACATACCTCATTTTATTTCAGTTCACTTCATTGTACTTTGCAGATATTGCATTTTTTACAAATTGAAGGTTTGTGACAACCTTGTGTTGAGCAAGTCTATTGGTGTAATTTTTTTCAATAGCATTAGCTCACTTCATGTCTCTGTGTCATATTTTGATAATTTTTGCAATATTTCAAAACTTTTCAAGGCAAAAATCCTCCGCCAGCAAAGATATTATAACTCACTGACCGTTCAGAGGACAGTTAGCATTTTTTAGTAATTATTCATAATTAAGGTATGTACATTTTCTTTTAGATGTGATGATGTTACACACTTAATAGACTATAGTATAGTGTAAATAAAACTTTTATATACCCTGGGAAACCAAAAAATTCATGTGAATCACTTTATTGTGATAGTCTCTTTATTGTGGTTGTCTGGAACTGAACCTATAATAACTCTCAGATATACCTGTAATCCTATCAAAACTTGTTTAATCATAAATATCTATCAGTGTAGATCACATTTATTATTTATATATTTGCTACTGCTTTTAATAATATAATATGTAAAATAATAATACATTCATCAAAAAAAGAAATAAAAAATCAGATTATAAGTATGAATTAAATGTTTTTCTTTTAAAATTCAATGGCTTTTTTCTATGCCACTCTAAGATGAATAGACTCCACTTTAGAAAGCTGAATAAACTTCCCTAGGTTATTTATGTATCCTTATTCTTAATTATATTGTTCATACCTCATTGTGTCCTCAAGAATGTGTTTATCTTCTTCCTGAAATACTTCTCCCAAGGGTATTTTTAATGGCAGTATATTTTCTCTTTGTGTTCCATATTGTTATTGAGAACTCTGATGTCAATCTGAATATTTTTATTTAGCTAGTTTTAATCTCATGAAACTCTCTAAATTCTTTCTATATTTATACTTTAAAATTTTGATGAATATATATTATTTTTTCCTTATTTATCTTATTTTTTTTTGTCTTAACAATCAGAGATCTTATAAAATGTTAAAGAGAAGTCACAGGTGAAACAGAATACTAATTTTCTGGTAGAAAAGAATGGTAAAAAATATTAATAGACAATTTTCAGAAGAGTAAAAGTAAATGTCTTAGAAACAGTTGAAAATATTTTGCTCATCTGTAATTAACAAAAAGCAAATTAAAATGAGATAAATTTTTTCATTCATCACATTGGCAAAAATTATTTAAGTAGAACACTTCTGTCGGCCCTGGCCAGGCCTTTTACTCTCATGGTTATTTTTTGTGAGGATAAATTAACAAAACTGCATTAGAAGATTATTTGGCAGTATATTTCAAAATGAAAAAAATTCATGTGACCTTTGGACAAGCAATTCTCCTTTTAAGAATCCCTTTAGAAAAAACAAAATTGCACCAACAAAATTATATTAAAACTTCCAAAATAACTCAAATGAATTATAGATCTAAAATTATAAAACTCACAGATAAAGAAGTATAGGTGTAAATCTTTGTGACCCTAGGTTAAACAAAGCCTTCTAAGATATAACGCAAGAAGCACAAGCAAGAAAAAATATATAAATTGGACTTTATAATATTATTAACAATTTAATCTTATCTTCATCAAAATTCTTAAAAATTTAATGTTTAAAGGATACCATCCAGGAATTGAAAAAAAAACATAAAAAATGGGAAAAATATTTGAAAATCATACATCTGATAAGTGATTCTACAATGATCCTAACATTTATAAATAACACTTATAATTCAGTAATAGAAGAATATATCACCCAATTAAAAATGGGCAATGAATCTAAATAGATATTTCCCCAGATAAAATATACAAATGGGAAAAATTCCTGTGAAAAGGTGCTTGACATTATTAGTCATCAGGAAAATACAAATCAAAGTCAAAATTAAATACACTTCACACCCAATAGGATGGCTATTAAAAAAAAAAAAAAAAACAGAAAATAACTAGCTTTGGTGGGAATCAAAAATAGCACAACCATTTTGGAAAACAGTTTAGCTTTTCTTCAAAAATTTAAATATAAAGTTACCATATGACTCAACAATTCCATTCTTAGGTTTATACCCAAGAAATTTAAAAACTTATGCCCTCAAAAACACTTGTACATATATGTTCATAGCAGCATTATTCATAGTAGTCAAAAAATAGAAACAACCCAAAAGTTCATCAATGCATGAATTGTTAAAATGTGGTATATCCATATATTGAAATATTATTCAGCAATAAAAGGGAGGTACCGATACATGCTACAATATGGATGAAACTTGAAAACATTATGCCAAGTAAAGAAGGAAGACGAAAGAAAGGCATATATTATTTGATTCCATTTATATTAAATGTCCAGAACAGGCAAATCTATAGAAACAGAAAGTGAATTAATGGTTGCCTAGGTCTTAAGGGCTTGAGGCTAAGGAGTGACTGCTCAGATTATTAGGTTTATTTTGTGAATGATAAAAATGTTTTAAAGTCGATTTTAGTGATGGTTGCACAATTCTATAAATATACTAAAAGCAAGTGAATTGAACACTTTAAATGGGGAAATTGTGTTATGCAAAATATATTTCAATAAAACTGTTTTATGAAAAATTTACATACACAAATTTTCATAGCTGAGTTGAGAAAAAAATGTAAGACCAATAAAAATATATGTCAGTGATAACTAAATTAAATGGCATCCTTCTAATGGTATACTACAATGTGGTCCTCCAAAAGAACATGGTAAAGACTGCTATATATTTACTGATAAGGCACAATCTCTGAAACACAATGATTAAATGAAAAGCCAGTTTTATATAACTATATATATACCATACTCCAATTTTTTATTCAAAGTGTATTATTTTTAATTTGTGCAAGAGTACTAAAAAATAAAGACACATATCCATTGTCAACATTGTTTTTGGAGAGTAGGGGAGAGAAAAAAGGATATGAGATTTGCAGGATATATGAACCCTTTCATGTTTTAGTTTAAATAATCTGGTATTGCTGGAATCTTTTAGGATAAAAATGTATTTCTGTATTGTTTGAATAATGAATAACCAATAAATAGATAAACAATTAAATAGAAATATCAAGTGCATGGGAATGAGGAGTTAAAAGTTCTGTCATTTGTTTAGTGTCCTCTTAGCCAACTAAGCATGAACTGCAGCTGTTTGTATGAATGGTTTCCACAAAAAAACCTTATCTGTAGTAAGGTTTAATCATGACTTTAGTTGTATACATGGTTTCGAAGAAGGCAGAGTTTCCAATTTAAGAAAGGAAAATAAGGGAGAATCCAAGTATTTTTTTTCTTCTCTTTACATCCTATTAAATTATTTTCCACTTCATTTCCATTCTATTTCCTGTAATTAATTTCTATGTTTAGCTATTTATATCTATTGATAAAAGATAACATACCAGAATGTGTCAGTCAGGTTCCAAAATAGGACAAATTGAAGATAATTTATTTTTAAAGGGCTGATAATATACAGGAAGTTTGTAGGACTTGCCACAGGGATAGCACAACATAAGTACTATTACCAACCTTAAACCCAACAAAAGGAGGAAGACCTGGTCAATAGAAATTGAGATGAGTGCTTGAGAAGAACAGTAAAGTCCAGTGGAGGAACTCAGCCCGCCCAAGTTTTCCTCATCTCGTGACTACCAGTGAAGAAACACCCTGACCTCTGTCTGCCTTCCCTCTGACCTTCTGCCAGAACTTCCCACTGGAAAACCCAGTGGGAACCACACAGCCACAGGAGCCCTTTCGGGTAGCTTCCTGGAGCAGAAAGCTGAATAACAGTCTGAATTTTGAAAATGGAGTAAAGAGCTGTATAGAATATTTTTCATCCTTGTTTGTTGCACAATGTGACAACCTTCCACATGAACTGGACAGTTTTTACAATTCCTCTGGTTTCTGACTATTCTGATTGGCGTTTTGTCATAATTTTTTTTTCTGATTTGTTGCTATCGAAATGTCATGAATAACTTTAAAATGTGTTCAACACAATCGCTAAACAATAGAGTTCAATGTTGAGTTTATGCAGGGTCCCTCATGACTACAATTTGTACAGCACTCTCTTATCCAAAATAGCTTTTGAGAGAACTCTTGCAGGCTTAATTTAACCTTTATCTCAATAGCTTTAGAAATGAAGCACTCTTTTCAAATACTGCCCACAATTCATTTTTACTTGCTCTTTAAAAAGCAATACTTGAAAATCTTCCCACAGCAATAACCGAATTATTTTCTTCTATTCATAGAAGAAAATGGGGATGGAAGAAAACTAGAGCAGGAAGGAAATCTTCTTCAGGATTGACACATGATCTTGAGTATTCTGGGAGATGTTGCAGTTGCTCTGTTTTTCCAAACCAAGTTGTTTTTTTGTTTTTTTTTCTGGTAGGTGAACTGGGGCTGCACTTTATCCTACATGAAAAATAAACATCATCCTCACTTCATCACACACAAGTAACTGAGAACTGTTTATGATGTCTACTTCATACCAATGTAAGTTATGGGTGCAATTCTAATAGAACAAAAGAAGTTCCACTCTTCTTTAGATTTGAATCATTACTTTAATTATGCCCATTCACCAACACCAACTATGCATATATAGTTGCCTAATATGGGAGTGAATTTTGGGAAAATGCATATCTCTTTGGAACCAGCATCTAGCTCTTCTGGTTAAAACAACGCTTGATTGAGATTCAAGTAACATAAGTCACACATAGTGTGCTTTTGTGTTGCCATTAATATTTAAATTTATTTCAGAGTTCCTTAAGGCATTTTTTTCCAAAGTACAGTGTACCTCAGAATCACCTGAGAACCAGATTCATTCTAGAATCAAGTCTAGAATCTGAAGTTAAATTAAACTGAATCTAGAATCTGTTTTTTTAAAAGAGATCCTCGTTTGATTCTAGTACCCAGTCATGTTTGGAACACAGCAGCATAGAATAAATTTTTATCAGTAAAGATATTTTATTTTCTAAGTAGATAAGTACCATAGAAGAGACAAGAGAGAAAGAAAGAGAGAGAGAGTGTGTGTATGTGTGTGTGTGTATATGTGTGTGTGTATACACACATATTAATATATATATCAAATTGAGGCAGTAGCTTGGGAAGTTTATGATAGGAAAACTTTGGAGGGTTATTTTCAATTTTCTGGTTCTTCCTCACATGATGATGGTAGGTATACAACCTGCAGTAGGTGGATGATTATAGAATAATTTTTAACATTCTTTGTTATGACTAACTTTAATTTCAGGAAACTGAAAAAAATGTGTTGATCCTATTTTATTCATTAAACTTTCTCTCTGATAACTCGTTTTTATGACTTCCAATTTGACTTGAAATCAATTTTCAATTTCCGCTAAGATGAAGATTATTGTCCTCAGAGAATATAAAACAGGCAGGTAGATGGTAGATTTAATCTGAAAATACCACTGATTTCATTAGCTCTAAAGAGGATGACCCATTAAGTGAAAATGGAATACTTCAATTAAAACCAAAAGATTGTCAAAGTAGATAAAGAATGTACATATTTATCTACAGCTTATGAAACATATGCTTTAAATATAAGACTGTAATGAGGGTATCACATTGATAGAATAAAGGACCATCTCAATACATGCAGAAAAAATGACAAAAATTGACATGCATTAATAAGTACTCTTAGCAAACTAGAATTAGGAGGAAATTTTCTGAATATGATAAAAGGGATCTCCACACACAAATGAAATTTCAAGCAAGCATAATAATCAAAGATTATTATTAGTTCAAAGTAGCTTTTTGAACTTTCCCTCTGAGATCAGAAACAAGATAAGAATGCCTGCTGTCTCCAATTTTATTCAACCCTGTAGTGGAGATTTCAGTGAGCACAATAAGAGATGGTGATAAAAAAGAAAAATTGAAAAGAAATAGAATTGTTATTATTCTATATGTGATTACTCTTTGTAGAAAATTCATGAGAATCTATACATAATTTAAATTAATAAGCAAATTTTTCAAGGTAACTTGTTATAGTATCAGTATATAAAAAACAATTTTATTTCTATATATTAGTCACACAATATTAGAAAATAAAATTTTATGAAAAGGGACCATTTATACAAGCATCAAAAACTTAAAATATGGAATAAGTCTAAACAAAGCTGTGCCAGTGAACTCAATTCAGGCAGTCAAAACCTGTGCTTTTAACCCCTAGCCTGTCTGCCTCCAAAAGTAAACAAAAGTAAACAACTCTACCTATGCCAGCTACTCCAGTGGTGTTTTCTTTGTTAAAACAGATTGCTAAAGCCTCTAGGGCTGGGAATGGAGCTATCAATCTGTTGGACCCATTTTCTTCCCCATTGCAATACCCCAAAACACCAGAAAAAAAGGACTTTCACTGAGCTAGGACAGCAGCTTGGTTTTCCCATATAATCTTATATATGGGTTGCCATATAGCATATTTGTCAACACTTAAACTGTGTGTGAACTTGACTACATCATCATCCCCATTTATCATGTTGATACAATTTACTGAAAGAACGTGGGATGCAGAATGTTCCTAGGTTTTTAAGAGGGAGAGACCAAATCCCATGAAATCCTGTGGTCTAGGACTTATAAGGACATCCTCTGCAAAGGTCGGAGTCCTTGTGGTCCAGCAACTCCTAATGCCAAGGAGTCCTCTCTGGATTTTACAGGAAGCATATATACAATTGTGTGTTTTGCTCTGATCTGAAAGGCTGATGGATTTGAGTGTTGCTGTAAGCAAGAAACTGCTTAGGTACAGTGTTCCTCTGCCTTGTTGTGTGGCCCAAGCAGAACCCTCAGAAAAATAGCAGCAGTCAAGTAGGACCCTGTCTCTAAGGAGGCAGTGGAGGTCCCAGCATTTTTAAACAAAACCTATTCAGTTATGACTCTCTTTCCTTTGAGAAACAGTCCCTAGCTTATTAATCTAGTGGAGACTGAATGCTTGACTATGAGACATGGGGCAACCAAGGGACCCAAGAGGCCATCATGAATGGCTTTGTGTCTGATTCAGCAGCAGTAATGTCAGAAGGCCCAACAGCATTCTACTACCAGGAGTATCATACCTAGGACCTGCTTCATGCTGGCCCTGAAGTGCCAGTGAGGTGCCTCATGACACTGCCAGCTTCTCTTCATCCCTACCTCAGATGTCATACAGAATTACCTATGGCCACTTGGTACAGAATTGTAAACTTTAAGTCTCTTTTACAGATGGCTCTGATCAGTATCCTGGGTGGGCTGGAGAGCATGATGGATATTCACCATTTCCATAGCAATTCAAAAGCACCTTCTCAGAGAGGCCTTATTTTCTTAATCTTTCTACCCAAGAACCACTAACATCTCCTTTCTCTCACATCACATAGTTTTGCTCTCATTATACAACTTACCAGTATAGAAAATTGTCTCGCTTGTATATTTTTCTTTGTCATTTTCTCTTTCCTTTGTTTAGAATATAAAATACCTAAGTACAGGAAACTTATTTGTCTCAGCACACAGAAAAATACATTTTGAACCTTCATTGTTTAACTGAAACATAATGCAAGCCAGATAATTTTAAACTTTCTACTAGATACATTAAAAAAGTAAAAAACAAAGCAGATGAAATTAATTTTTATATTCTATTTAACCTAATATATTTAAATGTTATCGCTTAACATGTGATCAATATTAAACTTTATTTAAATGGGTTGGGGTGTGTTGGGGTGTGATGTGCAGTCATTGCACATCTTAGTGTGGACCTGCCTACATGTGGCTTAACAGCTATTGTAATGGGCAACACAGGGCTGATACATCATAGAAACTCAATAAATATTTGTTGAATAAATGAATGCACAGAGCTCTTTGTACTGTTGCCCCAATCAGAAGAAATCTTTAAAGAAAATGAGACAATTTATCCCCTATTGTTCCTTCTATATGATTTTATAATAATAATGTTATACTTTGTCTTTTTTCATTTTTTCTTTCACTTTATATTTTTGTTTGTTTCATCATGTTTCTGTTCCCTCCTGCTTTCATTTTCAGTCTGACTCTGCTTTTAAGTTCTATCAATGTTTGTTTCCATTCTCAGCAATTTCTTTATCAAAAGGTAAAAATAAAATAATTATTAGGCCACACACTAAGATAACGTATTTCTCTCTACACAAAAAAAGTAGCTTTTTGAACCCTAATACATTTTCTACTATTCTTTACACACAGGAAAACTTGCTAAGAGGCTTCCCTTCTCCCCTCATACATATTTGTAAGTCATGAATTATCTAACAATCTGCTTCCTTTCAAAAAGCCATAATGGAACTTTACATCTGAATCCCAGTCTCGTCATCACCATCCACTAACTGTACTTTTTGGGGCAGTCTTTACCTATCACTATTTCCTCTACTAGCTATCTACTACTGTTTTGACATTTATTCTGCTCAGGTTTCCATTTGGGTAAAGATCTTCAAGTATCCTCTTTAAGACTGAATCTGTTCTGAATCCCTGCATTAGAAAAATGCCTTCATTTTTCACTAACAGTTAAAAGGTATCTTTATTTATTTGTCTTTTTAAATTTTTAACCATTTTTAAATTGAAGTATAGTTAATTTACAATGTTGTGTTAGTTTCAGGTATATAGCAAAGTGATTCAATTATACATACACATAGATGATAGATAGATTGATAAATAGATAGAAATACATATTCTTTTTCAGATTTTTTCCATTATACATTATTACAAGATATTGATTATAGTTCCCTGTGCTATAAGTAGGTCCTTATGGTGTATCTATTTTATATATAATAGTATGTATATGTTAATCCCAAATTCCTAATTTATCTCTCCTCCCCTCTCACCCTGCCATCTCCTTTGGTAACCATAAGTTTGTTTTCTATGTTTGTGAGTTTATTTCTACTTTGTAAATAAATTCATTTGTATCAATTTTTTGGATTCAACATATAAGTGATATCATATGATATTCATTTTGCTCTGTCTGACTTACTTCACTTAATATGATAATCTATAGGTCCATCCACGTTGTTGCAAATAGCATTATTTCATTCTTTTTTATGACCAAGTAATAATTCCATTGTATATGTATATACCACATCTTCTTTATCCATTCATCTGTCGATGGGCACTTAGGTTGATTTCATTCATTGGTTATTGTAAGTAGTGCTGCTATGAACATTGGGGTGCATGTATCTTTTTGAATTAGAGTTTTCTCTGGATATATGCCCAGGAGTGGGAGTGAAGGATCATATGGTAACTCAATTTTAGTTTTTTCAGGAACCTCCATACTGTTCTCCATAATGGCTGCATCAATTTACATTCCCACCAACAGGGTAGGAGGGTTACTTTTTCTCCACAACCTTTCTAGCATTTCTTATTTGTAGACTTTTAAAAGATGGCCATTCTGACTGGTGTGAAGTGATAACTCGTAATTTTGATTTGCATTTCTCTAATAATTAACAATTTTGAGCATCTTTTCATGTGCATATTGGCCATCTGTATATCTTATTTAGAGAAATGTTTATTTAAGTCTTCTGCCCATTTTTTGATTGGGTTGTTTGTTTGTTTGTTTTTATATTAAGCCATATGAGCTGTTTGTAAATTTTGGAGACTAATCCCTTGTCGGTCACATCATTCGCAAATATTTTCTCCCAACCTGTGTGTTGTCTTTTCATTTTGTTTATGGTTTCCTTTGCTGTGCAAAAACTTTTAAGTTTGATTAGGTCCCATTTGTTTATTTTTGTTTTTGTTTCCATTAGTCTAGGAGATGGATCCAAAAATGTATTGCTATGATTTATGTCAAAGAGTGTTCTGCCTATGTTTTCTTCTAGGAGTTTTATAGTATCCTGTCTTACATTTAGGCCTTTAATCCATTTTGAATTTATTTTTGTATATGGTGTTAGAAAATATTTAAATTTCATTCTTTTACATGTAGGTGTCCAGTTTTCCCAGCACCACTTATTGAAGAGATTGTCTTTTCTCCATAGTATATTCTTGCTTCCTTTGTTGTACATTGAATGATCATAAGTGTGTGGGTTTATTTCTGGGCTTTCTATTGTGTTCCATTGACATATATGTCTGTTTTTGTTTTACCATTATGAGTCTGGCTAAAGGTTTATCAATTTTGTTTATCTTTTCAAAGAACCAGCTTTTAGTTTCATTGATCTTTTCTATTGTTTTCTTAGTTTCTATTCATTTATTTCTGCCCTGATCTTTATGATTTCTTTCCTTCTATGAACTTTGGGTTTTTTTTGTTCTTCTTTCTCTAGTTTCTTTAGGTGTAAGTTTAGGTTAAGTTGTTTACTTGAGATTTTTCTTGTTTCCTGAGGTAAGAAAGTATTCCTATAAACTTCCTTCTTAGAACTGATTTTGAGGCATCCCCTAGGTTTTGGATCATTGTGTTTTTGTTTTCATTTGTCTCTAGGTATTTTTTGGTTTCCTCTTTGTTTTCTTCAGTGATCCATTGGTTGTTTAGTAGCATATTGTTTAGCCTCCATGTTTTTGTGTTTTTTGCAGTTTTTTCCTTGTAGTTGATTTCTAGCCTCATAGCATTGTGGTCAGAAAAGATGCTTGATATGATTTCAGTTCTCTTAAATTTACCACAGCTTACCTTGTGGCCCATCAAGTGATCTATCCTAGAGAATGCTCCCTGTGCACTTGAAAAGAACGTGTATTCTGCTGCTTTCAAATTGAATGCTTTATAAATATCAATTAAGTCCATCTGATCTAATGTGTCATTTAAAGCTTGTGTTTCCTTATTGATCTTCTGTCTGGATGATCTGTCTATTGAGGTAAGTGGGGTGTTATTTTAATTATTTTGTTACTGTCAATTTCTCCTTTTACGTCTGTTTACATTTGCCTTATATATTGTAGTGCTCCTATGTTGGCTGCATATATATTTACAATTGTTATATCTTCTTCTTCAATTTATCCTTTGATCCTTAGGTAGTGTCCTTCTTTGTCTCTTGTAACAGTCTTTATTTTAAAGTCTATTTTGTTTGGTATAATTATTATAACTCTGGCTTTCTTTTGGTTTCCATTTGTGTGGAATACACTTTTCCATCCTCTCACTTTCAGTCTGTATGTTTCTCTAGATCTGAAGTGAGTCTCTTGTAGGCAGCAAATATATGGGCCTTGTTTTTGTATCTATTCAGCCAGTCTGTGTCTTTTGGTTGACACATTTAGTCTGTTTACATTTAAGGTAATTATCAATATATATGATCCTTTTGCCATTTTGTTAATTGTTTTGGATTTGGTTTTGTAAGTCTTTTTTTCCCATTCTTCCTTTGTTCTGTTCTCTTTTGATTTGTTGACTATTTTTAGTGTTATGTTTGTTTTCTTTTTTCTGTGTATATCTATTATAGATTTTTGTTTTTCAGTTACCATGAGGTTTTTGTATACGAGTTTATATTTATACGTGCTTGTTTTAAGTTGCTGATCTCTTAATTTCAAATGCATTTTAGATACCCTGCATTTGTACTCTTATCCCCTCATGATTAGTGCTTTAGATTTTATATTTTACATCTAACTGTTTTGTGTATCCCTTAACTGCTTAGTGTGGATACAAATGACTTTACTACTTTTGTCTTTTAACCTCCCAACTAGCTTTGTGCATGGATAATTTCCTACCTTTATTGTATGTTTGCCTTTACCAGTGAACTTTTCCATTTTGTATTTTTCTTGTTTCTAGTTGTGACCTTTTCTTTTCCACCTAGAGAAGTTCCTTTACCATTTGTTGTAAAGACGGTTGTTGGTGGTGAATTCTTTTAGCTTTTGCTTGGTTGTAAAGCTTTTGATTTCTCCATCAAATCTGCATGAGACCCTTGCTGGGTAGAATATTCTTGGCTGTAGGTTTTTCTCTTTCATCACTTTAAGTATATCATTTCACTGCCTTCTGGTCTACAGAGTTTCTGCTGAAAAATCAGCTGATAGCCTTATGGGAGTTCCCTTATGCATTATATGTTGCTTATCCTTTGCTGCTTTTAATATTCTCTCCTTATCTTTAATTTTTATCATTTTGATTACAACGTGTCTTAGTGTGTTCCTCTGTGGGTTAATCCTGTATAGGACTCTCTGTGGTTCCTGGACTTGGGTGACTGTTTCCTTTCCCAGGTTAGGGACATTTTCAGCTATTACTGCTTCAAATATTTTCTCAGATCCTTTCCCTCTCTTTTCTCCTTCTGGAACCCTTATAATGCGAATATTAGTGTGTTTCATGTTGTCCCAGATGTCTTTTAAACTGTCCTGATTTCTTTTCATTCTTTTCCCTTTTTCTCTTTGATAGCACTGATTTCCCTAATCTACCGTTGATTCCTTCTAGTGTATTTTTCATTTCAGTTATTGTATTCTTCAATTCTGTTTGGTTGTTCTTTATATTTTCTAATTCTTTGTTAAAAACTTCTAATTTCTTGCTCTGTAAATCCATTCTCCTCCTAATTTCTTTGATCTGCTTTATGATCATTATTCTGAACTCCTTCTCAAGTAGATTGCCATCTCCACATCACTCAGTTCTTCTTCTGGAGTTTTATCTTGTTCTTTTGTCTGAAACATGTTCTACTGTTGCCTCATTTTATCTAAATTTCTATGTATTTTTATGTGTGATAAGTTAGTTATATTTCTTGACCTTGGAGAAGTGGTTCTCTGTAGGAGATGTCCTCTTTGTCCCAGCAGTGCACCCTCCACTTGTCACCCAAGGGCTAAGGGCCAACTGATCCCAGGGTAGTATCTGGCCTGAGTTTGTTGACTTTGTCTGCAGGCTGTGGGACTGAAGCTTTCTTGCTTCTGGTGCCTGCCCATTGGCGGGTGGAGCTGGGTCTTGGTCCTCTGGTGGGCAGGGCCATGTCTTGGGGCATGTCTAGAGGCAGCTGTGGGCTCAGGTAGTCTTTAGGCAGCCTGTCTGCTGAGGGATGGGGCTGCTTTCTCACCCAGGTTGTTGTTTGGCATGAGGTATCCCTGCACTGGAGCATACAGGCTGTTGGGTGGGGCCATGTCTTGGTGCTAAGATGTCAGCCTCCAAGAGAATTCATGCAGATAAATCCTCCCTGATATGCCTGTTACCAGTGTCTATATCCCCAGGATGAGTCACAGACACACTCCACCTCCCTAGGAGACCCTCCAGGACCAGTGGGTAAGTCTGGTCCAGGCTCCTATCAAATTACTGCTTTTGCCCTTGGTCCCAGTGCATGTGAGATTTTGTGTGTGCCCTTTAAGAGTGAGGTCTCTATTTCCCCCATTCCTCTGGAACTCCTTCCATCAAGCCCCAATGGTCTTCAAAGCCAAATGTTCTAGGGACTCCTCTTCCTGGTGCCAGAACTCCAACCTGGGGGCCTGATGTGGGGATCAAAACTCTCACTCCTGTGGAAGAACCTCTGTAATAACATCATTCTCCAGTTTGTGGGTCACTTACCTGGGAGTATGGTATTTGATTAAATAATGAGTCTGCTCCTCCTACCCCTTTATTGTGGGTCTTTATGTCTTTAGTTTTTGAAGGTCTTTTCTGGTAGGTTCCAGTCATTTTCATTAATGATTAATTGTTCTGCAGTTAGTTGTGATTTTGGTGTGCTCATGAGAGAAGGTGAGCTTAGGGTCCTTCTACTCCACCATCTTGGCCACTCTCCTAGAAAAAATTCTTGACTTCATGAGGTGGCCAAGCTGGAGCACGCTTGTGACTCAGGTCATCAATGGAAGCTGGACTCAGGCCACTGTGCCTCAGGACACCTGGGGAACCTGGCACAGTGCAGTGCATGGATTAGGAGGCTGTGAGCAGTGAGGCAGGAGTGTGGGGTGGTCAGTGTGACAGATCTGAGCTGCAGTACTACAGGGGCTTGGCCACCAAAACTGCAGCCACAGCAGGAACCCAGAGCAGGCATGGGAGGCAGGAGTGCAGCAGTGGCAGAGGCTCAGTATCTCTATTTTTGAGCAGCCTTATTGAATTACAATTAACACAGTATAAAAATCATCCATTTAGAGTTACAATTCAATGAATTTTAGCATATTCACAGAATTGTGCAATCATTACTACAATCAATTTTAAAACATGTTTACCACCCTACAAAGAAACCTTGTGTCCATTACCAATCACCCTCCAGTCCCCTAGGCAACCACTAATCTGCTTTCTGCCTTTGTAGTTTTTCCTATTCCAGAAATTTTATATAAATGTAATCATACAATTTGTGTTCTTTGGTGACTGGCTTTTAATTACCATAATATTTTCCATACTTAGCCTTGCTGTAGAGTATATCAGTACTTGATTTTTATTGATAAATAATTTCCATTGTATGAATATACCATATATTCTTTATTCATTTCCAATTGATAGATGTTTCAGTTATTTCTATGAATAATGTTACCTTGAACATTTGTATACAAGTTTTTGTGTAGACATGTTTTTATTACTCTTGAGTATATACCCAGGAGTGGATTGCAGGTTATATCATAACTCAATGTTTAAACTTTTGTTAAAACACCAAACTGTTTTCCAAAATGTCTGGCAATTTAAAGTTCCCAGTAACAATGTGTGAGGGTTCCAATTTCTCCACATAATCACCAACACTTATTTTTGACTGTCCTTTTTCTATAGCCATCCTACTGGGTGTGAAGTAGTATCTCATTGTGTTTTTTTTTTTTTTGTCTCCCTGATGACTAACAATTTGAGCATCTTTTCATGGGTATATTGGTCATTTGTATTTCTTCTTTAGAGAATGGCTATTTAAACACTTTGTCCTTTTTAAAATTAGGTTCTTTACATTTTATTATTGTGCTATAAGAATTTTTTGTACTTTCTGGATACAATTGCCTCATAAGATATAGGTATCCCCTGCTATTGAAAGTCTGCTTTATGTCACTTCACTTTTATGAAAGACCTACATTACTACCTGTTTTTTGTTAACTGAAAGAAATCTGAAAAGCATTTTCACTTTTACAGAAAAAAGGCAAAAAGTGAAAATAACATATTTCAGCATTTGTTTTGCAATGAGTCCTTACAGAGGCAGTAAACACCCTGAGCAGCGACAGTGGCACTGACAAGCTCTTTCCCGGAAACTACACTCAGCAACTCAGCATCAAGCATCTGTAGCTTTGACCTGTGTCCCTGAGCATCTGTGCTTTTTCTCACTTTACTTTGGCAGCTATCACTTTGGTAGGAGGTGGAGCTGGAGATAGAGAGGTAGGACCAGAGCCAGGTGTGAGCCAGAGCTTCTCCTATGTTCAGTGGCCATCACTGCCCCAGGGTGCAGGGTCAGTTCCCAAGTTGCTCTCAGGAGCAGAAGCCTTGAGAGTCGGCCCAAGCCAGCTCAGTTCCCTTCAAGTGTGCGCTCTCCCCACTACCAGCATCAGCTCCCTACCCGCCAGAAGGAAGCAGTGTTGGAGCAAGAGGACTGGCATGGGCACTCAGCAAGGGACTGGGTGGGCTGTGTCAGTCTGGTCTCTGTCAGAGATCTGGACTGCTTCTGATGTGCTGCCTGTGTAAACACCAGTAATGGCTGCCCCCTCCCTGCTAAGATGCTGTTTTGGGTTTGAGCAGCCTGAGCATCTTGTGGTCAAGATCTTTCCTCATATTGCCTTTGCTCCAGTGTGTAGGTGCAACGTGAGGCAATCAGGGCTTCAGTGGTTTTATGGCTCAGGCTGGGGCATGGGCTGAGGCAGTCACAGAAAACACAGCAGCCACCTTTGCATTCTCAATCTACCCTCTCCACCCTGCTTTGGGTGTAATAAAGCATTGGCACACTCCTCATGAGCAGAGACTGGGCTTCCCATACCCCTCCTGTTAGTGCCATAAGCCCTCCAACCAGCCAAGGGGACTCGTCTTCCTTTTGTTGGATGCCAGGTCTGGGGCACCCAATATGTGGCTCAAACTGCTCACTCCCCAGGGAGGATTTCCATCCATGTAATCTCCCTTTTCCTCTGATTCCCCTCCCTGGGGCACTAGACCTGACCTGATCACTTTTCTTCCCTTCCTATCCAATTATGTGTGGATCTTTCTTACAGCCTTGGTTGTACAAGAGACTTTCTGCAAATCTCCAGTTAGTTTTCAGTGACAATTTTCACATGTAGATATATTTTTGATGTGTTCATAGGGGGAAGTGAGTTCCAGGTCCTCCTACTCCATCATCTTGATCCGAGTTCTGTCTTGATTCATTTTAGGCATCCATTAGCAAGATGTATCTTAAGGTAATTGCTTCTTTGCTTTACACCATTTTGGCTTATTAAAAGATTTCATAGGAATGCTCTACTTTTGGATAGCAGGGAAAAACCTATATATGATTTGCAAATATTTTCTCTAATTATATAAGCTATCTTTTCACTTTCCTGATGGTATTATTTGCATGCAGCTCAAATATTTTCAATTTTGATAAAGTTTAATTTATCTATGTTTTCTTTTAATGATGTGCTTTTCCTGTCATATATTACATGACCCTAGATTAGTAAGATTTGCAGCTAAGTTTTCTTCTAAGAGATTACAGGTTTAGCTTCTTCATATAGGTATTGGATCTATTTTCAGTAAATTTTTGCATATGGTATGAGAGAAGAGTCCCAAATATTTTTTATTGTTTGGTGTTTTTTTTTTTTTTTTTGATGTAGATATGCAGCTGTTCCAGCACCACGAGTTCAGAATACTATTCTTTCCTCATTGAATTTTCTTAGCACTCTTGTCAAAAATCAATTACCTGTAAAAGTAAATGCTTATTTCTAGACTCTCAATTCTATTTCATTGATGTATGTATCTATTCTTTTGCCAGTAGTACACAGTTTTCATTACTGTAGCTTTGTAGTAAATTTTAAAATTGGGAAACATGAATCTTCTAACTTTTTCAAATTTGTTTTGGTTATTATGGGCACCTAGAATTTCCATGTTAATGTCATGATAAGCTCATAAATTTCTGCCAAAAAAAATTAGCTGACTGGGATTTTTATAGGTTTTATGAGGAACCTATAGATAAATTTGGGGAATATTACTACCTTAACAGTATTAAATCTTTCAATCCATGAACATAGGATATCTTTCCATTTAGTTAATCATCTTTAATTTCTTTCAACAATGTATAGTTTTCAGTGTATAAGTGTATAAGTCTTGTTCTTCTATTTTAAGTTTAATCCTAAGTATTTTGTTCTTTTGATGAAGTTGTAAATTATTGTATTATTGTTTTCTTAATTTTATTTTCAGATATTTCACTAAAAGCATACAGAAATGCAATTGATTTTTGTAAGTTAATTTCACCCTTCAACCTTGATAAACTCATTTATGAGTTCTAATAGTTTTTAAGTGGAATCCTTAAAATTCTCTACTTTCAAGATCATGTTATGTACAATTGGAGATAATTTTGCTTCTTCTTTTCCAATCTGGATGTGTTTATTTTTTTTTTTCTTGACTCATTTTCCAGAATAGAACCCCTAGTATAATAAAACTGGCAAGAGCACACATCTTTGTCATGTTCTTCACATTAAAGGGAAGTATTTAATCATTCACCAATAAGTATGATGTTGACTGTGAGTTTTTCATGATAAAGGATACCATTTATTATGTTGAAGATAATTTTGTTGAGAGTTTTTACCTTGAAATGATATTTTTGTCAGACTTTGCAATATGAGATGTTCAAGTGGTTATTTTCCTTTATTTAACTACTATAATGCGTTGCATTGATTGTTTTTAATTTCAATTGTTATAAAATAAAATTTATAATCTTAAACATTTTTAAGTGAACAGTTCAATAGTGTTAAATATGTATACATTGTGTATAACCCATCTCCATAACTTTTTATCTTGCAAAACTGAAACTTCATATTCATCAGATAGTAACTCCTAATTTTCCCCTCCCCACAACCTCCAGAAACCACCATTTTACTGTCTATTTCTATGACTCTGATACTATAGATACCTCATATAAGTGGAATTATACAGTATTTGTCTTTGTGACTGGCTTATTTTACTTAACATAACATTCTCAAGGATCATTCATGTTGTAGAATATCAGAATTTCCTTCTCTTTTAAAACTGAATAATATTTCATTGTATGTATATGTTACATTTTGTTTATCCATTCAGTCATCAATGGATGTTTGCAGTGCTTCCACCTCTTGACTATTGTGAATAATGCTTCAAAGAGCATGAGTGTACAAACATCTCTTTGGGACCCTTCTTTCAATTATGTTGGATATAATCCCAGAAGTAGGAATGCTGGATCATATAGTAATTTTATTTTTAATTTTTTGAGGAGCAACCATACTATTTTCCAAAGTGGCTGTGCCATTATACATTCTCATCAACAGTGCACAAGTGTTCCAATTTCTCCACATCCTCATCAACACTCTGTGTTTTTGTTTTGTTTTGTTTTGTTTTGTTTTATATAGCAGCCATCCTAATTGGTGGGAGGTGATATCTTATTTTGGTTTATATTTGTATTTCCCTAATAATTACTGATGATGATGAGGTGTATTACATTGATTGATTTTCATATGTCAAACTGCCCTTGTATTCTAGGAATTAATCCCAGTTGATCATAGTGTATAATTTGTTTTATATGTTATTGAAATCTCTTTGCTAGTATTTTGTTGAGATTTTTTTCCATCAATATTCATCAAGGATATTTGTCTATAGCTTTCCTTTCTTGTAAAATATTTTTTGGATTGTGACATGAGGGTGATGATGGCTTTGTACAATGAGTTTGGAAGTGTTCCCTCCTATTTATTTATTTATTTATTTATTTATTTATTTATTTATTTTGGAAGAATTTGAGGAGGATTGGTGTTATTCCTTTAAATGTTTGGTAGACTTCTCTAGTGAAGCCAGTGTAGCCTTGTTATTTTCCTTTGGGGGGAGGCTTTCGATTACTGATTCAATCCTTTTACTAGTTCTAGGTCTGTTCACATTTTCTATTTCTTAATGATTCAGTTTTGATACACTGTGTGTTTCTAGGAATTTATCCATTTCATATGGGCTATTCAATTTGTTGGTGTACAGTTGTTCATTGTATTCTCTTTTTCTTAAGATTTTTTTGATGTGGACCATTTTTGAAGTCTTCATTGAATTTGTTACAATACTGCTTCTGTCTTATGTTTTGGTTTTTTTGGCTGTGAAGCATGTGGGATCTTAGCTCCCCAACCAGGCATTGAACCCTCACCCTCTGCATTGGAAGGCAAAGTCTTAACCACTGGACCACCAGGAAAGTCTCTGTATTCTCGTATAATCCATTTTTTCTGTAAAATCAGTTGTAATGTGCCCTTTTTATTTTTTTTTTTATTTTAGTTACTTGAGTCTTCTTTCTTTTTTCTTAATCTATCTAAAGCTATGTCAATTTTGATTATCTTTTCATTGATTTTTTTATTGCTTTTCTATTCTCTATTTTACTTGTCTCTGCTCTAATCTTTATTGCCTTATTTCTTTTGCTGGATTTGGTTAAATTTGTTCATTTTTTCATCTTTCTTAAGGTGTAAATTTAGGTTGTTGACTTGATGCTTTTCTTTTTAAAAAATATGTTTATAGCTATAAATTTTCCTCTTAGTACTACTTTCACAATGCCCCAAAAGTTTTGGTATGTTGTGTTTCATTTTCATTTGTCTCAGGATATTTTCCAATAAACCTGTAATTTCTTCTTTGATCCAGTGTCTATTTAAGTGTATGTTGTTTAATTTCCATATATTTGGGGGTTAACTCATTTTCTTTCTGCTACTGATTTCTACTTTCATTACTTTGTGATCAGAAATGATTCTTCATATGATTTTGAACTTTAAAACTTATTTAGACTTATTCTGTGACCTAAAATATGATCTATCATGAAGAAAGTTCCAGTTGCACTTGAGAAAAATGTGTATTCTGCTTTTGTTGAGGGGAGTGTCCTGTACATGTCTGTTATATTCAATTGGTCTGTCATGTTTTTATGTCCTTATTTCCTTATTGATATCATCCCTAGTTGTTTTATACATTATTGAAAGTAAGGTATTTAGTCCTTTACTATTACAGTAGAGCTGTATATCTGTTCCTTCAAGTCGATGTTTGCTTCATATATTTCAGAGCTTTGATGTTTGGTGCATATATGTTTATAATTGCTATATCTGCTTGGTGAATTGATTATTTTACCATTATATAATGCTTTTTAAACAAGTTTTATCCATTCAGCCAAATTATGTCTTAAAAATATGGAAAGCTTCACAAATATAAAAAATTCTTGTGCAGGGGCTATGATAATTATTTCTGTATCATTTCAATTTTAGTTTATGTGTTGCTGAAGCAAACACTCTGTTCAGATATTTTGCCCAATTTTTAATAGGGTTGTTTATTTTCTTCTTGCTAAGTTCTGTGTATGTTTTGAATATAAGTCCTTTATCAGTTATGTGTTTTGCAAGCAGTTCTTCCCAGTCTCTTGCTTGTCTTTTTGTTCTCCTAGTAATGACTTTTGCAGAGCAGATGTTTTAAATTTTAATGAAGTCTAACACCAATTTTTTTCTTTCCTGGACTATATGCTTGATGATGAGTTTTATATACAATACCAAAAACAAGATCACCTATATTTTTATCTATGTTATCTTCTAAAAGACCTATAGTTTTCTATTTTACATTTAGGTCTATGATCTATTTTGAGTTAATTTTGTAAGAAGCATATGATCAGTGACTAGATTCTATTTTTTGTTTGATTATCTGTGAATGTTCACTTCTCTAGCACCATTTGTTGAAAAGTCTATTCTTTCTCCATTGCATTGCCTTTGCACCTTTGTCAAAGAACAATTGACTATATATGTGGTTCTATTTCTGGTCTCTCTTTTATTCTATTTATGTATTTGTTTATATTATTTCACCAATGTTGCAATGTTTTGACAATCATAGCTTTATAGTATGTATTGAAGTTTGGTAGTGTTAGTCCTCAGACATTGTTCTTCTTCAATATTGTATTGGATATTGTGTCTTCTGCCTTTTCCACATAAATTTGAGGTTTATTTTTTTGGTATCAGGAAAATAACTTGCCATAATTTTTATTTGCAATTCTTATAATCTGTAGACAAAGTTGTCAAGAACTAATATCATAACAATATTGAGTCTTTCTATCCATAAATGTGGAATATCTCTCCATTTATTTAGCTCTTCCTTGATTTCCATCATCAGTGTTTTGCTGTTTTTCTCACATATACCTTACACATATTTTAATAGATATACACCTAAACATTTCCTTATTCATTGCAAATGTAAATGATACTGTATTTTTAATTTCAAATTCCAATTTTTCATTGCTAGTATATAGAAAACAATTGTATTTTATACATTAACTTTGTAATATGTATAAGCTTATAACCTCACTATAATAGCTTATTTCCAAAGCAGTTTTTGGTCAGTGATTTTCTGCATAGACAATCATGTCATCTGAAAACTAATACTGTTTTATTTTTCCTTCCAAATCTGTATTTTTTAAAAGTTTCCTTTACTTGTCTTATTGCATTAACTAGTTACTTCCAATATGGTGTTGAAGAGGAGTGGTGAGAGGAAACATCCTTGCATTGTGTACCTGTTCTAAGCAGGAAATCATCTAGTTTTTCACCATTAAATATGATGTTTTCTGGAGGGTTTTTTGTAGATTTTCTTCATCATTTTGAGGAATATCCCCTATATTACTAGTTTACTGAGCATCTTTATCAATAATCAGTGTTGGATTTTTGCCAAATGCTTTTTCTGCACCTATTGCTATCACCATATGATTTTTCTTCTTTAGCCTAGGATGATAGATTACATTAATTGATATTCAAATGTTGAATCAACTTTGCATACTTGGGTTAAATCCCACTTGGTTATAATATATAATCCTTTTTATACATTGTTGGATTCAATTTGATATTTTCATTGTTACAAATTTTGCATTTATATTCATGAAAGATATTGGTTTATGATTCTCCTTTCTTGAAATGTCTATCTGGTTTTGTATTAAGGTAATGTTGTCCTCTGAGTGTGTTAGGAAGTTTTCCTCTACTTCTATTTTCTCAGAGATATTGTAGATAATTAGTATCATTTCTCCTTAAATGTTTGGTAGAATTCCTGCAAAACCATCTGGACCTGACACTTTTTTTTCTGTAATGTTATTAATTATTCATTCATTTTCTTCAGTAGTTATAGGCTTATTCTGATGATCTATTTCTCCTTTTGTGAGTTTAGGTAGATTGTGTCTTTCAAGTTTCAGTTCATCTAAGTTATCAAATTTATGGGCATTGAGTTGTTCATAATATTCCCTTATTAACATTTTAATGTTCGTGGGAGCAGTAGGGATGGTCCTTTTCTTTCATTTCTAATATCAGTAATTTGGGTCTTCTCTCTTTCATCTTGTTTGCCTAACTAGAGGTTTATCAATTTTATTTGTATTTTCTAAGAACCAGCTTTGAGTTCATTAATTTTCCCTATTGTTTTCCTGCCTCAATTTTGTAATTTTTATTCTCATTTTTATTCTATCTTTTCTTCTGCTTGCTTTAGATTTATATTGTTCTCTTTCCAGTTTCCTAAGATGAAAGCTTAGCTTGTTGATTTTATGTCTTTCTTATTTTCTAATATTATGTATGCAATATGTTCCCATCTTAGCACTGCTTTCTCTGATTCAGAATTTTGATAAGTTATATTTTCATTTCCACTTAATTCAAAATATTTTTAATTTCTCTTGACACTTTGACCCATGTATTATTTATAAGTATATTGATTAACCTCCAAATATTTGGGGATTTTCAGCTACCTTTCTGTTATCGTTTTTAGTTTCATGCCATTGTGATTTCAAGAGTACTTCATGTGATCTTTATACTTTTAAAACTTTTATGGTGCATTCTGTAGCTCAGAATGTAATCTATATTGGTAAACATTTCATTTGAGTTTGAGAAGAATGTGTATCCTGATATTATTGGATGAATTATTCTATAAATGTCAATTAAATCCAGTTGACTGATGGCCCTGGCAAGTTTAAATACAGTCATGTTTTTGGATCTTCTTTTTTATCCACTCTGTGATACTCTGTGTTTTAATTGGTGTATTTAGATCATTCACACTAAAGTAATTGTTGATACAGTGGGTTTGTATATACCATATTTATGACTGCTTTCTCTTCATTGTTCTTGCCTCTTTTATCTTCCTTTTTCACTCTCTTCCTCCCTTCCTTCCTTCCTTCATTCCTCCTTTCTTCCTTCTTTCCTTCCTGCCTTCCTTGTTTTTTAACTTCCAGTTTTTTCTCACCACCTTGGCTTTGATTCCATTTTCTCTTCTCTCTTAGCATGTAAATTATACTTATTTCTATTTTTGAGTATTCATCTTAGAGTTTGCAGTATATATTTACAACTAATCTAAATACACTTTTAAATAATACACTCAAACACCCACTTCATGAATGTTGCGTGTCCCTTCTAACAGAGTATCCTCAATTCCCCCCCCCCCGCCGCCAACACACACACCTCTCATAACATTGTGGCATTCATTTCACTTATGCATAATCTTTAATCACCCAATGCACTGCTCCTATTGTTATATCGAACAAACATCATCTAATAGATCAGGTAAGAATAAAAAATATTTTATTTTATCTTCATTTATACCTTTCTAACACTCTTTCTTTCTTTATGTAGACCTGAGTTCTGATGTATGCAATTTTTCTTCTCTCCAAAAAACTTCTTTTAACATTTCTTACAAGACACATCTACAGATGACATATTCCTTCAGTTTTTGTTTGTCTTAGATGGTCTTTACTTCTTTACTTTTCTTAAAGACCAGTTTTAAAGAGCAGTTTTACAACAAAATTAAGAGGAAGGTACAGAGATTTCCCATATACTTCCTGCCCAAAATATCCTCTGTGCTCTGCCAATTTACCCCACACCCCCACTCTAGCAACCACTGGTCTTTTTGTTGTCTCTACAGTTCTGCTTTTTTCCCGAATGTAATGTAGTTGGGATCATACAGCATTTTCAGATAGACTTCTTTCACTTAGTAATATTTATTTTAGGTTCCTCCATGTCTTTTCATGGTTTGCAAGTTCATTTTTTTAATGTGCTGAATAATATTAGACAGGATGCTCCATAGTTTCTCCTTCACTCTTGAAAAATAATTTGCCAGATACAGAATTCTTGGTAGCTATTTTCCTATCAAAACTTTTAAGATTTCTGTCTAGTCTTCTTGCTTGCATGGTTTCTAAAGAGAAGGCTGGGGTAATTCCTACCCTTGTTCCTTTATAGGTAAGATTCTTATTTTTCCCTCTGGCTTCTTTCAAGATTGTTCCTTTGTGTTAGGTTTTTTGCAATTTGAATATGCTTAGATTTAGATTTTTTGGTATGCATCCTACTTGGTGTTCTCTCAACATCCTGGATCTCTGTTTTGGTTTCTGTCATTGATTTTGGAAAATTTTCAGCCATTATTGCTTCAAATTTTCTGCTTCATTCTTTCTTTCCTTCTTTCTTTCTTTCTTTCTTTCTTTTTCTTTCTTTCTTTCTTTCTCTCTTCTCCTTCTGGTGTCCCATTGGGTTGCCATTAATGTATGTTACATTGTGTAATTTTCCCACAATTCTTGGATATTCTCTTATTTTTTTTCTCATTGCATTTCAATTTGGGATGTTTATTTTTGACATATCTTCAAGTTCACTGATTCTTTCCATGGCCTTTCTGAGTCTATTAATAAGTCTGTCAAAGGCATTCTCCATTTCTTTTACAGTATTTTTGATTTCTCAAATTTCTTTTTGATTTCTTCTTAATGCACATCTCTGCATACATTACCCATCTGTTCTTTATTGTTGCCTACATTTTCCATTAGAAACTTAGCCTATTAATAATAGTTATTTTATATTCTGATCTTATAATTCCAAAATCTCTGTCATATTTGAGTTTAATTTTGATCTTCACACACTTTTTTCCCTGCCTTTTCTCATGCCTTGTAAATTTTTGTTGAAAGCTGTAAATGATGTATCCAGTAATAAAGGCTGAGGCAAACAGCCTTTAATGTAAGGTTTTATGTTTATCTAGGAAGGAGCTAGGCTGTGTTTAATGTTGACTGTAGTTGTAAGTATGAAAGGCTTTTATTTCCTCTAGTATTATTGGTGTTATCTCCCCTATTGTCTTTGAGTTTCCATCTTAAGTAGAGTCCATGTCCTGAAGCTCTCTCAGTTGTAATCCACTGTTATGATATTGGAGTTCTGTTGATGTGGTGTTAAGATATCAGGGAGGAGAAAAAGCATTCTATAATCTTATGGTGAAATCTATTTTTTAATGGGCTCAAGTCTCTGGGCTGTGACCTTCAGAAGAGTTTCCTAGATGCTTGTTTGTCCTTGTTATGCCATAGGAAGCCAGGAAAGGCCTTGAGACAGACAATTGTCCTTCTGTGAGGTCAAGTAAGTTTCCACCAAAGAATTTTCTACTAAGGACAAGTTCCTACCATGGAGAACAAAGTTCTCTGGCCATATTTTTAAATGGCTATTTTTCCACTTCCCCTTCCTGGAGCACAAGGGAGTTTTTCTACTGTCCTTACCATGAGATTTGGTCAAACTCATGAAAGTGTGGGACCACATATGACTGGGTTCCCAGAAATTTTTAACTTCCAATTTAGTTCACTTAGTTCAATTTAGCCTCCCATAATTTTTTTAATTACCATTTAATTGCCCCTATCAGTTTCTATCCCCAGTGGCAGCTTCTGCTCCTGTTAAGCTGTGGTTCTCTGTATTCACTTATCTCTACGTTTTCACATATCTGTTTGCCCTCTCTTTTCCAGTTGATCTAAGAAGACTTGCTGGTATTTTTTTGTTGAACATTTTTTCTTGTTGTGAGGATGATAGTGACAAGTTCCAAGCTCATGTTGGAGTGGAAAGCAGATGATGATTTTAAACAATTCTACTTCTTAATGTACTAAGATAAACCTATTGCCAAATTATAAACTTAATGTTGATGATTCTTATAAATAAATGTTAAATAATAACAATTTTTAAAATAAAATATCTAATATAAGTATTAATTCTCTGTATATGTTATGTTGGGATAAAGTAGATTGGTCCTTGACCTCTATTTCACTCTTTTTTTCTATTGTTTCTTCTGGTACTGCAAAGAATGGAGAGCAAAAATTGCCATATCCCAGGCTTTCTTGCAGCTAGAATACTGCATGCAATTTCGGTTTAGCCAATAAAATGCATTCCTTCCAGGTCTGAGAGGGGAAAGTGAAGCCACTTTTCTGCACATTTTGATCTTTCTGCTCTAAGTTTGGTCATGGAGGCATCTGGTGTGTGTGTGGGGGAGGGGGTGTGTGGGGGGTTCTGTTTTTAAAATAATTGAGTTCTAACATCATTTACTTTTGAGATGTCAAGGCACAATAAATCTGTTCTGCTGGTGCAGACCATGCTGGCACCAGCTGTAATATCAGAGGTTTAGAACTGCATGGCACTGATCATGATGATAGCAGTTAGATTACAGAACCAGCAGCTTCCTGGTTGTAGAGCAACAGCAGTTCCCTTGGTGACTTGATTCTGTAGTATGGTTCTTGGAACCCTGAGTACTCAACTTGGAGCAGTCTCAATTTGGCTACACATAACAATCACATAAATGGGTTGTAAAATTACCGCTGCCTGCAGCCCAGACAGTCATTATCATCTCAAAGAGTGAATTCAGGACATGGATATTTTCAAAATCTCCTCAGGTGATTCCCATGCAGAGACAGGGTTGAGAACTTCTCATCTAAAATCTGTCCTTCCAGCTCACCCAACAAATATTTAAACTATTTGCTTTCCTGAAGTAAATATTTTCTTATTGAAACTAGCTACAGACTCTGTTTTCTGCAATGGTACCCAGACTAATACATGTTGTTTCTGAATCTGGCAGCCTTCCATCTTTTGTAAAATGAATGACTAAAACATGAGAGGTTACAGAGAAGGCATTAATATTGAAGCATGTTTTCATTTTCCCTTTGTCAAGGATAGGACTTGTATTATAGTTTATATCACTGTGTTTACTGAAATTTCACTCCATTGTGGCTTAAGGATAATAGCATAAATTTCTATTAAATAACAAAATTACAAGACATTTTCAGTGCAAAGGTATAATTCCCAGGATGAATGAAAGGAATTGAATCTGGCTGTTGTCCAGATTGGAAAGTGATCCCAAATGTCTCCATTTTGTTCTTCCATGGTACTTCCTGATTCCCAGGGCTTACTCATTTTTCTTCAGTGGTCATCAGTTTAACCACTAAGTCATTAGCTAATCATGATCTGTTAACCCTGCTAAAAACATTGAGGGAACATTTATAGAAATAAAATAAAGCCATAAAGAACTGACTCTACTTAATAGAATTTTATACCTTGGCAAGCCAACAAAGGAAGTTCTTTTGCAAAATTGAGACTGAAGAGAATAAACACTTTCAATTTCTTTTCAGAGTATGCTCTGGAAGTAGCTGTTTACTTTAGTGAATGATAAATTGTCATCAATTTACATCAATGGTCCTTTTGACAATAAACATCAGTGGTTCCTATAACAGAAATAAAGAGTTTGGTCTATGTGATGTGAGTTTTCCAAAATAGTACACATAAGATAGGATTCTTGGGAGGGAGATAGAAGAGGGAAGAGATATGGGGATATAAGTATATGTATAACTGATTCACTTTGTTATAAAGCAGAAACTAACATACCATTGTAAAGCAACTATACTCCAATAAAGATGTTAAAAAAAAAAAAAGGATAGGACTCCTTTGCTCAGCGTATAATGCACAGAATAAAGGCTCTTCACCATCTGCCCCTTGACTACATTTTCAGTATCAACATTATATTGTTCAAATCTTAATGAAAATGTAATGATTTATAATTTCCCTTTTGCTTCTTTGTATCATTTCACATGCTGCTCTCACACCTTACAATACCTTGCTTGACCACCTGGGACATTCTGACCTGATTCAAGTTGGGTCGGCTCCAGAATTTCTATCTATCTTAATGGCAGCTATAAGTTGTGAGACTGGGACAGGTGCTGAATATGTTTATGGGAAGGAGACATGGAGGAGGTTGGTGGAGATGACAGGCAGTCTGTATCCCCCTAGATCTTCCTGAGAGCCTTCTGAAATTCCTCCAAGCAAAAGTCACTTTGTCCTTGGTGCTGATATAATTCTTTATTTGTGTACTATTACAGTAAAAAATTACATTATTTGTATTATTACTTTATATAAATACCTCCCATTCTAGGAAGGTAATCTTATGCTCTCTGGAGGCAATTCACGCCATTTTTGTAATCCCAGCACAGATTCGAATGCAGACTTTTCTTCTCAGTACATCTTGCACGAGTGAAGGAATCTGTAGAATCTCATCATAGGCCTCAATTTGTACCCTTTGAACTATTAAGGGGGATGGCATGAGAAGCACATTCACACTGGAAAAGCAAGTGCAAGAATGAGGACAAGCAGTACTAGTCAATAATGAATCCCTAGAGTCACAAGGGGAGTTGTGTATGTCATAAATCTAAAGAGAAATGCTGTTATATAGATTCTGTGACAAAAAAGAGAAAACAAAAGCCAGAACAAAATGGGCTTCACTTCAATGAGATTTAAATAAGTTGAGAACATTTCAGAGTGAATTGTTGCTAACCCACTAGATTCTTGTTAAAATGGACTACACTATTATTTTTGGTGGCTAATCAGCTTGTGCATAACCTACAGGCTCAGCTTCTGCACACCAGTCAGCCCTACCTGAGTTTGGTTTTTCAGTTGGCCGCCAACCAGTCAGTGGAATAACCTTCAAAGAATTAACTGATGACATGAGCTGCTTGCAGAATTCCACTGCAGCTACCACGAAAGCAGAATCGCATTCATAACCAATGGGAATTTCTAAATAAAAAGAAAAGACTTCGTGACAACACAGCCTGCAGCAGTTATGAGTTTGCATTTCACTCCATGCAGCAGATGTCAAGAGAGCTGTGATAATTTTCTTCTTATCCGTCAACCCGACATTATTGTGTAGCAGAACGGGGGACTGGAATTTGTGAATTAGCCTCACTCTCTGGATTGCAAAACTTACTTGAATAAGGTAATGTGGTTGGAACAACTGTCTCTTTAAAATTGAATACTTATTCGTGTACTTTAAGTGTCAGGATTGACCAGCCTCTTCCCCAAAATGATAGAGGAAAATATGGCTTAGGTGCGGGTAGGGCAGGAATCCTCCACAGGGCACAGAAAACATCTCACAAACAGTGCAAGGGACTGCCTCTGTATAGTTCCAATGGGATGTTTTCCTGCACCATTCACTTTCAAACACACCACCTGTGTTGGATGCATCTTCCAGAAAGCAGACCTGAGAAAAAGGGAGAAGAATAAGGGGGGAACGCCATGACAGATAAAAGGTAGGGGAGTAAGAGTAGGCAGGACAGCTTTCTGGCCATCATGCTGGTCCGACATTTGCGAAAGAAGAAGGAAGGAGGGCTGGGTGGGAAAAGCTTCAGGCTGCAGTGTGGATCTGAGAAAATCTTAGACAGCTAAATGGTGAGCTTGGATGCAAAGAACCCCACATCACACAGAAATAGCCAGGCCCAAGGACACAAACCATACTGAATCCCCAGCTGGAGGCTGCCTGGGAGGTGTGTCCTCAGATCAAATGCTGCAAATAACTGCATCCCTAACAGCTGAACAGACGGTAATTTCCTGACAGGAGATCCAAATGGCAGGTGTCCATGACTGCTTGCTTTTTCCTTTCCCCTCACAAACACTATACTGTCAGTTCCTTGAAGGAAGATTGTTTTTTTGGTTTACATTATTCTCTGAGCGAAGAACTGTCCTTGGCAAACACTGGGTGCTCAATAATTACTTGCTGAATGAATGCAAAGAAAATGCTAGTGATTGAGTTCCTGCAAGGGGCCTGGGAATGTAATAATACTCCATTAACACTCCTACAGCTCACAACTACCATGCCAGGAAGGCATTTTAATCCATTGAACAAAGAGGAAAACCGGAAATCGTGAAGATTAAGTAACTTGCCCAAGGTCACAGGGTATCTGAACACAGGTGAATATTGCCTCTAAATCCCAGAGCCTTTCCACTATTCTAGGTTGGCACACCATCAGTTTCTGTGCTACAATGCAGCAACTTGTGTGTAGGTTTTTCTCTATAATGGTTCATTCCTTTAGAAGAGGAATATGTGTTTCGTACACATTGAGGGGGACTGGATTATTTTCTTTTAATTTTGCAGACTGACACTTGTTCTCAATTTTTCCAGAAGCCATGGAAGCAATTTGTTCACTGAATCCAGAATGCTAGGGATTTTTAACCATTTACTTGCCAGTGGTTTAAGAGCCACTCTTGGGTAGTTTTATTTTCTGCCACAATTTCAGCTTGCATCCAGTTTAATCTTCTGGATTCAAAGCTTCTAAGAACGTTCAAATTTCTGGACCTGCCAAATCCACATGGCTCTTTTCTCACCTAGATAATTGCTTATTTAAATAGTATTTCAAGCAAGGGACAGATGAAAACTATATTTCATACTGATTTGAGACTTTAGTTCTAAAATGCTTGTCTCAGGACATATCCAAACATTTCTTTTTCCTTAGACATATGACCATGTCCTGAAACTTCATAATAAATAAACTTAATGGGTGATTCAAGATTGATTAGTTATAAAGAGTAGCCTACACAGGCTACTTTGTGCAAGTAGCTAATATGACCGTATTTCAGCAAGCATAATAATTTATGAATCATTGCCATTGTCTATAAAGGGCAACCTGGCACCAAGGCTTATATTTAAATGCACTGGGAAGAAATAGCTTGTTTTCTTTCCAGTCTTTTAGTTAAATTTTTAAATTCAGATTTTTCATCTTATTTCCTGCTACTCCACACAACTTTAATTTTTTTCCAGGTTCCCAAATATTTATATCACCTTCTTATATCTTTTAAAGGTCTCTTTATTTTGATTTCTATAATGACCAGACTAGGAAGTGACATTTGCTCTCATTAGACATTGGTCTGTTTCACAGTAAAATCTGTTTGGCAGTAAAATCCTGAATAATACATTATGATTTAGCATGTGCATCAAAAGTCATAACAAAACAAAATCATACCAGTGTTATTCATAATAAGCAAAACCTCAAAAAAACTTAATTGTCCATCAAGAGAAAAGTTAGACCATAAAATGTGGAATGTTCATACCATGGAATTCTATTCGGCAGCGAAAACCAACAAACCACAGCTAACGCCACAACACAGATGAATACAAATACTGAGTGAGCAAAGACAGACAAAAATATACATATTTCATGTTACCATTACAAAGCGTATAAAAAGGCAAAACTAAAATACAATATTTAGGGTTGCATGGATGGTAGGAAGACTATTCATTTTAAAATGTGGACGTTAATATCATAAAAGAGAGGCTGGTCATCTTCAGAAAGATTGAGTAGTGATGGAGATGGGGCAAGAGGGAGTGCTTCTGGAGTGTCACCAGTGCTTAATTTCTCCACCTGAGGTTTTGGTTTCACATGCATATTCACTTGGTGATAATTCACTGAGGTGCTCATTCATGTTTTGTGTAGTTGTCTGTTTGCATGTAATGCTTTAGAATTTTAAACAAACTGTGACATGGAAACATACAACTTCAACTGCAGGCTCCAATGTAATCACTCTCTTTCTTACTCTCCCTCTCTTCTCCCTCTCCCTCTCCAATTGTTTTGTCAATTTCCCCAGTCGTGACGTGAAAGAGATAGATTAGATGATTTCTAAACTCAGCTCCAGTCCTAGCATTTTCTGATTCTAATCTGCTGATAATTTGTAAGATATTATTCTGCAAGAAAATTATTCTATTTGTTTCCTAAAACATACTTGAAATTTTTTGGATTTCCTTTCTTGATTTTTATCGTGATGCTTCTAGATCAACCACTCTGTCAGCTTGCTTGACAGTTGGTGCAATAATGAACAAAGGTGGTGAGGGAGAAAAACTATTGGGGACAAAGGTCAAATTTATAAAGTGTCCTTAAAAAAGTGGCTAGTCAAAAAAAGATAGGGAAATAGAGTTTTAAATTTTGCTCAGTTAAATTTTTTGAGATAAAGAGAGGCTCTAGATTTATTAAAGGGCCTGTTGCCATTTGAAGAAGAAAGATAATGAAATAGACAGGGAGCCATCAGGGGAAGGTCAGAGGATCCTGAATCACCATTCACCTTGAGGGAAGAGCCACAGTCCAAGCACCATCCTCAGTCTTGGAGGCTTGACACCTGGATCGTCAGCACTCAGAGTAGTTCCATTTCCCAGGGCAGACTCACATTAAGGGGGTTCTCAGAGGCTGATGTGTCAAAACCAGAAATATCTCATTTCCTTCTAGTGAGGACTGCAGTTGTCAAATAGACCAGATGGTCACATCCACAGATGCCACGTGGAAAATACAAATATCAGCAGGTCAACTTAGAGATTTCTCTCAGTTATACTACTTTGAGACCCTGCACTCACTATGGCAATAGGTAGACCAGATTAATGGGGAAGTGTTTAGAGTTACTTTTGTTGAGTGCTTGTTTTTTTGACCCTCCTGTTCTTTGCACCCCTTATCCTGACAGTCTCTTCCAACACAGGGACAGTGCAATTGAACAGGCTTCTGGATTCCTAAATCACAGCCATATTCTGATCTTGCCCCCTCACCTTCCCCACTATTGTGATTGGACTTTAGATCAGACCTTTACAGTAGTGTCTCACTCAGCTCTGGCTGCCATAACAGGATACCACAGACCAGGCAGCTTGAATAACAGAAAGTTATCTTCTCACATTCTTGAGGCTGGAAGTCCAAGATCAAAGTGCCAGCATGGATGCGTTCTGGTGAGAGCTTGCTTCCTGGCTTGCAGACAGCCACCTTCTCGATGTGTGCTCAAATGGAGAGAGAAAGGACTCTGGTGTTTCCTCCTCTTCTTATAAGGGCACTAATCCCTTTTCACAGGGCCTCCACTTTCATGACTTCATCTAACCCTAATTACTTCCCAAAGGCTCTATCTCCAAATACCAACACTTTGGGAATTAGGGATTCCACACATGAATTTTGGGGAGATATAATTCAGTCCATAGCAAGTAGATTAACTTTCAGAATGTTCTGGAAAGGGGGTAAGAGACATCTTGTGGTCTAGTCCTAGTGCCACCTCATCCTAACCATGGCTTGTCCCTGCAAACAGCCTGAGGCACATGATGGGGATGTAGGCTGTCTCCAGGAGACAGACGCTACAGCCTTGATGCTGACACTTTACAAAGAGATGGTCCTTTATGAAGAACAGTCAGGGAGTCTCACTTCTTTCTCCTAGCTGGAGCTGCAGATGTGATTCTGGCCTACAAACTCATTTGGGGGCCTCCCCTAGGGAAGACACCTGAAGTCTTTCTCAACTGTACCCAAAGGCAAACAAGATAAGAGACCATCTTACTCAGTGGAGACGCTACGCTAGTGATGTCATCCTAGGTCTCTGTGTGAGCAGCCAGTGCCAATCACAGAGATGCCCTGACCTCCCACAGGGAAGGGGTACTGGAGAGGGGAAGTGTAGGGGAAGAGTTCACAGATATTTCCAGGTTGCAGTCCCCGGTGAGCTGAGAGGGACAGGGGGTGCCAGAGAACACCCCAGGACCTCAAGGATAGAGGGTTATGTCAACAATGGGTCTTGATTCTTGAGCCTTTCTAGATCAAAAAGGCCAGAGTGGTGTCATGGAATAAATTCAATCCTCGGGCAATCTCTCTAAGCCTCGCTTTTGTCATCTAAGACCAATGCTGCTATTTTCTAGATATTAGGCAGAATGGAGTCACTTTCATTACATTTAGACTTATGGTAGATTTAAAAAAAAAAAAAAAAAAAACCAAATAGGCTTACAAAAATTGTGTTATATTTCAATGATTTACATGTAACGAGTTTTCTCTTTCTCTGTTCTCATTCCCCTTGGCATATTCAACCTTCAAAGGGTTACATATATACCTTCTAATAAACAGCAAGCAAATCAAGGGCAAGTGTTTATCTTTGATTCAAATTCATATTGACAATGCCTAGAATATATGTAGGACAAATACTCAATAAAATTAGGGTTGTGAAATGTAACAAATGAAAATATAGGATGCTCAGTTAAAGTTGAATTTCAAATGTTAAACAAACTTTTAAAAGTATAAATATATTCCATGCAATATATGGTACATACTTATACTAAAAAAATGCACTTTTTTTTAAAATTTAAATTTAACTGGGTATCTTTTATTTTACCTGGCTATCCTAACATGTTTATTTGTTAAAAGAATAAATAAGTGATTTTACCTATATATTCATTTATTCATTCATTGATGTTAGATTCAGACTTTAATACTTTGATTTCCTCTCCTTACCTTATCACATCTTAAACTAATTCTTCCCTATGAGGTTCAGCTTAAATGATACTTCTTTCTCAATATCTTCCAAGAGGCTCCAGTCTCTCAATTTTATGACACTTTAATTTTTCTTATGTAATTTACATTTATTCATGTTATTATTATTCATATATATATACATCTTTTTATATTGTATGACCATTGAGATTATAAATGGGCACAAGATGTGCTTTGGTTCTTTTTGGAGTGAAGAAATGTGCTTGATGTCTTCTACTCCACTGATCTCTACGACTGCAAATTCGTAACTGGATATGAAGTACATTGTAGAAATATAACAAAATGAAAATGCTGATCATAATGGTCTTTTAATTTTGCAGTTGACCTCACTCCTACCGCTTTCTGGTTTGTCTGGAGAAGGATAGTCACAAACAGAAATATGGACTTGAAAGAAAGCTTGCTTGAAATCCAGAACCAAAATTTTATTACAAGACAAGAATGGAGAACATGGTATGAGAGACAGTCCCACCACAGAAGAAGAAGAAATAGGAATCCTTTTGCCATGGATAGAAGTTGTATGGGGGATATTTGGAGGGTTATGAGAGTGAGTATGGTAACTGGGTCCTTAAGAAGGGACTACATACACAATCAGACTCTAGATATCATTGAAAGTAGGGGTGGTAAAATAGCCAAAGCATTAATAGAAGCCTCAGAGAGATGGAAGAAGAATCCAAGAATCCCTGGGAAAAGTGTTTTGTTTCATTTCTATATCCAGCCTGGGGCAGGAATAAGGCAGGTAACAAGGAAAAGCATAGTACCTGCTCTCATGAGACTCATGTTCTGGTGGGAGAATAAACCCCCAAATAAACAAGTGACAAATAGATGTTATAACATTTTAATGTGACATACATGATACGACAAAAATGAATCATGATGATTAGAGGATAATGAGAATGAGATTTTTTTAAAGGGGTCAAATTTGAGCAAAAGACCTGACAGAAATGAGTGAAGAAGCTAAAGGAAGATCTGAAGGAAAATACAGCAATTGCAAAGGTACTGAAGCGGAATAATTCTTAGACACTTGAGGAGTATCAAAAAGACCAGTGCAGGTGGTACAGAATAAGTGGTGAGAAGAGGGATAGGAGATGAGGCAAAACAGATAAGCAGAGGTAAATTACTTAGGGTTGAGTGGCTCCTGGTAAGAATGCTGAATAATTTTCTTCATTGTAATGGAAAAACACTGCCAGATTTTGAAGGGAGGAAGTGAATTTTCTTATTTGCATTTCTAAAATGTCACTTTTTCCAGAATATAGAGTGCGGTAAGATGTGAAAGGAGTCTGTTTTGGAGGCTATTTTCATAGCCCAAGTGAGAGAAAATGTGGTTTGAGTAGGTTGAGAACAGTGAAGTTGGTGAATAAGTAGTTGTATTTGAGATTCATTTTGAAAATGGAGCCAATAAGACTTGCTTTTGCATTGGGGATGTATAAGACTGGACAACCAAGTGAAAATGATGCCATTAACCAAGATGTAGGGAAAGGGGATTTGTGAAGGAGAGGGGCTGTGTGGATAAAACCAAGAAAATACCTAAATGGAACTGTTGAGTAGTCACTTGGTAAAATGAGCCAAGGCTCAGAGGAGAGGTCAGCCTGGTGGTAAAATTTGGTAGTCATTAGGGCATTGTTGGTTTGTAAAGACATGAAACTAAATCAAATCACCCAAGGACTGTATGCCAACAGCAAAGAGAAGACAACGAGCTGATCCCTGGCACCATCCGACAATCAGATAGCAGATGCAAGATGTTGAGTGTGCAGCATGAGAGAAGGGGAAAACCAGAAAACTGTGCTACTTCAGAAGGCAAGAGTAAAAAACATGTCTGGAAGAAAGGTGTAATCAACTTTTTTCATGCTTTCATTGCACATATATCTTATGTAAGGGAAGCCTATTTATTGGCCAATGTGTGTGACAACCCAGGAGTCACTGGTCATCATCATAAGAGTGACTTCCATAAAGCGGTGAGACAAACCACTTACTGGAGTGAATTCAAGGGGAAAATGAGAACAGATAATGTGAAGATAGGAAAACAGACAAAGCCTTTGAGAATTTTTATTATAAATGGGAATGGAATAAAAGAGCGATGGCTGGAAGGAGATATGGAAGTCAAAGAAATGTTTTCTTAAAGATAGAAGATACACTGCAGATTCTATGGCAGTGAAGTTGAAGTCTTCAGAGGAGACTGAAAATTGTATAATGCAGGAGACTGTGGAGACAACGCAAGAGCAAGGTCCTTGAGAAAGCAAGAGGATAGAATCATTCACATTGGTGATGGAGTTGGTCTCAGGAGTAGAGACAATTTATCTGTTGTCTCTAGAAGAAAGAAAATACATAGATGTATGAATGGAGATGAAATGTTAGGTCTGGTGGAGATGAGAAATTGTTCTTCTTTGACTGCTACTAATTTCTCAGTGAAATAAATAAGGAGAGCACAAAGCACAGAGTGAGAAAGGAGCAGGTATTGGAGAGTTGAGCAAAGTGGAGAAAGGATAAAATAGTTATATCAGGGAGTAGGAGAGAATAATGTTTAAGGAAATATAGTATTTTTGCTGGGCAGCACCAAGCTTTCTTAAGGTTTGGTCATAAATAGATTGCGAATTTGGTAAGCACAGTTGTGTGTTTTTCTCCTTCCATATTCACTTACTTGAGTATAAACTAGACTAGAAGAGAAATTGGATTTAATTAAAGTTGAAATTATGCAAGAAGGTTTAATAGAGGCTGGGAGGATCATGGGATTTGAGGTTGTGTTAAGAGGAATAATTAGCAAAACAGAAAATGGAATCTTCTGTGCTTAAAGAAATTGAGGTTATGATGGCAGAGATGAACAGTTAAAAATTGGAAGCTTCAATGGATTGGAACTCTGTTTTTGAAAATTGTTGAAATAGGGATATTATAAAGAGTGAACTGGAAATATAGGTGGTGGAGCTCAAAAATTGAACACCTAAAATTGATATTTTTGAGGTGACTTAGATAATGGTAATGATAAGTTTTTGTGATATTTCTAAGGGAATGAATGGTTACGGTGGTATAGAGAAAAAGATTAGAAATAAGAAGATCAAGGTATTTGATGAATTGTCCTTTGGATTTTGAAGGCACCAAGAATAGTGTAACAAGAGTCCCCACCATGATGATGATGTTTTTCTATATAGCTTATGAAATAGCAAATTTTCTTAAAATAATTTGCAAAACATTTGTTTTTATAAATAATTTTTTATTATTTTATATACAGTTGGTGTTTTCTCAGACCTGTCATTTAATAAAACAATTTTATCTTTTTGAATAACATCTGGTTGTTCCAAATAACTGAAACTGAGCAGACCTTTGTAGAGACCTCTGTTCTTGGTGACAGAACCCCAGAGCCCCCTGTTTAATGATGATTAGGAAAAAGACTGTGACAATAAACTGTGGTCCCCTAGGCCATCCATGAATAGAGAAAGAAACAAGCCCCAGAGTTCCTGATTAGAGAAAGCAAAGGAATGCAGAAACAAAGATAGGACAGTCAGGAAGGGATATAACTATAGCTTAAGAAATAAATCAGCCCAACAGGCTCCTAGTTCTGTGTCAAAGGTAAAGACAAAGTCTAATGCACATTCCTCAGTTGTTTTGTGGAAACCAGACCCCAACCAGACGGAGAATAATGACCATGAGCACATATCTCCCAGACCAGCTGGAGCCTGAAGATCGATAATGCTAACCCCTGTGACCTCACCTGGTTACCTCACCACCCACTAATCAGAAAATTGTGCATTAGCTGATCACATTCTTCACAACCTTCTCCCTCACTTTGTCTTTAAAAACCCATCCTTAAAAGCCACCGGGGAGTTCAGGACTTTTGAGCATGAGCTGCCTGTTCTCCTTGTTTGTTACCCTGCAATAAACATTGTACTTTTCTTCACCACAACCTGGTATCAGTAGATTGACTTTGCTGTGTGTCAAGCTGGTAGACCTAAGTTTGGGTTGGAAACATAACTATTGAACCTACAGATTATATCTTATTTTTATTGCCCCTCCAGATTTTCCATATGACCCAGATTCTCATACTAAACTTAGAAGAGAAATTTAAACACCTCTATTATTCATCACTATTGTGACAAGAGCCACAATATTGATATTAAGCATCTTTTGATCATTATAACTAGTATGGGCTCACAAATGAGAGATTCCCCATGAAAGACAAATGTTGTTACATCACTAAGATGGAAATAAGAGGGTAGAGTCTGAGTGCTGATAGCAGGGAAAACTTCCAAGTGTTGGTTTTGTTATCTGAGAAATCCAATATGATGTTTAGAGCATATCAACAGGAGTTGTCTGGTTCCATTTTGGTAAGGTTTATGATCCTTTGGGTTGAAATAGCAATCTAACCTATTGTTAATAAGAAAAGTGAAAGAAGGGAGACAAGGTTCATCTCACAAGTACAAGGAATTGGTAAGTACCAGAATGACTGGTGGGAAACCCGGTGGGCAGTTTAACTTAAGGTTGGTACTTGCCCTATGTTCTGCATAAAACTATATCACAAATCAGAAGTTAGAAAGAGTCAACTATTTACTTCAGAATTAAGGGGAAGACTGCACTTCTCTGAAGGGTAGGTTCATGAGACCTTGAATTTATGGTAACAATCTAATTTCCAGATTCCATCATCTCTTGGGGCGAGGCATTGGACCGAGCTCCCGTGATTAGTTAGGATTGGTGTAGATACCACTGGATATTGGTATTGCCAGTGGATACTGGATGTTGGATACCAATGTTTCTTTAGCTTTCTTTCAATAAGTGTATTTTTTAAACCCCAACTCATTTCATCAGAAAATATATTTTGTATCACACCTTAGTAGGAGAAAAAAATTCAATGGTAGAAGCTACTCTCTGATCTCAAGGAGCTTGGAGCAACATGTATTCATACAAAACTCACTTTTTCTTCTAAATCCAGTGAGTTCTATGTGCCAAGTCTAAAATCAGACATTTCATTGTAGAGGTTAGAAGAGGTATCAATCATAGCTGAGCAAAGTGGACATAGAAAGATTCCAGGAGGAGGGAGCATTTGAAGACACTTTCTCGGGAGATAGAAGAAAACAAGAAGAGAAGAAAGAAAAGGAATAACAGAGTTAAACTTTCTGTGAAAACAGCTGCCAACACCCACTGTAATATTGGCATAAGTATCTATAGGCTTTCTTGTTCAGAAACTCTCCTGTTCCTATTTGTGCATCTATGGGTAGATTTTTCCTTCTCATAATTTCTTGCTCTGCTGACGGTCTCATGTTCAGGAACCATGTTCAGCTGTGCAGAGTGGCATGTGCAGGCTCTGTCCAGATTCCTATAGTGTAATAAAAGTTACAGAATGACCATGGAAATAATATGCAAGAATGAGGTTGTCTTGCCATTCTCTTCAGCCTACCTCTAGACAATAGTTCAAATTCTCCCTCTTCTAGCTTGCAACAACTAACAGAGAGAAAAGAGACAAGATGATTAGCATAACAGTAGACCTGAGTTCTGGGAGAACAGGCAGTCCTGCAATAGAGAGTTTTGTCTTTGAACTTCGCCACCTTGAGGGGAGGGACTGCTGCCTGTATCCCCTCCTCTATTCACTGGACCTGAAGCTTACCTCCTTTCCCTATCCCCAATCCTTGCTCCATGAAGGAGCAAACAGATGAATTTGAATGACTGTTTCTCCAGACTTTTCCACCCAACGAATGCCAGCCTTCTCAATTTCCTAGAATGGATCAATCTATTTGTCACTTTAGTGCCTTTGCTGTTTTTTTCCCCTTCCTGAAACATTCTTCCCAGTGCTCTTTGCTTGTCCTCCAGCTTCTACTCACTTTCTGATATTGCTCTTGATCTCAGCCTCCATGTAAATTGTTAGGGGAACTATGTAATTAAGATAACCTTATATTAACTTTTATCCCAGCACATTTTTTTCCCTCTTATTAGCACTTAGCACTTATGAAATTGTTTACTTGTTTGTGGTCTTTCTAACCAACTAGAATGCCATGTCCCTGAGAGGTTTAATCAGGTTAGTACCCATTTGGAACAGTGTCTGGCACAAAGTTCATAGATAATAAATATTTACTGGATAAATAATTGCATTTGTAAAAGAGACTTCTTCTTTTAGGGATATTATAGCTACATTCCAACTCTGCTTTTCCAAGGCAGAAACTTTTCCCCACTCTAGAACCCAGCCACTCTGCTCTGTTCACAGCAGAATTCCACAATCCATAAGAAATCTCAGTAACATAAAGTGTGATTTCACAATTCCTTCATTCTTTAACAGAGTTTCTTCTCCCATTTCACTTCACATATATCCACCCCCAGAGAAATCCTAAAATATCAGAAAAGTTACATGCCATTTCCTTCTAAACTTAAAATCCATGTCATCTGTGACAATGACGATAGAAGTTCACACTTTAGGCGAGAGCCTCCAAATCATTAGTGATCGACACTGAAATGGCTTGAAACTCTCTCCTCTACATTATATTCCTAAAAAGAAAAAAGCAAAAGCAAACACACACAAAAAAGCTTTTCTCTTTTCAGATGTTTGAGAACTATGTTTTGTTCTTTTTAGTTCAAGATAACAACTGCTTATTATCCTATATTTGGTGCTTTATGCTTTTTCATGTGGTTCTCAGAACAAGTCAACATTGTACATATTAGTATCTATTTTGGCAGTAAGGAAACCAAAACTCACAGAAATTAAATAAATTATTCAAAATCAGAAAATAAATGACAGAGGATTTGAAATGGGGCCCATCTGACTTGAATACCTAGACCTTAAACTTGAGGTACACATCAGAATAACCTCATCTATCTGATCTCTCTTGTTTCAAGTACTCTGGGATATTCTGTATAAATCTCTTGGTAATGTGTATTCACAAAGATAACATTTATGAAGTGCAAGTCTATGAATCCCCTCCTTCACTTCAACATGAAATGCAAAAGAAAAGATCTTATTGCTTTTGCTCTCAATCATGTACAACACGGCTCTGAGTTCTCCCTTGACAAAAAGTCAAGATGTCCAACATCAGTCATCTTTGGGGGCCCATGGAAAGAGACATTTCCACAGGTCAGTACACCTGACAGTCTCTCTGCTATCGAGTGTGCATTTTGGTCACTGATATCATCCAAGCCCATATGGTACATTTAAATAAAGGTGATATAAGCAAGGCTTCTATCCCTTTATACCAAGCTGGAGCACAGGGAGTTTTACTCAGCCTCCTTATCAGTAATGCAGAAGTTCAGCCTTCCCTCGGTGCTTCACACACTATTCTTCCATCCAATGACCTCCATTGGATGCCGAGGTCCAAACTTTTCTAGTCTTGGCAGGCACATCCTCTCACTCTACATTGGGCTACTTTTTGTCCTTTTACCTCCAAACTATTACTTCAGTTGCATTCTCATTTAGAGTGATCCAATTAAATTTTTCTCAGTGAGACTGAATCCAAAAAGCTGAGAGAGTAAGAACATAAGGTATTTTTATATTTTCAAGGAATATTGTCTTTTTGTTCTGCAGATGGTGAGGGGAAAAAACAGACATACGTTATTTTGATGTAATGAAGATACAGCATTAAAAAAAAGATAAGATATTGGAAAACTTTTATTAATAACTCCATATTTTTAGAAATTATATGTATAAGAAACTACATGGGGTGCAAAAAAAGGACGAAATATTCTATCAGAGAGTTTAAAATCAAATTACATATATTTTAAATTTTGTATTACATAGCATTGATATAGCCTTCCAATTTTATCTACGTTATTAAATGTTGTCAGATACCATTCCTTTATTGTCTTTATAATGTCCTTGTGCTCAGTAATGATGACCTTCTTTCATTTCTGATATTTAATAATTTGTGTCTTCTCTCGTTTTTTCTTGCTTAGCCTCACTAGAGGTTTATAAATTCAATGATCTTTTTAAAGAAACATATCTCGTTGATTTTTCTCTATTATTTTCCTATTTTTAATTTCATTGATATCTAATCTAGTTTTTTAAATTTATTTTCTTCTGCTTGCTTTAGGCTTAAACTGCCCTTTTTCTCAAGATTTTACATCTTTCTTCTTTTCTAATATATACTTTTAAAGTTTACATTTCCTTCTGAGTGCCGGCTTCACAGCATTCCACACATGTTGACAAAAATTTATTTTCATTTAGCTCTAAATATTTTTAAAATTCTCTGGAGACTTCTTTGACTCACATTTTATTTAGAAGTAAGTTTTTAATCTCCATATACTTGTAAGTTTTCTGGCTCTCTCTCAGGTTTTCATTTCTAGTTTAATTTCATTGTTGTCTGAGAACATAGTTTATATGAATGATTTCTGTTCTTTTATATTTGTTAAGGTGGGTTTTATGGCCAGAATGTGGTCCACCATGATGAATGTTCCAAGTGAATTTGAGAAGAATGTATGTTCTGTACTGGTTGGATGGAGCATTTGGTCAATTAGACCACGTTAATGAAAGTGCTGTTTAAGTAATCTACATCCTTACTGACCTGTCAAATTTATTTGTAAATTACTGATAGAGGGGTATTTATATCTTCAACTCTAATAGTGGATTTGTCAATTTCTCCTTTAAATTCTATCTGGTTTTGCCTCATGCATTTTGGCATTTTAGGATTTGTATGGATTTTTTTGGAGAATTGGCCCCTGATAATCTTTCTTGTTCTTAAGTTTGCTTTATCTGAATTAATATAGCTACTCCAGCTTCCTTTTGATTATTGTTATTTTTTCCACATCTTTCATTTCAACCTGAGTCTGTATATTAAAAATTGATTTCTTGCAAACAATATGTCGTTTTTTTTCAAGTGAATTCAAGACAGTCTCTGTGTTGTAATGGTGTGCTTAGACCATTCACAGTTAAAGTGATTATTGATATATTTGGATTAATGTATACTATGCACATAATTGTTTTTTATTTGTTGCATTTGTTCTTTGTTTCTCCCTTTTTCTGCATTTTCTGATTTAAATAGAGATTTTAAATGACTCCATTTGATCTCCCCTCTTGGTGTATCAGTTATACTTCTTTTTAAAAAATAAATTTTAGTGACTTTGCCTTATAAAATATGCATTTTTAAAGAATTTAAGTCCATCTTCAGATAACACTATACTGCTTCACATGAATATGGTATCTTATAACAGTATTATCAACTCCTTTCTTTTTCTGGTCCCTTGTAGCTTTGCGCCTTTCTTTTCACTTCTCTCTATGCTACAATCATTTAATGCATTGCTACTTTAACCAAACAACTATGTTTTAGATGAGTTAATAAGAAAAATGAAAGATATTATTTTACCTTTATTCATTCTCTTAACCTTTCTTCATGCAGATCTAAGTTTCTAAGCTATATCATTTTCCTTCTTTCTGAATCAAATCTTTTAATATTTCTTCCAAGGAAGTTGTGCTGAAATAAAATTTCTAAGTTTTTGTTTGAGAAAGTCTTTATTTCTCTTTCACTTTTGGAGAATATAATTTTTCTGTAGTATAGAATTATAGGTTGGTGACATTTTAAGACTTTAAGTATTTCACTCCACTCTCTTCTTATTTGCATGGTGTCTGATGTAATTAATTTCCTTGTTCCACTACAGATAAAGCTTTCTTTTTTCCCCTCTGGCTTTCTTCAAGACTTGCTCTTTCTGTGTTTTTATGCAGTTCGAATAGGATGTGCCTAGGTATGGATTTTATATATTTATATTTTGCTTAGTGTTCTTCGAGTATCCTGGGTCTGTGTTGTGGTGTCTGTCATTTATTTTGGAAAGTTCCTGTCTATAGTTAGTTCAAATATTTCTTCTGTTCTATTCTCTCCTTCTGCTTCTGGTAGTGAAATTATATTCTGCCTTAGAAGTTTGTTCACATTATTTGGATGTCTTGCTTTTTCAATCTTTTTTTAGTCTTCAAATTTCAGTTTGAGAAGTTTCTATTGATCTATTTTCAAGCTTATTGAATCTTTCTTCAGTTGTGTTGAGTCTACTGATGAGCCCATCGAAGGCATTCTTCATTTCTGTTGCAGTATTTTTATTGTTGTGGTTGCTGTATTTTTTTTTATTTCTAGCATTTAATTTTGCTTTTTTATTAGAGTGTCTTTCTCTCTGCTTACATTATCCATCTGGTTCTCTACTTTTCCATTAGAGTCTTTATTATATTAAACATATTTATTTTAAATTCCTTGTCTGGTGATTTCAACATCTGTGTCATATCTAGGTGTAGTTCTAATGATTGCTTTGTCTCTTCAGATGGTTCTCTTTTTTCTTGCCTTTTAGCCTGACATAATTTCCTGTTGAAAGCCAGACATGTTGTACTAAGTAATAGGAAATTAGGTAAATGGACACTTAGCATAAGGTTTTATGTTAATCTTGCTGGCAGATGTGTTGGTTTAATGTCTACTGTGGGTGTGGGAGCCAGAAACTTCATATTCCTCTATTGTCTTCATTTCTCTCCCTGCTGTGAACTTTGGATTTCCCTAAGTACTTGCCTTCAGAGTGAGAATACATCTTACAGTTATTTCATCTGTAATCCATTGAGCCATCACTGACCCTTCTCTTTTTCTCATACTCATATCAAACATGTCAGAACATTCCACTGGCCTCATCTTAAACATACATCCAGTCTGATCTTCCCTGCAGATACATTAGTGTGATTACCAACATCTGCTGCCTGGATTTTTACAACAACTTCTTAACTGGTTCTACTACTATTTTCCTTGTCCTTTGAGGCAGATATCTATTTGGCCCTCAAATCTACTCTCTGCTTTTCACCTGACTGCTTTGTGCCTCAGATTGTGAGCCGGCTTATGCTCTGCCACCCACTTGGCTCTACACGGCAAGGACTCCTGGCAGGAAACCAGTGGGACAGAGGACACTGTGAGGGCTTATTAGGTTCCTAGGACTGATGTAACAAACTAATCACAAATTGAGGATGTAAAAAAACAGAAATTTGTTTTCTCACAGTCTAGAGGTTAGAAATCCAAAATCAGTATTATTGGACCAAAATCAAGATGTCAACAGGGCCATGCTTTCTCCAGAGGTTATAGGGGTATATTCCTTCCTGGTCTCTTCCAGCTTCTGGTGGCTGCCAGTGTGTCTTGGCTGTGGCAGCATCACTCTAATTTTCAAATTCCCCTGCCTTTCTCTTATAAGGACATTTATGACTATACCTAGAACCCACAGGGATAATCCAAGATAATCTCCCCATCTCAATATTCTTAGTGTAATCCTATTTGAAAGGACCATTTTTTCATATAATGTAACATTAACGGGTTCCAGGGATTAGGACCTGATATCTTTGAGTATTATTTTCATCCTACTACAGGGTGTCTGTGTCCCTCAACCAAAGGTTGTAACTCTTATCAAGGTTGCCTTCTCCACACAACTCTCTTCTCCCTGATTCTAGGAAGACTTCTGGAGAGGTGCTCCTGCCTCTTCAGGTCTAAGAATGATAGTATGTGCCACCAGGACCACCACCATCATGTTGCTAGAACTCATACTTGCCCTATGTCTTGGATTTTCCCTCTTTCCTGCTCATACTACTTACATTTTAATTTTTCTCAAATTACTAAGTTATGTGTGCCATCTCTTTTCTAACAGGATCCTGACAGATAAATCCTTGCAAGTAGTCTCAACATAACAGTCAAAGTGATACTTTTCAAACTAAAGTCAGATCTATGGTTCTTCCTTACATTAAGAATAAAACCCATTAAACCTAGAGGAACTAGAAAAAGAATAACAATAAAGTTAGTAGAAGGAAAGAAATAATAAAGAGCAGAAATAAATGAAATGAAGACTTAAAAAATAATTCAAAATATCAATGAAACTAAGAGGTGGTTCTTTGAAAAGATAAGCAAAATTGATAAATCTTTATCCAGACTCATCAGGCATAAAGGCAGAGAGCCCAAATAAATAACATAAAAAATGAAAGAGTAGAAATTACAACCAACACCACAGAAATAAAAAAGACATAAGAGATTAGTACAAACAATTATATGTCAATAAAATGGACAGCATAGAAGAAATGGATAAACTTCTAGAAATATACAATCTCTTAAGACTGACTCAGAAAGAAATATAAAATATGAACAGATCAATTACCAGTAATGTAGTTGAATCAGTAATTTAAAAAAATAAAACTACCGACAAACAAAAGTCCATGACCAGATGACTCCACAGGTGAATCTTACTAGAAGAGTTAACTTCTATCCTTCTCAAACTATTCCAAAAAACTGAAGAGGAAGGAATGCTTCAAAACTCATTCTATAAGGCCAGCATTACTCTGATACCAAAACCACAAAAGAAAACCCCACGAGAAAAGAAAATTACTGGCTAACATCACTAATGAACATAGATGCAAAAATCCTAAACAAAATATTAGCAAAACAAATCCAACAGTACATTAAAAAGATCATATACCATAATCAAGTGAGAGTTATCCCAAGGATGAAAAGATGGTTCAATATCCACAAATCAATGTTATATGTCACATTAACAAATTGAAGAATAAAAACTATACACTCATCTCAATAAATTCAGGAAAAGCTTTTGACAAAATTCAACGTCCATTTATGATAACTCTCAACAAAGTTGATGTGGAGGGAACATACCTCAAGATAATAAAGGCCACATATGACAGACCTATAGCCAACATCATACTCAACAGTGAAAAACTGCAAGCATTTTCTCTAAAATCAGGAATAAGATGTGAATGATCATTCTAACTATTTTTATTCAACGTAGTATTGGTGAAATCAAAAACTTTCTTTTGAGAAGTACTTCTGTAACACTATCTTTGCATAAGTAGTGAGGATAAACATCTGGGGTTCATCAGGGATAAAGATTTGGTTCATGAACTCTCCACTTTTGTCTCTCCCATGCCACATGGTCACAGAGTGGGCTATGTGCTTGACTTAGGGGTAAGGAAAGAAGGAAATTAAAAAAAAAATAAGTTATTACCTCAAAATATTATCCAGGTACATACATACTAGAACCACATTTTTCAAGGTAACAACAACAAAAAAGGAATTTAAACATAAACTAGCACTCCCATTATTATTCAAGTGTTGCTTGTAGTTGAAAGTGGATCCAGACTTAGTATTTCTCATCTTAAAATAATTTCTTGAACCTCTCAGCTTGTCAACAGCCCAATTCTCTGCTCCCACTTGTATACCAAGTTCTCAAGATAGAAATCTGCACAAAGTGCCTCCAGTTCTTTACCTTTTAATCATTCCTCATCTTACTCCAAATAGGGTTGTATGCTCACCACTTATCTAAAATCCCTCTTGTCTGTGTTGCCAATGACACCCATGTGGCCAAGCACTATGGGCTTCATTCCATTCTTATTTTACTTGACTCTCAGCAACATTGATCACTGTTGACTACTCCTTACTTGTTGGAGTTTTTCTATATCCTCCCTAGGCTACCAATACAAAGGTGGTTACTCTTCCCAACTCCTTTACTTAGTGTGTAAAGCTATGTCACTAAAATGAACTATGTAGGTGAATTCAAAAAGATTATTTCTCCATTATTTTTAAAAAAGATAGATTTATTTTCCATTCTTTTATTATGTTGCATATATTGCTAATTTGAGATGCCTTTGATTATGAATATGATCCCCACAGCACATATTTCATGACCATCTCAAGGAAAACCCCTAACAACGTCTTATAGAGACAAGACTCTAGTCTGGGTTCAAATCTTATCTCTTCCCCTTCCAGGCTGGACCTACACCACTTTTTCCTCATGTGAAAAATATAAAAAATAATTTTATCATTAAAAATAACAACTCAAAGTTGTTTAAAAATTAAACGAGTTCTTATATGTAAGGATGCAAATGGTGTGTGACCAAATGTGTGTTCTATTGTTATTTCCAGTTTGTCTAGGCAATTTTAATACAGTAAATGATTTTGTGCCATGGGCTCTTGATTTCCTTGAACCAACAGCTGGTGATTATACAAGAGTGTACAATTAAAACTTTCTCCATTGAAACTTGTCATACCTTAGAAAATCAGCAGTAGAACGTGGCAGACTTCAATTTTCTCAGCTGGTGGAAGGATAAATCAAGCAAGAGATTAAAAGTGATCACCAGTATTGTTAAGAAGATATCACAAATTACCTTCTTTTATACACATTTACTACCAGGCAGTGTTGAATTCCAGGTATTTAAAAAGGTGTCTAGATGAAGTAGCACAGGAATCAAGACCATCAAGGATTCTCTTCCATTCAGGAAACAACGTTCAGTTTATATATCATGCACTAGTTGTATGGATGAATCTAACAGAAAATCTAATTGCTGTGTATATAAGGTCTTAATGTACTACAGAAGGAAAGTGCATATTTTATTGCATTTGTATGATAACTAAACAGTTAAACATAATGAACATTGTCTGCATAAATAATATGGAAAAACACTAGCTAATATGAATCTAGTGCAGGTAAAAATTATTATAATATAAGACTGTGGCTTAGCTCTGGGTGGTATCAAGTATTCTAAGATAAGTATAAAATAGCAGAGGGTATCTCATAAGCCTCAAAATCTCATTGTACTCTGAGTTAAAATTTTCTGTAGAAACAGATGCCCAACTCTGCCCTCCTCCTCTCCCTCCTCTTCATTATTTCACCATGTTCTGCTTGTCAATGTGATTCTGTCAAACAAATAAAGCCATAAGAAATATAGAAGGTACAATTTCATGCTTGTCCTTGAGAAATAAATCTTCCTTATGATTAAAAAATAAGGGTTTTAATTGTTCATTAAATGAGAATAATAACACTTGGGCCAGAAAACCCAAGGTGCTATGCTAAAATTTATAGATAACCAGATTCAAGCTGCAAAATATTTTTAAGTTTAAAAATAAGTAATAGCATGCATTTTTTTCAAACAAGAGGAAAAATTTTGCTTCGTACCTTCAGAAGTCATATGGTTGAGTGATTGTAACTTGAGTGTCTAGTGTCAGCTACATATTTAGTAATGGAATAAATGGCCATGCGAGTTCCTGTTTGATAAACCTTGAGAAAGAAAGTCTAGTTAAAGTAAGGCATATTGATTTTCAGGGCTAGCTGAGACTGTGGATGCTAATATAAATTCAGACCCCACAATATCTGGAGCCACTTCTACTAGAAACGTACTTCCACAGCCACATAAAAGCCCAAAAGACAGTGTCAAGTGACATTGAAACATTTTTTATATTGGAGACAATAACATTCCACCCAGGAAGCATGCCCCCTGTTGAACTATCTGTAAGTAAAATATAAGTATTGTTTGTATAAAATAATGAAAGTAATAATACTGATGTTTAATTCATGGGAATAAAAGAATACAGAACTAAAACACTGGAAAATAACATGTATATGTGGAGGGAGTTGAAGTAAATTTAATGTTCTTGCACTGTAGAAGAGGGTTTAAGATACTGACTACTTTTAGAATAGTTAAGTATGCACTAAGTGCAAAGATAAGCACTAAGAAATACAAATAAAAGGTTTTAACTTCCAAATGAGAAGAGAAAATGAAAAAAGAAAAAAATACAATTCTAGTTGTATTAAAGATTTGTTAATTTTTTTAAATGTAACATTTAGAAAAAATATATAAGGGAAATGTCTTTATGATATCATAAAGGGGGTAAGGGGGTAAAAAAAATTTTCCTTAACAAGACACCAATAATAAAACCACTTATAAAACTGATTAAATTCAATATAAAACTTGAATTTTAAAATACACATTAAAGAACATGAAAATTAAAAGTCACAAATGGTGAGATGTTTGCAAAATGTCTAGCTCAAAAAAGAAATAAAAAGGAGCTTCTATGAATCAGTAAGAAAAGGAGAAACAACCCAACAAAAATTGCACCAACCTGAAAAGTGATTTTACCTAAAAGTAAACATGAAAAGACCAAGAAACAAATCAAAAGATGCTTAACCTCATTTTTACTCAAAGTCTTACTAATAAAAATCACAAAGAGATACCATTTTCCATCCACCAGGCTAGCTAGATTTACCGGTCAGTCCATAAATTTGGATATTATACAAAGCAATGGAAACACTTGCCAGTAGTTGTTGAAAGATATAATCCCCTTGGAAAACAATTTGCATTGCATAATAATCCCACTCCTGAGTATTTAACTTGGCAAACTCCTGTACGTTCACACCAAGATGAAGTACAAAAATACTCAGACATCTGCATACAGTCTAAACTAAAATAAAATCAGCTATGGATATTTTGGCGGAAAGGGGATAATTCTCTTCAAGGATGTTATGAACCTCAGTGAATTTATGAAAAACTTTCAGAAACAGACAAGAGTCAAACTTACAGGAAAGTCAAGAGAGACATATACTGAAGAACTCATGAGGGAGGCAGCAAACACTGCAGAAGCACACTGCAGAACCGGCCAGGAAGAAGCTGAGTCACTTGCCAGCTCCAGAAGCCCATAGAGGATGGGTGGGGGAAGGGCTGCCGCCACCACTTAGCCATCACTCAGACAGCAGAAATGGTTGCTTCCTGCCTGAGGCCTGACTGAGCTCATTTTGTAAGGGAAGTCTGTCACCGCCCTATACTTGCTGGAATCCAAGGCATATACCTGCACTGTATCTGCAAGAGAGACTTTTGGAATACAAAACAAGCACTGTGAAAAAATTCCAAAATATGACAGAGGAAGAATGTTATTAACAATAAAAACAGAATAAGAAAAAAGCATGTGGTCATCTTAATTGATGCAAATAAAACATTTAGCATAATCCAGTACCCATTCATGATAAAAATTCTCAGCAAAGTGGGATAAAAGGAAACTACTTCAACCTGATAAAGGTTATCTACCAAAAAACCCAAAGGTAAAAGCATACTTAATAGGAAGAGACTGAAAATCTTTCCCTAAGAGTAGGAACGCAGCAAGGATGTCAGTTATCATGGCTTTTATTCAACATTGTACTGGAAGTTCCAGCCACTGCAATAAAGCAAGAAATAAAAGCAAAAGATTGAAAAGGAAAAAGAAAAAAATGTTTCTATTTGCACATGATGTTCATTGAATACATAGAAAATTCTAAAGAACATTCAAAGCAGCTACTAGAACAAGTAAGCAAATTTATCAAGGTTGCAGGATTCAAATTCTGTATATAAATAATTATATTTCTACCTAATAGCAACAAATGACTGAAATTGAAATTTTTAAAAATGTCATTTACAATAACAAAATGATACCTAGGAGTAAATTTTTAAAATATGTGAAAGTCCTGTAAAATAAAACTACACAATATTTCTGAGAGAATTAAAGACTTAAATAAATGGAAAGATACATCACGTTTCTAGTTTGGAAGATACAACATTGTTAAGATTTCAGTTTCCCAAATTAATCTATAAACTTATTATAGTAGACTTTTTTTTTGGTAGAAATTGACAAAGTGAGATAAGAATTTGTGTTATAGGTGACCTAGAAAAGCAAAGATAATCTCAAAAAATAAGAACAAAGTACTACCTGATTTCAGACTTACTGTAATGATATAGCAATCATGACAGTGTGGCAGTGGTGAAAGGATAAACAAGTAGGTCAATAGATCAGAATCAAAAATTGAGATAAAGTGTGACTGACAGATCTTAGAAACACAGGCAAACACATAATAAACGATTTATTACTATTCTGTAACTGAACATTTTAAAATAATATTATATGTGTCCAGACTTTATAGACACCTTATAAATCTACACAAATGCAATTATTAGATTTTCAACAAATACACTATGATACTTCAATGAGGAAAGTATTTTTGAAAACTTGTGCTGGAAAAACTAGATATCCATAAGGAAAAAGTAAACCATGAACTGAAAACAAAAATTAATTTCAGATCAATCATAGATCTAAGAGTTAAATCACAAAGATAAAATTATTAAAAATAGAAAATATCTTTATGATTTTTTAAGATAGAACACAAAAATAACTAACCATAAAATTCAAAAACAAAAAAATTAAATTTTAATAAAATTAGAAACTACTGTTCATCAAAAATCACCATCAAGAAAATAAAAATACTAGGCAAAGACTTAGAGAAAATATTTGCTATGTATAAAGGCACCAGGAATGGTATCCAGAATACATATTTTTACAAAGCAATAATCAAAAGAAGAATAACCCAACACATAAAAAGAAGCAGGGGGTGAGCAAAGACTTGTACAGACATTTCATAGGATGAACAACTTCATTAGTCATCAGTAAGATGACTTACACAGTGAGTTATCACTTCATTTACTAGAATGGCTAAAATTTGAAAGACTGACAATTTCAAGTGTTAACTTGGAAAATGGAACTTTCATGCAAACAACTGGAACTCGTTCAATGTGGGTGCATGCTACAACCACTTTGGAAAACCACTTGGCTGTTTCATATGAAGTTAAACATCAACTAAAATTTGAGTCAGAAGTTCATTTCAAGGTAATTATCCAGGAAAAACAAAAGCATATGCTCACAAAATAATTTGTACAAGAATGTTTATAGCATTTCCAGCCCACAACTGGAAACCACCAAAATGTCTATCTGCATGTAAATACATAGAGGAAAATGCAGTGCATCCATTTAATGGAATACTGTTCAGCCATAAAAAGAAACAAAGTTTTATCATAAGACTGTAGCAATTCAGTCACATCTTTGGGCTCCTCTTCTAATTCTCGTTCTCTTGCTATTTCCACCACATTTCCATTTACTTCCTCCACTGAAGTCTTGAACTCCTCAAAGTCATCCAGGAGGTTTGGAATCAACTTCTTCCAAACTCCTGTTACTGTTGATATTTTTACCTCTTCCCATAAATCAGAAATGTTCTTTTTTTTTCTTTTTTTTTTTTTTTATAAATTTTATTTTTATTTATTTATTTTTGGCTGTGTTGGGTCTTCGTTTCTGTGCGAGGGCTTTCTCTAGCTGTGGCGAGCGGGGGCCACTCTTCATCGCGGTGCGCGGGCCTTTCAGTGTCGCGGCCTCTCTTGTTGCAAGGCACAGGCTCGAGACGCGCAGGCTCAGTAGTTGTGGCTCACGGGCCCAGTTGCTCCGCGGCATGTGGGATCTTCCCAGACCAGGGCTCGAACCCGTGTCCCCTGCATTGGCAGGCAGATTCTCAACAACTGTGCCACCAGGGAAGCCCCAGAAATGTTCTTAATGGCTTCTAGAATGGTGACACTTTCCAGAAAATTTTCAATTTATGCTGTCCAGATCCACCAAAGGAGTCACTATCTATGGAAACCATAGCCTTAACAAAATTTTTTTTTTAAATAATAAAACTTGAAAGTTGAAATGACTCCTTGATCCATGGGTTGCAGAACGGATGTTGTATTAGCAAGCATTAAAACAATATTACTCTTGTACATCTCCATCAGAGCTCTTGAGTGACCAGGTGCATTGTCGATGAGCGTATATTGAAAAGAATTTTTTTTTCTGAGCAGTAGTTCTCAACAGTGAGCTTAAAATACTCAGTAAACCTTGTTGTAAACAGACGTGCTGTCATCTAGGCTTTGTTGTTCCATTTCTAGAGTACAGACAGAGTAGATTGAGCATAATTCGGAACAGCCCTAGAATTTTCAGAATGGTAAATCAGCATTGATCTTAACTTAAAGTCACCAGATGCATTAGTCCCCAACAAGAAAGTCAGCCTATCCTTTGAAGCTAAGCATCGACCTCTCTCTATCTTATGAAAGTCCTGGATGACATCTTCTTCCAATATAAAGCTGTTTCATCTATATTGAAAATATGTTGTTTAGTGTAGCCACTTTCATAATTATCTTAGTTAGATCTCCTGGATAATTTGTTGCAGCTTCTACATCAGCACTGATTCTTCACCTTGCACTTTTATGTATAGAGATGGTATCTTTCCTTAAACCTCATGAATCAACCTCTGCTAACTTCAAACTTTTCTTCTTAAGCTTCCTCCGCTCTCTTAGTCTTCATAGAATGGAAGAGAGTTGGGGCCTTGCTCTGAATTAGGCTGTAGCTTAAGAGAATGTTGTAGCTGGTTTAATCTTCTATCTATATCACTAAAACATATCAGCAATAAGGTTGTTTCATTTTCTTGTCATTCGTGTGTTCACTGGAGTAGCACTTTTAATTTCCTTCAAGAACTTTTCCATTGCATTTATAACTTGGCTAAATGTTTGGCACAAGAGAAGAGGTCTAGATTTCAGCCTGTCTTGGCTTTTGACATGCTTTCCTCACAAAGCTTAAATCATTTCTAATTTTTGATTTAAAGTGAAAGATGTGTGACTTTTCTTTCACTTAAACACTTAGAAGCCATTGTAGGATTATTAACTGGCCTAATTTCAATATTATTGTGTTTCAGAAAATAGGGGGGCCTGATGAGAAGGAGATAGATGGGGAACAGCTGGTCAGTGTAGCAGTGAGAACACACACAATGTATATCAATTATGTTTGCCACCTTATGTGGGCACAATTTGTGGCACCCCCAAAAATTGCAATAGTAACATCAAAGACCACTGATCACAGAACACAATAACAAATATAATAATGATGAAAAAATTTGAAATATTTCAAGAATTACCAAAATGTGATACAGAGACACAAAGTGAGCAAATGCTGTTGGAAAAAAAAATGACACCAATAGATTTGCTCTATGCAGGGTTTCCACAAACGTTCAATTTATAAAAATGCAATATCCACAAAGTGCAATAAAATGAAACAAGGTATGTCTGCCTGTGTATTATCATTTCTACATTGCCAAGGTTCAACGAATATCCTATGTCCTCATCTTACTTTACATCTCAGGAGGCTTTGAAACAGATTGCTAAATTACTCCACAAATGATTAAATACTTCCTTCTTGAAGCACTCTCTTATGCTGGCTTCTGAATCAACACAGGCTCCTAACTTTCTTTCTACATCTATAGCCACTCCTTGGTCTTCTTTGCTGAACCATCTAATTTTTCACAACCTCTAAATGATGGTGTGTCCCAGAGTCTAGTCTTTGGATCTCTTCTCTATCTACTCTTACTCTCTGTGTGATACTATCAAGTCCTTTGGATATAAGCACCAAAAAAATTGCATCACTCACAAATATATGTCTCTAGCCCTGATTTCTCCCTCCGAAATACTTTCTGGGATGGCCCTATCTAAAACAACTCTTTGCCACTCTCTTTTTTTCTCTTTGTGTTTTATTTTTTATTATAGCTCTTATCACTGCCAGATATTTTATATATATTGTGAGGATATGGATTTAATATCTGCTCCTACCCTATAAATACATGCTACTTGAAGGTAAGCCTTTATTCACCATTGTATTCTCAATGCCTAAAATAATAACTGGTACATACTAAACATGCATGAATATATATTGAGAATGAAGGGAATGACTAGATTTACAAATACCCAGAAAAATGACTTGGAAGGATAGCCGGGACAAGAGTAATTATATTTGACAAGGGGAATTAAACTTATTAACACTAGCTAACTTGGAATTGGGGAGTGATCAGTGAGAACATAAGCTGTATCTTTAAGGCTGAATTTTATACAATTATATTTTTATGTAGCTCTTATATTACAAAACTAATTTTATAAAAGAATATGTTAATGAAAACTCTTCAAAGTTCTGAGAGTAAATGTTTTTGAAATGAGAGTTTCTTAGCAGCCAAACCATCTTTCAGGACAAAAAAAGTACTTATTTTAGATATACATCTAGATGTAAGAAATGTCTTCTTAAGGAAGACATGAAAAACAGAAGTAATGAATGGAAATATTTAAATTTAAAACTCTTTTATGCAAAGAGTTAATATACAAGATTAAAATAAAAGCCACGAGTCACAGACATTAAGAAAATACTTGCAAAAATCTATTAAAATATAAATTCTGAGAAACACTGTTCAATCTTTCATTCATTTAACAAATATCGAGTGATATGCAAGGCATTGTGTTAAGAACTGGGCAGTCGGAGGTGAAAGAGAACAAACTTCTTGCTTTACGGCAACTTTCATGCAAGTGGGAAACACAGGAATCAAACAGACAAACAAATTGTTATATAATATATTGTTGGGAAGTGATAAGTAATACAAAGGAAAATAAAGCAAAGCAAGATTAGGAAACAGTGAGTGACAGAAGATACAGTTTTAGGTAAAGTGCCTCTCTAAGTGTTGATTAAAGAAACAGAACCACTGGGAGCTATGGAATAAGGTGTCTTCATAGGGATTGGGCCCTGTGCAATCATGCAAGCTGGTGGAGAAATCTGTATGAAGCTTTTGCATGTGGCTCCAGTATCAGGACTGAAATCATCAGAGGTCAGTTGGGGAAACCTGGATGTGGAGTGGGAAAGGGCAAGGACAGAATGGAAACCTCAAAGACAAACTGGACTCATATGTCTCTCCCAACCTTGATAAGGTAGATGACCAGCAGGAAGAGATTAAGCCTTTCACCATGGAACTGCACAGGCACTGGGCCCAGGACTGAAGGAGCTGAGTGCATAGACATTGCCCTGCACCAGAGAGATGAGCTGGTACATCCGCAAAAATGTGCAAACCTGCAGCAGTGTCTGGACCTTACGCCATTCTTCACAGAATCGGGATGGCTGTTGTTTCATGTCATCCTTCACATTTTACACACATTTCTTTTGTGCCTAACCAGTACCTGGAAAAACAGGGGAGAAAATTCTAGGCAATGTAGTTCCAGCTTCTCTAAGTCGACACAGTGCAGTTACCATATGGAGTATTTTCCTTCTTGGAGAAAGTGATAACTCAGCAGAAATCAGAATAAAGGAGGGAGTAAGGCATACTGAGATCTGAGAGCAGAGAGTTACAGACAGAGCCAACAGTAAGGGTGAAGGCCTGACTTGGAACACGCTTAGAGTGTTCCCAGAACAGGAAGGGCTCCAGCATGGCTGCAGTAGGGTAAGGGGAGAGAAAGATGTAATCAAACAGGCACCTAGGACGTCAATTGTTTGGGGCTTCTGTTCCTCATCATACTCCAGGCAGTACACATAGAAGACAGTCAATAAATATATTTTAAGCAATTAATAAATACACAAATGAATAATTTTCTTCATAATATTGGGGCTTAAGGAAATTGAGTTGGTTTAGGAAGAGCTCTAATGTAGAATATTTGAGTTCATGAATTGTGACTTTAAGCGTCTGCGTGGTGGCTACAATGTCTTTTCAGCATCAGCATATAAGGGTTGCCTTATTTGCATCTTGATAAAACTCGTGGAGACAGGGATGTGGATAACACAGCCAACTCCTGTACACTAATCCTCTCTAAGGTCAACACTGCAGAAGATATAGAAAAGTACTGAAAATATCAGAAGAGTTAACATGATATGACCGATTAAATTCTGATATAATGCAGATCTCAGAGAGGTTACAATTGTTTTCGAGATGGATATTTACAGGATGAAGGAGCAGATGGCTAGGTCCAGACAATAGCTACACAACTAAACCGTGCAAAGACTATAGAGACACAATATAATGATTATGAAGTTAAGAATGAAAGCATGGGCCTATGCTGATTGACACATAGAATATAAATTTTTACCTGACTTATGTGTGGATGATATTCTCATTAAAACTCATATAAAGACAACACCTCTCCTGGAAGGAGCTACACTGATTGGGACACTTGAGATTCCATTAAATAAACTACTCAAAGCATTAACAATTTCTATATTACATATAGAAAATATAAATTAAAATTATAGGTGGAAGGCAATCATACTCTAGTCATTATAAACCAGGGTAAATCCATACTTTAGAATCTTAAAAACCTGAAATCAAGATAGCTCAGAACCCAGTAAGCACACAGAGAAAGTTTTTAGCTGAGAAAATAAGAGAACACTAATTTTATTGCACTTGAATCATGGAAACATCTGCCATATGGACAAGTGACCTTCATAAGAGAATAACAGACCACACATGAATATATCACACAGATACAGGCCACACACCAAGTAACCTTTAAAACACAAACAAAAAGAGAAACTCTACCCAGAAAAGAAAACCTAAAACCTAAAAATGGCCAGACTAGTTAGTAATTATGAAAAAAAATAAGACTTTAAATGAGCATGTAAACAACAGATAACCCTTTGGACAGAAGGAGAGAGGCAAATCAACTAAGTCAAAAATAACATAATTGATAAAGAAACGTGACATACAGGAAAGTCACTAAGAAGTTATCCATAATTGTTCTCAAATAATATTCAATGGTCTAACAATTTGGTTCTCAAAGTGGAAAACAAATGTGGAGAAAAATAACTGGAGAGGAAATACATCAAATATTAGAATAAATTCACATATCAATCAGACATATTTCAACACCCCAGAAAGGTAAAACTCAAAAATCAAAATAAAATGAGGATATGAATAAAGTAACTAGAGTTATAACATCATAAACTAGTCGACTGTAGAAATAGGTCTATCAAATATTAGACATTTGGAATAAGCTTGTCAATTACATAGCCAAGGGAGAGAAGTACTCATAACAACAAAATATGCCATAGAAATAGTGTGACATGTGTTCACTAACCAAGGGATATTTAACGACCAACCAGGGAGATACACTGGGGGAAATCTGGCAGACTGACTACTTTGGGCTTGTGACTGTACCACAAAGAAGAGATGTACTATGACTTGAGACTAGGATTTGCACATCCTCCTGTACCCCAAGACACCATAGTCATTGCCTAAAACATGAAAGACTCAAACCAGGCAACATAATTACAGCTAATAGATGCAGGCATGAACCAATTAGAACATATCTTATGTATCTTTTCTCATGAAGTTTTTAATCAAGTACAGAGAAAGAGTTGAAAAGTTTAATGAACATAAAAGATACAACTACCCAAAGAACAAAGTATTGAAATAAATAAAAAATGGAGTAGTTTATGTGCACTCTTCAGGGATCACCTTGCTACAGTAATAGAAATATTAGCCAAAATATATTCCCATACCTGTGTTGGAAGATGTCAAACTTGAGGCTTTTGGAGGTAAGAGGGTATGGAATCCAGGTGACGTCCCCCAAAAGGGTAAATAATAACCTCCTAACAAGATATATATATATATATATATATATATATATATATATATATATATATATATATATATTATTTTGGGATAAAATTTTCTTAATACTTTGTAAACATCTTAAACTAAAGAGACTCAAACTCAAACTAAGAGGAGACTGAGAATGTATGAAATGACAAATTATTGACAAGCATCTTGATTTAAAGTACCCATTTTTATTGCAAGTTAAATAGAAAAAAAGAAAACAAAATATAATATACCCAGGATGTTAGTGGTATAATCTGCTATCTTGAAAATAGAGGACAAGCATGGACTATTTGGGGACCAATCTATACTGACATGGTAGAGCACTGCATTAACAGTAGACCCAATAGGAATAATACAACATTTAATTTCTCAAGGATATAAAAGTTTTGCTAAAGCAGCATCACTGAAAGATACCCTAGGCCACACAAGAAACAAAAAGCAAACCTAAAGAATATCTAAATCTTCATAGACATTGAACATGGACTTATCAAACTGAAGAGACATTTGGAATAATTAAAACAAAGATATAATATATAAAGTTAATGTCTTTTTCAGAATTAGAGAGTGTGTTGAGCATGTATGAGACTCTTGCTAGGAATTGAGTCCTTGGACAGTTTAAAACATTATATAATTAAAAAGTATATGATTGTGATAATATGGATGTGGATCTAGGAAAAAGCATAACATATTGGAGTGACTTTGAGACAGGGATGAATTTTAAAGTGTGTGAATGCTCTAATTGTAAGTCTAAGTCCCAGCGATTTGGTAGCCACAATATTTTTTAAGCATCAACCCATGAGTTGTGTATTTTTTTTCCCTATAAAGTCTACAGCTAGTTGAGTGAGAGAGGCAGAGATAACATCTCTGCACTGATCATATCGAGAATCAATAGCATAGGCTAGATTGCACATTGTCAATCACAGTCAAGGAATGAAAAGTAACATGCATTACGAAATCAATCCCAGTGAGAGTTCAGCATGCACATATAAGAATCTAAGCTTTCATAAGTCAATACCACTTGCCCAATTGCAAGGATGAATACAGTTGTACTGATTTCCTAAGACCAAAGTTTGAATCTATGGCCAGAAGTCATCTAGATGTTGCTCTGATGAGTGTCTTTATATAGAATCAGACCAGAGTGAAATCTTAGGCAAACTACCAGGAGAGAGGAGGCCAACTGACTGTCATGGACAACATCTAGAAATTAGGGTACTATTGTAACTGAGTAGGAACCTATGAGGGTTTCCTATAATAGACATTCCCCCTTTCATGTCCTCCACCTGTCTCTTGTATGTAGAAAAACTTTATCCCCCAGACCTTCCCCAAGTTCCAAAGAATAAATTTAATCACAGAAGTGAGAAAATGCAGAAACAAAGGAAAACAGTCAAGCAAGACAAAATAATAATAGCTTAGCCATTAAACAAAGTCAAGGGCCTTTAGTTCTTCCTCAAAGGCTATAGATAGCAATATCCTTGAGCTATTTTGCAGATATTGAAATCCCCACCAGGTGGAGGAAGTTAACTGTATGCTGACCACAAGAACTTAGACCCCAAACCAGTAGAAACCAGAAGGTTGATGATATTGACTTTCAATTACCTTACCACCAACAAATCAGAAAAATATCTGTAAGCTGATCATGCACCCCATAACCCCCTTCCTAACCTTGTCTTTAAAAATATTTCCCTGAAAGCAACTGGTGAGCTGAGGACTTTTGAGCATTAGCCACCCGTATTCCTTGCTTGGTGCCTGCAATAAAAGCTGCACTTTCTTTCACCACAACCCAGTGTCATTAGATTGGCTTTACTGCATGCAGGAAAGTAGACTCAAGTATGGTTTAGTAACACTGTGATCCAAAGAGATGTGTGTGTGTTGTATATATTAGTGGTCCCTATTCAAACCATCATTATTCCTTTCTGGCTCATTTTAGATTGAGATATATTTACTTTAGAGAGCAAAGGTACTGGTGAAGACATGATCTACTGTTATTCATAGCCTTGCTTCAGACCACACTGCTCTGCATTGCTCGACTTATATAATAGAAGCTGGTATGGACCACCTTTCTAAAATGCAGTAAAACTCACATAAAATTTCCTGCAGACACAGGGAGGGAGTTGATTAAGGCTTTGCAAAAGTTGGAATTAAAAATGAAGAGAAATTATTAAAAAATTAGAAAATTAGACAGACCAAAAAATTCTCCTTAACTGAGATCCTCTAACATATTTTTCAGAATTGGCTCTAACATCTTAGAAACATTGAATAAATATGCAAGTTGTCTGCCAAGCCACCTGATTGCTGCTGATTGCCTTATATTTACAGAAGAGCAAGATTTCTAAGTGGAGGAAGGTGAACTTTTAATTATTATTCACACTTCATCAAACTCAATGGGGGATTCTAAAATTCTTTCAAGTCTGCTGCCAGTAGGAATTACTTTTTATGCTAGAAACATCTTCTTAATGGAAGTTACAGGTTACAGAGAAAGAAAAGGCATGAATATAGATTAAAGTAAGGCTGTTAGGAAAACATTTTTCATCAAAAGCCTGAACATCACTTTGAAAGATAAAAGAAATGGAGAACACATAGACCACAGCCAGAAAAGAAAGACAAATAAGAAAATCAAGAAAGAGTTATAGGATCTTCAGAAGTCCATTGAAAGAGATAGTATGTGGGTGTGAATGTATGTGGGCATTCATGCATATACAAACTTACAAGGTTTGTCATGTTTCAGCAGCCTGATATGAGAGACAATGCTGGAAATTCCTTGTTTTGAATGTTGAGTGTATCCATGTCAGATTCACTTGCATAATTTACTTTGATTGTTCCAAAGGTAAAATTATCTTTTAATGACCAGTATGTCTGAATCAAAATAGTGAGAAATAACAAGCAGTCACAGTATGCAAACTCTTGGAAGCTATGAAGGCAAAGGTAACATGTGCAGTTATATGAGAACATCAGCAGAACAGTGAAGTGGGGGAAATCGCCAATGGAGGTGAGTCTGAAGAGAGATCCATGACATCAGAGGGCCCTCTTTATGAAGAAGGATATACTGGGTACAATGGAAGTTGAGTTATACTTGAAATAAGGACAGAAACCACACAGGAAGAATCTCCTGATCCTGACTTTATTCACATCTTTTTTTTTTTTTTTTTTTTAAACACTATTTTATTTATTTTATTTATTTATGGCTGTGTTGGGTCTTCGCCTCCGTGCGAGGACCCTCTCCAGCCGCGGCAAGTGGGGGCCACTCTTCATCGGGGTGCGCGGGGCCTCTCACCATCGCGGCCTCTCTTGTTGCGGAGCACAGGCTCCAGACGCGCAGGCTCAGCAATTGTGGCTCACGGGCCTAGCCGCTCCGCGGCACGCGGGATCCCCCCAGACCAGGGCTCTAACCCGTGTCCCCTGCACTGGCAGGCAGACTCTCAACCACTGCGCCACCAGGGAAGCCCTCACATCTTTTAATGAGTTATTTGACTTTATCCACTAACAGATGCCATTCTCACACTGTTTGAGGTCCATTCTCATAACAGTCAACAGCTATCATTAAATATATTTGCATTTGATACTTACAGTGGGAGCAAACGCAGTAGGTACAAATTCTAGATTGACTCTGCAAGTAACCAAAATTCTCATGTTGGAAGAAGAAAGGAGAAACACACAAAGTCTGGGAGCAAATGACTGAACTCCCAGTATTTTTTAATACTTTGCTGCTACAATTGTTTTCTATAGTGGGCACATGGTATAATGGACAAATTCATTTACTCCAGTGGTATGATAGTGGGTGTAATCCATTAGCTGTCTTTACATGTGTGTGGCATGAGCATCAGTCCTGTTTACTACATTGTCTGATAAGGATAGCAGTGATGGCAAGGGCTTACGTGTAGCTCCAGTCATACTTAGAGACTCCTCAAATCCCAAACGTCATTGATTTGCTGTGGACAATATTACTCAGACTCCACTCATGGGATCATGCCAATCTTTTCTGTGAAATATTTGAAATCTGCTTTCTTAAAATTTACAGTATATGAGAAGAATGAATGTCAGAAATGTCCCTATTTTTATGATGTGTTATAAGATCCAAAGTACAAAATTATTGACATAAAGATATTCCTCAGTATTATACAACTCTTCTTAAAAATGATAGGAATTTTTCTTTTTCAACTACTGCATGCAAAAAATGACTGTCACCACAGAAAGTGAAGAGTGTAAGAGACTTTTTTGCCAAATAAATATTTCACCATTATTCCTTTTTGAATACTAATTAATCCTGTTCCTGAGCCAGATTTATAATCTGTAAAGAAAGCATTATTCATAGCTCCTTTCACCAAGAAACACCAGTTTCTTGTTCCTTGCTCTAATAACGTCTCTTCTACCCTCAAAAGTGTGTTTAAATAGAAGAGACTATACCTCAAATATATAGTATTATTTCCATTCCCCTTCCATTGTAAATGCATTTTTCTATTGTGTAAACTCCCATTGTAATATTCAGCATGAGTTCAATTTTATCAGATATCAGAGATCCTTAGATTGTATTTAATTCTTTGAGTTACCATGTTGATTTCATTTTATTACTACGCACTCTGCACTGGAACATAGAGACCTGAAGCCAAAATGAATGTTTTTAGTTCACACTCCTATAGTTTTCTATTGATGGCTACTGATAAGCTAAATGAGGAAATCAAAAAAGAGTTGATGGCTTTAAGCAATAGAGTCTCTTTTTATTAACTTTTCCCAAATGTCCCTGTAAAGTTCCTCAAATGAGAGCATCAATCTCATGACGACGTGTTCTTCCCAGTTTTTGTAATGCACTGTACTGTCTCCAAGCACCCATCATTCTAGTATGGTAAAGTGTAAATCTGAAAACAAAATCCTATTTTATACAGCCTTGGTGGGGAATCACTTTCTACATCCTCCTTCCAATAGTCCAAAAGCAAGACTTCTAATTTTAAAAGAAATAAAAATGGCAACTGTTCAATGTATAATGAGATTTAAAAATCTCTAGAAATAAACTTCATATTTTTATTATTGTGTTTATTCTCATAGATCCCCTTAAATGTGTAGTGATGATTTTGCTACTGATTATCTGTGAGAATTTGGAGTCTTTCAGTGATAATTTTTAGGGGAACATAGTAAAGCTTCTAGTTGTAGTTATCAAGAAATGATTGTAGAATGAGACGTGGACAAATATATCAAGACTGTGAAAGAAAAATTACAATCTCACCTTTGATGAGGCATTCAAGACCCAAGGTGGTGGGCTCCCAATTATGTTACAGACACTTTAGACACTATTATAATCTAAATGTATGTGTTTTTTAGCAACACTTAGTATATTATGATAAATTTACTAAGAGGATGTCTTCTGAACAGAGGCTTAGGAAATGGAATTAATACATCTGAAATATTTTAAATGAGTACAAGACAACTAAAACTTAGAAAATGTGGTGTTCAAATGGAAAAAACAAATGTGGACCCATATTCTTTTCAAAATATGTCATTTCTAACTTTGCCTCTAAAATGACTGAGGAAGGATACCAGCCACTATCTGTGCTCAAGTAAAGTTATCTGATGTTTGTTTCCACTAAAAGAAAACTATAACTCTTTGGAAAGGGTTCTAAGCATTTCAATAAACAAAAAAAACTCAAGTCAAGACTAGACAACATTTTACTGCCAGAATTAAGACTGATTTGAAAGATATCCAGCATAATGCTGGAATGGACAACGGAGCTACTCAAAGAGACACGTCTACCAAGTTCAAACAATTTAAGCAATACAAAGAAAATAATAATGCCGTGAAAATCCATGTGCTCCTAATGAGGTTTTAAAAGATCAACTACTGTCAGATACGGTAAAGAGCAGGTATACAAGGATGTCTAATTTACAGAAATACTGCATATTAATCAACTTATGGTCACAAAATGTCTTCAACAATGCCAGGCTTTACCTCCAGAGCCCAGGCAGGAAGGAGGAGGAAGGGTAATGTCAAAGGGCCATCTTTCTCTCAAAGTGGTTTTATGTTCCGTGACAACGTTAAGAAGACAGCCTCTTTCCACCTTTGAGGTACCCTTTGTGAGAGAAGAGACAAAGTATGGATGCTTTTGCCCTATGTTTTATGCTGCTGTAACCACAGAGTTCTTTCCAGTTTTCCCTGCATCCTCTATGAAATTCTCAGGCAGGGTCTTTGGGAGCTTGATGAGAAGATAAATATTCCTAGAAATAAACTCCATGTCAGAAACAGTGCCTCATCTCCTTTAGCCGTCTAAGGTTTGTAATAGAGCTGATATTGCAGCTTTTCTTGCATGATAGTTTTCATTTCTGAGAAAGCTTCTATTTTCAAGTAAATAGTTTTGGTGCAGGCCAACCTCACCATTTTGCTCAATGAGTACTACTCTATGGTAGACAATACTTAAGATGTCATTTCATAAACAGTGGTAATTTGTTTCAGTTGTATTTTTAAAAAAGTTATTCTAATTTAATGGGAGATATATATATATATATATATATATATATATATATATATATATATCAAGAAGTAAGTTTTTCATAAGTTTTTTTTTCTAACATCTTTATTGGAGTATAATTGCTTTACAATGGTGTGTTCGTTTCTGCTTTATAACAAAGTGAATCAGTTTTTCATAACATTTTTAAAAACTAATAATGCTGCTGGAAATATGGAATAGATGCATTTCCCCTATTCCTTCCATTAAATAGAAATTTTAAAATTATGAGATTATATACAAAATAAACATGAGGAAACTCTGAAAGTGGGCCAGTATAAGGTAGATGAGGACATACGGCTCTATGAAACACAGTGGTGAATTCCCTAGGTTTTATTTTTGCTTCACACATCTTACACTAGGTAATATAAACCCAACAACCTGGAAATATGAACAGGTGCAGACAAGAAAATCCCCAACAAAAGATTTCTATCTCTAGCCAAAGGTACATAAAAAGGCACCCTGACAAGAAAGAGAACTTTCAGATAATAATCACTCTATTCTAGTCAAAGACATCAGAAAACAAAAAAGGCACATGTCTAAAAAGAAAGAATAAACTGTCCTCATTGTCAATGACATAATAGTTTACATGACAATCAACCCTCTGAAACAATAAGGGATTGTTCAAGAGATTCATCAAGATCTCAGGATACAAGATAAACACAAAAATCAACAGATTTCTATATATTAGCTATGAATACACAGACACTAAAATAAAAATACAATATTATTTACCATCATTTAAAAAAAGAAAAATACTTAGCTATAAATCCAAGAAAACATGTATAGGGCTTATGTGCTGAAAACAATATAATACTGATTTTTAAAATCAAGAAGATCTAAATACATGGGGATACATAACATGTTTGTATTTTGAAAGATTCAACATAGCAAAGTTGCCAATTCTCCCCCAAATAAATGTGCAGGTATTATGTAATTTCTATTAAAACTTCAGCAAGATTTTTTTGCAGATAAGGACATTATTCTAGAAATTATATGGAAAAACAAAGGAACTAGAATTGCTAAAAGAATTTTGAAAAAGGAGAATAAATTTGGATGAATTAGTCTACACAATTTCAACATTTCTTGTACAGCTACAGTAATCAAGATATGTGGTATTGGTGACTAGACAATGATAGACACTTAGTTCACTGAAATGGAATAAAGAAACTTTAAATTGACTCACATAAATATGCCCAACTTATTTTTTTTTAAATCAAAGGAGGAAAGATAACCTTTCAACAAATGATGCTGCAGCAGCAATTAAACAGCTATAGGCCAAAAAAAATAAAGGAAACTCAAACGATTTCTCACATTTTATTAAAAAAAAAAAAAAACCCTGAAAATGGATCATGAACTGAAACATAAAATATAAAGCTATAAAACAATTAGGAAAACATAGGAGCAAACCTTCAGCGTCTAGAGCTAGTCAAGGAGTTCCTTAACCTTGACACCAAAAGCACAAACCATGAAAAGAAAAGTCAGAAAGTTGATAAGTCAGAATTCAACAAAATTTATAACATTTTCTCTATGAAAGACCCTGTTAAAAAATGAAAAGACATTCTCCTGACTAGGAGAAATTATTTGTAAGTGACATATCAGACAAAGTACTAGTATCGAGAAAATATAAAGAACTTTCAAAACTTAATATTAAATAAGTATATCATCAAGATGGTAGAATAAGAAGCCCCATAAATATGTTCCCCTATAGGGCCACAGACTCAACAATGATATGTGGACCAAACTGCTTTGTGAAACCTCCAGAATCCACTTAAGAGGTTGCAGAATCTCAGGTGAGTACAAAGCCAAGAAAAGCCTCGTCAAAGCAGGTAAGAAAAGTTATTGCATTTTGCCTACTCTAGCCTCGCCTACTCCCCAACACAGTGTGGTGCCATCAGGGGGAGACTCCCAACTCCCAACTTTTCCATCAGGAGGGACATAAAAGTGTGGAACGTGCATTCAACATTCTGAATTTTAGGCAGCTGCCCAAGGAATTGGTTTCTGTTTCACCTAACTTGGAGTGCTATTGGAAACTGGTATGGTTTGGATGGCAGATTGGGGACCAATGAGAACAAAGTCAAGTCTTACTGCTAGTTTTATCACCAGAGTGACTGCAATATTGTAGATAGATACAAAAGGAGCAAGAGATTACAAGATCCCGAGAAGCAGCATATGCAAACCTCTTTAACTTGGAAATTACACACACAGCTCAGAGAAAACACATTCCCAGAAAAGGTTTGGGAGTTCCTCAGAATCTCTAGCCAGGCTGATGGGTGAAGTTTTTCCCATGTCTGAAACCAGACTGTAAAGACTGGGAGAGGCAGTTGTTTTATCATATGGTGAAAACTCAACAGAGATCACAAGGCATACAAAGAAACAGAGAAACATAGCCCAATCAAAGGAACAAAATAAGTTTCTAGAAACCAACTCTAAAGAAACAAAGATTTATGAATTCCCTGACAAAAAAATTTAAATAATTTTAAATATATTCAACGAACTGAAAGAGAACACAGAGAGACAACTAAAGGAAATCAAGAAAATGCTAAAATAACAAAATGAAATTATCAACAAAGAGATAAAAACTATAAAAAAGAACCAAGCAGATTAATCTGGAACTGAAGAATATAGTAACTAAACTGAAAAATGCATTAGAGAGATTCAACAGCAAACTTGATTAAGCAAAAGCGTAAGAAAGAATTGGTTACCTTGAAGACAAGTCATTTAAAATTATTGAGTCAGAGGAGCAAAAATAAAAAAGAACGAAGCAAAGGAGAGCCTAGAGAACTTATGTGACACCATTAACCAGAAAGTTCATTGCATCTGCCCACCTTACTCTCCTCCTTTCCAGAACAATGCAAAATAATTGGAAGAAAACTCCCAACTTCTGGCTTCTTTCTAAAGAGGGAAATAAAAGAGTAGAATGCGCATCAATGTATGGGGTCTGTTTTATTTCTCACTTGATTCAGAGTGCTGAAAGGAACAGAGGTATAATTTGGATGCCAGTTTGGGGGATTCTGAGAACAAAGGCTAGCCCCATAGCTTGTTACAGTAACAGGGAGACTGCAGTACCACAGATAGTCACCAGGCGGAGTAAGAGATTATGGGCCCTTGAGAACAGGGCAAACATCTTCAACAGGGAATTTACTCACAAGCCCAGAAAAGACACATTCCAAAAAATGTTAAGGAGTCCTTCATAATCTCTAGCCATGCTGATTTGTGAAGGTCTTCCCCTATATGAAGCCAGGACGGGGAAAGGTGGCTGTTTTTTCAAATTCCCAAATCTCAACAAAAGATCATAAGGTGTAAAGAAACAGGAAAACATGGCCCAAACTAATGAACAAAATAGATCTATCAGTTACCTAAGAATTCAAAATAACTGTCTTAAAGATTATCAATGAGCTTAAAGAGAGCACAGATAGACAACTAAATGAAATCAAGGAAATGACAGATGAATTCAGTTGCACATAGAAAAAGAGAATATCAACACAGAGACAGAAACTATGAAACATAACTAAATAAAAATTTTGGAAAAAATATAAAAAATAAAAGTTCATAGAGTCCACTAGACCTGCCTTATAAGAAATGCTAAAAGATCAACAAAATTGACAAACCCTTAGGTAGATTAACTAAGAAAAAAGGAGAGAAGACTCACATAATTAATAAATGAGAGAAAGGACATTATAACTGATGCCACAGAAATAAGAAAGATTATAAGAGACTACAATGAACAATTACATGTCAACTAACTGGATAACCTAGAAGAAATGAATACATGTCTAAAAACATATAAACTACCAATACTGAATCATAAAGAAATAAAAATATAAACAGACAAATACATTAAGGAGATTGAATCAGAAATTTAAAACTTCCTCCAAACAGCAAAAAATCCTGGAGAAGATGGCCTTACTGAAGAATTTTACCAAGTATTTACAGAAGAATTAACACCAATCCCTTTTAAATCCTTTTAAAAAATGAAGAGAACATTTCCAAACTTATTTTATGAGGCCAGCATTACTCTGACACCAAATCCAGACAAAGATACTAAAAGAAAAGAAAACTACAGACCAATTCCCCTGATAGATAACAATGCAAAAATCTTCAACAAACTATCAGCAAAGGAATTCAACAACTTATTAAAGAGATGATAGACTATAACCAAGTAGGATTAGTACCTGTAATGCAAAGTTGGATCAACATATGAAAATCAATGTAATGTGTTGTGTTACATTATTAATGTGGTATACCACATTAACAGAATAATGGATGAAAATTACAGGAGCATCTCAACTGATGCAGAAAAAGCATTTAACAAATTTCAATATTTTTATATCATGAAAACACTAAAAAAAAAAAAAAAAACCAAAAACCCTAGGAATAGAAAGAAACTACCATAACATGAAAAAGGCCATATCTGAAAAGCCCACAGCTGACATCATTCTCAATGTTGAATGCCTGAAAGCTTTTCCTCTAAGATCAGGAATACCAACTATGCCCACTCTTACCACTTTTACTCAATGTAGTATTGGAAGTCCTAGCCAGAGAAATTAGTCAGGAAAAAGAAATGAAAGGCATCCAAACTGGAAAATAAGAAGAAAAATTATCTCAGTTTGCAGATGACATGATCTTATATATGAAAAATTCTAGTGTCTCCATACATACACACACACACAACATGTTAGAACTAATAGATTTAGCAAAGTTGTAGGTACAAAATCAACATGCAAAAATCAGTTGTGCTTCTATACACTAACAAACCAACCATAAAATAAATTAAGAAGACGTTTCCATTTACAATATCATCAAAATAACACAATACTTAGGATAAACTCAACCAAAGCAATGAAAGACTTGTACACTGAAAACAACAAAATATTGCTGAAATGAATTAAAGAAGTCACAGATAAACAGAAAGATATCCCATGTTCATAAATTGGAATATATAATATTGTTACAATTTCTATACTTCCAATGCATTATAATATCTATCAAAAAAACTATCTACAGATTCAATGCAATCTCCATCCAAATGTCAAAGGCAATATTTGTAGAAATAGAAAAAAATCCTAAAATTCATAAGGAATCTCAATGGACCCTAGGTAGCCAAACAATCTTAAAACAGAGGAAACCAAGTTGGAAGGCTCACTTCCTGATTGCAAAACATATACCAAGCTACAATAATCAAAATAGTGTGATTCTGGCATAAAGATGGGCATGTTTACCAACAGAACAGAATAGAAAGTCTAGAAATAAACTTTTGTTTATATAATAAATGATCTTCAATAAGGGTCCCAAGACCATAAAATGGGAAAGAAAACTTTCTTAAACAAATAATTTTGGGAAAATTGTGTATCTCCATATCAAAGAATGAAGTTGGATCCTTACCTTGCACCATATATATAAATCATCTCAAAATGTGTTAAAGACTTAAATGTAAACCCTAAAATTCTAAAACTCCTATAATAATATAGGGGGTAAGCTTTATGACATTGGATTTAGCAATGATTGCTAAATGACTGACTAGGAAAGCACAGGAAACAAAAGTAAAAATAGGCAAGTGAAACTGCATCAAACTTCAAAATTCTGTGTATCAGAGAAACAATTAACATAGTGAAAAGGCAACTTACGGAATGGAAAAAAAAAATTTGCAAATCACATAGTGAAGAGGTGGAAGCAACACAATTGCCCATCAATGGATGAATGGATAAAGAAAATGTGGTATATGCATACAAAAGAATATTATTCAGCCTTGAAAAAAAAGGAAATTATGACACAGGTTGTGCCATGGATGAACCTTGAGGACACTATGTTAAGTAAAATAAACCAGTTTCAAAAGGACAAATACTGTCTGATTCCAGTTATATAATGTCTCAAAATAATCAAATTCATTATGGTATATGAATCAGATCTCAGTAAAGATGTTAAAATAAACAGGAAAAAACCATAGAACCAGAAAGTGGAATGGTGGTTGGCAGGGGCTGACAGAGAGGTAGATGGAAATATTTTTCAAAGGGTAAAGAATTTCAGTTTCACAAGATGAAAAATGTACAGAAATATGTTGCACAACAATGCAAATATACTTAATCCTAATAAATTGTACACTTGAAATGGTTAAGATGGTAAATTTTATGGTATGACTTTTACCAAAATTTAAAATAAAAGTAAATTAAATAAATAAAAAGTATATATACATCTTATATGTCTGAAAAAAAGTCAACATTAAAAAATAAAAAATCCAATTAGAACATGGTCTATAGATATAAAGAGATATTTTACCAAAGAATGAATGACATAACAAATAAGCACATAAAAAAGATACATAACAGTATAAGCCATTAGGGAAATGTAAATTAAAACTCTAATGATATATTACCATGCACCATTCAGAATGGTTAAAATAAAAAATTAGTAACAATACCAAGTGCTAGCAAGGATGAAAAGTAAGTGGATTACTAATATATTGCTGGTAGAAATGTAAATAGTAAAGCTACTCTAGAAAACAGTTTGATAAAAAGTTAAAATTAAGTTACTCTTTAAAAAAGTAAACATGATCCAGCAATTGCATTCCCCAGCATTTATTTATCTTAGAGAAATAGACTTTTATATGCACAAATACCTGTAAGTGTGTATATAGCACTCTTATTTGTAGTAAATAAAAACTGGAAATAACCCAGATGTTCTTCAATGGGTGAATGATGCTCCTATAGCCCATGTCTGTCATGGGATATTACTCAGATATCAAAAGGAATGAACTACTGATATATGCAACAACCTGGATGAATCATCAGTGAATTACACTGAGTGGAAAAAGCCAATCCCAAATGGTTGCATACTGTGTGATTCTATATATATAACACTCTGAAATGAGAAAAATATAGAAATGGAGAACTTATTAGTCATTGCCAAGGGTTAAGGAGAGTGTGGAGAAGGATAAAAGGGAAGTGCTTATGGATATAAAAGGCAACATGAGGGATCCTTGTGGAGGTGGAAATATTCTGTATCTTGAATGTCAGTGTCAATATTCTGGTTTGATATTGTACTTTAGTTTTACAAAGAGACAAAACAATTCTAAACATTTATGCAACTAGTAATAGAGCTTCAAAATACCTTAGGGAAATACTGATAGAACTGATAGAAATGGACAAACTAACAGTTGTCAGAGATTTTCAATACCCTTCTCTCAATAATTTATAAGGTAAAGGAAATAGAATATGAATAAGAAGTTTCTATGAAACAAGTAGGCAGAAAGTCAGTAAGGATCTAGAAAACACGACAACATGATCAACCAAATTGACATAGTTGGTGTTATTTAACACTATCTCACAACAGAAGAATACACATTCTTTTCAACTGCACATAGAAAATTGACCAATTCATCTGTTGATGGACATTTAGGTTGTTTCCATGTCTTGGCTATTGTGAATAATGCTGTTATGAACATAGGGGTTCACGTAAGTTTTTGAATTATAATTTTGTCCAGATATATGCGAAACAGCAACAGACTCACACAGAGAACAGACTTGTGGTTGTCAAGGGGGAGGGAGAATGGAGGAGGGATGGACTGGAAGTTTGGGGTTGGTAAATGTAAACTATTACATATTGAATGGATAAACAACAAGGTCCTACTATATAGCACAGGTAACTATATTCAATATCCTGGGATAAACCATAATGGAAAAGAATATAAAAAGGAATGTATAGATGTGGGTATAACTGAGTCACTTTGCTGTACAGCAGAAATTAACACATTGTAAATCAACTATACTTCAATAAAAAAATAAAAATTAAAAATAAAGAAAATTGACAAAGATAGACCATGTTTTGAACTGTAAAATGTCTTAATAGGTTTAAAAAGATTGAAGCCATATTTTGTTCTAGCCACTGGTTCTAGGCCTCAGTGGAATTAAATTTGAAATAAGTAACAAAAAGATTCCTGGGAAACCTACAAGTATTTGGAAACAAATTAAAATACTTTAAAATAAGACTCTTGAGTCAAAAAGAGAAATCAAAAAGGAGATCTCAGCCAGTATAATAGGTCAAGAAAAAGAAATAAAAGGCTTCAATATTGGAAAGAAAGAATAAAGCTGTTTTGTGAATGGTATGATCATCAACATCCAAGTAGTAAATCTATAGAATCAATAATCAGTCTTCTAGAACAAATACATGATTTTGATAAGGTTGTATAATACCAGATCAATATAGAGAAAAAAAAATATTTCTATAAAACTGGCAACTAACAACTGAAATCTGAAAAAAATAGATAATGCCATTTACAATAGCATAAAAAAGTGAAATACGTAGTGATAAATTTGACAAAAGTAAAAGACCTATAACACTAAAAATGACAAATCTTTGATGAAAGACATTAAAATGATATAAATAGATTGTTTTGGGTCATTCTCAGCCTATCGATAGTGATGCCATGGGCTAGAAATGCCTGAGCACTAACCTGGACCTGTGTTACTGTGGCAGCCCCATAGACATTTCCCTGACCAGAGTCAGTGTTGTGGCTGCACTGGCTGATGTGGTTCTTATTATGATTTCAGGATACACCTCAGCAAAAACCATCAGGGAACTCTGAAAAAATCAAGGTTGTTTACCTTCACGTCCTGGCGGGTACCTGACATGCTCCATAAAGCAAGGTCATAGGTAGAGAAAGAGAGAGAAACAGAAATAGAGCCCATGAACCTGGAGTTCTGCCTTTATTGTGGTCACAGGTGGGGTTCCTAGGGTTTCACAGTTTTACTCTTTACTGGGGAATTTAAAACTAAGAGCAAGAACTAAAGTGTGGGAAGGGAAAAGCAGGGTCTCTCAAGTGGTCAGTTATCTAGGTTACCCAGGGCTACAAGGGGAACTTCAGGGGTGGGGTGGCACAGCTTGGCTCTTTATCTAGTTGTGTAGTTAGCAATGTACTTATTCCAGATGAATGTCTTTGAAATGGATGCCTCAGTAGTCAAAAGCTTAATGTCAAGCACTTACATTATAATCAGAAAGGTTAATTGCCAGGCACTTATGCTACAGGATATACATGTTCACAGGTCAGAAGTTTCAATACTATTAACATGTGGATTCCCTCCAACTGTAACTATATATCCAACAAAATCCCTGCCAAAATCTCAGTGAGCTTTCTATAAAAATTGACCACGTGATTCTAAGATCCATGTGAAAATGGAAAAGACATAAAATAACCAAAACAATTTTGAAAAAGAACATAGTTAGAGGGATAACATTACCTAATTCAAGATTTATTATAAAACAATAATCAAGACAATGTAGTTTTGTTGTAAAAATTGGAAAATAAATCAATGAAATGGAATAGAGTCCAGAAACAAACTTACACATATATAGACAAATGTTTTTCTGGTTTTTTTATTTGTTTGTTTGTTTTTTACTATGGTGCAAAGGTCCTTCAATGGAGAAAGGGTAGTCTTTTCCACAAATGGTGCTGGAAAAATTGGTATCTATATGCAAAAAACAAACCAAAGTAAACCAAACCAAACAAACATTGATCCATACTTTGCACCCTATATAAAAAATAGCATAAAGTGGATCACATGCCTAAATATAAACTTAAAATTATAAAACTTCTAGAAGAAAACATAGGATAATTTTTTTAGCACTGGCTCAGGCAAAGATTTCTTAGATGTCACACCACAAGTATGATACACGAAATAATAAATTGACAAATTAGACTTCATCAGAAGTAAAAGCTATTGCTCTTTAAAAGACTTTTTTAAGGTAATAAAAAGATATATCACAGGCATGTAGAAAATATTTGCAAAGCATATATGTTTTAAAGGGCTTGTATCCAGAATACATGAAGAACTCTCAAAGCACAGTAAATAAATAAATACATAAATACATAAATAAATAAAAATTTTAAATGAGCTAACAATTTGAACAGACACTTCATCAGAGAAGGTACATGGACAGATGTTCAGCACATGAACAAATGTTCAACGTCATTAGCCATTAGGAAAATGCAAATGAAAAGCTCTATGATAAACTACTCCACATCTATTAGGATGGCTAAAATTTCAAAGACTGACCATACCATGTATTGGTGAAGATATAGAGAAACTGAACCTCTCATATGTTGCTGATGGGAATGTAGAACAGTACAATCATTTTGGAAAACCATCTGGCAGTTTCTTAAAAATGTAAATATATACTCCTAAGTGTTTACCCAAGATGAAAGAAAACATATCTCCATACAAATACTTACCCACGAATTTTCACAGCAGCTGAATTTGTAATAGTCAAAAGGTGAATGGATAAACAAACAATGGAATAATACCCTGAAATAAAAAGGAATGGGCTAATGATAGTTCTACGGCATGCATGAATCTCAAAATAATTACACACAGAGAAGGAAGTCAGGTGAAAAAAAAGGATACATATTATATGGTTCCATTTATATAAAATTCTAATAAATGCAAAATAAGATATAGTGACAAAAGCAGATGGGTAGTTGCCTAGGGCTGGATGGGAGTCATAGCATGAAGAGATTACAAAAAGGCAACAGGAAACTACTGGCGATGATGGATGTCTTCATTATCTTGATTGTGCTGATGTTTTCACAGGTGTATACATATGTCAAAACTCATCAAATTATACTCTTTAAATATGTACACTTTATTATATTTCAATTATACTCCAATGTAGCTGTTTGTTTTTTTTTAAAGTGTTAGAAAGTGCAATTTGTGTTGTCCTAATAGTGAAAATCCCCTTACCCAGCCACAATCCCCATGGGTAAGTTAGAATTATGAAATGAAACTTCCTATTTCATGAACATGGGTACAATGAACTAATCTGATTTTTACAACTTCTGAAACAAGAGAATAAACATACCAAAAGTGGCAAAATATGTATTCTAAACTGACTTTGGGGTTTTACACAAGGGTTTTTTGCAAGTGTACTTTGTAAAGTGGACTTTTCTTAATTTTAATGATGCCCTTAACTTCTTCAAGAGAAAACAGTGACTTTTGAGTGTGGGAAGTTAATAAAAACATTGATTACAGCAAATATCTGAAATTAACATAATTAAACAATACTTGCTTTTTTGCAGGTTTAAAATAGCGCCAAACTAGTCTTGTTAAATATGTGTGTATTTAAGTTTTTTTAAAAAAGAAGTGGTTGATAATCAGTAGTAGTAGTTTAATTCGGGGCTTCTAGTGAAAAGAACAGATCTCTAAAAGAAAACATCTTTTAATCAGCCCTCCACCTTCTGATTATTCCATCCTCACAGCATACTCTTAAAATTATCGGGGGGGGGGGGCCTAATGGATCAACAGGAATCTTTATGGTTTATTCCTTCCATAAGTAGAGAACATTCTTGTATGCAAAAAATAAAAGAAAAAATTAAGGGCAAAGAGCTGGCAATGTTGAATTCAGTTTGACCTGTTGCCCACCTTTGAACTACTCCTCTGAGGCAAGGTTGATTGACCTGCAGGAAGCTATAAACTGGTAAGATATAGGAAAGAAATCCAGGAGATAGAAGCATAACAAAGAACCAGTTACCAGGAAGTAAATCAATGCTGCCAATGGAAAGAGGTTGCCGTGAATATGCAGGAAGGGTGAGAGCACTCTAGCCTGGTTAAAAAGTGCTTGGGAGAAATGTCTATTTAGATCTTTTGCCCATTTTTTGATTGAGTTGTTTGTTTGTTTTGATATTGGGTTGCATGAGCTGTTTGTATATTTCGGAGATTAATCCCTTGCTAGTCAATTCTTTCGGAAATATTTTCTCCCATTATGTTGTTTGTCTTTTCGTTTTGTTGATGGTTTCCTTTGCTGTGCAAAAGCTTTTAAGTTTAATTAGGTTTCATTTGTTTAGTTTTGTTTTTATTTCCATCACTCTAGGAGACAGATCCAAAAAATTCTTGTTGCGATTTATGTCAGAGGGTGTTCTACCTATGTTTTCCTCTAAGAGTTTTACAGTATCTGGCCTTACATTTAGATCCTTAATCCATTTTGAGCTTATTTTTGTGTATGGTGTTAAGGTGTGTTGTAATTTCATTCTTTTACATGTAGCTGTCTAGTTTTCCCAGCACCACTTATTGAAGAGACTGTCTTTTCTCCATTGTATATTCTTGCCTCCTTTGTCATAGATTAGGTAACCATAGGTGTGTGGGTTTATCTCTGGGCTTTCTATCCTATTCCATTGATCTGTATTCCTGTTTTTGTACCAGTACCCTACATTTTGATTATTGTAACTTTGTAGTATAGTCTGAAGTCAGGGAGCCTGGTTCCTCCAGCTCCAAAGAAAACATACAGAGGGCCAAGAGTCACATGAAAATATGCTCAATATCACTAATTATTAGAGAAATGCAAATCAAAACTACAATGAGGTATCACCTCACACTGGTCAGAATGGCCATCATCAAAAAAAATCTACAAACAATAAATACTGGAGAGGGTGTGGAGAAAAGGGAACCCTCCTACACTGTTGGTGGGGATGTAAAGTGGTACAACCATTATGGAGAACAGTATGGAGGTTCCTTAAAAAGCTAAAAGTACTATATGATCCACTCCTGGGCATATATCTGGAGAAAGCCATAATTTGAAAAGATACATGTACCCCAATGTTCATGGCAGCACTACTTACAATAGCTGGGACAGGGAAGCAACCTAAGTGTCCATCAACAGAAGAATGGATAAAAGAAGATGTGGTACATATACATATTATGTGGTACATATACATTATATGTGGTACATATTGTATTCTATGCAATAGAATATTACTCAGCCATAAAAAAGAACAAAATAATGCCATTTGCAGCAACATGGATGGACCTAGAGATTGTCATACTGAGTGAAGTAAGTCAGACAGAGAAAGGCAAATAACATATGATGTTGCTTATATGTGAAATCTAAAAAATTGGTACAAATGAACTTATTTACAAAACAGAAATAGAGTCACAGATGTAAGGAAAAAACTTATGGTTGCCAGGGGGAAGGGAGGGGAAGGATAAACTGAGAGATTGGGATTGACATATATATATACTACTATGTATAAAATAAACATCTAATAAGGACCTACTGTATAGCACAGGGAACTCTACTCAATACTCTGTAATGATCTATATGGGAAAAGAATCTAAAAAAGAGTAGATATATGTATATGTATAACTGATTCATTTAGCTGTACAGCAGAAACTAACATGATATTGTAAATCAACTATACTCCAACCAGGAAGGAATGGCTCCAGCCTAGGGTTTCTGGGAGAGAAAGTTTAATTGGAGATGCATTGCAATAGGAAATAATAAAAGGGGAGCAGCAGCAAGGAGAACATATTGCCTTGTGATAAACAGGGACAGGCTAATCATCTTGTTGGGCCAGTAACATTTGACACTGCAGTTACCTGTCCATTCAACACAACATGTGCTATGTGAGTATGTGTGTGTGTGTTAGAAAAACTGTTGAATCTCGAATATAGGCATACATGCCTTCTGACTAGACCAGATGCATCACATATTAAAGAGCAAGATGTGTGAACAGATAGCAAGGTGATGAGGTAAAATGCCAGCAGAGAGGAGACAGGCTGCAAGGGAGCATGGAAAGTGGCCATCTGACCCTTCAGACTCAGGAGGCATAGGGAATAGGGCTCAATATTTTTAGGGACCCATGAATATGTTAAATATGCAATTTTAATTTCTTTGAAAATATGAAGAAAAATGAAGATGATAATGTAACAATGATTTTAACCTACAATACATTTGTCTTTATACGACACAGTCACAATTTTTAAATGTATTTTCTTTGTTTCTCATGAAGGAGGAAGCTTGCAATAGCAATAGTGCCTCAGGCCCACAAAAGTCATAATGTAGCCCTACTTGAAGGAAGCTACTCACAAGCCTTTGTGTCTTATTAAACATTAAGCCTATGCAGTGTCAGGGTGACCCTCAAGTTCATAACATGGACGGCAGTAGAGAACAATGTAATTTTCCTGGGCTAGAAAGCAGCAACAAGATAAGTCAAAGAGCTGTGTTTGCTGTGGAGTCCCCCAAAGGTGCCTAAACACACCCTCCTCAGGGCAGGTGCATCTCTGAGAGGGGCCAAGTAAGAATCAGCAGTATCTGCTCCAAGGTGGCCTGCAGTATCTTTCTAATCAGGTCCTCCTCCTGCTAAAAACATGTGGGTGTTATCTTGACTACAGGCTAAAGTTACTAAAAAGACCATAGGAGGACTTTTATTTTCTATTCCCAGCTTACCTTTGTTTCCTTATCTCCAGGGAAAAATAAAAAAAATCAGAAGAGAATTTTGGTTAGACAGTAAAATGGTAACACTATTCAAAAACTCACCAGGGGATAAGGAGGTAGACCTTAATACACAGAGAGAGAACAGTGTCAGCATGCACCATTAAAGGTCATTCCTATCAAGATACACTATTTATCTAACCTCTGAGAGATCACCACCAGTACTGTATTACATAATGGCAGCATTCACAAATAATATTCTGATAAAGGTCCATAAGTCTCTGAAGACTTTTCATGCTAAAACATGCTGTTTGTGTTATATTGAAACCTTCTCTAATTTTTCCTGATATGATTGCATCTCTCAACCTTGATTCTCATTGCAATTGGTAAGGATGCTTAGTTGTGCCCCCACCTCATTTCAGGGTTAGTGGGTTCTTTCTGTTGTGAGAGTCTCAAGGTGGGCAGGACTGGAACTCGGGCTTGTACAATCAGAAGCATTAGTGGATTGCTTTCACCAGCTGAGTGTGAGTGTAGAAGGCCTTGCCTGTAGGAGCCCTACAAGGTGCTTGAAAGGGTCATTGGCTTTTGCAGAAAAAGTAAATGATTTGAAAAAAAAAAGCCAAGTGTGGTGGAATGAAACCCACTCCACTACAGTGACACAGATGAAAATCCCAAAAGTAATGATTAAAGCCACTGCTGATATCTGTCAACCCTCACGGCAGGTAGAAGAAGAAATGGAGTGACCAGAGGAAGAACCAACACTACTGCCATCCGGTGTCTGCATGCCTCTGCAAGGGCACAGGCTGGTCTATGAGACATATGTTGTAGGTACTTATGATACTTGCTAGGCATTTCCTGAATAGGAAGCACAGATAGCTAAAGGCATAGACATGATGCGTAATCTACTTTTATCACTTTTATCTTCTATATTGTGTTACCTGCTCTTTTTCTCTAGTAATTTGTACTGTTTATAAACAGATTCTTAGTCTTAGAATGTTTTCCTTTTTTTTTTTTTTACCGTTTTATACATCCTTGAAAGGGGAAGGTCTCTCCAGGTCACTAGGGTGAAGAGAGTTTCCTTCCAAAGGCTTTATGGACCCTTTGATCTTGTTTCTGCTCCCCTCTCTCAAATGTGGCTGAGTCTGGTCACTGGGCACAGTGCTCCTTGCTCAGGACAGGGTACCCCACAGTCTGGAGCTGAGGGAGGGCTTCAGGGTACCACCCACCTTCTCCTAGGTGGTGGTGGGCTAGTGTCCACGTTAGCGACATAGTTGATGTTTTAAACCTGATGCTCTTGGTGAGGGGGGATATGAAAAACATTGATCTTAAATTCTTCTGCATTACACCTGTACAACAGATTTTATTTTAAATAAAGGGCTATGGATTTCAAATTTGTATCTGAATCTGCTGAGACAATTAAGTGGTAGGGGTGATATCCCTTTCTGTTCAGGTGAGGATATTGGGTAAAAGGGAGTCAGGAAAAAAGAATTTGAGTTAATACATGACAACTATCTCCCATTTCTTATGTGCATAAATATTTTCTAATTAAAATCCCTCTTGGGCTTCCCTGGTGGCACAGTGGTTAAGAATCTGCCTACCAATGAAGGGGACACGGGTTTAAGCCCTGGTCTGGGAAGATCCCACATTACGCGGAGCAGCTGGGCCCATGAGCCACAATTACCGGACCTGCGTGTCTGGAGCCTGTGCTCCACAACAAGAGAGGCCACGATAGTGAGAGGCCCATGCACCGTGATAAAGAGTGACCCCCACTTGCCACAACTAGAGAAAGCCCTCGCACAGAAATGAAGACCCAACACAACCATAAATAAATAAATAAATAAATAAATAAATAAATAAATAAATAAATAAAATTAAAAAGAAAAAAAAACTCCTGAGATTAAAAAAAAAAAAATCCCTCTTTTGCAAATTATTCTGCAAAATTTACCATAAAAAGCATTCTATCCATACTGATTCTGCTTCATTTACCAATAGCATAAACACACAACTTTTGCTAAAGTTTTTAGAAAATCAAAATGAAATAGTTGGCAATTAAATGAGTTTCCTTGGAATATTAGCATATTATTTCTACAGTGGGTCATTTGGAAAATACTATAAGATAAACCAGAATTACACAACAATTTTTATAATTTACATAAGTTTTGATAAAAAATAGTGAGGAGGGGACCTTCAAGATGGTGGAGGAGTAAGACATGGAGATCACCTTCCTCCCCACAAATACATCAAAAATACATCTACATATGGAACAACTCTTACAAAACACCTACTGAACACTGGCAGACGATCTCAGACTTCCCAAAAGGCAAGAAACTCCCCCACGTACCTGGGTAGGGCAAAAGAAAAGAGAAAAGCAGAGACAAAAAAATAGGGATGGGACCTGCACCTCTGGGAGGGAGCTGTGAAGGAGGAAATGTTTCCACACACTAGGAAGCCCCTTCACTGGTGGAGATGGGGGGTGGGTGGGGGGGAATCTTCCAAGCCATGGAAGAGAGCACAGCAACAGGGGTGCAGAGGGCAAAGCAGAGAGATTCCTGCACAGAGGATCAGTGCCGACCAGCACTCACCAGCCTGAGAGGCTTGCCTGCTCACCCGCCAGGGAGGGTGGTGACTGGGAGCTGAGGTTCAGGTTTCAGAGGGCAGATCCCAGGGAGATAACTGGGGTTGGCTGTGTGAACACAGCCTGAAGGGGGCTAGTGCTCCAGAGCTAGCCATGAGGGAGTCCGGGAAAATGTCTGGAACTACTTAAGAGACAAGAGACCATTGTTTTGGGGTGCACGAGGAGAGGGGATTCAGAGCACCGCCTAAACAAGCTCCAGAGATGGGCATGAGCCACGGCTATCAGCGTGGACACCAGAGACAGGCATGAAACACTATGGCTGCTGCTGCAGCCACCAAGAAGCCTGTGTGCGAGCACAGGTCACTATCCACATCTCCCCTCCTGGGAGCCTGTGCAGCCCACCACTGCCAGGGTCCCGTGATCCACGGACAACTTCCCCGGGAGAACACACAGCATGCCTCAGGCTGTTGCAAGGTCACGCAGGCCTCTGCTGCTGCAGGCTCGCCCTGAATTACATACCCCTCTGTCCCTCCGACCTGAGTGAGCCAGAGCCCCCTATTCAGCTGCTACTTTAACCCCGTCCTGTCTGAGCGAAGAACAGACACCCTCAGGTGAACTATATGCAGAGGTGGAGCCAAATCCAAAGCTGAACACCAGGAGCTGTGTGAACAAAGAAGAGAAAGGGAAATCTCTCCCAGCAGCCTCAGGAGCAGCAGATTAAATCTCCACAATCAACTTGATGTGCCCTGCATCTGTGGAATAACTGAATAGACAACAAATCATCCCAAAATTGAGGCTGTGGAATTTGGGAACAACTGTAGACTTGGGGTTTTCTTTCTGCATCTAATTTGTTTCTGGTTTTATGTTTATCTTAGTTTAATATTTAGAGCTTATTATGATTGGTAGATTTGTTTATTGATTTCATTGCTCTCTTCCTTTGATATTTATTTATTTATTTATTTATTTTTCCTTTTTCTCTTTTTGTGAAAGTGTATGTGTATGCTTCTTTGTGTGATTTTGTCTGTATAGCTTTGCTTTTTCCATTTGTCCTAGGGTTCCATCTGTCTGTTTTTGTTTTTGTTTTTCTTAGTATGGTTTTTAGCACTTGTTACCATTGGTGGATTTCTTTATTGGTTTGGTTGCTCTCTTCTTTCTGTCTGGCTTTTTTTCTTCCTTTTTTATTTTTAACTTTTTTATTTTTATTTTAATTATTTAATTTTATTTTATTAATTTTTTTCTTTCTTTTTTTTTTTCTCCCTTTTCTTCTGAGCCGTGTGGCTGACAGGGTCTTGGTGCTCCGGCCAGGTGTCAGGCCTGAGCCTCTTAGGTGGGAGAGCTGAGTTCAGGACTTTGGTCCATCTCCGAACACCATGTAACAGCAAATGGTGAAAGCTCTCCAAGAGATCTCCATCTCAAAGCTAAGACCCTGCTCCACTCAGCAACCAGCAAGCTACAGTGCTGTACACCCCATACCAAAAAACTAGCAAGACAGGATCACAAACCACCCATTAGCAGAGAGACTGCTTAAAATCATAAGTTCACAGACACCCCAAAACACACCACCGGATGTGGTCCTGCACACCAGAAAGAAGAGATCCAACTTCATCCACCAGAACATAGGCACCAGTTCCCCCCACCAGGAACCTACACAACTCACTGAACCAATCTTACCCACTTGGGGCACACACCAAAAACAATGGGAACTATGAAGCTGTAACCTACGAAAAGGAGAACTCAAGCACAGTAAGTTAAGCAAAATGAGAAGACAGAGAAATACACAACAGATGAAGGAGAAAACTAAAAAAAACACCAGACCAAACAAATGCAGAGGAAACAGGCAGTCTACCTGAAAAAGAATTCAGCATAATGATAGTAAAGATGATCCAAAATCTGGGAAATAGAATGGAGAACATACAAGAAACGTTTAACAAGGACCTAGAAAAACTAAAGAGCAAACAAACAATGATGAACAACACAATAAATGAAATTAAAACTTCTCTGGAAGGAATCAATAGCAGAATAACTGAGGAAGAAGAACAGATAAATGACCTGGAAGATAAAATAGTGGAAATAACTACCACAGAGCAGGAAAGAAAAAAGAATGAAAAGAATTGAGGACAGTCTCAGAGACCTCTGGGACAACATTAAATGCAACAACATTCGAATTGTAGGGGTCCCTGAAGAAGAAGAGAAAAAGAAAGGGACTGATAAAATATTTGAAGAGATTATAGTAGAAAACTTCCCAAATGTGGGAAAGGAAATAGGCAATCAAGTCCAAGAAGCAAAGAGTCCCATACGGTATAAATCCAAGGAGAAACACGCCAAGACACATATTAATCAAACTATCAGAAATTAAATACAAAGAAAAAACATTAAAAGCAGAAAGGGAAAAGCAAGAAATAACATACAAGGGAATCGCCATAAGGTTAACAGCTGACCTTTCAGCACAAACTCTGCAAGCCAGAAGGGAGTGGCAGGACATATTTACGTGATGAAAGGGAAAAACCTACAACCAAGATTACTCTACCCAGCAAAGATCTCATTCAGATTCAACGGAGAAATTAAAAACCTTACAGACAAGCAAAAGCTAAGAGAATTCAGCATCACAAAACCAGCATTACAACAAATGTTAAAGGAACTTCTCTAAGGAGGAAACACAAGAGAAGGATAAAACTGACAATAACAAACCCAAAACAATTAAGAAAACGGTAATAGGAACATACATAGTGATAATTACCTTAAATGTAAATGGATTAAATGCTCCAGCCAAAAGAGATACTGGCTGAATGGATACAAGAACAAGATCTGTATATATGATGTCTACAAGAACTCACTTCAGACCTAGGGACACATACAGACTGAAAGTGAGGGGATGGAAAAATATATTCCATGCAAATGGAAATGAAAAGAAAGCTGGAGTAGCAATTCTCATATCAGACAAAATAGACTTTAAAATAAAAAATAAAGACTATTACAAGAGACAAAGAAGAGCACTACATAATGATCAAGGGATCAATCCAAGAAGAAGATATAACAATTGTAAATATTTATGCACCAAACATACGAGCACCTCAATACATAAGGCAAATATTAACAGCCATAAAAGGGGAAATCAACAATAACAAAATCATAGTAGGAGACTTTAACACCTCACTTTCACCAATGGACAGATGATCAAAAATGAAAATAAATAAGGAAACAGAAGCTTTAAATGACAGAGAATACGCTTTCTTCTCAAGTACTCATGGAAGATTCTGCAGGATAGATTATATCCTGGGTCACAAATTAAGCCTTGGTAAAATTAAGAAAATTGAAATTGCATCAAGTATCTTTTCCAAAAACAACACTATGAGACTAGATATCAATTTCAGGAAAAAAGTTGTAAAAACTACAAACATGGAGGCTAAACAATACCCTACTAAATAACCAAGAGATCACTGAAGAAATCAAAGAGGAAATCAAAAAATACCTAAAAAAAATGACAATGAAAAGACAATGATGCAAAACCTATGGAATACAACAAAAACAGTTCTAAGAGAAAAGTTTTTAACAATACAATACTACCTCAAGAAACAAGAAACGTCTCAAATAAACAACTTAACCTTACACCTAAAGCAATTAGAGAAAGAAGAACAAAAAAACCCCCAAAGTTAGCAGAAGGAAAGAAATCATAAAGATCAGAACAGAAATAAATGAAAAAGAAATGAAGGAAACGATAGCAAAGATCAATAAAACTAAAAGCTGGTTCTTTCAGAAGATAAATAAAATTGATAAACCATTACCCAGACACATCAAGAAAAAAATGGAGAAGATTCGAATCAATAGAATTAGAAATGAAAAAGGAGAAGTAACAACTGAAAATGCAGAAATACAAAGGATCATGAGAGATTACTACAAGCAACTATATGCCAATAAAATGGACAACCTGGAAGAAATGGACAAATTCTTAGAAAAGCACAACCTTCTGAGAATGAACCAGGAAGAAATAGAAAATATAAACAGACCAATCACAAGCACTGAAATTGAAACTGTGATTAAAAATCTTCCAACACGGGGCTTCCCTGGTGGTGCAGTGGTTGGGATCTGCCTGCCGGTGCAGGGGACATGGGTTTGGTCCCTGGTCTGGGAGGGTCCCACATGCCGCAGAGCGACTGGGCCCATGCACCACGGCTGCTGAGCCTGCGCTCTGGAGGCCACGGGCTGTGGCTGCTGAGCCAGCGTGCCGCGACTGCTGGGGCCTGCGAGCCTGGAGCCCGTGCTCCGCAACGAAGAGTGGGCCCCTCTCGCCGCAGCTGGAGAGGGCCCGCACACCACGGCGAAGACCCAACGCAGCCAGAAATAAGTAAATAAATAAGTATAAATAAATAAATAAATAAACTTACTTACTTCAGTACAAAAAAAAAATAAAAAAAAAAAAGTCTTGGGCTTCCCTGGTGGCGCAGTGGTTGAGAATCTGCTTGCCAATGCAGGGTGCACGGGTTCGAGCCCTGGTCTGGGAGGATCCCACATGCCGTGGAGCAATTAGGCCCGTGAGCCACAATTACTGAGCCTGCGCGATTGGAGCCTGTGCTCCGCAACAAGAGAGGCCGCGATAATGAGAGGCCCGCGATGAAGAGTGGCCCCCACTTGCCACAACTAGAGAAAGCCCTCGCACAGAAATGAAGATCCAACACAGCCATAAATAAATAAATAAAGTAAACCCAAAAGTTTAAAAAAAAAAAAAAAAAAAAAAGTAAAAAGCCTGAATTCTGACTCAGGCAAGATGGTTCTTTGGGGGCACGAGCCCACCATCTTTAAAAAAAAAAAAAAAAAAAAAGTCTTCCAACAAACAAAAGTCCATGACCAGATGGCTTCACAGGCAAATTCTATCAAACATTTAGAGAAGAGCTAAAACCTATCCTTTTCAAACTCTTCCAAAATATAGCAGAGGGGGGAACACTTCCAAACTCATTCTTCAAGGCCACCATCAGCCTGATACCAAAGCAGACAAAGATGTCACAAAAAAGAAAACTGCAGGCCAATATCACTGATGAATATAGATGCAAAAATCCTCAACAAAATACTAGCAAAGAGAATCCCACAGCACATTTAAAGGATCATACACCGTGATCAAGTGGGATTTATCCCAGGAATACAAGGATTCTTCAATATATACAAATCAATCAATATGATACACCATTTTAACAAATTGAAGGAGAAAAACCATGGTATCATTTCAATAGGTGCAGAAAAAGCTTTTGACAAAATTCAACACCTATTAATGATAAAAACCTTCCAGAAATTGGGCATAGAGAGAACTTACCTCAAAATAATAAAGGCCATATATGACAAACCCACAATCAACATCATTCTCAGTGTTGAAAACCTGAAACCATTTCCACTAAGATCAGGAACAAGAAAAGATTGCCCACTCTCACCACTATTATTCAACATAGTTTTGGAAGTTTTAGCCAAGCAATCAGAGAAGAAAAAGAAATAAAAGGAATCCAAATCAGAAAAGAAGTAAAACTGTCACGATTTGTAGATGACATGATACTATACATAGAGAATGCTAAAGATGCTACCCGAAAATTACTAGTGCTAATCAATGAATTTGGTAAAGTAGCTGCATACAAAATTAATACACAGAAATCTCTTGCATTCCTATACACTAATGACAAAAAATCTGAAAGAGAAATTAAGGAAACACTCCCATTTACCATTGCAACAAAAAGAATAAAATACCTAGGAATAACCCTACCTAAGGAGACAAAAGACCTGTATGCAGAAAACTATAAGACACTGATGAAAGTAAAGATGATACAAACAGATGGAGAGATATACCATGTTCTTGGATCGGAAGAATCAACATTGTGAAAATGACTATACTACCCAAAGCAATCTACAGATTCAACTCAATCCCTATCAAAATACCAATGGCTTTTTTCACAAAACTAGAACAAAATGTTTCACAATTTGTATGGAAACACAAAAGACCCAAATAGCTAAAGCAGTCTTGAGAAGGAAAAATGGAGCTGTAGGAATCAGGCTCCTGGACTTCAGACTGTACTACAAAACTACAGTAATCAAGACAGTACGGTACTGGCACAAAAAGAGAAATATAGATCAATGGAACAGGATAGCAAGCACAGAGATAAACCCACACACATATGGTCACCTTATCTTTGATAAAGGAGGCAAGAAGATACAATGGAGAAAAGACAGCCCCTTCAATAAGTGGTGCTGGGAAAAGTGGACAGCTACATGTTAAAGAATGAAATTAGGGCACTCCCTAACTCCATCCACAAAAATAAACTCAAAATGGATTAAAGACCTAAATGTAAGGTCAGACACTATAAAACTCTTAAAGGAAAACATAGGCAGAACACTCTATGACATAAATCACAGCAAGATCCTTTTTGACCCACCACCTCCTAGAGGAATGGAAATAAAAACAAAAATAAACAAATGGGACCTAATCAAACTTAAAAGCTTTTGCACAGCAAAGGAAACCATAAAGAAGACGAAAAGACAACCCTCAGAATGGGAGAAAATATTTGCAAATGAAACAAGTGACAAAGGATTAATCTCCAACATATGCAAGCAGCTCATGCAGCTCAATATCAAAAAAACAAACAACCCAATCCAGAAAAGGGCAGAAGACCTAAATAGACATTTCTCCAAAAAAGATATACAGACTGCCAACACACATATGAAAGGATGCTCAACATCGCTAATCATTAAAGAAATGCAAATCAAACAACAATGAGGTGTCACCTCACACCTGTCAGAATGGCCATCATGAAAAATCTACAAACAATAAATGCTGGAGAGGGTGAGGAGAAAAGGGAATCCTCTTGCACTGTTGGTGGGAATATAAATTGATACAGCCACTATGGAGAACAGTATGGAGGTTCCTTAAAAAACTAAAAATAGAACTACCATACAACCCTGCAATCCCACTACTGGGCATATACCCTGAAAAAACCATAATTCAAAAAGAGTCATGTACCATAATATTCATTGCAGCTCTATTTACAATAGCCAGGACATGGAAGCAACCTAAGTGTCCTTCGACAGATGAATGGATAAAGAAGATATGGCACATATATACAATGGAATATTACTCAGCCATAAAATGAAATGAAATTGAGTTATTTGTAGTGAGGTGGATGGACATAGACTCTGGCATACAGAGTGAAGTAAGTCAAAAGAGAAAATCAAATACTGTATGCTAACACATATATATGGAATCTAAAAAAAAAAAAAAGTGGTTCTGAACAATCTAGGGGGAGGACAGGAATAAAGATGCAGACGTAGGGAATGGACTTGAGGACACAGGGACGGGAAGGGTAAGCTGGGACGAAGTGAGTGAGTGGCATGGACATATATACGCTACCAAATGTAAAATAGATAGCTAGTGGGAAGCAGCCACAACACAGGGAGATCAGCTCGGTGCTTTGTGTCTACCCAGAAGGGTGGGATAAGGCGAGTGGGAGGGAGACGCAAGAGGGTGGAGATATGGAGATATATGCATACGTACAGCTGATTCACTCTGTTATACAGCAGAAACTAACACACCATTGTAAAGCAATTATACTCCAATAAAGATGTTAAAAAAAAAAAAGTGAGGCCCTCACTCCAATTATACCCATACTTCACTATCTACATATGTGTAAATAAGAGATCTTCTGAGAGCTCTATGGTATCATATAAAGGATAGTTCCTTTATTTCTGTAAAGATTTAAAGCTCCTACATCCAATTCCAATAACATTATGGCACAATCATTGATTCTTTTCTTTTATGATTTCCAGTATTTCTCATTTTCAATTAGCCTTTCAAATTTTAAAGGATACATTTACAAATTGTACATTTAAATTAATTGGCAGGTGGCAATAAATGCTAGATCTGTATGTGTGCCAGTTGCAATAAAGGAAAGGGAACAGTAAATAAAGGACACTGTTTATTTAGGCATAAAATCATTTGATAAAAGGATCAAGGCAGGTGCACTTAAATATGAGGAAATAGGAAAACTTGGCACTAGCATTTTTAGGAGTATAACTCTGAGCCAAACAGGAAATCATGGTTATTTCCTAATCCCTATGGGCCATTTAAATATTTTAAACTGCTATGAAGGTACAGGGGAAATTGACCTATGTGTGGATTTGCATTGTTCAGCACAGATTGTCAAAATGTAGTATTTTATTGATGTTACAACTTCAATAGATTAAAATCGTCCATATTTCATGATGAGTCTTGATTAATGAATGTACTTCATCACCAGATACCAAGTTCTTCACTGCTTAAACTTTTTGCCTCTCTCTTTCCTTCCCTGATTTAACAGGGTGATATGACATCCATATAGGTACAAAATAAAAGTAGAAGCTCATGGGATGGTTCTGAAGGAACTTCCTGGGATGGCTATAGATGTGTTGGGCTCTCACCACCCCAATGGCTACATTGCATACTCCACTGAATACTTGGGACCTGCCCATTGGAGAAGGCATCTCTGATTTTACTACTTTCTCCCTCTGCATGTATTTTGTTTTATATGTTTTTGATCATTCAATTTCTTCTAAGAATCATCCCAAGAGACCATGACCAGCATTTCCTCTCTTTGAGCCAATACCTTGGTCATTTATGTAATGAGAACTTCCTCAGAGATTTAACAGATGCCATTCAGCTCAAGTTTATTTGCATATCTATTTTGCTATCATAAAGTTCATGACAACCCAAGTCTGAAGCATATTTTCCTGCTAGTGGTTGGAGTGAGGCCTATAAGATATTTGTACTGTCAGAAGGTTGTGCCTGTGTGGGGTTAGAGGAGTTGGTTCTGAGGACCAGGGCCATGCTAGAATGAGGGAAAGTCTATGAACCTTAATTCTGGCGTCTGCTGAGGTGTGCTAGTACTGGCAGATATCATAGATTATAGATAGACAAGAGGACCAGGTCCAAAAATGAACTAATTCAGTAATCAGGAAGCATTCAAGAGTTACTATAGGACTAGAGAAACAGAGGCTACATTTTAGGAGACTGAAGACTCAGTGGGAAAGACACATATACAGGAAAACCCTAAAGGTGAGTTCCAAACATTCACAGCAGATGTTCAGCCCTTTCCTGCATTGGTAACCTGCATGCTCAATGGCTTGTACGTATCCTTTTGGCCAGAAGAGACAGAAGGGAGAGGGATGTTCGTTGAGGCATGCTCGTTGATGGATGCTCATCATAGAATTGATCTAGTCCTGGGGGAAGGCCCACAAACAGGACAAAAGCCCTTCCAAGTGCTCTCCCATCTTAATTAATCTTAATCTCCATCTAGGATTCCATTCGAGATCTGCCACATTAGATTTAGCACATCTCTCAGGGTGTGTGAGAAGGATGATTTTCCGTTGCACTTACGCTTGCAAACCACCGAGCTTCATGTAAGTGCTGCTTTTAGCTTTATGTCCAATTCAGTAATTGACCTTGTGCTACAGTTACCTCAGTAATCAAAGAAGGATAATTATTTATATCCTACCTATTGGTTAAAATAACATGAAATTTATTTTTAAATTTGAAAGTCCTATCCAGAGATTATGATTAACTTCCACTGGACCAAGGCGAGCTTTCCTCTGGCCTCCAGCTGTCATTAACATCCATATTCTTATATGTGTAGTTGATGTATTGAAACTTGTCTTCCTAAGAGTGTTGGGTTAATTTCCTTAATCACCACAACAAATCACTGACTGTTATATGCAAGGTATTCTGTGCAGGATAAATATATTGAGCAAAATGCATTTCTCCAGGAATCTCTGCCAAAGAGCACAGAAAACACACATTACATATTGCAAGGCAGGGCATGTTCATCAATGGAAAGTGGGTTTTGAGCGAGACAATGCAAGTAAAGCTTCTTTCTGACAAAGGCTGCCTGGGAGGCTCCACAAGCAAGATAAAGATGTGCTGGGTCTTTCATGGTGTTCAAATACAAAGAGCACAAATTGTGTACATACAGCTTGTGGGCGGGAAAATGCAGCTGTGTGTTCCAATAACCCATGAGGTCCATACAAAGTCTGTATAAAGTGCAGAGTGGCTGGTAGGATGATAATGGTAGTGACAGAGAAAAACACTAGAAAATAAGGCAAGATTATTTTCTTACACAAAAAGTGAGAAGTTTATTTTTCTTAACAGCATTTCTCTGAAGGAGAAGAGCATGCCGTATACTTTTACAATCCATAAATGTTTTATATCAAATCATAGCTTAGGTTACTGTATCAAAATAAAATAAGTCTAATAAAACGTAAATACAGAAAAGACTGTAGACCCTTTTTGTGTGTATAGATGTTCAAAGAAGTCACCTGTGGCTTGGGTTCTCCACACAGCTAGCCATGTTGCACTCTGTCAAAGACAGGAGCAGTCACATTCCTGGGCATTTCCCTGCACCAGAACCCACTGCACCCACCCCTATCAGCAACAGAACATAGGGTCAGTGCACAGGACACACAACTGAGTGGGAAACAAGCAAACAGCCATGTCAACGCAGACCAGAACTCAGATTTTTTGGATATGCTACTTAAAGCCCAACCAACAAAAGCAAAAATAAATAAGTGGGGCTACATCAAATTAAAAAGCTTCTACACAGCAAAACGACCAACAAAATAAAAAGACAACTTACAGAACAGGAGGAAATATTTGCAAACCATCCATCTGATAAGGAGTTAATATCCAAAATATACAGGGAACTCATACAACTCAATAGCAAACAAACAAGTAAATAGCCAAACAATCTGATTTTTAAATGGACAAAGGAGTTGCATAGATATAGCTACCACCAGCTAGAACAACACCTCCCATCCCCTCACCAGACAACCAACTCCCAGACCAACCTTAGGAAAGCAACAGCAATAGATCCCCTTCTCCCTTCTACTAGATACATGTTTTGGGACTTGGAATTTGAATTGTTTTTCCAAAAACAAATCAAGTCCTATTCATGATTTAAGGTCTTAACTAGTTGTATAGAAGTATATCTGAGGCGGCATACAATTCACTGCACCGAACTTAAAAATAGTTTAAAAAATCAACTCATTGGTGAATTAATATTATACACATTTTTTGTGTAACAGGTTTTCTGTTTTTACCCTTAAGATCTTAGGAAGGGAAGAGAGAGGAAAGGAAGAAGTAGAAAGTCGGTTGAAAAAAAATGTTAAGAGTCCAGACCTCCTCTCTCATCAATGATGCGTCACACAGCAGAATAGATTCAGCCAAAAAGCCAGATTGATCCTGGGAGAGTATTTCCCCCACTCAAGAAAATGTTTCCCTCCTGTGCCAGCCTGGGAATCTGTTTCTCCCACTGTGCACACTCAACCCCAGCACCTCACCCAGGGACAGAGGGTTGAACTATGAGTAAAGGATGATTAGTATAGGTTTAGTTCAATTAGTCATGCAGAGCTATGGACACCTTTCCTATCCAATAATCTTAACCATAAACTGTCTTTTAGAAAGAACAGGGGGTATGGGAGGAACTGGAACTCAGTTGTGGGCTCTGCCAGGGTCGGCAGACAGTGGGGCAAGAGGGAGTGGGCGGAAACGTTCAAGTGTGGGAGAGATCACTGCTCCTAATCAATATGAGGTAAAACATCACTATACACTGTGGATGACAGACAGCCAGGAGACAAAGGCTGACATTGTATCTTGAGCTCAGGGAAATGGGAGAAGAGTGGTATCCTGGACAAAAATGGGGGTATCTTCCTCAGAAACTTGACAGGGTAATGGGAAAGGCTAGAAAGATATTGCCTTGTGAAGCACCTGCCTCCAAGAAAAGAATTGTGATACAGAACTGTGATGAAATTGGACCCCTATCTTATACCACTCATAAGAATTAACTCAGAATGGATTAAGAACCTAAATGCAAGACCAGAAACTATAAATCTCCTAGGAGAAAACATCAGGAAAAGCTCCTAGATATTAGTGTTGTCAAAGATTTTTTAGATATGCTACTTAAAGCCCAACCAACAAAAGCAAAAATAAATAAGTGGGACTACATCAAATTAAAAAGCTTCTACACAGCAAAACGACCAACAAAATAAAAAGACAACTTACAGAACAGGAGGAAATATTTGCAAACGATACATCTGATAAGGAGTTAATATCCAAGATATACGGGGAACTCATACAACTCAATAGCAAACAAACAAGTAAATAGCCAAACAATCTGATTTTTAAATGGACAAAGGAGTTGAATAGATATTTTTCCAAAGAAGATATACAAATGGCCTAAAAAGTACCTGAAAATGTGCTTAATATCACTAATAATCAGGGAAATGCAAATCAAAATCACGAGATAATCACCTCATACCTGTTAGAATGACTGTTATTAAAAAGACGAGAAACAAGTGTTGGTGAGAATGTGGAGAAAGGTGAACACTCGTGCAGTGTTGGGGGGAATGTAAATTGGTGCACCCACTATGGAATACTGTATGGAGGTTACTCAAAATAATGAAAATAGAACTACCATATGATTCAGCAATCCTACTTCTGTGTATATATCTGAAGAAAATAAAAACGCTGTCTTGAAGATATATATATATATATTCCCATGTTCATTGTAGCATTATTCATAATAGCCAAGACTTATAAACAACCTAACTTCCTGTTAATGGATGAACAGGTAAAGAAAATTTGGTGCATATATACACAATGAAATATTATTCAGCCACAAAAAGAAAGAAATCCTTCCTTTTGCAACAACTTGGATGAAACTTGAGAGTAATATGCTAAGAGAAACAAGTCAGACAGTGAAAGACAAATACTATATGGTTCTCACTTATATATGGCGCCTTTTAAAAAGCCAAACTCATAGAAATAAAAAGTAGAAATGGTGATTTCCAGAGGTTGGGGGGTGGGGGAAATGGGGAGATGTTTGTCAAAGGGTACAAACTCCCAGCTATAAGGTGAATAAATTCTGGAGATCTAACATACAGCATGGTGATTACAGTCAACAATGCTATAGTATATACTTCAAAGCTTCTAAGAGAGTAAATCTTAAACGTTATCACCACACACAGACACAATTATAATTATGTGAGGGGATGGAAATGTTAACCAACCTTATTGTAGTAGCAATTTTGCAATATACACATTTATCTAATTATCACATTATACACCTTAAACTTACATATGTTTTATGTCAATAATAACTCAATCAAGCTCGGGAGAGAAGTCCTGAAAAAAAAAAAGAAAAAAATTGTGAGATTTTGTTGAAATTAAAATGGCAGTGAAGAGGTCTAGGTGTCATTAGGAGTAGCTGGCTATCTGTCTTGCAAAATACCCTGTCCAGGTGACATTTTACCTCAGTAAAGATACATCAGTCTAGAAGTGGCACACAGCAGTAAACCTAAACTCTATCAACCCACTAAGCGTGGGTTGTTGTCAGGATCGGATGATATTGTCCAAGTTCACAGAAGTGGAACTAAGAAGGTCAGTTGGCTAAGTTGTTCTGTAGACCAGACTTGGGCACCTTTGTAGAGGTAGATATGGCCAGGAGTGGCCAGGGCAATGATATGTCTCGAAGTTAGATTGAGGATAATATTCCATTGGGTGGATTTACCATTACTTATGTAACAAATACCCTATTGGTAGATATTTAGCTAGCTTCCAGTATCTTATTCTTATAAACACCAAGTATACACTCTTGCACACTTGTGTGTGTCTATATGATGATAAATGAAAATGCCCATTCAAACTGTGTCCAGTAAAGGGAACCCTCTTGCACTGTTGGTGGGAATATAAATTGATACAGCCACTATGTAGAACAGTATGGAGGTTCCTTAAAAAACTAAAAATAGAATTACCATATGATCTAGCAATCCCACTACTGGGCATATACCCAGAGAAAACCACAATTCAAAAAGACACATGCACCCCAATGTTCACTGCAGCACTATTTACAATAGCCAGGTCATGGAAGCAACCTAAATGCCCATTGACAGACGAATGGATAAAGAAGTTGTGGTATGTATATACAATGGAATATTACTCAGCCATAAAAAGGAACAAAATTGAGTCATTTGTTGAGACATGGATGGATCTAGAGACTGTCATACAGAGTGAAGTAAGTCAGAAAGAGAAAAACAAATATTGTATATTAACGCATGTATGTGGAACCTAGAGAAATGATACAGATGAACCGGTTCGCAGGGCAGAAGTTGAGACACAGATGTAGAGAACAAATGTATGGACACCAAGGGGTGGAAACAGCGGTGGGGTGGGGATGGTGGTGTGCTGAATTGGGCAATTGGGATTGACATGTATACACTGATGTGTATAAAATTGATGACTAATAAGAACCTGCAGTATAAAAAAACAAACAAACAAACAAACAAAAAACAACTAATACTAAACTTTCTTTGGGCTATTTGTATGGAAATATGTTAATATAAATGTTTAAAAAAAAAACTGTGTCCAGTATACACTCTTGCACACTTGTGTGTGTCTATGTGATGATAAATGAAAATGCCCATTCAAATTTTGTTCATTTAACATTTAATGCATATGCTCAAATTGTCTATGCAATCATTCCATAATTTTCTTTCTACCAGATTGCATGTTTCACTTAACCTACATCAAACCTACGAGTTAGCAATCTTTTAAATCTTAGCCAAATCTATAAATGAAAGATGATCTCTCATCATTGATTTAGTATGTATTTTATTAATTGTGAATGAGGTCCAATGCCCTTTCATGTGTTTATTGACCATTTCTGTGTCTTTGCTTTAAATATCTGCTCATTCACTTTATTTATTTTTCTATTGGCTTGTTGTGTCTATTTTAATAGTTTTATATGTCATGGAAATTATATCTTTATCATTTGCCTTTTAGCTTGGGCTATCCTCCAACTCCATCCCAATCCAGACAAAACATACTTTTAACAGGGAATGATTTAGCTGGAAATGTCTAAGGCACTTTGGGAGTGTTTTCTACAATGTATTTTGGCTTTTCTTTCCCTGAGCAAGACTATTTTCTACACAGATATAGAGAATAAACTAGTGGTTACCAGTGGGAAGAGGGAAAGGGGTAGGGGATTAATAGGTACAAACTATTAGGTATAAAACAAGCTACAAGGATGTGTTGTACAACATGGAGAATATAGCAAATATTTTATAATAACTTTAAAAATGGAGTACAACCTTTAAAAATTATGAATCACTATATTGTACCCTTGTAATTTATATAACTTTATACATCAACTATACTTCAGTAAAAAACAGCAAAAAAAAAAAATGATTCTTTCTGGTCTATGATAGGTATCTTTCATTTAGTAATTACCATGAACACAATCCCATCAATTTAGGTGATCATTATTTATAATTGGGATTTCAAGCATACATCTCATCAGTAAGTTTGGCTAAAATTAAATATTTTATTAAATAATTTCTAGAGTATATTGTTTTCTTCACAATCATATTCAACTTATGAAATAGTTTTAGCGTAGGGGAAATACACCAGAAAAAATTGTTTGTAAAAAAACAAGTATTGGACACAGCAATATCTGGGAGCTGAGAGGATTTACAAGGGAAATACTCACTAAGGTTGTCAAGGACCTATGGCCTCACATGGAATACTGCACACACTCAAATAAAAATGCATAAGAGCATTTGTAGCAGAAAGAGAGTTACACGCTGTCTTAGTCACCGGGTCTTAACTCTCTTCAAAGGTATAACTGAACTAGATATTGGTCATCTAAAAATAAAGTATTTAGGCTTAATCTTACATTAGGACTTGGATTTTGGAGAAATTAATATATTAAAATCCTAATACAGCTACTTCAAAACTTCCTGAAGAAGGTGAGCCTTATTGTTCAAGTGAAAAGTTCTATAATTGATCATCCCAGAAGAGGAATTCTAATGAATCCTTAGCTTAAAGAAAACAGCATTAATTTTGAGCAACCAGTCAACAGGGACAGGTGACAAAAAGAATAAATTAGAAGATTATTTATCTAATGAAGTGATTTTATATCAATAGCATATTTCAGTTTTTCTGCCTTTTTCTGACCCATGCAGTCCTGATACATTCACCCAATGTGGAATAAGAGGTTCTGGAAACCTGGAGTCATAAATGTGATATGACATGCTACTGGGCTAACAGGATCTTGGTCTGATGATGTTGAATGCAGGCTCTGTTGACTTTCCCCTTGGTTGTAATCACCTAATCACCTCCCAAAGGCCCCACCTACTAATATCATCACCTTGGGAATTAGGTTTCAACATATGAATTAGGGGGGAGGGGACACAAACACTCAGACCATAGAAGTGTTGAACACATTTGCCTTAATATGGTAATTCGGAAATCGTTTGACCTGTCTGGCATATAGTAGGCACAGAGTAGAGGTTCAATTAACACTGATTGACTCTACTGTTTCCATCAGTGCTGGTGTGATATTATAGTATTTTCCTATGCTGCACTCTCCTTAGGGGGCCTCTCCCACCCCTGGACTTTAAATAGAATCCAGATCATTATTATATACCATATTAATATTAATAGTATTCCAGAAACATAGGCATTTTTAGGCTAGGTTGGGTTATTCTGATTCAATAGGCGAGGAAGGAGACATGGTGAGGATAAACGATAAGTTCCTTCTTCCCTTCCTCTCTCCCTGCCTTCCTCCCTTCCTTCCTTCCTTCCTTCCTTCCTTCCTTCCTTCCTTCCTTCCTCCCTTCCTTCCTTCCTTCCTCCCTTCCTTCCTTCCTTCCTTCCTCCCTTCCTTCCTTCCTTCCTTCCTCCCTTCCTCCCTTCTTTCCTTCCTCCCTCTGTTTATTTTCATAAAAAGGCTGAGCTTTCTGACATTGGTCTTATTGAAGAAAGACTAATCCAATGGAAAATAACATTAGTGGAGTGGACCTGAGTAAAGGATTTAGTTGGGATACAGTCATGACAGATGAGGGCAGTACACAGGTCTTTCCTGTGGTTTCTCAAACAGAGAAATTGAGAGTTAAAAGATAGTGTGTTTGTGTGTGTGTGTGTGTGTGTGTGTGTGTGTGTTAAGGTGTTCTATGGAGGAAAGGGTTGGACCCATAAACTCTAAGAACAATCATATTTTATGGTTGGCTTTTGTTGTACTTTACATCATAATTTCCTTCTGTTACCAAACCACACTTGGGTCCGCTTGCCTGCACACAGTAAAACTAATCTGCTAACACCAGGGTGTGGTGAAGGAAAGTGCAGCGTTTATTTCAGAGCTCCAAAGAAGGAGTCCAGGAAGCTATTGCTTGAAAGGCCTGAACTCCCCGAAGGCTTTCAGGGAAGGGTTTTTAAAGACAGGGTGTAGAAGGGGGGGCTATGGGTATGCGATCAGCTTGTGGACATTCTTCTGATTTGTTGGAGGCGAGAATATTGGGAGTCAACATCACCAACCTTCTAACATCATCAACCTTCTGGTTCCAACCAGTCTGGGGTCTTTGTGCTTGTGGGCAGCATACAGTTAATTTCTTCCATCTGGTGGGGGTTTCAGTATCTGCACAACAGCTCAAAGGACATGGCTCAGAATATTATCTATAGCCCTTGAGAGGAAACAAAGGTCCTTGACTTCTTTAAATGGCTAAACTATTATTATTTTGTTTTGCTTGACTGTTTTCCTTTCTTTCTGCATTTTCTAACTTCTCTGATTAAATTAAATTAAATTCCAACTCCTTGGAACTCAGGGAAGGCCTAGGAGGCTAAAGTTTTTCTACAGACAAGAGGCAGGCAGAGGACATGGAGTGGATGGGTCTGTTCCAGGAAGGCCCCACAGGGTCCTGCTCAGTTACATTTCCACTCATGCCAAAAATTAATTAATGTTACTGATAACTACTTCAGTCAGGCATTACTTGCATGGTGGAGAATTCGGGAAGGGGCCTGCACCCAAGATTGATGTGGTGCAGGGAGGAGGGAACAGCTTTCCAACACCACCCTTCACAGCCAGTGGGGGGGTAGGACCTGTGGGGTGGAGAGCACCAACGCAAAGCAGTGATGCTCAGCTAGGTGCGGGCTTCGTGCCCACAGTCAGCATCAAGACTGGGGAGGTGACTGATGCGCAGACTGTGGAGTCAACTGCTGTAGGAATAAATGAAGCACTTCTTCCCCACGTCTATCCCAAACAGGAAGGAGAAAGGAACCGGCAAGAATGGATGCAGGTTGCAAGAACCCAGCCAGCAGACTATGAGTTGCCTACATGTGAGAAGAAGCAGTTAAGGTGGTGGTTAAATGGGCCCAGGGTTCAAACACCTGGCTTTGCTGCTTACCACCTAAGTGATATCAGCCAAGTTACCCTCTCTGTGCCTCAGTAAAAAGACAAAAATAAAGGTGTACTATCTTTTCAGATACTTACGACCAGTAAGTGAGTTAACACACAGTAAATCACTCAGAGCAGTCCTGGTGCACTATTAAGTGTTTAGTATTATTGTTTACAGTTATCTCTCTGATTGCAATTATTTATTCATAAACCAGTCTCAACTTATTACATTGTGATCTCCTCAAATGAAGGAACAATTTCTTATTTTTCTTTGTGTCTCCAGATTCCAATTACTGCCAGCATTTGGAAAGTGATCAATGTAAATTGACCAAGTGCCAATTGTATTATTGTAATATTGTGATATATATTGTGTGTATAGGTATGGAATATGTACATATTACAAATATAGAATATTATTGACTGTAACATTTCAATAACAGATGACCACCAATAGGTTAATCTCAGGTCTGCCTTGTTTCTTCCTTCTAAATGATGGACCCTGAGTTAGCCAGTGCAGTGTAAATACACCCTCCTCCTTCAACATCTGCCATCACCCCCATGGGTGTTCTCACTTTCTGAGACAAGACCAGCTGAAATGACCCTCAAGGTCCCCATCAGTGATCAGCGCTGTGGGTCTTTCCTTGATATTTTCTGTTCTAGCTTGTCTAAGATTGATATCTCTTGAGCTCTGTATTTAATGCCTCCTTTAGGAAAACAACAACAAAACCAGGAAGAAGCAAAGACAATTAACTGGTCAATTATCTCCCTGGTTGAGATGATGCTAGACCCTCAGGCATAGAGTGCACATTTACTAATACCTGAATATCTGCAGATGTGCAGCTCTTTGTTTCCCCACATGAATGAGAACGAGATTTAGAGCTTGTCACTACAGTGTGGCTGTCCTCATCGCTCACTCTTTACAGACCCCGTGTTTTAAATTCAACCTTATTGATTTTTCTTTGCCCACCACCTGCTAAAAAATTCCTTAGGAGGCCACAAATCCATTACTGTACTGTCTTGGAAATCAACCCTATTGGATCATACAGCAACTCTCAGAGTGTAAAAATACAAAATTCTTGCAATGCACCTTTTCCATTACTAGATTTTTAATGAGTAATAAAATGATTTTTGAAAGAACTTTGCATGTTTGCATTTTGCTCCTGATACAGCCTACAGAACTAAGGAATCAGAATCTCTAAGGAAGGAACCAGATACAAAGAGAAAGACCAATGAATGGATGGATAGATAGATAGATAGATAGATAGATAGATAGATAGATAGATATAAATAATGTGCTCATCACATGAGTCTCAAAGTCTGGGAGGGACAAGAAAGAATTTCTGGGCTGAAAAGACTCTCAGAGTCCATTATACCAAGTGTAAAATTTATCTCCATATGGATACAAACATTGAAACTTGCTTTTTTCCGCAAGTCTTTATGGACAACTTAAAAATCTTGTTATTCTATTCATAAAACTAATGGCTATTGTAAAAATAACAATAATTTGATTTTCTCTTTTAAATGTTTATTGGAGTAATATAATTTGATTTTCTGGTTAACAGATTAGTGTAGGTATTTAAGAAATTAACTTCCTCTAAACAATCAACTTTGATTACAAAAGTATTTAAATTTTCTTAAAATATTAAAATTGCATGAGAGTTATGTAACCTAATGATGGAAGATCAGTTTATTTCTCATTAAACTTCCTACCAGACAGAACTAGAAAAACTGAGCAAAGGGATTTTTTAAATACCACTTTAGCATCAGTTCCAAGGATGGAAGGAATAGCAGGGATTTGGAGCTACTGGAACTCATTCTGTAGTAGGGGTGTATATTGCTACAACCCCTTGGGGAAACTATGACAATACTTATACCCTACCATTCAGAAATTCTTCCAGGTATACATCCTCTAGAAATGGGTACACGTATACCAAAAACATGTATAAGAATACTTATGTTAGCATTATTTTAAATATTCATAAGTTGGAAATAACTAAACATCCATCAACAGTGGAATGGATACGTCAAATTGTATATTGTCATAGAACTGACAAAGCAATGGCAATGAGCAAAACTTGATGAATCTTATAAATGTAATATGGTGGAAAACAAAAATGAAAGAAAAACTATATATGAAATAATTCGATTTATATGATCTTGGGACTTTTCTGGTGGTCCAGTGGTTAACATTCCGTGCTCCCAATGCAGGGGGCCAAGGTTCGAACCCTGGTCAGGGAACTAGATCCCTCACGTCACAACTAATAGCCCAAGTGCAACTAAAAGAGCCCGCGTGCCGCAACTAAAAGATCTTGCATGCCGCGCCTAAAGGGGCCGCATGCGGCAACGAAGATCCTGCGTGCCGCAACTAAGACCCAGTGCAGCCAAATAAATATTTAACAACACAAAACAAAATGTAGTCCACCCATGCAATGGAGTATTTTTTTTAAAAAAGCAGGCAAATCTAATATATTGTGTTAAAAATCAAAACGGTTGCTGTGTTTTGGAAGACGTGGGGGTGTGTCAGGAAAGGGGAACCACAGCTGTTGGAGCTCTGCTAATGTTCACGTCTTCACTTGAGTGGGGCTTACACAGCTGCATTCATTTTGTGATAATTCATTGGTCTGCATGCTTGTAATTAACGTACTTTTCTGTATGTATGTTACACTTCAATTTAAATTTATTAAAAAGAGTACCACATAGGCAAATTTAACATATCTGATTCAATTACTAAATGCATATTACTATACTATATACTATACTATACTATATTATACTATACTATACTATACTATACTATACTATACTATACTATACTATACTATACTATACTATATACTTGTAGTGTAGGTGCCTGACAACAAACTTTTTATTATTATAATGTAAGTGCCTGACATGAAGCTTTTGACTTCCCAGGCATCTACTTCAAAGACATCCATCCCTAATACACACACTGCCAGCTACACAACTAGGTGAAGAGACAGACTGTGCCCCCCCACCCATGAAGTTCCCCTGTAGAAAGCCCTGGGTGACCTAGATAACTGACCACTTGAGAGACCCTGCCTTTCCCTTCCCACACTTTAATTCCTGCTCACACATTTTAATTTTGCCAATAAAGAGTGAACCTGCTAAACCCTAGGCACCTCACCCTTGACCCCAGTAAAAGCAGAACCCCAGGTCCACACTCTCTCCCTCCCTCTCTACTTGCAACCTTGCTGTGTGGCCCTCAGATGTGCCATATACCCTCTAGGACCTGTGAGTAATAAATCTTGTGGGTTTTGTTTTTCACAGTTCCCTGATGGTTGTTGCTGAAGTGCATAATAAGAATTATAAGGACCAGTGCAGCCACAATGTTGGCTGTGGTTAGGGAAATGTCTGTGGGTCTCACCAAAATGTAGTACAGACCCAGACGAGTGCCCCAGGCATTCCTAGCCAAGAACAGCACTATTGATAAGCTGACACCAACACAAAACCATATTATACTATACTTACTATTATATGCTATTCTATATTATATACTGAACTGTACTATATACTACACTATAATGCCTATACCTATACTATTTATAGACCTAATAGGCAAATTTTTTATGAGCATGTAAACTAAAATTGTAAATTTAAAAACTCAAATATAGAAATACATTAACCAAATTCCTTAATTTACAGACTTTACTGGTTTCTTGAGGTATATCACTTCTTTGGGCTACAAGCAGGAAACTTGTATTCTTGATAGTTTCAATAATCACTTTCAAATATGCTTTGTCAAATTGCCCTTCTTTACTGGGCAGGTGGTCCATCATCAATATCTTGGGATCTTAAAGTTTTCTATCGTTTTAGAGTTTCAGAGCTGTCTTACCGCATGATTTAAGATTCAGTATTATTCATTTCTAAGGCACCACACCACCCTCCTATGCTGTTCCACACTCTTCTCCCCCAGCCTTAACTGCTGTCCTGGTACAGGTCTTGGGGATGGGGGTTCTGATTTACTCTCAGGGTGGCTTCCCCTGCTCCCCTTGCTCCTCCAGTTTAGGCACCACAACAGAACCCGAAAGGAGGCAGCGCTGCCTCATGTGACTGCTCATCTGCTGGTGACATGGAGGTGGCCTGGCCCCACTCTGGTACCAACTGGTTCCATGTAACATTCAAGCATCTGTTGCAGAGCAGCCCAACACCCACAGTGCTGGCCCCTCCACTGCCAGGACACCCTGGGCGAGGCAGACATGGCTCTCTTTAGCTTGGTCAGATGCACACACAAACTAATCTCTTTTCCAAGTTGGAAATCCCATTTGTGTGTCCAGTTGGGCAGAGTTAAACTCCTGAGGGTCTCTCCTGAACTCTCTGATGGTTTCATAGAACTGATGGGAGAGGGAGATGCTACCTGCATCTTCTTCTCCAGCACATACCCCACCCCTATCTTTCAGGACCTCTAACACAGGCTGCTCCAGCAGCCCCCAACCTTCAGCAATCTCCAGGCAACAAGCTGACAGCAGCCTGTGTTTATGTACCTCTTCCAAGCTCCAGGGACATGTGTCAAATCTTTCCCAAGAACTCCATCTCCACACACTCCTGTCACTATGAGGTTTAGGACAGCAGGACGATGCTTTCAGTTATTCAAGCTCTCATAATGTGACTTCTCTCTATGGCATTTCCATTCACTTGGAGCAATGGCAAAATTTCCCCAAAATTTCCCAAACAACGCAATCGACATCACTTTTTCACTGGATTTACCTGGATTCCTGATGTTTTGACACATTTTACTAGATCCTGCTATATCGTTAAGAGGGGAGATTGTAGTTTTCATGCCTATGCTACAGAGAAGATGTGACTTAAGCACACACCTCAAATTTTCTACCTAGAACAGGTGTAAGCCTTAGAGTCATGGTAGAAGAGGACAATACTTCACTAAGGAAAGAAGATCTGAAGAAATAAAGACCTCGACTCATTATTGGTCTTGGCATCTTCACAAGGAAAGTACTGAAAGTCCTCAGTAAACTGGCCAAGTGTTTATAAATATAACACAGCCAAGTGTTAAAATTTGAACATTATCAATTTTCCAGACACATGGATTCCTGCTAAGTCCCTAGTTGCATTTTGTTAACTTTGAGCATTTTTTCTTACCTAACAATTCTTCCTTACAGAATATTTACATCAAAATCAATCATTTCTTAGAAAGAAATTGTGGCAAGACAGAAAAAAGTAATCATTTTTTATTTGCTTTTATTTTAATTCTAGGGTGCCATCTGCTGATCATTACTCTTCTTCTCACTATTTTTTTTATTGCTCAAGTTAATTACACTGGATTCATAATCAACGAAAACAATTTGGTTATGTACAGCGGCCTCCATTTGACCAAACCGATTTGCCATTACACCTTTGGAAGTAAAGTCATGAGAATAATACTTCTTTAATATGAAAAAGAACACATCTCAATTTGGCAAGAAGGCAATGAGAAGGGCTTGTTCAGATACAGGTGTGACCAGCAACTATGTAACTAGGTAAGCAGGTAAGTAACTATGATGTAAGTAACTATGTATGCATAGAACAAGAGCCTTAAAAATATGTATTCCTTTTAACCCCAGAATTTAAATTCTATGAATATATCCTTGGAAAGACCAGAGATGTGGGCACACATTCATGTGCATGGCTACTTACATTGGCTGTTTATATTAGTCTTTCCTATACTTGCAGACAGTGGTATAGACATATATAAAATATGCAACCATTATAATTTTAAATTAAAATTTAAAATTTAAAGAATGATATGGGGAAATGTCTATGATACAATGGTAAGTAAAATAAATCTAGAAACTAAACAGTATATTCAGTATAATCCCAATTAGGTGCAAAACTTAATTTATAAGAAACAATTTAAAAGAAGCTATGGATGTAGTACAGAGATTACCTTTTAATTATAATTTCTTGTTTTTAATTTTTTATTTCAAAAAATATATAAATGTCTTTCCCCTTTGTAATCCGATAACTTGCATATTTAATGTAAGCACACATTTTTAATTGAAAATAAATATTACAATGGATGTGGAAAAATTAAGTTGCATACTTTGCTTCCACCTAGTGGACATAGGAGAAATTGCACTTAGACTCTAATCGTTTTCTTTAAAAAATAAAATATTTAAGAACAAAACCAAGAAATGGGAGGAAGGAGAACAGATGGAAAGAAAAAAGAACCGAAGAGGACTAAAGACCATGTGGGCAACAACTGAATACAAATGCACAAAGCCTGAAAACATGTTATATTTTAAGCAAAATTTCATCCCTAGTGTTTACATACAAACTCTGTTTAAATAACTAATCTCAGTTTGGCTTCTTTAACACTGAATACCTTCTACTTTTTCATCCATGACTACCAGCTCCCCACCACCCAGTGTCTGCACCAGCGAGCTCCCCACTGGCTGCCCAGTCTTCCCTGACCTAAACAGTTATTAGCTGAGCTATGATGATGCCCTCTAGCCCTGTCCTGAAGTATCCCAGTCGTCCTTTTCCTGGGGTGCCTGACCTCCTCTCATCTCCTCCAAATACATTCTCCTCTCTGCTGCCTGCATGAGTTTCCTTTTGTACATCCTCTGAGACCCTTAAAAAGATCACATCTGCATTCTAACATGAATCTTTCCAAGTTACTCCATTGCTGAAAAATCTTTACATGCTTCTTATCATGGAAAATAAAGGTGAAATTCCTTTTAGTTCTGTTAGTATTTGCTTTATATATTTAGGTGCTCTTATGTTGGGTGCGTCACTATTTGTAATTGTGATATCTTCTTGATGGATTGACATTTATCATTATATAATGACCTTCTTTGTTTTCTTTTACCACTTTTAGTTTAAAGTCTATTTTGCCTAATATTAAGTATAGCTACCCCTGGTCTTTTTTGTTTGCTGGTTTGATTACCATTTGCTTGAAATATCTTTTTCCTTCCCTTCACTCTCAATGGATGTGTGTTTTTAAAGTTAAAGTGAGTCTCTTGTCCAGCAGATTGTTGGATCTTGTTTTTTTTTGTTTTTTGTTTTTTTGGATTTTTTCCATTCAAATTCCAAGTTCCTTACAATGGCAGAGGGGTCACGTCATGACCGAGCCTTTGCCTCCTGTTCAGCTTGGTCTTCCCTCACTCCCTACTCCCCACCTCATACTCTCAGTTTTCTGGAATAACCATGGGTGGGCTATTCCCTTTACCTGGAATACTTTTCCCACTTATGAACCTGAAAAACTACTATATATATCTGCCTTCTCTGTGAAAACTGAATGTCTAGAGAAATGTAGATTTTTTATATGATAGAATCCTAAGACATGATCTTTCTAATTACTAGTGCTTAGGCAAATTTTATGTGCATATTTGTATCTAGATAGAGATCTCTAACTAGATGTAAATATATATATATATATATATATATATATATATATATATATAATTCTGGAGATAAGACAATGGACATCATGAGAAATTAAGTAACTTAAGTTCAGAGTTGGAAGCTATACTGCTGAGGGTGTAAATATTTAGATATTTTGGAAAGCTGCTTTCTAATTAGTGCTAGAGATGATATTAAAATCTCCGGCAAAGAAGTGTTGTTCTGTTAGTTTGTTTTACATCTTCAGTTTATGAAGGAGTAACAAATGAAAGCCAAGGACAGAAGTTTGAGTTAGTTGTACCTAATAGGGGGAAAATTCAGGACAAGTGTTCAGAGTAGAAGGAGAAGGAACAGGGGCTGTCGGAGCTGTGAGGCCAGGGCAGGGTGAATTTCAGGAACAAGAGAGTGTGATCCCTGACAAAGCCAGGGGCCAGGAGGAAAGGGCTGAGAAGGAAGCCCTTTCAGGCAGCTGGTGGAAACAGGGGTGACTGAGAGAGGACACCTGGCAGAAAGGTAGGGGTAGAAGCCAACTTCAGGGATGGGGGAGTGGGCGCTGAGGGAACCCAGACAGTTCATGTAGGTCCTCTTTCATGAAGCACCTGCAAGAACACTTAGCTCCCTTCCAGACTGACGCATCTGAAAGGGCAGGTGACCAGCAAAGGGGCTCTGATCTCTTACTTCCTTGCATCAGAACCCTGGGCCTCCAGCTTCACTGGTGGCGGAGAGGTTTTGCACAGGCCAAGGTCAGAGTCAGCAGAGGCAGCTGCAAAGTCCCCAGCCCTAGCTGGGTGGACCTCACCCCTGCCCCACACTAGGCATAGCCAGATCTCAAATCTTTGAGATCTGAAAAAAGAAAAGGCCTTTCACACAGAGCACGCAGACAGAAGTAATGTCCCTGTTAACAATGCCTCACAGCCACCACAAAGGAGAAAAGTAAAAAAAAAAAAAAAAACAACTCTTGCTACTCTACCCCAAAATCCTCTTCGTTGCATAGTAAGACCCAGTCTCCCTGTCCAGAGATAAGAAAAGGAAGTCTGTCTTGCGTGGAGAGTAGAGTGGGGCCCAGGGAAACATGGACCAGGATCACAACTCAAAATTAGTCTCTGCCTCCATTTTCATTTTGTTTAATGCAACCAACGTGTATTCGCCAATCCTCAGTCAAGGATAAGACCTGGGAAGTCACAGGGGCCCTCCACTCAGAAGGGCACCCTCTTGGCATAATGCTCTGCTGTTGTCACCTTGAAATTCTAAACAATTTTATCTTTGAACTTCGATTTTGTAGGTGAAGTCCACGGGACAATGGAGCCTGCGAATGAGCAGAGATCTGTGAATCGTGCATATCCTCTGTTCTCTGCCGCCGGTAATCATCGTTTGCAATACTCTGTGGGCACAGAGTTCTGGTGGAGTTCAGAGAGGCTCAAAGTGAGTATCAGGTAAGTGTAGTATGTCTTTACTGAGTAACAGAGGAAGGCTGACAGCGCTGAGAGGACATATGCTATGTTCCAACCAGAACTTGCTTCATCAAATGCAGAAGGCACTGGCCTTCTAAGAAATGTGAACAACCACAGCATCCGATCCTGTCCTATCCTTTCTTACCCTCTATTAGCCAACCACTTACTCTACAAATGATGACATAGAAAGAAAGAGAAAGACAGAGCAACCCATAGTTCCTTCTTTAGTGCTCCTTTACTCATCAGTAAACAAAGGTAGAGTGCTGGTAGAATGTGCCTATCATGGAGTGAACTCGTTTTGTGCAGCATTTCCAATGTAAGAAAGAAATATATGTATACAAACTACAAAATGCAAGTTGTATGATCCAGTGATTCTATATACAAGTTAATGTCCTAATATTTACCATTAATACTGGCATTACCAATTTTATATAAAGGTGAATGGTAAAATTCATACAAATATTTTAAAATGTTAATGCTTCTTTAATTAGCATGACATTAAATAGCAAATTTTTAAAAATCATAATAAGTTAAGGGATAAATTATGGAAGAAAATAAAAACATATTATATGTTAGTACCTTTAACAGCACTTTTATCCTTGCAATTTGACAAAGGACCCACATTTTCATTTTGATCTGGAAAATTGTGTATCCAGTCTTGTCTATAATCAGCTGCCTACCAAAGCCACCAAGAGCCACACTAGGTTCTTTTAAGGATGAGAATATGGAACATCACAGACAAATTCTCTCCCTTGCTATTTAAACGCTGGCCACAAATCTTTATCTGGTCTTTGGCTGTGAATGTAGCTGGACCATGGATGATCTTCAAAAACTCCTTTAGATTAAAGGCTGTATAAAAACAGTCTTGCACACGGCATGCCCCATGCCTACTTTATTTAGAGCTCCACAGTTTCCACTTAGCCTCCAAAAGATGAGTACATCTTGAATGTGAGAGGTATCTCCAGGCCCTTACTAGCTGCAAAGATGTCAGAACCCATTTGAATAACCTAATGACAAAGTACCCAAGAGAGAAGTTGCTGCTGACCATTTCTATTTATAATTATTTTTCTCTTTCCACTAAAAATACCACCACATACCAAATCAGCTACGTTATACATTCCTTTTAAACATCAATTTTATTTATTTTTAAATAGGTAATACATAAACATGGCTCAAAATTAGCAACATTAGAGGGAATTTTCTCTGATCACAGTAAAATAAGCTAAAAGTAAATTTTTAACTAATAAATTCCTTTACATTTGGAAATTAAGTAATACAATAGTTCTGTTTTTAATTCCAAAAAAAAGCAGAGCTGGATGCAAGAACATTGTATAGTTTATTTGGGAAGGGTTCTCAGGAAGGAGAAGTAAGAGAACGGAAAAATTCAGACAGGAAAGTTGGAAAAGTCAATAAATGTAAAGGTGTCTTGTTTATCCAATAATGACTTCATTTCTCAGAGACCTGTGACAAGCACAGTAAAAGCCTCCTAGAACTTTCCACTGAATAAGGGAAGGCTGGGACATCTGTACACCGGCTTCAACTGGCCATGGAGGTGTTAAATTTCCTGTATTGGGGAGCTGGATTTGTAAACAAGTCAAGCAATCTTCCAAAGAGTTGGGGACATCTGGAGCCGAAATTAGAAAGCATACTTGGCTCATACTTGAGGCGGGAGGCTGTCAGCACAACAGCATTCACTGCAGCTGGGGCTGAAATCAGAGTGAACTGGGAGATGAAATGTGAGTACCAGGAGCAACATAAAAAAGAAAATAATCACAATGGAAAGTAGAAAGATGTTGAACTGAACAATGATAAAATATGACATGACTAATCTTTGGGGACACAGCTAAAGCTGAACTCACATGCATATATTAAAAAAAAGAAAAAATTGGAAATCAAGGAGCTTAATATCCATCCCACAAAGTTATAAAGAGGAAATCAGATTAACCCAACAGATAATAGAAAAGAAGAATTAGAAAGGTACAAACACAAAAAATAATAATATAGAAAATAGAGCTTCCCTGGTGGCGCAGTAGTTAAGAACCTGCCTGCCAATGCAGGGGACATGGGTTCAATCCCTGGCCTGGGAAGATCCCACATGCCACGGAGCAACTAAGCCCGTGAGCCACAACTACTGAGCTTGTGCTCTATAGCCCTAGAGCCACAACAACTGAGACCATGTCCCACAGCTGAAGCCCGTGCACCTAGAACCCATGTTCCCCAACAAGAGAAGCCATGACAATGAGAAGCCCATGCACCGCAATGAAGAGTAGCCCTCACTCACCACAACTAGAGAAAGCCTGCACACAGCAACGAAGACCCAACACAGCCAAAAATAAAAACTAATTAATTAATTAAAAATAATAAAAATATAGAAAATAACTACATGCACATACACAATAGAATCAACAAAACCAAGAATAAAAGGGGGGCAGCATTGATCGAGAGAAAGGAAATAATGCACGAGTTACCAATATCAAAAATAGAAAATGGGATACTGCTACAGACCCTGCATACTTTAAAAGGATAATAAGTGGATCTTATGCAAAACTTTATACTGATGAATTTGAAAAGGCAGGTAAACCTGATTAATTCCTAAAAAACCTAAGTAGCCCAAATAAACACAAGAAGTAAAAACTCTGAATAGTCTTATATCTAAGAGAGAAATTGAATCAATAATTAAAATCTTTTCCACAACAAAAACAAAATTTCAGGCCTAGATGTCCTTACCAATGAATTGTACTAAAAATTCAAGGAAGAAATTATGCCATATTCATACATCTTCTAGACAATAAAAAACAACAGACTACATCTGTATTTTTATGAGAACAACATAACTTGATATCAACTCTGACAAAGGTATTACAATAAACGAAAATCACAAAACAATCCCCTCATAAAATAAATGCACAAATACTAAACAAAACTATTGATAATCCAATATATAAAAACAACAGAAATCATAACAAAGTTGAGTTTATGTCAAGACTGCATAAATTGGTCAATGTAATTCATCACATTAATGGAATGAAAGAGATAAATCATTATCGTCATCCTAATAGAGACAGAAAATGCATGTGAAGAAATTCAACATCGATTTATCCTTAAAAAACAAAAAACAAAAAAACAAAAAACCTCCCAGCAGACTAGTTGTCCATTTCTAATAAGTGGCATCTACATATGCCTACAGCAAATATCAAACTTAATTATAAAAAGTTAAAATCTTGCTCCTTTGAGATCCAGAAGAAACAAGGATCACTTGAATTTGACATTGTTCTTAAGGCTCTTACCAGAGCAATATGGCAAGAGAAAGAAATAAAATATATTTATAAATAAAAAGTATATTTATAAATAAAATATGTCATAAAAATATGAGAATTAGAAAAGAAGACATATTATTTGCAGACAATATGCTTAAGTAGGTAGAAAATAGAGGCAGTCTACAAATAAATTATTAGAATTTATCAGTGTACTTAGCAAGAAGGATGAATATAAGGTCAATAAGAAAATCTTCACAATATTGTCATGAAAGAAAGATTTTTAAAAAAACAACAGAAAGGATTGATAAATTTGATTACAGTTAAAATTAAGAAGTTCTCTTCATCAATAAGAGAGTAGAAAGGCAACAAACAATAAATGCTGGAGAGGGTGTGGGGAAAACGGAACCCTCTTGTACTGTTGGTGGGAATGTAAATTAATACATCCTCTATGGAGAACAATATGGAGGTTCCTTAAAAAACTAAAAATAGAACTACCATATGACACAGCAATCCCACTACTGGGCATATACCCTGAGAAAACCATAATTCAAAAAGAGTCATGTTCATTGCAGCTCTATTTATGATAACCAGGACATGCAAGCAACCTAAGTGTCCATCAACAGATGAATGGGTAAAAGAAGATGTGGCACATATATACAATGCAATATTACTCAGCCATAAAGAGAAATGAAATTGAGTTATTTGTAGTGAGGTGGATGGACCTAGAGTCTGTCATACAGAGTGAAGGAAGTCAGAAAGAGAAAAATAAATACTGTATGCTAACACATATATATGGAATCTAAAAAAAATTTAAAAAAAAAGGTTATGAAAAACCTAGGGGCAGGACAAGAATAAAGACACAGATGTAAAGAATGGATTTGAAGACATGGGGAAGGGGAAGGGGAAGCTGGGATGAAGTGACAGAGTGGCATGGACTCATATATACTACCAAATGTAAAATAGATAGCTAGTGGGAAGCCGCTGCATAGCACAGGGAGATCAGCTCGGTGCTTTGTGACCACCTAGAGGGGTGGGATAGGTAGGATGGGAGGGAGAGGCAAGATGGAGGAGATATGGGGATATATGTATAGGTATAGCTGATTCACTTTGTTATAAAGCAAAAACTAACACACCATTGTAAAGCAATATACTCCAAAAAAGATGTTTCAAAAAAAAGAGAGTAGAAAGGCATGTCACAAAATAGCAGAAGACATTTGCAACATATGAAAATAGCATGCAGAATATATAAAGAACTTCTACAAATCAATTGAAAGACAACCAAGTAGATAAATAGGCAAAGGGGTTGAACAGGCACATGACAAATGTGAATATTCAAATAATAAACCTTGTTAATCTGCAAGGAGATGAAAATTAAAACCACAGTGTGATATTAATATATCACATGAAATTTGAAATTATAAAGACTCAAAAATGACAAGGATGTGGAGCAACTGGAACCCCAAAAGACCCCTGGTGGTGATGCAAATCAGTTCAACCACTTTGGAAAAAAGATTTGCATTACCTAGTAAATTTGAAGTGTAACGTATCATAAAACACAACAATTTCACTCCTTGTAATATGCCCTAATGTTGATTGAGGCATACTATACGTCAGGAACGCTGCCAGGAATTTTGTAAATCTTAACTCATTAATACTTCCTAAGAACTGTATAGGTTTTATTTTTCCCATTTATGGAGCAACTAATAGCTAGCTTAAAGTCACACTGCTAACAGCAATAGAGAGGAGATTCCAACTTAAATCTGCCCAAATTGAAAGCCCAAGAAGGAGCATACACTGCACTCATTTGGTGTGTATGTAATTAATGAAACAGTCACTATTCTAACATACTGTATGTAATGGTGCTACAGTCCCTCACCCACATCCTCTCTCAGTCTTTCCTCAAGCCTCTGCAGCTGCACACCTGAGGGCTGTCTCTTGGTCTTCAGGTGGAGTAAACAAGCAGAGCCAAGGAGCTGATGCCTTTGGGAGCAGCCCTCAGCAATGTGTGATGGAAGTTAGAGAACAAATATTCTCTCTTCTTTGTCTGGAGTAGATTGTTTTAAGCTTGTTCCACACTGTCTCCCTGAACTCCCCAATAAAACTGAGCCCTGGCTTCCTGCTTTCCTCCCATTCCTGTCTCACTTTCCACTCTCTTACTGGGCCTAACTGGGATCACCTTCTAAATAAACCACTTGCTCTGGAGTTCTTCTCTCAAAGTCTGTGTAGGAACCCAACTCAAAAAACCAAACTTACATAAAGATAGTAACCAAGTCCTTAGATGACAGCATTAAGTATCTTAAAATACTGTGAATTATTTAATATTAATGATATCAGGACCACATTATGCATTGAAGGAATCAATCATATATGAAATTATTTCCCTTCTTTCCTAAAATATTCCTCCAGAAGTTTGCCAACATGCCTAAAATTTCTACAGCTAAAATTTATTATTTTGGCATTAAGGGAGTAGTTTTCAAATTTTTGAAAGTAACACAGATCTTTTTAAATTAAGTAGAATCCCAACATGTTATCAAGAGAAAAGCAGAGATTCTGTCTTGGAAGAGGAGGTGGGGGTTCAGAATTTCATGCACTGGACTTTCACTCCTTTAACATCCATAAGAGAAACCATAAGCTCTAGGATATAAAGTCAGAATAGCTCTGAGTTTTGGAATTAAATTTCCAAGAATTTTTTTTTAGTGGGATAGGGCTGGGAGAGGTAAAACCTTCACTTGTTAAATACAAAACTCCAAAGGAAGAGGAGAATGCTTTGACCACTGTATTGATAGGATTATAACCAGAAGCTTTGTTCTTCCTCTGCACCTAATAATCCTACAGGATCAGTATTATCATTAACCAGTTCCAGATAAAAAACAAAGGCTAAGTGGGTTAAGAAACATGTCCAAGATAACACAGGTGATAATGTAGGAGCTGAGATTTGTTTCTATTCTTTGCAGTTTAAAAGCTCATATACTTTACATAATTCACTACAAGAAAGCCAGCTCTTAGTGAAACCATGGGAAAAAGAAGCAATTAGAGTTATCTTTTTATTAGAGTGATTGAGCAAAGATAGAACCAGAATGTTTCCACCAAGGAGAATGCACCAAGAAGTCAGAGTGAACATCTAGGGATATCCCTCCTCTCTCTCTACCCAGTCCCATGATAGAAAGGTTTCAAAGGCAATTAAGACAAATGAGAGCACAGTAAGTTAAATGATAACTTTTTCATGTATTTGCATTCATCCAGTCTATGTATACCTGGTCTGTATACCTTGTCTACACCAATCACTTGATCTTTGGCATACCCTGCCCTTGTTGCAGTGTTTTGAATGAATAGGTAAGAAGCAGCAGAGAAAGCAGAGAGAGAAGTGGAGATACCAATTGCTACAGTCCAGGCAAGAGGCTATGGTAGCTTGGGTGTGAATGTGGAAGTGGAGACAAATGGGAAGAACTGAGATATAATTTGGACAGAGAATTGCGAAGACTTGTTGATGAGATGAATGGGGGGGTGAGGTAAATGTAGGAAACAGAGGTGATGTCGAGCTTCTGGTTTAGTCAAGGAGGTGTATGATGGTGCAGATGGGAAGGCTGAGGTGGGAAGGTTGGGGAAAGAAAAGGTGGGGAGAGGTGAAAATCAGAGTTCTGTTTTTTTCCAAATGCCCCCAACATACATGTAAAGATACCACATAGGCAGTTGGCAGCAGCTTCAGAGAAAGGAAGGTTAAGTGAAAGTTTGTTGTTAAGATGGGAAATCTCTAACCATCAGAGGAGGGTAAATTGATGATGTGGGGAATAAAGGAAGTAATTGCTGGAGCAAAGCCTCTCAGGAGAAGTTGAGGATTTAGAGCAACCAAAACACAAGTGCACCCGAGCAACGAAAATGGAGGTGCACAGAGTACATCTATAATGGACTTATCTATTATACCAGGAAATAGGTGAGAAGGCACGTAGCTGGTGGATTTAGTGGTGCAAGCTGAGGGAGTTTTATCCTGTTGCTTCACATTCCTCATAGGTAAAAGGACAAGGTCATGAGCCTAGAATGAGGAGGGGTGGGTGAAAGTGATGTCTGACAACTGAGAAACCTGAGGTGTGGCGAATCATTTTGGAAAGCAGCAGAGCATGCACACTAGGGTGTGTAGTAGAATGGCTCGGCAGTCTGAGAACTCATTTGAGATTTGCAGTCAAGAACTTTAAATTGGTTTGGTTTTTCTCACAAGCCCAGATTAATTGGATGCATATTTGGAACAGTTGCACAGTCAACCAGTACAATAGGAGGAGAGTGGAGGAAGGGAGTTCAAGGTGTTTTTCAGAAATGATTTAAAAACAGCACCATAGATTCATCTGAGTAAAGAAGAGGTTGCTATATTTGTGGGGTTTTATGGATGATGAAGAAAGTGGTATGTCCATGGATTGGAAATCCAAATGAGGTTTAAGAACTGCTAGTGAAGTTATTAGGATAAGTGAGCTGGAAGACTAAGAACCAAAGGTGTGAGCAGGGATTGCAGCTCTGCTCTAAGACATGGTGACCTGACGGTGGGAGGTGTGATACTGGGAGTGAGGTGTTGAGTGGGAGAAGAAGAGGCACTCTACCATTGTTGTGTGGGCCACCAACCTGACGATGCTGAGGCTGTGAAGGGTGGTGACCAGGGTATCATAAAGAGGGAGACACTGGGAGAAGGGTACTCCTCCATCCCTCTGCCCTTCCCGATCCCACCTCCTCCTCCAGCCTTCTTACTATGTGGTTCCCAAGCCTCTTTCCTTCTGGAACCACATCTTGAATATCTTCATGAATGGAATCCTGTCCAACATTTGTCTCTCCCTGGATTTCTTCCCTGAGCACCCAGCCAGGCCTTTCCCACTGACTTCATCATCTGGGTTTGCCAAAGCACCACAAACTCACACATTCTCTCCTCCTGTGGTTCCCCATGAGTCCCCAGATTGGGCCACACGCCAGCAACTCTGGCCTCTTTACTGCTCTGAAATATGCCCTCTTCTCTTCAGCTTCCTGAACTTGATCCATCTTTCTTTTAGATGTGGAAGCCTGAAGACACATCCACTTCCACAGGCCAAAGGCCCCTGCCCTTGACATGAGTGGCCTCTGTGTTCTTTGATCCACATTAGCACAGCACACGCATTAGCACGTGTATGAGCAAGATTACATAGATTTGCACTCAGCTCACTTCTCCACGCTAGTCATGACTGCTGAAAGAACTCAGCACAGGTCCTATGCAATTTGTAAGTGTAGATTTGAAAGACTTTAGTATTTCCAGACAATCAATCCTGAGGAATTAATCAATCCCCTGGCTATATGAGAAGGCCATACCAATCAAGGACCTTGGTCAGATGGGAGGGACATCTCTTAGGCAGACCTCTGGAATTAAGTCAGAATGAGAGAACAATTAGGCTGTGGCTTGTTATATAATCACAAATAAAGAGGAACAGATTTCTAACCTGACATAAATAGTGACAGATAGCAAATATGTCAACTTTGATTTCCGGGGAGATATTGTGCTTTTAATATGCCATTTATTGTTTGCTCCAAAATGCGCACTTGAAGGCATTTTTAAAGGGAATTTTTTTGAGTAGTCTGAACAATGTAAAACTGAATCTGTTCTATTTTTGAGTCCCCACACATAGCTGCAATAGGAAAAATCTTTCATGCTAATCCGTAGGAGTCTTCCAGTTCAAAAAGAAACGCTATTCCTTTTTCTATGGATTGCTTTTTATAGCTCATGGTTTACTAGTTACATGGGCTATGAGAACAGTGGTCCACACCATGACAAAACACCCCGCTGCTGGCAGCAAGGACCCTCATGTCTCAAGTCCCTCTTTACTTATTATGGTGAGACAGCAATGGAGCTTTTCTCAATTCATGAGGGCCAGTCCCACTGAACTGGGCACATCCTCTTGCCCTTCCCTGCTTTATATCTGAGGTACTAGCTAGAACTATGCTGTTTATCAAAATTTAACCCTTGGTATCAACAACCCAAGGAACGCTGAGAGCCCCCTACTTGCATTAGTAGGGAGTTCTCATTCATGAAGAACAGAGGGACCACCTCCGGATGGCACAGTGTGATCAAGCTTTAAACCCTATCTCCCCCCATAGAAATAACAGAAAAAATAAAATAAGGCCACAACAAACATGTGTAGTTTCATGGACCAGAAATGGGTCAGAAACACAGTCAGAAGGTTGGGGCCTGAGACTGAAAGCTTCAGCCACAGGCCTCTAGGCTTCAGAGGTGGAAACAGATTGGTGTTCTCTTACACTCTGCATGTGTTGGAGGACTGGAGCCAGGCTTTCTGCCTAACTCTAGGCCTGTGATGAGGCTGCTGAGGCTGGCATAAAGGCCATACCTGGGCCTGAGGGAGTCAGTTACTCATCAGTCACATGCATCTTGCCAGGACCTGGACAAGCCATGCTGCCTCAAGAACCTGGTTTTATAAACCGATGATGTCACTGCAGGGAAGGAACCCCAAGCTGTGGCTATGGCAATCATGGCCCCTGTGAAGCCACAGGCAATGAAAGCAATAGCAAAACTGCTACAATAGTGATTTTAGAGAAAAAACTAAAATTTGCTATTCAAGATTCATTTGCAAACTAAAGTTTAGAGCACACAGAAGAAACGAATACTAACCAAGAAAACTCAGCAATTAGAATGTTCACTCCTGACTAATGAAGTAATACAAAATACTAAAATGGCTACCATAGAAATATGTTTGTATCTTTGGAGAGCTAAAGGAAGGTGGGTCAGCACTAAAAAATAGGTAATTATGAAGGAAAGCATTGGTAACACGTGTGCATTAAAAAACAAACAAAAAAAACAAACACAAGTTTGAAATCTTAGAAATGTCAAATACAGCCGTTGAAATTTTAAAAAGCTATTGGAGGATAAGATAAACATTATCGAACACTTTCTTTCTGTGGAAGAAAATGGAGTAAATCAGAAGATAAAACTGAGTAATTCCTGTCTAGAACATAGGACAGAGAGAGAAAACAATTGAAGATATTAATTCATGGTTGAAAAGCTCACTGAGAAATTTCCAGATTGCAGGAAGAACTAAAAAACAGATTAATTAAAAATTAGCCTAATCATACTGGAGTGAAACTGAATAATATCAAAGGTAAAAAGAAAGTTTAAAAAGCTACCAGAGAAGACAGCTCGACAAATGGCTGATAATTAGGTAACAGATTTTTCATTAGTAGCAACAGATGCCAGAAGACAATGAAATAACTTTAGTCTTAAAATCACAGCTTCAAATCTAGAATTCTGTATGTTGAGTAGGAATCATTAGTCAGAAAGGAAATTTTTGAATACGAGAAAGGAAAAGGAATCAAAATAAGACAGGTGAAATTGATAGCTAAGATACATAAATTCAGGAGAAGCTAATTTTGGAAAGGATGGAGAAAACAAGAAGAGCTGGACAGAATTGGGAAGGGGCTTCCATTTCTTTAAGCCCAATAGTGATGTTCCCACACACCCAAGAACACAGTAGCATCTGACAAATCTTCATTCCCTCTTACTGGACTTTGATCTGATAATTAGACCCTTCACCTTAGTGTAAAGGCATTACAATAGGCAAATCCACATGAAATGAACCAGACAATACCTGGGAATTAAACTCTACTCTAGAGAAAGGTCTAGAGTGAAATTTGAAAGGACTTTATTTCATAGACCCAGAAGGAAGTAATACAATTTATGTAGCAAAAGCATTAATTTGATTCTCAGTGCTTGCAAAAAGCAGATTTGCTCACCTGCTTCATGTCTGGAAGAAAATCTCAGGGCTCAGGATTAGGAAAATCCAGTTTCCCTATTCTGAGGCTCTATGCAGGATTCAGAGGAATCCAAGCAGCTTGTCGTTTGGATTTCTTTCTCAGGGCCAGGGATCACCCAGAAATGCAGCAGAGAGTATCAACCCTATACCCAGTTAAGCTATCATTCAATAAGGGTGAAGCACAGATGTTTTCAAACATACAAAGACAAAGTAGTTTGCCATTCAAAAATGTTTCCTTAAAACAGGGTGGGAAGGATCTAGAGAGACAGAAGAAAAACTAGTAAGCAAAAAATATGTAAATCTGCTTATAAAATCTAATGAGCTTATTACAATTAAGAAAAGTAATAGCTATATTTTTTTTCATTTAAAAGAAAAGGTAAAATTAAAATACTACAGTAATAAAACAGTTGGAAACAGGAGATTTAGAGGGTAGTAAAAGCACTTAAAGATTCTTATTTTATTTAGGAATTCACAATGTGACGACCAGATTGTGAACTTAACAAGAGCAATTCTTATATAATGGTGATTTTAAAAATAGTAATAAGTCTAATTGTAGTGAGTTCAGTACAAGACAAGTTTTTCAATTTTGTTTCTCTATAATCATGAGTTGATAAATGGAAAAGAAGCTGGAAGAGCAGAAAGAGTATTGGGGTCCCCAGGAGTTTATATTTATTAATTTATTTCATGGACTGTATTATAGCATGTTTTTTTTATCCAAAGGTAGATGTGATTGCACTTAATTGTTTTAGAGATAGAAGAAGCAAGCTTAGAGAAAGCAGGGAGGGGTGTTTTGGAGATTTGGGGGGAGCAAGAAGAATGAGCTGTCTCAGAGAGAAGGAGACAAGATTGATGAAAGATTCCTGGCAACCTGGCCAGACAGGCTGAGTGTTCCACCTGACACTGGAGAAGACAAAGTGAAAATATGGCTGGAAGTCATGGCTGTGTTTTCTGCTCTGGTTGTGTTCAGCTGCTTGGATTCTGTCACTAATTAAGCAGATTGTTTAACCATAGCTAAGGGTTTCAAGAACAGGTATACTATTAGGAGAAAGGGGAAAGAACACTGAGATTATCTACAAGGAATGGTTATTGTGAGACCAGGATATTTAAGCCAGGAAAGGAGGGAAGATCGAGAAAATGGTGGTATGATAATTAATGGCTTGGAGGGCTCCACGGTCGAACTAGAGAAAGTGAGCTGGGACACCAAGAGCTTGTGGTCATAGAATAAGATGCTCACAATTAAGATTATGAAGGAAATGCTGCTGTTGACAAAGATCAGTTCTAGAATTTAACAATGGGAGGGGATTTCTGAGGTGACTTGGTAGAAAAGGGCATTGGTAGGGAGAAAGTGCAGGGATGAAGGGGCCTGGGTGTAGGGTGTGTTGGTCTACATGAATGTTAGAGTCACCAAATACAGTGACAGAAGTGATGGAGATGAAAGAGAAAGCCAGATGCTAAACTCTTTCAGGAATAATAGGGAGTACGAGAGTCACAAGAAGGACCTGAGCTTCAAAGTAGGGGGAGGTGGTTAATGAGGAAGGAGGAATGGTAGTCATGAAGTCATAATAAGGAAGAAGAAGACAAATTTTCCACATCTAGGCTTGGGAGTAATGGACTGCGGGGGAAAATAGCCACCACTTAAGATGGCCAAAGGTAAAGCAATGTCCTTAAGGAGGAAACAGTTTTCAGTTAGAGTGTTAAAGTAAATGACCCATTGAGAGGAGAGAGATGTGGCCCTAACCACAGTCTCTATGGGGCACAATTGGGAGATCTGGGGGGAGTTGGAAATACCTCTAATGACCACAAAGTTGGACCTGGGATGAGGCCTGAGGTGCACTGAGCTGCAGAGAATTATGAAATTAGCACTAATAATCTGTTAGGAGTATGTGAGTCAGTAGTTCTAATGATGGCATCTTTTGAGAAACTAGGCTGTATTGTACATGGCCAGAGGAGGGGTTTGGATGAACAAGCAGGAACCAGTGTAGAGCCCAAGTTGGGGAGGCAAAAGCAGGGCAGGGTATATGGCAGTATTTCTAGACTGAGTCCTCAGCTAAAGGGACCGACAGTGGCCTGGAGGTCCACAGAATGCCAGCCCACCTGACTTGGTGAACAGAATAATGAGCTTGTGATACAAAGCATGCATTTGCCTGGTGTGTTCTCTGTGTTGCATACTCCTCAGAATCTAGGATAACATTAAATGTTAAGTCAAGTGTTTGGTGTTTGTGATGTAGAAATCTTTCTCTCTAATGGGAAACCTGATTAGTCCTGAAGTCTTTATCCTCAGATCTTCTTTAAGGTACCTCGTGAATGGTATGAATCATGCCCAGTCCCAAAGTCACCTTTACTCCAATGGCTTTCACTCAAGCTATGTCCCCTCACCTCCTTTCAGTTGCTGCTGGGAAATGATGGATGGCCAGAATAATTGGGAGCCCCAAGATAGCCCTGGCTGAGTCAATAGGCATGTAATATCTCAAGGCCAACAAATGACCAATTCATGGAATGACTGGGTAGATTTCATCATGCTTCACACATCCAAGCTATGAGGAACCCATTTGTAGAATACTCTGGACCATTACTAATACCTCAGATCAAACCTTGAACCACTGAGTTGAACTACCCTGGCACAAGAAATCATGTATGCATTCATCAGTTCAACACCTCTCCACACGTCTTTTTGTTCTGGTAAGTCAAAGACTGTGACATACATGGGTCATGCTTTCAAGAAGGGGGACGAGTTGTCCAATATCCTTTCCAGTGCTGCAAAGAAAGTACATCAGATCCTTTGCAGTGACCTGTGGATGCAAGATGATGACAATCCAAAGACTGCTTGGCTGGAGACAGTAAACCAGTGTTAGTTGTTCATTTTAAAGGCCTTTTTGCTCAGCCTTGGTTGAGTCAGCTAACAGGGACCGTCTCAATATCTTTCCTTATTTTCTCTGTGCTCATTAAATATGTAAAAGTTCATTTAGAACTTGTGCTCTCTGAGCTCTTATGCTGCAGAGAGTACATCCAAACCTCTGGAACATTCCAGGCACATGTGCTGGCTTGGCTAGAGAGCTCGTGTTCTCTTAACTATGCCACGTGAAGCGAAACTTATGCTCAGTGATTTCCAGCTTGTCATTTTGCTCATTTCCTAGAGACTGTACATGCATATCAAATCAATGGACTTGCTTAAGATTTGCTGAATTCCTCCTTCTTATTGTTGACATTTTTATTCAAAAAGACAAAGTATGTGAGCCTTCTTATTCTTAGCTCTCCAAATCACTGTCTTACAGCTTTTACATTTTCTTGTCTAATCCTTTCACTGGATTTAGGAAGGTGTCACTTATTTGGTTGAAATGCTAATAATTATCTTGGATGATGCAGATTTCGTGATGTGTTAAAAATTCTCTTTGATCTGTCAACCTCTTTCTACGTATTTTGACATCAACTGCAATGCGTGGTACACAATGAATATGTATATAGAATTTTCTCTCTCTGTCTCTGTCTCTCTCTCTGGCCCTCTCTCCTTTTCTCTCTAACATACACATGCATGCATGTATGCATCCAAACTAACGTAAGCGTGGACATGTTCTTGGCAATAGATGGTTATACCAGAAATTGTGCAAGTCTCTCTGAAACTAGTAACAAAGGAAACAATTGAAAGAGTGTCAGAGAAAGGATGTTTACTATTTGTATATGATAGGATCTAAGAAGGAAAGAGATGACCAACTCAAACAAAAAAGTTTAATTAAGTGTTTTCAACAAATGTGTGGGCAGGGTTTGGGGAAATCAATGCAGAGGAATGGCTGCCCTGGGGCTCGCAGTCCTATCCTGAAGAAGCAAAAGGAGGGTGTCGTTAGCATCACCCGGTATCCAGCAAGGGTGGTTGTTGAGAGAAGGCTGCCTGACAGGGCTTGTGGGACAGGAGTTGGGCATGGCCAACCTGAAGTGACACAGCTGTGAGGATTCAGCTCCAGCCATCAGTGCTACTCATAGTGCCACCCCTTCGCCACACCTGACAGGGAGTCAGGGGGCAAGGGAGCCTCCTAGTACTCAGAGAGAGAGAAAAGGATCCACAGTGACAGAGGTGGTGCCCAGCACACTTTCTCTGCTCAGGGATTGTGTTCTGTTGTATCAGTTAGTTATTCGTTAACACCCTAATCTGGCTCTAAGAAGATTATGCCGTACTTGGTGCATTCAGAGGAAATTACACTCAAGGTTACTGTCACCTGCAGAAGCAAGTTTACAAAAGAGAATTCCTGCCTCTCTCTGCTGTACTCAGGGTATCAGATCTGTTAGGAGTGCAAGACATCTCAGTAGCATGAAACCCCTAGTAGCCAAAGACTACTCTTGGTCTCTTGGTCTCTTGGTCTCTCATTTGGTACATCCAAATTCAGGATAGAAATTGATGTTCCCAACATGGTGTTCTCTTGTTTCCATCTGCATTACTTAGCACAAAGGCATATACCATCTGGCTGTTCACACACACACACTCACAGTCTCATCACTTATGTTATTTCCATGGTTACTGGCAATAAGACCCAGGGCACTGGATACTCTACAATAACTAGAAGAATACTGAGTATATATTGAAACTCTGTCTCACCTTTATAAAGAAATACTGATTCCCAAAAGTAACCTCTCCTGTATTTGGAAAGTAGTCCAAAGCCTGAGAAGAAGACCCTAAAAGTGATTTTTCTCTTTGTAACTAAGAAGTATGCACTCCCTAGCAAGAAATTTGCATTAAATTGGCAATGTGTTAAGGGATAATAGGAAATTTATTTGTTTGTTCGTTGTTTTACTTTTCTGCCATAAATGCATTCATTTTTAAGAAAGGCCAAATTTCACCCTGAATCAGAACAGCAAAAACCACTGAAGACAAATGTTATGGCTGTACCCAATCCCAGAGTCACAATGAAGAAACAAAGAACCTTCATTTGGTGTAATGTACCCACCTAAGGTGGTTCTGCTGTGGCCCCTGCCAGAAAATGGGGGGAGATGGAGACCTCAGGAGGGTCCTCTTGGCTAATGATGCTAGATGAGCAAGTCTCAAAGTAAGCTCTGCCTATTGTTAGTGATGCCAACAGATGTTACATAAAAAAAGGAACCATAGTCAGACAGGTTTGAGAAATGTCAGGTTCCATGATATTAAAATAAATTACTTTAATTGGGAACTTTGTGAATCTCCAAGAGACTGACATGGTACACACAAAATTATTCAAAATAATTTGACAATGGAGTCCTTTTTTTAAATTTTTAAATTAAACATCTAGGAAGGAATAATGTTCCCTGAAACATACTTTGAAAAATAACAATCTGAATTTTTCATATTCCTAATATGTGTGCCAAGAGCCTGCTCTTCAGAGATAACCAAGATAAAGAAACCAGCACTTACTGTTTGTGGAGCTAAAGATAATGCTATCAGAATCAACTTCTCAGAATATCTGATATACAAGCATTTTGAAAGATGTCACTCATGAAACAAGGACAAAAACATGGGCAATGTGTGTAAATTTTATAAATGAATGGATTAAAATTTTAAATGAAGTATAGTTGATTTACAATGTTATATTAGTTTCAGGTGTACAATATAGTGATTTGATTTTTTTGTAGATTATACTCCATATAAAGTTATTACAAAATGTTGGTTATATTCCCTGTGCTGTACATTACATCCTTGTATCTTATTTATTTTATAAGTAATAGTTTGTACCTCTTAATCCCCCACTCCTATCTTACCCCTCTCCCCACTGATAGCTACTAGCTTGTTCTCTGTATCTATGAGTCTGTTTCCATTTTATTATATTTATTTGTTTATTTTATTTTTTCTTCAACATATAAGTGAAAACATACAGTATTTGTCTTTCTCTGTCTGACCTATTTCACTAAGCATAATACCCTCCAGGTCCATCAGTGTTGTTGCAAATGGAAAAATTCCATTCTTTTATGGCTGAGTAATATCCCATTATATATATATATATATATATATATACATAGAGAGAGATATAGATAGAGATAGATACAGATCACAACTTCTTTATCTATTCATCTTATGATGGACACTTAGGTTGCTTCCATACTGTGGCTATTGTAAATAATGCTGTGAGGAACATTGGGGGACATATATAATTTTGGGTTTTTTGTTGTTGCTTTTTTTTTAATACAGCAGGTTCTTATTAGTCATCCATTTTATACACATCAGTGTATACATTGTCAATCCCAATCTCCCAATTCATCACACCACCACCCCCATGCACAGCCGCTATCCCCCCTTGGTGTCCATACGTTTGTTCTCTACATCTGTGTCTCAATTTCAGCCCTGCAAACTGGTTCACCTGTACCATTTTTCTAGGTTCCACATATATGCATTAATATACAATATTTGTTTTTCTCTTTCTGACTTACTTCACTCTGTATGACAGTCTCCAGATCCATCCACGTCTCTACAAATGACCAAGTGATCCAATTTCATTCCTTTTTATGGCTGAGTAATATGCCATTGTATATATGAACCACATCTTCTCGTCTGTCGATGGGCATTTAGGTTGCTTCCATGACCTGGCTATTGTAAATAGTGCTGCAATGAACATCGGGGTCCATGTGTCTTTTTGAATTATGGTTTCCTCTGGGTATATGCCCAGTAGTAGGATTGCAGGGTCATATGATAATTCTATTTTTAGTTTTTTAAGGAACCTCCATACTATTCTCCATAGTGGCTGTAACAATTTACATTCCCACCAACAGTGCAAGAGGGTTCCCTTTTCTCCACACCCTCTCCAGCATTTCTTGTTTGTAGATTTTCTGATGATGCCCATTCTAACTGGTGTGAGGTGATACCTCATTGTAGTTTTGAATTGCATTTCTCTAATAATTAGTGATGTTGAGCAGCTTTTCATGTGATTCTTGGCCATCTGTATGTCTTCTTTGGAGAAAAGTCTATTTAGGTCTTCTGCCCATTTTTTGATTGGGTTGTTTGTCTTTTTAATATTGAGCTGCATGAGCTGTTTATATATTTTGGAGATTAATCCTTTGTCTGCTGATTCATTTGCAAATATTTTCTCCCATTATGAGCGTTGTCTTTTCGTCTTGTTTATGGTTTCTTTTGCTGTGCAAAAGCTTTTAAGTTTCATTAGGTCCCATTTGTTTGTTTTTGTTTTTATTTCCATTACTCTAGGAAGTGGATCAAAAAAGATCTTGCTGTGATTTATGTCACAGAGTGTTCTTCCTATGTTTTCTTCTAAGAGTTTTAGAGTCTCCAGTCTTACATTTAGGTCTCTAATCCATTTTGAGTTTATTTTTGTGTATGGTGTTAGGGAGTGTTCTAATTTTATTCTTTTACATGTAGCTGTCCAGTTTTCCCAGCACCACTTATTGAAGAGACTGTCTTTTCTCCATTGTACATTCTTGCCTCCTTTGTCGTAGATTAATTGACCATAGGTGCGTGGGTTTGTCTCTGGGCTCTCTATCTTGCTCCATTGATGTATATTTCTGTTTTTGTGCCAGTACCATATTGTCTTGATTACTGTAGCTTTGAGGTATAGTCTGAAGTCAGGGAGTCTGATTCCTCCAGCTCCGTTTTTTTTCCCTCAACATTGCTTTGGCTATTCAGGGTCTTTTGTGCCTCCATACAAATTTTAAGATTTTTTGTTCTAGTTCTGTAAAAAATGCCATTGGTAATTTGATAGGGACTGCATTGAATCTGTAGATTGCTTTGGGTAGTATAGCCATTTTCACAACATTGATTCTTCCAATCCAAGAACATGGTATATCTCTCCATCTGTTAGTATCATCTTTAATTTCTTTCATCAGTGTCTTATACTTTTCTGCATAAAGGTCTTTTGTTTCCCTAGGTAGGTTTATTCCTAGGTATTTTATTCCTTTTCTTGCAATGGTAAATGGGAGTGTTTCCTTAATTTCTTTTTCAGATTTTTCATCATTAGTGTATAGGAATACAAGAGATTTATGTGCATTAATTTTGTATCCTGCAACTTTACCAAATTCATTGATTACCTCTAGTAGTTTTCTGGTGGCATCTTTAGGATTCTCTATGTATAGTATCATGTCATCTGCAAACACTGACAGTTTCACTTCTTCTTTTCAATTTGTATTCCTTTTATTTCTTTTTCTTCTCTGATTGCCATGGCTAGGAATTCCAAAACTATGTTGAATAATAGTGGTGAGAGTGGACATCCTTGCCTTGTTCCTGATCTTAGAGAAAATGCTTTCAGTTTTTCACCATTGAGAATGATGTTTGCTGTGGGTTTGTTGTATATGGCCTTTATTATGTTGAGGTAGTTCCCTCTATGCCCACTTTCTGGAGAGTTTTTATCATAAATGGGTGTTGAATTTTGTCAAAAGTTTTTTCTGCACCTATTGAGATGATCATATGGTTTTTATTCTTCAGTTTGTTAATATGGTGTATCACATTGATTGATTTGCATATATTGAAGAATCCTTGCATCCCTGGGATAAATCCCACTTGATCATGGTGTATGATCCTTTTAATGTGTTGTTGGATTCTGTTTGCCAGTATTTTGTTGAGGATTTTTTCATCTATATTCATCAGTGATATTGGTCTGTAATTTTCTTTTTTTGTAGTTTCCTTTTCTGGTTTTGGTGTCAGGGTAATGATGGCCTCGTAGAATGAGTTTGGGAGTGTTCCTTCCTCTGCAACTTTTTGGAAGAGTTTGAGAAGGATGTGTGTTAGCTCTTCTCTAAGTATTTGATAGAATTCACCTGTGAAGCTATCTGGTCCTGGACTTTTGTTTGTTGGAAGATTTTAATCACAGTTTCAATTTCATTATTTGTGATTGGTCTGTTCATATTTTCTATTTCTTTCTGGTTCAGTCTTGGAAGTTTATACCTCTCTAAGAATTTGTCCATTTCTTCCAGGCTGTCCATTTTATTGGCATAGAGTTGCTTGTAGTAGTCTCTTAGGATGCTTTGTATTTCTGTGGTGTCTGTTGTAACTTCTCCTTTTTCATTTCTAATTTTATTGATTTGAGTCCTCTCCCTCTTTTTCTTGATGAGTCTGGCTAAAGGTTTATCAATTTCGTTTATCTTCTCAAAGAACCAGCTTTCAGTTTTATTGATCTTTGCTATTGTTTTCTTTGTTTCTATTTCATTTATTTCTGCTCTGAACTTTATGATTCCTTTCCTTCTGCTAACTTTGGGTTTTGTTTGTTCTTCTTTCTTTAGTTCCTTTAGGTGTAAGGTTAGATTGTTTAACTGAGATTTTTCTTGTTTCTTGAGGTAGCCCTGTATAGCCATAAACTTCCCTCTTAGAATTGCTTTTGCTGCATCCCATAGGTTTTGGATCATCATGTTTTCATTGTCATTTGTCTCTAGGTATATTTTGATTTCCTCTTTGATTTCTTCAGTGATCTCTTGGTCATTTAGTATGTATTGTTTAGCCTCCATGTGTTTGTGTTTTTTATGTTTTTTTCCCTGTAATTGATTTCTAATCTCCAAGGGTTGTGGTCAGAAAAGATGCTTGATGTGATTTCAATTTTCTTAATTTACTGAGGCTTGATTTGTAACCCAAGATCTGATCTATCCTAGAGAATGTTCCATGCACACTTAAGTGTAATCTGCTGTTTTTGGATGGAATGTCCTATAAATATCAATTAAATCTATCTGGTCTATTGTGTCATTTAAAGCTTGTGTTTCCTTACTAATTTTCTGTTTGTATGATCTGTCAATTGGTGTAAGTGAGTTGTTAAAGTCCCTCATTATTATTGTGTTACTTTCGATTTCCTCTTTTATAGCTGTTAGCAGTTGCCTTATGTATTGAGGTGCTCCTATGTTGGGTGCATATATATTTATAAGTGTTATATCTTCTTCTTGGATTGATCCTTTGATCATTATGTAGTGTCCTTTCTTGTCTCTTGCAACATTTTTTATTTTAAAGTCTATTTTATCTGATATGAGTATCACTACTCCAGTATCAAAAGAAACTCCAGGTTTCTTTCGATTTACATTTGCATGGAATATATTTTTCCATCCCCTCACTTTCAGTCTGTATGTGTCCCAAAGTCTGAAGTGGGTCTCTTGTAGACAGCATATATATGGGTCTTGTTTTTGTATACATTCAGCAAGCCTGTGTCTTTTGGCTGGAGCATTTAATCCATTCACGTTTAAGGTAATTATCGATATGTATGTTCCTATTACCATTTTCTTAATTGTTTTGGGTTTGTTTTTGTAGGTCCTTTTCTTCTCTTGTGTTTCCCACTTAGAGAAGTTCCTTTAGCATTTGTTGTAGAGCTGATTTGGTGGTGCTGAATTCTCTTAGCTTTTGCTTGTCTCTAAAGCTTTTGATTTCTCCATCAAATCTGAATGAGATCCTTGATGGGTAGAGTAATCTTGGTTGTAGCTTCTTCCCTTTCATCACTTTAAGTATATGCCACTCCCTTCTGGCTTGTAGAGTTTCTGCTGAGAAATCAGCTGTTAACCTTATGGGAGTTCCCTTGTATGTTATTTCGTTTTTCCCTTGCTGCTTTCAATAATTTTTCTTTGTCTTTAATTTTTGCCAATTTGATTACTATGTGTCTTGGTGTGTTTCTCCTTGGGTTTATCCTGTATGGGACTCTCTGTGCTTCCTGGACTTGGGTGGCTATTTCCTTTCCCATGTTAGGGAAATTTTCAACTATCATCTCTTCAAATATTTTCTCTGGTCTTTTCTCTCTCTCTTCTCTTTCTGGGACCCCTATAATGCGAATGTTGTTGCGTTTAATGTTGTCCCAGAGGTCTCTTAGGCGGTCTTCATTTCTTTTCATTCTTTTTCTTTATTCTGTTCCGCAGAAGTGAATTCTACCATTCTGTCTTCCAGGTCACTTTTCCGTTCTTCTGCCTCAGTTATTCTGCTATTGATTCCTTCTAGTGTATTTTTCATTTCAGTTATTGTATTGTTCATCTCTGTTTGTTTGTTCTTTAATTCTTGTAGATCTTTATTAAACATTTCTTGCATCTCCTCAATCTTTGCCTCCATTCTTTTTCAGAGGTCCTGGATCATCTTCACTATCATTTTTCTGAATTCTGTTTCTGGAAGGTTGCCTATCTCTACTTCATTTAGTTGTTTTTCTGGAGTTTTATCTTGTTCCTTCATCTGGTACATAGCCCTCTGCCTTTTCATCCTGTCTATCATTCTGTGAATGTGATTTTTGTTCCACAGGCTGCGTGATTGTAGTTCTTCTTGCTTCTGCTGTCTGCCCTCTGGTGGATGTGGCTATCTAGGAGGCTTGTACAAGTTTCCTGATGAGAGGGACTGGTGGTGGGTAGAGCTGGCTGTTCCTCTGCTGGGTAGAGTTCAGTAAAACTTTAATCTGCTCTTCTACTGATGGGTGGGGCTGTGTTCCCTCCCTGTTGGTTGTTTGGCCTGAGGCGACCCAGCACTGGAGTCTGCCTTGGCTCTTTGGTGGTGGACTCTGGGAAGGCTCACACCAAGTAGTACTTCCCAGAACTTCTATTGCCAGTGTCCTTGTCCTCACAGTGAGACAGAGCCACACCCCACCTCTGCAGGAGACCCTCCAACACTAGCAGGTAGGTCTGGCTCAGTCTTCTATGGGGTCACTGCTCCTTCCCCTGGGTCCTGATGTGCACACTATTTTGTGTATGCCCTCCATGAGTGGAGTCTCTGTTTCTCTCAATTCCGTTGAAGTCCTGCAATCAAATCCCACTAGCCTTCAAAGTCTGATTCTCCAGGAATTCCTCCTCCCATTGACGGACCCCCAGGTTGGGAGGTCTGACGTGGGGCTCAGAACCTTCACTCCAGTGGGTGTACTTCTGTGGTATAAGTGTTCTCCAGTTTGTGAGTCACCCACCCAGCAGTTATGGGATTTGATTTTATTGTGACTGTGCCGCTCCTACCATCTCATTGTGGCTTCTCCTTTGTCTTTGGATGTGGGGTATCTTTTTTGGTGAGTTCCAGTTTCTTCCTGTCAATGATTGTTCAGCAGTTAATTGTGATTCTGGTGTTCTCACAAGAGAGAGTGAGAGCACATACTTCTACTCTGCCATCTTGAACCAATCTCTCCTATCTTTTTGAAGTAGTGTTTTTGTTTCCTTTGGATATATACCCAGGACTGTATTTGCTGGATCAGACAGTTGTTCTATTTTTAATTTTTTGAGGAACATCCAAACTGTTTTCCATAGTGGCTATACCAATTTACATTCCCCCTTTCTCCCTATCCTAGGCAATATTTATAAGTTTTTTTGTTTTTTTGACAATATCCATTCTGACAGGTGTGAGGTGATACCGCATTTTGGTTTTGATTTGCATATTCCTCATGATTAGTGATGTTGAACATCTTTTCATATGCCTGTTGGCCATCTGTATGTCTTCCTTGTAGAAAGATCTATTCAGGTATTCTGCCCATTTTTAATTGGGTTGTTTGTTTTTTTGAAATTAAGTTGTATGACATCTTTATATATTTTGGATATTAACTCCTTGTCAGACATATTAATTGCAAATATCTTTCCCCATTCAGTAGGTTGTCTTTTCATTTTATTGATGATTTCCTTTACTGTGTAAAAGTGTTTAAGTTTAATTAGGTTCCATTTATTTCACTTTGCTTTTATTTCTTTTGCCTTAGGAGACAAATCAAAAAAAAAAATGTACTGCTAAGACTTACGTCGAAGAATGTACTGTCTATGTTTTCTTCTAAGAGTTTTGTGGTTTCAGGTCACACAATTAGATCTTTATTCCAGTTTGAGTTTATTTTTGTATACAGTGTGAGAAAATATTCTAATTTCATTCTCTTACATGTAGCTGTCCAGTTTTCCCAACACCACTTATTGAAGAGACTGTCTTTTCCCCATTGTATATTTCTGCCTCCTTTGTCATAGATTAATTAACCATATGTGCATGGGTTTATTTCTGGGCTCTCTATTCTTTTCCATTGATCTATTTGTCTGTTTTTGTGCTAGTACAATACTTTTTAGATTACTGTAGCTTTTGTCCTATAGTCTGAAGTCAGGGAGCATGATACCTGCAGCTTTGTTCTTTTTTTTCAAGATTGCTTTTGCTTGTCAGGGTCTTTTGTGGTTTCTACAAATTTTAGGATAATTTGTTCTAGTTTTGTGAAAAATATCATGGGTATTTTTATAGGGATTACATTGAATCTATGGATTGCTTTAGGTAGGATGGACACTTTAACAATACTAATTCTTCCAATCCATGAGCATAGGATATCTTTCCATTTCTTTGTGTCATCTTCAATTTCCTTCATCAATGTCTTAGAGTTCAGAGTATAGGTCTTTCACCTCCTTGGGTAAGTTTGTTCCTAGGTATTTTATTCTTTTTGATGCCACTATAAATGAGATTGTTTTCTTGCTTTCTCTTGGTTCATTTTAGTGTATAGAAAAGCAACAGATTTCTGTATATTAATCTTGTATCCTGCAACCTTGCTGAATTCATTTATTAGTTCTAGCAGTTTTTGTTGTTGTTGTTGTTGGAGACTTGAGTGTTTTCTATATATAGTATCATGTTATCTGCAAATAATTACAGTTTTACTTCTTCCCTTCCAATTAGGATGCCTTTTATTTGTTTTTATTTTCTGACTGCTGTGGCTAGGACTTTAACAATACTATGTTAAACAGAAATGGTGAGAGTGAGCATTCTTGTCTTGTTACTAATTTTAGAGGAAAAGCTTTCAGTTTTTCACCATTGAGTATAATGTTAGTTGTGGGTTTGTCATAAATTGCCTTTATTATGTTGAATATGTTCCCTCTATACCAACTTCGTTGAGAGTTTTTATCATGAAAGGTGTCTTGTTTGTAGTGTAGTTGTATGGACTTTGTGTAAGGGTAATAGTGGCCTTGTAGAATGAATTTGGGAGAGTTCCCTCCTCTTCAGTTTTTTGGGGTAGTTTGAGAAGAATAAGTATTAACTCTTCCTTACATGTTTGGTAGAATTCCTTTGTGAAGCTGTCTGGCCCTGGACTTTTGTTTTGGGGAGGTTTTTGATTACTGATTCAATTTCAATATTATTAATTGATCTTTTCAGATTACCTATTTCTTCCTGATTTAGTTTGAAATACTATATGTTTCTAGGAATTTATCCATTTCCTCTAGGTTGTCCAATTTGTAGTCATATATCTATTCATAGTATTCTCTTATGATTGTATTTCTGTGATACTAGCTGTAATTTCTCCTCTTTCATTTCTTATCTTGTTTATTTTGGTCCTGTCCCTTTTTTTTCTTAATGAGCCTGGCTAAAAGCTTATCAATTTTGTTTGAAAATATCCAGCTCTTTGTTTCTCTGATCTTTTCTATGATTTGTTTGGTCTCTAGTTTATTTCCTTCCTAGTCTTTATTATTTCCTTCCTTCTTCTGACTTTGGACATAGTTTTTTTCTTCTTTTCTAATTCATGTAGATGGTAAGCTAGGTTGTTTATTTGAGATTTTTCTTGTTTCTTGAGTTATGCCTGTATTGCTGTAAACTTACCTCTTCAAACTGCTTTTGTTGCACCCCCTAGGTTTTGGAAAGTTGTGTTTTTATTTTCATTTGCCTCAAGGTATTTTCTGATTTCCTCTTTGATTTCATCATTGACCCATTGATTTTTTTAGTTGCATGTTGTTCAGTCTCCATTTATTTGTGATTTTCCCATTTTCCTTTTTGTAATTGATTTTTAGTTTCTCACCACTGTAGTAGAAAAAGAAGCTTAATGTAATTTCTGTCCTCTTAAATTTGTTGAGACTTGTTTTGGGCCTAGCATGTGATCTATTCTGGAGACTGTTCCATGTGCACTTGAAAAGAGTATGTATTCTGCTTTTTCTTAGAAGCAATGTCCTGTAGATATCTATTAAGTCCTACTGATATAATGTGTCATTTAAGGCCATTGTTTCCTTATTGATTTTCTGTCTGGATGATCTGTTCACTGATGTAAGTGGGGTGCTAAAGTTCCTACTATTATATTGTCAATTTCTCTCTTTATGTCTGTTAATACTTTATATATTTAGGTGCACCTATATTAGGTGCATATATGTTAATGGGTGTTATATCCTCTTCTTTTATTGATCCCTGTATCATTATGTAATGTATTTATTTGTCTTTTTTATGGACTTTGCTTTAAAGTATACTTTGTCTGATATGAGTATTGCTAACCCAGTTTTCTTTTCATTTCCATTTGCCATCCTCTCACTTTCAATCAATTCTCACTTTCAAGAACTCTGAAGTGAGTTCTTCTAGGCAGCATATAGATGATTCTTGTATTTTTTATCCAATCAGCCACCCTATGTATTTTGATTGAAACATTTAGCCCATTGATATTTAAAATGCAATCAGTGATAGGTATGTACTTACTGCCATTTTGTTATTTGTTTTCTGATTGTTTTTGTAGCTCTTCTCTGTTCTTTTCTTCTTCTTTTAGTCTCTTCCCTTGTGGTTTGATTTTCTTTAATGTTGTGTTTGTGTTCCTTTCTCTCTAGTTTTTGTATATCTATTGTAGGTTTTTGATTTGTGTTTACCATGTAGTTTATATATGTTGACCTATAACTATATCTACTTGTTTAAAACTCATAGTAACTTAAGTTCAAACACATTCTAAAAGATCTATGTTTTTTACTACAATCCCCCCACATTTTGTGTTTTGATGTCGTATTTTACATATTCATGTCCATCCCTTAAATGTTTATTGTAGTCATAGTTCATTTCACAATTTTGTCTTTTAACCTTTACACTAGCTTACTTAAGTGGTTGATCCACAGCCTTTAATATGTATTTGTTTTTACCATTGGAACTTTTTCCCTCCTATAATTTCTTATTTCCATTGTAGCCTTTTCTTTTTCACTTAAAGAAGACTCTTTAATACTTCTCAGGAAGTCAGTTTAGCATTGATTAACTTTTTAAGTTTTTGCTTGTCTGGGTATCTTTTTATCTCTCCTTCAATTGTGAGTAATAACCTTGCTGAATAGAGTATCCTATGTTGTAGGTTTTTTCTTTCAGTGCTTTAAATATATTATGTCACTCCCTTTTAGCCTGTCTTTAGAAGTTTCTCCTTATCTTTAAATTTTTCCATTTTATTTATGATATGTTTTGTTTGGGTCTCTTTGGGTTCATCTTGTTTGGAACTCTCTGTGCTTCTTATACCTTGATATCTGTTTCCTTCTTAAAATTTTGGAAGTTTTCAGCCATAATTTTATCAAATACATTTTCTACACCTTTCTCTCTCTCTTCTCCTTCTGGGATGCCCATAATGCCAATGTTAGGTACCCTTGATGTTGTCCAAGAGGTCACTTAAACTATTTTCATTTTTTAATTCATTTTTCTTTTTGCTGTTCTGAGTGAATGATTTCTATTTTTCTATACTCCAGATTGCTTTTATTTTTTTTTCCAAGATTTATTTATTATTTATTTATTTATTTAATTTATTTTTGACTTTGTCGGATCTTACTGCCCATATGTAACCAGACTTTTGAAGCCTCTTGTCCATTACCAGCAGTTGGTCAATCTCAGTGCTGAAGAGAAGGAGGGGCACTGTCAGGCCTATAAAGAAAATTTCCATGAGGGCCTTCCAGGAGTGAAGGCTCTGAGACTTAAGGAAAGAATGTTCTAAAGATACTTCCACCACATGTCTTTTCCTACTAATCCTCAGGTCCTCATAAACAAGGAAACTTAAAGCTCTCTAAATCTTCTATTTTTCTAAAATTAAAAACACAATGAAATGTCTTTAACTTGCTCCATGTGTCTGAATGCACAATTGGTTTAAGAAGATTTGAGATTGGGAAGCACATGTTGCAATGACTGTAAGGCCCATGCTTGGGGGGATGGGGGGAGAGGGGGACGGGATTGAGGAGGTACCGGACAGAACATGGTTTGGTGGGTAGGGGCAGGGCTCTGAGGGGTTGTGGGATTACCACCTACTGAAGCAGATGCCACACTGCAGTCTGAAGATTCTTCATCTGGGGGTAAGTGCTGGGATCTCAGCTATGCCTGAGAAGAGCTTGATGAAAAAGGAGAATTGAACACCCAGAGCTACACGGGACTGTGTGCACAAGGCATTTCCTGATAACTCTAAGGCTGATGCAGATTTGTTTTAGAATGAATTTGTTTAGCTCTCAATGTTTTAATTCATTCAAAAAAGTTGAGATCAAGATGGCAGAGTAGTAGGATGTTGGGCTCACCTCTCCTTAAGAACACATCAAAACTACAACTACATATAGAGCAACTCTCACTGAGATTGACCTGGGAAGTAGCAAACCAAGTCTTCTACAACCAAGGCTGTAAAGAAGTATACACACGGAGTTTGGTAGGAAGGGAGGAGAAACAATATGATTGGGACACACACCCGTAGTGGGGGACACAGAAGAGGAGGGGGATATCACAGGCTCCAAGGTCCTCCCTGGGGAGCAAGAGTTCGAGCCACATGTTAGACACCTTAGCCCTGGGGTCAAATACCAAGAAGACAAACCCCCTTAGCCAGTTTGAAAACCAATGGGGCCTACTAGAGGGTGGTACAAAGCTGAGACTCCACACTTGAAGAGCATGTGCATAGTCTTGCTTACTCCTGGTCACAGCATGGAGACAGCAAATTGAAAACTGCCTGGGGCTCTGGCTGGCTTGCCAGGACTGCCCCAGCATGCCCCCAGGCCTGCAGTGGACTCCTGCTCCAGCCCTTTTTGCTCCAGTGCTGCTCTCCACAAGGGTGGAGGCTGTCATTATCAATGAGAGTACTCACACTTGGAGGGAATGGAGCTGACATAGACCCTGCCCCTGCCTCTGACCAGGGATGAGGTAGCCATTGCCAGCAGGAGCATCCCTGTGCACAGTTGGGAGGGGTCAGGTCCAGCTCAGTAGTGTGGCACCCACCCTTCCAGCCCTCACCCAGCCTCTATCCAAGGCATGCACAAGGGGGGAATAAGTAAAACCAGCACAGAAGTGCAGCCCCAAGCCCTCAGACCCCTGCCACTATTCCAACAAAGGCAGAGACTACCATCACACACATGGGAGAAATCCAACTCCCTAAGGGCTTCTGCTTCAGCCCATTGAGCCCTTCCCCCAATAGGGCAGTGACAGTCACTGAGCATAGGAGAAGCCCCAGGAAGAAACTGGCTATTGCTCTAGCCCCTCCAACTACAGCCCTACCTCCCATCAAGGTGGTAGCTGACAGCAATACCCAGGGGAAGACACAGCTGTGCTCACTTCAGATTCAGCTATCCCACCAAAGCCACTGAGCATATGCACACTGCATAAGGATGCTCTCACACAAGGACATACATTCAAGACTGGTGTAGGTAACTGCTTCACCCAATTTCATAAAGACAGAGAAAGTTAAACAAAATGAGAGGATAGGTGAGAATATGTTTCAAATGAAAGAAAAAGAAAATGACCCTGAAAAAAAAATCTCTAATGAAACAGAGATCATTTACCTGATAGAAAGTTCAAAGCAATAGTAAGAGGAATGCTAACTGAACTGGGAAGAGAATAGATGAACACGGTGAGAATATTAACAGAAAACTAGAAAATATAAAAAAGAACCAGTCAGAGATGAACAATACAATAACTGAAATAAAAAATGCATGAGAGAGAATTAACAGCAGATTAGGTGATACAGAAGAACATAAAAGCAGGGCTTCACTGGTGGTCCAGTGGTAAGGAATCTGCCTTACAATGCAGGGGACACGGGTTTGATCCCCAGTAAGGGAACTGAGATCCCACATGCTGCGGGGCAACTAAGCCTGCGCGCCACAACTACTGAGCTCGCACTCCTCAGCTAGAGAGCCTGCGTGCCACAAACTACAGAGCCCAGGCGCTGTGTAACCCATGCACCACAACTACAGAGCCCATGCGCCCTGGATCTTGTGCACCACCACTAGAGAAGAGAAAACCCACACGTCACAACTAGAGAGAAACTTGTGCATCGCAATGAAGAGCCCGCACACTGCAACAAAAGATCCCACATGCTTCAACAAAGATCCCTTTATAGAGGTATACAGAAAATGCGGTGAGAGTCCAGGTGAAGGAGTGAGAAACTCAATGTTGAGTTATGGGTAAGACTTCCTGAAAATGTGAATGTTTAGATGCAGCATAGAGTCCCTAGCATTTCATGAGGCTAAAGGAAGGCAGACGTGCCCCTGGGAGTGCAGAGAATATAGGTCAGGGGTGAAACATGTTGAAGAAAAGGGAAGGAAGGCAGCTGGAGAAGAGGCGTATGGTAAAGCCAGTTACCCACATGAGCAACTGTAGTGAATTCTGCAGGGAACCTGGAAATGATAAGGAACAGACATCTTGGAGTGAGGGAGCTGGGGTATTTACATAGTCTTGGGCTGCAGGCTACTGGAGAGTGTGGTGGAGCTTGGGCTACCACTGGAATGGCAGAAGAGCCTTTGGCTGGGCTTTGGAGAATTCTTGCAGCCTCATACAGGCAGGCGCTGACAGTCACAGATTAGTGTATCTTTCTGAATAATGAAGCCCAAAAGATTTGGGCAGTGTGAAGACAGGTTCTGCTACACAGGGTTGTTGGGGGAGCAGTTCCAAAGGCTTCAGCAGGTGACCTGGATGAAAGAGTCAACTATTGAGAATGTGGAAAAAGAAGAAGAGGTGATAACAAAAAGTCTAGCTGAAGTGGATAGTTCTGGTATAGCCAAAGGAGAGACTACAGAGAAAGAAGCAAGTTTAAAGAAATGACAAGTTAAGTTTTGGACTTTTGTGTCTGTGCTAAAACTGAATGGTTATATTTAGTAAGCAATTTGGATTATGAAATTGTTGCTGAGGTCTTAAGTATGTAAAAAGTCACAGAGCCCGAAATGAGAAGAGAAGAAGAAAGTCAAGGGCATTCTATTGGTGTCTCTATTGTCAAACATAATTCTCTGTAATAGGTCTGTGGCTGAAGAGAGATAGACACATATTAACTAGAGAAAAAATAACGATATTGAGCATCATGCCATCAGCACTACTCTGTGTCATGGAGATGTTTGTTGTGTTGACAGGGAATGAAGCTGTTAAGACTTCAAGAGAAGGAGAGGACTGAAGAACACTGCTTTTAAATTTGTTTTCTAGGAGATTCATGTTATGTTGCTAATCAACAGTTCTGCTTTGACAGTTTTCATTTCCTATAAATATAGATCCCAATAAGAGTGTCCAATGTTTCCTGACTCAAATCCAGAAGGAGCAGGTGTGTTCACTGGGTGAGTCATGCCATTAGCAGCCAAGACTAGGACACGGCTGCAGAGGCACTGAAGGGAATAAAAGCAAGCTAGAAGGAGGGCCAGGCTTCTGAGATCACAGTTATTTGGAATTTGGGGATTCTGATAGGTGTGGTTCTTGTTTTTCATTTCTGCTAAAAGCAATAGCACCATCCGGTGTTCCACGGAAATTTTCTACATAAATAGATGAATATGTTTTTTATCGATTCATCTATTGATAGACATTTAAGCTGTTTCCACATTTGACTGTGGATAAAAAAATGAGAGAGAAATGGAGATAAAAACAATGGAATATTATTCAGCTTTTAAAAGAAATCCTACCACATATGACAACATGAATGAACCGAGAGGGCATTGTGCTAAGTGAAATAAGCCAATCACAGGACAAGTACTTTATGAGTCCACTTACATGAGAAGCAGAGAGTGACATACTGGTTGCCAGGGGCTGGAGGAGGGGGAGTGGGGAGCTGCTGTTTGATGGATATAAAATTTCAGTTATGCAAGATGAATGAGCCCTAGCGATCCACTGTACAACACTATGCCTCTGGTTAACCATACTGTACCACGCCCTTAAACATCTATTAAATGAGTAGATCTTATATTAAGTGTTTTTACCATAATCAAATAAAAGAAATAGATGAATATTTGATCAATCTAAAGACCTTTCTTATTTCCTTCAAATTCACAAGATACATGGGCACTGATATGTTGTCCATATCGGTTTCCAAGTCAAAATACCCACTTTACCAAAAGCACCTCAGAGGAAGCTCTTTCATAAAGAAGTAACATATATATATAACTATGTTAAGGACACTTCATTCTAAATAAACACATTGACAAATTAGTTAAAATAATGATGAAAACACATGTAATTTCACATGTTTCATTTGAAGGTCTTTGTCTTAAAACAGTGATGCAAGAGAGTCTTAAAATACTTTTGGAGATAACAGTAGTTTCTGGGGCTAAGGTCCATGTTCATCAATCTTGTAAACCACAAAGTTATGTTTAGACACAATGTTTAGACAATTAAAACAAAGGTGCTACAGTGGCAGGCCTAGAAATGGAAGGAGGAATTTGGCCTGCTTTCTCAAATGACTTTGTTCATTAATAAGACCGTACTCATATAACAGGAAAATAGGCTGTGCATTCTGATTTAGGACACTGTTTAAAAGTTATATTCTGTAGTTAATACAGGCTTTCAATATCATTGCAAGCTGATTAAAATGCTAAATAAAAACAGGGGAAATTTTTTTTAACTACTGCTAGGAAAATGGTAAACCCAAAATAGAGGCAACACCACAGTAAAGAGCTATGCTGGATGAAACACTGAGTCACATTTGTGGGAAGTATAAACATGGTTTCATGTTAAGAGGGTCATATTAATCATCACCCTTCTGGATTCTATCCTACCCCCTAAATAGTTTTTCTTCCCCTGCCCCTCAGCCCTGCCTGTCCCACAGGGTCCCTGGCACCAGGCACATGACAGTTGAGGCTGCTGGGCTGTTGACCCCTATGCAGCAGCTGCTCTTGCCACAAAAAGAAGGAAGCTGCTAGGTTGCATCAGGACCTGCCCAGTGCAAGTCTCTCTGAAATAGCAGAGCTGATGTCATTCTTCCTGCAAAAGAGGTCACTAGAGACACAGTAAGATGACAGCAGCTTTCAGGGGCTATATGAAAATTTTCCCTGACCTCACATCCCTGTTATACATCAGAAAGCAAACTCGTTCATCCAGATGAACAAAGGATATAGAAAAGGATAATGATTCATTCCATTTATTCCCAGCTCTTTTTACTGTGTGACAAAGGCTTTCACTCATTCCTTTACTTCTATGTGCATTTCACCCTAGAGAGAATTTCTGAGACTAGATGGACTTTAGTGAAGGTCCTAGAAAACTGTGTTAGATATTAATATCATTATTTTTAAATAATGTGCATAATAATGTTTCATTTATGATAATCAAACTGTTCATGAAAAGTTGCAAACTAAATAGTTATATGACTTTTGGTGGGAGATTGTACTGTTGCTCAGAAAATATTTATTCCCTTTGTCACACCTCCAATCTGCCCCTGGAAGATGGACATTCTTGTCCCATGAACGATGGACTGAATGACTTGCTTTGGCTTATTGGATTGTGAGTGGAGGTGGATTTGCCTCTCTGAGCAAAGACATAAACACACTTGCTTGTTTTGGCTCACTCTATGTGCTCCTGCTGTCTGTCCCAGAGAGTCATTCTTCCTTCAGTCTGAAAATGCACAAGAATCAGATCTCTGCATGCCTACAGCCTGCAGTAGAACTGGCAGAGCCTATCTGCAAACCCAGGAGTGAGAAGTAAAGAAATGCTGCCTATTTTAAGTCACTGAGAAAGGGAGTTGTTTGTTGCCACAGCAAAAGCTGACTAATACCTGTTTGTGCAATGACTTACAATATAATTTCAGAGTGTACTTTTTATTTTGCTGATCTTCAACTGGCAGTTATCAGCTAGCTATTACCACTATAATGCTGCATGACAAACAACCACAAAATTTCAGTAGCATACAAAATTATAGATATCTCAGGCATTTGTGTATTGAATGAAGAAAACAAACATAGGCTGGGCTTGACTGGGTGAATTGCCTGGGGTAGCTCTGTACCATGTGTCTGACATCCAATTCCTGGACCAGGAGCTTATCCCAGGTGTGAGAGCCCAATTGTGCAACCACTCTTCAGGCCTCTGCTCTGTCATGAATGCTAACATCCCAAGTCAAATGACCAAGCTGAAATCAATAACTCTAAGTAGAATAAACTCAAAAGGATCCCCACCTTAAAGAGCTTCTTTATGTAAGACACATCATAATCAAACCTAACAAAAGACAAAAACAAAGAGGGAATCTTGAAAGAAGCTACTCATCATGTACAAAGGACCCTCAATAACATTGGCTGACTTATCATCTGATACAATGGAGGTCAGAAGGCAGTGGAATGACATTCAAATTGCTGAAAGAAAATATAAACTGTTGGGGAAGAATTTTATATTCAGCAAAACTACCCTCCAAAATGAAGGAGAAATTAAAGCATGCTAAGATAAGAAATAACCTGAAAGAATTTTTCACTAACACATCCTCTCTATAAGAGATACCAAAGGGAGTGCATCAAGTGGAAATGTAAGAACACGGGACAATAGCTCAGAACTACACTAAGAAATAAACAGCACTGATAAAGGTAACTACATAGGTAAAAATAAAAGACAGCATAAATGTACTTATTGTTTTTAACTTCTTTTTTTCCTATCTGATTTAGAAGAACACTGCATAAAGCAATAATTATAAATCTAAGTTGATGGACACACATTGTGTAAAGATGTAATCTGTAACAATAACAGGGTAAAGGCTGGGGAAGGAACAGAGATATATAGGAGGAAAGTTTTTATAGACTATGGAAATTAAGTTGGTCAGGTTCCAAGAATTAGGATATGGACATCTTTGGGGGCCATTATGCACCCAGTAACATCAGGCACCAGTGATTTTGAGATATCCCTGTAAATTACTAAAGTACAACCAGGGTTGAGAACTACCCAGGTAGGGTGCAGGGCGTTCACATCTAATGATGTATTCAAGTCACCCAGGGACCTCATACAATCACAGATTCTGTGACTGTGTCCCTGCCAGATTTCCAGAATCAGGATTTCTGAGGGTGGGGACTGAGCCTGTCATTTTTTAAAGTTCTCCCACGTGATTTTTATGTACTTCTTGGGTTGTAAACCACCTGAGTGGAGTCATCAGCAGTCCCATGAGCCCCAGGCATCACACTGTGTAGTATCCTGAGAAGCTTCTAGAAATCCCTGGGATTCTTGGTCACATTCAGAGGCCAGAGTCCCAGCTAGAACTGCACAGAGACTTCCTCAGGAATCTGTCTTTTTGGCAGAACATCTCAAGTCATTCTGATGTGCATGGAAGTGTGACCCCCTGCCCTGTGGAGGGTGGCAAGGGGCCTGGAGGTGGACAATAGCTGTGGCAGATGAGACCACTTTTGTGGAAAGCTGACAAATGTTCCCAAGGAGACAGAGGGCTTTGCTTAGGATTGAGCTCTTAAAGGAAGTGATTTTTTTCAGAGTCAAACTCAGACACCAAATGGAAAACAGTTTGGAGATATGCTAGGGCTGCCATACACAATACCACAGGCTGGGGTGGGGTGCAGGTGCTTAAACAGCAGAAATTTAATTTCTCCAAGTTTTGTAGACTGGAAAGTCTGAGATAAAGGCATGGGCAGTGTTGGTTTCTGGTGAAGTCTCTCTCTTCGGCTTGCAAACCACTGCCTTCTCGCTGTGCCCTCACATGGCCTCTTATCTGTGCACATGGAGAAAGAGAGATCGCTGGTGTCTCTTCTCACAAGGACCCCCGTCCTATCAGATTAGAGCTCCACTCTTATGACCTCATTTAATGTTCATTACCTCCTTAAAGGCTCTATCTCCAAATACAGTCACATTGCGGGTTAGGGCTTCAATGTATGAATTAGGTGAGGCGGGGGCAGGGTGGTGAGGGGCACAGTTCAGTTTATAACAGGAGGCCAGCAAAGATCTGACTCTTGGGAAAAGACATGGAGACTTCAAAGATGGAGACATGTCTTAAGGACTGGATTGTTGCAACATCACTAATATCTTTTCTAATCTAGATTGAAATGATATCAAAGTGTGTTGCTGTAATTAGTATTATTAAAGAAAAAGTTATATGAAGGGAAATATATCTCATAATTACAATGATGTAAACTTAAGGAACAAAGTTTCAATCCATCTTCTTTATGGAAGAATTCAGTAGCGCATTCAGAAAATCGTGAAATTTTAAAATATTAGTGATGGAAGGAACTCTGCGGTCATCTGGTAAAAAAGTAACCAGACTCATAAGGCTATTTGGTAGCCCCTCAAACTTCTCTTATTCTGTCTGAAAGTGGAACCATTACCCCTTGTCACATGTATTCATACTGAGGTACAGTGAAAATTAATGAAGACATACAAATTGACCAAGAAAAGTAATATTATAAGCAAAAGTCCAAAAAAGGTGCTTCTAATTTGAAAAAAAAAAAAAAGAATTGATCAGAGTTAAATGAAGAAAATTATGTTTCAAAAACCTATCTGTTTATGTCCACATTTTTGAGTTGGTCGAATGAAAGGTGCAGTTAACTATCATTGTTAAATGATTGTTTAACATTGTTCAACATTGTTAAAAGTTGACTAAAATCCTCAAAACAAAAAAGTCTAATAGTACCTAGAGAAAAAACTCAAAGTACATAGTTCTCAAACTCCAAACTTAAGCAAGCATTCACATCTCCACCCCTCACAGCCTGACACATTAACCATGTATAAATACTTCTAAACATTATGCTCACATTACCATTACCTGCAGACTTCATTTAGGAGGCATACAGCAGCAAAATATGTCTCTACAACGTTCTTGATCTTTAAGTCTTCAAAGCAACACTCCTAGACTAGAAAAGAAAGGGAAAGATCACAAGTAACCCATCTCCAAATTGTCACTCTAATCCCTTCTCTGAGCCTTAGATTAAAGGATGCTGTTGTCTGGATGGTCTATGGCTTCCAATTATGGATGAAGTCATCTAGAAGCTTAAATTGCAACTTAGCTTCACTATTCCCCTTGGTGGAAAAAGAAATAGTTGCCTATTAGATATGCCATCAAGAATGAGAATGGATCTTGTGTATACGTAAAAATATCAATAATAAAATACCAATAACCTTGTTTATAACATTACAGAGCACGGATATACTGTAGTAGTGAAAAATCCAGTGTAAATTTACACTAGACGTAGAGCTTTGTGCTGAGTCAGTGACAGAAATCGGAGGTTGGCAAATTGCAGCCCATGGGCCAAGTCTACTGCAGCCTGTTTGAGCATGGCCTGTGAGCTAAGAATAATTTTTTGGGATTTTTAAATGAATGAAAAATATATTAAAAGAGAAAGAATATTTCATGACAAATAAAAAATACATGAAAGTCAGGTTTCAGTGTCCTTAAATAAAGTTTTGTTGGAACTCATATGGACCGCGGTCATTTGTTATGGGTCTTCTGTGGCTTCCTCCAGGCTACAAAGTCAGAGCTGAATTGTTGCAACAGAGACAGCATAGCTCTCAACGCTGAGAATAGGTGTCTGGGCTTTTCCAGAAAGAAAGGTTCTGCCCCCTGACGCTGACCATTGTCCTCCACCTTGGCTGGACAATAGGATCACCCAGAGAATATTTAAAAGAATCTGCTTTCCAGACAGAGCTTTATTTACACGAATTGGTAAGGGTTTCCAAACTGATTGATCTGGAAGGTCGAGCCAGGTTATTTCATGAGCCCTCAAAGCGTTCTACCTCATCCTGAATTTACAGCTTCAGCTTGTCCGTTTTTCTTCCTGCACCCTTCTCCCAAACTTCCGTGACTTTTGGCCATCTCCTCTGGCTTGTATTCTTACTACAGGAATGTCTTCTCAGGAATGACACACACACACGTTCACACACATATATGTGTGTACACACATGCATACACACAACACACAAGTCTCTTTCACATGCACACGTATGCACATACACACACCTATAAACAAATACACACAGATGCATATGATTTTCAGAGCTCAAAAGAGTGCGAAGTAGAATCTATTAAATCAAGGTTGCAGATACCTTATCAAATAACACACGTATCTTTTCCCTAATTGGAACCTCTCTGGCCCTTGCTTTGGAAAAATAAGCAGTTGCTCTTGGATGCAGAGATTGATCATATTTTAAGATCTTAAGGTGGTTTCATTCTTTGATCTGCTTCTTCCACAGCTGAACCTCTGGGTGGCAGCAGAAACTCACAGTTGAATGCCTTCTTATTAAGTAAGTGTGTGTGTGTTGTGTGTTTGTATGTGTGTATCTATGTATGTGTATATGTGAGGTACGTATGTGTGGTGTGTGTCTGAGTGTGTGATGTGTATATGTGTGTGGGGGGGCGGGGTGTTTGTGAGGCACAACTACTTTTGATGGCCGGCTGCCCTGGAGATGCCTCTTCGAGGAACACTCTTTCGGGGAAGTTGGGCCGCATTCTGTGCTGCTTACATGGGAGGAGGGATAACCGCAGGGACAGTCCTACCCACCTGTTGACCAGGGTGGAGCAGTGTGGAGACCGCGGCGCACCTGCAGACCCCAACGCTGCCTCCCACCCCACTCCAGTCGTAGGCTCAAGTGCTGCCACTGGGTCACTGCTGGGGGCATGCGCCTCCTAGAACGACCTTCTTTCACTGGACACTTTCCTCCGTTGTCTGTTTTGCTCCACTAGGCTCCTTTGCCTCCTGTCATCCACACTGGCCAAGGGGGCAATGTGTCCTGCCTTTTAAATCTACTTGTATGGATTCCTGTTGACTGGGGAAGGCAGGTGACCGCACACACGCAGCAGCCCCTCTACCTAGGGTGTGGTGGGTGGAAGTGCCCCATTCTTTCCAATCCCTTTGTGCGGCTGTCCTCAGCCTCCACGCCCGCCCTGCTAGCACGGGGTGGGGAATGGGGGTGGTAATCATGACTCTGCTGATCTTCCCAGGTAATGATGGCAAACCCTGGCTGAATCTTCTTTGCCTGGGGCATGTGATAAGAATGTGATGGGAGGGGGAATGGATAATTAAATTCTTCCGGATTAAAATAGTATTGGGTTTGCAGACAAAACAAGCCTGGAAATAAAGGAAGGATATGGATGCACACAGATCCCTAGTGAGAGGGTCTGGCACCCCCCCTCACCCCAAAAGGCCTGACCTACTGCTTATAGGCCTCTCCGAGCTTCAGTTTCCTCATCTGTAAAATGGGGCCATGTTGCCTCCCCTACCACTAGGAGATTAAGTGAGACAGCGTGTCCAGGAATGCTTTGTAAAATAAGCAGCAAATACAGTTTCTGGATCCGATGACAATGACAATGTTTCCAAGTGGATGGTGCCCGGACATCTCAAAACTGCAGCTCCAGGCCCCTCATCCTGGCTGGTACCCTGCTCTCCTCCTCTTCGACCTTCATTAGCCCTAGGAGCTTGGCTTGCACTCCCGAGGCCCTGGGTCTTTCTGCTGATTGCGTCAAGAACTGGGTGAAATGCGGAGCAAATGTGAAAGCTCCCAGCCCCGCTGGCCCCTGTGCAGCCATCCTGCAGGCTGGCGGCTGCTGGGCCCCTGGGATTGCAGCTCTGGCAGAACCAGTTGTCAGTCCTGAACCGCTCTCTGATGGGAACACACGGAGAAATTTGCCCTGGTGTGGCCTCTGCATCCGTCCTACTGCCTTTGTTTATTTGGGTGCCTGGGAGACAAGCACCATGCTCACTCACCCACATTCTGGGCTGGGGCCACTGTACCCACACATTGCCCTTTTACCTCGGAACAGGCCTTCTTGTACCAGTGTTCCTCCCATGGTGAAAGATGCCAGCTTCTCAGCCCTGGGGACGCAGCTTTCTTCACTCCCCAGCCAGACCCAGAGCCAAAGCTGGAAATAGGGGCCACCAGGTCTCTGAGACGCCCCATGCTGCTCCCAGGGAACATGACCTTGGTCCTTAATTATTTGCATCACATTAACAGTCTGTATGTATCCGGTTTCCTTTTCCCCAGGCTGCAGGTGAGATCCTCCAGTTTGGACACATCTACATACACTGAAGAATTCTTATTAGAATCTAGATATTGGGTTTTTTTTTTAAGATATTTTATTTATTTACTTATTTATTTATTTAGCTACTCCGTGCAGCATGCAGGATCTTACTGCCCTAAGGAGGGATGGAACCTGTGTCCCCTGCATGGAGTCTTAACAACTGGACCACCAGGGAAGTCCCTAGATACTGTTTTTAGTGGAAGAGAAGCTTGTTCTCCCACGAAGGCTGCTCCTGACTTTTTGCCCTCTGTCCCCTCCCCTCCGCCCCCCCTCCTGGGGGTTGCCATGTATTCAGGTCAGCATGAGAGTTCTCTTTAAGACAGACACCCATCTACAGAAACTGCCTTCACACAACTTCTCTACCCTGATCAGGAGCCAGACAGAGGCAGGCCTACAACAGCTCCAAGTTCAGTGGCAGCGCTGGATTCAGACAAACTGAAAAACCAGCAGGCGATGCTCGCCGCACGGATCTGCATCTCCTTCAAGGATAAAACTATTGAGCAAAGCCCAGTCTATTTTCTCTGCTCGTGCAGAGGAAAGTAATTGTCAGAAAGGCACTGAGCCTGAAAGATTTCAGAGTAAGTTTGGTATAAAGTAAGATATTGGAGTTTTCAATAGCTCTGAGTTCTCTTGCCCGTGTGTGTGTGTGTGTGTGTGTGTGTGTGTGTGTGTGTGTGTGTGTACAGGCCCGAAGTCACACAGGTCAGCTTACAAATGGTCCGTGCTCTTTCTCAGAAAAATCAGAACAACCTTGCTAGAATATTAAACAGAAAAAGAAATTGTGTCCTTCCCTCTTGTTCAATTTTTTTTCGCCTGTTCAAATAATAATCTTGTGTTAACAATAATAGTGTGCATGTGACCTCCAGCAAACCAATCAAAGCAAAGGTGAGAAAAGATGGCCAAGGTGTGCCCCAAACACACAGCTGCTGCGTGCACAACAGCATTCTCCAGGCATGCTCCCGAATGCCCTCTGGATCAGGAAGAGTGCAGAGCCCTGGGCTTCTCACGTCACAGACCCCAGCGGGTGCTGTGCACATCCAAATGTACTCAGAGGGCACTTGCAGATTGGGCTCGATTTGAAGACATCTCGGTTCAATGTTTGACACTAAAAGAGAACACTGACCTTGCACAGGGTGCAGTCCTCACTGTAACGAACAATTACCACAAAAACAAGTATAAGTGCAAATCTTCCTAGGAGTTGACTAAGAGCAGCAGAGCCTTTCTGTGCAGACATCTCTGTGAACACTCACAGGTACTGGCTTGGAGGCGGAGGAGAAGGACCTCGGGGGTGCTGGTGGCACCTGTCAGACTTGCACTGGCTGCAGAGACAGAGTGGAGGCCAAGAGGAGACATTTACGGCTGCTGGCTGAGTGATTTGTAAATAATGAGCTCCTGGTGGGAGGCCTGTGTGCTTCAGAGCATATGCTCTGACAGATGGGATGGACATCAGCAGGTTTGGGGGTGTACTCTGGGGACCTGCCAATCACCAGCATCCTGCTCCTGGGAGGGGGATCAGACTTTGGAAAAGGAAAGAGGTATTAGATAGCAGCTTCAAACACATTTCAGTGCAGGCTGACCTTGACCACAGTGATCTTTTTACCCAAACCTCCCCTTCCCCTGGAGCCCAAAGAGTCCCAGCTAAACTTCAGATCAGTCTGGAGATGCTTCATGCGGGGAACACTAACTACATCTGTGGTTCTCAAAGCGGGGTTCCCGGGCCGGCAGCAACAGCAGCAGCTGGGATCCGAACAGATAGTTTGGGAAGGAATAGAAAAAGAAAGGAGGGACTCATATAATTTTAGCTTCACTCGTTAAACTTGGTTTCTGATTAAAAAGCTGAAATCCCAGGCAAAGAGCACCTGTGTGTGGGTTTATTTTACACGCTCCTCCAGGAGCAAGATGCAGTGCCTGGGGTCAGAGCCTGCCCCTGCCAGACCCTGGAAAGAGCAGATTCTTCAGAGAAATGAAGGACTACTGTCTGCCCAGTCTTGAATTTGGGAATATTCCATTTGAAACAACAGGATGAAGCCTGCAGTGCTGTGGCCCTTGCGCTTTAAAAAGCAAAGCAAAGCAAAAACAAACGAACAAACAAACAAACCAAAGCAGCTACTGAAGAATCTCTTGACAGATGCTTGGATTCGCAGTGTTTCCAACAGTGATGCTCCCAGCTTAGATATGGAGAGGTTGCTGCTAAAAGACTGCACAGCATTCTTGAGTCCAGACTTTGGAGTGACTACTGCCAGCAGAGACCCCGTGCAGACCCAGCTCCAGGGAGCTCCTGCCACCCGCAGCAGGGCAGGTGTTCACTCCTGCCAGCAGAGCCGAGAGAGTGGAACAAGAATGGGCTTTTATTAGGCAAAGAATTTCTCCAAGTCACTTACACTGACTGAGCTTTCAGTTTCTTCATTGGCAAAATGGAGCTATTAATATCTTCCTCAGATACGTTTTGTGGGTGTTAAATGAGCCATGCCCGCCATCTAGCATCTGGTACGTGATTACGCCAGTGATTTGGAAAAGTGGGTTGCCACCCATTAGAGGGAAGGAGAATCAATTCAGTAAGTCATGATTCTAAATGATTTGCGTCGTTGTTGATTCGAAATAATTTATTGGGAACTTGAACTTAAATCTTCTCAAAGTCATACATGATATTAATCTTTGTTATATTTTTCTTTATCATACATAGTAAGAGTAAGCTTTTTCATGAAACTTTTATTTCAGTGGTATCTATCATACTCATGAAGTGCAATGTGAAATATACTTCTTACTCAGAATTGTAGACCAAAAATTGGAAAACATTGTATAAGCTGATCAATATGTATTCATCATTTTCCTCCTTCCTGCTTTGTCCCTTCATCTGTCTCTCGGAAGAACAAGGTGGCCACCTTCAATCATCTGGGTATCTAAAAGGGCTCTGCACCCAATTCTGGTGTGTGTGTGTGTGTGTGTGTGTGTGTGTGTGTGTGTGTAGGAGGGGTTGGGGGGTTTCCCACACTGCCAAGCACCTCAATTCTGACACTATCTACCTGGAGATAGCATCAGGTCACACAGGTGAAGGGCTCAGTCCTGCAAGACTCTCCCACCACCTCCACACCTCACACGCCAATCACCAAGTCACACTTGATCACCAAGATCACGTTGCCATCTGAGCTTTGGGCCAATAGATCAGAGGTTCCAATGACCTCCTCCTTGGGTCTGATTAATTTGCTAGAGCAGTTCATAGAACTCAAAGAAACATTTTATTTACTAGATTATCAGTTTATTATAAAAGGATATAACTTAGGAACAGCCAGATGGAAGAGGTGCACAGAACAAGGCTTGGGGAAAGGGCACAGAGCTTCTATGCCCTCTCTGGGTGTGTCACTCTCCCCACACCTCCACGTGTTCACCACCCCAGAGCTCCTGTCCTTTTGACTTTTTATGGAGGCTTCACTACATAGGCATGACTGATAAATCTTTGGCCATTTGTGATTGATTCAACTTCTAGCTCCTCTCCCCTTTCTAGAGGGGGTGATGGGAGTTCCCACCCTCTAATCCCATGGTTGGTTCTCCTGGCAACCAGCAGTTAACCTTAGGAGGTTTCCAGAAGTCACCTCATTAACATAACAAAAAACACCTTTATCACTCTTACTGCTTAGGAAATTCTAAGAGTTTTAGGAGCTCTAAACGTGGACAAGTTTTAGGTGCCAGAAACGCGGACAAGTACCAAATATATATATTAATATGTTTATTATAAATCACAATATCACAATGTCAACATTAATGGTCGCCACAAATGAAGCAGAGGGACAGGGTACAGACCATTACTTCAGCATGTGGTATGGCCACCCTGCTCTCCGGAAGGGAAATCCTGGCCCAGCAGGGTTTGCGTGCAACCAGCAAGCACTGGAAGAGCCAGTGGGACCCCAGGGGCCCTGGAGGGACAAATCGGGGCCTGATGGCAGCTTGTGAAGAAAGAAGAGAGCAGAGTACCCTCCTTGCTGGCTCTTCTTGCCATGCAAGTAATTAGAGAAGGAGCCAAAAACTCAGAGAGCATCAGGAGGTAGCGAGTAGTGTGTGTGTGAACAGAGAGAGACAGAGACAGAGAGACAGAGAGAGACAGAGGCATGTATACATGTAGGTGGCAGGAGGGGAGTTCCCAGCCAGAGCTGCGCCTGTCCTAGTATTTGAAGAGAAAGCAGATATAGTGACCTGATCCCTGGCTGCAGGGGTCAAGCTCGCCCACTCTGTGCAGCTGGGCTGCTGTGGGGAAATGCACATGTGGGGACACAGGCCCAGCTGGTGCAGCACAATGGCAGTCACTCCACTGAACAATGACCTTGACTCCCCAGGGAGCAGGAGCCACATAGATTTACCATGTGCTATGCCCCCTTCGTTGTGCAGACAGACATCCAGCGTGGACACCCTGCCCCGAGCTGTACCTCTCCACCATCTCTCCTCTTTTCAGTTCAGACACTCCTCTGCTCTCTCATTGGGTTTCTGAGCAGAAGTGCTCAGAGCAACAGGACAGCAAGCGTGTTCCCAGCTCACCCTCTGCTGGCCCATGGTGCCATTTCCCAAGTCTCTTTCTTAAGAGCTAGAAGGTTCTGGCCTGAGATTCTGGGAGGGAGGCCTGCTTCCTGGAAGCTGCTAGCTTCCCCTCTGTGGCCCTGCTGAGAGGCAAGACAGTGACAGGGTGTGAACAGCTGGGCAGGTGCCTCTGGGGGTTAAGAGCATGCCCTCTGACCTCAGGGCAAGCCGTGCTTTCAGACTGCTGCCAAGCACTCTCTTTTTTTTTTTTTTTTTTTTTTTAAACATCTTTATTGGAGTATAATTGCTTTACAATGGTGTGTTAGTTTCTGCTTTATAACAAAGTGAATCAGTTATACATATACATATGTTCCCATATCTCTTCCCTCTTGCGTCTCCCTCCCTCCCACTCTCCCTATCCCACCCCTCTAGGTGGTCACAAACCAAGCACTCTCTTGAGGGCAGTGTTGGGAATCCTGCTAAGAAGTTCCTCCCTGCTCTCTCCAGGGTGAGGGGGGGCACTTTCAGAATTTCTGTGTCACCCCTTTATAGTTGCCAGCAAAACCTGGGAGACACAAGATGTCTCAGCAGATGGGGACAATGCATGTCTTGTTTCCTTTCTCTATTTTTTTTTTTTCCTTTTTTGTTGCTTTTGGCCCTTTGGAATTCAACAGAAATATCTTGCTGTTCATCTAAAGATGAGGTCTTACTCAATAAATTTTCTTTACAAAGGTATTCTGAGAAATAATTTTAGGGGGAAATAAAACACCAAACTGTGATAGATTTACATTAAGCATTTTTAGAAAATGATCTGAATGAGTTAGATTCATATGTTTCAACTAGCACTTTCCCTTTTCTCACCCCCATCAAAGTATGATGTTGACTAAATTGGCAGCAAACTGACTTAGGCTTTGTGATGGAAGATAAATCTGGAAGGAAAGGATAAAGACAAAGCTGGAAGGAAACTTTGCTTTTAGGGCTGCAAGTAGCACACTGATATTATGTCTACTTCCAGAAACCCATTGTCAAAATACCTTCAGCTTCGGGGACTTCCCTGGCGGTCCAGCGGTTAAGACTCCGCACTTCCACTGCAGGGGACACAGGTTCGATCCCTGGTCAGGGAACTAAGATCCTGCATGCTGCGTGGCCAAAAAATAAAATAAAATAAAATAAATTTTAAAAAATAGCTTCAGCTTTAACTGCAACTCTATTTTTTCCAGAAACATGAATTTTTTGAGTGACATTCAAAAACTCTTCATTTTGAATTCATCCATTCAACAATTATGAATGGAGCGCCTTTGACCACTGGAATGCCAGCCAGCCTCTCCTCTTAGTAATGTGATAAAGCACATGGGTTTACAACCTTGGCTGTACATTCAAACTATCTGGAAAGTCACTTAACAATCCCAATGTTTAGGCCATCTCACTTCTGACACTTCAGAATATTTATCCAACATAACTGAAATCAGGGAATCTACCAGGTATTTGTACACTCATGTTCACAGCAGTATTACAATAACCCAAAGGTAGAAACAACTCAAATGTCCATTGACAGATAAATGGAAAAACAAACTATGGTATATACACACAATGGAATATTATTCAGCCTTAAAAAGGAAGGAAATTCTGACACATGCTACAACATGGATGAACCTTGAAGACATTACACCGAGTGAAATAAGCCAGCCACAAAAGGACAAATATATATGATTCTACTTATATGAGGTACCTGGCTAGAGTACTAAAAGTCATAGAGACAGAAAATAGAATGGTGATTGCCAGGTGCTGGAGAAGAGGGGAATGAGTTGTTTAATAGTACTGAATTTCAGTTTTTCAAGATGAAAAAGTTCTGGGGATGGCTGGTGTAGACATTTCACAATAATGTGAATGTATTTCATGCCACTGAACTGTCCACTTTAAAAGGATTAGAACAGTAAATTTTATGTTATGTATATTTTACCAAAAATTTTTAAAATCTCAACGTTTAGACACCATATCAGCCCAATTTGATCGGTATCCATGGAAGCAGATCCCGGGCATCAGGTTCCAATGTGCAGCCCAGACTGAGCTAATGTTTAAGGTGACTCCAGTGCTAAGGACGTCAGCAGATTTCTCTAAGGCTTCCATGGAGTGGCTGATGCTCGTTTGAAGAAGCTGATGTGCTGAAAACATGGGAAACAGACAAATTCTGGTCACTTGTCGAGATTATAGAAGTACAGAGATCCTCTTTGGGACCCACTTATATGAAATAGACATCTGAATTCATATGGATCTCCAGGCTCAGTTACTGGTCCTCACTTCACTTCATGTGTTGATAGCTCTGTGTGCCAAGAACCCTGCTAGGTGCTGGGCCACAACAGTGAATAAAACCTACAAGGTTCTGCACTCTTATGGAGCTTCCATCCTGGTAAGGGAGATGGACACTTTTTAATAAATATACAAAATTTGTATAGTGTATCTGAATGTGGTAACTGCTAATAGAGCAAAGTAAAGGAGGGTTAAGAAGATGGGAATAGGGTGTGAATGGGGGGGTATCATTTTTAAAAGGATCTATCTGACTGGATATGATAAAAAATAAAGACATAAAAAGGCATAAAGACACCCCCCACACACACACAAAAGACAAAGGCAAACAAAAATACATAAAGTCTTTACTCTAGTGGGTAAATTTGTTTCTCACAGGAATAGTGGTTAGCAATTCTGGAACTACTTTTTTGTATTGAAGTATCGTTGAAGTACAATATTATATAATTACAGGTGTACAACATAGTGATTCACAATTTTTAAAGGTTATATTCCACTTATAGATATTATAAAATATTGACTATATTCCCTGTGTTGTACAAAATATACATGTAGCTCATTTTATATGTAGTAGTCTGTACCTCTTAACCCCCTACACCTATGTTGTCCCCATGTTCCCTCAAACTAGTGGGAAAACTAGTTTGTTCTTCATATCTGTGAGTCTGTTTCTTTTTTGTTATATTCACTAGTTTCACTTTTTAGATTCCACATATAAGTGATATTATACAGCACTTGTCTTTCTCTCTCTGACTTATGTCACTTAGCATAATGCCCTCCAAGTCCATTCATGTTGTTGCAAATGGCAAAATTTCATTCCTTTTTGTGGCTAATATTCCAGTGTGTGTGTGTGTGTGTGTGTGTGTGTGTGTGTGTGTATCACCTCTTCCTTCTCCATTCATCTGTTGATGGATACTTAATATCAAAATAATGAACAACCCAATTAGAAAATGGGCAGAAGACCTGAATAGACATTTTTCCGAAGAAGACATGCAGATGGCCAACAGACACATGAAAAGATGCTCCACGTTGTTAATCATCAGAGAAATGTAAATTAAAACCACAGTGAGATATCACCTCACACTTATCAGAATGGCTACCATCAAAAAAAACACAAATAACAAATGCTGACAAGAAAAAAGAACACTTGTACACTGTTGGTGGGAATCTAAATTGGTGAAGCCACTGTGGAAAAGAGTATGGAGATTTTTTAAAAAACTAAAAATACAACTACCATATGATTAAGCAATTCCACTCCTGGGTATGTATCTGAAAAAAATGAAAACACTAATTCAAAAAGATACATGTACCCCAACATTCATAGCAGCATTATTTACAATTATTTATAATTGCCAAGATATGGAAGCAATCTAAGTGTCCATCAACAGATGAATGGATAAAGAAGATGTGCTATATACATATATATACACATATATGTAAACATACAATGGAATCCTACTCATGCCTCAAATCCGAATCATGGCTTAATCACAGCTTCTTCCACGGGTGAATTCCAACACCCAAACGCATTTCATAGATTATCTCTTTGTCTGAAAAGAGTCAGCTCAGACTGGAGACACCTGTTAACTCAAGCTGATTACAGATCAGAACTGGCTGGTTCTGGACCCTTGAAACTGCTGCGGTGGTCTTCAATTTGGTCTTGGTGTCTTCATTTCCATTTACCCATTATTCAGCCTCTGCACACCAGTCAGAATGCTCTTTCACAAAGAGCAGAGCACATCAAGATGCACCCTGTCTTCTTGTAGAGAGATGCTCTCACTCATCAAGATGGAAAACAAAACTGCAACTGAGGACTTCTGCTATTTTACTCCAGTGCAGTCAATATAATCATTTTTAAGGCTGAGCATCAGTTTTATCTACATAAATTTTATGTAGAAATGACCTTGTAGAATGACCTTGTAGGGGCAAGGGAGGGCAGCTAGTGTTGGGGGCAGGGGAAGAATGGCTTTTATGACCTTCAAAGAGACACACTGATGATTCTAGCATTTAGCAAGTTTCCCTCTTTCTTCTTCCTTCCAAAGAGATTTGTAATGTATGTTTGTGTGTGTGTGTAGAGTGTGACACAGACATTAACATCAATGTCTGCAATGAAAGGAACCCAGGACCAGTAGCCAAGGGATCCGGTAATATTCCTAACTGTACTATGGACTGCGTCTGGATAAACACCTGGACCTCTCTGCTCTCACTTTCTCACATATTAACCAAGGGATTTGAACATTAGTAATGTCGAGGGCTTTTATCCTATCATCTCAGATACAATTTCAGGAGTAGTGACCTGACTCCGTAACATTAGAAGTAGAAAACCGTTGAGTATTATGGAGTCTATCTAGAACCATTCTACCTGAACTAGATCATACACAAATGCAAAATGGAGATGAGATTATTTCAAGTGTTCTTTCCACTTAAAATACCTCAGTAAGCCCTTGATAAAAGTTGACTGAATGTTTATAAAATGTTTCCAGATGATGTCAACAGTCATCCATTTCATAAAATGGAAATGCGTGTTTTGATCCAGTAGGTCAATTTATTGCTGTCTGACAGTATACCAAGACTGACTTCATTGTGAGCAATGTCAAACTTCTAGTTTCAAAGAATGTGGTTCAAATCTAAAAGATCAGCTATGCCCTCCTTTCTTTTCCAAGTCAAGAGATGGTTCTCTAATTATAGCAGACTACAATAAGAATATCTGTGTAACTAATTCAGGTGAAAATTAATTAGGTCTCTCTTCCCAGGATAGGCAGTAAAAGCCTTAACTCTCTGATAACCAACCTCCCTTCCCAAAGGCTCCACTTGGATAAGCCCCCAAAGGCATGTCTTGCTGGGCCATGCTGCCACCCAGTGCCATAAGGGCTGGAAGGACTTCAGTGGGGTAAACAGATGTGAAACACAGGAGTCCAGCTAAAATGTGTGACAGGGCCCAGCCTGGCTGTTGAGCTGAAAAGTGCTCTGTGCAAAGCAGCACGGCAACTTGACTGAAATCAGGGCAAACTCAAAAGACACTTTCTTAGTGACCTGTTTTACCCTCCTCACAACGTGAATTATTGTTACCAAGGGTCTCAAGGGCATTCTCTGACATCAAACACTGCTCAGTCAGCAAAACCACATTTTGACAAATATAAGGAGAAACAAACCAAAACCATTCATGGATTTAATTGTTCATAAAACACAGATGGATTGAAAAGATTAAGAGGGAAAATATCTGGGCAAAATAAACTTGGAGTTAGTAAACACAACACATGCAAAAACTGCTTGAGACATTGGGAACAAAAATACTAGGGTCAGATCACCCAGCCCTGTTATTAAATCTCGTATCTCAGCCTCAGACAGCCAACAGCAGTGTAAGCCCCATACAAGGCACTATATACTGCCCATCTAATGAAAGTGAGCCCCAGACTCAGGCTGCCAAGGGGCGGGAAAGCCCTCCAGAAGCACAGTGCACTGTACAAAAGAGTACTTCCAAATATGAGAGCAACAGTTTTCTACAGCTCACCACAGCTACAAATCATTTGTGTTGGCTGCATTCCCATTGGCTTATGGCCTTTCTAACCAGGATAGATGATAGATAGATAGATAGTTAGATTGATAGATAGATCAATCTACATATGTAAATTGGAGAGGATCCAATCACTTTTAGCTTGAAACTGGAATTAGGTAAAAAAGGTGAATACCTGGATTTAGAGCTCACCCTTCAAATATACCTCTTTTGAAAAATTGGTGGCCTTCTTAAATATTGTCCATTGTCTCCTAACATATGAATCTATAATTTAAAACTCCCTTATTGGGGCTTACTTGCCTTCATCAATATTTTAGTCATTCTGAAAATAGAATTTGGAGGACATTTTCCCAAATATCCTTCAAGACATGCTATTTTATCAGTTTTTCACTCACAGTAATTAAACCAAGGAATTATAGTCCTCCATCAGTTTACCCTGGTTAACAGCAAATGCATAGCTTCATTTTGGAAGGATGTCTCAAATTGCATAGTGGAGAAAACTTGAACACATTAGTGACATCAATATTTACTCTTGGTAAATCCTATGCCCCCTACAGATTAACTAAAACTGTATGGTGGCCTAAGTTTGCAAATAATTTGATTGTTTATGAATGTTTTCCTGCAACAAAAACAAACCTATATATGAAAAATGATGTTCAATATAGTAGTCTGAAAGTTATTCTAAAAGTAAGTTAAGTACAATTACAACTGTACTTTCTATAAACAATGTCTTCACTATTTGCTCTGAAATTTGAATTACCCTCTGTTAGCATCTGTCAACAATGAGGTAGCTTATTAAGACTATAAACCAGCAGGAGGGCAAGATGGTGTTTAAGTTAATCACAATCTCCCCACAGCAGTACACACATATTATTTTCTATTCTTCTTAGTAAATATCTCAGATATTTATTCTACTGTATGGACTAAAATTATTTTTGTTCAGGGCTGCCCCATCTCCCTGCCACAGAAACCTAACAAGAGATTAGGGTTCTGATTTAAATTGCATTTGACTCTAAGGATTACCATATGAAAATGCATTCTAAAATCCAATGTTCAGATTGATGTTGTTGACAGTTTTGTTTATCTCCCTTTACAAATGCCAACTCCTACCATTCTCCTCCCTCCACTTTTTAACAAATATTTCTTATACTGCAAGGAGCAGTTCAATATTTGCCTCTTCTCAGAACATTTTCATGGTTCTTGTATCATCTTATTCTGTCAGGATTTTTCTCATGTGCTCATATAGGATCTAGTGCTTACCTCTATCCCAATACTTACATCATTTTGTAATCAACACATTATTTGTCTATCTTCCCACTAACTTCAGTGAAAGTTTAAAAATAGGTCATTTATTTCCTGGAAATTAATGTATATCAATAGTTCAATTCCTCTGAACAGTAGACCAAAAGCCTTATGAAGGCAGCCCTCTTCTCTGCTTTACTCATTGCAATATCTCCTGAAATATGACAGACACTCAGTAAGATTTTGTCCAGGAATTAGTCTAGTTTCAATTTAGTAGAATAAATATAAATATATATACTTAGTAACATAATCATTCAAATCTCTGGGAGCAAAAGCTGTCTCTCTAAAGCAGACATAGGAAAACTACAGCCCATTGCCTGCTTTTGCACCCTTACCAGCCAAGAATGGCTTTTAAATTTTCAAAATTTTTTTAATCAAAAAAAGAATACCATTTCATGACCTGTGAAAATTATGTGAAATTCACATTTTGGTGTCCATAAATCAAGTTTTATTGGAAAGCAGCCATATTTATCCCTGCATGTACTGTCAGTGGCTGCTTTTACACGACAACTACAAACTGAACTAGTGGTGATGTGACCAGCTATGTGTTCTCCTTGCTTTGCACTCCATTGCGCTAAAGATTGCAAGGATGTCATTGTAATTTGTTGGCTTTCCCAGTATCACTTGTACTGCTGCACTGCAAAATTTTATTTATTTAATTTCACTGCACTTCATCATATCAATCAAGAGAGGAAGAGAAAAGTGGATAGGGAATATCAAGCTTTCATGGCACAGGGGAGAGTAAATTATTTATTATCAGATTAGGTGGCAAAGCATGTCTTCATAATGCGATGACACTGTAACTGTGCTAAAGAATACAGTAGACATCTACTTTACCAGACTAAGCACTCATCACCACATCCCCAACTAGAGGCAGAAAAATTAGAACATTTGAAATGGGATACCTTATCACAGCAGAATTTCTCACAAAATTTTTATCTCTATGTATTTACCTATCTATCTATCTATCTATCTATCTATCTATCTATCTATCTATCTATCTATCTATCTATTATCTATCAAGAGATAGACATGGTTACAACCAAAATGTTTCTAAGTGATTCATTTGCTAACTAAGCAACAAAGCCATTTACTGATGTTTAGTTAATTATACTGTTTCATTGCAGCAGTTGAAGAAATGTGTCCAGAGAAAATAAACTTATTTAAGAGTATTCATTTTTTAGTAAGAGCACTTGTTTGAAGAGTTGAGGACATTGGGAGGAAGTTCAATCGTCGATTTAAAAGCAAAATTATTACAAACAATTATAAAAGGCAAAATTATAATTCATTAGATGATGGTATAAGAACTTACCTTTATCACTTTGGGAATGGGAAAGATTTTTAAACAAGGCTAAAGTATAACAAACCCATAAATTGAAAGATTTTAAATTTCTACTTCATTAAATTAAAATTTATATCATTTAAAAGATATCATAATCTCATAAATGAAAGAATGCAAACTAAAATTGCACCTGTTAGATTGGCAAAAATCTGAAATTTATTTCTCAGCAAGATGGCAAGGTTAGGAAGAAATAAATCCTCTCTTTCACTACTGATGGGAAAATAAATTGGTCTAGCCAAGTCACCTTGTAAAGTGAATTTCACAATATCTATAAAAATCTCACAGCATTTCCATTTATGGGATTTTAGCCCTCAGTTATTTGTACAAAAGTATTTACTATAGATTTTTTACAGTAGCAGAAATTTTAACAACCTGGACGTCTATCCTAAGGGGACTCATAAAATGAATTAGAGAACACACGCAATATGAAACAACTGAGATGCAATTATAAAAAGTTTGTTAAGCACCATATGTACAAAAAACAGTGACCAGTTTAATTTTGAGGTGTATGCTAGAAAAAGCTTAGATTTTCTTGCAAAGACTGTTGATAGAAGAATGGGTGCTAAGACTCTGCAAGTGAGGGCTCAGGAGAAAGTGAGGAACACAATAGAGAAAGCTTCTATCATCTTAGAGAATGCATACGTGGTCATAAACAGAATGCTGGTAAAAATATGAACACTAAATGTGCTTTTCATGAAGACTTAGAAGGAAATGAAGAACATGCTATTGGAAATTGAAGGGTATCACTATGTCCTTGTGATACAGTACAGAGGATTTAGCTGAGTTGTGTCCTGATGTTGGATAGAAAGCAGAACTTTTAAGCAATGAACTTGAATATTTAGCTGAAGATATTTTAAGTAAAGTATTGAAGGTGTGATCTGGTTTTTCTTTGCTGTTTATAGTAAAATGCAAGAGGAAAGTGATACATTGAGGGAAAACTGTTGGGGAAAAGTAATAAAGAAAAAAAGGATCATTTGAGAAATTTGCAAAAGATGCTAATATTAGGAGATTCACTGTTCAGAAAGTGTGCCAAGGGTGCACATGGACAATCTTTTGCTGAAAGAATTATGTGTGTCTTGTCTATGCACTCAGTCATATCAACAGAGCCAGGACTTGAGATAGTATTATTCAGGAAAGATTTGTGGAAGACTTGTGTAATGGTGTGTGTTTCCAGGACATACATGGGAGAACCACAAGGTTTTTTGACAACGTTATATCAGCAGAAAAACTGCCAGCTTATAGTGAAGGGGACATAAAGAGGATAAAATGAGGGAGGGCTGTTGGACTTCTAGAATTCTACTGGTGGGAAATGAACAGATAGAGCTACTCAGCTGCAAACATGCATTAGTCTTCAAGAAAAGGAAGATGACTCTGAGAGCAGAGTCTTAGGCACAGAGGATGGTGCTGTGGTTACAGAGAACAGATCATCAAGTAAAAGAGCATTATTTCCAGGCATTAAAAACTAATGGAATTTTCCCTTATGCATTGTGGTATTACTTGGGACTGGAGACTTAGTTCTGCTTTCCATTTTCTCTCTTTTGGAATAGGAATGTCTATAAACTGTTATACTACAGCTGTCTCATCATTGTATTTTGTTTTCTAGTTTAACAGGTCAACAGACGGAGACAAATTTTGCCTCAGCCAGAGCTAAACCCATTCCTGATTTACATGATTAGATTATGAGATCTGGGACTATTGATCTGATGATATTTAGATAAGATTTTAGACTTAGAGTTAATACTTTGGGAGATGTCATGATGAGGTGCATGTAGGACAGATATTAATTTGGGGGGACCAGTGGGTGAACTACAGGGTTGAGTTGAATGGTAGACTCCAGAAAGATAAGTATACATCTTAATCTCTGGAACCTGTGAATGTTAGCTTATTTGGAAAGAGGGTCTTTGCAGACATAATTAAGAATCTTTTTTTTTCTTTTATCCTTTTTATTGTGGTAAAATATACATAATGTAAAATTTACCATTTTAACTGTCAACTGTACAATTTCAGTGACATTAAGTATATTCACATTTTTGTGCAACCATCACCACTATCCATTTCCAGAATTTGTTCATCATTTGAAATAGAAACTCTGTACCCATTAAACAATAACTCCCCACTCATTTCAACCCGAAGGTCTCTCATAACCTTTCTTGTAGAGCAGGTCTAGTACTAACAATAAGTTAAGAATCTTGATATGAGAAAAGCATCCTCAATTAAACAGGTGGGTCCTAATTTCAATGACAAGTGTCCTTATATATACACAGATGAGAAGGCAATAAGAAGGAAGCAGAAATTGAAGTGGTGTGGTACCAAGCCAAGAAACCTGACAAATACCAGAAGCTGGAAGAGTAAGGGACAGAATTTCCCCTAGAACTTCTGGAGTAAGCCCAGCTCTGTTAACATATTGACTTAGGATTTATGGCCTTCAGAGCTGTGAGGGAATAAATTTATGTTGCTTTAAGCCTCCAAGTTTGTAGTAATTTTTTATGGCGGCTCCAGGGAACTGAGATGTTTTGGAAATGCCATCAAACCTCAGATAGGAGACCCATGGATTGTTAAGACACTGACCCTGGGAAGAAAGCAGCATATAGCAGCCTCTCTAATGCAGTAATCATGGGTTTCTAAGCTAACAGTAAACAGTCATAGAAGTATTTCCAGTGCAAATAAGAAAATTCTTCTTTTAACCAGTACCTTAATGAGGCTGCTTTCAAGCATATTCAAGCAGTGAATTAAAACTAAGTTGTAGAAACTAAGAAGTAGGATAAAAATAAATTTTACCTTATTGGACTAATTTCATTTTTAATTATTTGAATGTTAATTCATGTACATCTATATATTAGATAAAATATTTTGGCAGTTTATCTTTTGGTACTAGAACCTATAACGAGTTTTTCTCTTAATTAAATGAAAAAGATAAACTCTATTTCTAAATTTCTACGTGATTGTTTCCTTTATTTGTTGGCATTAGGAATTTACTTTGGGGAATCAAAATCCTTAAAAATTGTTAGCCGTCATCTGCAAGGACACAGAGATAACCATGTGGCTTACTATTCTGAAACTAGATGGTTAACACACTTCCCAAAATTACAGGTCATAACTTGTTAGGGCTGTAATAGAAGAGACACAGACATTATATGTTAGCAAATATTCATGAAAATAACAGTAACACAGCAATAATAGTTAACATGTATTGGGCTGTTACCCACAGCTAAGCATTTCACAGTGGGGTGAGAAGTGGTTGGTTGTGGTTTTTTGATGCTTACGGCTCTCCACTATATGTCACAACCATCTCCATCCTGCAAGTCTTGAGCTTAATGGGGTTGACCCAGACAGCGTCTGGCTTTTCTTTATCTTTGTTATCTGACAGTAGTGTTTGCTGAAGGTGAAAAAAAAAAAAAATCAATGCACAGGCAAAGATAAAACATAACATCTGAAGAGAATGAAAATGTGGAACAGACATACTGATAATTTTACATGTCAGTATGTAAAATTTACATAGTAATGTAATGTTCAAAACCATCCTCTAAAATTGGGACTACTATAATTGTCATTGCAAGTAAGGCATTTGATGTTTAGTCCCTTCTCAGTCTAAAGCTTATGTTAGCCCCCCTCAGCCCTGACATCCACAAGGGCTTTCTTAAAGCAGCAGCTTTCGTGCATGTACCATTTTCACTTCTCTATGCGAGGGGCAGTCCCACTTTCTCCTTGAGTCACATCAGCAATTATATACAAAGCAACAGAATCCACAAAACTCAAAGAAGAACACACTCTCCACCTTGTAAAAGAAGACAATTTGTATCAATGTTTTAGATCTTGATTTCTTGTGAGCAATAAATTTTAATCACAGCACGTTAAGAAAGAATTTTGCCATCTGCTAAGAACAAAACAGCTCTTTCCTTTAAAGTAAGCGGATTAGGTCTGCTACTTCCATTAAGGGTAGGATCTTGGTGTTTTATTGGCTTTTAGAGTTGCTTGCAATTCTAATTCCACCATTTTATCATGCAGAGTCACTTCTATAAAGCTAAAGGTTATCATAGGAAAATCTTTGTGACAAGCCTCTAAACTAGCCTGCCTGTGGGCTCCCTCCCTATAGAGGTAAACAACCAAACTGAAAAGAAACTGTGGGAATCCCCACAGAGGTGACAGGATCTGCTGGTGTGGAGCTTCTGATGTTGGCGCAAAGGGGAGGCAGCCAGGCTCTACATTATGAGGACAAAGTAGAAAGGGAGCTTTGGGGTTTTCCCCTTTTCCTCTGCACTGCTGCTGTGTTGGGTCTTCATTGCTGCATGCGGGCTTTCTCTAGTTTTAGCAAGCAGGGGCTGATCTTCGTTGCGGTGTGTGGGCTTCTCATTGCGGTGGTGGCTTCTCTTGTTGTGGAGCACGGGCTCTAGGCACGCGGGCTTCAGTAGTTGTGGCATGTGGGCTCAGTAGTTGTGGCGTGTGGGCTCTAGAGTGCAGACAGAGTAGTTGTGGCACACGGGCGTGGCTCATGGGCTTAATTGCTCTGTGGCATGTGGGATCTTCCCAGATCAGGGCTCTAACCCGTGTCCCCTGCATTGGCAGATGGATTCTTAACCGCTGCACCACCAGGGAAGTCCTCTTCCAAATTTTTAAGGAACAGATACTTCTTATACATATTATATTATTGTAAATTTAAATATATTATTTGTGTATGATATTATTACATATTATATTTATATTTTTAAATAATTTATTTAATTAACATTTGATTATCAAATATTACTTTATATAATTAATATTTAACTTAATTATATAAATTATATATACATATACATATATAGATAGAGATAGAGACAGAGAAAAAATTCCAAGTTCATTATTCTATGAGACTATTGTAACTTGAATGCTAAAAATAGATAAGTATAGTACACAAAAACAAACTATATAGGCAAACTCTACTTCTTAAAATATAGGCAAAAATCCTAAACTAGATGTAACAACAATAACAACAACAGCAAATAGCAACGTAGTAAAACATTCATACATCATAACCAAAAGGGCTTATTCTGGGAATTGAAAGTGTCTCATCATTAGAAATTGTATTTAAAAAATCCACTATACTAAGAGATAGTAACATCTTGATAAATACCAAGAAGGGAATGGATAAAATTTACCAGCTATAGTTATGGTATAAACAAACTATCAAACAAAGTAACAGAGAATATGGATTCTACCAAACATTTGAAGAAATAACACCAATTCTTCTCAAACTTTTCCCAAAAATTTAAGAGGAGGGAACACTCCCAAGCTCACTTTGTGAGATGTGCATTGCCCTGCTACCTGAGCCAGGTGGGAACACCATAGGAAAAGAAAACTACAGGTCAATATCCCTGATTAATATAGATGTATTCTCAACAAAATACTAGCAAACCCAATTCAACAGCACATTTGAAGAATCATGCGTCAGAATCAAGTGGGATTTTTTCCTGGGATGCAAGACTGGTTCAACATATGCAAACCAATAAATGTAATACATCACAATAATAGAATGAAAGATAAAAATCATATAACCACCTCAATAGATGCAGGAAAAGAATTTGACAAAATACAACATTCTTTCATGATAAAAATGATCAATGGGTTGGGTATGGAAGGAGTGTACCTCAATATAAAGAGGGCCATATATGACAGGAAAACAAGTGGCATCATACTCAGTGGTGAAAGGTTGACATATTTTCCTCTAAGGTCAGGAACAATACAAAGGTGCCACTCTCACCACTTCTATTCAGCATAGTGCTGGAAGTCCTAGCCAGTGCAATCATACAGAGAAAGAGAAATTAAAGGAATCCAAATCAAAAAGGAAAAAGTAAAACTGTCTTTGTCTGCAGATGATATGGCCTTATATAGAGAAAGTCCTAGAGACTCCACCAAAGGACTGTTGGGACTAATCAATGAGTTCAGTAAGGTCCAGGAAACAAAAATCAAAATGCAAAATTCAGTCCTATTGCTGTAAACTAACAATGAACAATCTGGAAAAGGAGTAAAAAACAAAAACAAAAACATTTACAATAGCAGCAAAAACAATAAAATTGGCAGTAAATTTAACAAAGGAAGTGAAATATCTGTACAGTGAATACTTCAAGACTTTGATGAAAGAAATCGAAGATGATGCAAAAAAATGGAAAGATGTTTCATACTCACTGATTGAAATAATTAATATTGTTAAAATGTCCATATTACTCAAAGCCCTCAATAGATTCAATGCAAACTTTATCAAAATTCCAATGACACTGTTAGCAGAAATAGAAAGAGCAATTTTAGGATTTGTATGAAACCACAAAAGACCCTGAATCTCCAGGACAATCCTGACAAAGGACAGGCTAGAAGTACCACACTTCCTGATCTCAAACATTACTACAAAGCTATAGTAATCAAAACAGTATGGTACTAGCATAAAAATATACACATGGACCAATGGAACAGAATTAAAAGCCCACAGATGAGCCCATGAATATATGGTCAACTGATATTTGACAAGGGAGCTCAGAATCCTCAATGAGGAAAAGATAGTGTCTTCAGTAAATAACATTGGGGAAACTGGATAACCACATGCAGAAAAATAAAATTGGACCCCTACTTCACACCATTTACAAAAATTGACTCAAAATAGATTAAAGACTTAAACATGAGAATTGAAACCATAAAATTCTGAGAAGAAAACATAAGAGAAAAACCCATTTGCCATTGGTCTTCCAACAATTTTTCAGCTATGATAACAAAAGCATAAGCAACAAAAGAAAAGATTAATAAGTGGGACTACATCAAACTGAAAAGATTCTGCACAGCAAAAGAAACAATCAACAAAATGAGGGGGCAACCTACAGAATGAGAAAAAAATATTTGCAAATCATATATCTGAGAGGGGTTATTATCCAAAATATATAAAGAACTCATACAACTCAATAGCAAAACCAAACAAACAAAACAAAAAACAAACAATCTGACTTAAAAATGGGCAGGAAAACTGAATAAGCATTTTTCAAAAAATCACATACAAATGGCCAACAGGTATATGAAAAGGTGCTTGACATCAGTAATTATCAGGGGAATGCAAATCAAAACCACAATGTGGTATTACCTCACACTTGCTAGAATGGCTATTGTCAAAAAGATGAGGTAAGTGTTGACAAGGATGTGGAGAAAAGGGAACACTTATGTGCTATTGGTGGGAATGGAAATTGGTGTAGCCACTATGAAAAACAGTATGGAGATTTCTCAAAAAATTAAAAGTAGAACTACCACAAGATCTAGCAATCCCTCTTCTGGGTATGTAACCTAAGGAAATTAAAACAGGATGTTGAAGAGGTATGTGCATTTCTATGTTTATTTCAACATTATTCACAATACAGAAACAACCTAAATGTTTATCAACGAATGAACAGATTATATATAATATATAAATTAATATTTATATTATATATATTATATTATTATTATTTAGTCATGAAAAAAGAAATTCTGCCATTTGCAACAACAAGAATGGAACTTGAGGATATTATGCTAAGTGAAATAATACAGAGATAGACAAATACTGTATGATCTCACTTACATGTGGAATCTAAAAAAGTTAAACTCATAGAAAGAGAGACTAGAATAGTGGTTACCAGTGGCTGAGGGGTGGAGACAATGAGAAGATGTTGATCAAAGGGTCCAAACTTCCTGTTTGAAAGTGAATAAGTTCTGAGGATCTAATATACAGCATAGTGAGTGTAGTTACTCTAGTATTTTATGATATATTTGAAAGTTGCTAAGAGAGTAAAATCTTAAATGTTCTCATCACAAAAAAGAAATATTAATTATGTGTGATGTGATGGACATATTATTTAACACTGTGGTGGTGATCATTTTGTAATATATAGGTATACAAAATCAACGCTTTCAGTTTACCTAATGTTATACATCAATTGCATCTCCATAAACCTGGAGGGGGAAGAGAAATCCAGGATAATAAAAAAATCACCTCTAACCTGATAAAACATATATACCAGAAATGTCAAATTAATGGAATTTTTTAAATTTTTCAATAGAGACAATAACATGAAAAGTGTTTAACCTAGAGACAATAACATGAAAAGCGTTTAACCTAGAATGGGGGACATATTTGTACATTAAAAAAAAAATTTTATTGGAGTATAGTTGATTTACAATGTTGTGCTAGTTTCAGGTGTAGAGTAAAGTGAATCAGTTTCACTCTTTTTTAGATTCTTTTCCCATATAATCCATTACAGAGTATTGAGTAGAGTTCCCTGTGCCTTACAGTAGGTCCTTATTAGTTATCTATTTTATATATAGTAGCATGTATATGTCAATCCCAATCTCCCAAATTATCATTGGAAAGAATGAGACAAAAGATCATGATTTGTAGCCAATATTACACTTTAATGATTTAAGAGGGTCAATTGAATACCTCTTAGAATAATTTACTAATATGACTAGATAAAAGATGAACATAAAAAATCAATAAATTTCTAATATACTAAAATATAAGATGGATATTCCTTCCCATTCATAATAGTAAACATCCTATTGACTACTTAGTAAAAACACAACATAAATGTACATGACCTATTTTGTGGAAAAATATAAATTTTCTGGACAGCACAGAGAAGAGAAGGCATATCATGAGGCTGTGAATATATGTGGGGATAAAACTTCCAGTTTAAAAAAAAAGAAAACTTCCAGTAGTGACTCCATTTTCTGACAAAATGTCCAACAAGAAAATTTCCCTTCTACTTCACTAGTTCTCACTTTAAATGTGTCTAATTTCTGTTAAAGCCACGCACTGAGTTCTCAACTTCAGTTACTATATATAATATTTTTATTTCTGGTATTGCTATCCGATGTTTAACAGTTTTTGCATTCTGCCAAAGCATTCAATTCTGTCTTTTAATGCCTCATTCTTATTAATTACATTTATTTTAGTGTCCATGCTTGATAGCATCATTACCTGGATCTTCCGAGGATCTCTTTCTATTGCCCTTTTTTTTTTCTTGGTCAAGTTGTCTCTTCTCAAGTTCCTGAATATTTCTGATTGAGTTACAGTCATTGTATATGGAAAATTGTAGCAGTAATTGCAATCTCTAGGTGTTGAGATCTTCCTGCAGAGAAGACCTTGCTTCTCATGGAGCTAAAAGGATCATTAGCATTTCTGGATCACCTTGATCCAACCAAAGAATCAGGGACTGAGGAAACTTGAATCTTGTCTTCAGGCCCTGACAAGCCTAATGTCTAGTTCATTCAAACCCCTAGGATGTAGACATCTGATTTTCAACCAAAAGCTTGGGGTATTTACCACAGTCTCTCCTGCTTGACAGTTTCTGAAACTTGTAAGCACTTATAGAAGTTCAACTTCGTACTACACCATCATTATGCCAGTTAAGGGAGCAGTTTAGAAATTACCAATGACTCCTTATAGTCTGTATAGTAAAATCTCATGTTAACATGGAACTCTGGCTTAGGTCTGGTATAGTGCTGCACTGTTCAATACAAGTATAAACAAGTCACATATATAGTTTTAAATTCTCTTAACTGCATTGAAAAGAGAAAGAAACAGGTGAAGTTAACTTTAATAATACATTTTGAGAGACCTTCAAGATGGCAGAGGAGTAAGATGTGGAGATCACCTTCCTCCCCACAAATACATCAGAAATACATCTACTTGTGGAACAACTCCTACAGAACACCTACTGAATGCTGGCAGAAGAACTCAGACTTCCCAAAAGGCAAGAAACTCCCCACGTACCTGGGTAGAGCAAAAGAAAAAAGAAAAAACAGAGACAAAAGAATAGGGACTGGACCTGCCCTTCTGGAAGGGAGCTGTGAAGGAGGAAAAGATTCCACACACTAGGAAGCTCCTTCACTGGCAGAGACAGGGAGTGAACAGGGGGGAAGCTTTGGAGCCACAGAGGAGAGCACAGCGACAGGGGTGCAGAGGGCAAAGCAGAGAGATTCTGGAATAGAGGATTGGTGTCAACCAGCACTCACCAGCCTGAGAGGCTTGTCTGCTCACCCACTAGGACGGGCGGGGGCTGGGAGCTGAGGCTCCAGCTTCGGAAGTCAGATCCCAGGGAGAGGACTGGGGTTGGCTGCATGAACACAGCCTGAAGGGGGCTAGTGTGCCACAGCTAGCTGGGAGGGAGTCCAGGAAAAGTCTGGAACTGCCTAAGAGGCAAGAGATCATTTTGTTTTGGGGTGCGCAAGTAGAGGGGATTCAGAGCACTGCCTAAATGAGGTCCAGAGAGAGGTGTGAGCCGTGGTTATCAGCACGGACACCAGAGATGGGCATGAAATGTTAAGGCTGCTGCTGCAGCTGCCAAGAAGCCTGTGTGCAAGCACATGTCACTATCCACACTTCCCCTTCCAGGAGCCTGTGCAGCCCGCCACTGCCAGGGTCCCGTGATCCAGGGACAACTTCACTGGGAGAACACACGGCACACCACAGGGTGTTGCAATGTCACACCGGCCTCTGCCGCAGCAGGCTCACTCCGCATTCTGAACCCCTCCCTCCCCCGGGCCTGAGTGAGCCAGAGCCCCCTATCAGCTGCTCCTTTAACCCTGTCCTCTCTGGGCAGGAACACACGCTCTCAGGTGACCTACATGCAGAGGCAGGGCCAATCCAAAGCTGAACCCCAGGAGCTGGGCGAACAAAGAAAAGAAAGGGAAATTTCTCCCAGCATCCTCAGGAGCAGTGGATTAAATCTCCACAATCAACTTGATGTACTCTGCATCTCTGGAATACCTGACTAGACAATGAATCATCCCAAAATTGAAGCAGTGGACTTTGGGAGCAACTGTAGACTTGGGGTTTGCTTTCTGCATCTAATTTGTTTCTGGTTTTATGTTTATCTTAGTTTAGTATTTAGAGTTTGTTATCATTGGTAGATTTGTTTATGGATTTGGTTGCTCTCTTCCTTTTTTATATATATATAAATATATATATATATATATATTTCCTTTTTCTCTTTTTGTGAGTGTGTATGTGTGTGCTTCTTTGTGCAATTTTCTCTGTATAGCTTTGCTTTTACCATTTGTCCTAGGGTTCTATCTGTCCGTATTTTTTTTTTTTTTAGTATAGTTTTTAGTGCTTGTTATCATTGGTGGATTTGTTTCTTGGTTTGTTTGTTCTCTTCTTTATTTCTTTCTTTTTATTTTTCCTTTTGTTATTACTTTTTAATTTTTTAATTTTTAATATTTTTTATTTTATAATTTTTTCTTTTCTTTTCTTTTCTTTTCTTTTCTTTCATTCATTCATTCATTCATTCTTTCTTTTTTTTCTCCCTTTTCTTCTAAGCCAGGTGGCTGACAGGGTCTTGGTACTCTGGCCAGTGTCAGGCCTTTGCCTCTGAGGTTGGAGAGGCAAGGTCAAGACTTTGGTCCACCAGAGAACTCCCAGCTCCATGTAATAACAAATGGCAAAAGCTTTCCCAGAAACCTCCATTACAATGCTAGACCCAGCTCCACTCAACGACCAGCAAACAACAGCGCTGGACACCCTATTCCAAACAACTAACAAGACAACAACACAACACCACCCATTAGCAGAGAGGCTGCCTAAAATCTTAAAGGTCACAGACACCCCAAAACACACCACTGGATGTGGTCCTGCCCACCAGAAAGACAAGATCCAGCCTCATCCACCAGAACACAGGCACTAGTCTCTTCCACCAGGAAGCCTACACAACCCATTGAACCAACCTTACCCAATGGGGGCAGACACCAAAAACAACAGGAACTATGCAACTGCAGACTGTGAAAAGGAGAGCCCAAACACAGTATGTAAATCAGAAGACAGAGAAACACACAGCAGATGAAGGAGCAAGGTAAAAACCCACCAGACAAAACAAATGAAGAGGAAATAGGCAGTATAACTGAAAAAGAATTCAGAGTAATGATAGTAAAGATGATCCAAAATCTTGGAAATAGAATGGAGAAAATACAAGAAACGTTTAACAAGGACCTAGAAGAACTTAAGAGCAAACAAACAATGATGAACAACACAATAAATGAAATTAAAAATTCTCTAGAAGGAATCTATAGCAGAATAACTGAGGCAGAAGAATGGATAAGTGACCTGGAAGATAAAATAGTGGAAAAAATAACTACCATAGAGCAGAATAAAGAAAGAATGAAAAGAATTGAGGACAGTCTTAGAGACCTCTGGGAAAATTAAATGCACCAACATTCAAATTATTGGGGTCCCAGAAGAAGAAGAAGAGAAAGAGAAAGGGAATGAGAAAATATTTGAAGAGATTATAATTGAAAACTTCCCTAATATGGGAAAGAAAGTAGTCAATCAAGTCCAGGAAGCACAGAGAGTCCAATACAGGATAAATCCAAGAAGAATCACACCAAGACACATATTAATCAAACTGCCAAAAACTAAATACAAAGAAAAAATATTAAAAGCAGTAAGGGAAAAACGACAAATAACATACAAGGGAATCTCCAAAAGGGTAACAGCTGATCTTTCAGCAAAAACTCTGCAAGCCAGAAGGGAGTGACAGGACATATTTAAAGTGATGAAAGGGAAAAACCTACAACCAAGATTAGTCTACCAAGCAAGGATCTCATTCAGGTTCGAAGGAGAAAGGAAGACCTTTACAGACAAGCAAAAGCTAAGAGAATTCATCACCACCAAACCAGCTTTACAATAAATCCTAAAGGAACTTCTCTAGGCAGGAACCACAAGAGAAGGAAAAGACCTACAATAACAAACTCAAAACAATTTAGAAAATGGTAATGGGAACATACATCTTGATAATTACCTTAAATATAAATGGATTAAATGCTCCAACCAAAAGACATAGACTGGCTGAATGGATACAAAAACAAGAACCATATATATGTTGTGGACAGAGACCCACTTCAGACATATGGACACATACAGACTGAATGTGTATGTGTGACGGGATGGAAAAAGATATTCCATGCAAATGGAAATCAAAAGAAAGCTAGAGCAGCAATTCTCATATCAGACAAAATAGACTTTAATAGAGATTATTTCCAGAGACAAAGAAGGACACTACATAATCATCAAGGGATCAATCCAAGAAGAAGATATAACAATTGTAAATATTTAAGAACCCAACATAGGAACACATCAATACATAAGGCAAATGCTAACAACCATAAAAGGGCAAATCGACAGTAACACAATCATAGTCGGGGACTTTAACACCCCACTTTCATCAGTGGACAGATCATCCAAAATGAAGATAAATAAGGAAACACAAGCTTTAAATGATACATTAAACAAGATAGACATAATTTTTATTTATAGGAATTCCATCCAAAAACAACAGAATACACTTTCTTCTCAACTGCTCATGGAACATTCTCCAGGATAGATCATATTTTGGATCACAAATCAAGCCTCAGTAACTTTAAGAAAATTGAAAGCCTATCAAGTATCTTTTCTGATCACAACGCTATGAAACTAGATATCAATTAGAGGAAAAAAATCTATAAAAAATACAAACACATGGAGGCTAAACAATACACTACTAAATAACCAAGAGATCACTGAAGAAACCAAAGAGGAAATCAAAAAATACCTAGAAACAAATGACAATGAAAACACGAAGACCCAAAACCTATGGGATACAGCAAAAGCAGGTCTAAGAGTGAAGTTTACAGCAATAAAATCCTACCTCAAGAAAGAAGAAACGTCTCAAATAAACAATCTAACCTTACACCTAAAGCAATTAGAGAAAGAAGAACAATAAACCCAAAGTTAGCAGAAGGAAAGAAATCATAAAGATCATATCAGAAATATATGAAAAGAAATGAAGGAAACAATAGCAAAGATCAATAAAACTAAAAGTTGGTTCTTTGAGAAGATAAAAAAAATTAATAAACCATTAGCCAGACACATCAAGAAAAAAAGGGAGAAGACTCAAATCAATAGAATTAGAAATGAAAAAGAAGTAACAACTGACACTGCAGAAATACAAAGGATCGTGAGAGATTACTACAAGCAATTATATGCCAATAAAATGGACAACCTGGAAGAAATGGACAAATTCTTAGAAAAGCACAACCTTTCAAGACTGAACCAGGAAGAAATAGAAAATATGGACAGACCAATCACAAGCACTGAAATTGAGACTCTGATTGATCAAAAATCTTCCAACAAACAAAACCCCAGGACCAGATGGCTTCACAGGCAAATTCTATCAAACTTTTAGAGAAGAGCTAACACCTATCCTTCTCAAACTCTTCCAAAATATAACAGAGGGAGGAACACTCCTAAACTCATTCTATGAGGCCACCATCACCCTGATACCAAAACCAGACAAAAATGTCACAAAGAAAGAAAACTACAGGTCAATATCACTGATGAACAAGATGCAAAAATCCTCAGCAAAATACTAGCAAACAGAATCCAACAGCACATTAAAAGGATCATACACCATGATCAACTGGGTTTTATCCCAGGAATGCAAGGATTCTTCAGTATATGCAAAATAATCAATGTGATACACCATATTAATAAATTGAGGGAGAAAAACTATATGGTATCTCAATACATGCAGAAAGAGCTTTTGATAAAATTCAACACACATTTATGATAAAAACTCTCCAGAAAGTAGGCATAGGGAACTTACCTCAACATAATAAAGGCCATATATGACAAACCCTCAGCCAACATCATCCTCAATGGTGAAAAACTGAAACCATTTCCACTAAGATCAGGAACAAGACAAGGTTGTCCACTCTCACCACTATTATTCAACATAGTTTTGGAAGCTTTAGCTACAGCAATCAGAGAAGAAAAAGAAATAAATGGAATCCAAAACGGAAAAGAAGAAGTAAAGCTGTCACTGTTTGTAGATGACATGATACTATACATAGAGAATCCTAAAGATGCTACCAGAAAACTACCAGAGCTAATCAACGAATTTGGTAAAGTAGCAGGATACAATAGTAATGCAAAGAAATCTCTTGCATGCTTATATGCTAATGATGAAAAATCTGAAAGCGATATTAAGGAAACACTCCCGTTTACCATTGCAACAAAAAGAATAAAATACCTAGGAATAAACCTACCTAAGGAGACAAAAGACCTGTATGCAGAAAATTATAAAACACTGATGAAAGAAATTTAAAATGATACAAACAGATGGAGAGATATACCATGTTCTTGGATTGGAAAAATCAACATTGTGAAAATGACTATACTACCCAAAGGAATCTACAGATTCAATGCAATCCCTATCAAACTACCAATGGCATTTTTCACAGAACTAGAACAAAAAATTTCACAATTTGTGTGGAAACACAAAAGACCCAGAATAGCCAAAGCAGTCTTGAAAAAGAAAAACAATAAATAAATAAATAAATAAATAAATAAATAAATAAATAAATAAAATAAAAACAATCTAATGTTAAAAAAATAATAGTACATTTTATTTAATCTAATATATTCAAAATATTATCATTTAATATATAATCAACATAACTTACTGATGAGATTGTTTTCATTTTTTTTTCTTACTAAATCTTCAAAATTAGTATGTGTTTTAAAATCACAGCACATGTCAATTAGGACTAGGCACATTTCAAAGCTAAATAGCCACATGCAGTTAGTAGTAACTTATTGGTCACCACAGTCTAGAACATTAAACAGTTGTAAATACTAGAGCAAGATGCTACAGCACCTATGTGAGTTTTGAAAGTGATGTAGCCATCATATTAGCCCATTTTTCACCTCTAGGGTCTAAGAGGTGTAAAAGGCTGGCAGGGAAGGAGTAACTTATCAGAAAATTGTCACTCTGCTGCTCTACACTTGCCATGAGGGTGGGGAGGGTTGTCCCCATTCACCCTTCACTTCAAACAAGGTGAAAGGGGCTTCAAGAGAGAGATTGAACTGCCTCTCCTGGAACTTGAGAGTCACAAGACCTGTTTTCTGAGCCTCATCTGCAAAAAAGCCTAAAGGTGAGAGATTGTGTTGATACTGCCCTGCCTCATGGAAGAATAAAGATACAAATTTGGAAGCAAGTTGCTGTTTCACTGATTTGAAGACTGGCCAGTCAGGAGGAGGTAGTACTAAAACAAAAGTTTCCACTCACACCTGTCCCAACTCCCTGCAATTTCCTAGTCTGAAATAATCCAAGGGTGTCAAAGAAGATAGTTTTTAAAGGTAATGATATTTGAAGTTTTGATTATTACATTGGGCTGACCAATAGAAGTCCTGGGATGAGATTGTTCTTATGAATAAAATGTGCCAGAAAGCCATGACACTTGTTCATCCAAGAAACTGGTTACCTGAAGGGAGTTTCACTTCTTGTTCCTCTGCCAATTTTTAAATCAGATCATTTCTTCTTTTGATACTGAGTTGTGTGATTTCTTTATATATTTTAGACTTCAACCCATTATCATATATATCATTTGCAAATATCCTCTCATTCAGTAGGTTGCCTTTCCATTTCCTTGATCGTTTCCTTCACTGTGCAAAAGCGTTTTAGTTTGATGAACTCCCATTTGTTTATTTTTGTTTTTGTTGCCCTAGTCCGAGGAGACAGATCCAAAAAATATTGCCAAGACCAATGTCAAAGAGTGTACCACCTACATATTCTTCTAGAAATTTTATGGTTTCAGGCCTGACATTTAAGTCTTTAAAATATTTTGAGTTTATTTTTGTATATGGTGCAAGGAAGTGGTCCAGTTTCATTCTTTCCCATGTAGCTGTCCAGTTTTCTCAACACCATTTATTGAAGAGACTGTATTTTCCCCAGTATACTCTTGGTTCCTTTGTAACAAATTGACCATATAAGTGTGGGTTTATTTCTGGGAAATAAATTGATGTTGAATTTTGTCAGATGCTTTTCTCTTCATTTATTGATATAATATAATTTTTATCCTTTGTTTTGTTAATATGGAGTATCATGCATTTGTGAATATTGAACCATCTTTGCATTATCTGGAATAAATCTCACTTAATCATGGTGTATGATCCTTTTAATGTATTGTGAAATTTGGTTTGCTAATATTTTGTTGAGAATTTTTGCATTTATGTTCATGAGAGATATTAGCCTGTAATTTTCTTTTCCTGTAGTGTCTTCAGCTGGTTTTGGTATCAGGATAATGCTAACCTTGTAGAACGATTTTCAAAGCAGTCCTTTCCCTTCCATTTTTTGTAATACTTTGAGAAGAATAGGTGTTAACCCTTCTTTAAATGTTTGGTAAAGTTTACCTGTGAAGCTGTTGTGTCCTGGACTTTTGTTCGTTGGAAGTTTTTGATTACTGATTCAATTTCATTACTGATTCAATTTCATTGCTCTGTTCAGGTTTTCTATTTCTCCTTGATTCAGTGTTGAAAGATTGTATGTTGCTAGGAATTTATACTTTTCTTCTAGGTTGTCCAGTTTTTAGTGTATAAATATTTGTAGTGATCTCTTATGATTCTTGGTATTTCTGTGCATCAGTTTTAGCTTCTTCTCTTTCATTTCTGATTTGATTAATTTGAGCTTTCTTTTTTCTTGATGAGTCTGGTTAAAGTTTTATCAATTTTGAGATATTTTTATTTTGTGTATTGCTTAACTAATTATTTTTGAGATATATGATTTGATTACTTTGTCTCATAACCTTTATACTAGATTTATAGGTGGTTGATACACTACCTTTACTATGTGTCTGCCTTTAGGAGTGAGTTTTTTCTTTCATAATTTCTTTGTTTCTAGTTATGACCTTTTCTTTTCCATTAAAACAAGTTCCTTTAACATTTCTTGTAAGGCTGTTTTAGTGGTGATGAACTCTTTAGCTTTTACTTGTCTGAGAAACGTTTTATTTCTCCTTCAAATCTGAATGATAACCTTGCTAGGCAGAGTATTCTTGGTTGCAAAGTTTTTGTTTTTTGTTTGTTTGTTTTCCTTTCATCACTTTGAAAACATCACATCAGCCACTTCTGGTCTGTAAACTTTCTGCTGAAAAATCATCAGTAGTCTTCTGGGGGCTCTCATGTGGTTAACTAGCTTTTTTTTTTTTTTTTTTTTTCTTGCTGCTTTTAAGATTCTATCTTTACTTTTTTTTAATTAATTTTTATTGGAGTATAGTTGATTTACAATGTTGTGTTAGTTCCTCCTGCACAGGAAAGTGAATCAGATATACATATGCATATATCCATTCTTTTTTTAGATTCTGTTCCTGTATAGGTCATTACAGAGTATTGAGTAGGGTTCCCTGTGCTATACAGTAGGTTCTTATTAGTTATCTATTTTATATATAGTGTGTGTATATGTCATTCTTAATCTCCCAATTTATCCCTCCCCCTTTCCCCCTTGGTAACCATAAATTTGTTTTCTACATTTGTAAGTCTATTTCTGTTTTGTAAATAGGTTCATTTATACCATTTTTCTTAGATTCCACATATTAGTGATATATGATATTTGTCTTTCTCTGTCTGACTTACTTCACTCAGTATGACAATATCTAGGTCCATTCATGTCACTGCAAATGTCATTATTTCATTATTTTTTATGGCTGGGTAATATTCCATTGTATATATGTACCACATCTTCTTTATCCATTCCTCTGTCGATGGACATTTAGGTTGCTTCCATGTCTGGGTTATTGTAAATAGTTCTGCAATGAACATTGGGATACATGCATCTTTTCAAATTATGGTTTTCTCTGGGTGTATGCCCAGGAGTGGGATTGCAGGAGCATATGTTAGCTCTATTTTTAGTTTTTTAAGGAACCTCCATACTGTTCTCAATAGTGGCTGTACCAATTTACATTCCCACCAACAGTGTAGTAGCATTCCATTTTCTCCATACCCTCTCCAGCATTTATTGTTTGTAGATTTCTTTTTTTTAATGATGGCCATTCTGACAGGTGTGAGGTGATACCTCATTGTAGTTTTTATATACATTTCTCTAATAATGAGCAATATCAGGCATCTTTTCATCTGCCTCTTAGTCATCTGTATATCTGTATGTCTTCTTTGGAGAAATGTCTATTTAGATCTTCCACCCATTTTTTGATTGGGTTATCTGTTTTTTTGATACTGAGCTGCATGAGCAGTTTGTATATTTTGGAGATTAAGCCATTGTCAGTTGCATCTTTTGCAAATATTTTCTCCCATTCTGTAGGTTGTCTTTTCATTTTGTTTATGGTTTCCTTTGCTGTGCAAAAGCTTGTAAGTTCCTTATCTTAGAGGAAATGCTTTCAGTTTTTCACCATTGAGAATAATGTTTGCTGTGGGTTTGTTGTATATGACCTTTATTATGTTGAGGTATGTTCCCTCTATGCTCACTTTCTGCAGAGTTTTTATCATAAATGGTGCTGAATTTTGTTAAAAGCTTTTTCTGCATCTATTGAGATTATCATATGGTTTTTATTCTTCAGTTTGTTAATGTGGTGTATCACACTGATTGACTTAGATATGTTGAATCCTTGTATCCCTGGGATAAATCTCACCTGATCATGGTGTATTATCTTTTTAATGTGTTGTTGGATTCAGTTTGCTAGTATTTTTTTGAACATTTTTACGTCTATGTTCACCAGTGATATTGGACTGTAATATTCTTTTATTGTGATATCTTTGTCTGGTTTTGGTATCAGGGTGATGGTAGCTTCATAGAATGAGTTTGGGAGTGTTTCTTCCTCTGCAATTTTTTGGAATAGTTTGAGAAGGATAGGTTTTGACTCTTCTCAAAATATTTGATAGAATTCTCCTGTGAAGCCATCTAGTCCTGGACTTTTTTTTTTTTTTTTTTTCAAATAAAGTCCTTCAATCAGTTATTTATTTATTTATTTATTTATTTATGGCTGTGTTGGGTCTTCGTTTCTGTGTGAGGGCTTTCTCCATTTGCGGCAAGCGGGGGCCACTCCTCATCGCGGTGCGCAGGCCCTACACTATCGTGGTCTCTCCTGTTGCGGAGAACAGGCTCCAGACACGCAGGCTCGGTAATTGTGGCTCACGGGCCCAGCTGCTCCGCGGCACGTGGGATCCTCCCAGACCAGGGCTCGAACCCATGTCCCCTGCATTAGCAGGCAGACCCCCAACCACTGCACCACCAGGGAAGCCCTAGTCCTGGACTTTTGTTTGTTGGAAGTTTTTTAATCACAGTTTCAATTTCAGTACTTGTGATTGGTCTGTTCATATTTTCTATTTCTTCCTACTTCAGTCTTGGAAGGTTGTACCTTTCTAAGAATTTGTCCATTTCTTCTAGGATGTCCATTTTATTGGCATATAGTTGCCTGTAGTCGTCTCTTATGATCCTTTGTGTTTCTGTGGTGTCAGCTATAACTTCTCCTTTTTCATTTCTGATTTTATTGATTTAAGTCCTCTCCCTTTTTTTCTTGATGAATCTGGCTAAAGGTTTATTAATTTTGTTTATCTTCTCAAAGAACCAGCTTTTAGTTTCATTGATCATTGCTATTGTTTTCTTCTCTATTTCATTTATTTCTGCTCTGATCTTCCTGATTTCTTTCATTCTACTAACTTTAGGTTTTGTTTGTCTTTCTTTCTCTATTTGCTTTTAGTGTAAGGTTAGGTTATTTATTCTATCTTTAACTCCTGACACTTTAATTATAATGTGTCTCAGTGTGGGTCTCTTTGGGTTTATCTTATTTGGTACTCTGTGCCTTCTGGACTTGAATGTCTTTTTCCTTAGGTTAGGGAAATTTTCAGCCATTATCTCTTCAGAAAGAGTTTCTGTCCCGTTCTCTCTCTCTTTTCCTTCTCAGAGCCCTATAACGTGAATATTAATATGCTTGATGTTTCCCCAGAGAGCCCTTAAGCTATTCTCAATTTTTATATTCTTTTTTCTTTTCTGCTTGGGTGATTTTTAATACCCTGTGTTCCAGATTGCTGTTCCCATCTTCTGCATCCTGTAATCTGCTGTTGATTCCCTTTAGCGTATTTTTCATTTCAGTTATTGGGTCCTTCAGTTATGATTACTTCTTTTTATATTTTCTGTCTCCTTGTCAAAGTTCTCATTGAATTATTTATTCTTTTCCTGAGTTGAGCATCTTTATGACTATTGAAGTCTTTATCTGGTAAATAGCTTATTTCTGTTTAATTCTTTTTTTTTTGCAGGGTTTGATCTTGTTTTTTCATTTGGAAGGTGTTCCTTTGTTGCCTCATTTTGCCTAATACTCTGTGTATGTTTCTCTGTATTAGGTATATCAGCTACATCTTCTGGTCTTGAAAGAGTGACCTATATAAATGTCCTGTGGGGCCCAGTGACAAAATCACTCCTTGTCAATAGAGTGCTTTAGGGGTATCCCTTGTGTGGGCTGCCTGTGCCTTCCTGCTGTACTTGGGTTGCAATTGCTTCAGGCACACTAGTGGGTGGAGCTGGCTGCTGGTGGGCAGACACCCTAGTGGGAAGGGCTGGTTCCCAGCTGGTTCCCTGGATATCCACAGACCTGGTTGCAACTGCTGTGAGCATGCTGATACACAGTTCTAGCCCCTAGTATGACTGGCTGCAAGGCCTAGCTGCTATTGTTGTGGGCGTGTTGGTGTGTAAGGATTGCCTTCAGGAGCAGAAGCTGCTTTGGGGGGATGTTGGTGCTGGCTGAGTCTGCCTGCTAGGTGGAGAGGGGCTGGCCACCTGGAGCAGGAGCCATTTTGGAAGGTAGCTGATACCGGACAAGGCTGCCTGCCAAGAGGTGTGGGGTTGAAACTGCATTGGAGGGACCAACTGGGGTGGGTGAGTTAAGCTGGGCGAGTTCTCAGGGGAACACTTGGGCAGGGCTCATGGCGTTAGGTAGGTTGATTGAGAGTGACAGAAATATCACCTGCCCATGCCAGGCCAGCTAGTTGAAGGGAAAGTAAAAAATAAATAAATATACAAATGTCTCTTGCTAGTTCCTCCATCCCCAGAGAAAGTTCTATCAGATTCCTGCCCCTTCAGTACCCACCTTAATATTAGTCAATGTATCTCCTCAAATGACTCAGATGCTTTTCAACTGTTGCTTCTGCCCTGGGACTTGGAGTGAGTAGGTTTGTGGTTTGTGTGTGAGTCCTTCAAGAGTAGAGACTTGTTTTCCCACAGCACTCCGACTCTCCTAGATATAAGCCTCACCGGTTTTCAAAGTCAGACATTATGGGGACTCATCTTCCCAGTGCAGGGCCCCTGGACTGGGAGCCCAATGTGGGGCTCAGATCCCTCACTCCTCAGGGAAACTCTGCAATTGTAAGTTATCACATCGAGGGTATGGGTTGTGACTAGACTGCATCTCTGTCCCTCCTACCTATCTCAATGTGGCCTTTCCTTTGTATCCTTAGTTGTAGAAAATCTGTTCTGCTAGTCTTCAGGCTGTTCTCAGAGGCAGTTGGTCTCTATGGAGCTGTAGTTTTGGTATGTTCATAGAAGAAGGTGAGCTCAAGATTTTCCTACTCTGCCATCTTGAACTGTAGTCCGCAATACAATACTGTAGTCCATGGAATACAATACTGTCATCCACAGAATTTTATAAAAGTCAACATTTTCTCCGAAAATATGACATTTGGGTGTTACTGAAAAAAGGAGTAAATGTTAACCTTTGTGGCAGGAGGGATAGGAGGAAGCAAAGAATTAGAAGGAGAAATAGCATGAGCTGTGAAAGAAGATTTTGGAGGTGGAAAATAATTAAAATACACACTTTTGGAGATAGAAGGGATTTTGGTAATTGTTTGAGAACCTTTTATTCCTTAGATGAAAAAATGTGGTCAGATGATTGCAGTGTATTTCATGATTTCTCAGTAGTGGGCCCATTAGAAAACCAATGAATTTTGACTTCTAATTCAGAGGGGTCTTTTTTTTCCAGTTAAGGGAAGCTGTAAATTTTTCCCAAGGAAGTGTCTTTCATTGGCTACCATTTTTTTCTTTGGTCATTCAAAGCCATGTCAAAGCTATATGTTCTATGAGACTTTGGCTCTTTTTCCCTTTCTGTCTCACTGCACTGGCTGGGGAAGATTGTATTTTTCAAAGACAGACTCAACAACATTCTGTTATGAACTGAATGTGTCCCCCTAAAATTCATATTTTGAAGTCCTAAACCCCAGTGTGGCTGTTTTTTGAGATGTGGCCTGTAAGAAAGTAATTAAGATTAATGAGGTAGTAAGGGTGGGGCCCACTTTCAATGGGATTAGTGTCCTTATAAAAAGATACACCTGAGAACTCTCTCTCCATGCACACATATTGAAGAAAGGCCATGTGAGGACACAGAGAGAAGGCAGCCATCTGCAAGCCAAAAAGAGAGTACTTGCCAGAAACTAAATCATCCAGAACCTTGATCTTGGACTTCCAACCTCCGGAACGGTGAGAAATAAATTCTAACTGTTTAAGCCAACCAGTCTGTGGGCTTTTGTTATGGCAGCTCAAGCAGACTGATATACGTCACATCCCACAATATTTTATATGTTGCAACCTTCCTATTTCCTCATTAAAGCAGGGTGTAATTGTCTCCCCCTGAAGCTGACTGGCCTTAGGAACTTGCTTGTAACCAATAGAATGTGGTAGTGAGAATGTACCAGAGACATTTGCAGTTATGTGCTGTGAGACTCCTGAGGCCTGGTCAGAAAAGGCCATGCACTTCAGACTGTTCTCTCAAAACACTGGCTCTTCAGATGCTTCCTCTTGAAGTGCTCCGTTTCAGAACCCAGCCTCCGTGCTGTGAGAAACCCAAGCCACATGTTGAGACCATGTGTGGGCACAAGGGCAGAGAGCCCCAGCTGAGTTCAGCCAATCTGGGAGCCAGATGGGCCCAGATGGTTCCAGCTCACAGCCAGTCAAGCCACCCCCAGTGTTTCAGATCCTCCCAGCTGAAGCCCCAGAGCTGTGAACTCTAGAAAAATGTCTGAATTTCTAACTATAGAGTCTGTGAGCATAGTAAAATAGCTGATTTAAGTCATTAAGTTTGGGGTGGTTTTTGTGTGCAGCCATGGATAATTGGAACATGGAATTTCTTGCTGTAAAATTTCCTTAGTGGTGGTTGTCTGACTAGCCCTGTTAATTCTACTCCTTATGACTTGTGAGATTCAGGAAGAGCCAAGATGAACATGGGAGAGAAATCTTCCCATGGCTAAGCTAAAGACAACTTTTGAAATAGTCCATAATCTTTCTTACTTTTATTCCTTTGCCCAACTTTATACTTGATGATGAAAGATTCCGAATTGCTGACTTTAACTACAAGTGTCTGTGAGCTTCTGACATTTGGTTATTTATATTCAAGACTAGTTTAATCGTCCTAGCCATATTGAAAGTTGAAACTGTCAAAATGATCAAAGTGCTCCTTGCTAGGTTAAACCAGCCCAAGTTGTCATTGTCACCAGACAGAAATCAGAGTGCCTACTAGGACGTGAACACATAACGTAAAACAAGGGTAGATTTGGTCTCCCATTAGAAAAAGATAACCTGGGCTCAGAAACACTTTTGCAACTAACTCCTTGCCTGTTAATAAGTTGATTACAGTATAGTTAATTGCCCAGACTGGAAAGGTGGCACTATTCATAATTACACTGGAACAATATATATGCATACTGTATCATTCCATTTATGCAAAATTCTACAAAATGCAAAATTTCCTGGTGACTGAAAGCACCAATGACAGTGACTGAAAGTATATTAGTGTTTGCATGGGGTTGGGGAGGGGGAATTACAAGGGGAACAAAGAGACATTTGAGGGTGATGCATGTGTTCATTATCTTGATGTGGTGATGGTTACACAGCTGTATACATATGTCAAAACTTTCCAGCTGTACACTTTAAATATATGCAATTTATTGTATGCCAATTTTCTCCATAAAGCTGTTTGAAAAAATCTCCATCATAGCCAAGATCATTGAACTTTTTGCTAGTTTTTTTGTAAAAGAAATAAAAGTATTGCAGAAATATTCCCACCTCTCATTCCTCCCCTTTTACTCCCTCCCCCTTTGTCATTTTCACAAAGCAACCCCTGTCAAGATGTCAGTGTATTTCCCATGCAAGATTTTATACATTATCTCTGAGTGTGTACATTAAATATATTTTCTTTCCTGAGTTCAAAATATTTGCATAACTATTATCATATTGGGAAAAGTACCTATTTGTGATCATTGAGAGGGGAAAAGAAATTCTCCTTTTCCATCTTCTTTTCAGGCCTAGTGTACAAGCTGCCAGCCTTGTATTGCTTTACATGCACACTTTGCTTATGATCATTATTTCTTTTTTTTTTTTTAATAAATTTATTTATTTATTTATTTATTTTTGGCTGTGTTGGATCTTCGTTTCTGTGTGAGGGCCTTCTCTAGTTGTGGCAAGCGGGGGTCACTCTTCATCGCGGTGCGCAGGCCTTTCACTGTCGCGGCCTCTCTTGTTGCGGGCACAGGCTCCAGACACACAGGCTCAGTAGTTGTGGCTCACGGGCCTAGTCGCTCCACGGCATGTGGGATCCTCCCAGACCAGGGTTTGAACCCATGTCCCCCGCATCGGCAGGCAGACTCCCAACCACTGAACCACCAGGGAAGCCCGATCATTATTTCTTAAATGCCATGTATTCTCTTTTGTTGGATTCTTTTTATGTTTGTTTTTCTATAGTGTGTTCTCAAAGAATCTTATTTTATGAAAGGTACTTTGGTAGGAAGTAACATTTCCAATCCTTCTTTGAATGTCTAAAAGTGTCTTTTTTATTTTGTGCTCATGTCTGATGGATAGCTTGGCTGGGAATAGAATTTTAACTTAAAAATCATTTTCCCGAGAAAATTCAAGCATTGCTCCATCATATTCTAAAAACTAGTGTTATTGATGAAAACTCTTCTGCCAATCTTGATCTTCTTTCATTGTAGTTCATACACCTTTTGCTTTTAGAAGATTTTACTATCTTTGTTTTATTCTTAATTTTCTGAAATTGTTCTTATTTTTCTCTCATATTTCTCATCTCTTTGTACTTCATCAATTTTTTTCTTTCAATCAGTTCTATTAAACTGTTTTATTCAGGTAGCATGTTTTAATTCCATGAATTGATTCTATTTTCTGATTTTTTAATCTGTCTGAACAGTAATCCGTTCTTAGATTATGGATGTAATTTTTTCTCCTCTTACTTGATTAGAGATTTAAAAATATCTCTTTTTTCTCTGGATTATCTTTGTTTCCCCTGGGGTCAGTTCTGCTTGGCAAATCCTGCCCTGCTCCACCTTTTTTCGTTCTTTTCCCCCTCTGATTTTTTTTTCTTGAACTATGTATTTATAAATAAATCATAGGTTTGATTAACTTAGACAGTTCACAAGAATTTACTCTAATGTTACTCATTTATGACTTCTCCCCAGAACTTGAGGACTTCTTGCAAGCCTGAATATAAATGAAGTATGTCACCTGGCAGGTTTCTTTAAGGATATAAATAATGGTGAGGGAAAATTGGCAGACATCCCCAAGGCTAAAATGTCAAAGAAAAAGAACGCTATCTTAAGCACCTATTATTTTAGGAGCCCTAACCCCTCCTACTCAGGTATTTCTGCCTTCACTCTGGGAGTAAATATAGGTTATGGGAAAGAAAGTTGGGAAAAGCCTACCATGACCCCTACCTTATTCTCAGCATTGCTATAAATTTATTCTACTTCATATGTTTCAGTCTCAGGAGTACAACCCATGTAAACCACATACATTAAAATCTGTCATTGGGTCTACTTTGAGGTGAACCCAAATTAAGTTAATCTCCTGAGTTCAACACTTAATCCCAGAATCTGAAGATTTTCTTTCTTTGATTCATCAAGTATGTGCTTGTAAAGATTTTACCCACAACTTTGTATTTTTACAGGAAAATAGATGTAGACTTTAGTGCTGCCAGAACCATTACTGTCTATTTTGTGACACTTTTTTAATGTAGACATTTTTACTTAGCGTGAATTACAATCTTCCTTCTTAACCCTCCATGCACTAATCCTAAACCTTCTCTCCACAACAGATACAGAAGAAATAATTCCATAACCTAATAGAGTCCAATTACCTTCGACTTCTGGACAGCTCTGGTTTTTGTGGAAGTTTTTCCCTCTATCCTCCAAAAACCACTAATGAAATGGCATACAGCATTTGCTCTCTCCATCAGATTAGTCATTAATGAATGACTGGACATCTATTTGATGTCAGGCAGTTTAGGAGATATAAAAAAATCTATAATCACAGTGCATATTATCACAAAGTTTACAGTCTAATGAGAAATACACACAAAGAATAATTATGATTTGTGAGATAAAGGCTATGAGAGAAGAGTACAGTGTGCCATGACAGCTCATGGGAGGACACTGGTCCCAGTCTACAGCAACTGGGAGAGTTCCTGAAAGGAAGTGATACTATTCTGAACCTTAAAGGGTGGGAAATAGAGTTTTGCTAGTCAAAGGGACCAGGTGTTTCAATCAGAGAGAAGAACATTTCTGAAATATCCCATCTCATCTGCTAGATCCGTGATTTTCAATAAATTTTTTAAAGGGGGCAGAACACCTACTTAAAGGAGAATCTTCTTGGGATACCAATTAGGTACAACCAAGATGCTCCGGGACTCTAAGAAGCAGAGCCGAGAGACACCATTCAGTTCTGCCAGCTCTGACATATCACCTTCTCCCCATCCCAGGCAGCCCCCACACAAGGGTGACCCATAGGTGACACATACAGGGAGTCCACAAGGGTGACCCAAGGGTGACTCATACAGTGAGTCCATAGGATGCAGATACGGCTTCATAAATTAAAGGAAATCATTCCTATTACAGACAGTCACTAGATGGACCACTCTAAAATACTGTAGAAAGAACTTCAATGGCTGGTACTAAAATGCCCTTTTGAAGGGGGGCTTTCCTTGATTAGTCACATGCACAGCTAATGCTAGTCAGAGAGAGAATGGGTTGGCAGGAAATAGGAAAGCAAAGATTGTCAAATTATTTTCCTTAGGAAAATGAGATTTTGAAAACGTATTTTAAATTTTATTTACTATTCCTGAAATGATGGGGACAGAGAAGTCAGAAATGGGGAAGAAAGATGACTTGTTGATCTGGAGGCAAAAGTCACAGATGGCTGAAATGGCAAAGAAACAATATTTTTAAGGAGAACAGATGTGTAACATTTAGTTTTAAGTTATTTGTAAAGCATACTGGTGCCAGCAGTGGTGGCTGGAGTCTGCTCGTACTGGGTCACAAAAGCCAATTGTTAAATTGTCAGGAATTTCACAAGCTGGTCGTTAAACTTAGCAATTATTAGATATTAAATAACAGAAACTCACAATAAGTAAAACATACTAAAAACAAAGGTAACATATACTCAAAACTTATCACTTCCTAATTAGTTTACTACATTGTACACCTATGTTCCTGAGGTTGCCTATATCTATGGCATATGTACCATATAACACTAAAGTATCATGTGGTGACATAATACACAGTGATCTCTTCCTGACTGAGCCAGGGATGGCATGCTGGTGGCTTGAAGTATTTACACCACAGGATTTGGCAAATGCTTCACATCAGGGCGTTTCTGTTTGGAGAGCAGGTTGTTAAACTTTTACCAGAGCACCAGCTGGTCAAGGGCACATTTGCCTGAAAGCAGCCACTCAGAGTCCTTGCTCCATCACTAAACAGCTGTGTGACCTGAGCAGTTACTTAATCTCCTTCTGCCTAACTTTTCTCTTGTGGTTATTTTGAGAAGTAAATGAATCAGAATGTAATTGTTATCCATTATTGTTATTGTTTTGTTGTTGTTACTTTTATTTATGTAATAATATTAATAATATGCATATCCTATATAAATGCCTGCCATCTTCCTATACCCTCAGAAACACACAAAATCCTGGCTTTCCCCTAGTATTCATTTACCCAGTCTTCATAGTTAAAGAACAAAGAGCTGTTAGCTGTGCATATAACCCCTATAACAAAGACAACATTCCTCAGCTTCCTTTGTTTGTTCTAAGTAACGTTTTGAAACCCTAAGTGTCACAGAACAGCTGTTTATAGCCTTCCTTAAGACTTGCCTCTGCTTCTTCAACCCTTCCCCCTCTCTGCTGGTTGGATGTAGACACAATGGTAGGATCTGCAACAGGCATTTTGAACTCTAAGGAATGCAGGCTTCATAATGGAGCAGCAATATGGAAGTTGCCTGGGTCTCCTCACACTCCATGGAGCAGAATTTCCACATCAACCCTTTCCTGGGAAAGAAAACTAAGTGTCTGTGCTATTAATGCCCTTCTACCACAGGGTGTGTTCCTTGAAACAACAGATCTTGTCAGAAATTCAGAATCTCTACCTCAAGGCTGCTGATCTGCGTATTAATAAAATCTGCATTTAACACAATCGTTGGGTGATTCTTTTGCATATTAAAGTTTGAGAAGTGCTGGGGTAAGTCGTTTTATTTTGGCCATTCTTACTTTCAGCTGAGTCCATCCTAACTGCTTTTATTCTTGTGGGATCAAATCTGTGTAGAACAACCAATGGGAGGCGTAGTGTGCATACTTGGGTCCTCAGGATGAAAAGGAACAACAAAACATGGTGTGGTAAGGAAAATGGATGAGCGGCAGGAAACTGGAGCCTCGTGCCACTAGCAGATACAAAGTTCTTCTTGGGGAAAATGGGGGATTACTCACTTTTACCCAGATCTTGAAATAAGATTGCAGTCTTATCCACCAGTCTGTCCCAGCTGATAGCTAAGTAATAGATTTAACATCTCACTCCTTTTTACTCAACTAGCAGTTCTTCCAGGATCCTGGATCCTGGAAATCTGATTCCAAGGATTGAGCTATTTCATCTGGAACCATGTTTTAGGGCTATCAGATCAGAGTAAGTTCCTTATTCATTTTCTCTCTCCCCTCTCAAGTCTGTTATCTGGCCTTTCTTGGGTGTCTCTCACTATCTGTCTTTAGTACAATTTAAATTAGTTATTCTCACCTTCATATTTTTCATTTCTACCTAACAACAAACTGTGGCCCTCTCCATCATTTCTCTCTCTTCAAGCCTTCTCAGAAATAGTAATGCTGCCATCTTGGTTGATTGTCTTGTTTTCCCCACAGTTCTTTGCCTCCTCCAGTCAGTGTGCCTATCAGCTTCCTTTACTCTTTTGAATCCAAGGTTTCACAAGACATAAATGCCTGGGAAAGGAAAATCCCATGGTTCCCATTACTGCTAAAGCTAGCTTGGAAAGTGTTTTAAAATGTAAGCTTTATTATTATTTAACTATAGTGAGGCAAACAAATCAGGAGATGGAGACAACTGCCATTGAAAAGAGAGTTTGTTACTTACAGTTCTCCAGAGGAGGTGTCATGCCATGCAGGGCCACAGGGTGAAGCATCAGGGTTCCTCAGGAGACAGAGGGAAAAGGCAAAATGTGGGCAAGAACCTGTATTGTGATTTTCATGGGAAGGAATGGGCGAGACAGAGTAAGCATGATAAACAGATTTAAGATTGGCTAGTTTGAATAATTTCATAGGGCTCTAGGGTGTAGAGGTTGCCCCGAATTGGCTGGTACCTGGTCCTGGGGTGATTAGGGCAGAGAAATATAGGCGTGGAGAGTGAAAGCGTTATAGAGGAGGTATGAGCTGGATTGGTTAGTTTGCATATGAATGGCACCCTCTTGAGTAAATTGTTTGCTATCTCTAGGAATTAAGTAACCCTAGGAGGAGCAGTCCCTTCCTGGTCTGCAAGGTCTCAGTTGCCAGAGTATCAAGAATACAGAAAATGAGAAAATATAATAAATCCAGGGAGGCTTAGAGGAGACAATAATTTGGCCTCAAAGGAAGAAGATTTGGTTTAGAGATAGAGAATATTCTAAGTCAAGTAAAAACACAAAAGGCTGACCTTTGGGAAAGATGGCATTGAGGATGAGGAAGATGGTTCAAGACAAGAGCTGTCAGCTGCCTGCTAAGAGCTGCAGCAAAACCCTTGTACCTTTATGGTAGCGAAGGGAGGTGGGCAATGCTGGAGGGGTGGAGCCTGAGGCCTTCACGCCATTGCTGAGTGTCTGAAATAAACTTGGGATGGTCTAGCTCCAGACTCAGCTTCCATGACAGTGAGGTGTTACTCTTGTGTAAGGCACAGTTAGGTTTGTTCTCTGACACCTGTCCTGAAAGCTTGAAATCAGTAAAATGAAAGCAGGAGGCTGGGGGGATAATAAACAGTTTGGGACTGGTAAAATCTGACCCGACTACTAAAGGGTTGAGGGAAGAGCTATGATCATAATATTTTTATAAGATTATTGTGTCAGTCATGCATAAGAGAGGAAATAGAACAAAAGAAAAATATCCAAAAAAATAAAAAATATATAACACGAGTGGAGGAGGATCCAGACAGTGAAAATACAAAAGAATAAGGAAGTCTGAGAACGTTTCATAGCATGGCCACTGAATTTGGTGACCCTGGGTAAGAAGGGAAACTGTTTTGGGCCCCTGTGAGCAGGACAGTGCTGGGGCCTCCCAAGGAGAGTCATCAGTAGAACAGGCTCGGGGAGTAAGGGCCCCACAATCAAGCAGAGGCAGCCCAAGCCCAGGTCTCCAGGCAAGCCCACAAGCTCCTAGATGCATATCACATGCCACAAAAGACCATGCAAGTCTTTTACTCATGATAAAAAGGAAGGCAATATTTTTGACCTTTGAGAACAAACATGTTTTTGGAGTAAAGGAAGGTTGCTAATTAATTGAGCACTGATTCTCTGCCTTCCCAGAGCGGGGATTACATCGTCTCATTTTTTCTTACCATAACCATGTTCAATTATTGTCATTGTTTTATTCACAGTTTAAATATGAAGAAATTGAGGCTCAGAAAGTTAAACTTACTTATAGTCACACAACTGAAAGTGGGGGAGCTGGTAGCAAAGCAACTCCGTAGCCACGATACGCATTTACTGTATGACAAGCACGCATGATGCTTTAAGAGGATCTGAAAGTCTCTTTTTCAATCTGGCATTAAAATCTTTACCTACTGTTTTAATGGTCTTAAAGCACCTCCGGATTTAGCCAGAGACTCATTTTACTCCAGAATTTATAAATAGCACTGACAATTTTTACCAGGATGAAATATAGAACAGAACAGATAATCTCTGTAAACACAGGGATTAACTTTTTATTTTATCTTTATGGCAGGATCTGGATCAAAATTTTTATGAATTTAGGGTCCTACATTTCAGAGAAGAGCTGGGAAAGAATGCAGGGGAGAGTCAGTGGGAGTTTGTGGAAGATGGTGGGAGAGACAGGGTTGTTTATGGGCAGGATGGAGCATCCATTTATTTATTTACCGTCTGTAGCCTTAAACCTTACAGACGGAGAAAGGAACCAACCCACACAGGATCAGGTCAGAGAAGCTGGTTAATAGCATGCCAAGCAACTCAGGGCACCCATCTGTCTAGACTGAGGGTCCCCTATCACCCCGGCAAACACATTGAGTTTTCTCTCTGTGGATCTGTGCAGGAGAGGATGAGGAAGCTGGCATCCACCTCATCAAGACAAGTCTCTACTGGGGCTTGTTCTAGGTAAGCAGCTCACCTGGCTAGTCAAGACCAGGCAGCCCTCTTTGTTCCTGTCTGTGGTGCAAGGGACCTTTTGCCTGGGCAGAAGGCACTGTGTTTTTATCGTGCGTTATTCATGAGCCCTTGCTCAAGCATCAGCCTGCGGTGAAAAACACAGGCAAACACATCCAGAGGCATCCTGTGATCCACACCCTCTGAGCATTGGCTTTGGCAACCAGTGGATGGCAACTTAAACCAAGAGCACTAAACACTGAGTGAAAACAGAAGGCAAAATGTCCTTTTATAAGGAAATATGAATCAAAGGCCCTATTTCTAGATGAGCTATGTGAATTGAGCATGGACTTCAGAATATAAAATGGATGACTCTGGATAGAGATTTTTAAATATCAGCCTGCAAACATCTCTCTAAGACCTTTGGCTTCAACTTTGCCTTGCTCCCTGACTTTGCAATGCTCTCATTCCTGAAGCCGCTCCCAGGCCCCACCCCCCTCACTCCCTGTCCATCCGTGGCAGGCTGCTCCAGACCTTCCGAGAGCTGGCTCCTGCCGTTCCCCCAGTGATTCCAGCCGAACCGCAGCACGTGACATTGCCTGATGCTTTTGGCCAGCAAGGCCATATAAGAATTCTCTCAAACCGCTACAGGACCCTGTGTTTTCCAGAACCCAGAGGAGTTTCCTGTTGCATGACCCAGATGGTTCTTGCTATCTCCTACCCAGCTTGTGGGTCAGCTCCTGCCAGGTTTAATGTATCTGAGTAAGAGCTTAATTCCCAGGTGCCTGTTATCAGATCTGCCAATTTTAGCCCTGTGTTTTCTAGGTCAGTTGGATAATGGACCTCATTTACTGGTTGATCATTACCGCTTTGTTTTTGAGGTGCTATTATTAGTTTCCTAGGGCTGTCATAACAAAGAACCACAAACTGGGTGGCTTAAAACAATAGAAATTTATTGTCTCCCTGTTCTGGAGGCCAGAAGTCTCAAATAAGGCTGTCAGCAAGGCCATGAGCCCTCTGAAGACCCTAGGGGAGAATACTTTCTGCCTTTTCCAGCTTCTGGAGAGCTCCGGTGTTCCTTGGTTTGTGACTGCATCACTTCAGTCTCTGCTTGTCTTCACATGGCCATCTTTTTCCTGTGTGTCTGTGTCTTCAAATCATGTGTATATGTCTGTGTATATGTGTATACGTGTGTGTGCAGGTAAATGCATATGTGTATGTAGGTATGCATACATGTCTCTATGTGTATGTCTGTGTGCATGTGTGTATACATGTGTATTTGTGTGTGTATGTATGAATATGTGTGCATGTGAATGTGTCTATGTGCATGTGTATGTATGTATATGCATATGTGTGCCTGTGCACTGTGTGTTTAGTCATAACCCTAAGTAAGACAGAGCATGGGGAGAAGGTAAGGACTAGGACATAGGAAAGGTGAACCACAGGACAGTACTGCCTGCAGCCTGCCCTGAAGAGGGCGAGCCCAGGTGCAGACCACCTGGCCTCTTGCAAAGCAAAATAATGAGATAAATTATTGGAACCCCCAAGGCCTGGTCTGGAAGGAAGAGACTGAGACGCCCGAGGGGTTAAGAAATTTAGGAACCACAAGGAGCCTAAGAGAAAGGTGATCACTGGATGTCCCATCAGTGGTCTGGCTGGAGGACTTTGAGAACAGAGACATCAAATCTCCATCCTAAGTGATGTTTATTTAAGTGGTGTGACTGGTGCTGGTACGAGTAGAGAAATCAGATCACTCTGCCTCCTGGGAGGGTGGCCTGATAAAATACAGGCTGCCCAGTTAAAATGTGAATTTGAGATAAATAATTAATTGATTAGTATATGTCCCAAGCATTATGAGACATACCTGTACTAAGACATTTTTCAATGTCTATCTGAAATTCATGTTTAACTGGGCATCTTGTACTTTTATTTGCTAAATCTGGCCACCCTACTTGGGAGGACCCTCAGGGTTCAAGAAGACCACCAAGATGGGGTAGGAGCCAATTTCATTGGATTCTCCAGACTTCCGGAGTTTTAACATATTTAGTACTAACACAGTGAGAATGAAAGAGGGAAAGAGACAATGAGCCCCATCTGATACTAGGCATTCACTAAGGAGTATCCATGGAGTCCTCGCTCAGGGGAATCCTAAGTACAGGTGGGGAAATGGGAAGCTGGTTAATGGGGTGTAGGGATTAAGTAATTTGTCAGTAATTAGTAAGTGAAGTGAAGGGACCATTAGTAAGTGAAGGTGAGGAAGGGACCAGGGTGTCTCTCCTAAAACCAACTTTATCTACCTATGTATCACTTTTCTCCTAGAGTCACATCAGCACCATCTATCTGCCTATCCTCCAAGTTTGCCCAGGTTGAAGCTCAGCCTAGTTCTTAGCTCCTGCCTTGCTCCTCCACCCATCATTAATTCCCTGAACAATGCTACAGTCATAAACAGAAAGCACAGAGTCTCGGCCTTCACTGGGGGAGGAGTGTATATGGGGCTGGATGCTCTAATGGGAAAATGCAGAATTACTTGATGGGAAAGGGGCAATTAACTTTAGTGGGGTGGGACAGCAAAATGGAAGGATTTTCTCAAAACTCGACATTTAAGCTGAGCATCAAAATTGAATAGGAGTTGCTTGAGCAAAAGCCTGGGAGAGGGGCTTCCCTGGTGGCGCAGTGGTTAGGAATCCGCCTGCCAATGCAGGGGACACGGGTTCGTGCCCCGCTCCGGGAAGATCCCACATGCCGCGGAGCGGCTAGGCCCGTGAGCCACAACTACTGAGCCTGCGCATCTGGAGCCTGTGCTCCGCAACCGGAGAGGCCGCGACAGTGAGAGGCCCGCGCACCGCGATGAAGAGTGGCCCCCGCTCGCCGCAACTGGAGAAAGCCCTTGCACAGAAACGAAGACCCAACACAGCCAAAAATAAATAAATAAATTCATAAAAAAAAAAAAAAAAGAAGCCTGGGAGAAAGGGATTGGGGGAGTCCCAGGTATAAGGAACAACAGGTACTAAGGCCTGGAGGTGGGGAAGTCATGGTGTATTCCAAGAGCAAGAAGACCACCCCCACAGCTTAGAGAAGGAGGAGGGTGAGGGGTTGGAATGAGCCTGAGCAAAAGGCAGAGGCTCAGGACTGAGGTTGCTGAAGCCATATTTATCTAACCGGAACCTAGTCCAACAGTTCCTCTGGTTGCCTTTCTGGAGCCTCTGCATTTGCCCAGCCCCCAGCTGCTCAGTGTCCTCTTCCAGGGCCATCTGCTAGGGTCCCCCTGCAGACCTCTGCAGGGAGGGGCATGATGCTCCCAAATGGTTTGAGGATCCTGGATGAGGCCTTGTGACAGGGTCCCCTTGTCATCCCCTGCTGTTCTGTCCTGCTCCAGCAAGCGGGTTTCTATCCCACCTGGCCCACTGTCTCCTACAGTTTCCAATATGACCTCATTCCCTGCCTCATGCCTTATGCCTACATCAGACTCCCCATTCCACCCCTTAAAGGCCCACAGAATACCTGCTGATTTTGTATATTTCAGGGCAGAGAAGGAAAGAAACGTAAAGAAAACCCCTGTCTTGTTCCATGTGATTCCTGGAAAAACAGTCTTTCTAAAGTGGGAGGATGGGGCCTCAGCCTACCTGGGTGCTTTTGGAAAGTCATTGCTCTGGTAGCTGATGGCAGGGTGGGCGTAAATTCCAGCAATGCCATTCACTGCTTGGGTGACCTCCTACAATTATTTAGCTTCTCTGTGACTCATTTCCCCACCTATAAGATAAGGTCAACCACAGTGACCAGTGCACAGAGTCATTTGAAGATTAAGTGCAGTGACCCATAAGGACTCTTAGCACAGTCCTGGCCTGTGGTCTTCGCCCTCAGACAATGAGCAGAAACAGTGGGGCTCCTGCCAGTACCAAGCCTTGAGTGAGGATGGGAGAGGTAGAGCTGGGGCTGAGACACTCCTAATCCACTCTGCTCACCAGAGAGGAGTTTGCATCCTTGAGCAGAAATCTGAAGGGTGGAACGGGACAGAGAGAAGCTGGGTCTTGCAGAGAAGAACAGGAGATGATAAATATCTTTCAAGTTAAAGAAAATGGGAATGTTAAAGAGATGCTGGATGTGTGAAAACATATCCTTCGATCGAAAATGTACAAGAATCACAAAAGTGTAAAGGAAAGGGGCAAGGAGACTGAACTCTGGATCACCAATAGTCAGTCCATGAGGTTGCAAGCAGAGATTAAACCCTTGCTCTCGGTGCCTTCCCCATGACCGACAGGTGTATGGGGTCTCAAATCTCCCAACACTCCTGAACAAACACCACTCAGACCCATGGTGCCCTTTTGTTTCCGTGGTTCACATCCAAAGTGGACCTTCTTCCTTAGGGAATACTGTCTATTGTTCACCTAGGTGTGGAGAAAGTGAAGGTAACAGACCAATTTACCATGGCTTGTCCTGCTGCATTTTTCTAGGGGTGGAATTTCTAGGCTGCACTGAAGATGCAAATGTTTATTGAGACATATTCTATGCCAACACTTTAGCTGAGCAGCTAGGGATAAAAAGACAGCTAAGAACATAGACATGACCCTCATGCAGCTCACAGTGTAGTGAAGGAGGCAAACTTCTAAACTTATCAGGAGGAAGACCACCCTAGGAATGACCAAGAATGAGGTGCATGCAGAAAAGTTGCTTGCCCACCTTTCCCCAGGACCCAGACATGGCATGGACCTGACAGCAGAAGCTGATGCAGTTAACTCTGATAAGGAAAGGTAAATGTTGTGTGAGGTGGAAAAATGTTTGACTCCATGATACCACTGAGCCAAATGCAGAGTCAGGGGGCAGGAGATGGTGTGCAGGCAACAATACATCCTGCTCTCTCCCAGCTGCAGCAGGACAAAGTGTACGGCAATGTCTGGCAGGAGAGGAGGAGAGAAGATGCAGGGAAGGCAGGCCACGTGGGCCCTGCAAAGTGAGATGGGGCTACAGACCACATCAGGGAAAGGAGCCAAATGGACACATTAGCATCTTTAGAAAGCTCCTGTCTACAGTGGTAACAATGTATAAATTTTTTTAAATGATCTAAGCCATCTCTCATCTGGCAAAAATCAGAACTTGGAAAGGGTGAAGGGACCAAACATTTTGATGAGGAAATATACAGATACAGTGGGAATGCCAGAGGCAGACAAGGCTGGTGGAGCCCATGGTGAGCAAGAAAGTAATATGGGATGCAATGGTGGCCTCAAGTGGATTGACCCTCTTATGCACTAATTGTGTCCCCCCAAAATTCATATGTTGAAGTCCTAATCTCCACTACCTCAGAATATGACAGTATTTGGAAAAAGATCTTTACTGAGGTAATTAAACTAAAATGAATTCATTAGAGTGGGCCCTAATCCAACCTGACTGGTATCCTTAAAGAAGAGAAGATTAGAACACAGACATTCACGGAGGGAAGACCAAATGAGGACACAGGGAGGAGGTGGTCATCTGCAAGCCAAGGAGAGAGCTTTCTTGATCTCAGACTTTCAACCTCTAGAACTGTGAAAAAATATATTTTTTTTTGCTTAAGCCCCCCAGTCACTGATATTTTGTTATGTCAGCCCTAGCTGACTAATGTAGACTTTCTCCTACTTGTGTCAAAAGCCAGCATGACACCAAGTTGAGTTCATAAAAGTGTATTTTTAAGATTTTATTTTGTCTCAGAATATCAGTATTTTTATTTGACTAGTAAAACAGTTGTTCTATCCTTTGTTACATAACCAATGTATGATTGATTAAATAAAAGTATATTAATATGAACTCTCAGAACATATTTTCCAGATGAAATAAATAATAAAATTCCCCTTAAGGGGTTGGAGGAGAAATAGAAGCTGGTAAAATTCACTGTCATTTGAGGACATTACCTTGAACAGATCAAGCTCTCTTAACGATTGTAATCTCTTCTCCAACACAATTTAATTTGCTCTGTTGGCTTTACTAATCATACTTTAATAAATAGATTGCCCAGTTCCCAGTTTCACTCATTCCTTTTCATTTCTCCTACTGAGATATCCAGCCACAGAAACAAATACCCTAATGGAAATGTGTTTGTGTACTGGGTTTTGGTATTGGTATGTTGGAGAATTGTGCCATCTCCCAGTTTCTTCTGCTTTGTGACATCTTTTGAAACTCCTCCTTTGAGAAAATGTAGTCCCAGGGCTGTGTGGTTTTTTTTCCTTGGTTTCAAAGTAAGCTTATTTAACTTTTGCTTCCAAAAAGATGGAGTAGCTGTATGTTTCCCTGTTCCTCCCACCAGGTACAACTGAAAACCCTAGACATTATATAAACAACAACCTAAGAAGATTCTGAAAGGTGGAGAGAAGAAGGCAGGCCAGCTAAGGACCTTGGGATGAGGGAAGCAACATGGTAGTAGTTTCTGGGTTTTCTTTTTGCCTCATACAACTCCAATTTGAAGCTGAATAATATGCAGACAAAAATACCTCAACAAAATTATTCTTTCTCTAGCCAAAGGACAAGGGGACCCAGAATAGCAAGACAGAAGCTTTCAGATGAAATTCTCTCCTCTTAGCCAAATCGCACTTAAAACTGTGGCCTAACACTCACTCATGCCAGCAACAGCCAAGTGGGAAGCGTTGACTTCCTCCAGGCAGTAAAGAGGCATCCTAAAAGACCCTGCATCCCATTCCTCCACAGTGTCATGAAAACCAATTGAAACGGAAAACAAATAACATCCAAATTCTCATACCATAGTCCCCGAATTTCCAAGTTTCAATAAAAAATAACTCATCATTGATAGATTTCAAACTAAATGAAAAAAGATAATTAATAGATCCTAACACCAAGTTGTCAAATATGTTAGAACTCTGTGACAAAGACTTTAAATGTATCAACATAAAAATGCTTCAATAATTATGAACATGCTTCAAACTTATGAAACATTTGAACGTCTAAGCAAAGAAATAGAAGATGCAAAGAAGACCCAAATGGAAATCTTAAAACTGGGAAATACAGTAACAATAATAAAAAATAAATGGAAAGACAACAGCAGAATGGAGGGTACAGAGGAAAGAATCAGTGAACTGGAAAAAAGCCCAATCCAAGCAATAGAGAGAAAAAAAGACTTAAAAAATGAAAAGAGGCTCAGGGACCTGTGGGACTACAACAAAATATCTAATATTTGTACCATTGGAATACTGGAAGGAGAGGAAAAAGAGTGAAACTGTAAGAGTACTCAAAGAAATAATTGCAGAAAATTTCCTGTATTTAGAAAAAAATACCATCTATAAACTTACAGGTTTGAGATCTGAGAGAATCCTAACAGTAAAAACTCAAGGAAATCCACACCAAGATACATAATAATAAAACATCTGAAAAATGAAAATAAAGAACATGTATTGAAAGCAGTGAAAGAGAAATGACACCTTACCTATAGGTGAAAAATAATTCTCATGACAATGGATTTCTCATCAGAAACCATTAGAGAACAAAAAGAAGTGGCACAACACTTTGCAAATGCTTAAAGAAAAGAACTGTCAATCCAGAATCCTGTATCCTGTATATGAACCCCTCATATAAACTAATCCTGTAAATGTTTCCTATATATATGAATAAAGAAAAAATAAAGACATTTTCAGATAAAAGAAACTAAGGTAATTTGTTGCAATCAGAATTACCCTAAAAGAATGGCTAAAAGAAGTTCTATAAACAGAAAGGAAACAAACAAAAAATGAATCTTTGGCACATCAGGAAAGAAGGAAGAACAGGATAAGCAAAAATATAGGTAAATATAACAGACTATCCCTCTCTTTAGTTTTCTAAATGTTTGACAATTTAAGCAAAAATTATACCACAGTCTGATATGGTTCTAAATATATTTAAAGGACATATTTAAGACATTCATGTTATATGAGGGGGAGAGGGTTTAAGGTTTCTACATTTCACTTGAACTGGTAAAATGACAACACCAGTAGACTGATAAGAAATGTATGTATAATGTAATATCTAGAGCAATTATTTTTAAAAAAAGCTATATCAAGAGGCATACCCAAAACACAATTGTTATTTCAAAATGAAATCCTAAAAAAATGTTTGAGTAACCCACAGAAAAGCAGGAAAGAAAAACAGAGAAAGGGACAACTGAGAGAACAAACAGAAAAACTAATAAAATGGAAGATTTAAGCCCTAACATACCAATAATTACATTAAATATAAATGATTTAAACACATCAATCAAAAGATGGAAATTAATAAAGTAAATTAAAAGAGATTATTTAACTATATGCGGCCACACTTCAAGTAGTTGATCTAGACATGTTGAAAATAAAAGGATAGAAAAATTTTTATCATGCAAACATTAATGAAAGCAGTAGTGGCTATATTTATATCAGATAAAGCAGACTTCAGAGCAAGGGAAATTTCCAAACACAGAGAGAGTCATTACATGATGATAAAATTATCAATATAGCAATCTTAACTTTCTATACAATCAACAACAGAGGTGAAAAATATGTGAAGCAAAAACTGACAGAATTGAAAGAATTCCACAATTATAGATACAAATTCAAACATCCATCTCTCAACAATCAATAGAACTAGACAAAACAAACCAGCAAGAACATAGAAGAAAAAACTCAATAACACCATTAACCAAGAGGTCTAATCCATATTTATAGACTCCTCTGCCCAACAACAGTAGAAAACATATTCTTTTCAAGTGCCCACACAATATATACCAAGATAGCTAACATCCTGGGCCATAAAACAAATCTAAGAAAATTTAAAAGAATTTAAATCATGCAGAATATGTTCTGTGACAAAAATGAAGTCAAGCTAGAAATAAATAACAGAATAATAAGAAGTAAATCTCCAAACACAGACTAAAAACATACTTTTAAATAATCTATAGGTCAACAAAAAGTCTCAAGGAAAGTAAAAATGTACTGAATTGAATGAAAATGAAAATACAACATATCAAATTTTATGGACAACCACTAAAGCAATAGTGATAGGAAAAGTTATAGCATTAAATGTATACATTAGAAAAGATAAAAAGTATCACAGTAATAATCTAAGCTCCCATGTCAAGAACCTAGAAAAAGAAGAATAAAATAAACCCAAAACAAGCAGAAAGAACTGTTATGTAACTATAGTTACAGGCTGTGTGGTATTGGTGGGGGGACAGATAGATCAATGGAACAGAGAGAGAACCCAGAAATAGACCTGGGGAAATACATACAACTGATTTTTGACAAATGTGGAAAAAGAATTCAATAGAGGGAAGACAGCTTTTTCAATAAATTGTTCTGGGGCTTTTGGACATCCTTAACACAAAACATGAACCTTCACTAAATTCTTACTCTTTATATAAAACAACTCAAAATGGTTTATGAACATAAAGCTTTAAAAATTTTAGTTAAAAAAAAAAAAAGGAAAAACATACCTTCAGGATCTAGGGCTAGGCAAAATTTTCTTAGACTTTACACCAAAACATGTTGCAGAAAAGGAAAAATTGTTAACTTGGATTTCATCAAAATTTAAAACTTCTGTTCTGCAAAAGTTTTGCAAGAGGGTAAGAAGACAAACTATAGACTGGGAGAAGATATTTGCAAACCATGTACCTGACAAAGGGCTAATATCTAGAATATATAAAGAATTATCAACACTGAACAGTTAAAAATAATCCTTAGAAAATGGGCAAAAGAAATAAAGAGACATTTCACCAAAGAAGGTATACAGGTGGCAAATAAGCATATGAAAAGATGTTCAACATTAGCTTTTGGGGAAATGTACATTAAAATCACATAAGATATCACTACACAACTGTCAGAATGACTAAAATTTAAAAAAAGAAAGTGGTGACAGCACCAAATGTAGGTGAGGATGCAGAGAAACTGGATCACTCATACATTGCTGGTGGGAATATAAAATGGAACAGAACACAGTTTCTTAAAAAAAAATTACGTGACTACCTTATGACCCAGAAATTATACTTCTTGGCATTTATCCCAAAGAAATGAAGACTTAAGTTCACAGAAATACTTGTGCATGAATGTTCATGCAGTTTTACCTCTAATAGTCAAAAACTGGAAATAACTCTGATGTCCTTCAATGGGTGAATGATTAAATAAACTGTGGTCCTTCCATACCATGGAACACCACTCAGCAACAAAAAGGAAGAGATTATTGATACAGCAACAACTTGGATGAATCTCCAGGGAAATATGAGTGAAAAAAGATTGAAGTCACTGTCTTTCTATAGCCCAATCTAAGAAGTGTCATCCTATCACTTTGGCTATAATTTATGGGTTAGAAGTGAATCATTAGGTCCAGCCAACACTCAAACGGAGGGGTTTTTACAGGAGTGTGAGTTCCAGGAGGCAAGACCATGTGGGGCCACCCTGGAGGCTACCCACCAGAGCAGATAACCACACTTCCCTGCTGAGGCAGGTCAAAGGATCCGAGTGCTTCTGGTGGAATTGATGGGATGTTTGGGGGAGAGACAGCTTGTCTGGAGATGCCTTAAGTCTCCCTAGAAGGATCACCTGTCAGGGGTCCAGTTCCCTGAAGGCAAGAGTTAGCAGGTACAGTGGACAGCTGGCAAAACCAGGGCCTGAGGGAGAGCAGCTGCCCTCTGAGAAGAGGCACCACCCTACCCTGAAAACCACAGCTGCAGAGCCCAGCAGTGGAACATCGCTGCGAGAACCACAGAAAGTGCCTCAGAGAAAATCCCAACCGTACCTGTCCCAGAGGCTCCCTCAGCAGATGGAAAATGAACCCACACATCAGACTGTGTTTTCTTCCCTTTCTTTCCTTCCCCAGGCTCACCCTGGAGGATCCAAAACTGCAAAGTTGGATGGAGAAAAGAGAAAGATAAAAGGATGGGAAGGGGGGAATATATGGTTCCTTCTTCAAGCAATCAGCCCACAGTGCCAGGTGGGCAGATGGAGGTGGAGGGGAAGATTGATTCCAGTCTGGGATTGGACACCTTAGGTGTGGATGAGACCCCGAGACAGTGTGCATGACTCCACCCACTCTAGGACCCTCCATTAGGTGAGAGGGAACACAGAGGTCAGCAGGCCAGCTGGATTTTCATCCAGAGGTGGGGAAAGTATTCCCATCGTGTAAATTTCATAGGGACCACAGAAGATGAAAATAAAATCAATTGTGATTATATCCTGTAGGCAGAGTTTGAGCAATGTCCCAGTTACCATAAGGAATAGTCTGCCCCTGCTTGGCCATGCTTCACCACTGGGAATTGATAGCTACAAAAGAACACTTTCTATTGCATAAATGTAAGCCACAACTGTCCCTTAAATCTCCAGCAACCCTTTCTTGTAACACTGTATCCAGGTCACAAATGCACTTGCTTTGTGCGTTTCACATTTGTCCAGTGTGGTGGTGTGTTGAAGGATGTACCTACCAGAGCACGTGGAGGGGTGCTTCCACAGCCCTTAGAGCACTGTTGGGACCAACTAAGGATAAAAATGGGGCATAAGAGTCTTCCCAGAGGATGCCTTTCTGTGGAAACCCCTGGGATTCCAGGAAGGCCACTCCAGCCTGACACCTCTCACAGCCCTCAGAGAAGCTGGGAGGCTGCACATCAACCTACATTCACCTCCGACTCATATTAATTGACATTCAGTTTCAGAAACAGCCGATGCGGTTACCTCTCTTGGATGTGCCTTGGAATTTTTTAAACAGAGAAGTGAAGACTTTGGATCCAGACAAGCCATGCTCAGGAGGACCATGCTGATTGGAACCTAGATCTGCCCCTACCCACTACCTCCCCTCCACCCATTAAATAAGATGACACATTCACGGGGCAGTTCCTTGTCAGAAAAAGAGGGAAGCCAAGTCCTAAGGCATGTTCCAGCTGCTAAAACTCACTGTGAACATTTGTTTCCAAGGATGTCGGCTAACATCATTCTTTATCTTGATGCTGATAGGCAGCTTCTAAAAGGGACCCCAGGGCCTGCTGGAATCCACAGCCTTGTGTCAACCCCCTCCTTGAGTGAGGGCTGGACTTAGTGACTTGCTTCTACAAAGTGATGGGGTGTCACTTCCATGTTTAGGGTACAAAAGATCTTGCCTTCTGTCCCTGCATTCACACTCTCTTGCATTTTGCTAACTCACTCTGCAGGAAGCCAGCTGCCCTGATGTGATCTGCCTCACAAGAGGCCCCTTAGCCAAGAACTGATGATAGCTCCAGCCAGCGAAGAACAGAGGCCTTCAACCCAACATGTGCAAAGACCAGAATCCTGCCCAGAACTATGGGAGTGAGCTTGGAAGAAGCGCCTCCCGTTTCCCTCCAGTTTTGAGAGAACTGCAGATTCTCCAACATCCAGATTGCAGCTTCTGCGACCCTGAACCAGAACCACTCGTGGAAGACACACTTGGATTCCTGACCCCCAGAAGCTGTGAGATAATAAAGATATGCCATTTTAAAGCCACTGAGGTTTGTTAGGCAGCAACAGACAACTAAAACCACTGTGTTAGGTTTTAAACCATCCTAAAATCTTCCTCGAGTTAATCCTTCATTCCCATTGAAATACTCTCATTAACATCAATAAATAACGCATGAGAAATTGACAGGCAATTCTAATGCCTACACACCAATCATGAGTGAGTGTCTGATACTGTACCTTGGTTACAAAATGCTTACTGTTCACCTTTCATTCACAGCCCATGCGGCAACCTAATGCTTCCTTAATCTACTTTTCTACTTTATAAAAATTTTTTAATGGGGTTAGGCTTTTGAAAAAGAAATACTGAGTGGCGCCTCTTACAATACTGCCAACCATCAATGAATTAGAACTAAGTGTGTGGTTCCGGTGCCGATGTGTTTACAGCCCACAGGACGCTGTAGTTTTTCTGGGTGAATCACCCCATTGCCTTTCTCCAAAGCTTTGGGGGATGATTGAAAGTGTCCTCTGCCTTCAGGCACATGGCAGAGGGAGGCCGTTGTCTCTGGGGACAAGTCATGGTTTTTCTTTCATTGTCTTCCCCAGACTTAGGTGTTCCAATTTATCCTTTTCATGAGTTTTTTATCCCATTATTTGTTGTCATTTCTGTCACTTCCTCCTTGTTGTCACAGCACAAATGGAAGCTCACCAGTCACCAGGGATCTTTTTGTGTCTCCTGTCACCTGGGGTCTGCACTTAACAGACTTTAAATGATTAATTTTCTGTTTTCAGTCACAAAGGAGGACAAGAGAGTGCTTAGTCACCTTGTAAACCAGGGTCCAAAGATTATTTTTACGGTCACTTTTTTTTATTTGTGGTAAAATATGCATGACATAAAACTTACATTTTAACCATTTTCAAGTCTTCAGTTTGGTGACATTAAGTGCATTCACATCATTGTGGAACCATCAACCACCATCCATCTCCAGAACTTTTTCATCTTCCCAAATAGAAACTCTCTCCCCATTAAACATTAACTCCTTCCCCCAGCCCCTGGCACCCACCATTCTACTTTATGAATTTGACTATTCTGAGTCCCTCATATAAATGGAATCATACAGTCCTTTTGTGGCTGGCTTAGCTCACTTAGCATATTGTCCTCAAGGTTCATCCATGTTGCAGCATGTGTTATTTGTATATACCATATTTGGTGTATTCATCCATTAATGGGCATTTAGGTTATTTCCATCTTTTGGCTAATGTAAATGATGCTATTATGAATATGGGTTATTTTCACAGACATCTTGACCAGAAATAAAAGATGTTTGCTCCACCTACCATTCCCAGGACACAAAGTCCCCCTTCAGCCCTCATTGCTGACTGAGGAATAATAGCAACAAGGCAGAGGCCATGTGGAAGACGGACTTAATTTGACTTTTCTCTTCCTCCCTTTCTTCCTTCTTTCTGTCTATCACCCACTTATAGTCCAAGGCACTGAGTTGGGCACAGGGGTGTAGAAATAAACATGACAGCACCCTGTGTCATGCACTCCAGGCCAGGAGGAGAACCCCACATGTACTGTGGGGCTGTTGGGCCTATGGGGTGGGGCTGAGTCCTACAGAAAAGATACAGCCTGACTCAGAGCAGATCTGGGAAGACTTGGTCCAGGACCTTGACAGACAGATTTAGAAGCAATGTAAGGCAGAAAACAAGAATGTGGCATTGGCACAGTACAACTTGTCCCAAGTGGCTGAAGCACCAAGAAGGTGTGTAGAAAGACTGACCCAGTTAGAAAGGGAGAATGAGGCACATGAAGAACGACCTTGAAAAGAAACCTGACCAAGCATGATCAAATCATTAAAATACTTTTTACTTTATAGCAAACTTATATTGAAGTAAATGCTGAAGCCCTAAAGATAATAGAGAAGCAGCTATGACATCACAACCCAGTTAAGTTTAAAAAAGCCATCATAACATGACAACAAATGCAGTGTGGTACCCTGAGTTGGACCCTGGAACTGAAAGAGGATATTAATAGAAAAACTGGTGAAATCCAAATAAAATCCACAGTCTAGTTAATAGTAATGTATCAATGTCAGTTTCTTAGTTTTGACAACTGTACCATGATAACGAAAGATATTAATGATGATGGGAAGTCAGTGAAGGGTATATGAAAATTCTAATATTTTTGTAACTTTTCTGTTAAATCTAATATTTTTTTCAAAATAAATTTTATTAAAAAATTGAAGTCCCAGAAGTTCACAATCCTATCCTTTAATTGAATCTCTTTTCCCTTTTCCTGTGCATATTCATTTTTTTATCTGTAAAGAAAGATACTAAATAGACTTACTATAATCAGCAGTTTTAGTTAACATTGCTCATGCTTATGTTTCTCCATTTTGTTTCAGTCTCTTTATTTCTTGTCTCTCTGTCCCTCATCCTTTTAACACCATCATGGAACAGGTGTTACACACTTTTCAGCATGCCCTGTACCTCATATACAAATGTGTAAACACATGTACATCAATGGCAAATGTCTTTGATGAGTTTTATCATAAAGGAATCATACGGTAGATGATAGAAAGATAGGTAGAGAGATAGATAATCTGTGCATCTTCTTTCCTTACTTCACAGCATAGACATCCCTACAATTCAATAGATGTGGATCTAATTCAAAATGTTTAATAGCCAAATAACATTCCATGTAATGTATGTTGCCATTTTATCCAAACATTTTGCTTTAGGTTAACTTCTGGTTTTGTGCTGCGATATGTATCATTATACATGTTATATTAGAATGGATGTCCCGTCTTTCTTGAGGCAGGGTTTCCTAACCACCATGGTTCCAGGACTGACCCTCAAAACCCACCCTAGGGAAGGAGCAAGGCCTGACTGTTTCCCTCTGGCACGTTCCCTGTGTGACTTAGGTCTCCCGGGGTGGGCAGGTTGGAGGGACAATGTCTTACCTTTTTCTTATCTCACTGGTGATGTTTTACTTGGACATTGGTGCCACTTAGGTGACATTAAGTATAGTCACATGGCTGTGCAAGCATCACCACCACCCATCTGCAGAACTTTTTCATCTTCGCAAACTGAAACTATGTATCCATTAAACAACAACTTTCCATTCCACCTACCCCAGCCCTGGCACCCTCCTTTCTCCCCTCTATTTCTGTTTATTTGATCTGAATCTTTATTTTTGGGAGTTCCCGTGGGTTCTCAGAAGAGGCCCTATGTCCCTAGGACACTAGTAGAGTCAAGGACAACATGGGGCTGTCCCTACCTGTTGGGCACTGTCTCCCAGGGTATGTCCCGTAGGCTCACTGCCTTGATTTCCGTCTGCTTTCACGAGCCACGCAACTCAGCCTCTACCCTTCTGCCCTCAGAACATCCTTAGACAGTTCCTGACTCAGATTTCACCAAGCAGGGGTTAGACAACAGCTCGGGAGTGCACACACCCAGTTTTCTAGGGATTCTCTCAAATCACGCTGATTTGGCAGGTGCTGAGGAAAACAGCCCCTGCAAAGGCAAAGCACTCTGTAGCTTCTTCAAAGAGACTTTCCCTCACCCTCCTCACCACACTGGCCTTCCCTTCCGGCTCCATCCGAGGACACAGACAGGTTCTGATGCCTCCTTGGCAGGTGTCCCTGGAAAGTTTGCCCTCTTTTAGAAGGTATGAGCCCTCTGTTCTCAGGGCAGCCTGAAATCGGAGGAGTCCCCATGACAGTCTGCTGCACAGGGCTACATCTTCCCTTACGGATATAAAATGAAGATTCCAAGAGTCAAGGCAGAGTGTGGGGCTGGGTGCACAGTAGGGAGGTGACAGATTCTCTCTTTGGCCAAATTTTACTCAGGATTTTCTGAGCTTCTTTTAAGCGAAGCCTCCACTTGGGGACTCTGCATTTTCCAATTTTAGCAAGCATTCTGAGAAGTCTGTTTAGCCATCCCTCCTCCCCATCCTCCATATCTGATCACACTCAATATCTGATCAGCTTCCTCATCCTCCACCACCTCCCCCCCAACCCCATGGTGATGTCCAATCACGCTGGCCTGCCTTCAGCAGGAATCCTGTTTAGGATGGTTTAGCCAGAATCCCCCCTCATCCCCAATGATTTTCATAGTGATTTTTCATCCACTGACCCCCATCCTCCTCCTTGACCATAAATCCCCCCTTGCCCATACTGTATTCAGAGTGGAACCTGATCTCTCTCCCACACTAGGAAACCCCATTGCAACAGCCCCTGCCTTGAATAAAATTGATCTTACAATTCTTTAACAAGTGTCAGGAATAAGATTTTATGTTTTTAATGAAATATAGTTGACATACAGTATTAAGTGAATCTCAGGTGTACTACAATAGGATTTGACATTTGCATAGGTTATGAGGTGATCACCACGATAAATCTAGTAACCATCTGTCCCCATACAAGTTATTACATATTGTTGACCATATTCCTTACACTGTGTATTGTATCCCCATGACTTATTTATCATATAACTAGAGATTGGTACCTCTTAATCCCCTTCACCTACTGTGACCAAACCCCCACACCTCTCCCTCATGGTGACCATCTATTTGTTCTCTGTATCTATGAGTCTCTTTCTGTTGTTTTGTTTATTTTGTTTTTTAGATTCCATGTATAAGTGAGATCATGCAGTATTTGTCTTTCTTTGGCTGACATATTTCACTTAGCATAATACCAATTCGATCCATCAATTTTGTTGCAAAGGCAAGATTCCCTTTTTGTGGCTAATAGTCCATTACGTCTGTGTGTGTGTGTGTGTGTGTGTGTGTATGTATACACACAGCTAACATATTCTTTATCCATTCATCTGTTGATGGACACTTAGGTTGCTTCCATATCTTGGCTATTGTAAATAATGCTGCTCTGAACATTGGCATGCATATATCTTTTCAGATTAGTGCTTTTGTTTTCATCAGGTAAAAACCCAGAAGTGAAATTGCTGGATCATATGGTAGTTCTACGCTTAATTTTTTGAGGAAACTCCACACTGTTTTCCATAGTGTCTGCATGAATTTACTTTCCCACCAAGAGTACAAAAGCATTCCCTCTTCTCCTCATCCTTGACAACACTTGTTATTTGTTGATGATAGCCTTCCGACAGGTGTGAGGTGGTTTCTCATTGTGGTTTTCATTTGCATTTCCCTGATGATTAGCAATGTTGAGCATCTTTTCATGTGTCTGTTGGTCATCTATATGTCTTCTCTGGAAAAATGTCTGTTTAGCTCCTCTGCCTATTTTTAAATCAAATTATTTTGGTTTTTATTGATTTTGAGTTGTATGAGTTCTTTATATATTTTGGATTTTAAACTCTTATTGAATATGTCATTTACAAATAGCTTCTCCCATTCAGTAGGCTGCATTTACATTTTGTTGATAGTTTCCTCTACTGGGCAAAAGTGTTTTACTTTGACGTAGTCCTATTTATTTTTGCTTTAATTTCCCATGCCTGGCGAGACAGAGTCAAAGAAATATATTGCTAAGATCAATATCAAATAGCATACTACTTATATTTTCTTCTAGGAGTTTTATGTCAGGAATTACAATTAAGTCTTTAATCGATTTTTAGTTTAGTTGTGTATATAGTGTGAGAAAGTAGACTTGTTTGATTCTTTTGTATGTAGCTGTCCTTTTCCCCATTACATATTCTTGCCTCCATTGTTGTAGATTAATTGACCATGTAAGTGTGGGTTTATTTCTGGACTCTCTATTCTGTTCCATTGATCTATGTGCCTGTTTTTTTATGCCAGTACCACACAGTTTTGATTATTGCAGCTTTGAGTATAGTTTGAAATCCAGGTGTGTGACACTTCCAGCTTTGTTCTTCTTTCTCAAGATTGTTTTGGCTATTTGAAGTCTTTTATTTCTATACAAATTTTAGAATTATTTGTTATACGTCTGTGAAAAAAAATGCCACTGGTATTTTGATAGGAATTGCATTGAATCTGTAGATTGTGTTGGGTAGTATGCTCATTTTAACAATATTAATTCTTCCACTCCATGAGCATGGTAAATTTTTCCTTTTCCATGTGTCATCTTCAATCTCTTTAAACAATGTCTTATAGATTCTGAGTTCAAGTCTTTTACCTCCTTTGTTAGGTTTATTCCTAGGTATTTTTTCTTTTTGGTGCCATTGTAAACAATATTGTTTTCTTAATTTCTCTTTCTGATAGTTTATTGTTAGTGTATAGAAACACAACAGATTTCTATATATTAATTTTGAATCCTGAAACTTTTCTGAATTAATTTATCAGTTCTAATAGTTTTTTTGGTGGCATCTTTAGAACTTTCTATATGTAGTATCATGTCATCTGCAAATAATGATAGTCTTACTTCTTTTCCAATTTAGATTCCTTTTATGTCTTTTTCTTGTCTGACTACTGTGGCTAGGACTTCCAATACTATGTAGAATAAAAGTGACAAGAGTAGGCCATCCTTGTCTTGTTCCTGATCTTAGAGGAATTGCTTTCAACTTTTCATCATCAAGTATGACATTGGCTGTTTGTATGACATATGTTTGTCACATATGGCCTTTATTATGTTAGGGTATGTTCCCTCTATATTCACTTGGTTGAGAATTTTTGTCATAAGTGAATGTTGAATTTTGACAAATACTTTTTCTGCATCTATTGGGATGATCATATGATTATTATTTTTCAATTTGTTAACATGGTGTATCAAGTTTCGCAGATATTGAACCATCCTTATATCCCTAGGATAAATTCTACTTGATCATGGTATATGATCTTTTAATGTATTGTTGAATTTTGTTGGCTGACATTTTGTTAAGAATTTTTGCATCTATGTTTATTAGGGATATTGGCCTATAATTTTCTTCTTTTTTTGTGGTGTTTTCATCTGGTTTTGGTATCATGGTGAATATGGTTTAGTGGGATGAGTCCATAAGCTCTCCCTTCTCTTCAATTTTTTGGAATAGTTTGAGAAGAATAGGTGTTAACTCTTTAAATGTTTGGTAGAATTCACCTGAGACCAATCTGGCCCTAGACTTTTGTTTGTTGAGGTTTTTTTCTAGTACTGATTCAGTTTCATTACTAGTAATCCATCTGTTCATATTTTCTATTTCTTCTGATTCTGTCTTGGAATATTGCAGATTTCTAGGAATTTATCCATTTCTTCTAGGTTTTCTATTTTATTGGTATATAATTGTTTGTAATAATCTCTTATGAATCTTTGTATTTCTCTGGTGTTGTTGCTAATTTCTCTCTTTTAATTTCTGATTTTTATTGATTTGGGCCTTCTCTCTTTTTTTCTTGATGAGCCTGGCTAAAGATTTATCAGTTTTGTTTATCTTTTCAAATAATCAGCTCTTAGTTTCATTGATTGTTTCTGTTGTTACTTTAGTCTCTATTTCATTTATTTTCACTCTAATCTCCATTATTTCTTTCCTTCTACTAATTTAGGTTTTATTTATTCTTCTTTTTCTGTTTCCCTTAGGTGTAAAATTAGGTTTTTATTTCAGTTTTTTTCTTGTTTCCCGAGATAGGCTTGTATCACTATAAACTTCCCTCTTAGAACTGTTTTTCTGCATCCCATAGATTTTTGAATCCTTGTGATTCCATTTTCATTTGTCTCCCAATATTTTTTTATTTTCTCTTTGATTTCTTTAGTGACACATTGGTTGTTCAGTAGTATATTGTTTAGTCTCCACACGTTTGTGTTTTTTTGCCATTTTTTTTTCCTTGTAGCTGATTTCTAGTCTTATACCATTGTGGTTGGAAAAGATGCTTGATATGATTTCAATTTCTTAAATTTATTGAGACTTGTTTCATGGTCTAGCATGGTCTAGCATGTGATCAATCCTGGAGAATGTTCCATGTGCACTGGAAAGGAATATGCATTCTGTTGCTTTTGGATAGAATGTTCTCTCTCTCTCTCTCTCTCTCCATATATATATATATATATATATGTATATATATATATATGTATGTTGGGTTGGCCAAAAGATTCATTAGGTTTCTTCCATAAGATGGCTCTAATAGCACTTAGTTGTCTTTAATTTCATTCAAAACAATTTTGTTAGATTTTATGTGACAGCTGTCATATCAGCGTGCATTTAAAAAAAAATGACATCAAAATTGGTGAATTTTTGTGTAGCCATTTTAATACTGAAGATGGAAGAAGAAAAGCAACATTTTTGGCATATTATGCTTTATTATTTCAAGAAAGGTAAAAACACAACTGGAATGCAAAAAAAGATTTGTGCAGTGTATGGAGAAGGTGCCGTGACTGATCGAATGTGTCAAAAGTGGTTTGCAAAGTTTCGTGCTGGAGACTTCTCACTCCATGGTTGGCTAGACCAGTTGAAGTTGATAGAGATCAAACCAAGACATTAATTGAGAACAATCAATGTTATACCACACGGGAGATAGCCGACATACTCAAACTATCCAAATCAAGTGTTGAAAATCATTTGCACCAGCTTGGTTATGTTCATCGCTTTGATGTTTGGGTTCACATAAGTGAAAAAAACCTTCTTGACCATATTTCTGCATGTGATTCTCTACTGAAATGTAATGAAAATGTTAAGTTTTTAAAACAAATTGTGATGGGCGATAAAACGTGGACACTGTACAATAATGTGGAACAGAAGAGCTCGTGGGACAAGCAAAATGAGCCACCATCAACCATACCAAAGGCCAGTTTTCATCCAAAGAAGGTGACGTTGTGTATATGGTGGGATTGGAAGGGAGTCCTCTATTATGAGCTCCTTTTGGAAAACCAAACGATTAAATCCAACAAGTACTGTTCCCAATTAGACCAACTGAAAGCAGCACTTGACAAAAAGCGTCCAGAATTAGTCATCAGAAAATGCAAAGTCTTCCATCAGGATAACGCAAGACCAACATGTTTCTTTGATCACCAGGTAAAAACTGTTACAGCTTGGCTGGGAAGTTCTGATTCATCTGCCATATTCATCAGACATTGCAACTTCAGATTTCCATTTATTTCTGTCTTTACAAAATTCTCTTAATGGAAAAAATTTCAATTCCTTACAAGACTGTAAAAGGCACCTGGAACAATTCTTTGCTCAAAAAGGTAAAAAGTTTTGAGAAGACGGAATTAAGAAGTTGTCTGAAAAATGGCAGAAGGTAGCGGAACAAAAGGGTGAATACATTGTTCAATAAAGTTCTTGGTGAAAATGAAAAATGTGTTTTTTATTTTTACTTAAAAACTGAAGGCACTTTTTGGCCAACCCTCTCTATATATTCCATTTGGTCTAATGTCTTGTTTAAGGTCAATTTTTCCTTATTAATTTTCTGTCTGGATGATCAGTCTATTGAAGTAATTGGGGTGTTAATGTCCCCTACTATTTTTGTGTTACTGTCAATTTCCCCCTTTATATTTGTTAATATTTGCTTTAAGTATTCAAGTACTCCTATATTGGGTGTGTATATATTTTATATGTTACAGTTATAAATTATAATAAGATATTACAATTGTTATACCTTCTTGTTGGATTGACTCCTTGATCATTATGTAATGTCCTTCCTTGTCTCTTGTTACTACCTTTGTTTTAAAGCTTACTTTGGCTGGTATAAGTATTGCTACCCAGCTTTTTTTTCATTTGCATTCGCATTGAATACCTTTTTAGATCCCTTCACCTTCGGTCCGTGTATGTCTTTGTAACCAAAGTGGGTCTGCACAGACATAGAGAACAGATTTGTGGTTGCCAAGGGGGAGGGGTCAGGGAGGAATGGAGTGGGAGGTTGGAGTTAGCAGATGTAAGCTATTATATATGGAAAGGATAAACAACAAGATCTTACTGTATAGTACAGAGAACTATATTCTGTATCCTATGATAAACCATAATGGAAAAGAATATACATATAAAGAATGTATGTATATGTATAACTGAATCACTTTGCTGTACAGCAGAAATTAACACAATATTGTAAATCAACTATACTTCAATTTAAAAATGCTATAAATAAATAAAGTGAATCTGTTATAGGCAACATATATATGGGTCTTGTTTTTTTATATACATTCGGCCATTCTGTCTTTTGATTGGAGCATTTAGTTCATTTACATCAAAAGTAGTTATTGATAGGTATGTACTTACTGCTATTTTGTTTTCTAGTTGTTTTGTAGTTCTTTTTTTGTTCCTTTCTTCTTCTTTTGCTCTCTTCCCTTATGATTTGATGACTGTCTTTAGTGTTATGTTTGGATTCATTTTGTGTGTGTGTGTATCTATTATAGGTTTTTGGACTGTGGTGACCATAAGGTTCATATGTAACTGTTTATATCTATCTATCTATCTATCTATCTATCTATCTATCTATCTATCTATCTATCTAATGATTACATTAAGTTAATGATCTTTTAAGTTTGAATACATTCTAACAACCTTGCATTTTTTTTACTTCTCCTCCTACATTTAATGTTTTTGACATCATATTTTGATCTTTTTGTTCTGTGTACCCCTTAACTACTTGTTGTGGGGTAGAAGATTTTAATACTTTTGTCTTTAAAAACTTCCTACTATCTTTATAAGTGGCTGACTACTACATTTGCTTTATGTTTGTCTTTACAAAAGAGATTTTCCTTTAATAGTTTTTATATTTCTAGTTGTTTTCTTTTCTGCTCAGAGAAGTTCCTTTAATATTTCTTGTAACATTGGTTTACAGTTGCTGAATTCTTTGCTTTTGCTTATCTGTAAAACTCTCTCTCCTTCAAATATAAATGATGGTCTTGCTGGGTAGACTATTTTTAGTTGTAAGTTTTTACCTTTCATCATTTGGAATACATCTTGTCTCTCCCTATGGCCTGCAAATTTTCTGCTGAAGAGTCAGCTGATAGTCTTATGGGAGTTCCTTTGTATATAACTAGTTGCTTTTCTCTCACTGTTTCTTAAGATTTTCTCTTTATTTAAGTTTTGCAATTTTAATTATAATGTGTCTTGGTGGATCTCTTTGAGTTCATCTTGTGTAGGATTCTCTGTGTTTCCTGGACCTGGATGTCCATTTCCTTTCCCAGATAGGGAAGTTTTCAGTTATTATTTTTTCAAATATATTTTCTGCCCCTTTCTCTCTTCTCCCTTTGGAACCACTATAATGTCAACGTTAGTATGCTTGTTGTTGTCTTAGAGGTTTCTTAAACTATCTTCTTTTTTTTAATTCCTTTTTTTTTTTTTTTCTGTTCAGCTTAGCTATTTCCACTACTCTGTCTTCTAGTTCATAGATCCATTTCTCAGTATCATTGAATTTACTGTTGTCCCTTCTAGTGTATTTTTATTTCAGTTATTGTATTCAACTTTGTTTGGTCCTTCTTTATATTTTCTAACTCTGTTAAAATTCTTGCCATGTTCAATTTTTCTTCCACTGAGTTCATTAAGCATCTTTATGACAATTACCTTGAACTCTTTATCAGGTAGATGGATTATCTCCATTTTAGTTCTTTTTCTGAGATTTTGTATTGTTCCTTCTTTTGGCCAAATCCCTGTGTTTATTTTTATGTATTATGTGTGTCAGTTACATTTCCTGATCTCAGAGAAGTGGTATCCTGTAGGAGACATCCTATGAGGCCCAGCAGCACATTCCCCTCTGTTCACCGTAGCTATATGCTCTAGGGTTGCTCCCTTTGTGGGCCTTTCTGTTGTGGTGGGGCTGACTACTGTGGGTGCCTGGTAGGCAGGGCTGTCCTGACCTGCTTGGCTACCAGGTCCTGCCTCACGTGATAGTTGCTGGCCCATTGGTGAGAGGGGCTGGGTACCAGAGCAGCTGGTTTCATGGCCTGGTGGGTTCCCAGGACTGGTGCCAGTTTGCTGGTGGGCAGGGTTGGGTCAGGAAGGCTGGCTGTGGGGCCTAGGGGAGCCAAGGCTGGTGCTAACCTACTGGTGGGAGGGCCTGCGTCCCAGGTCGGCAGGCTGTGGGGTCCAGGGGGCCAGGGTCTGCTACTGGTCTGCTGGTGGATAGGTAAGCCCTTAGCACTAATAAGCTAGAGAGAGGACTCCGAAGTGGTGCTCACCAGAACCAATATCCGCATGGTAGAATGAGCTCCCAAAAATGGATGCCACCAGAGTCTATGCTCCCAGGGAGAGTCCCAGTTGCCTCCTGCCTCTTCAAGATGTTCCCCGAGATGAGCAGGTGGGTTTGATTCAGGGTCATCTCAAATTGCTGCCCATATGCTGGGTCTCAAAGTGTGTGAGATATTACATGCATTTTTAAAAGCAGAGTCTGTTACCTACAGCCCTCCAGTTCTCCCATATGCAAGCCCTGCTTTCCTTCAAAGGCAGATGTTCTGGGGGCTCTTCTTCTTGATGCAGGACCTCTGGGCTGGGGTGTCTGATGTGAGGCTCAGACCCCTCACTCCTTGGAGAGAACCTCTGCAGTTGTGATTATTCTCCTGTCACCTACCTGAGTATGTGGATTTTGATCATACTACATCTCCACCCCTCCTACCCATCTCATTGTGATTTCTTCTTTATATCTTTAGCTGTGGAAACTCTTTTCTGCTAGTGTTCAGGTTGTTCTCATTGATAGTTGCTCTGTAAATACTTGTAATTTTGATGTGCCTGTGGGAGGAGGTGAGCTCAGGGTTTTCCTATTCCGCTATCTTGACCACACTTCCAGGAATAGTATTTTCTTTAACAATGTCCCAGATGTCTCTTCTCTTGAATGTGGTGGGCCGAGGGTGGGTTTCAGAGTGACTGGGCGGTGCAGGGAGGGCAGGCAGGATAGTGGCTAGGAGACTGTTGCAAATATCCAGGGCTTGTGGGAATTGCACAACCATATTCCAGAAGATCATTGTTTAATTTTTAAATTATACTATAGTTCCTTCAGAATAATTTTCTATTTAAAGAATCAATCTGGCAATCTTGGAAAATGCTAGTTATGAGGACATGGAAGATGAAGCCCCTGCCTGCTCTGGAAGAGACAGATAGATAGGGCAATATTGGTCTTGTGTTTTGGATTGACTTTACCGCAGGCAGAATCACTGGAAGATGTTCAGTACTAAGCCCCATTTCCGGAGGTGTTTCTAAAAACCAGTCTCTCGGTTTGGTGCATAGGTGGGTTCCCCAAACTGATTGTACCAGGCTCCTTTCAAGCACTAGGCCTGCAAGAAGGGTGAGTTAAGGCCGGTGTTTTAATTGAGAGATAATAAATGTCATTGAGGGGAAACATGTGAGCTGCACATGGCCTCCGACTCTACCAATTATCTGCTGAAGGCCATGCTGTGCTAGCACCTGGAATCTCACACACCTGTCAGACTGTCTCGACTATAATGCACACCCACTGAGAAGTGAGCTCAGCAGGCACCCAAGAGCCCTCATAAACCTTTAAGTAGTCTTTCCAAAAATCTCACTGACAGCTATCTTTAGCTTCATATGAAAGTAAAAGTAGAAAGTGTGTGTGTACATACATGTATGTGTGTTTGTGTATCTGTATGTAGATCTATCTGTCTATCTATCTATCTATCTATCTATCTATCATCTATCACTGATTTTTATTCTGCTACTGAAAGAAGCAAACTTCACCTCTCTTCATCCAGAAGCTGGCATAAAAGATCCTGTTCTACCAATCCCCACTGTGATCTCAAAGTCGTCAATTTTACTGGCTTCACAAAACTGATCTTATGAAATTTAGTCACACTTTGTATATTCCTATTATTAATACCCCACAGGGTCAGATTATATATATATATATACATACAGGGATAGAAGCATTCCATAGAGCGGAACATCCTCAGTTTTCATTTGCATATATCAGCCATAACTAAAAAAAAACTAAAGGAGAGATAGAATTTGTGAATGGTTAGGAAATAGTTACTTTGCTCTCTCTTTAGCTGAGAGAGGCGTCATACTCCCTTCCCACCCTTTACAGATGTGGAGCACAGAGATGCTATGTGACCACCAGGGTGTCACAGGGAGGGCACATGGCCCCATGGCCAGCCTGACTTCTCTCTGCATGGCAATGTCCTGCTTCTGCTGTCTCCTGAAACCAAGGGAGGGAAAGGGGAGAATATAGAGGAAGATCTATCCATTGTTCCCATTCATAAAACGCACAGTTAAAGTCCATGGGTTGCTATCTCTGGGGCAGGAGACCTGGAACCACCCCACCGGCACCGTGCTCTCTTTGATCAGCCCTCACATCCCTCCAGGTGTGCTCCTGGCTCTGCTCAGACTGATTCTCAGTCATCTCACCTCTGGAATTGAACCCCATCAGCTTAGTGTGGGACAAATGCTCTGACATTAACAAAATCTTTTGAGTACTCTGATGTTTTTGCACAATCAGTGATGCTTTCTTGCATCTCAGATGTCAACTCCACCATTATTCTCATATGTGCACAAAGGACTTTAACGAAACAGCAGATTGGCTGTGAAAATTCCATCTACCTTAATGCAGGGGGCAGTTCTGAGCAGAGACAGAAAGAAAGAGCCAGAGCCAAGAACCTCACAGGGTCATCCCCTACAGATAGAAAACTCGGGTGAAGGGAAAGACTGGGGAACCCAGCTGGGGCCAGGCTTCTTCAGGGGGAGGATGAAGCATCTGCTTAGTGGCCTGAGGAATACATGAGCGGTCTGTGCCACTCGATGCTGGCAGCAGGCAAGGAACACGTGAATTGAGACGCCGGTCTATTCCGTACATTGGAATCAGTCATCATCCTCAGGGAGTAAAGGATTTCTGGATCACAGTGGCAAACAGTCGATACAGAACTCGCCTCTTGCAAAGGTGACAGAACGGAGTAGGTAGTTCTCAACTTCCTGTTGCTTCAGTGCAGGCAAAGTGGCTCTGAAGTTTTAATGCCCTGAGGTTGGATCAGCAGTGCAAACAGAGCCTGCTTCTTTGAGAGGGCCTGAGGACCACACTGCTCTCGTGTTACTTACAATAGACCAGAGCTCAGGTTCCAGGCAAGTCCCTCAGGGATATGTTCACCCATTTCCCTGTGGGCGGGCAAGAGAAGTTATGGAGGCAGAACCCGTGGATTCACTGTCACTATTTACAAAATGGCCTGATTAAAGACCTGCTTCTATATTATGTCCATATTCAGAAACTTATCTGCTTACACCCAGGAGGTATATCAGCTCACACAGCTATAATCTTTATCCATAGTAGTAAACAAAACCACCAATGTCCAGTTTGCCATCAGTTAGAACAGGACCAGCTCCCCAGCCCCAGCATTGCAGCTCGGAGCTGATTGACTTACACAGTATGTCCTAGTTTCCCTCTAGAAAAGCAGGAATAATAATGTCTGTTTTCTCCTGGGTAAAGCAACATGAGATGTGATCAACAGAAGTGTTTGTAGCTCTTCAAAAGAAAAATTATACAGTGCTGTACCAGTCCTCAACCCGGTACTTAGAGACTAACTTATCTGCGTCTGAAAACTCCACACAATTTAGGAGACCAAAACACCAGTCTTACTTGAGCATTTTAGATAAACTTCTACTTAAGAGCTTAAAAACAAGGTGCAAAAATTTTTGTATTGGTTCCAAGACTTGATTAAGATAAGCTAATCGGGTGTGTATATGCATCTCTGTGTGTTGCATGTGAGTCTGTCTGTGCATACATGTGTATGTGTGTATGCACACATGTGTATGTTTGTGCATATATGTATGTGTTCCTGTGTGGGAATTTGCATATCTCTGTGCACGCGTGTATGTGTGTGTGAATGTGTGTCTGAGTGACTGTGTGTGTATTTTCTCTAGTAGCAATCATTTCTGGTCGACTTTCCTTACCTGTCCAAGTTAAGCACTGACTTCCAAGTCATCCTGTGAGACCTAATAATCTGTTGACTCTAATAGGTCTCTCTCTCTTCATTTTTTTTTTTTTTTTTTTGGAGGATATATCTTCAGCTTTCTTCCTGCTCTTTTTTAAAAATGTTTTATTGAATTATAGGTAATACAATGTTGTGTTAGTTTCAGGTGTACAGCAAAGTGATTCAGTCTATATATATATATATATATATATATATATATATATATATTGTTTTTCAGATTCTTTTCCATTATAGGTTATTACAAGATGTTGAATATACTTTCCTGTGCTATACAGTAGGTCCTTGTTGTTTAGCTATCTTATATATAGTAGTGTATATATATGTTAATCCCAAACTCCTAATTTATCCCTCCCCCACCCCTTTTCCCTTTGGTAACCATAAGTTTGTTTTCTATGTCTGTGACTCTATTTCTGTTTTGTAAATAAGTTCATTTGTATCATAATTTAGATTCCACATAAAAGTGATATCATATGATATTAGTCTTTGTCTGACTTACTTCTCTTAATATGACAATCTCTAGATCCATTCATCTTGCTGCAAATGGCATTATTTCATTCTTTTTTACAACTGAGTAATATTCCATTATATATATATATATATCACATATCACATCTTTATCCATTCATCTGTTCATAGACATTTAGGTTGCTTCCATGTCTTGGCTATTGTAAATAGTGCTGCTGTGAACATTGGGGTGCATGTATCTTTTTGATTTAGAGTTTTCTTCAGATACTTTTTTTTTTGGTATTTTTATTTCTCTCTTATACCTAAAATGTGCATGAACACTTCATTTTTTCAGCTTTATTGAGGTATAATTGACAAATAAGGTTGTAAGATACTTGAAGTGTACATCCTGATGATTTGATATCTATCTACATTACTAAAGGATTCATCCTATCTGGTTAATTAACACACCCATCACCTTACATATTTATATAATATTTTTTTTTCTTTTGGTGAGAACATTTAAGCTCTACTCTCTCAGCAAATTTCAATTTTACAGCCAAGTGTTCTCAACTAGAGTCACCATGTTATACATTGGATCCTCAGACCTTATTCATTTTATAACTGAAAGTATACCTTTTTCACTTTTAACAAATGTATGCTTTTACTAACCTCTCCCTATTCCCTCCAACACCCAGCCCCTGGCAAACACTTTTTGCTCTGTTTCTATAAACTTGACATTTTTTTAGATTCCACATATAAATATCATACAATATTTATCTTTCTTTGTCTGGCTTATTTCACTTAGTATAATTCCATCAAGTTCCATCCATGTTGTTGCAAATAACAAGATTTCTTTCTTTCTGGTAGCTGAATAATATTACATTATATATGTTTGTGTGTGTGTGTGTGTGCCTGTGCATGTGTGTATATGTGTAACATTTTCTTCATTCCTTTGTTAAGGGACACTTAGGTTGTTTACATGTCTTGACTATTGTGAATAATGTTACAGTGAACATGGTGGTGCATATATCATTTTTTGTGTTTTTTTTTTTTTAAACAATAAATGCTGGAAAGGGTGTGGTGAAAAGGGAACCCTCCTGCACTGTTGATGAGAATGTAAACTGATACAACCACTATGGAGAACAGTATGGAGGTTCCTTAAAAAACTAAAAACAGAACTGCCATATGACCCAGCAATCCCACTAGTGGGCATATACCCTGAGAAAAGCATGTATCATTTTGAGTTAGTGTTTTTGTTTCCTTTGGGTAAAAACCTAGAAGTGGGTATTGCTGGATTATGTGATAATTCTAATTTAATCTTTTGATAAATCTCCATACTGTTTTCCATAGTGGCTGCAACAGTTTACATTCCCACCAGTAGTGCACCAGGGTTCCCTTTACATCTCAAGGAACTAGAAAAAGAACACAGAAATTAAGCCCAAAGTTCGTAGAAGGAAGGAAATAACAAAGATGAGAGTGGAAATAAATGAAATAAAAACTAAAAAGACAATAGAAAGGATCAATGAAAATAAGAGCTGCTTTTTTGAAAAAATAAACAAAATAGACAAACTTTAACCATTATTACCAAGAAAAGAAGATAGGACTCAAACAAATAAAATTATAAAAATCTAGATCTCTTTTAATGCAGGTTTTGTGCCCTATGCAAAAATACCCTTCATTATTGATGATGCTGACCTAGTTCTGCAAAATGCTAGGACTATAGATCTTCAGTGCAAAGCTCCCCACTACCTCGACTGTCTCTCCTGCAGGTAGCACAGGTAAGCATCCTGGGGCAGAATTATCAGAAGCTTCACAAGTGATTGGCTGCCCACAAATGTTTCCAGTCCACTGAGTCTGCTATAACCCCATGCCTTGCCTGTTCTGCTTCATTTTTGAGTTCCAGCTATTGAAAAAAACGGCCTTGGCTGATAAGGGCTTCTCACCCTGACCTTGAAATCTTCACTAAAGCCCAACTGGGAACACTGACCTGGACGACATGGGTGAGAGTTCTCCAGTGATAATCAGATTCCAAGGCATGGGGACAACACTCTCCTTATAGGCTTATAGCACTATAATGAGAGAAATGCAATTGTACTTGGAAACTGAGTGTTGCTCTATATCAACCAGATATATGGGATTAAATTACTAACCTTACTAACAGGTGCCATTTTGTATTGCAGAAGCAAAGTTAAGCTTTTTAATTAAAGTCAACCTCCATTAAAATCAGTCGGGGCGGGGGAGGGGTTAGTTGAATTTTAAAACAACTGATAAGGATTTTTCTGAAAAGACATGAAACCTACTCTTTGTTATGTACAGTTCTTGAAGATGAGTCCAAGAAACCTTATTCCTTATGATTAATTAAGGGCATGTCAAACACTTGTTATAGAAGGAATTTGTTTAAAACACAAAATTTGGTCAAATGAATAACTGGCTATAGCTGACCTTCAGTAATACACGGGACTGAAGACGAGGGCTAATACAGATTACAGAACAACAGTAACCATCTTTATTCACATGATAGTTTTAAATAAAAATGTTTTAATAGCTAATATTATAAAAATTTTAGTTTCAAATATTTAGACAACTGCTTTCTTTATTTCAACCTACTTGTTTGATTTGCCCCTTAAAACTGTCACAGATGTGCATTTCAAAGGCACACAACATGCCAGAGTGAGCAGGGACTTAAAAGTCTGAACACCTGAGTTGTGAGCCTGAAAGCCGAGTGACCTTGGCCACCTGTGACCTTGAGAAAATCACTTCACTTCTCTGAGAATCAGGACCTCTTCAATAAACAAAAACATTGCCCCCCCATTGAGTTTTCAGGGTGATCCAGTGAGATAAGGCATGGGAAAATATTATGTGTTGTGAATATTATTAGTTGTGATGTTATTAGTCATGGTAATATTAATAATTACATTTTAAACATGATATATTTAACTCCCACTGAAAACATCCAGTCTTGGTGGCAAATACAGACATGTTAATGTCCCACCTTGCTAGTCCTGAAATGAAAACAAAACAAAGCCTGCATTTAGCTCTGAGTAACCACCTTCACTTGGAGCACTTGACATGTTGACAACAATCAGTTTAGTGAGTTTACGGGAGGAAAAAAAAATCAGTCATGCTGTTTGGATTTACCAAGATAAAGCAGCAGGTCGCCTGTCTGAACTATACACTTTCTAGTGGGGTATTTTGATGTCACAAAGGCACAGGTCTGAAAAATGTCTTCCTTTTAAAAATTCTTAAAGATCTGCAAAATGTGTTTGTTCAATGCATAGACCTAAATCAGGAGAAATTAACTGTGGACATTACTACAACTGAATGCAATAAAAACTGATTTGTATGATGTACAGTTGCCTGGAGGTTTTGATTCTTTTGATTACCTCCTGATATTTTCTGTTCCTTTTTGAACTTTTGTGAATTTTTGCAGGTTTCAACAGCTTAGGTGAGCATCAGAGGTACCACCCAGCAGTGGGATTTTAAGATGACCGTCAGGAAGGACAACAAAGCAGACATAAGTGTGCTTTTCCAAGGATATAATATTTCCTTTTATGAAGATCCAGCAAAAGATATAAGATAGTAGCTGCTGACTAAGGAAATGTGAAGAAGGGAGGGTTTTCTCTTTCACCTTCATCTACTCTTTTAACCCAGGAGTGTGAATGGTATTTCTATGTGTTGAAAATTGATTCATCTCAGCAGTTTTATTAGTTCATGAGCTTTATACACTGTCCTAGAGGCTGGGCCTTACAAATTATGTGGGGCCATGTGCTCATTTTACAGATGATTAAACTGAGGCTGCAGGATCATGTAACTTAGAAACCTGAGGGCCAAAAAGGATCCAGGATCCATTCACCACTCTTAGACCAGCACTGCTATGCTCTGAGTCTCTGACTGTGCATAGTCAAGTTCAGTCAATACAAAGTCAGTATTTGAATTTTAATGAGACAGAAGTAAACAAAGACAACAAAACCCTGGAAGACCTGAGTCATATAGACTCAAAAAGGAAGTGGCAGGTGTGGTAGAAGGCCCAGGGCTTACCGTGTAACCTTTGCTCTAATGCCACGCCCTCCTGGAGCAAGCCATAGAACTAAGGACTGTTGTGCACATTCATACATTCAGACGCTGTATCCTCCCAGCATCAGTGGCTCACCTGAAGAAGTCCAGGTGGACTTCTGGGCCGCTGACTGCTGGTTCAGCTGGAGTTCTCATGCCGTTTGCCAGGGGAGCTGCAGGGAGAATATTGGCAGCTCTACTTAGTGCCATGGAGGGCTGGATGGACGGGCAACTTAGAACCCGCTGCCAGATGGCCCATTGCCTAGACTGACAACAACCTGTATCCCTCAGAGGAAAATAACGCATATCTTGATTAGTTTCAAATCCGGTCTAACTGAGACAAAAGCAACCTTCCATTGGTCCTGGGGGAGAGCCTACATGATGGAGAATCGCATAATGATTTTGGGCAACCCAGCAGGCCAGCGTCATGGGAAAGCAGCTGGGCTGGCCAAAGCCAGAATACAACCCACAGTGCAAGGCCCAATTGCTCACTCACGACGATTTCCCTTGGCCTGATGCATTCTCTTTCTTACTCTGCAGGTTTCAATGGCTCCCCCTTGTAGTTTTGTGGGTAAATGAGATAGTGGATTTCTTTGTATGAGTTAGGTTTGAATTTTTATGTTTTGGACAGGCAAGACTTTCTTTGCTCTTCTGACTAAAGAAAGGCTAGGTCTTCATCTATGAAAATGTTGTATTCCTGAAAAGCTTACAGTCAATCACATTAAAAGGAAAGATTATTTTTAATAATACTAGCTGACTTCTTATAGGGACTTGGAGTAAGTCTCCAGGAAGCTCCATTCTCAGGGAGAGAATCAGTCCTAATCATTTAGGTTACTCAGTTAGCTTTCTGTCTATTGAGTTTTCTTGAAGCAGGACACCCCTGAAATATAACACTCTGAATCAGCAGTGACCTGCTCTAGGAGCCCTGCTCAGTTGTCCAGCAGAGGGAGGGCAAATGGACCAAAGCCGCTTCCAGGAACCAGACACATCATCACATGGGGGAAGCTGGGGAGAGGGAGGCCTGGGGAGGGCAAGGCCAGTTGTATGATGCAACATGGCCTCAGCAACGCCAAACAGACTCGCAACTAAACAACACAAACACTGATCCGCATGGCAGAAAGGAGATTTCTATCTCTTGTGAAAACAGGCAAACAGCCAGTCACGCTCTGAGCTTTCTATTTGCAAGATCGCCATCCCAGCAAGTGGCTAATTGGCACTTGGTGGCAATTCTCAGCGTTCAACCCGCCGTAACACCAAGAATCTCACCCCTGGCTGAGACAGGTGGTGACCCAAGGGGAAGCCAGATGCCCTGAAGGGGAGAGAATGCACTTGGACTCCTTCTCATCTCAGAGGAGTGCCACTGGGTTTACTCCCTACAGAAGTTTTCATTGTTATTAAAAGAAAATAATGATTAAACATAAAAATAAAAACAAAGCCTGCAGCACCTCAGCTGTTATCGCAGCATCGTCGTACAGACATGCAGTGGTAGCAACCTAGCACTATTTACCCTGTGGTTCTTTCATTCTGTGGGCATTTAACAAATATTTACTACATGCCGTGGAGACACAGATAAAAAGATGTGGTGTCCTTCCGCTGAGGAGTGTGCAGTCTAATGAGAAGAAAGGCATTGAAAAATTTCAACACAGTGTCAATGTGCTGTAATAAACACAAGGACAACAGGAATGCAGGGAGGGCAGGGGTGTCAGGAAAACTGCACAGGGGATGTGAGAGGGGACATGGTCTTGGGAAGACAAAAGGGGTCCCAGGAGCAGTAATGCTGGGAGCACACAGGGTTGCTCGGGAAACCATGGGCCTAGCGTGTTTCAGAACTAGGGCATAAAGGTGGCTGGGAGGTGGGAAGGTGCAAAAGGCAAACAGATGTGGGTCCTGACAATGGAGTTTATGCAAGGGCTTTGAGCAGGCAATGCCAACACCATGCCAGCCAGAGCCCTCTGGTCCAGGGCTGGAAGGGGTGCAGGCAGCTACAGGGGAGGCAGAGTGCCCAGAAAGGAGGTTATTCTGAACAGGAAGGAAAGGTTTGGACCAGGGCCCTCATTCTGTCTAGAACTGCCCTGATCACCAGACAGGGTACAAGAGACACATCTGTAATTGTACATTTTCTAGAAGCCACATTTAAAATATAAAAAGAAACATGTGGAATTAATTTTTATGACAAAAGTCATTTTAGCCAATATAGCCAGAATAGTATCATTTCAACATGTAATCAGTACCAAAAAAAAAAACCCATTAATGAATTACTTTTCATTGTTTTTTCTACACTAAGTCTTCAAAACTTGGTATGTATTTTACTCATACAACACATCTCTATTGGCAGCGACCATATTTCAAGTGCTCAGTAACCACATGTGACTGGTGACAGCTTTGTGGACCAGTTCTGGACTCTCCAACGTGCGTCAGAGATTCCCTATTTGGGCCATAATTGCTCTGAGTGCCATACTTGCTAATACTTCTTTCTCAAAAGATAGATCAAAATGAAACAGTTTCCACTGCCAAAAGGCATATAGTACTCCAAGACTTCCACTGCAAGCCACAGGTCTAGGTTGATGGGAAAAGTTGTCTTAAAATAAGTACGCACTCCATAATTCTCTTTGATTTCCAAAGCTTGAGGGGGAGAGGGTGCCTAGGACAGTTTGCATCTTAATAAACACTGTTCCTTGCAAAATGATTCTCAACATCCTTAACGAATGCCTCCCAATAACAATAATTAACATCAGAAGGTGCTGTGCCAGTATTCACTAATGAATGCCCTCCCAGGCAGACCCTGTTTTGATTGACTTAAAGCAAAGCTTTTAAGTAACTCAACTGGCATGGGGCCATACAAGGAGTTGGGTTTATGTAACTTGTTTCCCAGAAAGAAAGAAGCTTAAGGAACTCATATCTGGCCACAAGTGGGATTGTCATTAGAAGCAGGACTAGAGCACAGGGTATCTTTGGCCAAGTTTTCAGTACTTAAGATCTCAGGAGGGGCACTTAAGTGTCCTTGTTAAAAGTGCTAAGCAGGCAGTGGGGACACTAGCAGCCTCACATGGGTGTGTTGGCTCTGCCACATCAGTTTCCTTGTCCCATGACTAATGCTCCACCCAGCCCAGGACACGTAAGTTTAGTTGAGGATTTGGCCATATCCAAGGGGTTCCTCCTCCCCTCAAGTCTTGGACCTGGCTTGCAGAATTTCCATCCATAGCTCCCTAAGGTCCTTGGCTCCTTTCCAATACTCAGTTTTGACAACAGTGTAGTGGGATTTGCATGCATATGATAACCTTCTTACACATGCTGCCATGGCCCTGTAGTAACTTTGGAAATAACAGTTGTGAGAGAAGCTTAGTCATGTTGACTTAACATATATGTGCCAAGCACTGAACCAAATGCTTTGTGTGAATGAGCGCAGTAAGTCTTCTCTACAACTCCATGAAGTCCACGTCCTCAATATCCGCATCATACAGAAAGGGAAACCAAGGAAGATGAGTAAGTTGCTTTGGTAGTTCAGTAAAACTTGCTAAAGCTGGCTGATTCCAGGGGAGGATCTTTAGATTACTAGACTATTCAGCCTCCTTCATTTAGCTGTGGTAAATCTCTTGTCTTGTATTGTTATGGGAAACATACACTGTGGCAGGCAGAATTCTAAAATGACCCTCAAGATTCCCACTCACTCGTATGCACTTCCTAAATAATTCCCTCCTTGTAAGTGAGGGCAGAGCCTCTTAATATCACGGGGCAACATTCTCATGATTAGATTTCTGGTCAGTTGACTTTCAGTTAGTCAAAAGGGAAATTATTCAGGTGGACCTGACTTAAACAAGTGAGCCTGAAAAGGACTGGGCCCATCCTGAAAGAAAAGAGATTCTGAATATAAGAGAACCTATAGAAGGGACCACATGGAAAGGGCCTGAGGACATCCTGTAGGAGCTGAAAAGACCCCCAGCTGACAGCCAACAAGAGAACAGAGACCTCAGTCCTACAACCACAGGATCTGGATTCATCCAACAGCCACATGAGCATGAAAGAGGACCTTGAGCTCCAGAAGGAACACAGGCCAGGTGACAGCTTGAGAGCAGCCTTGGGACACCCTGAACAGATGATCCAACCTGCATTCCTGACCTATGGAAACTGAGATAAATATATATTTTTAAATTATTTTATATTGGAGTATAGTTGATTAACAATGTTGTGTTAGTTTCAGGTGTATAGCAAAGTGATTCGGTTATACATATACATGTATCTATTCTTTTTTCAAGTTCTTTTCCAATTTAGGTTATTACAGAATATTGAGCAGTTGTTTTAAGCCTCTAGGTTTTCCTTTCCTTGTCTTGTATTAGCTAGGACTTCCAGTACAATATTGAAAATGAGTGGTGAGAGGGTTCATCCTTACCTTGTTCCTGATCTTAGCAGGAAGGATTGAAGATTCTCACCATTAAGCATGATGTTAGGTGCAGGTTTTCTGTAGATGACAAGGAAGTTTCCCCTTTATTGCTATTTTGCTGAGAATTTTTAGCATGGATGGGTGTTGGATTTTGTCATCTGCTTTTTCTTCATCTACTGATGTGATTATATGATTTTTCTTCTTTAGCCTGTTGATGTGATGGATTACATTAATTGATTTACAGCTGTTGAAACAGATTTGCACATATGGGATAAATTTCAGTTGGTCATGGTGTATATACCTTATACATCTCCTTATACATTGTTGGATACAGTTTGCTAACATTTGTAGAAAATTTTTGCATCTATGTTCATGAGAGATAATGGTCTGTGGTTTTGTTGTAATGTCTGGTTTTGGTATTGGAGTAATGCTAGTCCCAAAGAATGAATTAGGACATATTACTTCTCCTTCTGTCTTCTGGAAGAAATGATAGAGAATTGGTATAATTTCTTCCTTAAATATTTAGTAGAACTCACATGTAAACTCATCTGGACCTGGTTCTTTCTGTTTAGGAAGGTTATTAATTGTAGATTCAATTTCTTTAATAGATATAGGACTCTTTAAATTGTCTATTTCTTCATATGTAAGTTTTGTGAAATTGTATCCTTCAAGGAATTTGTCCATTTTATCAAGGCTATCCAATTTGTGGGCATAGAGTTGCTCATAGTATTCTTTTATTATCCTTTTAAAGCCCATGGCATCTTAATGATTTTTGATAATAGTAATTTATATCCTCTGTCTTTTTTCTTAGTTAGCCTGATAAATTTTACAGATATTTTCAAAGAACCATCCTTTGATTTTGTTGATTTTCTCTACTGATTTCTTATTTTCAATTTCATTGATTTCTCCTCCCATTTTTGTTATTTCTTTTATTCTGCTTACTTTGAATTTAATTTGCTCTTCTTTTTCTAGTTTCCTAAAGTGGAAGCTTAGGTTGTTAATTTTAGAACTTCTTTTCTAATATATGCCTTCAATGCTATAAATTTCTCTATAGGCACTGCTTTTGCTACATCCCACAAGTTTTGATAAGTTGTATTTTTATTTTCATTTTGTCAAAATATTTTTAAATTCCTCTTGAGTTTGTTTGATCCATGTGTTATTTAGAAGTATGCTGTTTAGTCTCAACATATTATTGGATTTTCCAGCTATTTTTCTGTTATTAATTTCTAGTTTAATGCCATTGTGGTCTGAGAACATAAATTGTATGATTTCTATTCATTTACATTTGTTAAGGCATGTTTTATGGCCTAGACTGTGGTCTTTTTTGGTGAATGTTCCATGTAAGCTTGAGAAGAATGTGTATTCTGCTGCTATGGGATGATGTAACTGATGTCTTCTTGCTGTATTAATCCCATTATGTAATGCCCCTCTTTATCTCTGACAACTTTCCTTGCTCTGAAGTCTGCTCTGTCTGAAATTAATACAGTCACTCACACTTTCTTTTGATTAGTGTTAGCATGATATCTCTTCCTCCATTCCTTTACTTTTAATCCGTATGTGTCTTTATCTTTAAAGTGAACTTCTTATAGACAAGGTATAGTTAGACCATGTATTTTTATCCACTCTGACAATCTCTCTTTTAAAGGTTCATTTTGATTATTGAATTTCAGTGTTATTATTGATATAGTTGGATTAATATTTACCATATTTATTACTATTATCTATTTGTTGCCCCTGTTCTTTGTTCCTATTTTTGTCTTCCACTCTTTTTCTTCCTTTTATGGTTTTAATTGAGTATTTTATATGATTCCATTTTCTCTCCTTTCTTAACATATCAGTTATACTTTTTTTAACTTCTTTTAGTGGTTGCTCTAGAGTTTGCAGTATATTTTTACAACTAATCCAAGTCCAGTTTCACTTCACTTCATGGGTAATGTGAGTATCTTATAACAACAAAATAATCTTAATTTCTTCTTCTTGTACTTGGTATCATTGCTGTCAGCCATTTCACTTATATATAAGCATACATAAGCATATATATATATATATATTTATAATATACATAATCAATTACATTATTGCTATTATTATCTTGAACAAACTGTCATCTGTTTGTTAACAAACTTTTATCAATGAAGAATAAGAAAAATAAAAGTTTTTATTTAACCTTTACATATTCCTTCTTTGATGTTCTTCCCTTCTTTATGTAGGTCTGAGCTTCTGATCTAAATATTTTCCTTTTCTCTAAAGGACTTCTTTAAACATTTCTTGCAAGGCAGGTCTACTGGTAACAAATTCCCTCAATTTTTGTTTGTCTGAGAAAGTCTTTATTTCTCCTTAAATTTTGAAGAATAATTTCACCAGGTACAGAATTCTAGATGATTTTTTTCTCCCAACACTTTAGATATTTTATGCCACTCTTTTCTTGCATGCATGGTTTCTGAAAAGTAAGATGTTATTCTTATATTTGCTCCTCAATAAGTGTAGCGATTTTCCCCCTCTGGCTTCTTTCAGGATATTTTTCCTGTAGTCTGAAAATAATACACCAAGGTATACTTTTTTTGGCATTTATCCTGATTGGTGTTTTCTGAGCTTCCTGTGTCTGTGGTTTAGTGACTGACATTAATATTGGGAAATTCCCAGTCATTGCTTCAAATAATTCTTCTATTCTTTTCCCTCTTTCTTCTACTTCGAGTGTTCCCATTACATGTATGTTCCAACTTTTGTAGTTATCCCAAAGTTCTTGTTCAGTAATTTTCAGTCATTTTTTTCTCTTTACATTTTTGGTTTTGGAAGTTTCTATTGACATATCTTCAAGTTCAGAGATTTCTTTTCCTCAGCTGTGTCCAGTCTCCTAATAGATCCATCAAAGATATTCTTCATTTCTGTTAAAGTGTTTTTGATCTCCACATTTATTATTGATTCCTTCCAAAAATTTCCATGTCTCTGCTTTCAAAGTCATTTTTTGGATGAATAATTTTAGATTCACAGAAAAGTTTCAAAGAGAAACACCCTATTTTGTTTGTCAAAACTAAGAGACCAGCATTTATGCATTACCATTAACTACTTCCCAGACTGTGTTCAGTCTCTGTTCAGTATTCCTATTAATGTCCTTTTCTGTTCCAAGTTCCAAGACAGAGCACCACATCACATTTAGTCATCATGTCTCCTTACATCTGTGATTGTTTCTTACCCGTTCTTTATCTCTCACAACCTTGACAACTTTGAGAAGGTACTGGTCATATATTTTGTAGAATGGCCTTCAGTTGGGGTTTGTCTGATGTTTTTCTCATGACTAGACTACGTTTATGGGTTTGAGGAAAGAATATCACAGGGGTGAGGTGTCCTTCTCACCTCACTATATCAGGGGGTACATGACACCCATGTAATACCCCTGTTTATCTTAATCTCCATCATTTTCTTAGGGTATTTATAGAAAAGTTTTGTGCTAGATCAATTTTTATGAATTCTGTGATCACGTTCTCCTTTCTATGGTTTTGGTGTCACTACAATTATTATGACTATTAAACTCATGAATCTAATTTCACCACTTGTCATTTCTATAAGGAACACATTTAAAATAGGACCATGAAATGTACATAATAAACTGATCCACCAGTTGACTTTGGAGCTCAGCCCCACAGTATGTACATAGATTTGGGATAAATTGATACTACTAATGGGCATGGCTAGCCAGACCTTGAATGAGATGTAGTTGCAATAAGGGTACTCAGTGTTTGAGTTTCCACAGTGCCCCCACTGTGGCTACAGGGCTAGTGGACAGCCTGGTCCATGCATGAGCTGTCAGCGGTCAGCAGACCCTCAGCACATCTGACTATAGGTTTTACCCTTGATATAAGTTAGAAAAACACAGTGTTGGTCTCCAGTGAAACCCATATCTGCCATTTCTTGGCTCTTTTTTCTCATCTAAGGAGTTCCTTACATTTTAACCTCCTGTCACCCAGAACAGCTGGGCTTTCTCCCCCTTTTGCCGAAAAAAAAGTGCCTAATATTAATCATTTACTCAGTCTCAACTGAAATCAGGTTTATCTCTCACAAAGCCACATCTTAAACTGGAAAGTGAGACAATTTCAAGTATCACAAAGCAGATGGGCATTTTAGGGGAACGAGGAGTCTTCTGGCTGACCTGTAGTCATCACTACATTGGATGATACTGGAAGCTAATGTGTAAGAAGTTGACAAGGCTGGTGGAGAGCTCTGACCTCTCTTGGACCTTTGCATCTCCTGCAGGTGTCTCCTAGCAGGATACTTGGGGCTCAGGGACCCCATGACCCTGCCCAGCACACTGCATGGAATGGCACAAAACCCGAGATAACATTGGTCTCCTGCACTCATAGACCTCACCTGCTATGCAGTTACGCCTTTTGCCACTGTGACTTGCTGGCCATGACCTCTCAATGACCCCAATCCTGGTCTTCAGGAGCCCACTGATCTGCCTAGTCACAGGCTTCCTGAGCAACTCGGTGACTGGACCATGCCAAGATCCATCTTAGTTATCCCTTCTGAGTCAGTGCGAAGCCTGGATGAGAAGCAATGTGCTTGGTTTGTTAGCCTAGTAGTACCTGCTCTTCCTTATTTTCTCTCTACTGTGCTGGCCAACAATGGCTGATGAGTCTTCCCCAGGTCAATGTGGCCAGGGGACTGCGCCCTTGTGTGGGTATCTTGCCCTACCATTGGTTACACACAGGCTAACATATGTGTCACCCCTTGCAGGGCTCAGAAGGTTGGAACCGTGCACTTGAACTGTGTGGTCCAGTTACAATTTATGGGGCTTATGTTTAAAAAGTCCTTTGAATTGGTTAGATTTGAGAATTTAGTAGGTTAAATGAATTTTTCGATGGTTTCAACCATCCTTGGTACTTCACCAAAATATGCCTTTGGCATTTTAATCCTCCCAACTAATTTGTCTTATTATTCAGTTATTGAAAAAAGAAAAATATATACTTGGTTCTCAGAAGTATTAATAAAAAGCTATTACCCAGGGTCAGAAGAAGTCACTTTATTTTATGGAGAGGGAAAAAGGGCGTAGCTAAATTCAAAGTTTTCTTGTTTCAACACAGAGCACAGGTAATGTAGAATTAAGCAGGAACACAGAGATACTTTTACACCTGTGTTCACAACAGCCTTATTCACAATAACCAAAGGTAGAAGTACCTCAAGTGTCTGTCAATAGCTGGATAGATAAACACAATGTGGTCTATCCACCTAATAGAACATTATTCAGTATGAGAAAAAGAGGAAATTCTGGCACATACTACAACATGGAAAAACCTTGAGGACATTATGCTAAGTGAAATAACTCAGTCACAAGAGGACAAATGTCTTATAAGTCCATTTATATGAGGTCCCTAATGTAGTCAGATTCACAGAGACAGAAAGCAGAAGGGTGGTTGCCAGGGCCTGGGGGAGGGGGAATGAGGAGTTAGTGTTTACTGGGTCCAGAATTTCAGCTTTGCAAGATGAAAAAATTCTGTAGATGGATGGTGATGATGGTTGCACAACAATGTGAATGTACTTAAGGCCATTGAACTGTACACTTAAAAAACGGTTAAAATGGTAAATTTTATGTATAATTTACTACCACAATTTTTAAGTAAATAATTTTAAAAATTAAACACAGAAAAAATAATGGAGAATTAAAACAATTACCAAAAAGTGTAGCAATTCATCTAATAAACTGAGAAGACCCCCAGCTTAGAGGATAATCAGACCAGGCGCCCACTCCCTCAGGCCGTGGCTGCAGCCCAGAGCCAGTCTGGGTGGCAGAGTTTAAAGCCTGGGGTGTCCATCAGAGAGACGTGTCCAGACACAGAAAGGGCTCAGCTAACCCACCAAGAGTTCCCATGATCTCTGCACCCAGTTCAGAACCTCTGTGTGTACAAAACCATGGGGGGCCTTTAGTGGTGAGATCGTTGTGTGCTCACAAGGCTCAGTTCCATGTAATTGGCCTCAAAGGCACAGAAGCCCCCAGCAAAACAGCTGAGGATGAATTTCTTGGGTGTTTATCATTTGAAAATTCACACACCCTTTTCTCCCTGCCCCTCATGCACGGCTCTCCAGCAGTTACCATTCTGTGAGCTCATGACCCCCAGGGGAGAGGCTACCACTGGGGCCAGCCCAGCCCTGGTGGTTGAGCAAAGGTCTTCAGGGGCACTTGTGGGCCCAGGGTGGGCACCAGCAGCATCAGGTACCCTGTGAGACGCATGTGCTGGGTTTCCTCACAGGCTGCTTCCCAGAACTCTTTTTTAAAAGATATTATAGAAAGATAGATAGGTATATCTATATATATAAAGATTTTATATATATATTTTATATTTTATAAATATATATATATATCTTTGTTCCACTGCATTTGTTTAATTCTAATAAGAAAACTTTAAAAACTCACTAGCGCTCAAGTCTTTCTTCCACTTGCACTAGAGTCACATTTCTGAGCTCACAGTACTTGATAAAGACCTCGAGCATTCAGGTCCCCTAGTATTCACTATAGGAGCCTTTAGCATACAGGCAGAAGTAAAACACAGTTGTGATTTGCAGGATATGGAAGATGTTGGATCTCAAAGTCACTTGTTTCATTTACAAACTGCTCTTACATTTTGGATCCCCAAATGCCTTCTTCTGACTTCTGTTCGTAAATATGGAACCAGGGGAACCCCAAGTCAGGATGCATGCCTGAGAGTAGTCCTCTCTCAGGGTCGGATGCTTCCTTTTCAAGCCTGCCAGATTCACATAGAACTGATTTGTCCTCTTAGCAGACACTGAATCATGGGGTATCATTTAGTGAGGAGAAAATTATGACCAGGTGCTATCACAAAGTTAAGCGATTATGAAATTCATGGGATGTGTTTCATGGACCCAGTGAGGGAGAATTTGCAAAAACAAGATGGCCAAGGAAAGCAGTGGAATCTACCTCTGGACATTTATAACTAGAAGAGTGAAATTGACTCTCACCTGCCCCACCCCTCCCCTACCCTCACTTTCCTAGACGACTGGAAGCTTACAGGGAAGAAAAACAGAATATTCTAGGTTGATCTAGATAGTTCCTTGAGGGAAAGATGCAGGTTCCCAGTAAAAGAAACGTTAACAGACTGTAGACCATATTTTTCCCACCCACATTTCCCTTTAAAAAGCATACATTTCTGAATCAGCCCTGGGTTCAAACCCTGCTGAGCAGCTGGGCAATTTGGACAAGTAATTTACACTTTCTGGGCCTCTGTTTCCTCATCCATTAACTCAAGATAATATAGGATGAACTTGAGATTTGGAAATAAGTAAAGTGCCTGACAAATGAGATACACTCAAATCATTTTTCTGATTCAGCTAATTTTTACTGAAATATTTAATTCAGTATCTACTTTGCACCTGACTTTATGCTTGGCACTTCCACACCATCATCTTCTGAGGTTAAAGAGCCCCAAAAACATAAAGAAAAAAAGGGAGCTATGTCTGTACCAAGAAAGCTAGGAGACGATTAAAAATGCCCTTAGTAAACAAATTACAGTCCTTGTAGTTTTTTGCTCATTTGTTTTGTTCTGGTTTGTTTTCGTCAAGATAACACTGCACGATGACTATGAATGAATGTGCTGCCCAACTGCCTCTCAGTCCGCAGACCCGTTGTTACTGTGGCAGGATTCATGTCAGGCTTCTATTCTGCTTCCCGCTCACTCACAGCTTGAAGTGTGGATGCTGCCGTAACAGTCCTGGGCAGCCCAGGCAGACCCTTCCATCCCAGGCAACTCTGCTCATCTTTCAGTTAATCAAAAGGACAAGGCCAGCATTTTGGACAGTATATCAGGTGTCAACCACTGCCACCTAGATTCTGTTTTTCTGACTGATGTTAGCACCCACCTTCCTCTTTTCAGACTTCGGACTGTCTTCTGGGCTTAGGTTCACCCACAGGTCTAGATCAGATGGTGTCTCTAGGTCTCTCCCATCTGTGCTTTCCACCTGGGCACAGATACCCACCCTGTGGCATGCTGGGGTGTGAGACCCAGGCTACATGCATGGTGGCCCCCGTAGTCGGTGCCCACCCAAGGATAGCTGCCCCATCACCCACTCCCAGAGGGTTCAGATCCCCTCATCAGTGTGAGCCGACAAGCTTTGATCGCCCTAAGAGATGTTTTTAAGCACACACAGATATAAGATACTAATGTTGGAACTCCAGGCACCTCGGGAGTCTAATGAAAAGGATATCTGATAGAAAGAGGGCTGTGTCAAGGCCTTTAAAACCATTCTATATGAGCTGCTAACTCCTTAGAAAGAAATCTCATTAGACACCCAAAGGATTACAGACTCCTTCTCTACTCTTGGCCTTTTTGGTCAGAAAGGACAGCAGAGTCTATGTTTGAAATGCCCCCAACCAGAGCTATCTGGGTACTGACACCCTCATCTGCTGCCACAGCAGCTACTAGCCTCACCACAGGTTCCCTGCACACTTTCAGTTTCTTTGAACATGTCTCTAAACACAGCACTGGCCATGCCCTTCTCCTCTTAAAGTCCTTCCATGGCTCCACTGTCTCAGAGTCCAGACTTCTCAGTGGAAGAAACCAGGCCGTCAAGGCTTGACTTCTGCTTGTGTCTGCAGCTCTCCTTTCCTCTGCAGCCAACTGGACCCCCAGCTCCATTGTGAGAAACCACAGTGCTTCCCAAACACACCATGCTCTGGTCCATGTGTTTGTGCAAGCCCTTCCATGGTCTTGGGACACCCTGACCCCTCCTGGCCCTTCACCCATCAGACTCCTCTTGGCTTGGAGACTTAACCCAGCTGCTCCTCCAGAGAAAGCCTAGGGGACACTCACAAGTCCTTCTCCCAGTGCTCCCAGTGCAAATTTCCATCTCAGCCTTTATCACTATTCACATATTAAATGGAGGTTCCCTGATAAGTCCTCGAGCTCCATGGGGACAGAAATTTGAGATTTCATCTTTGTTTGAGACCTAGCATAATACTAGTACATAAGACATATTGATTGAATAAAAGAAGGAGGGAAGGAAGGAAGGAAGGAGGGGAGAAGGGGGGAGGGAGGAAGAGAGGAAAAGAGGAATGGGGAGGAGGTATAGGGATAAAAGGAGAAATGGCAGATAGCATACGGATGTATAAAAGATGAATTTGGTACCTGAAGCTATAGTTGACAAATTTCCATTGTTAATAATACGTTTTGGAGCCATTCTTTTTGCACATGTTCTAGACACAATGTTTGAAGCCTGTCTAATTCTCCAATTCTCATCTAGGTACAAATCAAGACAGGAAAATCTACCAGTTCAGTTGCTGGTCCAATTTAACAAACTAGTCCCAAATTCTAGAATGGAACACAGATCTCTTTAGTATTATCTTAGAACCACTTATGGTTGGTAGGTTTGACTATTGAACTTGGTTTCTTAAATGAAGTGATGCTGACCTGCACAGGTGTTTTCCAGATAATCACACCCTCACTGAGACTATGTTCAGAAAAGAAAGGGAAAATTAGTGGCTTGTGCTCAGAGATTAAGCAAATTAACTCTACTTTGAAGATCAGGACACATCTGTGAAAAATGTTGGCAGTGCTGGTGTCCGTCCAGGAGAACAACCACCTAATGTGCTGTGGGTTTACCTTTTGTGTAGCAATGCTGCCCCGGAATGAGTAGTCCTAATGGGTCAGCTGCATGACATTGCAAAATGTGTTACCTGTGACCATGAAGTGGGAAATATGGTTCCCACAGCAGTGGACTCTGCTCTCTTGTTTCTGCTAAAACCCAGACCTCGAATTTAAGGTGTCAGAGTGAGAATGTGTGAGCCACCTTTTCTTATTTGACACTTCATCTTGGCAGTCAAGAAGGTTGGCTTGGCAACTTTGATCAATAAAATCCTTTTGGGGCCAAAATAGAGGCTTCATCTTCCTCCTCTTATTTAGCCAGAGGGTGTAATTGCTGAAATGAACTGCAACAGGAGGGCCATTAGAAGGGGGAAATGTGGATTTGAAGCAGGGAGGAGGAATGGAGGGCTGTATGAGGGCCATTTGAAAAGTACAATGAAGGGTATTTTCCAAATCTTAATCTTGCTTTAAGAGCCGATGGGGCAGGGTCCTGATGCCCCACCTCTCCTTTCCTCACTCTGAGTCCAGCTCCTGCCACCCTGTTTCTGTCTGGGCCCTGGTCCTGTGGCCCATATGGCAGCTACCATTCACTCAACTCCGCATCAGGATAAAAGAAGGTAGTGAATGAGGCAAGGCATCACCCACTCAAGGCAGAATCTTCTAGAATCTTCTAGGCTCAAACGAGTAAAGTGGTTAAGGAAAAAAGTGGTATCACTGGGAGAGAGATCTCCAGATGGGAATTTATTTCCTTCTGTTCCCTTAACTCCCATGGATTAAGTAAGTGGCCACGTTACACAACTTACCACTGGAACAGCCTTGTTCCAAACATGGAGTGGTCAGATATGTGAACCCAGGAGATTCATGTGGTCAGCTTTTACCCAAAGGATTTTCGCAAGCCCCCAATACTAGAATGAAATAGAAATATCATCTGTCAAAGTTATATGAATCCAAAGGGAAAGGCAGCAGCCTAGGTCTCTGTCATGGGCCTCAACAGGTGACACCATATCAGCTTGTCTGAACACAGCGTACTGTCCTCATGATGACATGTAAGATTCCCTACCGATTTTGACCCAGGCCTCACCAAGAACATGAAAGGACTGGTACCCACAACAAGAGGAAAAATGAATAAAAATGAATCAATGGTGATCAACAATGCCAGGCACACAGCAAGTGATCACTAAATGGGGAACTTATTATTAGAGTTATTGTAATTATCATTAGTAATCCAGGCACCACATGGAGAGGTATGCTTGCTCATGTATTGGGCTCCCATAACAAAATACCATAGACTGGGTGGCTTAAACAATAGAAATTTATTTCTGTTTTTTCTGGAGGCTGGAAGGTAGGTTCCATTCTGAGGCCTCTTCCTTTGGCTTGTAGGCAACAGTCACTTCGCTGTGAGTTCCCATGACCACTTTTTTGTGTGCATGGAGAGAGCTCTCCAGGAGCTCTTCTTATATGTACACTAATCCTGTTGGATCAGGACCCCCCCCCCATGACCTCATTTAATCTTAATTACTTCTATAAAGATTCCATCTCCAGATTCAGTTGCAGTGGGAGTTGGCTTCATCATATCAGTGGGGGCACACAAACATTCATTCCATACATGTAGGCACAGTCCAGGAGCACTAATCCAAGATTTTCTGATGATGGGTATCTTTGTCTATATGGTGATGTCTCATTCATGGCTTATCCCTGGGACTGAAGACCAACAAAGCATGCGTTGTTAAAGAAAATCTGTCTTGTTCAGTAAAATCTTGGATACAATGGGATTCTGTGAAGGCTATCAACTGGATTTTGATTACAGAGCCATCTTTTAAACTTGTAAAAAATATTAGGGAAAAATATGTGGGGAAAAATCTTTAGATGAACTCATGGGGTCCCTTTGGAGATCCAGATCACAGAGCATGTTTGTGGACATGACACTCGAGTCTCGTTCTACCTGTAGGTGCCCTTGGGAGAGGGGGCATCTGGAGGACTGTCTGCCCATACATCCCAGCACTGAGCCCTTGTGACACTCAGTACCTTGTCATCCAAGCCTCATGTCCCCCACTCGTTCAGTGTAACTAGAAATCTCCCAGACAAGACAGAGCTGAATGAGATCTGCACTGGCTCTTTCTATAAATATATCTTCAGGTTCTCATGTCTGTCTTCTTGAAAACATTTCACCCTTGCTTCTTGGTTATTTCCATCAAGATTGTGTTTTTCTGGGAGTGAATGCCCAGAAACATTCTGTACTTTGTGTTTTGTTGTGATAGTTTGTTTTGTAAGTATAGCTCTCCTCAGCCTTAGCACACAGAGACCTCAAATGTGGAACTCCCTGCATGTCAGCCACTGTGAGTTCCCTAAGCATGAGGAAGGGAGTAACTCACTCACTTTCCCTCCTGACGTGTGCCCTGTAGGCAGGTTTAGATCAGCTCTAGTGCCAGCAGGAGGCACAGCTGGGAGCACATGATACCAAGTGCTTCACCTCCAAGTCAGAATCCTTGACAGAAGAGTAACAAGACCACTTAGACCTTTCTGGAAATAATGTCCTTGGAGGAGATCCAGGAAGGACTCACAGTATATTCTACCACACGGTGTGTCCTCAGGTCATGAGATGTGTAGTCCGATCAGGTAGCCTTGTATGTTCTTAGAGGATATTTCCACAACCTGATTAGGCCCTCAAGGAGCAACTTCAATTGGAAACTGGATTTTTTCTTCCTCCAAAGTATTTTTGTCTCCAGATTACTCTGGACCTTGTTTTGATCCCACACGCCCACCATGACAGCCTGCTTTGTTGTCCTTCCCGATGGTCATCCTAAAATCCCACTGCTGGGCGTCACATCTGATGCCCACCTAAACTGCTGAAACCTGCAAAAATTCACAAAAATGCAAAATGAAACAGAAAACATCAGGAGGTAATGAAAAGAATCAACACCTCCAAACAACTATACCTCATACAACTCAGTTTTTATTGCATTTAGTTGTACTAATGTCCACAGTTAATTTCTCCTGATTTAGGTCTATGCCTTGAATAGACACATTATCGCAGTTCTTTGAGAATTTTTAAGAGATGCTTGTTGTTGATTTTCTTAAGCACTCACCAGATAACTGTGAATAACCTGACTGAATATGTTGCCAAGGAACAAACAAGAAACATGCCTAAAATAGAGGCTCTGGCAAAGGTCTGGGGCGACGTGTACTGGTGAGAGGGGAGAGCTCACTTCTCAGAGGTGACTAACACCAAAGAGACAGCCAGTCCTGCCGCCTGGTGTGACCCAGTCACATTTCTCCTTTCCTGTGCAGAGAGCTCCAGTAGGCATATAATTTAACAAAAAATCCTTTAATTCTGATTTTGGCAAGGAAAGAGAAACAAATTGCTAGAGCTGCAAACTTGTGAGGCAGGACGCACTCGGGCATGTTTATGTAACATTGGGATTCTCTGAGTCACATGGGACGTGAAAAACAGCCATGCTGTGCACCGCAGTGAGAATAACCTGAACAGCCCACACCAGGCGGGGTGCAAAGTTGCTGATGCAGCAGCACTTTCAAAATAAGAAGGAACACAGCTGTCACTGTGAGAGGTGCCCTGAGGTCACCAACAGTGTCTCCCAGGACTGCTTGTGAGACTTGGGGAAAGCGCTGTAAGAAACCCCTTGGAAATGAAACCAAATTATCCTCATTACCCAGCATTATCAAACGTATTTGGCCGCAGATTCTCTCCTTTTATTTTTCTAAAACTCCTATGACATCTTCTGAACTACAGTCCCAGGGTACATACGTGGGAATTCTAGTTTTGTACCCTTGGAATCCTAATACAATAGTCAAGTTCTTACTGAGAAGGAACCCTGAGTTCTGAGTTCATCTGTGATTCTTTAAAAATGTAATTTAATTCCTTTAAAAAGGAAAGAACTTAACACTTGAGGTTTATTTTGTTAGAAGGTGACAGTAGCACTTAGAAATGTGCATATTCCCCCACATATATTTTGATGTGGATGAAACAGGGCCTGGCCAGTGCAAGCCTTGTATTAGACACTAACCATTCCAGCAGCTGGTCTGACCCTCTGGCAGGCAAGTGCCAGGATGGCATGCAGCACATTCCCCTGCACAGAGCCACAAACAATCCAGAAGGGCAGCCATCCACCCCAGCTCTCTGATGACACAGCTCTGGAGGCATTTCTGGGGAGGTTCCAGTACTAGTCACTGACTCCCCAATATCCCATGGAGAGTGATCATTTTGTTGACCCTCTACATCCATTCCGGCCCCAAATGACTGGTTTAATCATGGAAACCCAGTCTTCTTGTTGGTTACTGGTTGAGGAATGGACGTATGACCCAATTCTATCCAGTCGGATTGGGGAGATGTTCCCTTAAGGATATTTGTGGGTAGGATTTATGGCTTCTGTGGAATTCCCTGGAAAGAACTCAGAGATGGAGTTTTGCATGCATGTGATTTATTGAGGAATATTCTTGGGAACAACAACTATAAGAAAGTGAAGGATCCAGGACTGGGCTGAAAGAGAAGTTCACTCGGGGAATGGTCTGCATGAAGACCTCTGCCAACTCAGTGGTCACTGTGGGACTGAGATGACCCCTCAGAAATCATCCCAAAAGGAAGTCAGGGACTGAGGCATTCTTCTCCTGCATCTGGTCCTACACGGGCACCACCTGCTATGAGACCCCTTTCCTAGAAGAATGCAGCTTTGAGCCATCAGCAGCAGGACAGACAGCAGCCAGCGGAAGGAGCACCTGAGTCCTGAAGGGGTTGTCTGGGCACCACACTGCCATCTACTACAGTGTATCCCTGCTCAGCTCAGAGTCACCAGCTACGTGTCGTGAGTTCACTCCATGAGGAGCAGCTCCTCCAGTATTTTGCTTTGTCTTATTCCCAGGGAAACAACTAAAGAAAATTGGTGGAAGGGACCATAGCCCCAGCCACTGCAGCTTGTCTCCAGGCCATAACCCATATGTAGCATCTCCATCCCCCACTATCCATCCTAGCTGCTGCTCAATCTGGGCCATCACCTCTGCTGGTCCAGGGGTCACACCTCATGTGCTGACCCAGACCCTCCTTCTTGAGGGTCCAAGCTTCTGTTAACCAAGCGCTTCTCAGACTATGGTTGCAACAGTGTCTGTTTATTTACCATCAAAGTCAGGCAATTACCAACTGGACCACCTGGGTGTACACATCCTGCTCTCACCGTGTGAAGCATCCCTACCTCTCAGACAATCAGGGTCAATGACCCTGCCAGGATGCCAACTTTTCATCTTGCTTCCTAGTTTCTTGGCATGAAGAAGTCAAAGTGACCGGGCAATAAGCAAAGCTTAAGTTTAATAGGATCCTTGCTATGATCTCTGGTGAAAGCATCCCCTATGGGAATAAGGTCCCTAGATTCACAGAACCTAAAGGTGTTGAGCAGAGAAACACAAACTATTCCCCAAGTGGGAGTGATGGTAAGCAGGTATATACCTACTTCCACCCACTGATTCCCAGACTTGTATTCCCAAGCACCATATTGGGGACCCAATACCATAAAATGATCATGCATCCTAGAAGATGGTACCTATCCCTGCAGAGTATGTTTCCAAGTTGGCACTACTGCTGGGCCTTCTCAAATTTTTTTTAGTGATCCCATCAGGCCATAGGCTTCTGGTTGATACGGTAAGGATTAAGATCAGAGGATCCCATGTCCGTATGCCCACTGCCACCATACCTCTTTCACTGTAAAGTGGATCCCTTTGTCTTAAAAGATGTAGGGCAATATTATCTGTAGGTCATCAGAGGCTGAGGCTTTACAAACAGAAAAGTCAAACCCTTAACTAGAATTTAAATCAATTTTAGTCAAGATAAATTCCTTCCCTTTTTGGGTGGAAGGGATCCAATGTAATCAACTCACCACTAAATGGCTGGTTGGCCTATTGAGGGCTGCAGTGTTTTCAAGTATCAGGTTGGTGTTTTGGCAGCGACAGAAGCTAGGTCAGCCTTGGTTAGTGGAAGCCAATTCCATGAGGCTCATGCAGGAGCTCATTCCCACCACCACCGCTACTCTCCCTATGCACCCAGGGTGCCAACACCAGGGTGGCCCATATCAGAGACTGGCTGATGCCAACTGGCAAATCCTCTGTCTAATTGGTCATTTATGCCCTTTATGTGACAAGTGCTCTTTGCTGGGTGTCAGCACACGACTGAGTTTTTCCACACTTTATGACTACACCCACAGATCTGTACACTTGTCTACCCTCCAGACCTCCTTGTGCCCAGTGTTTGAAGCATTCTCTCAATGCTCCTCATCAAAAGCCAAGCCATACAAAATGGCTCATGATTCCATATATATTCTTTTTTTTTTTTTAATTTATTTATTTTTGGCTGTGTTGGGTCTTCGTGTCTGTGCGAGGGCTTTCTCTAGTTGTGGCAAGTGAGGGCCACTCCTCATCGCAGTGTGTGGGCCTCTCACTATCGCGGCCTCTCTTGTTGCGGAGCACAGGCTCCAGACGCGCAGGCTCAGTAGTTGTGGCTCACGGGCCTAGTTGCTCCACGGCATGTGGGATCTTCCCAGACCAGGGCTCGAACCCGTGTCCCCTGCATTGGCAGGCAGATTCTCAACCACTGCGCCACAAGGGAAGCCCCCATATATATTCTTATAAGCTACTTCTTTCTCTTCACAAGGTAAACTTCCAAGGAAACTACTCAAAATTCTGACCCCTGGGAGAATTGCCGATCACCACTATATCCCCGGGCTACCCCTGATGAGGTTGTAGTGTAGTAGCAGTCCATTCTGGGCTTGAATCCACAAACCAATCTATTGGTTTCTATTCATGAATCAAATCTTCTTCCTCTACCAGCTGAATCTCCCATTTGTGGTGGGTGGGAGCTGAGGGAGAGGTGTGGGTTCAGCAGTTGGGATTATCATGGGGACCTACAATGCATCTTCATGCTGCTTACTTAGCTCTCCATTCAAGCCTGTGTCCATTTCCAGAAACTCCACCTTCATCTCATGGTGGAATGCTGTTTGGCCCACCCAACCACTGATGTGGTGAATCAGACAGAACCAAGTACTTGGTAGGCAGTGCTGACCATATGATAAGGCACTCGACATCTACCAGGGCCATGCAGCATCTTAGGAGCTGGTTTTTGAAAGGCATATCATTCTCTGCAGTAAATGGCATGATCTTGCTCCAGGACCCTAAGGGGTTTATTCCTTTCTCGCCACAAGATGTCTTTTCCCACCACAAATACACCTACATGGAGAGTTGTGTGGCACAAGTTTCAGGCCATTTGTACCTCATCTTGGACCTGATGCAGAGCTCTTTCCTGCTTTGGAACTCACTCAAAACTGGCAGCCTTTTGTGTCACTCAGTATGTGGGTTAGAAAATCATTCCCATATATGGCATATGCTTCCACCAGAATCCCTTGAGGACTACCAGACATTGTGTTTCCTTCTTAGTGCTGTAAAGTTCAAGAATCAATGATTTGCCTACTTTAAAGAGATCTCTTGGCATATCCCAGTCTTTCAGAACCCTAAATATCTCACTCTGTGGTGAGCCTTTGAATCCTCACCAGGTTTATTTCCTCTTCTGTGACACATGTGTCTCGCCAAGGTTTCCAGCATATTTGTCACTTCTTGCTCATTCAGGCTGGTTAACAGGATGGTACTAATATAGTAGATCAGTGGAAGGTCACAGAATGTTTTGTTGGTCTTAGTCCCTCTAGACCAGGGGTCCCCAACCCCCCCAACCCCCGGCCGCACAGCAGGAGGTGAGTGGTGGGTGAGCAAGCAAAATTTCATCTGCTGTTCCCCATCACTCACATTACCACCTGAACCATACCCTCACCTCATCTGTGGAAAAATTGTCTTCCACAAAACCGGTCCCTGGTGCCAAAAATGTTGGGGACCGCTGCTCTAGACTATATTATGACTGAAGGAGGGAAAGCTAACGCAGCCACAGGGCAACGTTGTTTATGTGTCCTATTGTTCATCCCACTTGAATGGAAATCGCTTCTGATCTTCCTTTGTAATAAGAATGGAAAAGAATGCATTCATCCTGACAGGCCTGAGTGAGCACCACATGACCAACTTGGGTTGTCTCACATTGGTGCATGTGATGCATGTGGCAACATGAACAAGTGGTCAGACTTGAAGGAGTGTGTTCTGAATGCTTACATTGATCAAAGCAGCACAAAAACATACACCTTTAGTCATTCACTTATCAGCATAACCTGGAAATGGTTCGCTTTCATACCTCATGAAAGACTAGGGCAGGCTTAGAAAAAAAAATTTTCTCATCAAGTTCACAAAAATGAAAAGAGAAAGAAAGGATGTTGGTTGGATTTTATGAATGAACAGCTTTATTCTGCTTTAAAACTTTCATATTTTAAATATTTCAGTGCAACACAGTACTTTCTATGTTGTCAACTTTTTCTTTTGTGAATTAAAATGTATCCATCTCTCACTATTTTGCATTACTTGTGAATACTGAACTACAATAAAAATATTCTTTATTGTGAAAAAAGAAAAAAAAAAGAATGCATTCATCCAAACAGTGGCTGCATACCCTGTACCTGAGTCCATTTTAATCTGCTCCAGAAAAGATACTAAATTTGGCACAGGAGTTTCAACTAAGGCTATTATTTGGTAGAGCTGGGGATATTCCCCTGGCATCCCCCAGGAGTCATCTGATGTTTGCAGGGTACAGATTAGTGAATTAATGAGGATGTGATGGTGATCACCACTTTTGCATCCTCTAGATCCTTCAGGGTGGCATCTGTCATTCTCCCCAGGATGCAATATTGTTTAAATTTATATCTTCATCAAAATACGGGGTGATTCTACTTGGCCTTCCCCAATATGATAGGTCTTATACCACAGGCCAAGGACCTAATATGATAATTCTGCCAACCATCCATTTCAAAATTATACCTTCAGGGGTTTGTGAAATGCCTACCAAATGGATTTGCCAACCCAGTGAACCCACCGTGAGACTGACTTGGGGCAGGAGTTCATTTATTTACCAGATATTCCTACTCTGATAGGAAGGTCATGAAGATGCTTCAGATTTTGGTTATTCAGCTCAGGTACTGGGTCCAAAATTCTTTAAAATGGCAAGGTCTTCTCTTTTCCCCAGAAGAGAGTCAACTGAATAAATTATCACAAATCACTTTGGGGAAGGATTAGCACAGGGGTCAGCAAACTTTTTCTGTAAAGGTCTAGAGTGTACATATTTTTGGCTTTTCAGGACATGTGATCTCTGTTGCAACTATTCACCTCTGCTGTCATAGCACAAAACAGACATAAGCAATATGTAAATGATCGGGAGTGGCTGCGTTCTACTGTCATTTACGAAAACAGTCAGTGGGCTGGATTTGGCCCACAGGCTATATTTTCCCAACCCCATAGCTCTCTGCTGGCCCAGCCCCCTGGCTGCCATTCCAACCTCATTGTTCATTATGATAATTGCACTCACCTTGACTTTGGCAATTCAGCACCTCCACCTGGTTTCTGTTATTTCTGAATCCTGTTATTTCCATTACTATCAGAGAGCTTGGTTCTGTAACAGCATCTCCTCTCCTGAGCCCCAGGTGACAAAAAAAAAAACAAAACAGTCTTTAAAATGTCATCTCTGAGCTCTTCAATGATGCCCTTTTCACAGGGCATTTCTTACTGCTTTTGAAAAGGAAGTTCTTTCCGGACTCTTCCATGGATCGCATTCGGCAGGTGGCATTCCCAGCCTTACTTATTTATATCCACTCCAGTATATGACTTCTCCCAGCCTCTTGGTCTCTTCTTCCACTTCCTGCCAAGGCAGGGCTGGCATTTCCACATCTCTTAGTGTGGGCACTTTTTCAATCTTCCAAGAGAACTCCAACAGAAGGTTAGCATCATATCCCAGAGTCCTCTGACAGGATGTTAGATCCTGGATCAGGGAGATTATTTCTATAACAATAAACTCTTCTTACCCAACATTGTGTTCCCCCTTCCTAAGCCAACACCCTCAGGATCTACCCACTATATACTCTTTGTGTCGTGACGTTACATGTTGGTGAGATCCCCCAGGTCCTGCAGCTCACGATCTCTCTTGTCCTTTGCATCCCAGTACTTCCCAAGCCACATGACATTGTGACTTGACCCTTCATTATTTGTCTGGTGGCCAGGAGGATAGGAGCAGTAGATCCTGAGAGGGCCATTTGTTGTCTTGCGTTCTCTTCCCTGGTATCTCCATTCTACTTTGCCACTGATAAAATTTTTAACAATTGCACAGCTACAGATTGCCAAGGGCTACTACCAGTGATGGGGTCCTTCTCACCAGCTGGCTGGCAGTTAGTCTATATCCAAAATATCATTTTAAATCAGCTTCTTAGGACCACTTCTCATGTGAACTCTTTTGGAGTGAGTTCTATGGAAGAAAGTTTCAGAAGCAGAGTTTTAAATACAAGAGATTTATCAGGGAGTGCTTTACAATCTGTAAAGGAGCGAGGAAAACAGCATTGGGAAGAGTGGAAAGTTGAACTCCACTTGGTTACAACAGGGTGTCAGCCTGTCTCATGGGGAACTGGGACTAGGCACTGGTTATGAGATGTTTTAGGGTTCATATCCCAGGAAAGGGATATGCGCTTGTGCAAGGAAGCCTCCTTCAGACAAGTGCAATTCCTGAGGAGGGACGCAGCAGTGAGACACCATCAGCCAGTATTCCTGGAGACTGGAGAGTAAAGTCTTCATCCCAAAAGGAAGTGTTTGGATGGCATACCCCAGTGTCCGCTCCAGATTCCTCACTCTTTAGAGGAAGATACAGCAAGAAAGGGTCCCTATCTTCCTCTGGAAATTGCTGTGTCTGGGTATGGTGCCTAGAATGACATGACCTGCATTGCCCCCATGAAGAAAGCTGCTGAGGGCAAAGCTGAGGATGTCAGAGACAGAGAAAACCTGAGCCCTGCAATTCTGTTGAGCTGCCCCAGCAACATTGCTGGAGCTGGAAGGCCCTCTTGTTTAAATCAGTTTGAATTGGTTTTCTCTTTCTTAAAGAGGCTAGCATTGTGACTGCTATACCCGGTTTCAAAATTGAATTTACAGAAAGTTCAAGTGATTGATGGAGGAAATGGAAGAGAGAATAGGCAGGATTGATTGAATTTCTTTTTGACTGTGGTCTTGCACTTCGAAAAAAAAGACTATAATGAAATAGGGAACAATATTGTTGAAATATATTAATGTTCTTTTCTTTTCTGCATCTGTTTGTACTGATCTCACTTTACTCTGCCATAGGCATTCATTTGCTTCAGGGAATGAATATGAAAAGGGAGAATGAGTCAATATTGGATTCTAACATCCAGAAAAGAATTTTCAAATCCACAGCAAGACATTCATTCTGAAAGCCAAGGATTTGCTTTTTTTTTTTTTTTTTTTTTTTTAAGTTTCCATTAAGAGCCAGACCTGGGCAATGTGACATTCAAGTTTAGCATTAGCCAGGGCTGGAGAAAGAAGGAATTGATATAAAGTAAAGTCTATTTTTTCAGGTCTTCATGGAGAGAAATTAGACAGAAAGAGAGAGGGAGAGAGAAGAGAAGTGGGCAGAGAGACAGATGCGTCCCATCATTTCTCCCGAGGTACTCAGGGATCTGAGGGGGGCATGGTAGGTGGATGAAAGAGAAAGTCAAATCAAAGACACATTCCCCATTTGGAATGCCGGGCCCTGCTCACTCATCTGTGCGCTAGTGCAGAAATGAAATAGCCTAAATGTAGTGAGAGGAATGAGTCCAAACTAGTGTCCCTGCCTCCATATATGTGTCCGCTAAGGGACCCAGATATTCCCATGTGCTCTGGAGAAGAGATACAGCTGGCCTCAGGAGGTTATGAGCCATAGACCCTAGAGATCAGCCAGACATGTTCAATGATGCCAAGGCCTGGGGACCAACAGAAAAGGCTGGAGCCAAGGACTCCAATGGGAGATGTGGACACAACACCCCAGGAAGCCGGATGAAACCAGAGTTCACTGACAAGCCACATAAAAGAGAAATCAGATGGATTTAAAGGACATCAGGTCTAATGCTCTGTCTCTCCTATCACTAGGAGGCCTCAAAAACGTATTGCCCACTGCCAGATTGGAGAGAGGAACAAAAAAGAGGAAATCTGGAAGGTGAAACAGTTTTTAAAAGAGACTCTACTATCATCAAAATGATGCAATTTAAATCTCAAGAGGCAGTGATGTTTTAAACTTGCATTGTACAGTCTGAGTGCAGAAGACTTGGGCAGCACTCTGCCCATATCCCCTCAGGCTGTATTCACACCCTACGGACATCCCCTCCAGCAGGAGCCCACCATGAGCACATAGGAGCAGGTGGGAAGTGTCAGAAAACCAATAGGAGCAGCCCTCATCAGAGACTGTCAGGAATCAGCATGTTAATACTCCAGCTCCTCCTTCAGGTTGGGGTAGTTCTTAGCACACATGTTATACAGGCTCCCTGATCTCCCCAGTGGGGCTAAGCTTCAGTCCCCATGATGGTCAAAGTGCTTATAACACATATCTCACTAGCTGCCTGCCCTTCTCAGCTTCTTGGGATTCCCCCTCTCATATAAACTACTTGCACTCATATTATTTTTCTGAGTTTTCCTTTTGGGAACCTAGACTAAGATGATTGAAACCTATCTCCCCTTTACCTATTGAGATGCAAGCCTATGAGGACCATTAGATCTGCTATTAAAAAAAAGAAGCTATATTGGCTTTACACACCCAAGGCAACGAGAATAAATTTTCACAGTATTTTCATAATGGCCATACTTAAAGCATTTTTTTGTATTGTGGAAGCATCATTCATTTAGGAAACAAAGGTTGATTTAGTTAAAATTAGGTGCAAGGAATTATGTAGGCCAGTTTGGAATGTTCTGTAGTAACATGAAATTAGAAGACACAAAAATCTCATGACTGTATTCAATCTTTTCCCCATCGCTGTCTTCTGACCTAATCATTCAAGGGCACTTCCTCTTGCTTTTCCTGTTCACCTCTGGTAAAGATTCCAACAAGATATTCAATCTTAAAACCCCAAAACAAAGTAAAAAGAAAAGTAAAAGTATGGAAGGTCATTAATTAATAACGCAATCATGCCGTACACAGTCATTTATCAAAGATCTATCCTGTGACAAATTTTCTGTGGTGAGTGGATGAATGAATGAATAAATAAATGGTAGGGTCTTTCCTCTCTGGACTCACATCTTTAGATAGATGTAAGCATTAACTGTAAATCAATTCAATGTGACAGGTGCTTTAATAGGTGGCCCACAGCAGAGAGAGAGACCTTCCCCTCAGAATTTAAAGGTTTGTTAAGGAAGAGGAGACTTCATTCAGCTATTTCCAAAATTTCATTGCAAATAATCATCCCAAACTCAGTGGCCTATGACAATAGGCATTTATTTTTCTCACTCACAGGTGAGTAGACAATGGTTTGCTGGCTTTGGTTCAGGCTATGGCTTCAGTCCAGGTCTGTTCTGTTTCTCATGATCAATGAAGCATCTTCTCACTGTGAAAAAAGAGTACAGTACCCAAAAGAGAACACAGAAACCTGCAGTGCCTCTTCAGGCATCAGAGCTGGCAGAGTGTCACTTCTGCCCACATTTCACCGGTCCCAGCACATGCATGACAAATCCTAAAGTCCCTGAGATAGGAATGTGAACTCCACACCAAGGGTGGAAGGAGGTCTGGATATCTGTGTGCAATAATCCAATCTATCCCAAGGAGTGAAGAAGGGAAAGAACATTCTAGGCAGAGACAACAATGAAATGCAATTACCCTAAAATGTCCAGGTCAGTTGCTTAGTAAGCTCATGGGTATCTATAAATCAGCAAGGCTCAGTTATCCTTTAGCCTACTGTGAACCAATGGCTACCACATCAGTAGACCCTGAAAGACTTTGATGTAGCTTCAAAGGTCACCTGGAAAGTCAGAGTAGCAGAAATAGGGGCTCATCCCTACTGTCCTGCCAACTTAACAGTGGGAATTTGTATATCAGACCTTAAGAAACTCAGTATTTTCATAGAAGGTCACTGTGATACAATAAAAAATATACATGTGGTTGTTATCCTGGTTCCTGGAACACAGCTCCTAAAACACTTGGAATCTCCAGGGTGATAAGAGTGCTGAGATAACTGTGGCCCCTGGATAGCTTCAGGATGGGGGCTATTTTCCAGAAAGACCAAGACATAATCAGAGGGTTAGAACTTTTAACTCCAACCCCTGACCCCACTCCAGGGAGGAGAGATTGAGTTCAATCACCAACGGTTGAAGATTTAATCAGTGTTGCCTAAATAATGAAATTTCCATAAAAACCCCTAAACAATTGGATTCAGGGAGCTTCCAAGTTAGTGAACACATTGAGGTGCTGAGAAGGCATGGGTGCCCTGTGCTCCTTCCCCATGCCCTGCCCTACACATCTCTTCCATCTGGCCGTTCCTGAATTGTATTCTTTATAATAAATTAATAATAGTAAGTAAAACACTTTCCTGAGTTCTGGGGGCTGTTCTAGCAAATTATTAAAATGGAGAAGGGGGTCATAGGAACCCTCAATTTATAGCTGTTGGTCAGTACAGGTGATAACCTGGGACTTGCAACTGGCATCTGATGGGGAGCAGCCTTATTGGGCTGAGCGGTTAACCTGTGGGAGCTGCACTAACTCCAGGTAGTTAGTGTCATAATTAATTGAATTGTTGGACACCTAATTGTGTCCATAGAGAATTGGATTTGCTTGGTGTGAGGAAAAAAACCTATACATTTTGGTGTCAGAAGTGTGAGTAAAAGCAACTCAGAGCCACTTTATGAAGGCGAAGACTTATGAATGGGGCCTAGGAGAGAAATGGGTGCAGCCAAACAGAGGATGCCCATGATGGAGACAGCTCATGGCAGATGATCTTCTTGTTTTCCTGCACCAGCCAATGAAATGCCACCAGCCAAGCAGCCAAATCCTGGATATGGACCACAATCAGAGGCACATTAGCCAGGACAGCAGACTTGAAAACTTTCAGTGAATGGGGCGTTTTCTCTAGAATTGTCTTAGGATCTGACAGCTCAGCTTCCTGGCCCCTACCTCTGTGCCCCTGCAACCACCAGCCACCTCACAGAAGGGAAAAGGCTGCAGATTGAAAGTCGCCACATGCTGAGCCCTTATATCTCACTAGGAGCTGGTCTGTGACAGTGCTGGGAGCCCAGATGGCCTGATGGCTACTCCAGAGGATCTGGGATTTGTCCAATCCTTCCTTTAGCTTTGGGCCCTCTTGCTGTGTTTTATCAGGCTTTCTCCCTAATGTTTCCTCATTCCAGGCTTGCATTTTGCCCACCGCCTCTAGAGTGAAGCCTCAATGGGACCACCGGCTTGGTTTCCAATATGCATTTTTGTCCTTGGTGCCACTTCCTGGGTTGCCCTTCATCCACATGACCTTTTATCCCCCTATCTCACCCTGCCGACTCCACCCCAGACTCCCAGGCTGCAGCTCACAATTCTCCATCCTCCTGGGACCCTGTAGATGTAGGTTATTAATAGTGGTCACCAAAGGTGTTTCTTTAATCATCTTGTCTTCTGGAAGGACTGCCCACCTCAGCCTTCAGAGCAGAAAGCATGTTTTTTAGTTTGTATTCTTCAGTTTAATTTGTCCCCCCTTTAATAATTATAAAATTTCATGTCTTACTTTTTAAATTTTTATTGGAGTATAGTTGATTTACAATGTTGTGTTAGTTTCAGCTGTACAACAAAATGAATCAGTTATACATATACATATATTCACTCTTTTTTAGATTTTTCTCCCATATAGGCCATTACAGAGTGTTGAGTAGAATTCCCTGTGCTATACAGTAGGTCCTTATTAGTTATCTATTTTATATATAGTAGTGTGCATAAGTCAATCCCAATCTCCCAATTTATCCCTCCCCTCCTTTCCCCTCTGGTCTTTCAAAAATTATTTTTGAAACTTTTAAAGTTAATCAAATACCATGATTGAAAACAAACTAACTTATGCCTGCAACTTACTCTGAAATTTAACAACAAATAAGACAGATTGATGAATGGATAGTGGAACAGTTAGAGGATAAAGCAGACACTGTAGAGCAAAATGTTGTTTTAAGGTATGGGAAAATGGGTCCTTGCTGTAAGTATCCAAGGAATGCTTCTGGATCTGAAAGGAAAGGATCTATATGGAGGGAAGATTGGCTCCTAGGGGTTCTCCATGGCCAGAAAGCATTGTAGTCCCGGAAGCTCTCCATCCTGGCCAAGGTGATGATTGCCGACCACAGGAATCATGTTACCTGGCCTGGGAGTGCTTGTCCAGGGACAAATGGTAGGACCAGAAACCCAGAAACCAGTGTGGGAGAGTCAGCAGGGCCTGGTCTCCGAAGGGTCAGAGCATAAATCCCCATGGAATGGGAGAGACAAAAGGGAGGTTGCTCTGTTAGCTCCAGGATGATGTCATTAGCAGCAGGAGGTAGAGAAACAACTACTGGATCCAACAAAGCCCCACTTCAAACATCAAAGCCTCACACTAGTCAGAACAACTGCAAACCCCTGGCTGCCAGTGGGTGCTCAGGACATGTGAGCAGCACATATGATGCTCTATATGGGCGCTCCCTGCCCCCAGTGAGGGACTGCAGATGGCTTACAAACACAGCATTTCCAGTGTGAATAAGATACAAATAAACAACATAAACACAGCTGAAGCAAAACAAGGGCAGGATGTGGGGGTAGAGGAGGAATGAAGGCAGTATTTAAAACTTCAGAAGCACCAGGACACTTGTTACAAACTCAGGTTCCCTGGGAAATGGAATTCCAGTGCCCAGACCCATCATTCTAAAACCCGAGAACCACTCCACTGGGAAAAGAACCAGGAATTTACTCAGCTATATGATCTTAGTGTAGACTTTGAATCTTCTGAAATGATTTGGAAGTCTGTGTTTACATTCACTTTTATTTTCTAGTTAGAGAATTTAAATGATCATCTGATTATCAAAACACCCCAGGACACAAAACCTGCTAACCTTTAGCACCATTGTTCAGCTTTCTGCAAAGCCATAGGAAAATGGGACCATGATCAGATGAGATCAGATGTGAAATTAACAATAGCTACTAAATACTTACAAAGGGCCAGTGTCTAGGCTAAGCCTGACCCGTGGACGATCTCATTAGTCTTGGAGGCAGGCATTATAACCACTGACATTTTATAGATGAGAAAGCAAATCCTTGGAGATGAATTTCCCCAAGGTAATGCAACTGGTCAACTACAAAATTAATTCCCAGGCAGTCTGGCTCTAAAGTATTGATAGTAGGTGTAACGATCAAACATCCATCTCAGCCTCATTGCAGGAGAGAGTTTCCAGATGCAGAAACACTCCAGGATCTCAGAGGAAGCTCCACTGCTCTGCACTCTGAAACCAAAAAGGCAAGGTGAACCACTGCCAAAGAAAATTTTTCTCCTCTATTCTGATTTGTGTTGTATCTGCACAGTTCTTTGAATAAAATGGCTTTATTGATTTTATAGCAGCTGGCATATTTTTAACATTTCTTAAAAATCTTCTACAAGGAAAGGCTTATCTCCAGAACAACTCATTCAAAGAAATATCAAAGTTGCAGCTCTGCCAATTGCTGGCAGCATGACTCTGGGTAAGCTGCTCAGGTTTGCTGTTCCTTTTTGTATTCTTTATATTATTATTATTATACCAATGCTATAAGGGAAATCATATCACTTCATTTTATGAAGCATATAAAACCCAAAAACCGAACTATTTTTTTAAAATGGGAGGATAAATATAGATAGACCCCTTTAAATAAAAAGCATACATATAAGATTCATACCAAAATAAAAAGGAGATCAAATTATGTAGCTCATTATAAGAGCAATCCCTGGAGATTAAGTCAGATATATAATAGAAACACAATATTAAGAAATGTGTTAATATAATGCCCCACATCAATAAGTAAAATGATATATTGATATGATAAATTCTGAAAAAAAATTTAATATTCAAACCTACATTTGTAAAAAAATGAGTAAATTATGACTCTAGGAATCCTCCCTTAAAATAACAACAACAACAAAAAAACTAGCTCAAACCCACAGCTTATCCATTTGTTCCATAAACATATTAAGCTCCAGGTATTGTTGTGGGTGCTTATGATACATCAGTGAGCAAAACAAAGATCTCAGCCCTGTGGAGGTTGCATTCCAACTATGAGGAGAGTCAAGGGGAACAGATGATAAATAATAAGCATAATATGTACATAAATTACATAGTATCCATATTAGTTATCTATTGTTATGCAAAAAACACCCTCAAACTGGGTGGCTTAAAAAAGCAACCACTCATGCTTCAATGGGTCAGCTAGGCTCAGCTGGGCACTTCTTCTTCTTCACACACCAACATTGGTACCATGAGTGTCTGGGAGCTCCTGGAACCTGATGTCCAAGGTGGGCCACTCTCGTGGCTGCAGGTGGATGTAAGCTGGAAGTCAGGAGCTCAGCTGGGGCTGTCGAGTAGAGGCATATATGGGGCTTTTGCGTGAGACTGTAGCTTCCCAGGGAAAGGAGGCTGAGTTCCAGTGGAGATCATCTCTCAGCAAGTTTTCCATGAGGAAGGAAGCCAAAGCTGCCAGTCCTCTTCAAGGCTTAGCCTGAAAGTGGCATAGCATCACTTCTGCCATACTTTACTGGTCAAAGAACTCACAAGCCTAAACCAGATTCAAGATGTAGAGAAATGGGCTGCCTCTGGATAGGACACATGGCACCTATGGGATAAGTTGGTGGTGCTATGGAGAAAAGTGAAAAGAAAGCATAGTCAGAGGAACCAAGATGCAGAGGTGATTTTAAATAAGGTAGAGTAGGTCCCATTGAGAGGCAATGTTTGAGTAAAGACAGGAGGCAGGAATCTAGGAAGGGCAGGGCCCTTGTTATATTCTGGCGGTAGAGATGAAAGGATTTATCGATTATTGGCTGGGGATGGGGGTGGTGAGAGGGAAAACCTCCAGAAGGATGCAGCTGCCATCAAAAAGAAGCAGATGGCAGAAGACAGAGGAGGTGGGTTGGTGTGGCAAGGAGACCCAGTGTTTAGCCTTGGTCATGTAGATAGGCACCAAAAGGAGATGACCAGAGTCATCTGCAGGCCTGAAGTGGAGCCAGGATGCAGCTGTAGAGCAGGAGTCTTTAAGCCATGAAGCTGGTGAACTCACCATGGGAGTTCGGGTCCCACCCCCACCCCCTGTAAGGAGGGCAAACCAGAAGTTCAGGGGAGCTTGCTCTCTGAAAACCAGGCTCCAAGGCCCCTCCCAGTCTATGACCCCCACCAGGCCACTGGTCATCAGTGGCCTTGCATCCACAGGGTGCTCCAGCCAAGCCTTCCAGCTGCCCGGGGGGTGGATAGAGATGTCACTGTTCATCTCACGGATCCTCCTACCTTTCCCGTCTCCACCTCACAAAATATGGGAGGATGCTGAGGGCAACCACTTGTTTCTTGTGGAATCCTGGAAGCTTTTGAGCTCCAAGGGGAAGGGTGGCCTCCAGCGGGGAGGGACCCTTCTGTGACCCCAGTCCAGAGTCCCCGTGGGTTTTCTCCTCAGTTCCCTGAGAAACAGATACTCTTCCCAGGCAAGCACTAAGGTTTGATTTTTTTCTAGTTTACTCTGATAAAAACAGATTCTTCAAGCACTTGGTTTCACCAAGAGACCTCACCAATGGCCTCAGCCCTGCTGCTTGTGAAACACCCAGCCAAGCCATCTTCTCTTTTCTCATTTTTGTTTTTTGTTATGATATCCACTCTATTATACATTTAAAGAATTTTTATTTTATACTGGAATATAGTTGATTTACAATGTTGTGTTAGTTTCAGGTGTAGAGCAAAGTGATTCAGTTATGCACATACATGTATTTATCTATTCTTTTTCAGATTCTTTTCCCATATAGGTTATTACAGAGTACTGAATAGAGTTCCCTGTGCTGTACAGTAGGTTCTTGTTGATTATCTCTCTTTTTCTGACCCTGGCTGTCACCACAGCTCAGCCAGGAGGTTTGTCATGATCCCTGAGTCTCTCCCCTGAGAGGAGTTAACACACCAAAATATGTAGAATCATCATTTTAGGTTGGGATAGTATATATATCAATTATGCATATTCTTAGTTACTTTCCTATGCTTTCCTGGTTTTCCATGAATTTGTGGCATTTTTACATTTGAAGAAAGAAAACATATATTTCTGCATCACCCAAGTGGCATAAATAGCCCCTTGTCAAAAGCCCCAAGAACAAGAAAACCTGGGTCACAAACAACATACGAGACTTTGTGGGAGAATCTGAGCTTTGAGTAGGTAGAAATATTATAAAATGCTGCTTTTTTGCTATTAAAACTTCCTTCTTGACTTAAATAGCAGGATGAGTAGCACCCAAATGAAGTTTTTCTTCACCAGAAGTTTCTCCCAGAATAGAAACTGCCCACAGTATTTTTCTTGGGAATAGATGTGTATGGCAATGTTCACCGTTGACATTTTTAAGCTAACACACTCTGTTATGCAAAGTTAAATAGAAAAAGCAAGGTTCTATTTGCCACTTTCATTGTTACCCAAACTCTGCCAACTGGGGTAAACATACATTCACTAGTCAAATGCATTCAACACTTGTATTCTTAGTGTGTACATTCCTGAAATGCCAGCAGCTCACACGCTGGCCTGGTTGGCTTAGCATTTTGGTCTCAAAGCTGAGGCAAGTGGCCCAAATCCTTTTCTTATCCTTCTCTGTGGCACTTGAGGCCCACAGCAAAAGGAAAATTCTGGTAGTGTTCTTTAGGTGAGGGTAAGGTTTCAAATGTACCAATCTCCCCAGAGGGCCACTGTTCCATAGATGAAAAACAGCCAAACAAAAATTAAGCAGCTGGCCCCCCTGTAAATCCAGGTTCTGGGGTTTGGGTCTTAAAACAGAGCACCTGTTGCAAGTAAGCAGGTGTTATGGGATGGCAGCTGTGAGATGCTGTTATGTAGCTGGCTTGTATCAACAAACACAGGGGGTCTTGTCAGTCTGACATGTGAAGATAGGGTGATAAATGAATTTTGTTACAGCTCCTGCCACCCCAGCAGAGAGAAACGGGAAGAATTTCACAGGGTCACTGCAAGCAGTAAGGAAAAACATTCATTTGCCTGGGTCGGCCAGACCCTTGGTTGTCTTTCTGCTGGGTTTCTATGGTAACGATGTTCATCGTAAGTGCAGAATGGTAACTAGTTCAATCTCTGGACCGCATGCCCATCAGAGGTTGAGAGTCCACCCTTCCCACTTTCCTTTGGCGTCAGTGATCACAAGGAAAGGAATGTGCCCTGGAATGAAATAGCTAAGTATTTAGGCACTTGGCCTTTGTAGTCCCTCCCAGAGAGAAGCACGCAAAGTGAGGGGTTCTGGGGGGCGGGATAGGGGAGGCGAGGAGGTTGGTATTGGACCCAAACCAATGGTAATAACCCAGATGTTCAGCTTGTCTCGGGATACAGAGTAATTATTTTTATCCTTTCCACCATTGTTGGAATTTTGGTTAGATTAATTTCCTAATGAAAAGTTTTACTAAAGAATTTCTTTTGTAACAGAATCTTGGAACCACCTCTGTGCACGTTCCAAACAAACACAGGGCAGTTTTGCAAAGACAGACCATGAATCTCTGTGAAGGATACGGGTGTGTCTTATCAGTGTCTCATCTGTTACTTGAATGCAGACACAGAAAACCCTGCATAGTCGCCCTGGGGTCAGAAGGAACCACTAGGCACGACCCTGCAGAAAATGATCCTGACTGCAGCACCCCAGGTTCACAGCTACTGCAAAACACCTGATGACACCCTGATATCCAGATGGCAGGGCTTCACTCTGCTGCCTGGGACCCTCCAGACAGGGCCCATTCCTTTGGCTTCTACATTGTCAGAAACGTGTCACCTGGAGCAAGTGACAGGGCAGCCTCGTCGTTCTTACACAGGCCTATCCTCATTATTGTTACTATTATTTCATTAATATTAACACTAAAAGGGTTCTGACTTTTTATAATAATTAAATTGTTCCTTCTTCCCTGTGTATCTTTAGCTCCATATAGGAAAATGAAATATTTTATCATGTTTTTAAGCCTCTATTTGAGTTTACTTTGGTAAAGTCAAACTCAAGCAAAACTCAGAAGATCACACCGTCAGAATGTCCAGGGGGAAACGTGTTCTGCACCGCATCGCAGGGGTAGAATAACCTGGGCATTGCACCCAACCCTCTTCTGACATAACCCGTGGTTGGCCCAGGGCCTCTGGTGATAACAGGGACCTGTTGCAAGCAGCAGGATTATAAGATGAAGGGTGTATTTGCTGCAATGTTTGATCTTAGAAGGTCAGGCTGTGCGTATGAGGAGGCAGAGGTCAAGCTAATATTTCTGGTGCTTTTCTTGCCAGTTCTGAGCAAGCATGTTCTAAGAAGCTGGTTTGTTATTTTGGCCAGTGACTGTTTATCATGATGCATTTGGGGGTCAGGTTTTTGGTTGCAGGGAGTCCTGACAGTCCCTGATATTTACATAAATAAGCCTTCAAATATTGACTAAAGGTGTAATGTGGGCAAATGAATTTCAACCCACTGGGGTTGAAAGACAAAAAATAGTAATTATGAGGACACAAAGTTGAGGAGAATGCAGTTCATACTCTGTGACAAATCTTTGAATCCACACGTAAGAATTTGCCGTCTGGATTTTTCTTCCACACCAAATACTTAAAGTTCCAAAAGCCAGATAAAATGCTTAGAGATGACCTATAAATTCTAAAAACAAAATATCTGGCCAAATCAATGGTGAAATAGAAAATTATTCACCTGCAGAATTGCAGATGAAATAAACTAGCCAAAAAAATAATTCAAAGAAAATTACTTGTAAACATTGTGGCCTATTAGAACACCAAAATGTTATTCACCTCACCTTCAAAAAATGTTGAAACAACACTATCTTACTCTTTACAGGAACCCTGAAAAGCTGGCAATACAGATACAATCCCTTTTACAGGAACAGTCAGGAAAAGGGAAACTGCCTTATTTAAGTTTACACGTGGCTTAAAATAGATCCATAATCCCTGGCGCTGTCCAGTCGGCCGGCACAGCTCTGCCACGGCCTTTCTGCTGAGAGACTAGTACTGGGATGCCACCAATGGGCCATGCACCAGGCAGGACCTCCTGAGGGCACCCTGCCCACCCAAGTTGGTGTTGCCAAAGTTCTTCCCTTGGGGATCTAACAGGATCCCTTGATCTGATTCTTATTTGATTTTCCAGTGGCCCATAGCCCCTTCTCAATCATTTTTGGTTTCTGGGCAGGACAGCAGGAATGTTTTCCCAGCCCCCAAACACAGCTGTCCCAGCCAGGCCTAGAAAGCGAAAGCTTGCTCCTGAGAACTACTGCTTGCCTTACAGGAAGGAGCCGGAGGTTTCCTTGAGCCCAGACCCCTTTACTGGAAAGCAGCTGCAGACGCCAGTGTGTCTCTGGTGCACTCTTCCTCGGGCCCTTCCCCTGGGTAGGACCAGAAACACAGGCAGCCCACGGGGAGCTGCTGCTCCCGCCCCCAGCCTGCTCCTGTGCACATTCTAGAAGAAGGCCCGCTTTCAGGCAGGGCAGTCTATTCTCAGATTTGCTAGGTCAGAAACCCAGCCAGACCCATGCTTGGTAATTCTGCAGGGAGGGAGGCGTAAGCTGATTCTGCTTCTGAGATGCCCGCTCTGGCTCTGCCCCAGGAGCGACAGGGTGCCTTTTGAAAGGGGAGCACTGGGACCAGTGCTATTAGGCAGCACCGCATCAGGCATCCCAGGGCCCCTCATTCAAAGAAGGCACCTAGGCACAGCCTGGCAAGGCTCCAAATCCCCTGGACAAACTGGTTACCCCAGCAGGTCCCTGCAGCAAAACCTTCTGCCAACTCAGATTAAATAGAGACAGTGTACTTATATAATGTGTGTGCCTGTATGTCTGTGTATATACATACATACATATATGCATACATACCTATAAACACGTATATAAGTATATATAATAGACACATATAAATATAACCATATATTTATACATATGAATGTATGTACAATTAACAATTTAACTATTGTTAACTATACCACAAGTACAGAAAGCTGCATAAAGCAAACATGAAGGCTAATGAAGTATTTTAATTTTTTTTAATCTCCTGGGGTTTTTTGTTTTGAATTTTATTTTTTTTTTATACAGCAGGTTCTTATTAGTTATCTATTTTATAAATATTAGTGTATATATGTCAATCCCAATCTCCCAATTCATCCCCCCCACCCCGCCACTTTCCCCCCCTTGGTGTCCATACATCTGTGTCTCAATTTCTGCCCTGAAAACTGATTCATCTGTACCATTTTTCTAGGCTCCACATATATGCGTTAATATACAATATTTGTTTTTCTCTTTCTGACTTACTTCACTCTGCATGACAGTCTCTAGATCTATCCATGTCTACAAATGACCCAATTTCATTCCTTTTTATGGCTGAGTAATAGTCCATTGTATATATATGTACCACATCTTCTTTATCCATTCGATTGTCGATGGGCATTTAGGTTGCTTCCATGACCTAGCTATTGTAAATAGTGCTGCAATGAACATTGGGGTGCATGTGTCTTTTTGAATTATGGTTTTCTCTGGGTACATGCCCAGTAGTGGGATTGCTGGGTCATATGGTAATTCTATATTTCGTTTTTTAAAAAACCTCTATACTGTTCTCCATAGTGGCTGTATCAATTTACATTCCCACCAAGAGTGCAAGAGGGTTCCCTTTTCTCCACACCCTCTCCAGCATTTGTTGTTTGCAGATTTTCTGATGATGCCCATTCTAACTGGTGTGAGGTGATACCTCATTGTAGTTTTGATTTGCATTTCTCTAATAATTAGTGATGTTGAACAGCTTTTCATGTGCTTCTTGCCCATCTGTATGTCTTCTTTGGAGAAATGTCTATTTAGGTCTTCTGCCCATTTTTGGATTGGATTCTTTGTTTTTTTAACATTGAGCTGCATGAGCTGTTTATATATTTTGGAGATTAATCCTTTGTCCGCTGATTCGTTTGCAAATATTTTCTCCCATTATGAGGGTTGTCTTTTCGTCTTGTTTATGGTTTCTTTTGCTGTGCAAAAGCTTTTAAGTTTCATTAGGTCCCATTTGTTTACTTTTGTTTTTATTTCCATTATTCTAGGAGGTGGATCAAAAATGATCTTGCTGTGCTTTATGGCACAGAGTGCTCTTCCTATGTTTTCCTCTAAGAGTTTTATAGTGTCCAGTCTTACATTTAGGTCTCTAATGCATTTTGAGTTTATTTTTGTGTATGGTGTTAGGGAGTGTTCTAATTTCATTCTTTTACATGTTGCTGTCCAGTCTTCCCAACACCACTTACTGAAGAGGCTGTCTTTTCTCCATTGTATATCCTTGCCTCCTTTGTCATAGATTAGTTGACCATAGGTGCATGGGTTTATCTCTGTGTTTCCTATCCTGTTCCATTGATCTATATTTCTGTCTTTGTTCCAGTACCATATTGTGTTGATTACTGTAGCTTTGTAGTATAGTCTGAAGTCAGAGAGTCTGATTCCTCCAGCTCCGTTTTTTTCCCTCAAGACTGCTTTGGCTATTTGGGGTCTTTTGTGTCTCCATACAAATTTAAAAAAATTTTGTTCTAGTTCTGTAAAAAATGCCATTGGTAATTTGATAGGGACTGCATTGAATCTGTAGATTGCTTTGGGTAATATAGTCATTTTTGCGATATCGATTCTTCCAATCCAAGAACATAGTATGTCTCTCCATCTGTTTGTATGATCTTTAATTTCTTTCAACAGTGTCTTATAGTTTTCTGCATACAGGTCTTTTGTCTCCCTAGGTAGGTTTATTCCTAGGTATTTTATTCTTTTTGTTGCAATGGTAAATGGGAGTGTTTCTTTAATTTCTCTTTCAGATTTTTCATCATTAGTATATATACTAATCTCTTGCATATAGGAATGCAATAGATTTCTGTGCATTAATTTTGTATCCTGAAACTTTACCAAATTAATTGATTAGCTCTAGTAGTTTTCTGGTGGCATCTTTAGGATTCTCTATGTATAGTATCATGTCATCTACAAACAGTGACATTTTAACGTCTTCTTTTCCAATTTGTATTTCTTTTATTTCTTTTTCTTCTCTGATTGCTGTGGCTAGGACTTCCAAAACTATGTTGAATAATAGTGGTGAGAGTGGACATCTTTGTCTTGTTCCTGATCTTAAAGGAAATGCTTTCAATTTTTAAGCATTGAGAATGATGTTTGCTGTGGGTTTGTCATATATGGCCTTTATTATGTTGAGGTAGGTTCCCTCTATGCCCACTTTCTGGAGAGTTTTTATCATAAATGGGTGTTGAATTTTGTCAAAAGCGTTTTCTGCATCTATTGAGATGATCATACGGTTTCTATTCTTCAGATTGTTACTATGGTGTATCACATTGATTGATTTGTGAGTATAGAAGAATCCTTGTATCCCTGGGATAAATCCCACTTGATCATGGTGTATGATCCTTTTAGTGTGTTGTTGGATTCTGTTTGCTAGTATTTTGTTGAGAATTTTTGCATCTATATTCAACAGTGATTTTGTTCTATAATTTTCTTTTTTTGTAGTATCTTTGTCTGGTTTTGGTATCAGGGTGATGGTAGCCTCATAGAATGAGTTTGGGAGTGTTTCTTCCTCTGCAATTTTTTGGAAGAGTTTCAGAAGGATGGGTGTTAGCTCTTCTCTAAATGTTTGATAGAATTCACCTGTGAAGCCATCTGGTCCTGGACTTTTTTTTGTTGGAAGATTTTTAATCACAGTTTCAATTGCATTACTTGTGATTGGACTGTTCATATGTTCTATTTCTTCCTGGTTCAGTCTTGGAAGGTTATATCTTTCTAAGAATTTGTCCATTTCTTCCAGGTTGTCCATTTTATTGGCATAGAGTTGCTGGTAGTAGCCTCTTAGGATGCTTTGTATTTCTGCGGTGTCTGTTGTAATTTCTCCGTTTTCATTTCTAATTTTATTGATTTGAGTCCTGTCCCTCTTTTTCCTGATGAGTCTGGCTAAAGGTTTATCAATTTTGTTTATCTTCTCAAAGAACCAGCTTTTAGTTTTATTGATCTTTGCTCTTGTTTTCTTTATCTCTATTTCATTTATTTCTGTTCTGATCTTTATGATTTCTTTCCTTCTCCTAATTTTGGGTTGTGTTTTTTCTTCTTTCTCTAGTTCCTTTAGGTGTAAGGTTAGATTCTTTGCTTGAGATTTTTCTTGTTTCTTGAAGCAGGCTTGTATAGCTATAAACTTCCCTCTTAGAACTGCTTTTGCTGCATCCCATAGGTTTTGGACCATTGTGTTTTTGTTGTAATTTGTCTCTAGGTATTTTTTTATTACCTCTTTGATTTCTTCAGTGATCTCTTGTTTATTTAGTAACGTGTTGTTTAGCCTCCATGTGTTTGTGTTCTTTACGTTTTTTCCCCTGTAATTGATTTCTAATCTCATAGTGTTGTGGTCAGAAAAGATGCTTGATATGATTTCAATTTTCTTAAATTTACTGAGGCTTGATTTGTGACCCAAGATGTGATCTATCCTGGAGAAAGCTCCGTTTACACTTGAGAAGAAAGTGTAATCTGCTGTTTTTGGATGGAATGTCCTATATATATCAATTAAATCTATCTGGTCTATTGTGTCATTTAAAGCTTGTGTTTCCTTATTTATTTTCATTTTGGATGATCTGTCCATTGGTGTAAGTGAGGTGTTAATGTCCCCCACTATTATTGTGTTACTGTCAATTTCCTCTTTTATAGCTGTTAGCAGTTGCCTTATTTATTGTGGTGTGCCTATGTTGGGTGCATGTATATTTATTATTGTTATATATTCTTCTTGGATTGGTCCCTTGATCATTATGTAGTGTCCTTCCTTGTGTCTTGTAACATTCTTTATTTTAAAGTTTATTTTATCTGATATGAGTATTGCTACTCCAGCTTTCTTTTGATTTCCATTTGCATGGAATATCTTTTTCCATTCCCTCACTTTCAGTCTGTATGTGTCCCTAGGTCTGAAGTGGGTCTCTTGTAGACAGAGTATATATCGGTCTTGTTTTTGTATCCATTCAGCAAGCCTGTGTCTTTTGGTTGGAGTGTTTAATCCATTCACATTTAAGGTAATTATTGATATGTATGTTCTTATTACCAAGCGATTTTCTTAATTGTTATGGGTTTGTTTTTGTAGGTCCTTTTCTTCTCTTGTGTTTCCCACTTAGAGAAGTTCCTTTAGCATTTGTTGTAGAGCTGGTTTGGTGGTGCTGAATTCTCTTAGCTTTTGCTTGTCTGTAAAGTTTTGATTTCTCCATCAAATCAGAATGAGATCCTTGCCCAGTAGAGTAATCTTGGTTGTAGGTTCTTGTCTTTCATCAGTTTAAATATATCATGCCACTCCCTTTTGGGTTGTAGAGTTTCTGCTGAGAAATCAGCTGTTAACCTTATGCGAGTTCCCTTGTATGTTATTTATCGTTTTTCCCTTGTTGCTTTCAATAATTTTTCTTTTTCTTTAATTTTTGTCAGTTTGATTACTATGTGTCTCGATGTGTTTCTCCTTGTGTTTATCCCTCCTGGGACTCTACGTGCTTCCTGGACTTGGATGGCTATTTCCTTTCCCTTGTTAGGGAAGTTTTCGACCATAATTTCTTCAAATATTTTCTCAGGTCCTCTCTCGCTCTCTTCTACCTCTGGGACCCCTATAATGAGAATGTTGTTGTGTTTAATGTTGTCCTAGAGGTCTCTTAGTCTGTCTTCATTTCTTTTCATTCTTTTTTCTTTATTCTGTTCTGTGGCAGTGAATTCCACCATTCTGCCTTCCAGGTCACTTTTCCATTCTTCTGCCTCAGTTATTCTGCTATTGATTTCTTCTAGTGTAGTTTTCATTTCAGTTATTGTATTGTTCACCTCTGTTTGTTTGTTCTTAAATTCTTCTAGGTGTTTTTTCTATAATTCTTTTAGGTCTTTGTTAAACATTTCTTGCATCTTCTCAATCTTTGCCTCCATTCTTTTTCCGAGGTCCTGGATCGTCTTCCCTATCATCATTCTGAATTATTTTTCTGGAAGTTTTCCTATCTCCACTTCATTTAGTTGTTTTTCTGGGGTTTTATCTTGTTCCTTCATCTGGTACATAGCCGTCTGCCTTTTCATCTTGTCTATCTTTCTGTGAATGTGGTTTTTGTTCCACAGGCTTCAGGACTGTAGTTCTTCTTGCTTCTGTTCTCTGCCCTCTGGTGGATAAGGCTATCTAAGAGGCTTGTGCAAGTTTCCTGATGGGAGGGACTGGTGGTGGGTAGTGCTGGGTGTTGTTCTGCTGGGCAGAGCTCAGTAAAACTCTAGTCCGCTTGTCTGCTGATGGGTGGGGCTGGGTTCCCTCCCTGTTGGTTGTTTGGCCTGAGATGACCCAACACTGGAGCCTACCCAGCTCTTTGGTGGGACTAATGGCAGACTCTGGGAGGGCTCACGCCAAGGAGTACTTCCCAGAACTTCTGCTGCCAGTGTCCTTGTCCTCATGTTGAGCCACAGCCACACCCCATCTCTGCAGGAGACCCTCCAACACTAGCATGTAGGTCTGGTGCAGTCTCCTATGGGGTCACTGCTCCTTCCCCTGGGTCCTGATGAGCACACTACTTTGTACGTGTCCTCCAAGATTGGAGTCTCTGTTTGTCGCAGTCCTGTCAGAGTCCTGCAATCAAATCCCACTAGCCTCCAAAGTCTGATTCTCCAGGAATTCCTCCTCCCATTGCTGGACCCCCAGGTTGTGAAGCCTGACGTGGGGCTCATAACCTTCACTCTAGTGGGTGGACTTCTGTGGTATAAGTGTTCTCCAGTTTGTGAGTCTCCCACCCAGCAGTTATAGGATTTGCTTTTATTGTGATTGTGCCCCTCCTACCATCTCATTGTGGCTTCTCCTTTGTCTTTGGATGTGGGGTATCTTTTTTGATGAGTTCCAAAGTCTTCCTGTTGATGATCGTTCAGCAGTTATTTGTGATTCTGTTGCTCTCGCAAGAGGGAGTGAGAGCATGTCCTTCTACTCTGACATCTTGAACCAATCTCCCTAATGAAGTATTGTAAGACAAATACGCTATAACCACCACCCATGACCTGTGATAAACCCTTCCCAGATAATCCATGGGCCTACCCCCCAAATCACATCTCCTTCCCTTCTGCAGAACCCATGAGGCTGAGTTTTATGGTCATCACTTCTCTATTTTTCTTTGTAGTATTTTTACCCAGGTACATTTCTACACCATGAAATTTGGTTGCCAGCTTCCACACCAGATATAGGTATACATATACATGTATGTGTCTGTGTGTGAGTACACATACAGATGTCCGAACATGTTTAGAAAATAATTAAGGTTTCCCCTCTCACCATCATGTCAGTGTACTGCACCTTTTAATGCCATTAATGGGATAAACAATAAACAAGTATTAGATGTTAATACCACAGTTTTAAAAAATGAAACTGCACATGAGACCTCAAGTATAAGCCCCAGAGACCAATTCCTCCAATAAGTACTAAGCCACACCCAAAGCCACTAGGATCCTCATGTATGCCCCCAAACACTCTTTTGCAAATTTCACCTAGGGGGACCCCAGTGAAATAGTCTTCATCTCCAAAAAGCCTCTCATTTTCCTTAGGACAGAGGCCAGTGTCAGGGTGGAGGGGAGCTCACCATACTACACAGCATGGCCAGCCAGGGAGACCCTGTGGCAGCTTGGGCTAGCTTGTGTCCATTTGTTGGAGCTGATTGCCAAATGTTCATGAATTTGGGGACTAGTTGTTAGGCATGGCTATTATTAAATATTTAAATGTATATAATGATCATTAAATAAATGATATTAAAATCCAAGGTAATAAATACTGATAGCTCATCCCCTCTATTTCACCATGCTGTATCATCTGTGATCTTCAGGTTATTTGCATCTGTGGCATCTGTCTGGTGGAAAGACTTTATAATGGTGACCCTTGCATATCTTGTTCCAACTCTGTGTTTGGTGACATCATGCTGGTAGCTGGAACTCTGGCATGATGGAGGAAACTGGTAAATGCTACAAACTACATTTCTACACCATGAAATTTGGTTGCCAGCTTCCACACCAGATATAGGTATACATATACATGTATGTGTCTGTGTGTGAGTACACATACAGATGTCCGAACATGTTTAGAAAATAATTAAGGTTTCCCCTCTCACCATCATGTCAGTGTACTGCACCTTTTAATGCCATTAATGGGATAAACAATAAACAAGTATTAGATGTTAATACCACAGTTTTAAAAAATGAAACTGCACATGAGACCTCAAGTATAAGCCCCAGAGACCAATTCCTCCAATAAGTACTAAGCCACACCCAAAGATGGGTGAGAACCCATCTCACACACACACACACACACATGCACACACACACACACACACACACACACACACACACACACTCACAGAGTCCCAGTTTGTCCTCCCAAGCCCCCAAATATTAAGAACTGGAAACCAAGCATCTTCCAAGGTAACCTTCCCGATGTGAGACCTTGAGTGGCTTCCCATGTTAGTGCCTCACCCACCACTCCAGAGAGGAAGTACAGGCAGGCCCAGAGCCTGAGGCAGGACTAGTGGAGGCCAAGATGTGACCAGACCTAAGCAAGGGCTGGTGGGGGGCTGAGGACCCCTCTGAGAGGGCCAGCTGCTCACCCTCAGGGTCTCTCAGGCAGGCAGCAGGGGCTCAAAGTCCTCTCGGACACTCCCTGCCCTTTGCAACATCTGTTTCCCCTGGAAATAAGGGTGGGCATGCCCAACCACCAGCCATGCAGCCCCCTCAATCACACTGGTAACAAAGGGGCTTACCTAGTGCTGGGGTGAAAATCAGGAAACTGCCTTCTGCTTATTGGGCTTCTGATCTCTTCTGGATATAGTGCTGTGGTATAATAAGAAATAAAATTAAGAGAGGGGCTCGATATTGAGTTATGTAACAATGCCTAATGATTTAATCAATCTTGTCCATGTGATAAAACCTCCATAAAATCCCCTAAGCTAAAGGGTTCAACAAGCTCAGGGTTAGAGAACACATTGATGTGCTGGGACGGGGGTGTGCCTGCACAGGGCGTGGAGGCCCCACGCCACCGCCCACCCACACCTTGACCTATGCATCTCTTCCATAGGGCTGTTCCTAAGTTTTTCCTTTACAATGAACGAGTAATAGTAAGAAAAGCACTTTCCTGAATTTTGAGAGTAGTCCCTGTGAATTATTGAACCTGAGTAGAGTTTTGGGAGCCTCCAAATTTATAGCTGACAGATTAGAAGTGTGAGTGATTCCTGGGACTTGTGTCCAACATCTGAAGTGAGCACAGTCTTGTGGCTCTGAGCCCTCAGACTGTAGAGTCTGTGTTAACTCTAATTAGTGTCAGAATTGAATTGAATCATTGGACACACAGTTGGTGTTGGAGAATTGAGAACTGTTGTTTGGAATGACACCAAACAAGCGCAAAGGCAGAGAAAGTGCTGTGTCCTCTCTGAGAATGCCAGTGTTCCTTGTCATTCTCTAAGCCTGTTTCCAAGGGAGCGCACAGTACCTTCTGCTTGACTTTGGAAGGCGGTCTTGCCCACCCCCCCGCTCCATTGCCTGGCAGGCTCCCGAAACTTCCCTCCCATCCATCATTACAGGGCTCAGCCATGTCCAGAAAGCTATATCCCACCTCTCCCAGCTTCTCACATGTGCTCCACCCACATCTCCAAGTCTCCAGGTCCAGAGCCTCTTCTGATGGTACCCTGTGCCCCAGCCTTAGCACACCTCCTGCTGTGTCTCCCTGGCAGTCCTCCTTTCCATTTCTATTCTGGTGCAATTCACTGCAAATTCATCCTGGCCACAGGCATGGGCAGCAAGGGGACAGGCCTGGAGCAGAAATGAAACCCCAAGTCTGAAGTTGATCTGCAAAGGAGGTTCCATCTACAGGGAAGTCAACAGGAGCAGATTCCAGCCAGTTCCAATGAAAGAGAATGGAGCGATGGCTTACCCCCTCCCCTCTCCCTGAGCAAAATCACTCAGTGTTCCTTTGAAGAGCCCAAGGTCACATCCAAAGTGCTTCTGGTTATCAGTGTGTAACTCCCATTCCCAGCCCTTGGCAGGGACCTCAGTTTGCGTGGGAAGGGGGAAGAGAAAAAGTAAATCAAAGAGTTTGAGGGGAAGGAGAATTGTAACAACATAAAAGCAAGATTCGAGCCAACATCATCTAGGGTAGAGGCTGAACTCGGCTACTAACTAACTGTGTAAACATAAGCAAGTCACTTACTTGATTTCACAGATTCTCCTTAAAATAGAGGCAACATAAAATCCTTATTTTGAAGATAAAGTGAGGAGACCCCAAGAGAGACCCTTGTAAATGTGATAACACACAATGACAGGAAATGCAAGATCAACAGGGGAAGGCTGAGGCCACCCAACACCTAGGGTCACCCCAGACACACAGGACTCCAGCTGGCCCTGCCCCCTCTTGGCAACCCCAGGGGTAGCCAAAGATGCCAGTCTGAAGCAGTGGCCAGAGGGAGCTGGGACCAGAAATTGGAAATGAAACAGAACAAAAAATTGAAAACAACGCAAATAAAGACGTGAGACTACAGAGGCATCTTGTGTTCACTGAAGTGATGAGGCTTCAGCCAAAGAGAAGAGGATGCAGCCCAGTGATACTGAGACCTGGTGTCAGACGCCTGACCATCTGTAGAGCGGGGATAAAATACACATTTAAAATGTGTTTTCTCCCCCATCAGCTATTCCCTTACACAGGGAAGGCAGGCTTGAAGACATGTTTTCCATCTTTTCAATCTCTTTCAGTTCAAGAGAATGGGACTTTGACAAACAGAAAGAGAGCAAAATAGTCCCTGGAACTCACAATCATCTAGTATTTGAATGTGTCAGAAACAGCTTGTTTTTGTCTGAAATGATGTAGCTGCCCCTACAGGTCTGTCCACCTGTATGTTCTGTTCCTTTCACTCTGGGAACAAAACAAATGGTGTGATCAACAGTTGACAGTTTTCTGCGGAGCATTCTGTGTGCCGGGTCCAAACAGAGCGGCTCTCACAACTCACCCCAGGTTCTCTATAATTGATTCTGGACAACTGGAAACATGTTCAAGGGCATGCTGATTTCATCAAGGTTTTCTCACAACCAAGCAGCATGAGTGAGACAAACATTCAGAAAACAGACCCCAGGGAAGGCTGAAGAGGGCCAGCGAGCACCCCAAAGGTGCCGCAGGTGGGGGGCTCGGGGATGCCGCTGCCGAGTCAGACGGCACTGGGTAGGATCCCAAAGCGTGCATCCCTTAGAAATCAGATGCAGACAACATATGTAAAAATGAAGGCAGGTTTCACAATACAGTGATCTCGCTCTCTAAATAAAGCTGTGGTTCTCCAACTGAGGTACACAACCAACCCTCTGGGGTGGTGGTTAAAATGCAGTTTCCCATGCCCCTCCCCCAGAGGTGACTCTGGATTGGGACCACACTCAATTAATTCTTACCTCTCCCACTGACTAGCTTGTTACTTTGTCACCTTTGTGTGCCTGAGGTTACCTAAGTTAGGGGCCTCATCTAGACCCCTGGGACACTAATGGCTTTTTTATTAGTTTTTCAGGGGCTGTAATAGTTCAGTGATGTAGTGTCATGTGTCTAGCACACAGAAAGTGTTCAGAATACATTGCTTTTGATAATATGATAAGGCATCATGTGCTTCTCAGATTCCATGGAATTCTTTGCTCTAGGTATCCTTCCTTCTCCATTGTCACCCTGGTTCTTGGATCAGTCCAATACACAGACTCGGGGAAGGAATCTTGTTGAGTCAATGTCCTTGCAGGTTCTGTCTCTTAGCAACAGCCCAGGCTCTTGCTCCTCCACCAGTTGCAGCTGAGTGACCGAGACCTAACCTGCCCTTTGCCTGCAGGCCACAGCCAGGGGGGTGTTCTATGATGGGACAACAGGGGCCCCTCTTCAATACAGTTATTTAATTGAGCCTGTATTTACAAACAACCCTTTTCACCCTCACTGAGTCAAGCAGGAAAGGCATTTGTAAAATGGCATTAGGAAGCATGCATCTCAGGAAGGGCCTGAGGACTAGATGGGATAACTCTGAGCCATGACAGTACAGGTGGCACAGGTGGCTCAGGTATGGGATGGAAGGCTCTCCTCTGGCCTCTGCCACTACTGCCTTTCAAAGCTGCATGCCTCCCTGCAGCCTACCAGAGGGCAGGTACAGAGGATCCTTGCTCATGCCACCTGTGTCTTCCAAAGCCAGGTCGATGGACCAGGCATATCGGGGGGAACCTGCCCCCTGTTGCAGGCAGCCATGAAACTAGCTTCCAGCTCCCTTGGGGTCAGGGGTCCTGAGGTCCCTGGGAATTCTGAGCATGGACAGAGTATGGAATGCATCCGACGCCCCAAGGCAGAATGGCACGGGAGCATTGGGGAGGCGCTCAGGATCTGGTTTCTCCTCAGTCCAATCTCATCTCTGCCGTGTCCCCCTCCCGAGGAGAGAAGTTAGCACCCATCCAGGGGCACAATTCGCTGCCCCTGAGCCCTCTCAGATGCTGACCACAATCATCTCTCACAGGGCAAGTAGCTGTATGAGCCCAGGTTCCTGGGAAAGCCCTGAAGGCCTTGGGAAACAGCTGACACATCCTAATGCCCCTCCCCCTTTCTGCAGAACTGCTGCTCTCCCGACTCTGCCTAGCACAGTGTCACTGTTCTCTTTACCAGATAAACCGCTGCTAAGCAGCTCCTAACTATAGCCCCAATCTTCTCTCTCCTGAGCAGAAAATTCCACAAGGATATTCTGTGTCTTACAGCCCTCCATCTGAGACTCCATATCAGTCAGGGTAGGAGCCCTTTTCATGCTTCCTGTTTCCCCAAGTAGCCACTGTGGCCACGGACAGAGGCACTGGTCAGCCATCCCAGCCCCAGGGCCCAACCCCAGCTCCCTTCTCTGCCCATGTGGGGTCAGGCCACCTTGACTGGCAGCTCTGCAGGAACCGTGTAGGGTGTGAGGGTGGCACCCCCAAGGAAAACAGCAACAGGATGCTGTTGCTAGAGGTGCTGATACCACACACACACGTAAGCACTCACACACATTCACACACACACACACCTGCACTCACACTCACTCTGATACACGCACACAATACACAGTTATACACATGCACTCACACACATATACACCAATAGTCACACAAGCAGACATGTTTACATACACACACCCTCATACATACACATGCACTCACACACATATGCACAGATGGTTGCACAAATACATGTATGCACACATACAGACTCCTATACACTCACACACAACCTACCCTCACAGATACACACACACATACACACTCACACATATACACTTGTGCACACACTTATGCTCACATATGCTCACACACTTACACACTCATACACACTCACCCTCTGATATCTCCCAGATGCAGGGCCTCGTGGTAGCACTTGTGACTAGAAACGGGGGGAGGAGGGCCACAGAGTGGTACCCAGCCCATCAGGATGATGGAAGCTCCCCATATTTCTAAGAAACAGAAACAGAACCAGAGAGGAGGGATGGGTCCCACCTGCTTTGTCTCAGGAGATGAGAGGAGGCACACAAGGGACTATTGAAAGTCCCAGTTGGAAGACAGCAGGAGTCGGGGGTCGAGGCCCAACTCTGAGGTCAGCTTGGTCTAAGTGTGGATGAAGTAGCCACGAGGGCTCGTTTTCTGCAGGGGGATTTCTTCTTCCCCATGGGGCAGGGTGCGAATGTGAATCATTAATTGAGGAAGCGGCCCCTGGAGGGGCAGGGGAGTGAAGACAGACAGGGAATGGGAAGAAAACAGGGAACAGGCTTGTTAAATTTTCAGGGTTTTGCAAGCCAGTTGTTAAGGTCAGCTATTATTAAAAATTGTGATATCAACATGCAATTACATAAACTGTATCAAAACAAAGGCACTGCTAACACTCCTGGCTCCCTATTTTAGCACGTTTTCCTATCAGCCAGCTCCCGAGGCTGCCGACCCCCTAGGGTGGCGCTGACACAGCTGCCACCTCCAATTCAGCCAGGGTGGGAGCATTTGCATCGTGGGAACCAGCAAAGGCTACGAATGCGGATACTTGTGCTTTTCTGGAGAGCCAGTTGTTAAGGCTTTATCAGTACATGCCTGGTTGGACTGTGCATTATTGAGTAGGTTACCTGGGGAACCCTCTGGGGAACCCTCTAGAACACTTGCCTCTGAGTCATTCCAACCCAAGCAATTGTCCACCGGATCCTGTCACTCATTGGCTAAAGCAAGTTCCCAGGGTATTGGAAGGGGGGGCATGTGTGCCCTGTGGTCCCAGGAAAGGAAGACATCACATTGTGCAGGGGGGATGGGAAGAATAAAGCTCTGGATCCACCGAGTGGTTTACAGATCACAGTGGACCTCAGCACAGAAAAGCCAGTTCTTTCTACAACCTTCTATCCTTTCATGCTAAAATGCTCTACAGCTCAGCATGCTCCAGGGACTCTGCCTTTGAACACACTCCTGTAGTCAGGAGACAGCAGACACCACGAGGAAAGACTGTGTGAGAAGAGGAGGATGGGACATTCCTGGCAGCTCCTGGCCCTTCACAGCCCATCCTGCCTCTTCTCACATCATCTCAGGACCTGGGGACCCAGCCGTCGGCCAAGTCTGACAACTCAGACTCAATTAGTAGAGATCAAGTGTGCGCTCTTTGAATGTATTTCTCCCTCATCCAAAAGCATGAGTTTAAGATAATTTCCTGACTCATCCATGACTTCCCTTGCAATCTTCCAGTGTACTGTGTTAGCGAGCCGATTCGGTTGACTAATTTCCTTTTTTGTAAAGAAATACAGTACCCTGAAAAGAAATAAAAGGATGAAGTGGTTGACTCAGAATGACCCCACTTGGGCTTTCTTTCAGTGTGACCCTAGGTAGCACTTAGAGAAAATAAAGCCGTTGGACATGTTTGCCGGGAACAAAAAAAAGCGATTCAAATTTCTTGTATTTCAGACTTGGTTCTCAGCTCTCCAGGCAGGGGAATGAGTCACAATGACAAATTAATCACATGTGAACTCCTAAAACCCAACTCCCAATTCAAAAACACAAGCTGCCGTGAAACTATCATTACCTGCTGCAAACCCAAACAAGCCTGAACTCCATAACCCATTCCCTGGGCAGGTGCAAGTGCCAGACAAAAAGTGTCAGGGAACTAGCCTGTCAGAATGTGACCTCTGTGAGTTCACACATACCCGGGCCCCAGACAGTCCTCATTACTGTAACAGCGGCGACAACAGAGCCTGTCTCTGTGGCTCTCTTGCTCCACCACACCCAACGTGCATTAAATCACTGTTTGCTGATCAGGCCTCTATAGGTGTGGAGGTGAATGCCTCCATGGCCATTTTACAGATAGGAAAACAGAGGGAGAGTAATCTGAGCATCAATCGTTGATTGCATTAGAATGATTAGAAATTGGGACTGGTACACATCATGCCTAGACTTAGCAGTAGTTCAAAATATTTGGGGAGTAAAACTTGTTACTCAATTTCAAGTGAGAGGCCAGTGCTTGATTTGTATAAGGACTGTCATACATGGATTACTCCCATCAAACTCCTTTTCATCCCTGACTTCAGATTGCAAGAGGTCAGATATCTGTTTACGAGCTATGTCTACCTTTTTTTATATAACTGTGATATAGTGAAATCTATAATAATTGTTACTTACTTAAAAGACAAACAATCAGTAGCATAAGTTGTCTTTTCATTGAGACCATTTTTCTCATAAGTCATGCTACTGCTGTCAAATATATCAAGGCATTGTCTATACATCCATCTGGTAGGTTCTGATTTCCTTCTTTCTCCCACATCGAGATCAAAACCCTTCCATTTTAAACCTTTTTGTTTTTCCACTTTACCTTCCATTCTCTGGGCATGGTAGAAACCATCCTGATGAGCCAAATATCAGAAGCTTTCACCACATTTCCTGGGCATAACAGGAAGCCCAGAGATATGCATGATATTTCCCTGCTGAATTTCTTACCAATCAGCTTAGTGGCACTTGAAATTCATTTCTCATTGATTTAGAAAAATAATGTGATATTTCCTGCACTTGAGTGCAGTGGAGCATATCAGCTAGTATTTAGATTGAACTCCATAAAACAGAAGTCGTATGTCAGCAGCTTAAAGAAGATAGGGATTATTTTTATCCTGCATAAACAAGTTTAAAGAAGCAGTCCCAGGCTCCTTCTAAATTTCCAATTCACCATCCTTGGTGAGTGGCTTCCAACTTCAAGGCTACCTCCTGGTCCAATATGACTGCTGGAATGTAGCCATCATGTCTGCATTCCAAGCAGGAAGAAGGATAAAGGTGAAAGGGCCAGAAGTAGTATGCCAGTCACTCTTCCTTCCTTTAAGGTGCTTTCCTGGAAGCCCCACCCATCATCTCCTGCTTAAATCTCAGTGTCTAGAATTCAGGCACAGCCACACCAACTTACAGTGGAGGCTGAGAAATTTGGATTTTATAGCTGGACTTATTGTTATTCCCAGTAAAATAAGGGTTCTGTGGCTAAGGAAGAAAAGAGAGGTGAGTATTGACTGGGCAAATTGTAATCTGCCACATAAAGTAAAATTAATGATTAATATGTGTTCCTACCCACAAATTTTTGCTTACAATTTCTTAGATACCTGAAAGTCTATTTTCCTCAGATTCAAAACTCTTGACTTAGAGACTGATAGTTCTTCATTACCTTTCTTGTATTGTTATTTCAAAACCCCTTACATTACGGTGGTATTATAAAAAATAATCATAACATTTACTTAGCAGTTGACTGGTGGAACTGACAAACAACTCTTCTAAAATATCCCCAGGACTCTATGTGCTTCTCAGTAAAATGAAATTACATTTAACTAGCACAGAGCCAGCCACGGAGGACAAGATCAAGACATATTTTGTACCAAATATATAAAAGAAGATATTTTTCATTCCTAACATTCTTCAAGAGGGTGTGCTCCTCTTCTACTTAAACCATAATAGGAGTAAAATTTTGATCCACAAATAGAATAGAATAGAAAGAGAAAAAGAAGAAAGGTTTTGCTGAAGCATTTGAACGAGATTTCGAAGCGAAAACAAGAGAGAAGAAAAGGGTGACAGAGGATGCTTTTGCCCAAATGAATTTTTGGAAGTGAAGTTAATTTAGCTGTGACAGATGTACCACAAGGGGAAATAAGAACCAATTTATTATGCCCCTGAGGGGGAAGGGAGGACGTGGGAGGACAACCTTCAGGCAGGATGCCTATGGAAACCAGAAGGTGGTGTGAACCACCAGGAAGACTTGGCTGCCCTCCCAGGTGAGAGGGCAGCATTAGGTCAGGAGAAAGGAAAAGCCAAGATGTGTTTATATCTGACCAAATGACTTTTGTTAATATATACCTTTTGCATTAATTTTCAGGCATCTCATCTACTTTTGAAAATTTCCAAATACATTGAGGGTAGTGATATTACTGCCCATTGGGCAGTCCTCTCTCTACTCACAGAAGAGTGGCAATAGCTTCCTTGTCATTGGGGCCATGAGAGGCATTTCCTACCCACGCCCCATCACCATCAGATCTTTCAGTGAGAGCCATCTGTGAGAAGGCATGGGCATCTATTCCCACGCCAAACACAAGCAGGTGTGTGTGGGGAGACTGAAGCCTTGCCATGGAGAGACCTCATCAGCTCTCATCCCACTAAGCCCTTCGCCTGAACCCACACTTCCTCTTCCCTTGTCAGGAGATATTTTGACTATGAAAGTGTGTTTTGGGATCCATGATCCTTGTCCCACTGGCTCATTCTAAGTCTTTTTGTTGGGATAACTCTCTACTCCGATGGAAACACTTTATTATCATCAGCACAAGATAGGAAAGCAGAAGCATGATTATATCAAGACTAAACAGGAACATCTAAAAAAAATGCTGAAGGGTCAGGAAGGACAAACTTCAGCTTGCCCTCATTGTAAAAGAACAGGTTGAAATTCACAATCAGACACAGGATGGAAAAGGTTACCTGGAGCACGCCCATTCCTAACTTTTGCTGGACCCCCTGAACAAAAGTACAAATGGAGGCCCATGTATAATAGGTTAAACATTTTAAAGTTATCAATTGAGCTTACAAACTGTTGAATAGAATATGCTCTATTCTTCCACCTTGACAAATATACTTCCATAATGACTTGGAAGGCCAGACTGGAATCTAGAATGCTCTTTTTTCCTTGGAGGCATTGACATGGGGAGACTCAGCTTCCAGCCCTAGAGCGCGATCATGGCCCTCCTTTCCCCTTGGATGGCTCTGTCCCCCACCCTTAGGGCCTCTCATGCACGTCTACACAGCCTCACACCCATGCTCTGTCCACCCCCTCCAGCATCCCTTGACCACTTTTAGGTCTGGGGTAGAGACCCTGGTGGTGAGGTTCACTCTCAAGAGGATGATGTAGGGTGGGGCCTGGGAGCAGACTGAGGTCTGTTGGGGGCAGGAAGAATACTCTAGAAGGTGATGCAGTCTCTGAGCAGTCTTGTACCCTTGGCTCTGTGGACTTCTCATCCCATGGGGAGGACCCAGAGCAAAGGTTTTTCTTGCCCAGGTAAGGTGTGTTAGAGCCCTGCCAGATAGAAGAATTGCAAGAAAGTCTGCGGATAGTTCCCCGAACTGTAGTACATGCAAAAAGCAAGTTCAGTAAGCTCACATATATTACCAAGGGTTGGGGGAATCCAGGAAAACCTCCATAAAAGCAATTTAGTTAGGTCTTAAAGGATGGGTAGACATGAGAAAGAAGACAGTCTCCCAGGCAAGATAGTATTTGAACAGTCTGTTCAGAATAGGCACGGTCAGAAAGGAACTCAAACTTTGGAGTACAAGATGGTAAAGAAAGGATGGAAAAGGTGCCTTGATTGCTCAACTAGGAGAGTGTTATGAGCTGAACCCTGTCCTCCCCAAAATAGACGTTGAAGTCCTAACCCCCAATACGTCAGAACATGACCTTACTTGGAATTAGGGTCTTTGCCGATGTAGTCAATTTAAGATGAGGTCATTAAGGTGGGCCCTAATTCAACATTACTGGTGTCCTTATACAAAAGATAAATTAGGGCACAGAGACAGACACACACAGAAAGAGAAGCCTATGTGATACTGAAGGCAGAGATCAGGGTGATGCTGCTAAAACCAAAGAACAACAAAGTTCACCAGCAAACCACCAGGAGCTGGGAGAGAGGCCTGGAAAGGATTTTCACTCACAGCCTCAGAAGAAACCAAAACTGCTGACAACTTGATCTTGGACTTCCAGCCTCCATAACTGGGGGACAGTAAACCTCTGTTATTTAAGCCACACAGTCTGTGGTTACAGAGCCTGAGCAAACTCAGAGAGGGAGTTTGCCTATGTTCTGCAGAGGGTGGAGAGCCATGGAATATTTTGGAGCCAAGACGTAACATGATCAAAGCAATGTTATCGGAAGATTAATGTAGCAGGTGTGAAACGTGGCAGGTGATAGAAGGTGCATGATTGGTGTTCGCAATGGCGTTCGGCTGCTCTCTTAGCAGCCAGCTGTGGGCAGGTTCCTCAGTCCTTGCAGGCTGATGAATGTGCATGCCAGCCGTGGACGGCATGGTTCCCGTCTGCTTGTTGTTCTCTATCACGACTGTAAGCTCCCTAGGACTGGCAGAGCTGGCATTGATGATTTGTACAGCAAGATGAGAAGGGCTCACCTCACCCAGGCAAGACAGCCATCCACCTGCTCTGCCTATACATCATCCTCTCCGTGGATTTGGTGATAAGGAGTGGTCCAAACCCACCCATTAAGCCAGCCACTGAAGAGGGGCCCATATCTTCAGCAGGGGGTCCCATGACTTTAATGGCACAGAATCTGGGGCTACTTTATTGCAAGGTTAGTGAAATGAGAAGAGACATAGGGACGAGGAGGGACCCATCCACAATCATATTTTACCTGAATTTGCATTGTCACAGGCTTACCACAAGGGCTTAATTTAACTTGTCTCCATGCAATAACCAAATTACTTGTGTTGCCTCTAGGTTCCTATTGGAAAGTCAATTTTGTTTTCTGTCCTCACACGAGCTTGGATCTACCAGAGCCTTCAAGAGAGGAGGGTACCTAAGGGCAGATGGTAGTGTAAGGAGAGAGATTGCAGCATTCTCTAAAAGATAGGAGATCAATTTCACAGCAAAAGCAACAGTAGCATGTGTGGCCTCCTCTCCTAAAAGCCCCCTGACCTCTTTGACTGTCTTATACATCTGACACAGCAGAGATTAGGCTATGCCATGACAATGCACAACTGAAAATCTCAGTGCTTGGAACATCCAAGGTTTAGTTTCAGCCCATTGACATAGATAGCTCAGAGCAGCAAGGCTGTCTGCTCATCTCTGATGCTCAGAGGCCAGGCCCCTGGGGCAGCTACCAACTTAAAAACCATCCAGTACCACGTGGGAGGTCAAAGAGCTCTGCGAGGCCTTGAATTGAAAATCAAATATTCAGCATGGAGGTGATGTGGTTCACTCAGCTTCTAACTCATGGCCCACCTAGACCTAATGAAGCCAGAACAAAGGGCTGTTCTATTCTTGGACATGGATTTGAGGACAGCAAGACTTGGTGATCAGCGTTGGTAACTATCACATCCCCATAATCCTACAACTCAGTGTTATCCTCCCATTTCACAGGTAAGGCTCAGAGAAGCTGCATGACTTGCCCAAGCTTACATAGTGAAGATTGGAACTCAAGCTAACGGATTCCAAAGATTATGTCTTTTCACTCTCATTTGCCTGTTTAGCATTCTCCTTCTCCCTGTCTCAATCTCTCCCTCTCCCCCACCATCACACACACACACACACACACACACACACACACACACACACACATACACTTCACACACATATCTCTTCACCTCTACCTCCTTTTATTTTTCAGCTTTTAAAAAAATGAGTGCTTGGTGCAAACAGGATTCCTGAGTTATAGATAGCCCTCATTCAACTGGAGGTGGTTCTGCACTCAGATGTTCATCTTTACAATTTGAAACTGAATGCAAAACACTCAAAACTCAGTTCAAAGCTCTGTCAACATAAGAATAAATAAAAAGACTAATTTTTGCCCCGTGTCTAGGACTGCCATTATTTTGCGTAACATCAAAAAATTTAAGAGGGAAAGTAGGAAAAAGCTTAACTCTTGTAAGAATTCACTCCACAGTGAGAATTTGGAGGTTTGTTCTTTGCCTTTGGAATTTAAAGGGCAATGTTCTCATTCCTTACATCACTGTGGTATTCCAGCGCTGTATCAAAGCTAAGGCTTCCGTAGACGTGAGCAGCTTTAATTGCAAGGATTTCAACTGTTTTAACAAATAGTTACAAACGATAAAATGCCAGCTGGGGTATGAGATACTAGTAGCATTTGTGCTTTAATGTGTAAAACTATTATAGCTCTATTGTCAAGGCACCGAAAGCAATGAGGGAGGATGACTCAGAAAATAAATATTCTGAATAATCCTGACATCAGAGACAGCTGACAGGAAAATGTCTTTGATTACAGGAGACACTTTGGGAAAGTATCAGTTGTTGTCAACTCTTGCCAGAATTGCAAGTGACCTTGAAAAGACCAATTTTGGTGGAGCTGTGTGAGGGGAAAGAAAATTGAAGTGAGTTGATGAGAGAAAGTCTCTTATGAAGTGGGGCTGTGAAATGACAAGGAGAATTGGAGAAATAATGAAAGGAATGTAGTATTGAGAAAGGAGTTTTATTGAATGGGTAACATTAGACCTATTTTACCACTTCAAGTGAAATGTGGAAGCCTCACTCCCATTTAGATCCTTTTACGTTCTCTGTTTTTATCTTTGTCATGAGTATCAGATGGTGTTATAATGTTTGCTTCACTCATCAAATACGATTTTAAAAACTCATGAGCTCATGAACATGAGACCTGTCTCCATTTATTTAACATTGTTTAACAGAATTTTCTGGTTGTCTCCATAAAGTTCTTGCATATTTTTGCTAGATTTATTTTTCATTGCCACACTAAATGACATTTTTAAGTATATTTTATAATCATTTGTAGCTGAATATTAAAGGTAGATGATTTCTGGGTATTCATTTGTATCTAGCATCCTTGCTGAACTCTCTTATAAAAGTTATAAAAATGTGTCTCCAGATAGATTCTCTTCAGTTCATTTGTAATCACATCATCCATGAAAAGTGAGAGTTTTATTTTTTTTTCTTTCCAATCCTGTACTCTGATCTATTCTTCCTGTCTTAATGAATTGAATAGAACCTCCAGGGCCATAACAAATAAAAGCAATGATAATGGACATTCTTGTCTTATTTATGATTTTAAAGGAACTGCTGTTGGCATTTCACCCTTAAGTATATTTCCTAGAGATTTCTGATAGACACACTTTATCAAGTTAAGGAAGTTCCCTTTTATTCTTAGTTTGACAAGATTTATCGTAAATGAATGTTGAATTATATAGAAAAAAAGGGGAAAAACTCATGAGCAAAAGTACAGTCTAGTTTGTGTGCCCATATGTCTGTTCTTTCCACTTTTCCTTCCACCATCCTGATGCTCCAAGATTCTTTCTTTTAGAGTCTCCTTTCTGTTTGAAGAAACTTTCAGGGTGGGTCCTCTAGAGACAAATTCTTTCAGGTCTCTTTTATGATTAGGAAAAGGTCTTTATTTTTCTCTTCATTCCTAAAGGGTAGTTTTGTTGGATTTAGACTTCACAGTTGACAGTTCTTTTCTCTCAACCCTTGAAAAATGTTGTGGCTCATCCTTCTGGCCTCCATGGTTTCTGATGAGAACCCCACTGTCATTTGAATCAGTGTTACCTTATAGGGAACGTGTCATTTTTCTGTGTGTGTGCGTTTAGATTTTAGAAGTTTAATTATGATGTGTCTTGGTATGGACTTCTTTGTGCTAATCCTATTTGGGATTTGTTCAGCTTCATGAATCTATAGGTGTGTGTCTTTTGCCAAATGTTGGGTGTTTTAAGCCACTATTTCTTAAAGTATCCTTTCACTTTCATGCTCTCCTCTCCTTCTTGGGCTCCAATAATATGAATGTTGGATCTTTGTTATGTAGTCCTACAGGTCATTGAGGCTCTGTTCTTTTTTTCTCAATCTATTTTTTTTTCTGTTGTTCAGATGGGGTAAATTCTATTGATCTGTTTTCAAGCCAGTTGCCTGCACACTGGTAAACTGCTGATGAAAGAAACTAAATAAGATTGATTCATAGGATTAATGTCCATTTGGGGTCTGTGGCCATGATTTAAAATGAAACCAGTCAGTCCAGTTGAATAATAGTTTTTACAATCAAGTTCTGCTTGGACACAGATGGGAAGAAGAATGATATTTAAGTTGAAGCAGATTAGGGTTTTGGCAGGTAACTGTAATGAGGGACAGAATATCAAGAGAATTGATTGTAATGAGAACTCATGGAGGGAGGTGAAGAGATCATTGAATGGATGGTCTTGGTGGAGGTCAACTGTTTTGCAACTAAAAAAATAGGAGTCATTGTTCATGTTTTGGGATGCTCAGAGTTAAGATTTTATATAATGGTTAGCATACCTTTCAGGATATGATGGAGGATTGACTGGCTGAAGTGAGGGAGAGGAGGAAGTAGATGAAGGTGAAAAAGTAACAGAAAGGTGATATATGGTGATATATGGGTCATCCAGAAGATGATCTATTTATTGTCCAAACAAAACACTTTTGAGAACACTCTTGAGAGGTGTCAATACTAATTATTCAAGAACAATAGATCTAAATTTAGGCTGTTCCAGAGAAACCAAGATATTTGACCACCCTAGTCACCCACAAGGTTGGTGACCCCACTGTGAGTGGTCACTGGAACACAGTAGGGTACAAAGCTGTGGCTGGGTCTCATGTCTTCAATGACTAGGGAGATAGTGGCAATAAGCAATAGTAGAGGATGGCAGAGACAGATGGAGTACATCCTTAAGTATCAAGGAGTTTTGCTTAGGAAGGAGGGAGAGGAAAAGTTTGGGAGAAGCAATAAGAAGGAAGAGGAATCAACTACTTCTTGGTCTTAAGGGAGGCAGTACATGAGGAAAAAAACAACATCATCTTGATATGTCTGTAGTGAGGATGGTGTACCTGGAAGACTGGCAAATGTCCAAAGGTGAGAGCAAAGGTCAAAGGAGAGCTTGAGGGCACAGGATCCAGCACATGGTGTGGTGGGAGAGGAGGATGTACCATAGGGTCACATTGGCTCTTGCAAGGCTGTTAGGGATGGGGAGGTAAAGGATCCTTAGACATTGGATCTTTGGACAGCTATCAGTGATAAAAGCAAACAGAGATAAAGCATGATGGGCAAAAGACAGGATCAATCTATTTTAAAGCTGAGCTCGATCATAAGGCCCCTCATTACAACTCATCACACTGAGAAGGGAGGGGCAAGGGCAGGGCAGGGGTGGAGAGGCGAAGTTCCCACCACAAGAGCCAGTGGTGGTGTGAAGACTTCAGATGGTGTGTGCGAAAATAATCCCTGCCTTGTTAGTGCTGTCTCTTGACTTGGCATTTCCCTTTATATTCTAAAGAAATGTTTCACTTCCCATTTTACCCTCTGGACTTATTTTGCTGTACATTTAAATGAGCTATTGTGTAAAACATATACTCCTTTTCCTCAAGCTTCATTTTCCTAGAATTTGGAGATTTAAGAATCATGTTATAACAATTGAACCAAAAAACAAAATTTAAATAAGCCTATTGGATGACAATTGTCTGGTTTACTCAATAATCAATAAGTGTTCTGAGAAACCTTTACATTACTCTCAGGCATAAGACCACTAGGAGAAATTGGGAAATGGGAAAGTGCTGATTAAAAAGAGTTTAGCATCTTGGGCTGCATAATAAAAGGAATATTGATGTTCTCCATCTTAGTGCCTTTTCCCAAGAGAAATCAGAAATTCTCTTACTGGTTAAAGGTAAAAATTCCCAAGTCAAGTTTAAAGGGCCAGTAAACAGGAAGCTAAGTTCTGCTGATCCATATAACGTGAATAGGACGTAGTGAGTGGTTTGAAAGAAGGGGGTGCAGTTTCCAGGAAGTGAATGTAAAATCCTTATCACCGATGTTCAGCCTATGTGTATGGCAGCCTCTCGTGCAGTGGTCACACATGAACTTAGTTTATGACCCCATGTTGGTCTCAAAACGAATTATCTTCTAGCTGCTGATCCTTCTGGGTCACTGAGAACAGTTATTAATAGATAGTTTCCAATACTTCATCAGACTGTTTTTGCTCACAACACATCTGACACCAAATGTGTGAGATTTTTTTCACACCAACAATCAGTTTTTTAGTCTCCAGTCACTCACTGGGTGTGGTAAAATTCAATTGAATTCTGACACTAACTACCCAGACTTAGCCTAGATCCCACAGGTGTAAGGTCCCACTCAGTCCTACAGGACTGTCCTCACTTCAGATGCCTGTCACAAGTATTGGATGCCCCATGTACGCACACTTCTGTCCAACTTGACTGCAATGTCAGGCGTTCCCACAACTGCTCTCCCTTCAGGTTTGGTGATTGGCTAGAGTGGCTCACAGAACTCAGGAAAATAGTTTATTATAAAGCATACAACTCAGGAGCAGCCGGGTGAAGAGATGTGTGTGACAAGGTATGGGGGAAGGGAGGCAGAGCTCCTATACCCTCTCTGGGAGTACCACCCTCCCAGCACTTCCACACTTTCAGCAACCCAGGAGCTCCCAAAACCCCATCATATAGGGGTTTTAATGGAGGTTTCATTACATAGGCATGATTTGTTAAGTCATTGGCTATTGTTAATTAACTCAATCTCCACCTTCTCTACCATCTCTGGAGGGAGGCCAGGGATTGGGACTGAAAGTTCCAACTCACTAATCAAGGCTTGGTCTTTCTGGAGACGAGCCCTCATTTTTAAAGCTACCTTGGGGCCCCCAGCCACCAGTCTTCTCATTAGCAAGTAAGACACTCATCACTCTGGAGATTCCAGGGGTTTTAGGAACCATGTGCCAGGAAGCAGAGGTAACAACCAAATATGTATTTCTTATTATGCCACAATTTCCTAAACCCTGAGTGTTCTTCTGCTAACTATGTTTAAAAAAATTCAGAGAAACTGGAAAATGTGCATAGTTAAATTTAAAAAGTTACTTTGGGAATTCCCTGGAAGTCTAGTGGATAAGATTCTGCACTTCCACTGCAGGGGCCACGGGTTCAATCCCTGGTTGAGAAACTAAGATACCACAAGCCACACAGTGTGGCCAAAAAATAAATAAATAAATAAATAAAAATAGAAAAAAAAATTTTAAGTTATTTTGGTTAACTTTTATTTTTCTTTATGTTTATTTGATTTAAAAGACCCTCCATTATTGTTTTCATTTCCAGTCAACTCCAGGATGCAAACTGTTGAGACTGGTTTAGCCCATTCAGTAAGAATCTCTATAGTATTTTTTAAATACAAGAGTTACAAAATTAGTTGCCAACTTTTAAGAGCCAGAAAAATCTCACATTTAAAATATCCCAGCATCTTTTTTTCTCTTGGAAAGCTGTATAATTTGACAACTCTGTGCTTTCCGTTCACAGAAGGCATGGACTCTCCTTGTCACCAGAGGCCTGCCAGTGCCTCATACCTCCTACCCCTGATCAGTCTTACTAATTTCTGTTGAAGATTGTCCCTGTAGACAGCTGAGTTAGTGACTACAGCTTGCAGATAACACTCATCCCTCCAAATGATTCGGTGAGTCTAACATATGTACCATTTTCATTCTAAAGTACACGAGTGAGGTTGCAATTCCTAAAGGTGACTAATATCTTGAGTATCCGCTCCAACATCCACCTGTACCAAGGAGGTCCCAGGCCCTGGGGATGTAGAGGTGAAATATACAGCCCCTACCCACACTGTTTGCTGGAGAAGAAACTAACCTTCTTTGTGGTCTCGGATTCTCAGTGTCTACCTGGGGCCCAATTTTAATGACCACATGAAATCCCATAGCCTGCATATCTAATTTCCAGCATTCCCCTCTTTATCATATAGTCTAGCTACACTTTGCTTTATTCTGATTTTTATCTACTTACAGCTCTATTTCTATTGTATTTTATCTATACAACCCCTTTGCATAAGAAGGCAGGATCTGAATAATTAAAATGTAAATAGACACTTCTGTCATAGCCTGATAGCTGCCATGATAAATGTACAACCAGAGTGATTTCAGAATGCTGGGGACGTGAACTGAACTTAGGCTGGGGGTGAGGGAATGATCTCCTAAAGGATTTGATTTAAATGAAAAATCACATGTAAAGGGCCAGATCTTGATGAGAACTGTTGTGTTTCAGTAGCTGCAAGCACTTCTGTGTGGGTGACTGATAGAGTCGAGGTGTGCAAATGGCAGAACTGGAATCTGGAGAGGTGGGCAGAGGTCTGACCACAATGTCATTGTTAGAGAATTTAGATGTTGTCTAAGACCAAGAGGAGCCATGGAAAAATGCTAAGTAGAAGAGGGGCATCACCAGATCTGCTTTTTGAAAATTCCTTGGTATGAAAGGCAAAAGGAAGGAAGTCATTTGGAAAAAGAGAGAAATTGATCAGCTATTGCAAAATCACTTCCAAATTCATGTCATACTTCCACTCCAGGTAATGATGAACTGCTTAATTGGGACCAGTACCCACCCCACCCCAAGGAAGATACCCTGGGACCCTTGGGCATGCACACCAAGGGAGGGGCACTGAGTGTGTCTGCAGGGAGGGCACTATGATCAGCTCAAAACTAGGACCCTCCAAGTGTCCACCAAGTGAACAACGGGGAAAAGTGCTCCCTATGTATGTCGTGGAGCACCACACAGCACTGAACATGACCAACAACATGGGTGAACCTCAAACTCATATTGGTAAATGAAAAAGTAAAATAAAATAAAAATCACAGAATAGAAGAGTACACACAGCTCACCCACAGGCAAGTCACACTCCACAGCTTAGAGATGTAGGTATTGGTGATAAAACTGAGGAGAAAAGCAAAGAGTGATCCCCCTAACATGAGCTTAGTGGTTACCCCACAAGGAAGTAGGAAGGAGGATGTGGATGTTATCCCAAAAAGACAATTCAGGGGCTTCTGGAATTCTAGAATGTTCTTTTCCTTGACCCAAATACTGGTTACATGGCTTTTTAAAAATATACTGTATATTTGAGTTTTATGCTATTTTCTTGTGTGTTGTATTTCACAGTTATTGTAAATGGTTTCTAAACATGGTTGGAGGCATGAACTAAGGTAGTGATTTACGAGGTAGAACTTGAGGGTTGGATGATTGATGGAAGGGGGAAACCAGGAGCAGGTAGCATCCAGGATGATCCTTAGATATCAGGTTAGATGTGACACCACTCGCTAACATGGGTTCCAGAAGGAACAGATCTAGTGGGCTTGGAAGAGAGGAGGTAATTAAATTTTAGACTCATTTAAATGAAGATGCTCAGATCCACCAATAAAGTGGATATTGGGCTAGGGCTCAAAATAAAAGTATAGTTTGGAGTTTCCGATTCCAGAATCATCAGCATCAGCAATTAACTTAGGATGTCAAGTAACGTAAATGTGTAAAATTGTGTGTGTGTGTAGATTAAGCAGAAAATAAAATAGGCCTTTGGAGAGCTTCTTGAATCTAAACTTCTAGTTTTAGTGAAATGGTGGGGATGGACGCCTTGTATAAGAGCTAGAAATAAATGATAAAAATGAAAGAGGAAAGTGAAGCAGGTTGGTTTCTTTCGAAGAAAGTTTATAAAGGGAAAAAGGGAGCTCAGTTGTTCTCCATGGAGAGGCTTGTACTCACAGGGGGGTTTCTTCCTTCGTGTCTGTTTGTCACTATGGTGGGCGCTCTTTCTGTGAAGCAGAGGAGGTACTGACACAGCAATGTCTGCAAAAAGAGATGGGATACAGCACTCAAATGCTGGAATCTGTCTGGAATAGGAAGAGAAATACCCTCCCGCAGCGAAGGGAGGGACAACCAGCCATGAAATGGTGGATGTAAGGCAGGAAATGGAATCCAAAAGATTTCTGGTTTATTTTAGACTGCTATAAAAGCCCAGAACTTAGACGTTCCAGGAGGTAAAGTAAGTGACTTAAATGACCTCTCTCGACTTTACTCCCAATCTCAGGTCTGTGAGCTTCCAGCATTACAATTTATTCAGAATTTATGTTTTGTAAGGGGACCGAGTATCTGGGGAAAGAAACAGTGCAGCATCAACTGACCTCTTAGCTAGTGTTTCTGTAATTCAGCTTAAGATTTGCAAAAGACCACAGTTTGGTCAAAGAGCAAATATCCCTTGTAAAAGGCAGCAAGGTTCATGTTAAAAGATGAAACACTAAAGGAAGGAATGCCCAGAACTATACCTTCTTCTCTTTTTTTTTTTTAGAAAGTGGTCATGGTTCCAAGTTTTCCCTTGGAGACTATCCTCTGGCTAGTAGTTGGGACATACAGAAAAGGAATAAATAACCTGATGAGACTACAGAAAAAGAAAATAGATGCTTACTACTGTCTTATAACCACTGCTGTGCCAAACCCATTAGACTAGGTGAGTTGTAGTCACACAGCGTATCTACCTTTCAACTCTGACTGGGACAAAAATAAAATTCCGTTGTATCAACGTTGCTACAGGTACTAGAATTCCTCTCAGAAAACATGAGCAAGCATACCATGGAACAAATTTCTTATAACCTACCATTTAATGTTACCAAAAGCACCTTGCAATATTTGATTGGCCTCAGATGAAGTGTGTTGCAAATAGGATACATAAATTTAACTATTAAAATCTCTATGAGATTTGGGGCTAATATTTCATTGATCATCTGCCATGATTTGGAAAAACAAAAATAAGATACTCTAGTTCCAAATACAATTTAAAAGCCAAAATGGATCACATTTTCAAAAAGCATATCCGCTGGTAGAATTAAAGGTAATTTTAACTTTCTTCTTTATGCCCTTCTTTATTATTTGATTTTATTGTACAAGTCATGTTTTACATGTATAATGCAAAGAAAGAAAATGAAACAGCTACAATAGACGTGCTCTCGATTGCCTTCCAGTCAACCAGTCTTGGAGATAAACTACACTGATGCTCCAAAATGACCACACACTTGTGTTCTAACCATCTGGGATGTTGACATGTATCCAAATTGTTGGGCTCACACACACACATGAATTTAAGCAGCTAAATGGTTTGCTTAGTGTGAAGGATATCGGTACAGAGGTATAATGGTTGCCAGGGAGAGCCATAGTCACAGATAGAACCTCCTGCCAGCTGATGACACCAGATGAGTTGGCAGTAAAGGCAAAGTCACACCAAAAGCCCCGATGGTCCTAGGATGATATTCTCCAGGACATGCCACCTGCCTTTCAAACATCTGGCTGGGGTATAGAGAACACGTATCTCACCGGAGATCACGTCTGAACACATACAGCTTATATCTGTAAAGGACTATTCTAAGAGGGTTCACAGTCTGGCCACATTTCCACATCAACACCCCATAAGCCCTCATTTTAGCCCTTACCATGAGTCAGCTGTGTCTTTGCCAAGCCTGTTTACGCCAGTTTTATTTGTTATCTTTATTAATTCAGATAAGCCAATCATAATGATAATATCAGTTGAGAGCTTACTGTGTGCCAAGCATAGCAAAACTCACTTAACGCTCTTAACAATTCAATCATTAAAATACTATTATTTTACTAATAGTAAAATATACTAATAGAGGGATAATTTAGGAGTTTGGGATTAGCAGATACAAACTGCTGTATATAAAATAAACAACTGTATAACACAGGGAACTATACTCAATGTCTTGTAGTAACCTATAATGAAAAAGAATATAAAAAGAATATATATATGTATAACTGAATCACTGTGCTGTACACCAGAATCTAGCACATTGTAAATCAAGTATACTTCAATTTTTTTTTAATGTAAAAGATTAACATCAAAGAGATGACATGTCATGTTGATAGTATGTATCCTTGGTGTGATGTGATGAGACTATCTCTTTACCTCTGTGGTTTTCTTTCCCCAAAACCATAATTCAAGTCTAATTATGAGAAAAAGATCAGACAAGTCAAAATTGAGGGATATTCCCCCAAATACCTGATCACTACTCTTCAAAACTGTTAAGTCATAAAAAAACAAGTTGAAAGTCTGAGAAACTGCCACAGCCTACAGGAGCCTAAGAAAATATGCTGACCAAATGTAAGGTGGTAACTTGGATGGGATCCTGGAACAGAAAAAGAACATTTGGTATAAACAAATACAATTGGAAAAATGTACGGACTTGGGTAAATAATAATATATCAATATTGGTTTGAGTATTGTGAAAAATGTACCATAATAATGTGAGATGTTAATAAGAGCAGACACTTGAGTATGGGCATACTGGAACCCTCTGTACTATCCTCAAAATTGTTCTGTAAATCTAAAACTATTCTAAAATTAAAAGTTTATTTAAAAAATACTATTATTACTTCAATTTTTTTCAGAAATAGCACAGATAGATTCAGCCCAAATTCCAGTTTAGAACCCAAGCGGTCTGGTTTTGAGTTTTCTCACTTAAACATCAGGGAGAAAGGAGTCAAAATAGTTGGCCTGTGATGCATTTTTCTTTCAGTTACTGTGGGTGGAAGTGTGTTCCTAGAGGAAAGATAATAAAGCAAAACTCTGGACTTTCAGGTAAACACTCTCCAGACTGTCCCCGACTTATAATGTTTCCAACTACAATTTTTCAGCTTTACAAGTGATATGTATTCATTAGAAACCTTATTTTGAATTTTGAAGTTTGATCTTTTCCAGGACTAGCGATATGCAGGAGAATACTCTCCAGCGATGCTGGGCAGTGGCAGCCAACACAGCTCCCAGTCAGCCACGCGATCACAAGGGGAAACAACGAATCCACTCGCAATCATTCTGTACCCAGACTTCCATTGTTTTTCACTTTCAGTACAGTGTTCACTAAATCACAGGAGCTATTCAACACTTTGTTATTAAATAGGCTTTGTGGTGGATGATTTTGCCCAACAGTAGGCTAATGTGTTCTGAGCACATTGAAGGTAGGTGAGGCTAAGCTTGGATGCTTGGTAGGTTAGGAGTATTAAATGCATCTTCCACTTACGATATTTTCAACTTACAATGGGTCTATCAGGACGTAACCCCATCATAAGTGGAGGAAGATAATATTTTTATGGAGGAAAATCCCTGTGGATGGACCACTTTGAGCAAGATGTCCATGCATTACAATTGCTTGCCTGTGTAAACTATTTACATTTGTGAAGCATGCTGCTGGGGAGATGTCACATAGGCATCTGACTCAAGACCATCACATGGAGTTGGTTTGTATCGACGCCCCCTGCTATGTGACCTCTATTTTACTTCTCAGCAGCTTCCTGCTATTTATCTTAGTCTTCTTCCTGTTCAGTTTAACAGTTTAGGAAACACTGTACTTCGCCATACACTGTACCTTCCCACACTGCTGCCTCCTCAAACCTCGACTGCCTTCACAGTCCTGACGTCCAATGCTTATGTCTCAGGTCTGTGAGATTTCTAAACTCTCTGCTGGTTTCTCCCATGCCATACCAAGAGTTGGAAGATGCTCCAGGGTAACAATCAGTGGAAAATTGCCTCACTTAACTGCATTTGTCTTCTAGCCGGGATTTTGGCCCTAGAATACGGTTCCCTTGAGGTGCCTTCCTGACTCTCCCATGCATTCAACAGACTTACATTTTATCTGGTTTTTCAGTGGTTCTTAGCAAGAACACTGGTGTACTCCAAACTATCCCACTGTATCCAGAAGTTGAACTTCTATGTTTCAATTTTGAAAAGAAAAGAAATGCCTTATAACTACTGTGATATTTCTATACTCATTATAAGTTCCATACATGCAAAGATATTTAAATTTCAGTGTCAGATATTTGTTGGTAAAGGGGTGTTATTCGTGTTTTGAAAAACTGATGTTACTTTATTGTCCCCAAAAGTAGATAATTACTGTAAGAAGTCCAAAATTGGTGGGGCTAAAAGGGACTTGGAAAATTGAATAAAATCTTCTATTTTCAAGGTAAGGAATTAGGGCCCCCAAAAGAAATATAGCTGTAGGAAGGACTAGAACTTTTCTTTTACTTCTCTAGTTTTTACTTTGTTTCTCTCTCTTCATATCTTATGACTTAAAACATTTGAAAAAAATATTTCATGTGGATAATAGCTTGTGATACAGCTTAGAAAAAAGGGAAGAAATACAAGTGCAAGTTCCCCACACTTCTTGGCTGTTGTCCACATGCTGTTATCAAAGCAGTTTTTTGCTGGTCAAGCAGAGCTGCCACTGAGCCCACCAGCCCAGAGACAGCTGCTTAAACAAGAGAGCAGGTTAGGGGAAATTAAAGGTGCTGAAGCAGGCCTGCGTTCTGCAGCTCTTGAAAGCGGCAGCAAGAGGAGGGCTCCGTTCCATTAAAAAAACACATTGTCAAATGCACTGAGGAGGCTGGGTCTACCAAGCCCACTAGACTCAGGGATACTGACCAAGCATTCAGGATCAAAGAAACTGAAAAGAAAAGCATTATCTTCATTTTTTTCTCTCTCATCTCCTACATCTAATCCACCTGCTATCCCCATTGATTTAACTCCAAAATATATGTCAAAGTCATCACTTTTCCCTAATCCCACAACTGCCACCCCAGGTCTAGCTTCCTTTATCTTATGCTTGCACTACTGCAGTAGCCACCTTCATGGCCTTCCTACTTCCCGTCCTGTTCTCCTTTAAACTATTCTTCTCCCACAAGTGGTCACTTTACAATTTTTTGTATGTAACTATGGTCATGCCACATCCTGGCTTAAAACCTTCAAAGGTTTCCCTTTGCACATATATTCCAAAATCACACCTGGGCTCATTCAGTTCTTTCCATTCTCATCTCCTGCCACCTTCCCTCCAGCTCACCGTATACCTTCCCTAGCTGCCTCCTCACTGTGCCATCTCATACCAAACTCTTTTCTGCTACAGGGCACTTTCTAATGATAAGCGTCCTTTTGCCCCAGTTCATTCATTTGCAGGTCTGGCTCTGAATCCCAGCGGTCTTAGCTTAACCATCAATTTCTCAGACATGCCATCCTGACCTTCATAGTTGGCCCCTCCCTTGGTCTCTATCATTGACTTGGCTTGTTATTTTCATAACCTGTTTCACAGTTTTATTCATTTCCTTCCTTTTCTGTCTGAGCCATTCAATCATGTGCTCCATGAGAGCAATGTCATTTCCATTTTATCTCGGCCTGTGTAACCAGCACCTGATGGGATTGCCTGGCAGACTCTAAGAACTTAGTAAAAGAATGCATATATGGATAAATAAATTCATGAATATACAGAGAATACGTTCTTCATTTCCTGAGTTAAACGGACTGGGTAGAAGTTTTCTTCCAGAAATACTGTTCAAGGTGGAAGCAACCCAAGTGTCCATCAATGGATGGGTGGATGAACAAAATGTGGTGTATGCATGCAATGCAATACTATTCAGCCTTAAAAAGAAATGTTACAATATAGACGAACCTTGAGGAAATTATACTAAAGGAAATAAGCCAGTAAGAAAAAGACAAATACTGTATGATTCCACTTATATGAGGTCCCTGGAGTAGTCAAATTCCTAGGGACAGAAAGTAGACGGTGGTTTCTAGGGACTGTGGGGTGGTAATGGTGAGTTAGTATTTAATGGAGACAGAGTTTCAGTTTTACAAGATGAAAAGGTTCTGGAGATGGATGGTGGTGATGGTCGTAAAACAGTGTGAATGTACTTAACATTACTGAACTCTACATTTAAAAATTTTATGTTATATATATTTTACTATAATTAAAAATAAGGGACTTCCCTGGTGGCGCAGTGGTTGAGAGTCTGCCTGCCAATGCAGGGGGACACAGGTTCGGGTCCTGGTCTGGGAAGATCACACATGCCGCAGAGCGGCTAGGCCCGTGAGCCACAATTACTGAGCCTGCGCGTCTGGAGCCTGTGCTCCGCAACAAGAGAGGCTGTGATAGTGAGAGGCCCGCGCACCGCGATGAAGAGTGGCCCCCGCTTGCCGCAACTAGAGAAAGCCCTCGCACAGAAACGAAGACCCAACACAACCATAAATAAATAAATAAATAAATAAATAAAAATTGTATTAAAAATAAATAAATAAATAAATAAATAAAAGTTTTTAAAGTACTGAATGGGATAGGAAGATACATTCTATATATGATATGTTTGTACAAACAAAGATAAAAACATTGATCTCATTTCCTGGAGAGGAGTAAGGGAAATCTTCCACTATTTTTATAGCTGTCTATATTGTCAGACTGATTATGATTTTTTTACATTACTTTTATAGTAAGGAAAAATTTCAGAAAGAGTTTTAAAAATAAGCAGCAATTTGACCTAAATCCTTCCGTAAAGCTCTCTGTGAATGAGGAGAGCAGACAAATCTTCAGGGAAATCTGACAGGGCTTACATGAAGCGCTGGGTACCTCTTCCTGACACTGTTATAGGATCATATACATACGGTTCTTGTTGTTTTAAAAAAGTCCTCAGTGTGGGGGGGAGTGAGAGGAGGGATAAATTAGGAGTTTGGGATTAACATATACACACTACTATATATAAAATAGATAACCAACAAGGACCTACTGTATAGCACAGTGAACTATACTCAACATTTTTTAATAACCTATTGTATAATGGAAAAAATCTGAAAAAGAATAGATATAGATATATATGTATAAATGAATGCTGTACACCTGAATGTGACATGATGTTGTAAATCAACTATACTTCAATTTTTTAAAGAAGTATTATATTTGTATCCCCCCACAAACAAAGTCCTCGCTGAAGCCACAGATCCCACGAGTAGGTGGGAGAGCCACAGAAGGAGTGAAAATGTAGGAGTTTAAACACGTTCCTTTAACCCCCTCACCAACAGAACTCCTCAAAACTAATTTTTCATAACGGGAGCATCTCACAACTGTAAATGAGATTCCTTGGCTGAAAAATGCCTATTTTGACCATATATTACAAGAGACCCTCTAGTAAAGAAGAGAGACCACTCATCCCTGTAGGAAGAAGCACCTGCACAAGACCATTGGATGTCAGTCCCCATTCTGAAAAGTCACGCTGAGCAGGAATTTTGGCTGCAGACTATTTTTGCCCCATTTCCTAATTAGAACCCAATGCCCACGAAAGATGCACAGACGCCACTCCACCAAATGAATGAATCTCATACCTCCAGAGAGCAATGTTACCTCAAATGCAGAGGCTCTGGAACAAATGGACAGCGGGATTTTTCAGCCTGCCAGATGAGTTTATAAGTGTATTTCCTTGACCAGCAGTTGGCAAATGCACATCCCACACTACCGTTTCAAAGGCAGTTTCAGGATGGGTGGATTCTCCTGTTAAACCACTAGATGCAATCTGCATACAGGCTGCTGCCTGCCTGCACGTAGCTCCAACGTAGAGACGACAGCTGTGGGTCTGCCTGAGGCAGCACTCACCTCGTGATTAGGGAGAAAGATTCCCAAACTGGCAGGCGTCCATCTCGTTTACCAGAGGGTGTCACTTTTGATAGTGTGTGGGGTGGCAGTGGGGCTCTGAATTAACCAGGGACAAGAGGTATAAACTGGGACACTACAGGGCAAAGTGGCCTATATGGTCATTTTTATGTATGGGGTTGCATCATTTTCCACATGAAAGAGAGAGAGACAGAGAGAGAGAGAGAGAATGAGAGAGAAAGCTAAAGTAACATAAGCTGAAGTAAGTAGCTTGTTCTACCAAACCACATGTACCAAGTAAGGATGCTAGGGAAAGGGTGTGCTTCTGTACGGACAATTATTAAGATCTTCTAAGAAATCTAGTAGTAGAAAATAATTACTGTCTACCATAAGAAATGTGGTAGAAGAGAAAATAAATTAAATGAGAGCTTTAGATCCATGCAGTACACATGAAGTACAGATTTGGTGGAAACAATTTGTTTTGAAAATGGCAAAAGAACAATTTGTAAAAATTAGGCAAATAAAAGCAATTTGGAGTCTGAACTTTGAATTAGCAATTGTTTTATATAATTAGGTAAAATTAGAAATTTTAAGTAATTTTTTTATTCACAGATTTTTAGGTCCTCAGGCATCTGTTCATTCTTGTATCAATATTGAGAATTTGATTTTTTCAAGAAATGTGTTTGATTCTGTCCATTTTCAAGATAGATTGTATTTTATTTACTTTTTCTACAAAGTTTTTATTTATGAAATTTAAAATATAATAATAATAATGAGTACAATTTTTTTCCAGTTTTATGGAGATATAATTAACATAAAGTATTGTGTTAGTTTAAGGTGTACAAACTAACAATTTGATATATGTATATATTGCAAAATGATTACCACAATAAGTTTAGTTTACATGCAGTATCTCACATACTTAAATTTCTTTCTTGTGATGAGAAATTTTAAGATCTACTGTCTTAACAATTTTCAAATATACAATACAATATCGTTAACTATAGTCATCGTACTGTATGTTACATGCCCAGAACTTATTTATCTATTAATAAATAATGATGGAAGTTTGTATCTTTTGACTACCTTCACCCATTTCCCCCATCCTCCACACCCTGCATCTGGTAACCACCAATCCGTTCTCTGTTTCTAAGAGTTCATTCTTTTTCGATTCCACATATAAGTGAGATCATACAGTTTTTCAGTATTTGTCTTTCTCTGTCTGGTTTATTTTATTAAACACAATGCCCTCCAGGTTCACACGTGGCAGGATTTCCTTTTTTCTCATAGCTAAATAATGTTCTATTGTATACACATGCCACATTTTCTTTACCCATTCATCCACGGATGGACACTTAAGTTGTTTCCATGTCTTGGCTATTGTGAATAATGCTACAATTAACATGGAGGTGCTGATATCTCTTTGAGATAGTGATTTTGTTTCCTTTGTATAAATACCCAGAAGTAGAATTGTTGGATCTTATGGTAGTTGTATCTTTAATTTTTTGAGGACCCTCCCATACTGTTTTCCACAGTGGCCACCCCAATTTACTTTCCCACCAACAGTGAAAAAGGATTCCCTTTTTTCCACCTCCTTGCCAACACTTGTTATCTCTTGTCTTTTTGATGATAGCCATTCTAACAGATGTGAGGTAATATCTCAATGTGGTTTTGATTTACATTTCTCTGATGATCAGTGATGTTGAGCATCTTTTCCTTTACCTGTTGGCCATTTGTAAGTCTTCTTTGGAAAAATGTTTATTCAGTACTTCTGACCACTTTTAAATTGGATTATTTTTATTTTGGTATTGAGTTTTATGAATTCTTTATACATTTTGGATATTAACCTCTTATCAAATAGATGGTTTGGAAATATTTTCTCCAATTTCAAAGGTTGCCTTTTCATTTTGTTGATTTTTTTTTCCTGTCAGATGCTTTTTAGTTTCATGCATCTCACTTGTTCATTTTGTTGCCTTTGTTTTTGGTGTCAAGTCCAAAAAAATCATTGCCAAGATTGGATGTCAAGGAGCTCACCCCACTATATTTTCTTCTTGGAGTTCTATGGTTTCAGTTTTATGATTTCAAGTTTATTTTTGTATAAGGTATAAGATAGGGGTCTGGTTTTATTCTTCTGCTTGTGGCTGTCCAGTCTTCCAAGCATGAGTTATTAAAGAGACTGTCCTTTTCCCATTATATATCTTTAGCTCCTTTGTCAAAAATTAATTGACCATATAAGCAAGGATATTTTTTCTGGGCTCTATTTTGTTCCATTGATCTATGTGTCTGTTTTTATGTCACTGGCATACTGTTTTGATTACTATAGTTTTGTAATATAGCTTGAAATCAGGAAATGTGGTGTCTCCAGCTTTGTTCTTTCTCAAGATTGCTTTTGCAATTCTGAATCTTCTGTGGTTTCCTACAAATTTTAAGATTATTTTTCATATTTCTGTGAAAAATGTCACTAGTATTTTGATAGGGGTTGTATTCAATCTGTAGATTGCTTTGGTTAGTATGGACACCTTATCAATATTAAGTCTTCCAACCCATGACCATGAATATCTGCTCCAATCTTTGGTATTTCCTACATTCTACTAACATTGGGCTTAGTTTGTTCTTTTTCTAGTTCCTTGAGTTATGACTGGTTTATTTGAGGTCTTTCATTTTTCTTAATGTAGGTGTTTATTCCTATGCAATTCTTTCATATAACTGCCTTTGCTGCATCACTTAGGTTATGGTATGTTGTATTTCTATTTTTATTCACGTGATTTTTTTTTTTAATTTCTCTTCTGGTTTCTTCTTTGATCCATTGGTTATTCAATAGCTTGTTGTTTAATCTCTACATATTTGTAAACTTTCTGGTCTTCTTCAATTGAATTTTAGTTTTATAGCATTGTGGTCAGAAAGGATGCCTGATATGATTTCAGTTTTCTTAAATTTATAAAGACTTGTTTTGTGGCCTAACATATATTCTATTCTGGAGAATTTTGAATATGCCCTTGCTAATAATGTGTATTTTGCTGGTATTGGATGGAATGTTCTGTAAAAGTTAAGTCCATCTGGTCTAACATGTAGTTTAACTCCAATGTCTATTGATTTTCTGTCTGGATGATCTATCTAATCTTGAAAATGTTGTATTGAAGTCTCCTAATATTATTGTATTGCTATCTATTTCTCCTTTCAGGTCTGTTAATATTTGTTTTATATATTGAGGTGCTCTTATGGTAGATGCCTATATATTTACAAATATTATATCATTTTGTTGAACTGACCCCTTTATCATCAATGCAATGACCTTTTCTGTCTCTTATTAAAGTCCTTGGTATAAAGTCTATTTTGTCTGATATAAGTATATAAATAAGGCAGGCAAGCTATGCCTGCCTTCCTCAGGTTTCCATTTGCATGGAATATCTTTTCCATCCCTTCAATTTCTGCCTGTGTGGTCTTAAAGCTTAAATGAGTCTCTTGTAGGCAGCATATAGTTGGGCCTTGGTTTTTTTGTTCATTCAACCACCCTATGTCTTTTGATTAGAGAATATAGTCCATTACATTTAAAATAATTATTGAGAAGTATGGACTTACTATTGATATTTGTTCATTGTTTTATGGCTGCTTTGTAATTCCTTTGTTCCTTTCTTCTGTTTGTCTCTTCCTTTATGATTTAATGATTTTCTGTAGTGGTTATGTTAGATAACTTTATCTTTTGTGTAGCTACTGTGTGTTTTTTCTTGTGGTTACCACAAGGTTTATATAAAACATCTTAGAGTTAATAATAGTCTATTTTAAGCTGACAACAATTTAAGTTCAAACACATACTAAAGGCATCCATTTTTACTCTCTCCCAACATGTTTTACATTTTTGATGTTACTATTTACATCTTTTTAATTTGTATATCCATTAATAAATTATTGTAGTTATATTTATTTTTATTAATTTTATCTTTTAACCTTCCTACTATACTTATAAGTGATTTACCCACCACCATTCTGAATTTAACTATATATTTACCTTTATCAGTGAGATTTATACTTTCATGCGTTTTCCTGTTACTAATTGGCATGCTTTTATTACAGCTGGATTAAATCCCTTTAACATTTCTTGTAAGGCCAGTCCTGTGGTGATCAACTTTTTCTGCTTTTGTTTGTCTGGAAAATTCTTATCTCTCCTCCAATTCTGAAGAACAACTTTTCTGGGTAGAGTATTCTTGGTCAGCATTTTTTTTTCCTCTTTCAGCACTTTGAATATATCATGCCACTCCCTTCTGGCCTGCAAAGTTCTGCTGAAAAATCTTCTGATTGTCTTATGGCGTTCCCTCATATGCAATAAGTTGTTTTTCTTTGCTGTTTTTAAGGTTCTCTCCTTGTCTTTAACTATTGACTATGTGCTTCCTAGATCTGGATGTCTGTTTCTTTCCCAAAGTTAAGGAAATTTTCAGCCTCTATTTCTTTAAATAAACTTTCTGCCTCTCTCTCTCTCTCTCTTCTTCTGAGATCCCTATAATGAATACATTGGTGTAGTCAATGGTGTCCCTTAAGTCCCTTAAGCTATCTTCATTCTTGAATTATTTTTTTTCTTTTTGCTCCCATGATTGGATGAATTCCATTGCCTTGTCTTTGAGTTTGTTGATTGTTTCTTCTGCATGATTTAGTCTGCCATTGAATCTCTCTAATTGAATTTTTCAGTTCAGCTACTGTATTATTCAGCTCTGTGATTTGTGTTTGATACTTTCTTATATTTTCTATTTTTTTGTTGAAATTCTTATTTTGTTCATGCATTGGTCTTCTGACCTCAGTAAACATCTTTAAGACCATTATTTTGGGCTCTTTATCAGATAAATCACTTATCTCTATTTCATTAAGGTCTATTTCTGGAGTTTTTCTTGTTCTTTTGTTTGAAACATATTTCTCTGTTTCTTCTTTTGCCTTTATTCTCTGTATTGGCTTCTGTGCATTAGCTAAAATAGCTACCTCTGTTAGTCTAGATGGAGCTACCTTGTGTAGAAGATTAATCTTATCATTCATCCCAGTCCTCCTCTTGGTTGTCGCAAACCTTTGTGATTGCCCAAGTAGCAATCTCTTTTTTTCATTGGCTCCCAGTAGTTGAGAGTGTGCTCCTTTTCAATGAGTTTTGTTTTGTTTTTTTCCCCTCATTTTCCTATTGTGTAGGAGTTGCTCAACTAGTTTCTGGATTTCTTTCAGAGGAAATTGTTTCATGTGTAACTGTAGATTTGATACCAGAGGAGGTGAGTTCAGGAGTTTCCTATGTTGCCTTTGTGAAAATTAATAAACAGAAACCTCATTTAAAATGGAGTTGGGAGGTCAGAAGGAGGAGCTCTCATGCCCTACCACTTCATATCAACTGCAGACCCAATAAAAAGATGAACCTTATATCTCCAACAGAAAGGAGGTTACTGCTTTACTACCCAGCAGAAGGAAGGAAGGTAAGTTTTCTCCTTGCCTGGCAACAGCCCAGCCAATGCGACACTGTCACAACTCAGACAAGGAAAAGCCACTATACTTCAAGCTCCCAGTTTCCTCCAATGGACTCTCTCATTACAACAGCCACTCACAATTCCCCAATCTCCTCTATAAATGAACGTTCCTCTCCTTCATTCTCAAAACTTGCCTAGGATTTGTCATTGATTGCATATCCTATATTGCAATTCTTTACTGTTCCCAAATAAACCCATTTTGCTGATAAAATAAACTAGCTGTTCTATTGTTTTAGGTCAACATCATCTTGGACTGGAAACCTGATTGTATTTTAAAAACCTCCATCAGTAGTTATATTTGCTTTTCCTTTCTACTATTGTTTGTTTGTGACTTTCCCCTTTATAAATCCCGTCTTGCTAGAGTTTGGCCCAGTGAGGTTTTCAGCAATAATCTTTAATATTTCCCTCCTCCTACTTTTCCTAGATTTGCTCATTTGTTCTTTTTCTGATTTTCTCAGTTAAATCTTGGCCTGGTAATTTTCCACCTATTTTTGCTATGCATCTCTTATAAATACATAACTTTATTTGCACCCCATATGCTCTGACATAGTAGCATTTTCAGTGTTATTCAGTTCTAACATTTTGCTCTCTTCAGTTATTGCATTGCATTTCTAGTTTTATTTTAATAAAATCTATATCTGAGAATGTAGACTTAATGATGTCAAATTTTGGTATCTGTGGAGACTTCCGCTTGTTTCCTGTGTGCTTGAAGGAAGACATATTCTTTAAGAGTTCAGCCTATCATTCTTACTTAGTCCTAGCCTTTTCCTTTGGCATTGTGCTATTTTCCCACTCAGATGCCTCATCAGAACCAAGAATTTATGTGATATCCCTGGCCCACTGGGCAGAGGTTTTCACTTCCCATCACTGAGATGCCAGCCATCCATTGCCCTTTGTTTAGGGGGATGCATCTCCCCTTACTAGACAAGGTGGTTCTCTCTCCCTCCTTGAAGTCTTTGCTCACATGGACCCATACCCAACTCTGTATCCTAGAGCATCTGCTCTAGTTTTCCACTCTAGCTCTGAGTTCCCTTTCTACTTCTAGAACTAGGATCTTAAACATGTTTTTTAAAGCCTTACATTTTACCCACCTCTTGATACATTTACAATGGGAAGAAAGAAAGCCCATGTGAGTTCCACATGCCCTATTCTCCTGGAAACCAAAGTCCTAATGATCAACTTCCTCTGCCTGTCTGCTTGAGATTTCAATGAGCTTGATAATATCTCCTTACTGGGAACAGAATTTCCAAATTATTGATGTTTTTGATAGATGAAGAGAAAAGAAACAATCATAATGTATGTGTGTGTGTGCTTGTGTGTATGAGAGAGAGACACTAAATCTCAATATGTGTCTAGAGAGAAGGAACACTGGAGACATAGAGTAATGGGGCTTAATTCTGTATCCCTCTCTCTTTTTTAAACAGTTTTATTGATACATAATTGACATACCATAAAGTTTACCCATTTAAAATATACGGTTCAAAGAGTTTTAGTATATTTACAAAGCTATACAACAATTGCCACACTCTAATTTTAGAACATTTTCATCATCCCCAAAAGAAACCTTGTACCCATTAGGAGTCCTTCCCTCTAATTCCCTACTTGTGCCCACCTCTCAGCCCCTGACAACCACTAATCCACTTTCTGTCTCTATAAATTTGCCTAGTCTTGACAACCATATAAATGGAATCATACAATAAGTGACTTTGGGGACTGGCTTTCTGGCTATAATAAATAATGTTTCTATTAATATTCATTCACAGCCTCTTGTGTGAATGTATGTTTTCATTTCTCTTGCATATACATTTAGAAGTGGAATTGCTGGGTCATATAGTAGCTGTTTAACATCTGAAGGGTCTGCCACACTGGTAGACTCATACACTGCTGGTGGGAATATAAAAGGATGCAGCTGCTTTAGAAAACAGTCTGGTAATTTCTCAAATGATTAAACACAAAGTTACTACAAGACCCAGCAATTCCACTCCTCTGTCTATACCCAAGAGAAATGAAAACATATGTCCACACAAAAACGTGTACATTAATTTTTATAGCAGCATTATTCATAATAGCTGAAAAGTGCAAACAACTCAAATACCCATTAGCTGATGAATAGATAAATAAAATGTGTTATATCCACACAACAGATTATTACTTGGCATAAAAAGAAATGAAGTACTGATGTATAAGGACAAATCTTGAAAACATTACGCTAAGTGAAAGAAGCCACACACGAAGGACCACATATTGTGTGATTCCACTTATGTGAAATCTCCAAAATTGGCAAATATATAGAGACAGAAAGTAGATTAATAATTGCCTATGACTGGGCAGGGGTTGTAAATGAGGGGTGAGGACTGAGGGGAACAGGGTTTCATTTTGAGTTAATGTAAATGTCCTAAAATTAATTGCAATGATGGATGCCCAGCTCTGAGTATACTAAAAGCCATTGAATTGCACACTTTAAATAGGTGAATTTATGATGTGTGAATTATATCTCAAAACCACAGTTAAAAATAAAGAACTTTGCCATTAAGTACACTAAGTCCTGAGTGCTGTTACCCTTCTGTGGATAAACTGGTCTGGGTGGGACATCCTTTCTTCCTCTTCCTTCTCTCACACAGGTAAACAGAATTTGCTTGCTTTACCCCCCGCTTTTTTCCAGTATTTACTTGCCTTGCTGGCTAACTATGAAGATAAATCCAGTTTATCCTGCAGGAAAGAAAAATTGACTCTAACCAAGGCCAAGTTAAAGAAAACAAATCTATGTGTAACTGAACCCCTCTCAGCAATTGGTAACAGTCTTGCTCTAACAGGGGGCCTGCCTTGATTTCCCCGCACAGTGAAGTGTGACAGTGTGTGCCTATGTGTGCCCTTGAAACATGTGGCTTCTTCTTGGTGCCCTGGTGGAAACTGGTGCAGATGAAATGGCCTGAAAGTGCCCCAACTACCTAATCTGGCAGATTCACACTGGGGGCGGGGAGGTGAGCTGGGGTCCACTCACTGCTGATGGCTCAGGTATCAAGTACCTGTCATCCTTTGGCATGAAGGAATGAAAGACGAATGGAAGAGTTGATAGAGGGAAATGGATGGCCAGGGTCACCCAGGTTCTCTGCTAACTCCTACAACAAACAATCATGGGCCGCAGACCCCTCTTTCCAGCCTCTAACTTTTCTGAAGAAGAAACTGAGGCCCTGAGAGTTGACCTGAGGTACTGGACACGCTTTTCACTTAGCTCTGTATCCCAAAGAGTGGTGGCAAAGGCCAGCTCTGAAATGCTAGCGAGGTTACCAGGCATTCCTTTTTAACTCTGAACATGAGTGTAAGGCTATCTCTTTTTTTCACCATTTCCAGGGGAATGATCATTTTACACTAAGTAGCTCTGCAAAATTATGAAATCTGAAATGATTGAGGGTAGCTAGGCCAGATCAACAATAATCTTTTAAACAACTTTATTGAAATATAATTTACATACCATACAATATATCCATTTAAAGTGTAAAATTCAGTGGTTTGGGGTGCATTAAATTATTGTTATTTTTCACATTGTGAGAACATAAAATTTGCCATTTTGACCATTTTAAGTGTACAATTCAGCAGAATTAATTACATTCACAGTGTTGTGCAAACATCACCACTATCCATTTCCAAACTTTTTCATCACCCCAAACAGTAAGTCTGTAACCATTAAGCAATAATTCCCCATTCCCTCCTCTTCCCAAGTCCTAGTAACCTATAATCTATTTTCTGTCACTATGAGTTTGCTTATTCTAGATATTCCATATAAGTAGAATAATATATTATTTTTTCTTTTCTGTCTGGCTTACTTCACTTAACATTATGTCTTCAAGATTCATCCATGTTGTCGAATATATCAGAACTTCATTCTTTTTATGACAGAATCATATTCCATGGTATGTATAGAGCACATTTTGTTTATCCCTCATCCAACCACATATACTTGGGTTGTCTCCTCCATTTTGGGCTATTATAAATAGTGCTGCAATGGTCATTGGTATACAAGTATCTGTTTAAGTCCCTGCTTTTAATTCCTTTGTGTATATTCTTAAAAGTGGCATTTATGCATGATATGGTAATTCTATGTTTAACTTTTGAGGAACTGCCAAATTGTTTTCCTAGCAGCTACATTATTTTACAATCCCACAAGCAGTGAACCTTCATAGCCATCATAGTAGGTGTGAAATTGTTTCTCACTGTGATTTGATTTGAATTTCCTCTATGTCTAATGATGTTGAGTGTTTTTTCATGTACTTATTTGCTATTCATATATCTTCTTTGGAAAAATGCCTGTTTGCATCCTTTGTCATTTTTTAATTGGGTTGTTTGTCTTTTTGCTGTTGAGTTTTAGAAGATCTTTGTAAATTCTAGATGGTAATCCCTTATTAGTTATACGATTTCCAAATATTTTCCTATCCTATGGGTTATCTTTTAACTTTCTTGATAATGTTCTTTGATGCACAAAAGTTTTTAATTTTGATGAAGTCCAGTTTATTTTTTTTCTTTTGTTGCTTATGCTTTTGGCATCCTATCTAAGAATCTATTGCTAAATCCAAGGTCATGAAGATTTATCCCTATGTTTTCTTCTAAGAATTTTATGATTTTTGTTCATATTTAGGACACTGATCCATTGTTAGTGAATTTTTGTACATGGTGTGAGGTAGGGGTCCAACTCCATTCTTTTACATGTGTATATGCAGTTGTCTCAGCACAATCTTTTTTTTTTTAACATCTTTATTGAAGTATAATTGCTTTACAATGGGTGTTAGTTTCTGCTTTATAACAAAGTGAATTGGCTATACACATACATATATCCCCATATCTCCTCCCTCTTGTGTCTCCCTCCCACCCTCTCTATCCCACACCTCTAAGTGGTCACAAAGCACCGAGCTGATCTCTCTGTGATATGTGGCTGCTTCCCACCATCTTTTGAAGAGAATACTGTTTTCCCCTTGAATGGACTTGGTACCCTTTTTGAAAATTAATTGACCATAGTTGTGTCTGTTTACTTCTGAACCCACAATTCTATTCCATTGGTTTCTATGTCTCTCTTCATGCCAGTACCACAATATTTTTATTACTATACCTTTGCACTAAATTTTGAAATCTTGAAATGTGAGTCCTCCAACTTTGTTTTTTCTTTTTAAGATTGTTTTGGCTATCCAGGGACCACTTGTCATTCCATATTAATTTTAGGATCAGCTTTTCCACTTCTGCAAAAAGGGCCATTGGAACTTTGAGGAGGATTGCATTGAGTCTGTAGATAGTATTGACATCTTAACAATATTGAGTCTTCCTATCCATTAGCGTGGAATGTCTTTACATCTGTTTAGGTCTTCTTTAGCTTCTAACAATTATTTTTAAACACATTCTGTGCATTTTGAAATCAGAACATTTTCTCTAATATAGAATTTGAAGCCATTGTTTGTCTCAATTATTTTTTGTTTCTGTTTTTTAAGCTTCTTATTTTAGATCAGTAGTCAGTAATCATTAAAGAGTAGAGTATTGAAGTGTTAACTGAAGATAGTTTTTCTGGCATTGGAAGAGGATTAATTAGACAAACAATGAGCCTAAAAACAAGTTCTCCCATCATTAAAATCAGCAGCCCTAAGCAAAAGCCAATATGGAAAAGATTTTTTAAAACTTAGACTATGTGAAAAAATTAAATTCTGTGTAGAGAAACAAAGTTTTGAAAAATGATGATCTGGAAAGAAATATCTGTCATATTTGACAAGTGACTAATTCTTTTCCAAGGGGCTTACATGGATCCCTATGACAAAGATGAACCGTCATACAGAAAATTGAGCAGAAGCATTTTGCAAACAAGATGTAAAACTGGGTAATAAACAAATGAGAGATTGTAAACCTCATTCATGATTTAATACAAGCACATCTTAACCACAAAGTACCTTGTTTTAACTATCAGATGGGCCTTGATTAAAAATTTGAATAACACCCAATATGTGGGTGAGGCTGTAGGGAATTAAGCAGACTCATAACCTGAATATGGGGATATAAATTAGTGTGATTCTTTGGAAGGTGATTTGGCAATATCCATTAAAGTTTTAAAACAAAATCTCCTCTGACTCAGCAATTTCCCTGTTAGGAATTTTTCCTACAAGTATGGTCACAAAAATTATGACTAGATAGATGTGGAAGGATAGTCTTTTCATTATTGTCTGTAAGAGCAAAAATAAAGCAAAGCAGAGAAACAACCTAAATAGCCATCAATCAGGAATCATTAACAGTTATGCTATCCATTCCAGAAAACATTCCACATTTTTATATGATAACAATTAAGCCATTTATCAACATATTTATTGAACACTTTGGTCAATCTTTATATGGGAATGTAATAGATGGAGATGAATGATATATTTAGTGAAAAAAAGCAAGGGCCTAGGGTGTGTGAATAATGGTATAAAATGATTCCATGTGTACAGATTTTAAAGGCATCTACACACAGCCATGTGCATAGCATTCTTCTGGAAGTTTTCATAGGAGACTGCCTAATAGTGGCCCCCTCCAAGTGGAGGGCTTAAAACTGAGGGTGGAGGGAAGTGCATGAGGGAAACATACACACTTTGTTTCGTTTCCTTCCATACACTCTGGAGTTTCACCATATTCACTTATGATACTTTTACGAAGCAAAACTTTGTTTTGAAAAGTCAGAAATCTAGCTTAAAATGAATACTTTTTAAACTTTTTGCCAAATAAATAGACCTTTGGGTTAATTAGCTCACTTCTTTATATGCAAAATGTCCTAAAATAATTAAGCCCTTTTAGTATGAATTATTTCAATTATTAAAAGACACATACATGCCTGCATACACACACACATCCCTTTATTGTTTTCTGGTTGTGTTTGATCTGTGGCAAGAAAGAGGTCACGTGTGTGTGTGTGTGTGTGTGCGCGCACGTGTCGCTGTGCTTATAGCTGGGGATGACCAGGGGTCAAGTCAGACCCACTGGGGAGGGGCTTGAGGGACCCAGGTAGGGTTACTAGGATCACTAGCAATCCAGGGACGAGGGCTCCCAGCAGAAAGAGAGTACCAAAAAAAAAAGAAAGAAAGAGAGTACCCAGGGAGGGAGGAGGGTGTCTGGGAACATGCCCCTACTGTCCAGGTTGGCCTGGGGACCCTGGCACAGCTGCCACTGTGCTTACCACTAAAGTTGATCTCTGTGTCATCCCTGGACGTCTGGTGGGGATGCTAGATGCACAGGAAGGCAGTGTAATGGGAGTGTTGTGAGATGATGCATGGCCGGCCATAAAAGATGAGTAAGTTATCTACCAGATCTTTCTTCTGCCAAAACAAAGAAGTGGAGCACAAGAATGGGGGCCTTCGTAGAGGACATCTTACCCAGGGCAGACTCATGGTAAAAGTCCCATATTGGTTTCCAATCCTTTTATTAAAGGAGAAGTCAGACTAGATGGTTTCTAAAGTCCCTTTAAACACTAAGGACAGACAGACACACAGACAACACCTGGAACTTTCTAAGGAGTACAGTGACCATTCTACAGTCAGTGGATGGGTGGAGAAGCGACGACGGAGGATGTCCTGGGCCACCTCTGTTTGTTTGGCAACAACTTGGCCCCAGGGCCCAATGAGAGCCCTGATAGAAGCTACAGAATCCCAGAGCCCACTACTCCAGGAGATCCCAGTATTTCTCACTCTGGTAGTCACCTCACCCAGAGTCCACATGGTACAGAAACTGATTCCCCTGCAGTAAGGGAGTGTATGAGTTTGCTATGGTTGCTGTAACAAAGTACCACAGTCTGGGGAGTGAAACAACAGAGGTATATTCTCTCACAGTTCTGAAGGCTGGAAGATCAAAGTATGGGCAGAGCTGATTCCTCCTGAATCCTCTATCCTTGGCCTGCAGACGGTCATATTCTCCCTATCTTCACGTGGTGTTCCCTCTGTGTGAGTGTCTTTGTGTCTTAATTTCCTCTTTATATAAGGACTTCATATTGGACTAGGGTCCATCCCAATGACCTCATTTTAACTAAATTACCTCTGTAAAGAAACTGTCTCCAGGGCTTCCCTGGTGGCGCAGGGGTTGAGAATCTGCCTGCCAATGCAGGGGACACGGGTTCGAGCCCTGGTCTGGGAAGATCCCACATGCCACGGAGCAACTGGGCCCGTGAGCCACAACTACTGAGCCTGCACGTCTGGAGCCTGTGCTCCGCAACAAGAGAGGCTGTGATAGTGAGAGGCCCGCGCACCATGATGAAGAGTGGCCCCCGCTTGCCGCAACTAGAGAAAGCCCTCACACAGAAACGAAGACCCAACACAGCCATAAATAAATAAATAAATAAATAAATAAATAAACTGTCTCCAAAGAAGGTCACATTCTGAGGTGCTGGGGGTCAGAACTCCCACAAGCCCTTTTATGGAGACAGTTCAACTGTGATGGGGAGACAGATTCATCTAGAAGCAATTAACATTGTAGAATGCATGTTGATAGCACAGAGGAAAGGAGACTTCCTGTAGATTAAATAACCTGCTCATACCCATCCCAGGGATAAAGCCAGGGGTGCGTGGGCCTGAGCTGCTCCATCACTGCAGCTCTGTGGGCCTGAGCCCAGGGACAGGAAGGAGTGAAGCTGACTCAGACAGGGGAGCTATAGGAAGAGGACGGGGACCATGCTAGAACTCAACAAGCCAATGTCTCTGAGTTCCAGCAGCCCCAAGAGCACAGGAGCACAGGTTGCCAGGAGCCCTGCCAGGTGGAATTGATGATTTCAGACTAGCCTGGGTGTCTCAGCCCTTCTCTTCATCTTCAAACTGAAGAGTTGATCTGGATTTTCTCCAACACTCCTTCCAGTCAGGTCTGCTGCATATCTATGAATTGGTGTCATTGTCCCCACAACATGGCTTAACATGTCACCCAATGGAGTAGGCACGGCCATGGGCTTTGACATGGTGCAGCTGGTGCCCCTTTATACCCTATAGGCCCCTCACTGTGAAACCAGCCATTCCAAATACTAGTGAGAAATGTCCCATTTTTAGGCTGCTAATATTTTCAGCAAGAAATTACTGGAAAATGTGAGATGACAAATTTCTTTTACCTTCAGATATCCATGGAGACAGAGCCATTACATCACCCTCTTTTTGTAAACTCCCAGCAGCTGGATAGTGCTGGAAACACAATTAGTCATGAAAGTGAAATTGTATTTCAGCTCAGCTGCTTGGCACTGAACATTTGTTCTTTAAGATATTTTCCCCTTATAATTTCCAATCAAGTTGCCTGTTTTAGAAAAAAAATCAGATCTAGAATGTTATCTAAGGAATACCTTCAGTTAAATCTGTGGTTTAGTCAATTAACTTTAAATGAAATATGACCACAAAGTATTCAAACAGATGCGAGCCAGGTCAGATCCTGGATATGTGAGGTCCTGGTCAAAGCCCACATCCAGTCCTGAGTCTAGACACACAGGCCTGGGGGCTCAGAGCTCAGAGCATGTCCTTTTAGACTTTGACACCTTAACAGCAGTTTTTTGTATTTTAATTAATTTTTATTGGTGTATCGTTGCTTTACCATGTTGTGTTAGTTTCTGCTGTACAGCAAAGTGAATCAGCTATACATATACATATATCCCCTCTTTTTTTGGATTTCCTTCCCATTTAGGTCACCACAGAGCATTGAGTAGAGTCCCCTGTGCTATACAAATACAGTAGGTTCTCAATAGACCTAGAGAATGTCATGAAGAGTGAAGTAAGTCAGAAAGAGAAAAATATCGTATAATATCGCTTATATGTGGAATCTAGAAAAACGATACAGATGAACTTATTTGCAAAGCAGAAATAGAGACACAGACATAGAGAATAAACGTATGGATACCAAGGGGGGGAAGGGGGATGAGATGAACTGGAGATTGGGATTGACATATATATACGACTGTGTATAAAACAGCAGCCTTTCTTAACCTTTGGTAGCCCTGGCCCTTCGAGAATCCAAAGCTTAATGCAAATGTATACATACTCACTTCATATCCTACTTTAGACAGTAAAGGATGTTCTGTTGGAGACAGCGTTACACCCACATGGGCCAAACAAATTGGGAATTCTTGATTTAAAGATGACTTTCACTCCCTCTCCTTCTCCCTCCCTCCTCTCTACCCTCCGTGGGGACCAGTCTCAGTCCAAAGTCAACCAGGGTCCGAGACTGACACTGCTTGCAGTGGCACAAATGTGCCTTTGCCTCGGGATTGCAGAAAACACACAAAAAATTTCCCTGGTCCTTTCTAGAGCCATAGGCAGCCAGCGTTGAGGGACATTGGAGAACTAAAGCAGTCAGGAGTCTGATGCACACACACAGCTTGGTCAAAGCTTGGGGGTGTTCATTTTATGTTGACGCCCTCCACATTCAGGCACAGATGGGCTGGGAGCTATGTTGGAGCATCACAGATGTGCTTCGCCCTCTTGCCTGGGTCCTCCACGGTCTCTGAACTCAGGTCGAGGGTCCACTGTGTCCTGCATGACCTCCTACTACAGCCCCGTACAGAATGCTGCAGGCACTCTGGGGTAGGGGCAGAGCATAGGTGTTGTTAAGCTCTCTAGCTGACTACAGTGGAAGCCAAGTGTGAAAGCCAGCGTTCCGAAGGGTTACTTACCATCCCCTCACTTCGAAGAGAGTCACTCAGGCATTATTGAAAATAGTGGGAATTTGGAAACATCATAAATATCCCTCAATAAAGGAAATGATAGATAACGTTTGTATTGTTGCATAATAGAATATTTGCATCAGTCAAAATAAAAAATCATATGCCAATATGGAGAAATCTCTAAAGCATTGTGCTTAGTGGAAAGAGCAAGTTGAAGAATGATACATACACTTAAGTGTCATTTGTGTAACGTTTAAACCACATGCTACAGTTCTCTTACATGTTGGGGATAAAAACATGGGAAGAGACACATCATACCCATGGAGGAGAGGTGGAGTCATGTATCAGGGACTTACCAAGGGAGCATCAATTCTGCCGGCCACACTTCATTTCTCAAAAGGAAAACATCTGAAAGCAAAAATGGCAAAATATGAATTCATGTGAAACTGGATGGTGGGCACACGAGTGCTGATTATATTCTCTCTACATTTTCACGATAATCTTTTCAAGAGACAGTGACATTTACGGGTGGAATCTGGGTGGAGGAACAGCTGTGAGTTTCCAGATCCATGGAAATAAGGGACCCCACCTGACCCCAGGGGCTCATCCTATATGTCTTTGCACAGCCTTTACCCCCGGGCCCACCCATGGGATCCAGCAATCACAACAGCATGCTTCCTGAATGCTGTGATTTAATTGGGAATTGGAATAAACTCAGAACTCTCTATAAGCATGCACTGTTTCAGCATCCTGAATTTGGTAATACCCACATCTCCTTCTGACCCTCTGCCTTGGATCCAGGGACTTCGCCTTCTCCCTCCCCCCTTTCCTTCTGAGCCCTTCTCCACCTGGCCCTCATTAATTCTTCTTGGAAATGGCCAAAGTCAGATATCATTTCCTCTGTGAAGCCTGTGTGATCCAAAAGTCAGGTCCATCCTGAGTGGTTTCCCCATAGTTGATAATGACCTATTTAGGTATTTATCACCATTGTACCCAAGCCCTCAGCAGAGCACATTCAGTGCATATGTGTTAAATGTAAGGACTGCCCCACTCTTCAACTCCTGTTGAATGTGTGTCCATCTGTCAGATGTATTTCAAATACATCTGTGGTCTGTACTGAGTGAGAGCTGACACCATTACCCATTTTCTACAAAACGCCGCCTTCTCCTCCAAGGAACAGGCTTCAGGAGCTGCTGTTTGCTAGGACCCAACAGCCCCTTCTAACTGCAAGCAACCTCACATTACAAGCCCCCATTTGGCCTGGGAAGCTGCAGCCCTGCCATTATTTCTTGTCATTTCAGACTCTGCTCAGCAAATGGTAGAAGTCCTTCTGTGCTTGCAGCCCCCAGGAGTCCCACACTTTTCTGCTAGTCTACACAATTCATCCACACGTCTACTTTAATGTTTCTACTGGCTTCTTTGGTGGTTTCTACCTGAGACAAGCAATGTCTAGCTGCCGTGTCTCCCTGCAGACACCTGTCTGTCTTCACAGTGGCATTTGTCCTGTGACCTTAGTTCTCTGATGGTTTCACAGAAAGGTGTTTCTACATGTCCAGATTCTGTCTTGTTGTAAGGAAGGAGCTCACTATATATGACATCAAAACTCTACCTAGATACAATCATGATTTCAGATCACATTAAATAATCTATGTGAAAGCTCTTTGAACAGCACACTGCTCCACATACTATCATATTAATGATAGTATTCTGTGTAAAAGAAACAAAAATCGCGTTTGGCTCTCCAGGCATTCACCCTTCTCGTCTGTGCTCACAGCTTTGTCACACCAACTATTAGACAAATCATGGGCGGCAAATGCAAATGTCAGCAGGTGCCTGCCATGTACATGCAATCCACCTACTTTGGAAAACAATTTGGCAGTTTTTTAAAAAATTAAATATAACTACCATATGATTCAGCCATTCCTCTCCTATATATTTACCCAGGAGACCTGGAAGCTTGTGCTCACACAAAGAATTGCGCACAGATGTTCACAGCAGCTTGATTTGAAATAGTCCCAAACTGGAAGCCACCCGGATGTCCAGCCACAGAGAAATGGATAAACAGACTGTGATATGTCCATACAATGGAATACAGCTCAGCAACCAAAAGGAATAGAAGGGAACAAAATGGGTACATCCTAAAGCAGTGATGCTGAGTGAAAGAAGCCAGATAAAAGGGTATATACTATGTGGTTTTATTTACGTAAAATTCTAGAAAAGGTGAAATAAACTAGTGACAGAAAGTAGATCAGTAGTTGCCTCGGGGTGGGAGGGAAGGATGCAAAAGGGTGCAGGAAAGTTTGGGGATGATGGATATGTTCATTATCTTGATTGGTTTTACAGATGTATGCATATATCAAAACCCGCCAAACTGTATCCTTAAAAATGTGTGATTATTTGTATGTCAATTGTATCTCTAAAAAGCTGTAAAAAAGAGCAGGAGAAATGTGTGAGTGGCTGAGGGTAGGGAGGAAGGGGGTACACTGTTTAAATGCAGCCTCGATTCTCAATTCCACCACGTAAAAAAAGGTGCATAGGGTTGCCAGAGACTCCCATCTTTCAAGAAAACCTGGAAGTGAGAAAATACTACTTTCCCCCCAAAAATTCTTTAGGCCAAAAAAATGAAAAGAAAAAAAAAAAAGAAAAAGAAGGCAACAGGCCACTAGTTTATGACTTCTGATATACACATGAAAGCACATAAAACATACTAGTATTATAAATACTGCTCACCAACCAGGGAAGCACCCGTCTATCAACATACCTCTCAGAGAAGGTGAGAGGTAGGTGATCCCAGGTCTCTGGGATCACCTCCCAGACATTCTGAGGGGCAGAATATTAAAATTCCGGCAACAGAGCAGGTGGACAAGTCTTCAAACTTTGGAGTCCACACCTACATTTGAATCCAGTTCTGTTTCTTAGTGGCTGTGTGACCTTGAGCAAATCACCTAACTTGTCTGCTTCAGTTTCCCCATCTGTAAAACAAGGATAATAGCCGCACCTACCCCAGGGAGTTGCCATCAGCTTAGAATGCATAAATACACACCTATTATTTGGAAATGGGCCTGAAATATTTAACATGCTTCGTGATTATGATCTGCTTTTGCTATATTATTATTGTTACTACTGCTGTCCTTTCTCCCTGCCGGCCTCACTCCTCTATTCCTCCTCAAGAAAATGCTATGCTCCCCTTTCTCTCTACATCAGTAGGAGGTAACATTTTCAGATATCGGGAATTTGTGTCATTGTGCAAAATCTGCAATACTAAATGAACTGTAAATTGCCTTTCTGATCAATTTAAGCCCTGTTTTTCATTTGTCGTTGGGAAGTGTGGGGCGGGAGCTGTTTGCTTTTTGGTGGTGACTTTACATTTTGACCCACACTTGTGAGCTAAATTCCAGCAACACAAAGCAGCCCCTGAGACAGACTTGCTCTGGGTCTGAGGATCCACCTCACTTCTCAGGCCTGGTTCCTTCTTCCCATGGCCAGTACTATTGCATGTCGGCTGGCTCCCCACTGCGCTCCCTGAAATTGGCTCAAACATTGGCAAGGGCACATCAAGCATCCGTCATGGCAGTCAAGCATCTGTCTCTGATTTGTTGGAGTTTAGGGGTTCCTCCCCATCTGTGACCATGTGGTAGACCCGCCCCACAGGGCACCTGATGAGTTCTAGAAATGTTCCTACCTGACTCAGGTGGGCAGGCAGGTAAGCAACGCCTCCCTGTCCATTTGCTTCTGTCTAGATCAGAGCTCTCCAACAGAGCTTTCTGCAAAGATGGAAATGTTCTGTATTGGTGATGGCCAGCATAGTAGCCACTAGCCACATGTGACTGTTGAGCATGGAGGAACTCAATTTTCAGGCTAATTTCACTTTAACAAATTTAAATTTAACATAAGTGGCCACATGTGGATAGAGACTGCAATGTTGGACAGCGTAGGTCTAGGTGAGTGTGTGACAGCAGCTCACACAGAGGGAGCACTGTGGTGTCCGGGCACAGCAGGTTGTGTGTGAGGTCTTGCCCAGTAAGTAACAACAGCTGATGAACATCCATTAACACCCACATGGGTAAGGTCATCGGTCCAAGCATTTCACATAGTTCACTTAGTCCTCCTAACAATCTGGGTAATTATCTCCATTCGATGGGGGAAGAAACTGAGGCAGAGTGAGATCAGCCACTTTCCCAGCATCACACAGCTTATCAAGGTGGAGTGGGAAATTCCAGTCTAGCCAGTCCCATCTCAGCATTGTAACCACTGCTGTCTGCCACTCATCTGGAGTGAAGCCAGCCAGCCTCATGTTTTCTTTTACAGCCTCCTGCCTCATATGCAAAGCTGTCACTCTCTCTGAGCTGTCCTCCCCTGAGCATGGCCCAGGCTTATCTGGGCATCATCTGGACACATCTTTTGAGGGTCACTTTGTCCCCTTGGAAACCATGGCTTCCACCCAGAGAGTCCTGGCAGAGCTTTCAGAGGGCAGGCATTCAGCTCCCAACTCAGCCTCAGGGGTGTCTGTGGCTCTCAAAGAGAGACAGCCTGGCTGTGGCAGCCAGAAGTGTCTGGAAGTAGGGAGGGTGAAGGGTAAGCTGGGACGAAGTGAGAGAGTGGCATGGACTTATATATACTACCAAATGTAAAATAGATTGCTACTGGGAAGCAGACGCATGGCACAGGTAGATCAGCTCGGTGCTTTGCGACCACCTGGGGGTTGGGATAGGGAGGGTGGGAAGGAGACACAAGAGGGAGGAGATATGGGGATATATGTATATGTATGGCTGATTCACTTTGTTATAAAGCAGAAACTAACACACCATTGTAAAGCAATTATACTCCAATAAAGATGTTAAAAAAATTTTTTTAATTAAAAAAAGAAGAAGTGTCTGGAAGCATCCTTTCTTCTATTGTTGGGAAAAGCAAGGAGGGAAGGCCTGCCGGGGCCGTGGGCCCGACCAAAAGGACTTCTCAAAAGAGCAGATGTCCAATCTGGGACTTCCCAATCAGCTCCCTTTGGCTTGGCACCTGTCCCCCCATGGGGGGCCTGATTATGTGGTGGTCATGTCCATCAAGGGGCAGATGGACATGACTCAAGGCAGGCCAGCAACTGCAATTTGTGACTAAGTGCATTGCTGTGGGCACCACGCCCCAATGGTGGAGTGAAGCAGCTGCAGATCCATAGCTGGGCTATGTGGTCAGGACCCATCCTGGCTAATATAGATGAGCCTGAAAAACCACTTTTGAAACCATGTTTTCTTCTTCCAAATGGTTTTGGTTTGGGACTGTTTGTTTGTGTTTATATTTGCCTTTGTTTCCTTGTCTGTTTATTGACACATCTGAACTATAGATGTTTTCTAGATTTGGGAGACTAGGCTGATGTGGCAAAAATGGCTAATTTTCACCAGTACCTGTGCTCTCCTTTCTTCCTGGCACTTACCTGTACAGTATTTATCAGCTTCCCTCAGAGTCGCAGGAGATCACATGACTAAGTTCTGGACAGCGGAGTGTAAGCAGAAGTGACATTCACCCCTTCCCAGACCTGTCTATAAGATCTACATGTAATCCCAACTGTTCTCCCACCTACCAGGTGAATGGAGAACATTCCAGGAACCAATATAGGAGGAGCTGGGAGTCCTGCATGATCCTATGGAGCAGAGAATCCCCTCCAGCTCACACAGGACTCACACAGGACTGAGCTATGTATGAGAAATCCATTTGTATTGCATTAAGCGCCTGCAGTTTGGGGTTGTCTATTACGACAATTAGCCACCAACTGAGAAGAGCTCATTATAGACAAGCAATATCAATGTCAGATCAATGTTGGCTAATTTTATTTTTCTTAAGCAAAGTATATTTACACATGATCTTAACAGCAGCCAGAATGTTAAAGAACTGTGAAGCACATCAGTGGTAAGTAACAAGGAAGCAATTGGATCCCAGCCAAAGCCAAGGAAAGATGGTGCTTCCAAGTACTTCATCCATCGCCTACTCTGTCCCCGGCAAAAGACCAAATGTCTTTCTGTTGACATGGTTTTAGGTAAACATTGTGCAGGGATATATATAAATGGGTTTGGATGGCCTTCCCTTTTATAAAAGTGTCATAGCTATAATATCCATATAAACCACATGAGGAAGGACATTTCTGCATAGCAAATACATGTAAGTTCCTAAGAAAGAAAGGACCTGGGGTCTTCAAGCTATCAAGGAGGGTCGGGGCGGGAATGTAGCAGATGCAGGGAAGGGGACACTGATGTGGGGTGGGGGCAGATGGAATAGGTCATGCCATGCCTTGAAGGTCAGCCTTAGGAGCTCAGAAGTTTTATCTGAATGTCAAGGAGAAACAATAGAAAGGTTTTAAACATGATTGATTTATGATTACAAAATCCACATGGTGGCACCGGTATAGGGTAAATTGTGAGTGCTGTAGGAAAGTGTCCCATGCAAGGGGCTCTTGGACTGTGGGAGAGCAGCTGGAGAAGCCATCGGTTGGGAAATATTGTTATTTTTAGTGGTGGGAGATACTAAATTGCTTTTAAGGAATTGAGAATGATCCCATAGAGAAAGAAGATCTGAAATGAGAGAGAAGGTAAGAAAAGACATGACACAGGAAGCACACTGAGGACCTGCACTTTGGTAAGAGAGAGAGAAAGTTAATTGCCCCAGAAAAGGAAAAAGAGAAGGTGTGTGCAGAAGAATTCAGCGTTGAGGGTCTGGTGATGAGGAGTTGAGGGAAAGGGAAAGTCATGGACTAAGAGGGCAGGAGGTGAGGATGGGAAGATGGTTTGAAGGGAATAAAGGTACAAAGTAATCAAATAAGAAACCAGGAAACCTGGCTTGATCGGATAACTCCCCAGGCTGACACACAGGTTTGCTGTAATAGGTTCAGTGCCCCCTTCCTTCCTTTACCATGTGGCACATCCAGGCTCCTGGTGTGGCCCCTAGCGCCCATCTAAGTCTCTGCTGCCTGATCCACTCTGCCTGTTCCCGCAAGCTGGAGGTGCCTGAGGGATTGGGCCTCTCCTCACTCCAGTCCTCAACCCGCCAGGTCTCCTGTCCCGTCATGGGGACAACTCTCAGGTGTACTATGAGAGCTCTCACTGGGACTCGCTGGATCCCACAGCCTTACCGTCCTGCTCCCACTGCTTCCTTCGTCTCACAAGTAAAATGGGAGGATGGATGAGTATAAACAGATGAGTGTGTGACTCTTACACAGGAAGAGCAAAACACTAAAGTCTAAGTTTCTGTTGGCTTCAAATTCACTGGAAAGAATTTCAGTTGCCAGCTGGTGTACAGGAAAGTATTCAGGGGTGGAAATAATTTATATAGTCTATAAAGTTCTGGGTTTGTTGAGACATTATTTTAGAGTCCTTTTAGGGAAAAGAAAGTCACCTTCAGAAAGTAATTTCACAAAATCACTGAATACTTGCAAAGACATGCTGAGAAACCCAGAACACATGTGAGGGATCTCATCTTCCTGCACCTGTCAAGCTGAGAAATGGAAAATCATTTTTTGAACCATTTCTTGCATTCTTGCATTCACAGCGTGGAGTCCCAATGCCAGGAAAGAGGGGATCCAACTAAGCAGATCATAGCTAGGAGTCAGCATGGCAGAACTTCACAGAAGTAGGGAATGCTTGGCTCTAATTCATTAAAAAAAAAAGTGTTTTATACAACTATCATCTATATATTAATTCTGTCCCACACTCTGAGAGCACAGGAGCTTGTATACCCATTTTATAGATATGTAAGGTAGGAGGGCTTTCTCAAAATCCAGGCAGGTCTCATGGGAGCAACTGGGGACAGAACAATCATCATATACTCACCATGGTAGATTGTCCATGAGTCCACTTCCCCAGCTAACCTGTGACCTTCCTGGGCAAGGACCATCCCCATCCATTTTCGCAGCCCAGGACCTAATCCAAAAGGCAGGAAGGCCTCACTAGGAGTCCCTAGGGAGGCTGTGATCATGTGGGGTGCCATTCCCCTCTTTGCCACATGGCCCTCCTGGATACTCCATGGCAGAGCATATGACATCATGTATGTTTAATTATGAACTATCCTGGCATGAACATCTTTGGATTTATTCTATTTGCCAAATTTGGGAAGCTTTCAGCCATTATTTCTTCAAACACTTTTTTTAGTCTCACTCTCTCTCCCCTCTTGGGACTCTGACGATACCAGTGTTAGGTCTTGTCTTCATGCTTCACGGGTCCCTGAGATAGTTTCTGTCTTTTTTTTTTTCTTCCCCGGTCTATTTTCTCTCTGCTTGGGTAAATTCCTGGACTCTGTCAAGTTCATTGATCTTTTCTTTGTCATCTCCTTTCTTGTACTGAACCCATCCTGTAAGTTTGCTGTTTGTTGCTTGGTTGATTTTTGGTTTTTGTTTATTTTCACACTTGTAATATAGTTCTATAATTTTCATATGATTTTGTTTTATCATCTGTTTCTTTGTTGACAAAATATTTTCATTTGTTTCAAGAGAATTCACAGTTACTTGTTGAAGCACTTTGATGATGGTTGCTTTAAAATCCTTATCAGATGATCCGAATATCCGCTTCATCTCAGTTCTGCTGTCTGTTGACTGTCTTCTCTCATTCAAGCTGTGGTTTTCCTTGTTCTTGGTGTGACAAGGGATTTTCAATTGTGTTTTTTCAGCACAAAAAAGCTGTTGAGCTTTTTTTCTCATTATAAGAAAAATTCTAATCCTAGATGTATTGAATAGTAAATACGCAAATTTTATTTTTTATTTCCACTTGAAGAGTTATATTTCATTCGAAAGTTAACAAATAACAGTTTTGATTTTGATTTTTTCAGTATAAAAAAGTTGCCAATGGCATATGAGACATAATGCTAATTGTTTGTAGGACAGTTAAATGTCAGTATTGAAACCTAATCTTTAGCTTCCGTTTTGTAGATAGAAACAAATGTTCACCAAGAATATATTTTGTGTTGTGTTGCATTGTACACTGCAACTAATAAGCTATGAAATCAACATATATTAAGTGCATGTACTGTTTGTAAAAACCACAAAAGGAGAATTATAAATTACAATATAGTTTAGCATTTGCTAATTTTACTACAGTCTTTTGTTATGTATATGTAGGGAAGTCATAAGGATGATAAATTCATTTGGAGTAAAATTTAAAACCATATATCTTATGATAAAGGGTCTTTAAGTTAAGATGGTCAAAGTACTGATATACTCACTGTAAAGAGAATTACTCTAAGAGTTTTATTTTTCTGATATTAAAAGTTACTTAGGGGCTTCCCTGGTGGCGCAGTGGTTGGGAGTCTGCCTGCTAATGCAGGGGACACGGGTTCGAGCCCTGGTCTGGGAGGATCCCACATGCCACGGAGGAGCTGGGCCCGTGAGCCACAATTACTGAGCCTGCGCGTCTGGAGCCTGTGCTCCGCAACAAGAGAGGCCGCGATAGTGAGAGGCCCGCGCACCGCAATGAAGAGTGGCCTCCGCTTGCCACAACTAGAGAAAGCCCTCGCACAGAAACAAAGACCCAACACAGCCATAAATAAATAAATTTAAAAAAAAAAGTTACTTAATAAATACCTGTTTCCATTAACTTGAACAAACAAACAAAAAAAACTGTCCTGATCCTGGACATTTGGTCTTATGAGATTCTGGATCTCCTTTTGTCTTCTGTTAGCAGTGAGTCCCCTGTTGAAGTATGGCGTAAGGACTGGGGCTGTGTAAGTCCAGCTTCCATCTAGACCTTCTCCCTCTGCATGGGGAGGGAGGAAATTCAGCTCCCTCCTCGCCCTGCTGACAACTTCATTGAGAAAATGGGGAGCAGGTGAGAGTACAGCTCAGTTCCCCATGGGATGCTGCCAACACTGGGGGAGGGGCCAGAATGCCAACCAGCCCCTCCTCTCACCACCTTGTTCTGATTCATCACCTATGCTAAGTGGGAGGAGAGGGTCAGCTCCCTCTGGGAGACTAGCTATTGAATCCAGCTCAGGACCTGCTCCTATATAACCATGGGCAAGTTCCTTAAAGTCCTTGTGTCTCAGTTTCCTTATCTGACAAATAGAAGAGAGTAATAGTATTTAATCCTTAGTTCTGTTATGAGGATTATATGGGTTAAGCATGGTCTGCGGATCCTGGGAGCGTCTTAGAAATTCAGAATCTCAGGCTGCTCCCCAGACCTGGGGAATAATACTCTGCATTTTGATAAGATACCCAGAGGGTTGAAGGGCATAGTAAAGTCAGAATGCCCTGATTGAAAACATTTACAACTGCAAGTGAAAAGCAATGATCTAGGTTAAAATATCCACAACTGCCATGCCTTTTCTTTCTTTCTTTTTTTGGCCGTGCCATGTGGCTTGCAGGATCTTAGTTCCCGACCGGGGATTGAACCGGGAACCATGGCAGTGAAAGTGCCGAGTCCTAACCACTGGACCGCCAGGGAAGTCCCATGCCATACCTTTTCTGTAAACAGTACAAGGAAGCCCCAGCCTCAGACATTTCCCTTACCTGAAGAATCGTTTCAACTGAGGAAGTTGGGAAAGCTGCCTCCAATCTAGATGCCAGTGTGTATTACAGAGGTTGATGGGCCTCTGTCTCTTCACCCATTCTTTCAAATGATGGCATTTTTATTAAAGGTGGCATTTCTTCAAGAACACTTTCTGTGAGGTTTAACGTTTACTTTTTTTTTTAACTTTATATCCAGTAATGAATGAAAAAAGTACTTGAACAAAATGAGTCAGAATTTGTTAGACCCTGGAGCATGGATTAATGTATGCATCACCATCGCAGCATTCATGGTAGACCTTCCGTGTACAGTTAGAACTGTATTACGCATGCCCCCCCAGTTCCTCCACGATCCTCGGATTCAAGAACTACTGTCAAACAGCATTCTTCCTGTCTCTTACACAAAGAAACCTGCTTCGAATTAAACTCTCTTTGAAAAAGTGTTTTGAATGATCATAGGAATGCTTTGTGACGTACACAGAGAAAAGACGGCACAGAACACAAATAATTCTGTTCTTGCCTACCTAGTTCCTCTTTGCTGTTTTGCCTTGAAAATATGGCAGCCAAGTGATTCACGTCAGGAAACTTCACACTAGATAACCCTCAGGAGCCAATGCTCTTCACTCTCTCTTTCTTGCTCAAATGATTGAAACAGCGTCAGATAAAATTCAGAGCTCAGAGAGCAAGAGAGAAAAGCAGCTCCTTGGTTTTTGTGTGCTGAAGCTTTTGAATCTATTAGTACCACTCCGTAACCTCTGTTTGCTGCTGCATAGCACCAGGAAATCTTTGGAAAGAAGATCTGAACAGCAGAACCCATAATAAAACCAACGTCTTAGCACAGCTCGAGGTGAGTGCGGGTGTACATGAAGCTTTCTCCCACAAGTAAGGGGAGAGCCATGAAGGAGGGCATCAGACACAAGCTTGGAACTAGAGCAACAAGAGGCCACTTGCACCATCTCCTCTTGTCGGCCCCTGCCCTGTCTAACAAGCGGCCCTCTTGTCTGTGAGATTCTAGAAAGAACATCCTGACAACCTCTCCCAACAAACCCTCAACAAGCTCTCAAAAGCTCTCGAATGCCTATGTCCTGGGTTGAGTTTTTCCCCCTGGCACCAAAGTCTAATTATTCTGCTGCAGTTGAGAGTAATTTCTTCGTGTTCCTTCTTTTGTGGTGTCCAACCATATACTACCCACAATGTGGAGGTCTTTCATGTACATCGCATCTCAGCTTTCTACCAGAGGCAGATAGTATCACTTCTCTTAGTGTCCTGTTGGTTTTTGCAGGAAATAAGACCATGTGTACCATGTCTTGGGGCCCCATCACCCACCTCTGCAACCTGCTCTGTCTTAGGACACAAATGCAATATTTTAGCTATCAGGGCCTGATTTTCCATTTGTAAAATGCCATCTATACTGTCGTATGTACCTCCCAGAACTGGTCTACCTTTTCAAACAAAAATAGAATCATGGACTTCAGGCTGTAGGGCAGCACATCCAGGGGTGTGACTGGATAAAGGCAGGGGCAGGGGGAGTTCCTCGAGGAGGTGACTAAGGAATCCTATGTCATTAGGAAGAGGAAGAAGAAAAATGGAACACAGCAGGCTTGGGTGTGGCCTCTGCTATCTTGCCTGTGTGCAGCTGTAGGCTTTTCAGAAGGCTGTCCACTGAATATGCACCCCCTGCGCCTGGGGAATGCATGTGCGGCATGATCGCCATCACTACTTCCAGGTGAAGGCTGCAGTGGTCACTGCCCATTGTCTCACTTTGTTCTCACAGGACCCGGGAGGCAGGTAGCACCAGCTCCACCTCTGACTGTAAAGGACCAGCTAGCGGCCTCAGCCTCTGCCATCATGCAGCGCAGGGAACGAGACTCAAGGGGAGAAGGCAGGACCAGGCAGAGTGACCAGGAAGGTGAGAAAGCTGCAACTCCAGCTAGTCAGACATGCCACTGACCTTTGTGGGTTTCAAACCATGCTCTTCAGAGTGGGGAGACCTTCAACCTGTGAGCGGGGTAGTAAGGAAGACAAAGGCTCTAGATTCCCACCCCATCTTTACATCTGAGCCGCTCGGCCCCTGTTTCACACACAGGACCTCTGCATGAGTTTTCACCTAAAACAAAGTTTCATTAGTTTAAAAAAAAATAGTGCAAAGTGCCTGGCCTGCAGGATAAAAGCCAACGTCCAAGCATAGCGTGATGGGTGCCCATGACATGGCCCTTCCTCTCCAGCTGTCCCTCTCGGGCACCGAAAATGGCCCGTGCCCCCACCTCTGCACCTCCCAGTGTGTGTGTCCTCTCTCCCCGGCCGGGTGATCTCCCGCTGCAAGGCTCTCTCTCTTGCCAGGATTAGGTCCCGCCTTCCTCTCCTCTGCCATCCTGGCTTTGTGGCTTCCTCACCACGGCCACCCTGGCTTTGCAGGCTCCACCGTGCAACCACGGCTCTTTGCTGTCCAGAGTGCGTGCCCTCTGTATTCCTGCTCCCAGCGTGGCCCAGGCTCTGGGATAAAGCGACGGCCAATGACAGGCAGCCAGGCGTGGATGTGTAGATCTAACTGGGGAGGGGTAGAGGGACTCCCAGGAGAGCGGGTGGACCTTCTGTTCAGGAAACAGGAGAAATGGCCAAAACTTGGCTGTTCATGACCAGGGCTTAGAAAAGAGGGTGCTTACACCCTCCACAGGCTTGGGGTGACTTGCTGGTTTGATCTCACCTACCTTTTAATGTTACTTCTGAACATAGTTGGTTTATCCTGAGGGAGGAACTGAAATCATGGGAGAAACATTTTATCCGTCATTGTTTAAGAAACATGATACATTAAAATGCCTTCGCAATATTTCAATCCTTTGTTTAGAAGACCGGTATCCAGATAAAAAAAAAGTATTGTAAAAGAGAGGTATCAGTTGGTGTCAGAAGCCAAATATTGAATAAAGGTTAAGAGTTATAAAATAAATATTAAAAAAAAACCCTCTGCTGAGTCTGCAAATGTCACACTCTCAAAAGATCACCTGAAACACTCCAAAAAATGGAAAATGTGATCTTCAGTTGCCTCCAAGGGGAACAAGGGGGTCAGGGACAAATTAAGACCCACCGGCCTGATGGGTCTGATTGCCCAGGATGCGTGGGAAGGGCAAGCAACATGTGAGTCCACAAGAGATGCAGAGCCCTGAGCACAGCACCAGGTGGATGCCCTGGAGTCAGGACCCTCCCCCACCTCACAAGTGAGGAAAGGAGACCAGAGAGATGAAGCACCCAACCCCCCTCCTCCAGAGAAGAACACAGTCTCGAGCACCAGATACCAAAGGGAACCAAGTCACCCCGTGGGTTGACAGTCAGGGAGAAAGACCCCCGACCTCCTAACAGTCTTCTTTCTGTAACAAGTGCCCCTGGAAACTAATCAAGAAGAAAAGTCATACACTTAGTTTCATGTGAAAAAACAGAAGCAACAACTCATGCAAGCCTTTCTCCACATGAGATGGAAAGGGAAAATGTGTGTAGAAATGTCTGGGAGAAGAGAAGTTATAGAATATAAGGTATTTCTTCATTTGTCTGTTTATTCATCCAATATTTATGGGCCACCTACTATGTGTCAGGCACTGGGACAAGTATCAAAGACATAATACAGATGCAAAACCTACCTAGTCTGTGCCCTCCTGGAGCTTACGAGCCATGAGGGGAAATATAAATGCATCAAGTAATTTATGCAAAAAAAATGTGAAGTTGCAAAGAAGACAAGTGCCAGGAATAGGAGGAATATTCTTCCTTAATTACCTGTAGTTGGGCCTACGGGGTGACCTCAGGTGGGAGGTGGCAGAAGATGCACCAACAACCAACATGGCGGCCAGCAGTTCCGGCTAAGCCACGGGGCTGTGGTGGTTAGCACGGGTGTTCCCACAGATCACCTGGGGAGAGTGAAAACGAGGCCACCCCTGGCGCCACCCTCAAGGGACCCTGACGTAGTTGGTGTGGGTGAGACAAGGGCTCCCCAGACGATTTCAACACGCAGCCAAGTTTGGGAAGCACTGCGCTAGCTGGAAGGAGGGCATGAACCCCTGTGTGGGTGGAGGAGGGGGTGCAGGGTCTCCAGAAGCGAGCACAGAAGACTGCCTATCCTCTCGCTTGGGACAGAGAGAGGGCACATGATCAGAGAAGCATTTTCCAAAAATCAGAAGAGTCTTCTGGAGTCTAAACTGCAGAGGGGAGACTACAGCCAGAGTCCTCATGAGTTTTCAGTCCCATAACCATCAGGGGCAGCCAAGGATTTCCATCTAAGATGCGGGCAGAGACACACCCCCAAGGGAGGGGCACCCACCAGCTTCCTGCCCATTTCGCTTTCTGGCTCCATATCCAGTGCATCCAGCTGGGGTACACAAGAAAATCTTGGGATTCTTTAGTGGGTGTTTGTTTTGCCAAGGAGGGTGGCCTGATTCGGGAGGTCTTAGGGGTGTGGACAAATGGAAATGCTATAATAAGTCTGGCAGGCAGTTGAAACCACGTCATGGCAGGAGCATCTATAGGGCCCTCCAGGCAGCCACTGTCTTTTGTCATCCTTTCCTCTCACTGGCCTGTTCTAACTGCTCCTTACTTGTCCTCTGGGCCCTTCACACACACACACACACACACACACACACACACACACACACACACACTGAAGTCTATCACCAGGTAGCCACACTGTGGGCTCCTCCTAGAGTATCTGGTTTTTCTCCTCACTGCTTAGAAACGTCTGCTCCATCCGCGCTGTCAAAGAGGAAGATCCCGCCCCCTGATCTGCAGAACATTCTGCAAAATAAGTCTGGCTGCTGAGCTTGGGAGAGGCTGGCTACCACCCTGCCATTCTAAACCCTCCTCCTCAACTTCCATTTATCCACAGTCAGCTCAGCCGCTCTCTCTGCTCTCAAACTGCCTGCCGGCATCCTCTGATCTCTGCCACTGCCCACCAGTCTGCTATCTTTCCCCCCTTTCCTGCTCATCCCTCCCCATGGCATCACTCACTTCTGGACGTCTGCACACAATGTCTTGGCTTTTATTGTTGTTCCCTCCAAGGAGTATGGGGATTTCCTGCATGACCAGCCTGTATCCTGTTTTGTGTTATCTCTGGCTCTTCAGTCGTTTCCGGATCGGCTTCCTACTTTCTCTGGGGCCAAATACCTTTCTTTTTTTTTTTTTTTCCTTTATTTAGAAGTTTCTGGCTTCTGAACCCTTGGGTTTGCTAGAAAGCTGACTTCCAGACGGCTGGGGGGATGATAATAATATCTCAAATGTATCTGGTTTCTTTCTCTTAGAGGTTTGCATGCATTCCATACATGTGATCTCATTAGTCTCCCAGCATCTCTGCAAACCAGGGAAGTGACAGGTGTTTACAGGGAGGGCACCAGCCTTAAGTAATATCTGCTCAATCATAGGGTGAGTCATAAGGACTTAAATAGAAACTGCTTGAGTTGCACTTCAGTTCTTTTTCCACTCAGTTGATTGGCAAAGAGTTATAACTGTTTTTGTTTTTTTTTTTTTTTTTAACCAACAAATGGATGTTTACACTACCCAGATAAGCATGTTCCAAAATCTCTGGTGGTTCACCCACTGGGACCAGATGAAATCAGCATTCTTTTGCCTGGTATAGTGGGTTCCCCACATAATAGCTGTTTCGTGCATGACAGGCCAGCCCATTTTTCTTAGCCTTTCACCCTCCCTTGAATTATGTGTAATTTTCAGGGCTTGTTGATGCATCTAGATGTTCTGTCCCTGGCTTGGGAGTATGGCAAACTTCAGCTCCAATGCTAAGTATGACCTTTCTCTTCCAGACTCATTCTCCTTTGCTCCCTCTATCTATCTCTGTACATGATCCCCAGAAAGTCACAATCATTTTATTTGATTATAATTCTTTCTTTCCATTGTTCTAGTTATTAAGCTGAGAGGAGAGAATACACCTTTTAATCTGTATTTCCAGCTTGAGTAGTGTTCAACTACAGCTGTATAACAAAGTACTTACATGCTTAAAGCCACCATGATTTCTGAGGCAGGAATTTGGAAAGAGAGGGTTTCTTATGGGGCCAGAGTCAGATGTCATTCAGTGGACTGGCCATTCATGAAGTCTCATTCACATGGCTGGCAGGTGATGTTGGCTGTTGGGTGACAGCTGAGCTGGGCTGTCAACTAAATTGTGTACTCATGACCACTTTGGCATGGTGGTCTTGGCATAATCATACTTCTTACATGGAGTCTGGCTTCCTGTAGAGCTACGGTCCCCGAAGAACCAGGCAGAAGTCATGGCTTTGATGGCCTCACCATGGAAGTCAAACAGCATCACTTCTACCACGTTCTATTGGTCACAAGTGAGTCATGAGGGCAGCCCAGATCAAGGGCGGGAATTAGACTCAACCTCTGGACAGGAGAAGTGTCGAGTTCACCTTGCAGAAGAGCACATGGGATGGGAGATATTGTTGCAGCCTTCTTTAGTAATTCAACCTATTACAAGTGGCATGGTACTTTTGCTAAGAACTACTCTATAGATAATATTGAATGACCGTGAATGAAGCTGATCTCTACTGCTGGCACTCAAAATGACTTAAAACCATGGTCACAGCAGTCCCAGAAGGTGCTTGGGCAACAGTTCTCAGTGTTGCTCCTTGAACCTCCATCAGTAACCCCAAGATGCTTGTTAAAAAGGGATATTTCAGGGGCCCGATCCAAATGGAATCTCTGAGGGTAGCATCAAATGTGTGTATTTTAAGCAAGCCTCCACCCCAGGACAATGCTAAAATGTTGTACAAGAAAGTTGGAGAAAAAGATCTTAAGGGGTTCTATTAGTTACCGTGCATAAAACTTCCCACCAGAACTCAGTGATTGAAAACAACAACCATTTATTACCTCACTGTGCCTGTGGGTCAGGACTCAGGGTGTGGTGTTGAGGTGTCTCTGACTCAGGATCTCACACAGGCTGCAGTCCGAGTGTTGGCTGGGCTGTAGTCACCACAAGGCTTGCTTTGGGAAGGATCAGCTTCTGAGATCATGCATGTGGCTGCTGGCAGGTCCACAAGCAAGGTGTGAAGACCGAGAGAGAGAAAAAGATTTAAGTCACTGTCTTTTATACAACCTAATCTCAGAAGTTTCATTCCAACACTTTTGCCGTATTCTATTGGTTAGAAGCAAGCCACCAGTCCCGCCCACACTCAAGGGGATGGGATTACACAGGAGTGTGAATAGCAGACGGTGAGTGTTATTGGGTCAACCTAGAGGCTACCTGTCACAGGCTGCAGAAGTGGGGATTGAGTGCAGACCATCAAGATGTTGTTTGTAGGAGACTAGAGGGATGAGCAAAGGAGGGCATGATGGAGGGCACACTTGATCAGTTCTGATAACAAAGCACTGAGGATCATAGAAACTGCCCCATCCAGGGCATTCCCACAGCCTCAAGTTACAAGGAAGTCTTGACTGATTTTGAGAAGAAGTAAGGACTTGAATAGGCAGAGAGGAGAGAGAAGAAAAAGGAGCAGTCTCATTCATCTTATTAGGACTGCTTTCCAGATCATAGGTGGGAAGTTTATTAAAATGGAAACATTTCATTGAATTGTTAGAAATATGACCCAGAAGCTCCTTTGCCAGGAGGAGGCCATTGTATACGAAAATGTGTGGTCCAAGTACCCCATCCTCTACAGTCTAAAATAGATTCCATGAGGAATTTACTATTATAGGGTAGGATAGTGAAGTGAAGCCAATCTCAAATTTAACCCAACCTCTTAACCTAGCACCATGAACAACAAATGGCTTCAGAAAGAGAGACGAGAGTCAGAGAGAGAGACAGAGTGAGTGCAAAGAGAAATGGCTGTTTCCAACCTGCCCAGCTTGAATTTGTGGAGTTCAATGCAACTCTCAACTTTTTCTCAATATTGTTCTCAACATCATTAAAATATTATTATAATCCCCAATTGGAGAGAAACAGCTCAACATGCCATTTGTTCAAACTTTCTACAGAAAAAGATGGAGAAAACCAAAGGGAAGAGCAGAAGGAAAGAAAAATGCATGCCCAAAAAGCCAAAATAATCTAATCTGGAAGAAAAGACAATCTGAGGACAGGTTTTGTCATGAATATTCTGGACCACATTTAACACATTTAGTTCGCAACGAGGATTCAGAGAACACACACCTTGCACCAGGAACATGCCAGTCATCGTGGGGAATAAGAATTATACAACATGGACCTGTGCTCATAATGTTAAAACTCCACTTGACCTGCCCCACCCCACAGGGTCCTGAGCGAGAGCAGAGCCTGGCTGCTGACTGCTGCTCACTTCCTTCTCAAGTTCATCCAAGAGAAGAAACTGCTCTGTGACTGTCCCCATGCAGAGAGAGGAACCAGAAGCCAGGGATCATGTAGGTGCTTCGCACATGAACCCATCTCAAGCTTTGGGCCCCTTGGTCCTCCATCCTATACACCTTGACCTCAGAAAGAACCAATGAGGAAATGTAAGGCAGGACAAGGACCTCACCGACCTTCCTCAACTTACTAATCATTAAGAATGACCAACTTTCATCAGGAGAAAAGTAGACCCCTTCCCTCAATCTGCAGCCCCCACAAAGCTCCCACCTTTCTGGAAGATCTATCATAGATTGCAAGCTTCTCAAGCATTCTCAATCAATATTCAATATTAGGGTCATTCAGACCCCCAAGTGAGTTCTTAGGATGTGCCTTCCTCCCTGCAGATGGATCATCCAGAATGGACAGAGCTGCCCACCACTTTCCCTTGTGGCCTGAGATACCCCAGGTCAGGAGCAACCTCTGCAGCAGGTGTCAGAGGAACAGAGAACTGCTGGGTAGCCCCAGCTTCCTCCAAGGAACAGGCACGGTCCTGGCTCCTCACCCCTCTGCTGCCTTCCTCTGCCCTCTGAATCCAGGCCACCTGCTTTCATGAGAGCCTGGAGGGATCTTTTCATGTCTTTGCCTATGCAGTGATAAATTATACTCAATTTCCATTTGTTCTTTTCATCACAGTACTTGACTTTCTCCAAATAAGAAACCTAAGGTCACTTCAGTTTAAAGCTGATGAAAAATTAGTTCCAAACACACGTCGTCCTTTATCCACCAAGTCACAACCAAGGTTCAAGAATAAAAGTTCCCTCCTTGGTGAGAATGGGTCAGTTAAGATGTGTTGCTTGGCTCATGGATGGTTTCAATTTATGCCAGGGGTGCATTCTGTTGGTTAGAATGAGCATTGTTTCAGAAGACAGCAAACTGCGTGTGGTTTCTAGCGCCCAGTGATGGAGGGAACACCTGTTTCTCTTCAACTCCGCGTTCCCAGCACACACCTGCTTCAGGCAGAACTGCCGTCGCTGTGGTGTTTGTCCCCACGAGGCAAGAATTAAGGAAACAGAACAGTTTTCTGCACATCTTAGGGACCCGCCCCACATTCTGTTTCATCTCCAGTGTAGAATGGATACATCTTAAAGTGCCTCCGCCACTCCAAAGACAAGTAAAAGGAAGAAACATGAACTGGGAATAAAAGACTCTGTAAACTGGAGTAAAAATTTCTGTGGATACCTTGCCATTTGTGTTACTTTGAGGATCAAATGAGGTGATTGGGTAAACTTGCCAGGGAATGATAAAGCACCACACAAACACAAGCTAATGTGGAAACACCACCTGGATTTCGGAATAGCTGGGCTTGGTCTTAGTTCTGTACCATCATGTGATCTTGGGCAAGTTCAGTACAGCCTCCAGGGCCCCAGTTTTCTCAGCATGTGGTTCTCCTGGCTGCATGATGCCCACCACTCTGGTCTCGCTGGAGTGGGCTCTTAACACATCTCGGCTTTGGCACTTGGCTCTGAACCACCCTCTGTTTTCCAGCTACAGATTTCATAGAACACGTGGTGTCCATCAGAGGCCCTCTCCGGGTGCTGGCACTGACAAAGAGATGCAGCTCCAGGCCCCAGTGTCCTTGACCATCTTCACAAGGTCACGAAAGGAAACAACATCAAAGAAAGGGTCCATTTAAAGACCTGTTGCGGGGCTTCCCTGGTGGCGCAGCGGTTGGGAATCCGCCTGCCAATGCAGGGGACACGGGTTCGAGCCCTGGTCTGGGAGGATCCCACATGCCGCGGAGCGGCTAGGCCCGTGAGCCACAACTACTGAGCCTGCGTGTTTGGAGCCCGTGCTCCACAACAAGAGAGGCCGCGATAATGAGAGGCCCGCACACCGTGATGAAGAGTGACCCTCGCTTGCCACGACTAGAGAAAGCCCTTGCACAGAAACGAAAACCCAACACAGCCATAAATAGATAAATAAATAAATAAATTTATTAAAAAAAAAAAAAAAAAGAGCTGTTGCTACTGACTGGAACGGGTCCTTTGGGATAGAAGCAGACTTTGAAATCAGGTCCTCACCTGACCAGGCTCCCTGTTAATGCATGTTTCACTCATTCATTAACCTGAGTTACTCTCTTAACCTGCTAGATCTCTTGCTTTTACAACTAATTTTTTGCTCTCTTGGGCAGTTGCCAACTCTCAAAGCACATGGCTCCCTGCCAGGTGTGATCACAGACAGTCCATTTATTTCAGTGAGAGATGGAGGTAAAACATCCCCTCCCACTGGATTTCAACCACTGGCACCTAAAGAATGAAGACCTCTCAGTCCAGTGGAGTCCAGTGGGGTCCAGTGTGGTCCAGTGGGGCGTCTTGGCCAAAAGAGCAGCTGGGGCCGGGTCATTCCCAGAATGGGCTATGGACCTGGGAGGGCCAGCAGGGAATGGCTCCATGATATGGAAGCTGGCAAAATCACAATTCATTTTTGTGGGCCCTAAAACCCTGACTATGATGACTTGGTGATGTGACCTTGAATCTGGGGTTTGGAAGATGACATTCCTGCGATACCTCACAGAGATATGCCTCCTTGTGTTAGCCTCACTCACCCTCTCTGTCTCCTTCCCTCTCTTCAAATGCTGCCTGTTTCTTGTATGCTCAGGGCATCAGGGTTCCCCACAATGTGGACAGTCCCTGGAACAAAAGATCAATGGGCATCTGATCTGAATTTAGAGTTGAAACAACCCAGTGGCAGGGAGATGGGGTTGGGGTGGGGGGGTGATACAGCAGCTAATGCAGAGCTAAGCAGGGAGGATAAACTCTCCCCACCCCCGGAAGGGTATGGGGTTGCCTAGTTCACATGTGACCCAGTGCTTCTCCAGGGGGGACAGGTGACAAGGAGGAAAGTGCACCGGGCAACGGGTAGAGGCGGAGGATGGTTGCATTTCCTTGGATTACTCAAGGTCTCACCCACCAGCCTTTCCGTGGGAATGATCTATGCTGCATTTCTGTGTGTAAAATAAATTCTGAAATTGGAAGAGCTCTCCATCACCAGCCACAGGTATGTCTCACAACAGCTTCCCCCCACCATGGAGAAGATCCTGCAGGTAGTAATGACCAAACCCACTCAGCTCACAATGCAAGCAAGAATGTGACTTTTTCCCTCCTATTTAGGACACCACAGTGCAGTGAGTAGAGTTCCCTGTGCTATACAGTATGTTCCCCTCAGTTGACTCTTTTATACATAGTATCAATAGTGTTTTTGTGTCAATCCCAATCTCCCAATTCCTCCCATCAAAAGGGAGGGGATATATGTAGGTGTATAGCTGATTCATTTTGTTGTGCATTAGAAGCTAACACAACATTATAAAGCAACTAGAAATTAATTTTAAAAAAAAGAATGTGACTTGTTCATTCAGGATTTACAGAAAAATACCAGAGTCATTTTCCCCTTTTGTCACACCCTTTTTAGAAATGTTTCTCTGTAGTTGGCCACTAGTACAGAAAGTGAGCTTCAGTCTCAGACAAGAAGATGCTATGAGTACCAAAGTCTTTTTATATTTGGACAGTAATAAACAAACAAACACAAATAAGTAAATAAATAAAGTAACCAGTACTATAAGTTACGATAAGAGCAAATTGCATCTCAGTCAGCACGAGTGCAAGCGTTTGCGGTCAATGACCCGAGTTGTTAGTAAAACAGAAACATTTTGTACCAGCACATGCTCAGGCCAGCTCAGACCACTCACTTGTTTTGAGGAAAATTTGGTCAGAGAGCAAACCCCTGGGCTCCGTGGGTGTTGCTTCGCTAGAAATGTGCCTTGGCTTGAAACCAAGGAAGAGATTTGGGCAAAAACTTCTGTTGAATGAATGTGCTTGTCCAAGCTCTACAAAGCATGAGAGAGGAAAAAAATGTCCTTGCTTGGGGCCTAACTTCCCTGCCCTTCTCCAAAGCCCCAGTGTTCCCTTTCTGATCACCAGCAAACTACCCCATAGCCTCAGGCACTTCTTTCTTCTGTGAACTTTCTCTCCTCTTCCCTTTCTTAAATTGGCTGTTCCCTGAGAACACCACTCCCCCTGCACCCATTTCCAGTTGCAGCTGTGAATGTTCTCCCTCCTACTCCTGACCATGGGCTGGGAGGTAGAGCTGGTGTTTTCCAAGCAGGTGCTTTGGTTCTCCTTCCAGATGAGTAGTTAGCCTTTAGCCTCTTGGGAAAGCCTTTGATTCACACCCCATTCATCTCCACAACTCTCCCCCCTTTTTATGGCATCAGACACCCCTCCTTATAGTATAATCTAAACAAGGCCACCTAAGGGCCTTGGTTGGTGGTGGGAGGATAAGGAAAGGGATAAGAGAAGGATGAGGTCAGTGACTAGCGCTTTCTGTGCCTGGCTCAGGTCAGGAGGCCATTTCTACCTCCCCGGGTAAAGCCTCCAGAGCACCCGCACACTGAGAAAACCCTCCAAAAGGGTTGATTTCACTGCCAGTCAAATAAAGACAATAAAAGCAAGGTGTGGGACCAGTGATACCACACACACAAAAGGCTCCATCCAGGGATGGGCCTGCACGCACGTAGGTGAAACACACGTCTCATCTGGTGTGTCACCTCCGGTAGGTAGGTAGTGGTTGTCCAGGGTCCTATGCTGAGGATTCAAGGACACCATGGCCTTCAGAGGGTTCAGGTAGTGAGACTGTCCTCTGGTAAGATAGGACGACGGGGACATATGGGCTTGTGGTCGCTCTTCCTGGTTTAGAGACATGTAAGAGATGTTCCAGACTGATGGTGTATCCCGCCCACTCCCCGCAGTCCCCTCCTGCCCGAATCCATGTCAGTGCACAATCCCTTCTTTTCCACTCCCACCCCATCTGACTCCAGGCTCACCACGCTGCGAAATGTGCCTACTGGTGGGATCAATAACTATTCTGCATTATGACTTCAGCTATTTATAGTAGAGTGGCTGGCTGTATGGAACGATGATGACAAAGCTACTCGCCATTGCCCTTAACCCGTGTCTGTTTAGGGAGAGGACACGACTCCTTCACTTGTTCCCAGTCGGTCTGGCCAACGTGATTCCAGAACCAAGACAACGGTAGGGCAGGACGGCGACGGGAATCCCAGACACATAAGAGGCACATCCAGGACAACCTGTGAGTCTAGCCCCTACCTCATCACAGGGCCAATAATGCTGCTGCCCTGGCCACCTCCTGTTTCCAAAACAGAAAGCTGGACAGGGGCTCCTCATTTCCCACGGGACAAATCAACATGCTGCGGTCTGTCAGGCTCTGACTTCTGATCACCTTTTGTGTGCACTGCCACAAGACCAAACTGTCTGAAATGACACTTTCTCTCGGCCTGTCTGTGCCTTTGATGCACACCTCCATGACTTTGCACAGAATTCCTCTTTCCACTCTCCCTGTTGACCATCCTCTCTTCTCCTGTCTGAGAAATGCAGACCTTCCTCTTGACTTGACTTGCCCCTGTTTATGTGTCTCCATGTAGCGGACTTAGTTTATCTCTTTACACATCTGTGCCCCATTGGCCTGTGATGGCAGGGTCTATGGAATTTTCCCTCTCCATATGACCGGAGTGCTTGATATCTAGTAAGTACCCAATGGTTAAGTAATTGGACAAGATACTGAAAGCATCAATAAATCAGTCTTTTCAGTTGTGGAAGAAACAGATGCAAAATTAAGCCATGTTCTGGTATTAACTTTCTGTGAGGTTTCTCCCCCAGGTGCACGCACTGTGGAAGGGAACAGCTCTGGGATGACCAACAGGTCTTTATTGGTACTTTCTAGGGGACAGTACAGACATAATGGTGGATGAAAACAGAACTGGTCAGGGGGTCATGGCGATTACTACCTAGGGGGAAAGGCTGGCATTAATAACAAACTTTAGATCGAGGAGTAGAAAAAGTGCCAGAAGAAAGGAGGTAGTAGCATATAGCAGATGACAGGCAGTGAGAAGGAATGAAGTTAAATTAGAGATATTTACTAGGATGAAGAGAGAAGGAAAAGGAGATATATGGACAGTGTCTAAGTTTCTATTTGCATACTTGCTGGGCATGGACACCACTCACTGCAGTACAGAAGGTGCAAGAGTAATAGGTTTAAGGGGACAGATTATAACTTAGCCTTTATGCATGTTGAATTAAAGGAGTCCTCCAGATAACTGTGTAGTGATTCCAAGTCAGCCCTTAGCTTTATGAACCTGAAACTCTGAGGATTAGTCAGGCATAGTGACATTGAGGTTTGTATGCTTTGTAAGTAAATGCTAATTGAAGCCAAGAGAGCATAGAAATATCTGCAAGTAACAAAAACCTCAACTTAGAATGATGTTGACAATAAAAGTATCTATTACCTCATATTACAAGGAGGTTGATGGCAAAGCTGTTACAGGGTTGGTTAATCTCACCATGGCATAAATAACCCATCTTTCTATATTTCTGTTCTGCAGTCTCAACACTTCAACTGGATTTTCAGGAGGCAAAGGAGTCAGGGTGGCCAGAGTAGAACAGGCTTCAGATCTCAGGTCAACTCATCCTGGTATCTCTTATTAAGAGTGAGAAAAAGAGTTCTCAAAACATACCCAGCAGAAGGATCGCCACATCTCATTGGATAAAATCAGATCCCATGCAAAGAGAAGGGAATTACTGTGACTGGCTTGGATGAATTGGAACTGACTGCCAAGTCACTTGAGGGGGTGGGCCAATTTGGAGCCCCAGCGAAAAAGAAGAATGAGGAAATGGATGTTAAGGGAAAAGTGTTTGCTCCATCTAAGGAGAATATGCAGAGTGAGTAAAAAAGGACTTGAGAAATACACATGCTTAATGGTTGGAGGATGAATCTGCAAAGGGATTAAGGTACAGCCAAAGAGCAGGAGGAAAGCCAGGAGAAGGTTTTTACTGAACCTGAGGGTAGAACAGGTCTCATGAAGTAGGTCGTGCTCATTTGCAGAATGCAGCTGAAAGATCAGACAACAACATGGAGATCAAGAGTTACCTGAGCCAGAGGTGTTTTAATGACATGGTAAGGTCAGAAGCTGGATTAGAAAGGCTGAGAAGTGATTGGGAGGTGAGAAGTGATTGGGAGGTGAGAAGTGGAGACATAAAATATAGGCAAGTCTTGTGAGAAATTTCTATAAATGCAAAGTGAAATGATAGACAATAGCTGTAGAGTTTTATATTTTTGTTCATGTTTTTGTTCTGTAACAGAAACTTGAGGCTGTTTTATATTTTACTGCAAGAATTCATCTGATAGGGTGAACAGAAAAGAGATCCAAAGTATCTGTGGGTATTCGGCGGAATGGAGCTGTGATTTGCTTTAGATAGGGAGAGGGCAGCTCTTCACTGGATAGCTCAGGAAGAAGGGCAGGTTGTGAGATTTATATAGTAATGTGTGTTGGATGTTTAGGGGATGGAAGATTTACTGTCTGGTGGCTTCTATTTTTCTCTGTAAAGGGGAATATGAGGTAATCAGCTGAGACCAAACACTGTTGGGTTCTTTGCTAGGGCTCCCAATAAATGCCATCCACGTTTCCCACCATGAGTTCTGAGTCATCTGAGAAATAAGTCAGAGGTATAAGCATATGGAAGCCAAAACATCACATATATTACTGATACAGCCGACCTTGAGAATGTGGTGTATATCTGCAGTCAAGTGGGTTCACTGATTCTCAACCCAAGAATTGTTGACTTAAGGAGACAGTGCAGTGCTGGCCAGGGCGAACACACACCAAGATAGTCATTGCAGACAAGAGACCTCTAGTCATCAAAATGGACAAACCACCTCAATAAATGACAGAAACAGAAAAAGTTTGACCCCCAACAAGCTCTGAAACGGTTACATAATTTATTAATTAAATTATCTCCAAAACCACCCTGTACCCAAGACAGAACACTTATTCTTGGATCTGTTTTTCTTTCACCAATTATGTACACTTCCATCATTCAATATAGTTCAGCAGGAGTCCTCAATAAGAGTAAATGGAAAAATTAAATGCCCCAAATAGTTTGAAAAAATCTAGGGGTGTCTCAAATTTAAGGAAACATTTTCTCCCATTGCCAAGTCCCCAGAGAGAAATTAAATTCTCTGGTAACTTCAAATCCAAAGACCAAAGGAAGTAAAGGGCAAAATCAAATGATCCTGCCCTTGAATATTAAAGTTTAAAGAAATGAAAGTCCCTCTTGGTTCTTACTCTGCTTGGTATCAGCATCATGGCCTCTGGATACCTGGGTGGCATTCATGTTTCTGTAACCTGGGCTGTCTTTCACGGGAAATGGGTAGAACCTTCAAGACCTCAGAATTTGAATTCCTCCCGTGCCACACCTGTGATGTGGCTCCATTGTTAAAGTGGACAAGCGTATGAGATGCAGGAGATGATCAAGAGCCTCACACAGCCCACACTTAGTAATCCAGCCAATTGCCAGTGCCTAGAACAATAATCTGGGCAAAAAATAATAACAGCAGACTTGTTATTACCAGGAGACGTGAGTCACCCAGATAAAGCTTGGTTCTCACCTTACCAGGAAACCAGTCAATTGATACCAGCTGGCCCTAACATACACTCTGTGAACTTCGATCTAACTGAGAGAAATCTCTCAGCAATTTTGGCACAGTGCACTTATCCTCTCTGGGAGAAAAATTCACCTGTGTGAAATTAGTAGCGAGCCTTCAAGATGCCACTGTGATCTTTACTATGTATGTTAATAGTTCCTTCCCATGATGAATCAGCGCTGACCTATGTGACCAATAGAATATTTGTAGAAGTGATAGTATGTGACAGTGATGGTGAGTGACTTCTGAGTCTAGATTAAGGACATTGCAACTTCTGCTTGACCTCTTGGACTATTTGCTCTGGGGGGAGCTAGCTGTTGTATCTATTGAAATAGCTGAAATCCAAAAAACTGAATCTATGACATGCTGGTGAGGAGGTTGAGCAGCAGAAACTTTTTTCCATTGCTGGTGGAAGATATCCACAGAAACATGGTATTGCTGGGTACAATTTATTTTTTATTCAGATATCATTTACATAGAGTAAGATGCACAAAACTTAAGAGTACAGTTCCATAAATTTTGACAGCTGTATACACCTCTGTAAGTACCACCCAGCTCAAGTTATAGAACATTTCCATCTCCCCAGAAAGTTGTCTTATGGCTCTGCCCAGTCAACCCTTACCCTGTTCCCCCACCAGCAGTAACCATCACTCTGAGCTGTCTATCAATTTGTTTGCCTGTTCTTAACCTTCACACAATGGACTCATACAGGGCATGCTGTTTTGTGTTTGGCCTCTTTGATTTAGGTATTCATCCATGTGGCTGTTGCACGTATCAGGAGCTTATTCTTTTTTTCTTCTTAATTTTGCTCTGCATTCCGTTTAGTGAATTGGTTTATCCATTCTCCTGTTATTGGATGAGTTGTTGCCAGTTTTTAATTACAATGAATAAAGCTTCTGTGAGCATTGTTGAACAAGTTTTCATGAAAATATACATTCTTTTCTCTTAAGAATACACCTTGGAGTCAATTGCTGGTTCCCAGGATATACATGTGCTTACTTTAATGGAAACTGCCAAAGAGTTTTCCAAAGTGGATCTAGTATTGTCAGACTCCCCGTGTGAGATCCATTTTTTTCTCCACCCACACCAGCACTTGGTACTGAAGCCTGTTTTATTTCAGCCACACTGGCAGGCATGTAATGGGACCCACTGGGCTTCATTTGTCTTTCTCTGATGAGTAGCAATGATGAGCACCTGTTCATATGTTTATTGTCCATTTGGATCTCCTCCTGCATGAATGACTAAGTCTAAGTCTTTTGCCCATTTTATAATTGGATTTTTGTCTTTCATGCATTGAATCGTGGAAGTACCTTGTCTGTTCTGGGTATGATCCTTTATGAAATACATGGCAGGGTGGATTGAACCTCCAGGAAGACTCCTTGGAGGGAGCAGCCCCTAGGTGGGAGTGGGTGGGCTTTATCTCACTCCACAGGCATGTGGGTGGGCCTAAAACAGAGAGGAGAAAAGGACAAAACCCCTCTCTTGTCCCACCTGCCCCCGTTTTCATCTGCTCTATCCCTGGTCATCCTGGCACAGGCCCGGTGTGGGGACAGGCTATCTGTGGGGAGCATATGTGAGGCTGGGATTTCTGCATTCTCCCAGACGGCCAGCCTCACCCCTTGGCCTGGCTGCAAGTGGAGTCAAAACAGGTTTATTCCTGAGAAGCAGTCTTAGCCTTTGCCCAAAGCAGATGGACAGTTACGCATCTTTATGGATCATATTGATCATTAATGACACTTGGTGGGAAAGCTGGCAGGTCCTTCAGAAGAGCCACAGAGAAATGGCTCGTGTCCTGGCTCCTTCTAGGAGTGCTCAATCCCAGAAATAGGAGAGGGGGAGCCCAGCCTTTGTCAGACGTAGCCTTTGAGTATCTTCTGAGCGTCAGCACAGTGAAGAGTGGGGGCGAGCAGCATTGTGGGGAGGCAGGCCCAGTCTCAAACATCAGTTCCCCAGGTCACCATCCACGGGGCTGGGACCATCCACATTCTCCAAGCCCTTGTTTTCTCCCCTATACAACAGGAAGAGAAGCATTAACAATGCCTAGTATGAAAGTTGTTGTGCCAATTCCATGAAATTAACAAGGTCGTATGTGTGCAAGTCGCCTTGACATAGAGACACGGGGAGCCTCCTGATCCCTCTCCTTGTTCGTGCATGCGTGGCCTCTGCCTCCCTCAGATCTCAGTGGAGTTCTCATCTGAGCTGAGACCGTGTGAGTGAAGGTGGTGCCAGCCTGAACCCACGGTCACTCCAGCTGTAAATTCTCAAAGTAACAGCAGGCTGCACACCCTGAGCCCTCCCTGCTGATCCCAGGACCCCATGGAACTGACCGCCCCTCCTATAGACTTCTCAGGAGTGACAGATTCTGAGCACTGCCTTTGCAGTAGTGCATAGAGTGGCAAACAGGACAGCCGCTGTGATAATGTAGTTTATAATAAGAAACATATATTTCTGTCTTCATCTCTGTTTCTGGCACAGAGCTCCTAAAACCCTTGGAATTTCTGAAGTGAGGAAAGCATAAAGATGTCTTTTGTTGTGTTAATGAGGTTACGTTTTGGACCACAGCTAAGCACTGGGATATTCACCAGAAGAACCTGATAAGAGGGTTGGAACTTTCAGTTCGACCTCCAACTTCCGGGAGGTTAGAGGGGCTGGAGTTTGGATCAATTGCCAATGGCCAATGGCTTAAATAATCACACCAGTGTCATAAAGCTTCCATAAAACCCCAAAAGGAGAGGGCTCAGAGAGTTTCTGGGTTGGTGATTTGGGGAGGGTGGTACACTCGGAAAGAGCATGGAAGCCCCCTCACCCTTTCCCCAAACCTCACCCCATCCAGCTCTTCCATCTGGTCATTCTTGAATTATATCCTTTTATAGTAAATCAGTAACCTAGTAAGTAGAATGTTCCTCTGAGTTCTGTTGAGTCATTCTAGCAAATTAATTAAGCCCAAGGAGGGGGTCATGGGAACCTCTGATTTATAGCCAGTCGATTAGAAGCTCAGGTGACAACCTGGACTGGCAATTGTTGTCTGGAGTTGTGTGTGTCTGGGGTGTTGTTCTCGTGGGGCCAGGCCCCGAATCCGTGGGATATGATGCTACCTCTATGTGGGTAATGTCAAAATTGAGTTGAATTGCAGGACGCTCTCCTGCTTTCAGAGAACTGCTTGGTGGTGTGAGGAAACCACACACGCATGTTGGAATGGGGCACAGAGCACTGAGTCACCAACCTCTCTGTGTTTACATGTTGGTGGAGGAGACAATGAATCCCCAGAGGTCACAGTTTAAGAGCAAGGAATATTAAGAGCAAAGACCTGCACGTCTCTGAGAACATGGCATTTGAGAGAACCTTCCAGAAGGCTGAGGGAAGCATTCCCACCTGAGAGCTGGGACACAAATGAGTCCATGGTCTGAAGAGGAGCAGGGAGACGGGCGTTCCTGAGAAGGAGTAGGTAGTGGTTGGAAGACCGGTCAGCAGGGCCAGACTTCAGAGTTTGGATTTTATTCTAAGTATGAGACGGAGCAGGTGAGGCTCCAGGAAGGAGGGGCCCTTGGGCTGCGGGGTGGGTGGGAGTGGACTCCAGGGGGCTGTGAGGAGTCTCGGCAGGGGTTGGGGGCTTTGGAGGAAGAAATGGTGTCAGGGTGATTGGGGTCTCGTGGCAGTGACAGACCCAACACCTCGACAGCGGAGATGACAAGGTGCATTTGCTGTCCACACTGTCTATTGCCATCAGTGGGGGCACCACCCTGTGTCCTCTGTTCTCTAGGACATAGCTGACAGCAGCACAGATCTGGAACATGCCCAGTGACCAGGTGAGGGGCCCACTGCTCTCCCACTCCCTGAGCACTGGCCAGAGTTAATGGTACCACCACCCCAAGGGGCAGGAGGTGCCCAGGAGCGGGACTGAATTCATGAAACCCCATCTGTCCTGGTGTCAGTGCTGAGGCCAGAAATGGGAGGAGATGAGGTCCCCGGTGAAGGCAGTGGTGAAAGCACCTGCTGGGACTGGAGTTAAGCCCCGGACTCCTGGGCATAAATGTGGGTGTTCGGGGGTGTTGGGTTGCAACCCCAGATGGGCACCCACAGACCCACACGGGGTGAGTGTTCAAATGCACCAGGCGTGACAGCTGTGTGACACAGCACTGCTTCCCAGGAACACGCGGCTGGTAAAGAATCCCTGCTTAGCAGGTCAGGCACAGGCCTCTGTGTGTGCTCGCCCCCATTCAAATGAGGCTCCTTTTGGTGAAAGCAGCCTTGCCCAGGACCGCGGCCCCCTGGGCAGGTTCCACGCACTCCCTGGAGGTGCCTGCTGACATCTGCTGCCAACATTCCACTCTTCTGGGAGGTTTCAAACTGCTTCAGGTGAACCATAGTTTCCCTCTGAAGACACTGTATTTAAGTTGTAGTTAAATGAAGTCATGACCATTTCTAGCTGGAGACCCTTCCCTTGCTAGATTCCTCGAGAACCTCTGTGGGCTAGGTTGTCAGAAAGGGAGATTTGGCCCAAGAATCTTTTTGTTTTAGAAAGACTGTGACTTCCTCTGCCTGCTTGGAAATCAGTAACAAGCCTGTCAGAACTTCCTGTTAAGTGGCTTGAACCTGTGACCTCTGGGTCCTGCATCAACAAGGACTTCTCCAACAAGCATCCTGGGGGACTCTGAGGGAGGGAAGCAGGCGAGGGGCTGCCGTGGCCCAACTCAGACCAGGTCACCTCTGTCCCCCGTGCCTCCTCTGAGCACGACACACGCCACAGGTTCGGCCTTTATTGTTTCCCTGGACCCACCTTCAGAGAGCTCTCTTGTCTACACACCTGAAGCATGCAAAGTGAGCATTTCCAGGGAAGCACCAGGGTCGTCCTTTGGAAAACATTTTTGTTGAAGTTGTGGGTGCAGTGGCGGCTGGTGGGGCGGGGAGGTGCAGAGCATGACATGCTGAATTTTCACAAACTGGACACACCTGTGAATCCAGCACCAGATAAAGAAACACAAGACTCAGATCCCCCGCCTGCCCCCTTCCAGGAACCAAGCCCAGAATAATAGCTCTCCTGACTTTGAATGGCATGGATCTGCTTTGCCTGTTTTGCAGTTTATATATATAGACTCATAGAGTATGTGCTCTTTCCCGACTGACTTCCAACAATTGCCTTTCAATGCAATCTATGCTGTTCCCTTCTTAAAACAATCCACGTCTTGATTCGGGAGTGGTCCCATGTGGGGTCTTGCTGTCCAGGTGCTCGGGCTCTGGGGGCACCACTCACATCCCCTGCATTGCAGTCCATCGCCTCTCAGAGTAGGGTCCTGGGGTGACCCTCTTGCTCACTCACAGAGAAATCTGGATAGAGTCGTAGAGCCAGGGTGGCTTCATTGTTGTTTCAAGACCCTAACCCGAGGTGAGACCCTAGGGCACTGTGGGAGTTGGAACCCAGAGAGGAAAAGAGTGAATATAAAAGGACTATGCCCAGCCCCCCAACGGCCCCCTGGACCACAAGGTTAGAACAACCCGGAGCCCCAAACAAGAAGACTCACCTCTTTCCCTCCCTCCTTCCAGCTCAATCCAGTCCCTTCCTGCTCTGTCCCTTCTCCTTCCGGACTTCCTTCCTTCCTTCATGGTCTCCCTCCTGGCCCAGCTGCCATAAGCCCTACACACAGGCTGCCCTGCTCCAGACCTGTCCCTCTCCGGTCCATTCTCCACAGTGTGCCCAGACAGATTTTTTAAGACAAAAATCTTACCGTGCTACTAGACCATTAAACACTTTAATAGTTCCCCTGGCCCTTACTTGTGACCTCACCATCTTTAAGTGATCAGGTCATCACGGCTTCTGTGTGCTTCCCCTGCCTCTTTCTCTCCCAGATGCCCCTCACGCTCTATGTTCGGCCACACTGAGCTCCTTGGCCCTCATTTCGGGCCTTGGAGAGGCCACTTCCCCTGCCCAGCAGTCTCCCTTCCCTCAGCTCCTCCCTGGGAAGCTCCCTGCCCACCCCACCCCTCCCACGGCCTCTGCATTCTAGGGGCCCCGAACCCAATGCTCACCATGTGGGGCTATACCTGCAAGTCTCCGATGGACCACACACTCTGTGAGGGCAGGGACTAGGCTTCTATGGCTCATGGCTTTTTTCTCCAAGAAAATTTCTGATGTATATTAAACAGGAAAGAAATATTAATTGAATGAATGAATGAACTACAACAACCCATTGTGGTAGATCAGTACCAATCTATGCCCAATCCAATCAGACCTTACTCCAAGGGCCTTCTACCTAAGAAGGATTCCATAAGATGCACCTAATTGCACCAAAAGTTATCAGAGTAAAATCAGGACCCTGGTAACAGAAAAAGTAGTCTTGAGATAGCTGCTGATTTCCAAGAGACAGAGGAGGCCCTGCGTGCTGAGATAAATGGAGTAAGGTTTGTTCCATGACTTCCAAAGATGACCAGCCAGCCAGTATCTGTGGGCACCCTTCCTGTGCAGTGGCACCACAGACGCAGGCAGAAAGGACATCACACAGGATGACTGCCAGGGACAGGAAGGGGGTCAACTGCCCCTATCTTGTGCAGCAAGTGGGGCGTGAGCCCCAGAAAAGCTTCAGGGAAGAAAGGGAGAGAACAGACACGCATTTCTACAGTTGCATGCCTGTGACCAATGGTAGATGTCTGGCCCTATCCTTTTCCTAGGATTTCATCTCATTTTCTCCAATTTTCTCCATTCCAGGAAGCAGGACTTGCAGCCAGATGTGGTGGCACCTGGGCATTTCTTCCACCCAGCTCTTTTTTTCCCTAAGGATGGCATAAAAGCAGTGACTATTCCAGCAAATAAGCTAACATCAAAAGTCAGGTAAATGTCTCAAATTCATGAGCAAATTCAGAGATCACCCGTCCCGGAAGGTCATTGCGGAAATCACAGATGTGTAGCGGAAGGCTGAGCGGTGACTTCTGTGCTAATGCTGCCCTCCTCCCTTTACCACCCCCTGCTCAGTTTGACCTCTGCTGGCATTTGAGACCTGGATGTAATGAATCAATCACTTTTGTAGACAACAATCTTAGAGTCTTTGCTTGTGATCAAAGCTCGCCTGTTGACCTCACCAGTACAACAAATTACCTTAAGATCCGAAGCCTGGAGTTTATGGCAACCCCTGATCCTCTTTCCCCAGACTCTCTTCAATAAAGAGCAAGGCCCCCAGCCCCCAACGCCTACACAAACACTCTGCAGCTGGTTCTGTCTTTCCTGGGAACCCTCACCCCGCGAGTGAAAAAGTTGGGAAACATTCCAAATGGTTGGCCTGTGTCACTGGGGCACCTTTTTTTCTTGGGTTGGGTTTGCATTTGGAGGAACATTTTTCAGAGCCTTTGAGTCTTGGCCCGGTGACTCTCCAGGGTGGCGGTCACATTAATATTGACCTCAGAGGCGGATACACAGCCCAGTCGCTCTCTAGCAGTGAAGACACACAAGGGAAGAGCACCCACACCTTGGCCTCATCTCTCAAGGGGTGACCCAAAAGAATACTAAGAAGCAACACGCTACGTGGTGCAGGGGTCGGGGGCAACTTCTGGGAGGCTGTCATTCTAACTTACACCTCTGCTTGTTGTGCAAGCAGGAACCTGACAGTTTATGACAAGGCTGGAAGACTGCCTAGCCCGCGAGGGAAGACTGGTGCCAGGCCCAGCTCCCTACACCAAGCACCACGATGCTGTGCTGCTCTATGCTCAGCTTGGTCAAGCTGGAGGCTTCCGTCCCAGACTACTCTTCTTCACATGGTTTGGGGGTGAGCTGGCCACAAGTGACCCTTGGCCTGAGATCTGGGAAGCCAAGAGCTACGCACATTTCTGGCGGGCAATGGAGAAGGTCCTTGCTCTCCTTGGGTCGGTGTGCAGCAGCCCCAGGGTATCACCGGACATCCACTGCCCCACCGTGGGGCTGCACAGAAGCGGATGCTGCCATGGCCTCCCCACCTGTGCACCTTTGAGAACACGCCCAGAGTTCTCTGCAAGCTCAGATGTGGCCACCCGAGCTAGCAGTTTGGCAGGTCTAATTGGTGATCTCTTGACTGTCCCTCTTCCCAGCTTCTTCCCCACCATGAGTCCAGGTCCTGTCAGCATCCTTCCTGTGTGATTCCATGGTTCCCTCTTCCCCAGAGTGAGCTCCAGTTCCCACGAGCATGGTTCTTTTGAGCATGGTTCTTTCTTCTTCAGTGTGAGCTCCAGGTACTGTGGCATCCTCCTAGTGTAGTACCTTCTTCCACAGTGTGCGCTATAGTTCTATAAGTGCCCTTCCTGCATGGCCCCCTTCTCTCCAATGTGAGCTCCAGGTCCTATAAGCACCTTCTGTGTGTGGTTTGCTTGGGGCTCGGCTTCCTATATTGCACCTTGATGAAAATAGATCCTCACCCATCACTGGAGATGAACAAGTGGGGACTTTGGGGGATTGTTTGGATTATCTTGGATCCATTCTGCAAGACGGGCATCCTCTACCTCCTTCCCATGCACACTTTGGTCCACTTCTCCCAAAACTTGCTTCTAAAACCTCAGGCTCTTTGCAGGGGTGGTTCTCTGATCTTGGGCTTCTCTTGGCCAGGTACTTGTGTGGTTCACACTCCCATATTGTCAAGTCTCTGCTCAAACACAGCCGACTAGAGCTGGACAAGAGATGTCTTCACTTCACCAAAGCTGAAGGTCAGGGGAGGTCAGGGGTGGGCACAGAGCTGCCCACACCACTGTCAGCCAGGAAGCCCGGAGGGCTCTAACCTGCCCACAGGCTGCACCCACGCCTTCTGCCAGCTCCCTTCCTGGGACCCCATACCCAATGTAACCCCTCCAACCTTCTGTGGTGGCCAACCTCCACAGTCTCTTTGCAGCCTTTTAAAATGTTTTGTATTACTATTTTTTCAAAATAGGCTTGAATTTGGAAATGTTGAGTGTCTGGGATTTACTTCATTTGATATGATATGGTCTACAGATGAGTGCTCTGAAAGGCCATTCAAAGAAATTGTTCACTCTGAAAGGCCATTCAGAGAAATTGTTCACTTTGCCTAAAGTTTGCTTCATTTAATGTTCTAATGCTCTGCCATTTCCTTAGCCTTCCCATCCCAGGCTGCAAAGTTACCCAGATAAGAGCAAAGTATGTCCCCTGCTAGTTGTGTCTGAAAAGGAGGAAAGGTGGCCAGGATCCAGAATCCTGAAACTCTGAAGGAGCCAAAACACAGAAATTGCAGGAAATGCACTCACTGCTTGTAGCAGAGGCGTCGGTATTCCTTCCTGACCCCCTTGCCTGGTTGGCTGCTCTGGACCTGCCTGATTCCTCCAGCCTGTGTCCAGTCTTGCTACTCCAACCAACCAGCATTGGCATTCATCTTCCATTCACTCTTTCTCCCCAAAGCGGCTCCCGTGTGTGTCATGGGTCTCCCCTCTTCCTAAGGCAAGTTTGGGAGGGGGCAATTGGTGGGGTAAGGGCTGCAGCCTCGATGATCCCATAAAGATCCCTCTCCCCGCACAGGCACTGTCTCTCCTCTGATGGGAAGACAGTTGGAGGGCATGATAATGAGAATACCAGAAGGGAGGACATGGAGAGAGCCATTCCAGGAAGCCCCAAAGATGAGCAAAGCATGGGGTGCAGACTCACAGACTCGAAAATGCTGAGGTGAGCGGGAAGGGCGATGAAACCAGGAGCCTCTCAGTAGATACTGAAAATAATGGCCAAACTGTCCATGACCCTAAGAGCTGAGGTTTCTAACAGCCCACAATCTCTTACCAATTAAGTTCCCCAGTGGAGAATGGCAGCTCTATCAGAACCAACAGAGAACTGCTGTTTCCTTTCTCACCTTGTGACAAGGGATCCCAGGCCTTCTGAGCTGCCCGCCCCTGCAGGGAACAGCATAGTTGTCACTCACCTCAGGAATGAGCAGTGTTAAGTGTTAGAACTCTAAGCAACCTGTCACAAAAGCATTTTCAAAGAGAGGGTGACAGATGGAGTGGTATGGCCCCAAGGAACAAGAAGGGTTTCCTCCCAGTTCTGGCAGCATAAATACAAAACTCTATTGGCCTGTCTCACTAATAAAAAGGCAACACAAAATCCTGCCAGAAGACTTTCACTGTTTCTAAGCTTCTGGGGGCTATGTGTACACATTCTTCTACTCTCCTTTTTGCTGTAAAATCTTGTTTCTATTTTTAACAAAGTACATCCACATAGTAAAATCAAAGAGTTCTAAGTAGCTTATATGGAAAAAATATTGGGCCCAGTGCCCAAACCTCTACTGCTGCTTTAGAGGAAGACATTATCAACTTCTGAAGATTTTTTCTGATATTTATTTCTGTATTTTCATGTAACATAAAATTCTGCTATTTCTTGATTAATCAATACTCTAGAGTACTGCATGGACTCTCTATTAAGGAAGGTGAGAAGTCATTCTCTCCATCACCCCCATGCCCCACCTCCCCACGTCTTCCCCTCCCAACAGGCAGAGTTTACATTAATCACATGGGGTACATATGTTCCCAATGCTTGGAGTGAACATACCTCCTTTCTCACACAGCTTTTATGAGTTTTATGGGTTTTTTTCCAGAAGCTAAAAATTACCTTATGTTTTCACTTGCTCAGTGTTCCATGTGCTTCTTAGTAAAAGTTTTTAAAGTTTGAACACATGTATTAAATACCTCAAAACTTTTCCAAGTATTCAAAGAGCATTTTTCTCTTAGAGACTTTTGAGCTTTCCCCACCTCCCTCCTGCATTGGGCCCTCTGTTTCCAGAATTCCATCTTATCTAGTTTTCTTCCTTATTTTACTGAAGTGTGTTATCCAGTAGTTTTAAAAGAAAGAGTTCAAGGGAAAGATAGATAGATAATAGATTACCGACAGAGAGATAGGTGATAGATGAACAGACTATATAGATAGATAAGTAGATAGATGATAGCTGGGTGAATGAATGGATAGATGGTTGGATGGATGGCTGACTGGCTGTCTGGATGGATGATGAATGGATGGATGGATGATGGATGATGGATGAAAGGATTGTTGGATGGATGGGTGGATGCATTGTTGGATGGATGGCTAGCTGGGTGGATGGATAATGGATGGATAGGTTGATCAACTGATTGATCAGTAGATGAGAGATGGATGTGCAGATAGATTGGTCTTGCTTTCATGTCTAAATTATCTATATTCTACCTTCCTTCTTGACCAATAATTAGGAATTCTTTTCTCATAGCATGTTGTTCTTTATATATAGATGCAATCCCATCTTGATCTCTAAGAATATTAACTCTTATTTTTCAGTCCTCTTTTAGCTCCCTGGTAATTGTTTCTTCTGCATATTTGCTTTCTGGTTTTTCTCTTCTGAGTCTCAGTCTTCCATGTAGACACTCTCTCTCCAGTGTCTGTGATCCTTGGCTGTCCATTCATATCTCAGAGGGAAGCATTAAACTGCTGGATGCGATTTGGGCAGATGGGAGCTGGGTAGGTCTTGCAGACTTATGCAATGAGATGATCCAGACACAACTGAGAAACCACCAAATACCAATACCTGGTGACATTTTCTTTGGGAATGTCTAATCTTCTCCCTGGGTGAGCACAAGGTGGGCCTGGCTGCTCTCCCTGTGAAAGTAGAACGGGAAAGAGGACTGAGGACGCAGAGTCCTGTAGGCTGACATTCACTCAATCCTGCCTTTTCAGCCCCGCAGCGCTCTCCAGCTCTCTGCTAGGTCTGGTGTCCCTGAGGTGAAGATTCTCTGTTCTTTCAACCAGGAAACTCCCCACCAAATTATAAGTTGAATTTTGTGCCCCCCAAATTCATATGTTGAAGTCCTAACCCCCAACACCTCAGAATGTGACACTATTTGGAGATAGGTTCCTTGCAGATGTAATTAGTTAAAATGGGATCATTAAGATGGGTCCTAATTCTATGTGAATGATGTCCTTATAAAAACTTGGACACAGACATGCACATGAGGAGAACACCCTGTGAAATTTGGAGTTATGCTGCCACAAGCCAAGGAACTACCAACAACTGGAGAGAGGCCTGGGACAGATCCTTCCTTAGTGTCTTCAGAGGGAACCTGGCCCTGCCAGCACCTGATCTCAGACACCCGGCATCCAGAGCTGTGAAACAGTACATTTATGTTGTTCTCAGCTACCCACTCTGTGCTCCTCTGTTATGGCAGCTCCAGGAAACTAGTACCTACTTCGTTTGGGTGATGATTGCCAGAGTGACCCCTCTCTGCACAGGGTGGGAGAGGAACGTGAGATGCTGGAGGGTCTCCATGTAGACACTCGCCCAGCCCTGTTACGGGCCCCTCCAGCCCCCTGCTCCATTGGCCTTTGCACTGCTTTGCTCTTCCCAGTAGGACGGCCAGAAAGGGGACCACTGCTTGTCAGTAGCCACTCAGCTGAGTCATCCCAAAATGTGTGAGGTTACTTCATCCCTGGTTTCAACCTGCTCTCTTTATCTCTATGAGGTAATCAGGTTTTCATTCCTTTCCTGTTATTTTAGTGGGGCAAGTAGAGAGAAGTGAGGCATGAGAGTGGTCAGTCTGCTATCCCTGACTGCAAGTCCCCTTGGGTCTTTGTACAGTACAGCTTTCCATGGCTGTTAATGAGCAGTCCCTCTAGTTTCATATCTGGACGGGGCAGACATATTCCCTGAGAAGACTGTCAAAGGTGTTACAGATAAAAATGTCACCTCCTTATAGAAGGAAAGGCAACCTCCTAACTAGTTTAATAATAATAATAATTAGCAATAATGCTGTGAACAACACTTTCTAATTAGTGTGGTAAATTTAACATAACCTCACGAATTCTGGGACACTTGCCCCTCCAGGAGTTGGCATTTCACTTCTCTTCTCTTGAGCCTGGGCTGGACTGAGTGACTCTTGTAACAAAAATATGGCAAAGGAAAAACAGTCACTTGCCAGTGGAGAAACCTGGTAGACACTGACTTAACCGACAGACCCAGGTGAGCATCACCAGGAAGAAACCTAGTTGAGGTCATACATGCCCTGATGTGGAGTGAGAAGGGTGTATCACCTCTGTGATATTCTGCACAGAAATCTCTAACCATAATCTAATCATGGAAAAACATCAAACAAACTCAGCTGGGGGAAATTCTACAAAATAACTGACAAGCACTCTTCAAAAGTGTCAAGATTATAAAAGACAAGGAGACACTGAGGGGCCGTTGCAGATTGGAGGGGACCAAGGAGACAGGACATCTTAATGTGACTTGGTGTCCTGGATTGGGTCCCAGCGGAAAAGGGGGTCCAAACAGAGCCTCTGTTTTAATTAACAGGATTTTACCAATGATCATTTCTCAGTTTTGACAAATGGACTGTGGTTATGTAAGATGTTAACATGAAAGGAAACCAAGTGGACTGTATATGCAAACTCTATCCTTGCAGCTCTTCTGGAAATCCAAAATTATTTCAAAGCATTAGTTTAGAAAAGTAAAATGAAAAGCAGAACATGACCCTGATGCTCTTTCACAGTCGCTGCTCCCTGTGCAGGCCCAGCACCCTCCCCTTCCAATCTCCCTCTTCCGGACACCCCTCCATCCCCACTGTGGTCTCCTCTCCTCTGCGGTCTAGAACCCCTGATTCTTCTGCTCTTTCCGGAGTTTCCTGGCACCCCCTGCACACCTCCTCATCGCCACCTCTACATTCAGGGATGGAATATCTTGCATATAAGACCTGCAGACTCCTCACACCACTCTGATCAGCCCACGGGCCTTGTTGTCTTGGACACACCTCCGTGTCCCCACCGCGGTCCTCCCTGCCGCTCTCCACCCTCTGCGGGCACAGTCACAGGCTGGCGTTCCTCTTGCCATCAGCCGGTCTCCTGCTCCAGGGTCCCGGGTCTTTGCTCCTCCCGGGTTTCCATCACTGTGATCGTCCTCCTCACCAACATGTTCTCAGCATCCTGCCAACGCAGACCCCAAGCCCCACAGGGCTGTGTCCACTCTTTCAGTCCCCATCCCACCCCCTCTTCCTTGCAGGACTCGGAAGAGCTCCTGGTGCATCACAGACACCAGAAATGTGGTGAATGAACAACTGCCAGAAACAGAGACTGACATGTTCTCTCCTTCTCAGTGTCCTCAGGAGGGGACCTTCCTGAGGAGGAAACCTAGAAGGCTTTGCTTCAGGAATCCCTTTGATGGTAAGGATCAGGGAAATCACTAAGAAAACACTGGTTGGACTGCAGGTGTGGGGTATGTGTTGGTGGAGGCGAGTGGTGTGTGTGTGTGTGTGTGTGTGTGTGTGTGTGTGTGTGTGGTGTGTAGGGTGTGTGTGTGGCACAGTGTCTGTGCATGTGGGGTAATGTGTGTGTGCGTGTGTGTGTGGTGCGGTATTTGTACATGTGGTGTGGGAAGTGGGGGGAATGGGATGCGAAGCCAGGGACAGTGTCGCCAGGTGTGGTTGCCTGGGGTCCCCCATGGACTCACTCAGCCAAGGAAGAGTTAATCAGAAACTCAAGGATGCTGCAGCCTCCCCAGAGACCTGCAAGGAACAGGCCAGTCTGGCTCCAAGAGCAAACAGACGTGGGACAAGCTCCGGCCCGGCAAACATTTCTGTCCTCACTTCCAGCTGGACTTGGGATTACCCAGCCAGGGATGAAGCACGCAGGCTTCGCCTGGAACAAGGGGCCTGAGAGGATAAACAGCCCAGCCATCTGCTCCATCTGCACCGGCACTTGAAGCCCATCCCATTAGGAGGGGAAAGAGCTGAAGACACCCAGATACAAAGGCGTTTCTCAGGCACCCTGGCAAAGCTGCATCCTGCTCATTAGTTGCAAACTGCCTTTGTGGAATGGTCTGGATGGTGACCACTTGGATTAATCAAAAGATGATACAGTTACTGAATGTGTTGGCCACACCTCACTTATTTTGCTAAAAGCTTAGTAAAAGAATATGCCGTTTATGTTGAACAATACCTTGATGATTATTGGATCTTTTTTATCATTCGGAGGTGTATCCATACCTGCAATGCCTGAAGTGCGTTATTATGAACGTCACATCCACGGACTAGCAAAAATTCTTGGATAAATGGGAGGGCAAAGAGTTTAACTAAAGTGTCCTCAAGATACCAATGCACTTTCAAAGCAGGCTTAAACAATAAAGTTTATTACTTGCTAATAAAATATTGTTTTGATATTACCCACTTTAAAGCCCAATTCTTGAGGAAAAGATTAATTTTTTCAGTTTTTAAAGTGGAATCCAAAAAAAGGAAGGAGGTAGTGTTTCCATACTTGAAAGCTCTTGCATCCAATCAGAAATAAATGTATTTTGCAATTCCCACTTCATTTGAAACAGCTTTTTTTAAAAGAGTATGAAGGATGCAAATACGCCACATCTCTAAAGGACCCCACATTTTCACCTGTGCACGTGGCTATGATCCTGGACTCTACCTGACTGGACAGGTTAAACCCACCTTGCAGTGTCTGTTGCTAGTGGTAGAGTGCCACTTCCTGTGCCATTACTTTTGGTGGTGCTCTTTCTGTCGACATTCAGAAGGGAACGTAAAATCCATGGACGTGGTCTGAGAACGAGAGGACAAGCATACGTGGACCTCCAGTTTGGCCTCTCAGAGAGAGGCTTTTGTTTGAAGAGGAAATCACACGTCTCTTCACCCCTCATCCTTTAAAACAAAGCACCTTCTGCACATCAGCCCTGCCATCTTAAGATAGTGACCTCAAACACCCACGGTATATACTTGTTTCCAAAAGCAAAGTTTGACCAAGGCCAAGTAAAGGCCAAGTAGTCCTTTCATTGCCCTCCTGCTTTGGAAGGATTGAAAATGCTCCATCCCCAAGCAATATAGCATTTGTCCTCAAAAGCAGGACAGAACCCTCCCCGGTGGGAAGACCTGTTTCTGGGACAGCACCCTAAGAGTGTCTGGAAGCATGGCCACCACATGAGCAGAGCCACAGCCGTCAGCAGGGACAGCTTAGGTGGAGATAGTCTGGGTACTTTCATACTGCTTGCCTCTCATCAGTTCACAAAAGTTGTTTCACGAACAAATGTTGGTTCAGTGGAATTTCAAATAGGAGGCTCAGGGCCATCCCTGCCCCAGGGGTATTTCCACCGTTCCTGGAATTAGTCTGCTCAGGCTGCCATAACAAAACTCCACAAACTGGGGGGATTAAACAACAGAAATTTATTTCTTGTAGTTCTGGAGGCTGGAAGTTCAAGACCAAGGTCTTCCCCGGGTTGGTTTCTGGTGAGAGCTCTCTTCCTGGCTTGCAGACGGCCGTCTTCTAGCTGTGTGTTCACATGGTGGAGAGAGAGCTTTGACGTCTCTTCCTCTTCCTTAAGGTACCAGTCCTAGCGAATCAGGACTCCACCCTTATAACGTCATGTAACCTCAATTACTTCCTAAAAATCTTGTCTTCCGATACAGTCACATTGGGAGTTAAGCTTCAACAGATGAATTGGAAGGGGCACATTCAGTCCATAGCAGTGGTCGTGTGATCTGCTCCATTTGGCACTATTAACCACACCCCTTTTCTCTACTCACTCCACCTTGGCTTCTCAGGCCACACTCTCCCCAGGTTTCCTTCCTATCTCTCCAGCCCCTCCAGTTTCCATAGTGGACACTGAACATCCTTCCTGCTCTCTGTCCCCTGCTGTCTCCTTGTCTCACTCTTCACTCTACCCCAGATGAGGTCAGCCCTATGCACAGCTTTATTGATGACTGGTTCCCAGTTCACAGAAGGAATGATGAGCCTGGGAGCCAAATGTCAGCTCGAGTCCCAGATCTGCCACTTTCTAACTCTGTGTTCTCCAGCACATCACACCCCTACACCCAGTGTCTGTACCAGTAAGACGTTTAGGATTTACTCACCAATCATCCAGCCCAGTTTCCATCCCTGCTATTCTACCTGTCACCTGCCCAAATCCCTGGGCCGCTGCTTTCTTTCCATTTTATTTCCCAAATGTTTGGTTTTGCTATCATTCCCTTGTTTTTCCTTTCTAATTTTTACTACAAACATATACATTCCTAAAAGTATATATTGTTTATTTTTGCACACTTCTGAACTTGAAAAAAATGGTGTTACCGAGTATACATTCTTCTGTGATACTGCGGGGCTGGGGCGGATGGATGGGGTGTCCATGCAGTAATGAGATTAGAGTGAAGAATGTGTGCTGAAGGGTGTGGAAAAGGCAGGGCCCACGTGACAGGCCGGGATGGTGGGAGGGGAGGGGCCGAAGTGGGCTGGGCTGGATTTCCACTAACTGCAGAGGCAGCAGCATCCCAAGAGAGTCTGGCACAATCGTGTTTGTACTTTAGGAACTTTCCTCCGCACTCCAACTGCCGCATTGGGCATAGGCTTAGTGGGGGATTGGGGGTGCAGGAGGAAGACCTCCCTCCCTCCTCAGTGGGACCCTGAACCTAATACCTACTGCTTGCTGTTGATGGAGCTCCTTCTGTGTGCTGGACACATACTCATATCGATTATCTGTCTTGATGCTCTTAGACAGTCTCCACGTTCATATAGAACTCTTCCTCTCCCTACTTTAACAATGGGGGTGGGGCTGAGTCTGAGAGTTATTCCACCTGTAACCCACACCCCGTAACTGGTACATGGGGGACTAGGAACTGGTTGTAAAGCTTGAATTCTGAGCCTCTCTTGAATGCACTCCTCTGGTTAAGGAAAGAGGGGTGGATTTGTGAGATATGAGGGGCTGACACAGATGGGCTCTGCAGCTGATAGAGAAGGGAGAGGGAGGGGTTTCGCCTGCCTTGTGTGGCCGATAGTGATTTATCAGGAGAGAGAAGGGGGTGGTTAGAGAATGGGATGATGAATTTGAGGGGCCTGAAAGCTTCTCCATTAAAATGAAGAATGTATATATATATGTACAGCACAGTGACTCATATATATATATGAATCACTGTGCTGTACACCTGAAACTAACACGACATTGTAAATCAACTATACTTCAATAAAATATAAATTTAAATAAATAGTTGAAAAAAATCAGAAGAATAGTAATATTTCATGACATAAAAATTAGAATAAATTGATATATCTATGTATAACTGAATCACTTTGCTGTACACCTGAAACTAACACAACATTGTGAATCAACTACACTTCATTTTTTTAAAATTAGAATAAATTGAAATTTGTGTCAATTTAAAAAAATAGAAGATTCTGGACGTGAGACCTGTGACCTCTGTGGCCTCTCCCTCCTCCATCACTCTGGTGGTATTTGGATGCAGTCCTTGCACAGCAATGCTGGACTCTTCACGGGTGTCACTTTACTGAACCCCACATCCTAAGAGAGAGGCCTTGCCCTCCATTCATTCATTCATGCCACAGTATGTGTTGGCCGCCCGCCATGTGCCAGGCACTGCTCTAGGATCAGGGCACAGAGCTATCAACAAGGCAGGCAGGACCCGAACTCAGGCTCTTACAGCTCTGAGGGTCCCGCTGTGAGAACACCAGCTCCATTGCAGCTTCATCTCTAAAGGCTGTGTGTCACTGTAGATGGCATGACAGCAATAACAGGAGATTTTCATTCAAAAAATCTGAAATATTGACCTTCACATTTTTTCTAAACCTAAAATCGTAGAAAATAATGCAGGTTTCCTATCTCCATGCATGTTACCCTAAAAGGAAAACACTAAACCCCTGCCCTGGCAGAATCACCTTTGGAGATGGGGGCAGGGCCCAGGGTGGGGCAGCCAATGGGAAATAGTGCTAGTGCCATGGCAGAGTGGACATGGCAGGGGTCAATAGGAACCACGAACTTGGGGCAGGGTGCAAAGGAGATCCAAACTTGAATGCATGCTATCACCAAACTCCACACTCCTACCGAATAAAAGAAACAATTTGAAAGAAGGAATTTGCACATTATGTGAGAATGTAGACTGGATTGATAATTCTGGCACTTTTTCCCCCTTATTTAGAAAAAAAAAAGAACGCCTTCCCAAAAAAGTCCATGCATTTTCCAAACAGCCTTAATACAGGAACCTGTTCCATGAATTCTTTTGTTTATGCAATGCCTGGAAGGATTCAACAGTGGAAGGAGCAGCCACACATAGTGACTTGGTCCTGTGGAAAGAAAATTCAAAAGGAATGAGGTCACACCCTGATTTGTCCTGTCATTGGTGGAACTGCAGAGAACAATCATCTAGGGGTACCCCGTCCTGAACTGCATCGTCCTTGTGTGGATCACGCAGATGTTACTGAGAAACTGGACAACTGGACGCCTAGAGAAACTGGCTGGACGCTTAGAGCACAGCATAAACCCAGATACAGCACTTGGGCATTACAAGCTAAGATCAAGTAAATAAATGATAGGAGAGGCTTCCTAACCCAGGTGTCATGTAGGAAAAACTGGACATTTTTTTTAATTTAAAATTTTAATAATTGAAAGAATTTAACATTTTAATAATTCTTTACACCAAAAACACAATAAATAAAATATTTTTTAAAAGCTGGACTGAAAACTCCTCTTGCACATTGAATAGAGAGAGAGTTGGTGGTATAATAATTCACTCCTACAACATTAATAAGAAAAAGTGGGCAAAGGAGAGCAGTCTGCAAATTCACAGAAGCAGGGCAAATGCTCCATTAACTATGCTAACCATCCCATGCAAGGATGATTAACCTTTCACTGTCCACAGAAGTTCAAACTGAAACAATAGTGAGGCATCATTTTTTGTTAATCAGATTGGCAAAATTTTTCAATATTGTAACAGCCTATGTTGGTGAGACTTATGAAAATAAGTCTTCATGTACCATGTGTGAGAAGATCAATTATTGCAACTTCCCAGGGTATAAATGGGCAAAATTTGCTAAAATCCCCTGACTCAGCATTCCTACTTCTAGAAGAGCTTTTTAGAAATAAAAGGGGCTATTTCCTAGAAATAAATAAGAATGGTCCTCATACGAATGTTGCCAACAAAAAGACCCTGGCAGCACGTAAGTGACCATTGATGGAAAGATGGTTGAAGGAATTATGACAACCCATGATATGAGATTATTTAATCAGGAAAAAGAGTAAGGAAGGCTTATATGTATTGAACTGGAAATATTTCCACTATATATATATATATATATATATATATATATATATATATATATATATATTCACAATATATTTTTAAGTGTGAAAAATTCTCAGAACAATTTATATATCAGGCCTCTATTTTTGTGAAGGAATAAATGGCTCTATCAACATCTCTCTGTGTAAATCTACATAAAACATGTGTGGAGAGGTAGAAATGTTTCCTTTGGGACAAGAAGAGAAAACTTATGGAAGGTTCACACCAACCTGTTGACTTTGGCAGCCTTAAGCATTTAAAAAAGAGAAAGATAGAGACAGCGATTAATATTCATTAATGCTCCCTTCTGCCCCTGGGTGGCTCACACTATTACCACAGCCATATATTACTTTCATCATTTAAACCATGAAAGAAACTATGAAGGAAAACAGTATATGTGCATACAACTAAAACCAGAGACTCATGTTCCTATCTGAGAGTGGCATCTGCTGGCCCTTCCTGGTGCTAGTGAGCAGAGGACATCAGGGGACTTTATTGTCACATGGCCACCTGGTACCTGCAAACACCCCACAGTTTCCAATGGGCTGGGGGTGGTGGAGGGCAGATGTCCTCATTCATTCACCCACCTTTGCTCAGACAATGCTGTGCATGTGCTCGCTGCTAACACCACGCTTGTTCCTTGAAGAAGACGGCACACACATCCTCAGGTGCTGTGCAGCCCGCTGACAAGCAGCCCTTTCCAGACAGTTCCAGGTTTCCTCACCACTGGAGACAAGGTGCTTTTGAAATAGTCTTCACCTGCTGCAGCACGTTTGGGCTGATTCAATATTGAGCTGGTTCAGGGAACCTCTTCTGGGAGCAGAAAATTAGTAGACTTTTGAAGAGCAGTCCTACTCTACGAGAAAGGGTGCTTATAGACAGAGGAATCAGAAAGGATCCTAAAGCCTGTCCAGTCCAGTCCTCCATGTTCAAAAGCCCAAGAAACAAGACTTGGAGAGATGAAGTCACCAAAAAAGGTGCAGAACTAGAATTTGCACCCACGTCTCCTGCCACCAGACTTATTTCCTTCTGCTGCCCGTGGTCAGGCCACCCTCCCAGGCTCCTTTGCAGTCTGGAATGTGAGTGGGGGTGTGCTCACCACTTTTAGAACTGGTCCATCGAAAGCCTCTACACAGTCTCCTCCTGTACTTCCTCTGACTTGTCCTTGGAAGGCAGGTGTTCAAGATGGCAGAGCACAACTTCACATGAGCAAGAAATAAACTTGTGTGGGGTCAGTGCTGACCCTGGAGAGTTCTTCGGGAGTTAGCCCATCATGACTGCAGCGAATCCCTCCATATTTCCCCCAGACTACACCAGGTCCCTTCCAATATGACATTTCTTGCTTTATTCAAATACATGCTTTTTACATGAGCCATTATGACCAGTAAGAGGTGGGATGACAGAAGAGGTCTTGACTGTGCTTATAGAAATGATTCTGACTGTAGAAGCAAAGAAGGCCAACTCAGCCACTCTAGAGACGTGGCCTCAGGCTCATCAGCAACCACATAGACACTGACATCTACAGCATGAAGGAATATGGTGGCAAGATGGGCCAAACTGAGACCATTTGGGTATACTTATAAAGAAGGGAAGCAGGGGAAATTTGGTGGAAAAATCCTCACCAAACAAACAATGATGAATATGAGAATAAATACTGTAGCACACAAGATTAAGAAAAATACCAAACAACCCTGTTACCTTGGAACCCCCATATTTCATGACCACAAGTCGTTTCGGGAGGTGGGAAATGAGGTCAGAGCAGCGGAGTTGTCATGCTCTCCTGGGGGCACACAGATAGGCTCCAGCAAGGATACAGAGCCCCCAGGAGGATAGCTTATTTCCTTCTCTTTTCTCAATCCAACAACACCAAGAGGGAGGAATTAAGCCCCTCTGTTCTTGCTCCCTAGTGCCCTCAGCTCCCTGCCATGGGGTCCTCCTGGTTCCCAGCCATGACTCACTCCCTTCCTTCCTAGCAGAATGTAAAATGAGAGTCAATGAGCTGAGAAAAGTCCTTATTTCCAGAGCTGGACAAGACAAAGATAAAAAATAAAAGCAGGAACTAACAAGAGTGCTGGGAGTGACCCCCAACAGGAAGAGGTATTAGATGGACAGAAAGGGAATGAATGCCAGGACGGGGAGCTGTGACCTGCTGTGACCTGTTGAACTATGACCTGGCTGTTGCTGACCCCAGCATCACAGAGGGGAGGCGGGACTGTGTTCCCTGGGTGAGATCTGCCCCAATGGCCAGTGCTCACACATGTGTGGGTGAAACTTCCTAAGCAGTACTTGTTACCTGAGCATATGTGACTTGCAGAGCTGCCGTTGGGCACCTCAGTCCACTCACAGCCCCGCAGGAGGAATGACCAAGCGTTCTGTGGTTGCGGGCTGTGAGGTCCTGTCTATAGCAGCAGACGGAAGTGGCAGAAGTAACTCAAGTTTGTATCAAAGCAATAATCTCCAGGGCTGCAGAGTCGATCTCCTCCCTCTGGGTCCCTGTCCAGTCTCCCCTTTCCCACCTTTCTCAGGGCACAAGTGGACTCAAGGAAAGGCATTCCCATCACTTAGCTAACAGTTATTTCAACTTCTTCCTTCCCCCACCCTACATGGTTCTTGGGGAGACAATGAAGAGAAACATTTGGAGAGCTGCAGGAAGGGTATTTCTCCGGAGCCCATGCCAGGCAGTAGGGAAACCAAGGGTGACAGTGTTACCAGCTTGGCTTAGACCAACTCTCCACTCTCAGAATTCTCACCTGGGACCCCACCAGCCCAGGGTACCAGCACCCAGCTCAACTTTGCATTGGGAAACAATGTCAAAGTCACCATTCACTGTTCTTTCATCAAGAACGTTTTCCAATATTTCCAAGAATATATCTTTCTACTACCATATTGAAAATTCCCGGCAGACATTGAAATGGATAAGACAGATGTGCTTGAACTGACTAGAAAGATATTCAAGGTCCATTGTTCTTCGACAAAAGAGGTTTGTAGAACAGCATGGGTAGTATCATTTTGTTTGAGGATAGGTAGATAGACAGACAGATTAGATAGATAGATAGATAGATAGATAGATAGATAGATAGATAGATAGATAGATAGATGATAGATGATCAATCAATCAATAGATAGATAGTCTTTAATCTGTAAAAAAATGTGTTGAAGGAAAATGTATCACACTTTACACAGTAGGCAGCTGGAAAGACATTTGTTATGGAGTGAAAATGTCACTTATGTCAATCACTTCCAAATACTTTATATTTTTTCTACTATATTTGCTATCATGGCTTATAAAAGCAGTAAATACTGGTTGTCAAAAATTCAAAAGGAACATAAGATTGTAAAGTGAAAGATAAAATTCTCCTTTCCTCCTAGGTAAAAGCATCACTAACATTTTCTTGTGTGTCTTTTTATAAGATATACATCATGCAATCTTTACATACACACATCCTTTAAAAAATTGAGTATTTGGTTATATATAATACATACTGTTCAACTTTCTATTTTAACTAATAATATATCTTAAGCATTTTCCAAATCAACACAAAAAGATCAACTTCTTTTTTTTAAGTTGCTAATATTTCATTTTATGGATGTAATAATTTATTTAATCAGTCCCTTAGACACAGACATTTCGATGGTTTCCAGAATCTAATTTTTCAAAAAATTATGGAAAAAAAAGCCTTACACTTAACCATAGGGTTTCAGTAGGAGAAGGATTTGCACAAGTCAAATATATTTCAAATGTATTTTAATTCATGGAATCTGCGGGATTAAAGTAGTACACATTCTTAAATTTGATAGCAATTGAAGAATGCTCTTCCAAAAATGTTACACTGAATTACATCCCACCCACACTATATCATGTGTCTTTGATTTCCAGTTGTTTAGATTTAAATGTAGATCTGTGCCTCTTTAGATATTCAGTGACTATATGCATTGCTTTTTCAACAATATTTTGGCACCTCGAAAGAAAATCTGAGTGAGATGTAACTCAGCATTATCCAATGTCTGTGTGTGCTTGTATGTGTCTGAGACTTTCCTCAAGTTTTACAGATAGTTTTACTCTTATTTGTGGTCACATTTACAACTTTAAATAATCTACTACAAGCTCTTTCTTGATTTGTAAAATGTGAGAGCCCTGGGCCAGGTAATTGGACAAGCTCATAGAAAAGGACTCCAGTGCCTTCTGTAGGTCACCTGGGTCCTTGGGGTCAGATGCAGTGAAAGAGAGGCATGGATGTCCACTTGGCCCTCATGAGTCCCAGTTTTTTCCTAGGGGTCCCTGAGTTTCCCCTCATAGGTTCCAGTGTGTCTTATTCTCCCTCTAACCATGTTTGAAGCTGTTCCTTCAAAAGACCTGCAGGCCAGCCACCAGCCTGAGCCACAGAGGTGACATGGGAACACAGACTTCTTCCTTGTGGTCCCTGTCTAATATTCTGATCCTCAAACTGGACTCTCCCAGACTATTATTATTTCCTCAGTGACTCCTACAAGTGCCTAGGGTCCAATGCTCACACATACACACATGTTCCTTATTTCATATCACTCCAAGCAGTTCTGTTTCTCTGATCAAACCTAACTAATAAAGATCATATATTATTAATCACAAAATGCATCACGTTAAATCACAAAGCTCTGTCTGGCCTCTCAATCGTGGTGCCTTCCCAGTCATACTATGAGCAAAGGACACACTCATATTTACAACAGCCATAGAAACCCCAATTTCCTTCATCACTGTGCTGTGAAGTTGGGTGACATCACACTTCACGAGGCCCACTTGAATGCCTCCCAGAGCAAAGGGATGAGGGAGTGGGGAGAGATGAGTCACCCTCTTGTGCTCTCTCTCCATCCTTTCCAGCCCACCCTCTTCTCCCACCACTGCTCTCAGTGGGAAGCCGCCCTCTGCCTCTTCTCATGCTCCTCCACATCACCTGGAACCAAACGGCTCTCCATATCGCCAGCTGGGCAGGAAAAACATAAAAATCAGACCTGCTCTAAAGCAGATTCGGCCCAGGGGCTGATAGGACAGCCCGATTCTTTCTGGGGAACACCAGTTTCTATGCTCACTTTTCGTTTTCCCATTTATTTTTAAGCCTGTAAACATTTAGTGAGGAAATAAAAGTGAAAAAGGAAGGATGAGCAGAGGGAGAGAGACTAATATCAGAATGAGGTCATTGCTGGTCAGCGATCATTAATCACATGGCACTCTCACCTACAGACCTCAGCCTAGTTCCAAGAACATTTTCTCAGGCTGTCAGTTTCCTTGAATTGTAGCTTTGGTCATGTGACCTTGATACTTGAGGAGAACCATATCTTTCCCAAGGAGGAAATGTAACCACATCTCATAAAATATGTAAGGGATCAAGAACCGCATGGAGAAGCCCCAGAACAGGGCTGGGGAGGTGGGAGCAATTCTGGGTTTCCACTTCTTAAGCTTTAACAAAGATAATGACACAATTAAACAGTATTTTATGGAGGAATGTTTAACAACATAGGAAAATATACACCATACACTAAGTTTTAATAACCTAACAAAATCATTATAAAATTTATAAATAATGTGCACAATGTGTATGTTGTTTATAAGGCCTCAAATATTATTATTCATTATTTCTGAGTAGTCAGATTCGACTTATTTTTTTTCTTTTTTGGATTTTTCAAACTCTCTATGATAACTATATATTGTTTTTATGATTAGAGAAACTAAGAAATAGAGCTACCATATGATCCAGCAATCCCACTCCTGAGTATATATCCAGAGAAAACCATGGTTCAAAAGAATACATGCACCCCAGTGTTCATTGCAGGGCTGTTTACAATAGCCAAGACATGGAAGCAACCTAAATGCTCATCGACAAATGAATGGATAAAGAAGATGTAGTACATATATACAATACAATATTACTCCACCATGTAAAAGAATGAAATAATATAATTTGCAGCAACATGGATGGACCTGAAGATTATCATACTAAATGAAGTAAGTCAGATAGAGAAAGACAAACATCATATGATATCGTTTATATGTGGAATCTAAAAAAAAATGATGCAAATGAACTTATTTACAAAACAGAACCACTCACAGATTTAGAGAAAAAACTTAGGGTTACCAGGGGAGAAGGGTTCTGGGAGGAGGGGTAGACTGGGAGTTTAGGACTGACATGTACACACTACTATATTTAAAATAGATAACCAACAAGGACCTACTATATAACGCAGGGAACTCGGCTCAATATTCTGTAATTAAGTAAATGGGAAAATAATTTGAAAAAGAATGGATACTTGGTATAACTGAATTACTTTGCTGTACACTTGTAACTAACACATCATAGTTAATCAACTATACTCCAATATAAAATAAAAAATATATACCATAAAATACTCATCAGAAAAAAATAGACAAAACATACACTGAGTTTGAAAAAAACAAATATATAAGAAAAAAATCCCAAAATTTTACTGCAAAATACACCAAGATATAAAGGCATTAGTAGAAAAAAAAAAATAGGACATTACATAATAAAAGAAACAATTTCCAGGATATCAATATCACAAGTTTGTATACACCTAATAACACTGCCTCAAAATATACAAAGCCAACTCCATGGAAATCTAAAGGAGATTTTAACACATTTCTATCAGAAACTTATAGATCAAGCATATGAAACAGCACCAATTAGCTTAAACTAATAATTATTTATAGACTCTTGAGCTAAGAGAACATACAAACGTTTTGAAGCTCACATAAAATATTTACAAATTTTACCAAGTAATAGCTCAGAAAAAGAAGTCTTAGCATATTTCAAAGAGTAAAAACACACAGAACATACTTATCACAATGCAATTAAATTAGGAATCAACAACTAAAATGTGGTAGCATTTTTATGTTTAGAAATTAAAAGTGATCTTCTAAAAAGCAATGAATTAAAGAGGAAACCATAATAAAATTACGTTTTAAACTTAACAATAAATAATTTTTTAAAAAAGAAAGAAAAAGTAATATGTTCTCTTTTGTAAAAGAGAGATGTTTAACTGGGTAGAAATAGGACCTCACCCCTAGTTTGGGCTTAGTATCACAATAATGTATCCTGAAAATGCCAGAAGCCATGCTTTGAACTCAACTTGTTCTAAGTCAAATTCATGTTCATTCCTCCCAAACTTGATCCTCTTCAATTCTTTTCTATTTCAATGATTACATTTCCACTCACTGAGTTAAGCCAAAACACCTCGTTCTCCCTACTGCCCCTTAGTCAATACAACACCATCCTGGAAGTTGACATCCTAAAATATCTCTCAACTCTATCCCCTTCTCTTCTTACCTCCAGCCAGCACACTCTTCCACCCCCTGCTCCAAGTGCAACCCACATCATTCCTCTATCCTAGACTACTCCAAGACCTTAAAATCTGCTTTCTCCACTTTCCTCTGCTCAACTTCATTTCCAAACCATTCTGCTTCCCAGGTTGAGGCCAGTACTGATAGCCATTCTCTACTGAATAACCATGTCCAATAGACATGTCAAATATAATCCAGAATTGAAAATCTGGATTTCCACCCATCAAATCTGTTACTTCCCTGGCCTTCACCATCTGAGGAAATAATAATATCATTCAATTAGCTCATCATCAAACCCTGGAGGCATCCAGTTTATTCATCAGTGGAAAAGCCTCGTCAAACACAGCTCCATAATATAGCTTGAATTCTTCATTCCACCTACATTGCTACAACCAGAGCCCCAGTCAGCATCATCTCTTGTGTACAGTACTGCAGTCACCTCCTGACTGGTCTCCCTGCTTTTATTCTTCACCCTACAATCTATTATCTGCAATAACCCAGAGAGATTTTTAAATCAAAGCAGAACAAACACCTGGTAAAATTCCCTGGAGGATTTGTACTGCACATAGGAACAAAATGAACTCCTTCTCTTGCACAACTTATGGCTACCCACTTCTTAGAACTCATGTCTTAATCACCCTTTGGCTCACCAGGTTCCTAACACACTGGCCACTTTCTATTGCTCAAGAAAACCTCAGGTGATTACAGCTCAAAAACTTGGCTCTTTCTGTTTCTACTGCCAGGAATGTTTCCCTCTGGCTGTTGTACAGTCTGTCCCTCCTTATCTTGCAAAGCTCAGAGCATACATAACTTTCTAACAGAGGCTTTCCTGGTTACCAGTATAGACAAGTAACCAATCCCAGCTTGGTATCCCTTTGATCTAGTTTTATTTCCTCCTTTGAATTTATCTGAAATAGTCATCTTTACTAATGACCTTGGATGTTACTTATCAATCTCCCTCCACTGGAAAGTAAATTCCACTGTGCTTTTTTTTGCTTGTTTGTTTTTTGTTTTGTTTTGTTTTTACTGCTGTTTCCCCTAAGAATGTGCCATGGTTATTAAATTTTTGTTGACTGGATAAATGAATGAATCTCCAGGACTTTCTCATAGTTTCTACATGAGTATATATCACTGTCTCTGTGAGATTAAGTCCCTGCCATAATCTAAGATTTCATAGTTCACACTTAAATTAACTATTGATAAGATGATTACCTTGCCAAGTTTGCTAGAAATTAAACTGCCTCACTGCTGTGGGAGTGGGTGAAGGCCCTCAAATTATGATGGTGCATTCGTGAAAGCACGCTCAGCCTCCATGAGAGCATCAGAGCTGGGCAGTCCTCTCTCCGAGTGGCCTGAGGACACCATTTGCCACTCTCTGGCATCTCTGGTACGTGCTGGAGGAAACAAGCAGCTGCCACATGATAGATCAGGAAGCAGAGGAAAGGCCTCACTTTCTGCCAGTGTGCTTCTGTCCTGATCTGGGAGAGCCTCTGTCCTTCAGAGTAGAAAAATTCAAAGGCTTTCCAAAAGAGGGGAAAATATAGATAGGTGGGAGTTGTTAGGACAGAACTACATTACTTCTCTTCTGTCTGAACCATCCTCACACTCCAATCATCAAAGTATTCATGTTAGTGTTAGCAGCACACACCCACCAAACAGCTCTGGTCCCGCCCACACTCAGATTGTACAAGCCGTGTGTAACCTGTAACTCAGGGACGCTGACTTCCCATGTCCTGTCTGTCCTCAGGGAGCAGCCCTTAGAGGGGTACTCTTGACAGCAATGATCACTGTTCAACTGCAGCGTATCGAGTTGACATGGTTAATCATGATACACACAGCCCAGATGAACGAAGCCCATTTTTTAAAAAATCATTTTCTTCCAATGTCTTACAGTGTAGTTTTTTTTTTTAACATCTTTATTAGAGTATAATTGCTTTACAATGGTGTGTTAGTTTCTGCTTTATAACAAAGTGTATCAGTTATACATATACATATGTTCCCATATCTCTTCCCTCTTGTGTCTCCCTCCCTATCCCACCCCTCTATGTGGTCACAAAGCACCGAGCTGATCTCCCTGTGCTATGCGGTTGCTTCCCACTAGCTATCTATTTTACATTTGGTAGTGTATATATGTCCATGCCACTCTCTCACTTTGTCACAGCTTACCCTTCCCCCTCCCCATATCCTCAAGTCCATTCTCTAGTAGGTCTGTGTCTTTATTCCCATCTTACCACTAGGTTCTTCATGACCTTTTTTTTTTTTTTTCCTTAGATTCCATATATATGTGTTAGCATGCTGTATTTGTTTTTTCTCTTTCTGACTTACTTCACTCTGTATGACAGACTCTACAGTGTAGTTTTGAACCCCAGGTGTTCTGGGCTCTCTCTCTCTCTCTGACAGTGAGATAGTCTAATGTAAAAACTGTGAGAAAGTCCTGGGGATTTAGAAGGTGGCAGTGGCCTGGTGTGTGAGAACAGAACATCCGTGGCAGAGAACCAGACACTAAGGTCAGAGAATCATCTGGGTGACAGACTTGCCTCATTCTCCAGAGTGAATCAGATCTTGCCTTGTTGATGCTGTGAATCATGAAATTAATCGCTCTGCTTGCACACCATTGGAGGGTGGGAGCGAACATTAAGGCAGCATCAGATGCTACAGAGTAAGAACTTGTGGATAGATCAGATGGCCCAAAGGGACTTTCTTTTCCCTGTTCTACCTAGTATACCGCAAGGATCACAGCCAAAATACAAAGAGTATCTCTTGGAAAAGTAGATTGAGGAGCAGGGGTAGAGGCAGTTTTCCTAGATAGGCAGGGTTACCTAAACTCAAGCCCACACTTGGACACCAGAGTCTCTCCCCCAGGAGAATGTTAGCTCTTTTTTAAAATCACCAGGACAGGCAGAAACCCAAACCATGGCCTCATCCCATTCTCTGAGACAAATAATCTCAGTCAGGGTAGCTGGCCCTTGAAATCTGAGTTCACAAGGTGGGGAAGAGGAGACAACTGAGCAGAATAACCAATAATATAAGTAATAAATTGAACAATCTACATCAGATGAAGGCAAATTAAGAGACTAACACAGATAAAGAACTTAAAATATAATAAGTATTCTTGAAGAGATAAAAGAGGATATTGCTGCCATGAAATAGAGACAGAAGAAGTTTTTAAGAAGAACCAAGTAAAAATACTGGAAGTGAAAAGATAACTAAATTTTTTAAAAGTCAGTATATGGGATTAATTGTTGAATGGATAAAGCCAGAGAAGGAATGTGTGAGCTGAAAGACCCAGTAAAGAAATTCTCCCAGAGGCATCTAGGAGCAAAAGGATAGCAAATCTAAATGAAAACTGAATAAATGTGGTGGCTATATAATATTCATAAACTACAAGTCTAATAAAAAGACAGGGAGATTTATTAGAAGAAATAAGAAATTAAAATTTTACTAAATTAAAGAAAGACGAAAGCCTTCAAGTTGAAAGGCCTAACCAGGTACCAAAAAGATGGATAAGGAAAAATCTATAGTAGAAACATTATAGGGATATTAAACAATATCAGAGACAAACAAAAATTCTAAAAATGTTCAGTGAGTAGGGGTTAATAATTTCCAAAATAAAAAAATCAGAATCTGAATGTCATCAATGTTTTAATAACATGGAGAATTAGAAGACAATAGAGTGACATTCAAATAACTGAAGAAAAAGAACTTCAAAACTAGAATTTTATGTTCAGCTACATTGTAGCTAAATGAAGAATGAATCCAGGAAGAAACAAGGTGATAAACAGAAGTAACATTAAGGAAATAGCAAGAAATTGTTGTTTTCTAATAAACTGGATACACAAGATTACCTCTAATATTCCAAAGCTAAAATTGAGGGATACTTGATGGATTTCAGGCAGCCACTATAACAGGCCACAGTACCTGTGGTTTCTGCAGGCCATACTGATCTTCCACCTCACCTCACCTCCATCATACAGAAACACGAGGCAGCAATCCAGTGCTCCCACTCAGCAGTGTCCGGAGGGCCGAGCCTGGAGCTCACCTTCACTTCCTGCTCAGCAGAAACAGGTGGTGGCACTTTGATTTTCCTAGAGGGTGGAAGCAGCAGTACTGAGAGGCAGCTGCTGAACTTTCATTCCACACCAGGCAGAAGTGGGTGATGCTCTGATTCCTCACCAGGATGGTGGGGTGGGGCAGGGAGAAGGGAAGAGTCCAGCAAGCTGAACCTCCACCCCTGTCCAATATCAGCCAGACCAAATGAGACCATGCAAGTGAGGCCTAGCCAGCACACTATTTTCTCCCACGCCTGGTCTCAGCAGGTTCAAGTGGAGAACTGTGCCTCTACCTTCATCCAGCATTACTGAGGTGAAATGAAATAGTGGATAGCGGGGTTGGTTGTCATCCCCTGGGGTCTGTGGAGTCATACAAGGAGCTGAGCTTCCGTTCCCCATGTGCAGCAGCAAATTGGTAGGGCTCAGTCCTCCATGTACCCCTACCTAGTGTCAGCAGGGTCCAATGGGAGCTGAGCTTACTCCTGCCCACATAAGGGCAATGAGGTGGTCTCAGTCAGTGACCCCATTGGTCAGACTGGCCCAGAGAAATGCTGAACTTTCACCTCATCATTCTACAAAGAAGCTGTGTAAGTTAGCACTCCTTTTTTGCCAGAGTGGTGTTAGCTGAGCTCTGCAGGAAGCTGGATGTACACGTCCACCCATTCCTCATGCACACCTCACCAGGGGACTAGCTCCAGATTATATAGGTCCCAGAGTCTCATCACACAATATGTCCAGGATACAACTGAAAACCACTCATCATACAAAAAATCAGGAAAATCACAACTTGAATAAGAAAAATCAATCAATAGACACTGACACTGAAATGAATCAGATGTTCATTTTATTGAAATTCTGACAAGAATTTTTAAGCAGCCATCCTAAAAATGTTGCTGTAAGAAATTATGAGTTCTCTTAAAACAAATGAAAAAAAAAAATAGAAAATATCAACAAAGATTCAAAGATACAAAGAACCAAGTGGAAATTATAGAATTGAAAAATGCAATCACCAAAATAAAAAACTCAGTGGAAGGGCTCTATAGTAGAGTAGAAATGACAGAGAATCCAATCAGGGAAGTTGAGGACAGATCAATAGAATTTACCCAATCTGCACAACAGAAAGAAAACAGACTCAAAACAGTACAGTACTGATACAAAAACAGACACATAAATCAATGGAAAAGGTTAGAGAGCCCAGAAATAAAGCCACACACTTATGGTCAATTAATCCATGACAAAGGAGGCAAGAATATACAATGGAGAAAAGACAGTCTCTTCAATAAGTGGTGCTGGGACACCACTGTCCAGCTACAAGTAAAGGACAAGTAAACTAGACAGCTACAAGTAAAGGAATTAGAACATTCTCTAACACCATATACAAAAATAAACTCAAAATGAACTAAAGACCTAAATGTAAGACAGAATATTATAAAACTCCTACAGAAAAACATTTTTTGACATAAATAGCAGAAATATTTTGGGGGTCCATCTCCTAAAGTAAAGGAAATAAAAGCAAAAATAAACAAATGGGACCTAATTAAACTTAAAAGCTTTTGCACAGCAAAGGAAACCATCAACAAAACAAAAAGACAACCTACTGAATGGGACAAAATATTTGCAAAGGATATGATCAATAAGGGATTAATATCCAACATATATAAACAGCTCATACAACTCAACATCAAAAAAACAAAAAACTTGATTAAAAAACAAACAGAAGAACTGAATAGACATTTTTCCAAAGAGGAAATGAAAATGGCCAACAGGCACGTGAAAAGATGCTCAACATTGATAATCATCAGGGAAATGCAAATCAAAACCACAATGAGATATCACCTCACACCTGTCAGAATTGTTATCATCAAAAATAACACAAATAACAAATGTTGGTGAAGATGTAGAGAAAAGGGAACTCTCGTACACTGTTGGTAGGAATGTAAATTGATGCAGTCACTGTGGAAAAGAGTATGAAGGGTTCTCAAAAAACTAAAAATAGAACACCACATGTCCCAGGAATTCCACTCCTGGGTACATGTCAAAAAAAACTAAAAACACCAATTTGAAAAGATAATGCACCCCAATATTCATAGCAGCATTATTTATAATTGCTAAGATATGGAAGCAACCTAAGTATCCTTTATAAGATGAATGGATAAAGAAGATGTAGTATATATATATACAATGTAATACTATTCAGCCATAAAAAAACAAAATTTTGCCATTTGCAGGAACATGGGTGAACTTGGAGGGCATTATGCTAAGTGAAGTAAGTCAGAGAGAGAAAGAAAAATACTGCATGTTATTGCTTATATGTGGAATCTAAAAAATAAAACAAACTAGCAAGTATAATAAAAAAGAAACAGACTCACAGATATAGAGAACAAACTAGTGGTTACCATGGGGGGGGGGGTGGTGTGCAATAGAGAGACAGGAGATTAAGAGGTACAAACTATTAGGTATAAAATAAGTTACAAGGATATACTGTACAACATGGGGAATATAGTCAATACTTTAAAATAACTATAAATGGAGTATAATGTTTACAAATTGTGAATCACTATATAGCACACATGTAACATATGATATTATACAGCTACTATACTTCAATTTAAAAAAAGAAAGGAAAATAATAGAATAAAAAAAATCAACAATCTCAAAGATCTGGAAATCAACAACAAAAGAACTCATGATATCATCAGAGTCAGAGAAAGAAAGGAGAGAAAGAGTGGGACTGAATAGGTATTTGAAGAAATAATGACTACACATTTTCCAATTTAAATTGTGAAGGATGTAAGCCTACAGATTCAAGAGGTTGAATAAATCCCAAGAAGGATAAATCCTAAGAAATACACATTAATACAAACCAAAATTAAACTTGGAGAAACTAAAGACAAAGTCTTTAAAAAACAGCCAGAGAAACACAACATATTCCTTATAGGAAAATGCGAATTAAATGCAGTGGATTTCTCATCTGAAACCATAGAAGTAAGAGGGAAGTGACACCATGTTTTTCAAGAACTGAAAGGAAAAAAAAAACAAAACTTGTCCACCCCAAATTCTGTATCTGGTGAAAACTCCCTATAGTAATCAAGAATATTCATAAACATAAGAAAACTAAACGAATTTGATGCTGTGATCCCTACCTTTAAAGAGTGGCTAAGGGGGAGACCTTCAAGATGGTGGAGGAGTAAGACGTGGAGATCAACTTCCTCCCCATAAATACATCAAAAATACATCTACATGTGGAACAACACCTACAGAACACCTACTGAATGCTGGCAGAAGACCTCAGACTTCCCAAAAGGCAAGAAAATCCCCACGTACCTGAGTAGGGCAAAGGAAAAAAGAAAAAACAGAAACAAAAGAATAGGAATGGGACCTGCACCTCTGGGAGGGAGCTGTGAAGGAGGAAAAGTTTCCACAGACTAGAAGCTCCTTCACTGGCAGTGACAGTGGGTGGCAGGGGGGAAGCTTCAGAGCCACTGAGGAGAGCGCAGCAAAAGGGGTGCAGAGGGCAAAGTGGAGAGATTCCTTCACAGAGAATCGGTGCTGACGAGAACTCACCAGCTTGAGAGGCTTGCCTGCTCACCTACCAGGGTGGGTGGGGGCTGGGAGCTGAGCCTAGGGCTTTGGAGGTCAGATCCCAGGGATAGGACTGGGGTTGGCTGTGTGAACACAGCCTGAAGAGGGCTACTGCACCACAGCTAGCTGGGAAGGAGTCCGGGAAAAAGTCTCGAACTGCCTAAGAGGCAAGAGACCATTGTTTCTGGGAGCGCAAGGACAGGGGATTCAGAGCACCGCCTAAATGAGCTCCAGAGATGAGCGTGAGCTGCGGCTATCAGTGTGGACACCAGAGATGGGCATGAGATGTTAAGGATGCTGCTTCAGCCACCAAGAAGCCTGTTTGCAAGCACAAGTCACTATCCACACCTCTCCTCCCGGGAGCCTGTGCAGCCGAGCACTGCCAGGGTCCCATGATCCAGGGTCAACTTCCCCGGGAGAACACACAGCACGCCTCAGGCTGTTACAAGGTCATGCTGGCCTCTGCTGCTGCAGGCTCGCACCGCATTCCGTACCCCTCCCTACCCCCAGCCTCAGTGAGCCAGAGCCGCCTAATCAGCTGCTACTTTAACCCTGTCCTGTTTGAGCAAAGAACAGAGGTCCTCAGGTGACCTACATGCAGAGGCAGGGCCAAATCCAAAGCTGAACCCCAGGAGCTGTGCAAACAAAGAAGAGAAAGGGAAATTTCTCCTAGCAGCCTCAGAAGCAGCGGATTAAATCTCCACAATCAACTTGATGTAACCTGCATCTCTGGAATACCTGAATAGACAATGAATCATCCCAAAATTGAGGCGGTGGACTTTGGGAGCAACTGTAGATTGGGGTTTGCTATCTGCAACTAATTTGTTTCTGGTTTTATGTTTATCTTAGTTTAGTATTTAGAGTTTATTATCATTGGTAGATTTGTTTATGGATTTGGTTGCTCTCTTCCTCCTTTTTAAAATTTTTTTATATATAGAGATATAATTTTTCTTCTTTTTTCTGTTTTTGTGAGTGTGTGTGTGTATGCTTCTTTGTGTGATTTTGTCTGTATACCTTTGCTTTTACCATTTGTCCTCGGGTTCTGTCTGTCCTTTTTTTTTTTTTTTAGTACAGATTTTAGAGCTTGTTATCATTGGTGGATTAATTTTTTGGTTTGGATGCTCTCTTCTTTCTTTCTTTCTCTTTTTTTAAAATTACTTTTTAATTTTTTTATTTTTATTAATTATTTTTTATTTTAATAACTTTATTTTATTTTATTTTTTAACTTCTTTCTTTCTTTTTTTCTCCCTTTTCTTCTGAGCCATGTGGCTGACAGGGTCTTGGTGCTCTGGCCGGATGTCAGGCCTGTGCCTCTGAGGTGGGAGATCCAAGTTCACGACATTGGTCCACCAGAGACCTCCTGGCTCCACGTAATATCAAACGGTGAAAGCTCTCCCAGATATCTCCAACTCAAAGACCCAGCTCCACTCAAGGACCAGCAAGCTACAGTGCTGAACACCCTATGCCAAACAACTAACAAGACAGGAACACAACCCCACACATTAACAGAGAGGCTGCCTAAAATCATAATAAGGTAACTGACACCCCAAAACACACCACCGGACGTGGTCCTGCCCACCAGAAAGACAAGATCCAACCTAATCTACCAGAACACAGGCAATAGTCCCCTCCACCAGGAAGCCTACACAGCACAATGAACCAACCTTACCCACTGGGGGAAGACACCAAAAACTACGGGAACTACAAATCTGCAGCCTGCATCAAGGAGACCCCAAACACAGTAAGTTAAGCAAAATGAGAAGACAGAGAAACACACAGCAAATGAAGGAGCAAGGTAAAAGCCCACCAGACCAAACAAATGAAGAGGAAATAGACAGTCTACCTGAAAAAGAATTCAGCGTAATGGTAGTAAAGATGATACAAAATCTTGGAAATAGAATGAAGAAAATACGAGAAACACTTAACAAGGACCTAGAAGAACTAAAGAGCAAACAAACAATGATGAACAACACAATAAATGAAATTTAAAATTCTCTAGAAGGAATCAGTAGCAGAGTAACTGAGGCAGAAGAACAGATAAGTGACCTGGAAGATAAAATAGTGGAAATAACTACCACAGGGCAGAATAAAGAAAAAAGAATGAAAAGAATTGAGGACAGTTTTACGGACATCTGGGACAACAGTAAACGCACCAACATTCGAATTATAGGGGTTCCAGAAGAAGAAAAAGAGAAAGGGACTGAGAAAATATATGAAGAGATTATAGTTGAAAACTTCCCTAATATGGGAAAGGTAATAGTTAATCAAGTCCCGGAAATGCAGAGAGTCCCATACAGGATAAATCCAAGGAAAAATATGCCAAGACACATATTAATCAAACTATCAAAAATTAAATACAAAGAAAAAATATTAAAAGGAGCAAGGGAAAAGCAACAAATAACATACAAGGGAATCCCCATAAGGTTAACAGCTGATCTTTCAGCAGAAACTCTGCAAGCCAGAAGGCAGTGACAGGACATATTTAAAGTGATGAAGGAGAAAAACCTACAACCAAGATTACTCTACCCAGCAAGGATCTCATTCAGATTTGACAGAGACATTAAAACCTTTACAGACAAAAGCTAAGAGACTTCAGCACCACCAAACCAGCTTTACAACAAATGCTAAAGGAACTTCTCTAGGCAGGAAACACAAGAGAAGGAAAAGACCTACAATAACAAACCCAAAACAATTAAGAAAATAGTAATAGGAACATACATATCGATAAGTACCTTAAATGTAAATGGATTAAATGTTCCAACCAAAAGACATAGACTGCCTGAATGGATACAGAAACAAGACCCATATATATGCTGTCTACAAGAGACCCACTTCAGGCCTAGGGACACATACACACTGAGAATGAGGAGATGGAATAAGATATTCCATGTAAATGGAAATCAAAAGAAACCTGGAGTAGCAATTCTCATATCAGACAAAATAGACTTTAAAATAAAGACTATTACAAGAGACAAAGAAGGACACTACATAATGATCAAGGGATCAATCCAAGAAGAAGATATAACAATTGTAAATATTTATACACCCAACATAGGAGCACCTCAATACATAAGGCAAATGCTAACAGCCATAAAAGGGGAAATTGACAGTAACACAATCATAGTAGTGGACTTTAACACCCCATTTTCACCAATGGACAGATCATCCAAAATGAAAATAAATAAGGAAACACAAGTTTTAAATGATACATTAAACAAGATGGACTTAATTGGTATTTATAGGACATTCCATCCAAAAACAACAGAATACACTTTCTTCTCAAGTGCTCATGGAACATTCTCCAGGATAGATCATATTTTGGGTCATAAATCAAGCCTTGGTAAATTTAAGAAAATTGAAATCATATCAAGTATCTTTTCTGACCACGGTGCTATGAGACTAGATATCAATTACAGGACAAAATCTGTATAAAATACAAACACATGGAGGTTAAACAATACACTACTTAATAACCAAGAGATCACTGAAGAAATCAAAGGAGAAACCAAAAAATACCTAGAAACAAATGACAATGAAAACACAATGACCCAAAACCTATGGGATGCAGTAAAAGCAGTTCTAAGAGGGAAGTTTATAGCAATACAATCCTACCTCAAGAAACAACTCAAATAAACAACCTAATCTTACACCTAAAGCAATTAGAGAAAGAAGAACAAAAACAAAACAAAAAAAACCCAAAGTTAGCAGAAGGAAAGAAATCATAAGGGTCTGATCAGAAATAAATGAAAAAGATAAAGGTTCTTTGAGAAGATTAAAAAAATTGAAAAACCATTAACCAGACTCATCAAGAAAAAAAAGGGAGAAGACTCAAATCAATAGAATTAGAAACGAAAAAGAAGTAACAACTGACACTGCAGAAATACAAAGGATCATGAGAGATTACTACAAGCAACTATATGCCAATAAAATGGACAACTGGAAGAAATAGACAAATTCTTAGAAAAGCACAACGTTCTGAGACTGAACCAGGAAGAAATAGAAAATATAAACAGACCAATCACAAGCACTGAAATTGAGACTGTGATTAAAAATCTTCCAACAAACAAAAGCCCAGGACCAGACGGCTTCACAGGCAAATTCTATCAAACATTTAGAGAAGAGCCTACACCTATCCTTCTCAAACTCTTCCAAAATATAGCAGAGGGAGGAACACTCCCAGACTCATTCTACAAGGCCACCATCACCCTGATAGCAAAAACAGACAAAAATGTCACAAGAAAGAAAACTACAGGCCAATATCACTGGTGAACATAGATGCAAGAATCCTCAACAAAATACTGGCAAACAGAATCCAACAGCACATTAAAAGGATCATACACCATGATCAAGTGGGGTTTATCCCAGGAATGCAAGGATTCTTCAATATATGCAAATAAATCAATGTGATAAACCGTATCATCAAATTGAAGGAGAAAAACCATATGATCATCTCAATAGATGCAGAAAAAGATTTTGACAAAATTCAACACGGCTTTATGATAAAAACCGTCCAGAAAGTAGGCATAGAGGGAACTCTCCTCGACATAATAAAGGCCATATATTACAAACCCACAGCCAACATCGTCCTCAATGGTGAAAAATTGAAACCATTTCCACTAAGATCAGGAACAAGACAAGGTTGTCCACTCTCACCATTATTATTCAACATAGTTTTGGAAGCTTCAGCCACAGCAGTCAGAGAAGAAAAAGAAATAAAAGGAATCCAAATTGGAAAAGAAGAAGTAAAGCTGTCACTGTTTGCAGATGACATGATACTATACATAGAGAATCCTAAGGATGCTACCAGAAAACTACTAGAGCTAATCAATAAATTTGGTAAAGTAACAGGATACAAAATTAATGCACAGAAATCTCTTGCATTCCTATACACTAATGATGAAAAATCTGAAAGAGAAATTAAATATACACTCTCATTTACCATTGTAACAAAAAGAAAAAAATACCTAGGAATAAACCTACCTAGGGAGACAAAAGACCTGTATGCAGAAAACTATAAGACACTGTTGAAAGAAATTAAAGATTAAACAAACAGATGGAGAGATATACCATGATCTTGGATTGGAAGAATCAAAATTGTGAGAATGACGATACTACCCAAAGCAATCTACAGATTCAATGCAATCCCTATCAAATTGCCACTGGCATTTTTCACAGAACTAGAACAAAAAAATTCACAATTTGTATGGAAACACAGAAGACCCCAAATAGTAAAAGCAATCTTGAGAAAGAAAACTGGAGCTGGAGGAATCAGGCTCCCGGACTTCAGACTATACTACAAAGCTACAGTAATCAAGACAGTATGGTACTGACACAAAAACAGAAATATAGATCAATGGAACAGGATAGAAAGCCCAGAGATAAACCCACACACATATGGTCACCTTATCTTTGATAAAGGAAGCAAGAATATACAATGGAGAAAAGACAGCCCCTTCAATAAGTGGTGCTGGGAAAACTGGACAGCTACATGTAAAAGAATGAAATTAGAACACTCCCTAACACCATACACAAAAATAAACTCAAAATGGATTAAAGACCTAAATGTAAGGCCAGACACTATAAAACTCTTAGAGGAAAACATAGGCAGAACACTCTATGACATACATCACAGCAAGATCCTTTTGGACCCACCTTCTAGAGAAATGGAAATAAAAATAAAAATAAACAAATGGGACCTAATGAAACTTAAAAGATTTTTCACAGCAAAGGAAACCATAAACAAGACAAAAGGCAGCCCTCTGAATAGGAGAAAATATTTGCAAATGAAGCAACTGACAAAGGATTAATCTCCAAAATTTACAAGCAGCTCATGCAGCTCAATATCAAAAAGAACAAACAACCCTATCCAAAAATGGGCAGAAGACCTAAGTAGACATTTCTCCAAAAAAGACATACAGATGGCCAAGAAGCACATGAAAAGCTGCTCAACATCACTAATTATTAGAGAAATGTAAATCAAAACTACAATGAGGTATCACCTCACACCAGTTGGAATGGGCATTATCAGAAAATCTACAAACAACAAATGCTGGAGAGGGTGGGGAGAAAAGGGAACTCTCTTGCACTGTTGGTGGGAATGTAAATTGATATAGCCTCTATGAAGAACAGTATGGAGGTTCCTTAAAAAACTAAAAATAAAACTACCATATGACAATTCCACTACTGGGCATATACCCTGAGAAAACCATAATTCAAAAAGAGTCATGTACCACAATGTTCATTGCAACTCTACTTACAGTAGCCAGGACATGGAAGCAACCTAAGTGTCCATCGACAGATGAATGGATAAAGAAGATGTGGCACATATATACAATGGAATATTACTCAGCCATAAAAAGAAACGAAACAGAGTTATTTGTAATGAGGTGGATGGACCTAGAGTCTGTCATACAGAGTGAAGTAAGTCAGAAAGAGAAAAACATATACCGTATGCTAACTCATATGTATGGAATCTAAAAAAAAAAAGAAAGTTTCTGAAGAACCTAGAGGCAGGACTGGAATAAAGATGCAGACATAGAGAATGGACTTGAGGACACAGGGAGTGGGAAGGGTAAGCTGGGACGAAGTGAGAGAGTGGCATGGACTTATATATACTATCAAATGTAAAATAGATAGCTAGTGGGAAGCAGCCGCATAGCATAGGGAGAGCAGCTCGGGGCTTTGTGACCACCTAGAGGGGTGGGATAGGGAGGGTGGGAGGGAGACACAAGAGGGAGGGGATATTGGGATATATGTATATGTGTAGCTGATTCACTTTGTTATAAAGCAGAAACTAACACACCATTGTAAAGCATTTATACTCCAATTAAGTTGTTTAAATTAATTGATTAATTAATTAAAATAGGAAAAAAATAAACAGAGTGGTTAAATGAATTCTCTAAACAGTAAGGGAATAATAACAGAAGAAAGCTTGGAACTTAAAAAATAAAGAACATCAGAATGGATAAAAGTAGGGATGAATGTAAGAGACTCTTCTTGTAAGTTTCTTAAATCGTATTTGGTAGTGGAAGCAAACATAGGGTTCACATTAAATTGTGCATATAATATATAATAGAATTATACAAAAAGGGGGCAGGGTAAAGTGTCCTAAATGGAAGTAAGGTTTCTACACCTCATGCAAAGTGGTAAAACATCAACTCCAGCAGATTATGATAAGTTATTAATGTATATTGATTATGATAAGTTATTAATGTATATTGTAATACCTGGAACCATCACCAAGAGATGATAGAACTAAAGAAAGAGATATACAAAATCACCCTAAATCAATCAAGATTAAATCCTAAAAAATGTTCAAGTAACCCAAAGGAAAGTAAATAAATAAAAACAGATGAAGGAGAAATCTAGGAAACAGAAAGTAAGTAATAAATAAAAATGGCAATCCTAACATATCAGTTCCTTAAATATTAATGGACTAAATAACGACAATGAAAACACAGAGCTTGGCAGAACAGAGTAAAAAAAAAAAAAAAGAAAAAGAAAACAGAAAATTTAATGCTCTCTACAAGAAACTCACTTCAAACAGAACCATATAGATTTAAAAAATCAGCACTGGATATATTAATATCAGGTGAGGTAGATTTCAAAGAAAATAAAATTACTAGATACAAATAGGGATGTTACAAAATGATAAAAGTATCAATCCACCAGTGATTGACCAATTATTCTAAATATGAATGTACCAAAAAGCAAGAACCTCAAAATACAAGAAATAAAAACTGATACTAGTATTAGGTATTAGGGAAATGCAAATTACAACTGCAATGAGATAGCACTCCACATCCATCAGGATAAATAACATTTTAAATGATGATAACACCAAATGTTAGTGAGTATGTGGAGAAGTAGGATCATTCATACATAGCTGGTGGGAATGTAAGCAGATACCACTACTCTGAGAAAGAGTATTTTCTTACAAAGAGTAAGAAAGAGTAATTTCTTACAAAACTAAACATGCTCTTATCATATTGCTCAGCATTTGTGTTCTTGGACATTATCCCAGACAAGTGAAAAATTGTTCTCACACTAAAACCTATACACAAATGACAAAGCAGCTTTATTTATAATAGCTCAAAACTGGAAACAGGGCTTCCCTGGTGGCGCAGTGGTTGAGAATCTGCCTGCCAATGCAGGGGACACGGGTTCGGGCCCTGGTCTGGGAAGATCCCACATGCTGCGGAGCAACTAGGCCCATGAGCCACAATTACTGAGCCTGCGTGTCTGGAGCCTGTGTTCCACAACAAGAGAGGCCGCGATAGTGAGAGGTCTGCGCACCGTGATGAAGAGTGGGCCCCACTTGCCGCAACTAGAGAAAGCCCTCGCACAGAAACGAAGACCCAACACAGCCATAAATAAGTAAATAAATAAATAAATAAAATGAAAATGCTTTATAAAAAAAATAAAACAAACTGGAAACAATTCAGGTGTCCTTCAGTGGGTGAATGGTGGTCCATCTACACAATGGAATATTAAAAGGAAATGAACCCAAAACAATTTGGATGGATCTCAAGGGATTTCTGTTGATTTGAAAAAGCCAATGTCAAAAAGATGCATATTATATGATTCAATTGAATAGCATTCTTGACCCGACAAAATTACAGAAATGGAGAACAGATTAGGGGTTTCCAGGGAAAATGGGAGGCAGGAAGGAAGAGAGGTAACTGTGTCTACAAAAGGGAGCACAAGGGATCCTTGTAGAGATGGAACTGTCCTGTATCTTACTGTAGGGTGGCCACAGGAATCTGCATATGTAATTAAGCTGCATAGAACTAAACACACACACACACACACACACACACACACACACACACACACACACACACACACTGGTATTGATACGTGCAAAACTGATTAAATCTGAATAAGGTCAATGGATTATTTCAATATAAATTTCCTGGCTGTGATTTTTCTACTATAGTTATGCAAGATGGTACTATTAGCAAAAATTGAGTGAAGGGTATATGCGATCTGTATTAATTCTTACAACTGCATGTCAATCTACAATTATCTAAAAATAAAATGTTAAAGAAGTGAGTATATAGGCATCTAATGATATAGCCTCAAAATATGTGGCTATATAGTTTAATTAATATAACACCATTCTTATAACAAAGAGAATAAGGATTCATAAAATAAGCAAAGATATGAGTTGAATAATATGATGACTAAGCTCAGGCTAATAGTTGCACATAGAATGTATATCAACAGCAACAAAAAAGAAGACATTTTTTGGTTCCCTTTTATCCACCTGGTATTCAGTGTGCTAACAGAATTCATTAACTCTAATTGTCTATCTGTGGGTAACAGATGGCAGAAGATATTGGCAAAATGTAAAACTGACCATGTGTACCTGGAATATACAAGGAGCTTCTACAAATGGGCAAAAGATACAAGTAGGCAGATCATAAATGGAGGAACACATGGCCAACAAGTATTTGATGAGATGCTCAAATTCTCTATTAATCAGAGACATGCAAATTACAGTAGTGGTGAGATCTATATATATATATCTGTCCACCTACTTATCTATATCTATATATACCTCAGATTGGCAAAAACTAGCAAACTGAGCGATATCGATGAAAGATCTGGGGAGATGGGAACCATCACACTCATGTGCAAAGCCTACTAGTGACCTTGAACAAGCATGCTGGAAGTACCCAGGCATTGCTTGGTAAAGCCAAGCTGTTTATAACCCATGAGCCATCAATTCCACCTCTGGGGATGTACCCCGGAGATGTCACCAGCAAGTCCCTGCCCAGGAGGTCTGAAGATTTTCATGATTGCCTTGTCTGTGATTGGTGAAATTGAAGGGTGCGGGGGAGCAGACTGTATAATACCTGCTGCAGTTAGAAGCATCAAGGCAGATGTGCAGAGAGCCTGGCAGAGAGAGCTTGACCCAACACTGACTGCCTAAAAAGTGAGACAGAACAAGGATCTAGCACACACATTCTATGTGGATTAAAAACAAACAAAGACACAAAACATTTTACAAACACACCTCTGTCTTTAAGGCATGTGGCATATTGGCACATGTGACTCTGGAGGGGGGATTGAAATAGGAGTAGAGTAGAGAGTTAGAATTAAATAGGGTAAAATATAAAACCAGAAAAAGCCTCTTCATGAACTGATGAAAAGAATGATAATGCCTTAACCTACAAATAAAGAGAAACTAACATAAGACTATCACGTGGCAGCAGGGTGGTGAGAGAAATAAAGCTGGAAGCTTTCTTAGAGGTCACCTCTGGGTGGAGCTGAGGTGGACCGGTCGGACAGGAAAGGACCTGCTTCCATTTTCAGAGCGTCTTTTCTTTTTTTAAAACCATGAGCGTGTATTACTTTGGTAAAAATAGAAAAAGAGAGAAGAAGCAGAGAATGGTAAATGCAAACAAGTTGAAAGCTGGTAACACTCTCAGGACCAGCTTCTGCCTCGACTTCCCCTCTACTCTCAGGCCCCCACTGTCTTGTGTTTTTAATGCCGCCAACTCCCAGGAGCCAGGAGTGCAGGCATCACCTCCTCTTCCCAGGCTGCTCCTTCCACTGGGTGTTTTCACTTTGGTCCCAGCAGCAGCGTGTCCTCTTCAGGATTTCTGTCAGGTAGAGCAAGGCTAAGATGCTGAGTGGTTTCTAGCCCGGCGTCCAGCCTCTCTCCTGAGGCTGCTCATTCTCTGGGGCTCAGAGGACGTGCTCTTTCCAGAGAAGGGAGCCAGGCAGCTGGGGTCAGGGGTTGGGGGTACAGACTAGCTGTGGACCCGCGTGGAGCAGATGGGCAAGCCTGCTTCACGGCCTTTCCCATCCTCACTGACAGGGCGCTCGACAGACAGCCCCAGTGTGGAGCCCGGGCGCGTGGGCATGTCTGCCCAGGGAATGGGGGCCTGCCAAAGCTAAGCTGCCTGGGATCCCCATGTTGCTTCCTGGGGAAAATGCAACCATTGTTCCTACACAAAACAGTCCTCTGTCCCTGATCAGGCCAGTCCCTAGAAACTTATTTCCACAAAACCCTGAAGGGTGCAAAAAATGCGCTCTGGCTCAGTCTCCCGTAGAGAGCTCTTAGCCAAGTACAGTGACACACTTAGCATAACGGTTAAAAGGTCCTCGGGAGGGACAGTGGGACACGGCCAGCATGAGCTGCCCACTGAGTCCTTGTCCTCTGGCTTGGGAGCCATCCCTTGTCACAAACCCACACGAAGCCTTGGCAACCACTTCCCCTGAGTTTAGTTCTCCCCAGGAGCCAGATGATCACAATCAAACCTTTGGGCAAATGGGTCCTGGGCATGCCCTCTCCAACCTCAGGCTTCTCCAAAGATTTCCAGGGTGTTTGAGTCCCCACTCAGCCCCTTGTCCCCAAGCCTCCCTCCGTGACCCCTTTGACAGACCACGGCCTCCACCAAATCTCCCGAGAGGATGGAACTGTGCTTCCCTCCTCCTGGCCAGCCTGGTGGTGGGTGAGACGCATAAGGCAACACTTCTCAGCCCCAGCCAGGCCAGCAGGCTCCTCTCCACCCTCGTCCCCATCCCTGTGGGCCCCTAGCCAAGCAGAGCCCTATGAGCAATCCCTATGAGCTGGAAGTCTCCTGCTATCATGACGAGCCAAATAAACAAAACTATATTGAGTCCCACTAATAATTTTTACTTTAAATACTAAATCTTAAATTAGGAAAGTTTGCATTTCAGTTTGGAATGAGATATTCTAGTAGCATTTTGTAAAAGGCCTTGGTGTTTGGCAGTCACTCCCTTCTCTTACAACCACCAAGGCCGCTTTTCATTATGTAGGTCATGCCTCAAACGGGACTTCCACTGTGACTGTGGACGCCACTCCCTAACACACAGGTGCATGCTGCATGCCCTGTCCTGCCATTCCTGGAGCTGTGGGACCCACAGACCCCCAGATGCCCGGACAGACAGAGGGGTTGAATCTGGAGCCATGTGACCTCGGGGCCTCGGGATGTGTGGCATCAACCAGGTGGAACCAGTTTACGGGCAATCAAATATGGCCAACTTGTCCTTCCCCATCTGGTAGTCATCTTGGAGGGGCATTTGAGCCATCCTCCCTGGATATGGCCAAAGACTTGGCCGGAGCCTAAGCAGGGGTTGGGGCATTGAGAAGGGCCACACTGTGGTTGGCAGGGCTCCCCACCTGGGATGCAGCAGGCACTCTGGGCTGGGCCCCAGTAGCCTCAGAGACAGGCGCACAGAGGGGCTCCCGGGGGTTGGAATGGGGCCATTCGGGGGCTCTTGATCCTCTGCTTACAAGAGCAGCTTGTAAGTTAGATTCTCAAAAACATCATAACCCTGGAAGCACTGATGGATTATTTTGTTCTTGAACGGGCTACTCTGCTCTCATGAATGCCTGGGCTGGAAGCCTGCACAGCAGAAACCTCAGCAGCCGGCTGTTTGCTTTTCTAATGACTCCAGAGTTTGGACAATCAGATCCTCTGACGCCAAGACCCAGCTCCTGTGCTTCTCCGGCAGGACGTCTGCCGCCTGAGCTGATGACTGGGGCTCTCACCCAGCCTGGGGCATTCCTTGAGAAAACGGCTCCTGTGAAAAATGTAAGTGTTTCCTTTTGCCCACCTTGGTTTTAATGCATATTTTCCGCCTTGTGGAGTCTGGGAGACATGTTTTCCTCTCAGTCTCATCTCTACAAACTCTTTCTCTCCCTCTAAGTTGTTTCTTTTCACCGCAGAGGCATCACCTTCCCAGAAAGAGCTGATAAGCCAGTAGGGCAGCTGCCCATCTAGGGCCTTGAAGGAAAAAGGAAGAGGAAGAAGGGTTGGGGCTTACACGGCTCTTGTGGGGGCAGCTGGTGAACAGCATCCGTCCCTTACGCTGCCCTGACCATTTGGAGTCTCCTACACTTGGGACATAGCAGGTCTACTAGTTTGTTTGTACTGCCGTAACAATGCCACAGACTGGATGGTTTAAACAGCACCAATCTATTTTCTCACAGTCCCGGAGGCGAGAAGTCCAAGATCAAGGTGTTATTTAGCAGGGTTGGTTCCTCCTGAGGCCTCTCTCTTTGGCTTATAGACGGCCGTCTCCTCCCTCTGTCTTCACATGGTGTTCCCTCCATGCATGTCTGTGCCCTAATCTCTCCTGATAAAGACACCAGTCACGTTGGATGAGGGCCAACCCTAATGGCCTCACTTTAAAGCCCTGTCTCCCAACAGAGTCACATTCTGAGGTCCTGGTGGTTAAGACTTCAGTGTATGAATTTGGGGGACATGGCTCAGCCCATAACAGATGGTGTCTTCCAGCAGCACACCTTGCTGTTCTGACCTCTCCAGTAAGGTGAAAAGGGCTGGAGCAGGATGCTTTAAAATCAGTTTAAGGGTGGAGACATTCTGCAAAGTCATTGAGAAAAAAATGAATTTGGCAGAACTTGACCCTAGAGAGTCTTTTCTCATCTTGTTCACTAGAGTAGGGATCAACAAACTACTACCTGGGCCAAATCCCACCAACAGGCTGGCCACCTGGTTTTGTAGAGGAATCTGTACTGGGCATGGCCACCCCACTGCATGAGTGTCGTGTCTGTGGATGCTTTTGCAGAGTTCAGTAGCTGCAACAGAGACCACATGACCCTCAAAGCCTAAAATGTTTATGGAAAACATGTGCCAACCCCACACTAGAAGTCAGCTCCCTCTGGCAGGGACTTTTGTCTCCTGCTCGGAGCTGTATCCCCAGCACCTACAACTCTGCATGGCACCTAGTAGGGCTGAAGCAATGCCTGTTGGATGAGCAGGTGAACCTATGCTCATGGAACTGAAGGCGTGGTGAAGTCAATCCCTGGAAACCACTGGAATAATCCAATAAAATACATCAAGCTAACGTTCATCCCTTGTGCCCAGCAAGATCACAGCAAGGACGAGCAGGCCTTTCTGTCAGGAAGGGCCTAGCCATTGCCTCCCTTACCCAACTGCCCCTTTGTCCACAGGATCTGTTGTTGAAACTTTCTCTCCTACTCAGTATAGAGGACTCACTACCCCATGATCATCACCGCTGCCTTTCTGGCTTCTGACACAGTGATGTTGGCTGTACCGTGTATGTTCTAAGACACCACTGAGAACCCAAATCAAAGTGTGAAAGGTGTTGGCCACATCATCAGCCTGATCAAGCACTTGCAACAAGGGGCCTGACCAACCTTCTTCCCACTAAGGAGTAAGGTCCCCCTGCTTTCTCCCTAAAATCCCAGTCTCACAGTGTCCTTAGGACTTGTCACCACTCCCAAAGAAAACCACGGCCAGGGGGACATAGTGCTCTGCCCTCCCTGACCCACAGCTTTCGTTAGGTTTGAGTGGTCCTGACGCCCCCTTGACCCCAGGTGGGCTCGGAGTTCCTAAGGATGCCCTTTCATTTCTAGGGAGTCTGGGACACCCCACTGCAATAACAAAATCCTCCCCATACATCCATGCACTGACACAGCTGTGCAGCTGCAAATCAATTCCCAGGCATAGCCTCAGGCACCCCATAATTCCCCAAAGTGCAATTGCAAAATAAACTCTGATGTGCCCTGGTTCCAGGAGCCTTTGGGCACGCTTTTGAGAGACAAGAGGAAGAGGAGAGAGCAGGCAGAAGAAGCAGTTCCCCAGGCTGGTGTAGACATTCAGCCTCCTGGAAGTAGGATGTGGATGTGGTCCAGATGTGCCCCCTGGATCCTGCAGTGCCTCCCATCACTTCCCTAGAAAGTTCTGTAGAAGTGAGGCTGCGAGCCGGCCTTCCAACATGGGAGACCTGAGTGGGAACACTGGTTCTCATTCTTCCCGGGCGAGGAACCACTGGAAAGCCTCACTGTACACATATGTAAAATGAACTAAATAATACTGACTTCATAGACCTCTTGAGAGAATTAGCAGCAATAAAACACATAAGCACTTATCACAGGTACCTGGCACGTAGGAAGAGATCAATCAATACCAAACCTATGTGAAACCTGGGGAACAGGATGAGAGGGGAAAACAGGCAAAAAATACTAAAGAATAAAAGGAAAGGAAAAGTGTATATTTTCTAAATGTCCTAGAGCTATTTTTTTTTCAAAAGTTCTAGGAGGAAAAGTAGAAACAAATAGTTGAGTTTTGTCCCCCAGGCTGACACTTACACAGACAGAAATATGCATAGACTACGTAGGTGGATGATTGTTCCCATAGTAACAGGATGCAGACAATATTCTGGTTGGGATGCAATCTACCTTGATACTTTGCCATAAAGCCTGTCTGCCACACACATCCAAGAGATCAACCTGAGAAATATTTTCTGTTTCAACTCTCAGATCGACCCCATCTTAGCTTAGAGAACCACACAGTGACCTTATTTTAGGACACGGTTTAGACTGATGATGAGTGGTGCCTACTGTTCCTGCCAAGAGTGCCAGGAGTGTGCTGGGGCACCTGAAATGCAATCTTCAGATACCTTCGCTTCTGCCTGGCTCCTTCACAGGTAAAGTACCTCATCTTTGGAGACCAAGTCATGACTGCATTGTTAAGTTTAGCATGAATGTGTGAATGCAAAGTGCTTCTATTATTAAACTATCACAAGAGAGAAATATTTCTCCAGTGACATCTAGCAGCTCCTGGCATCCAGGGACTCCTTTCCCCAAATCCTTTCCAAATAGGGAACTAGCAGCACTCTAAAATTGAACCAAGGGGACCCCAAAGAATTTGTGGATTTGAAAATATTCAATGCATACTCAAAATACCTTTCGCCTTTGGTATTCAGAAAGACCTGTGGACTCTGAAATACGAAGCTCTCATGACCACAGAAAGTGCAAAAGTGCCAACTGCACTGAAATCCCTCTCAGGATCCCTGGCCATGTGTGTTTTGGGAAACTGCATTAACACCTTCCATCAACTCGTGTATTCTCAGGACACTTACATTTTCAGTTTCAGCTTTTAAAAGAACTATGATTCCATCTCAGAAACTCTCACTCATTGGGGAACACAGGATATATTTCTTTTCCAGGAAGACATAATTTTAAAATGTCAAGAGTAATGAATGCCCTGAAAATTCAGAGAAAGTGAAACAGTATAATATGTAGCATCTATTGAGTGTTATGCTATGGGCATTGGGTTTGGATTATTTTATTTGATCTCATCACAACTCAATGACATAAGGATGGTTATCCATTTCATTTTTCATTCATTCCTTCAAAAATAACAAATATTTATTGAGCGTCTACTGTGTACCAGGCTTCATTCTAGCTGCTAGGCAGATGGCAGGGAAGTAGACAATGGCCCTTCCCAGATGGAGTTGATAACCTAACGACAGAGGCAGAACACAGTGAAAATCACATAGCTATAATATGACATCACATAGTGATGAGTATCTCAAAGAAAGATGAAGCAGGGTTAAGGGTCCAGATGAAAGGAGCAAGGTCAAGAATGACTTCTAAGAGAAGCTGACATCTGGGCATCAACCTGAGTGGAGGGAGGGCGTGGCCAGTCGAAATTCGAGGAAAAGTCCTCCACGCATAGGAAACAAAGCAAGGGGGTCACTGGGGGTGGAGGGCAGGGAGGAAGGTACAAGGGGCTATTGACATCAGAGAGGTAGGCAGGGCCTGAGCATCAGGACCTGATGGGAATGCATAACATCTTGGTTTTGAAGTTGGATGGGAAACAAATAGAGGGTTTAGTGCCCTCTGATATCTCCTATTCCATTCCTAGTTCACATTTTTAAAAAATGCTAGTCACACTTCACTAAATTGATTTCACAACCCATTGAGTTTGAAAGCCACACTCCAGTGGGTATCTCTTACTTCTGAATTATCCTTATCAAAATAGAGATAGTAAAAAAGACACCAGTCATCACAAGGAAAAAAAAAATTTAACTATGTGTGGTGATTGGTTGTTACTAGATTTATTGTGGTGATCATTTCACAATATATACATATATCAAATCGTTGTACACCTGAAACTAATATAGTGTTATGTTATGTATATCTCAACTTGAAAAGCATCCCCCCAAAAAGAAAAAAGAGATCTAGCAAGTTTGACTGTACTATCTACACAATCTAAAGAATTAACTGCAAAGTGATTGTGTAAGTGGAATCAAATAGCAACCCTTCTGTATTTTACCTTTTGTGTGTTTATTTTATCTTATAGTTAAGGAAGCCAAAATGCCCATGAATGGCAATGCAAGGTTGCCTGTTTCCCCAGGAAGCCATGAGCCGTTGGATCCACCAGCCCTGTCTCTGAAGGCAGCTGACTGCAGAACTGCTGCCCCCTCGGCTGCCAGCTGGCGTGCAATGCCGGGCATGTGTTGGCACCAGCCCGCAACAGCAGGGCAGAGGAATGCAGATTCACAAGGCTCTTACGGGGAAAGACTCCCTTGAGTCTTACATGTCCAATTCTGGTTGGGTTTGTGGCTGCTCTTCTTATCTCAAGATGGCATTCCTGTCTGTGCCTTTTAATCACAGAATTCCTGGGTATTAAAAGCACGTGAGAAGTCATGTCCTGGGTCCCCACGCCACCATGCCATGGAGGATCGCGCCTCAATCCCCTGCAGCAGGCAGACAGACACTGTCCCCAGACAGGGTCACAGCACCCCTCAGGGCACGGGTCCGGTGTCTCGCCACCCTGTCATAAAGTCTTTTCTAGAAATGGAAGCTGGTTCTGCCACTCCCCCATTAAATCTGTTCCCACTTCTGGGACCCAGGCAGTCATAAGCCCCCATCCTCCCCTTTCCAGAACCACCCAGTTCTCGCTCCTCTCATGGGCAACACGCAGGGCTTCAGTTTAGGCCCAAAAGACCTGTGGGTTGCAGCCCCCAGGCTCATGACCTTGACCTTGCAGATCTCCTCCAGCACGGAGGAGCCTGGGGCCTGAGGTGTCAGTGTCTGGCTGTCATGGAGCACTCTCCCTTGTCTGGGGGGGTGACCAGTGCTGGGAAAAGCCAGGGAGCAGGCTGTTGGCAGAATTGTCTCTTCTTCAGATTCTTCAGCCATTACTGCATCAGGCGAAGCAGCCAGCAGACCTTGGGAACACGTCATCCACTTCGGTATTTTCAGACACAACTTCCACTGGACCTGCCCGTGCTCATGCTCAGCCTTGATTCACCCTCGCTGTTAACCCTGCTCTGGGTGTAGACCCCCGTCCTCTGTCAGCCGGCCTCCAGAACACACGGGGCTTCCGAGCTGCTGCCCCACTCGCCTCCCTGCGAGAGTCTGTGTCTTAGCAATTCACAGGGAACGGATCGTCCTGGGTATGTCTTGACCCTGCACAGGTGACTGGCAGTGGGGGCCTTCAGCACCCTCCAGAGGCCCCCCAGCCCCAAATCGGGGTGTTGTTGTGACTGCAGCTGCACCCCTACTCTATCATGTTCTCCCTGCAGCCCCACAGCAATTTCCCTATGTGTAAGGACACGGTAACAACAAAATAAAGATCATCAGTTAAGATCCCGAGTAAAGGAGGAGGATCATATGCTGCCTACTTGTTCCAGCGGTGGGAGGGATCAGCCGCCCGCCTGCCTGGAGGGAGCAGGGCCCGTGGGAAGACTGTTCTCTTAATCGCCAGGGCTTTGCTCCTGCTTTCATTTGGTGATGTTGTTCAGGGCTTACCAAGTTATTTTTAAGAACTCCTCCTGGGTTTCTTTGGATTTTTTTTTTCCTGCTTATTTAGTAAGTTGATTAGTTGTAATTATCAGCCCTGTGGAGTTTCTCAACTGGATACCAAAATGAGCATCTAACGTGGTAGTTGAACTGAATTCCCAAGAGTCTATATGTGTGTATCTTATCAATGTGGGTGTGCAAGCCTGTGGGGTCAATATTATCACTTTTTAAATACCTACATGCACATAAGCACATGAAGTGCAGGACAGAATATATATGTAATGCCCATCTCTCACGTGTCATATTCTAATGAAAACTTCCTGGGAGCCTGTGTGTGTGTGTGTGTGTGTGTCTGTCTGTCTGTCTGTCTGTGTATTGGTGAATAAATTACTAAGCCTCTTTTCTGAACACACTGGATGACGCCAGCAGGACTTGAGTTGGAGAAAGTAAATTCAAGAGCTGGAGGGAGAGCGGTACTTCCTTTCCCATCCTCAGAATTGTCTCCTTTATCCACCCCAGAGGGTACCTTCTTCTGGCAGGCCCAGGCCGAGCTCACACCTTGCGTCACTGTCACTCTTCTTACAGCTGCCTTCACAGACCTCTTCAGTCACTCCCTGCAAGTCCTTGGCTTTATGTCCTCATGGTCAAGAATGTGGGAAATTGATTATAACTTAAAAAAATGTTCTCTTATAAAGCAGATTACTTCTCTTCAAGATGGTACCTTGGACTCATACTTTAAACTCCCTCTTTTATCCCAACTACATTGGCATACTTTTTAAACAAATTATATATATATACACACGCATGTATACATGTGCATATGCACACACACACACACACACACACACCAGCCCATCTCAGGGTACAGAAATCTGGAACCTTCCCAGAAAAACTTGTGTTTCTGAGCACATCTCTGATTGCCCATGTAATGTAGTGAAGTCATACCTTGCATGGTGCAAATCTGCACCGGGGCTTTCAGGAGCAGCCCCAGCACCCCTGCTCCCCACCACAGCTCTCTGACCACAGACTACTGCATCGCCAAGGATGCTGGTCCAAAGGATGCTGCCCAGGCCCCAGGCCACACTCTCCAAACAGAACCCCTGGGGACTGGGCCATGAGTCTGAGCTTTAACAAGCTCCTGATGGGTTCTTGGGGCCACTGCTTAAGCTCCAAGGGCCTCCACTACATCCAGAGGCAAATGTCACAGTCAACCCCTGGGAAGCTCAGCAAACTGCAGAGAAGGGGGAAAGTCCTGTTTCTCACTTTCCCTAAACCTGAAGGAGACTGGGCCCTACCCAGACTGCATGCTTTAGAGGGGCACCATTCAGGGTCCCTTCATCATTTGCAGCCCACACCCCATCTTTCTAAAGAAGCACTCCACAATTCTCTGCATAAATGCTCTCTGGCTGTGTCCTGACCTGTTCAGGCCTTTTCTCTGTTCAGACGTGCCTTGGGCATATACAGTTATAGATCCATTGGGTGATCAAGAGGCAGCTGTTTCCAGGGGTGTAGACAGAGCTTGGATGTGTCCATAAGGTACCCCATGGTAAGGAGTGCAGAGATCAGACCCAAGGCCAGAATCTAGAAACAGGAAGTCCCCATGCCACCACGTTCCAGCAGGATGACCAAGGGGTCTAGGGAATCTAAACGTAACTTAACTTCCAGGACATAATGAAGGTATATTATTGTTATGGACTGAATGTTTGTGTCCCCCCAAAATTCATATGTTGGAGCCCTAACCCCTAATGTGATGATATTTGGCAGTGGGGCTTTGAGGAGGTGATTAGGTTTAGATGAGGTCATGTGGGTGGGACCCCATGATGGGATTAGTACCCTCATAAGGACAGGAAAACAGACCAGAGTTTCATCTCTTTCTGTCATGGGAGGACACAGTGAGAGGTGGCTGTCTACAAGCCAGAAAGTGAGCTCTCAGGTGGGACCAGTTCAGTCAGCACCTTGATCTTGGACTTCCAGCCTCCAGAACTGCAAAAAATAAATGTCTGGTTTAAGTCTCCCAGTCAATGGTGTTTTGTTATAGCAGCCTGAGCAGACTAATACAGCAGTCAAGGTGGGAAGACAGAACCAATCTTATCTATCACATTATGAGACCATTGCATCATTGTTAGGCACTTGGGACTGTGGTAGGAGAGCTCTGTTTGCTCTCTTGCACAGGCCTTGTTTGGGACAGACTTTTGGCCCACCCTCCTCACCTTTGGACCCCTTGAGAAACATGGCCCTATGTTTCTTTTAGCTCTTCTTCCCAGACCATTTATTCCCTTAGAGTCCTGAAATATTTCCACAGTGGCTTCGTAGGCTGCAGAGAAGCTGGGTGGCACCCCCGCTTATATGTTCGTAGACAATGAACAGCCTGCACTGGCTTTATGGGGCCAGGCCTCTCTTCTGAGGAATGAGTGTCTGGAGGGCCGGGCCAAGGTGTTGCATAACAGGGAGAATTGGTGGGATTTACTTAGAGGCCCAGCTCTGCTTCCAGGCCCAGCTGTGGATGTGGACATGACCCACCACTGCTCCCAGGGGTGCTGTTACAGGTTGAATTGTGCCTCCCCAAAAAGATATGTTCAAGTCCTAACCCCACAGTACCTCAGAATGTGGCTTTATTTAGAGATAGGATTTTTACAGAGGTAATTAAGGTTAAATGAGGTCATTAGGGTGAGCCCTAATCCAATATAACCAGTGCCCTTATAAAAAGGGAAGATTTGAACACAGAAATGGACATGCACAGAGGGAAGACGATGAGAAGACATAGGAAGGAGGTGGCCTCATGACTGGAGTGATGCTTCCACAAGCCAAAGATTGCTGGCAACGCCAGAAGCTAGAAGAGGCGAGGGAGGATTTTTCCATAGAACTGCTGGAGGGAGCATGGCCCTGCTGACACCTTGATATTTCTTTTTCTTTTTTTTTTTAACATCTTTATTGGAGTATAATTGCTTTACAATGGTGTGTTAGTTTCTGCTTTATAACAAAGTGAATCAGCTATATATTACATATATCCCCATATTTCCTCCCCATTGCCTCTCCCTCCCACCCTCCCTATCCCACCCCCCTAGGTGGTCACAAAGCACTGAGCTGATCTCCCTGTGCTATGTGGCTGCTTCCCACTAGCTATCTATTTTACATTTGGTAGTGTATATATGTCCATGCTACTCTCTCACTTCATCCCAGCTTACCCTTCCCCCTCCTCGTGTCCTCAAGTCCATTCTCTATGTCTGTGTCTTTATTCCTGTCCTGCCCCTAGGTTCTTCAGAACCTTTTTTTTTTAAGATTCCATATATATGCATTAGCATACCGTATTTGTTTTCCTCTTTGTGACTTACTTCACTCTGTATGACAGACTCTAGGTCCATCCACCTCACTACAAATAACTCAATTTCATTTCTTTTTATGGCTGAGTAATATTCCATTGTATATATGTGCCACATCTTCTTTATCCATTCATCTGTCGATGCACACTTAGGTTGCTTCTATGTCCTGGCTATTGTAAATAGAGCTGCAATGAACATTGTGGTACATGACTCTTTTTGAATTATGGTTTTCTCAGGGTATATGCCCTGTAGTGGGATTGCTGGGTCATATGGTAATTCTATTTTTAGTTTTTTTAAGGAACCTCCATACTGTTCTCCATAGTGACACCTTGATTTTAGATGTCTGGCCTCCAGAACTGGGAGAGAATAAATTCTTGTTTTTGCCCACCTAGTGTGTGATATTCTGTTACAACAGACTGAGGCCAACCCACATGCATGGGCTTTTCTGCCATTTCACATGATTTGTCCTGCTCCACAGCAACAGTTCTGGAAAATGTGGTCCCAGACCAGCACCATCAACATCACCTGGGACTCTGTGTGCAAAGCAAAATGCAGGCCCCACGCAAACCTACTAATTCAGAAATTAGGTGGATGGGACCAGCACCTGTCTTTTAACCAGCCCTCTGGGGAGTCTGATGTCGCTCCATTTGGAGCATCCCTGGGGGGGAGAACAAATATCAAGGAATGGGGAGTACTGAGCACCAGAGGATCGGCCTGCAATGGGTCCACTTCTCCTCCCAGCCTGCATCCCTGGACAGCCCTGGTAGGTAGGATTGTTGGCAAATGCATGGTGGGAGAGCTCAAGGGGGTGTGAGCACACCCCCGCAATGTGTGACCCACAATGTATCTTGGGCCCAGAAAGCTGGGGAACCCCAAGATTGAAGAACTCCTGTGATCTCCCTTGTGAGAACTAGAGAACAATCACAGCCCACAGCTGCTTTGCAGGGCAGGCAAAGTGGTATCACAGCCAAGGACTGCCCATGCCCTTCCCAGATGATCCCTGTAGGATAAACGCCCAAAGTTCCCACAGCTCCAATGGCACACTCGGGCAGGCATCACTCCAGCTGGTGCCCAGGCCGCCGTGCCTCTGTACACACTATTCCCGTCCTCTGGAGTGTGCTGTCCACACTGACTCATCCTGTAAAACCGTGCTCCCACTTCACCCTCCTAATCCTGTCCGCTCTCTCTATGCACACAGCCTTGGGTCCTCACTCTAACAGCCTCCAGCACATGGCCCATTATTGACCATTGACACATGAGCCTCCTTCCTGCACTGCTTCCTTGTGGAACATTCCTGCATGTTCCATTGTATGGATATACCACATTTTGTTTATCCATTCATCTGTCAGTGGACATTTAAGATGCTTCCATTTGGGGGCTATTGTGAATAATGCTGCTGCAGACGTGGCTGTACAAGGTTGTAACGAAGAGTCAGACTCCTTTATTGATGTTTGATCACTGACAGCTTTTAAGCCCACCCCTAATCTCTGCTCCAGAGTAAACACCAGGTTTTTAAACCATTAAAGCTATTTCCAGCCCTTCACCATTCATGTAGCCCTCTTCTCTGTCATAACTGATATTTTACATCACAAGTCCCATTTTTTCCTCTCGCTGGGACTTACTGGAAGAACAGGGGTCTGTAAGAAAGGCTTTCTGAAACTTGAGATGATCCCGCCAACCAGTCACAGGTCAAGGCTGTGAAAGGCCATCACCCCTGGTAGTCCAGGGCAGACGCGCTACCCACAGCCCTCCACATGACCCATCACTCGGGGCCCAGGCAGCAGGCACTGAACATCCAGCCTGTGTCCCAGGCTGTGGGGAGGAGGGTGTGGACAGCTTTAGCTTGGTGACAAAAACGACTCTAAATGTCCTCTAGCTTCTTCCAACTTCAGACTGAAGAATCTGAAGAGACTACATGGAGCGTGAGACCTAGTTTTTACCAAAAAAAAGTCCTTTAATTGTGAAGATCTCGTATGAAGAGACACACACGGGAGAGCAGTCCCACAGGGCACTCAAACCCTTGGTAACCAATGGTGGGAAAAATGGGGGCAGACGGCCCTGCGAGGCCTCCTGCAGGAGCCTGGAGGGAGAGTCTCCTCCCCTACAGGCATTGCTATCGAACGTGGGGGGAGGGAGATAAATTAGGAGCTTGGGATGAACATACACACACTACTATATATAAGATAGATAACCAACAAGGACATACTGTACAGCACAGGGAGCTCTACTCAGTATTCTGTAATAACCTATATGCGTAAAGAATCTGAAAAAGAATGAATATATATATGTCTGTATAACTGAATCACTTTGCTATATACCTGAAACTACCACAACATTGTAAATCAACTATACTCTAATTTTAAAAAACAAAACCAAACAAACAGGAACAGAGCCAAGAGTTGCTGGGCCCCGGGATGTGCCGGACCCTGTCAAGACTAAGCCATCAAGGGCTCACAGCATCCCGGGTGCCAGCTACTATGTGTGTCTCCCTTTTAAAGGTAGGGAAACTGAGGCAGAAAAGTGTGACCTGGCTAGAGAGAGGAGCTGGGTAGCACCCGTGTAGGACTGCAGCCAGGCGGGGGTGGGGGGGGTGGCGGGGAGGTTCCTCCTGACATGCGGACAGCAGTCCCCACCCAAACACGTGTGTTTCCTGGGGAGGACTTGGACCCGGAGCGCCAAGAGGGATGAAGGAGAGCTCGCTCCCAAGGGACTTGGTTTTCCATTGGAGGGAACTTGTGGTTTTCTGTTTGCTTTTTAACTCATGTTTATTATTATTATTATTATTACTATTATTATTATTATTATTTTAATCTTCTGTCACCTTGCTGCTTCCCTCTGGTTATTGTTATCTTAGTACTTAGGGGCCTCGCTGGCTCCCTGGTCAGTTGGTCCGAGTGCCTTTTGTTCCCCTCTGGCCCTAGTCAGGACTGCTGGGCTGTCACCTCACCCAGGTTCTGCTGTCCCTTCCTCCAAACCCATTATAGCAGAAAGGGTGCCCAGCAGCCCAGGCCTGAACTTCCAAGGACACGCCCACTGTCCTCCGTCAAACCAGAGGGAGGTGACCCCCAAGGGGTGTTCCCTGCTGAAAGGTGAACCCTTTACGAGCAGAGACCACAAAGCATAAGCATGGAAGGACCCTGGCCTTCCACCACAGAAGTAGCAATTGTGAGACAGCTTTGGGGAACGTTAGGCTGAATTTCTTTGTCTGCCATCAGCGTGGACATGGCAGATGGGAAATCCAGCCGGCTGAGGTTCCTAAACAAAAATCTGATGTCTCCTGGAGGTAAGAGAGCTTTGCAGGCAGCATGACTCTCAGAGCTGGTGGCTGCTTCTTAATGGAAAAGATAGAAGAAATAAAAAGAGTGAGGCCCAAAAAAAGATCTGTGTGGAAGCAGCTCGGCAGCTTTTCTCTATGTTTGCAGAACAATAGAAGAGGGAAGAGTTTCCATTAGAAGCAGGATTTCGGGCACACGGAAGTACTCCTTGGTCTGCGTGATGCTCTCACTGGGAAGGGAGCAGGTGCTAAACGCCGAGCTGGGCGCAGGGCTTCGGGCAGCAGTGAGGGGCTGGATGGCCGGGGCTGGGAGCTGGCCAGCCCACATCCGTCTAGACACGGGTGGCTCCAGGACGCCCCTGCTTGCAATGTTCCCAAGGTAAACCTAAACAAGCCTGGGGTTGAGGGAGGTCACGTCCAAGTCCTAACAGAAACTTGGCAGTCAGAAGACGGAGTGCTGAGCCCTGGGAACTCAGACCCCGGGATTTACACAACAAAGGGGATGTGCCCAAACCCGGCTGTCTGGTGTGTCCTTTGAAATGTAGAATTCAGGCTGCAGCCCAGAGGGCTCCAAACACCCACCCCCGCCCCCGGGCCGGCTCACTCTGGGGAGGAGACACCACCCCTCCTGGCTTCACCTTCTCCCCACCCTGATGCTGAGAGCAGTGGTCTCCGCGTGCTCTGCCCTTTGCTTTCACTAGGTCTTCCCGGAGTTGGATGACTCGAGGTACGGCTTTCCCGCCAGGTCCCGCTGCCCAGATCCCTCTGCCAGCGGCTTCCCGGAGGGGAGGGGAGTGAGGGGAGGAGAGGGTTCCCGGAAAGCCCTCAGCAGGAGGCAGGATTGGTTACAGGTATGGACCTTGCCCTGCGTGCAGCCTCTGTTCCTCCTGCACCTGGCTAATTATGGCTGTTTACTGAGTGAAGGATGGGTGTCAGGGACTGCAGGAGATGCACGGGTGGGAGAAGTAGTCCCCGGCTCTCCTGCTGTTTACACAGGAGTGGGAGAAGGGAGGAAGGCAGTGCCAGGCCGGAGATGCCTAGCTACAGAGAAGGGAGGTGTCAGCGACCACAGGGGGTCCAGAGGAGGCAAGGCAAACCCAAGCTGCCCCTGTGCCAAGGCAGACTCAAGTATTTCTTCTGAACTGACACCTCCAGGTCAGCGTTCAGGCCAATGAATTCTGCAGAACTCATTCCCAGAGGTCTTCAGAGCTTTCAGGCAGGGCTGGGGTTCCCTGAGTTCACCTGTTTTGGCAGAGACGTGCCGATGCATCAGGATGGGGGCATCAGACCTCGTGAGCCCTCACAGGATTAAAGCCACGAGGTCCCAGAGAATGCTCCCCGCCCAGCCAGGCATTCACTCAATTTACCACCTCAAGGTGCCTCTGAGTGGCACGATAAGCACTGAGGAGGGGTATTCTCCCATAACACAGACAGAAACCCAGCTCAGAGTGGTCCAGGCAAAGCTCAGGGGCACACAGCCAAAGGGCTCACAGCCAGAGCCCATGATGGCTCTGCCCCAAGGAGCCACTCTCAGCCCACCCTGGGATCAAGACGGAGCTCCAGAGAACACACTGGGTGGCCTGCTGGTCCCTACAAGGCTACAATCCTATGAGATAAGAAATGTTTACAGACTGGGAAACTAAGGTGTAGTGGAATTAACTGACCTGCTCTCATCACCCAGAAAAGGATGTTTAGGAGACTGGAGCCCAGGAGTCTTGGGGACCACAGTCCGCACTCTGCCCTCCCAGAAGACACAGACGTGGCCTGTAGCGGCCGGGTGGGAGACCTGGCATTTCCCCCAACAGACCCTGACACCCTTTGGCACAGACCTGTGGTTCTCAAAGCCCAGTTCCCAGACCTGCAGCATCAGGTGAGACATGTAAACCCCAGGCTCCAACCCAAATCGACTCAATCTGAGACTCTGGGGTGGGCCCAGTGGTCTGTGTGGTCGCAAGCCCTCCAAGGGCTGTGACACTCCTCCAGGTGAGAAGGGCAGGTACCCTGGAGGAACAGTCCGTGGGGCTGGGGCAGAGCATTCCTAAAAAGGAAAGGCACAGCCTGTGCAGGGCCCACACGGACCCCTCCCTCAGCCTTACCTTGGGCTGCAGAGAGAACGGGGCAGGGTCTGCGTCCGCCTCAGGGTGTGCGCGCCTGATGGGTCAGCACGGGTGGGAGGTGACAGAGAGAACTGAGAACTGACCTGCATGTGACCTGGCCTGGGGGCCGGGCTCCACCGTCACCTCGGCTGGGCCCTGGAAGGGGAAGGACGTGGCTCGGGGCCCCAACTAGGGATATTTGATCATCTCTGCTCTGTACTGCCCACAGGGTGGAGTGTAGGACAGACAATTCCAGGGAGGTGACCTTTCCAATTAGGCGGTGAAGTCAATGCGAACTTCAAACAGGTTAAAAATAGGATTCTAAAAGTAGCTCTGTGGAAACAGGAGGTGCAGCGGGAAAGTTCCTGGTGAGCCTGGGCAGGGTAGTTCCCACACAGCCTCCATGCCTGAGGAGAAAGCTGTGTCTGACCCCCAGCAGGCCACCAGATGGAGAGAAATACAAAAAATCTGGGTGGAGTGTGAGGAGTGTTGTGATGGGGAAAGGGCCTGGGGCTTGGGGGTGTGAGCCTGCCTCATTTATGTTACCTCCGGGTTCATTGATTGGCGGTCCTTTAAATTCTGCATTTAGGTTTGGGTATGCTCCTGTGCGTATGAGCCAGCTAACATGTATATAAACATACATGTTCATCATTTTTTATCAGGTTTTATTTCCTGCCAGACCTTCCAGACCAGAACATCAGCTTCACCACCCCCAGACCCTCTGAGTAAGAATCTGCGTGTTTCCACGTCCCTGGGCGTCTCGGGGTCCAGGAAAGTCTGAGAAGGTCTGCTCCAAGTTCCTGGAGGCCTGCCCCAAATGCCAGGGCAGGGTTGAGGGTTCTGTGGGAGTCTTCCTGGGGTCAAGGTCTCAGCACACGGGGCTGCTATAGGTGAGAGGGCTTCCTGCGGCCGCAAAGGACGGCAGGTGTGAAGGCTGTTGACTGAGTGAGGCCCAGAAGTCACTCTCCCTGGACAGAGCACACCGAGAATCTGGTCCAGACATCTGGTCCTCAGGGCTCCCGTCCACACGCGGGCAGGTGCCAAGCAGTGCTGTGGATGCCTGCCGTCACCGCTGGGACGCCTGAGGTCACTGTGCCCATGGGGTCTCCTCCTGCCTCCCTGCCCCTGTCCACCCAGAAAAAGTCCAGTTCCATGGGTCCCTCCATGACACTTCATAAAGCTCCTACTATGCTCCAGGCCAGGGTCCCCACAGGGAGTGAGAAATGGTCCTGCCCTCGAGGACTTGCAGACCTGCTGGGGACAGATACATGAAGCAGGAAATGACAAAGTGACGTGGAAGCAGAGGGGCGAAGCTGGACTCAGGTGTTGCCGGCACACAGAGAAGGACCAGCCAGGTGACGGGTCCCGTGTGGACATCCGGCCAGCCTGGAGTTGGTGAGTCCATATAAAAGGGTTAAGGGTTATTTCTCTAAATCGATCTTTCTCCTTTCTTGGATTTATTAGTTTTTAAAAGTACATTTACATACAGAACAGAGCACTAATCTTAAGGGTGCAGTTTAGTCTAGACAAGAATATACACTTGTGTCATGGCCCACACATCAATGCGTGGAACATTTTGCCACCCCAGAAATTCCCTCCAGAGATGGCCACTATTCTGCTTCCACCACCAGTGGTTGTTCTTGCATGTTCCTGACTTTCATATGAACGGACGCACATGGTGTGAACATGCTGTGTCCCAGCACAAGGTCTGTGAGATGCACCCATGTTTGAATTTACATACATTGTCCTTGCTGTGTAGGATGTCAGCATGTGGATAAAATACACTTTATTCGGAGACTGGTGGACATTTGGGTCATTTCCAGTTTGGGACTACTATTAATAAAGCTGATGGGCAGTTTTTTTAATTTATTTTTTTTTTAATTTATTGAAGGGAAATTCACATAACATAAAACCCATTATTTTAAAGTGAACAATTCAGTGACATTTAGTACATTCACAATGCTTTGCAATCACTAACTTCTATTTAGTTCCAAAACATTTCCATCGCTCCAAAATGAAAGTCCTGAGCCATCAAGTAGTTTCTCCCCACTCTCCCTCACCACCAGCCCCACCTGAAGCCTCTGGCTACCACCAGTCTGCATTCCGTTTCTGTGAATTTACCTATTCTAGATGGTTCACATCAGTGGAATCATAGAATATGCGACCTTTTATGTCAGCTTCTTTCATTGAGTATCGTGCTGTCCAGGTTCATCCATGTGTTAGTGTGTCAGCACTTCACTCTTTTTACAGCCCGAGTCTATTACATAGTGTGGAATGACCACAATTTGTGCTACAGACACTTGAGTTCATCTTTTTTTTGTTGGATACAAGCGCTCATTTCTCCAGAGTACGTATCAAGGAGCTAGATGGCTGGGTCGTGGAGTGTTTGCAGCAGGTGTTTGGTTAGCCCTTACTAGACACTACCAAACAGCTTTGCCCCGAGGGGTGCACAGTTCTGGGGTCCTAAGCAATGGGGAAGGTTAGGGGTGGGTCCTGTGAGGGCTGGTTGGCCCTCATGGTCAGTGTGGACATTGTGCTCCATTATCCAAGCCTACAGGCTCCCAGGCTGGGAGCCTGTCCTCCAACCTCCTGAGCCCCACGAAACCATTACTCTCTGAAGTCCTGTCCCTTTCGGGACCCCTTGCGGGTCTTGGGAATCACCCTGAAAATTTGAACAAAGCAGCACCCGGGCCCCAGCTCAGAGGTCAGGATTGAGTTTAATGTGTGGTCAGGGCTTAGACTCCCCACCTTGCTCCAGCCTGCTGGCTGTATCCTGCAAGCATCCTTGCATTAATGCCTTCAACAGACAGCTGGTCCCGCCACCGTAAGTAGGGCGACGAAAGAGCCATCGCCAACCTCCTTGAAGAGTCAGCACGTAATTCCTCGCCCTCAGCCAGAGGCCCACCTCCCTGGCCCACTACAGGGCCCTGTCCTGGGTTACTGCCCTTCACCACAGGGCCTCACAGCAGGAGACCATTCACAGGGAAAAGGTGATTCAAAGTGGCCCTGCGAGGGCTGGCCAGATTCTCTCACCTCCTGTTGCATTTCCTTGGTTGTGTGTTGCTTTCTGGTGCAGCTCCAAGGCAGGTGATGGAGATGCCTGCTGCACCGCCACACAATTAGTGCAGTGCTGCATCCGGGCCGTGGCAGCTGGCACCTGTCTGCTCAAGTAAGGGGGCACCGAGCAGGTCCTTCCTGACAAGAGCGCCTCTCTCATTGTGCAGGTTTGGGAATGCACACGCTCTTCCAATTCCTCGTATTCCCTGAGGGTCCAATTCTTGGATTTCCTTTTCAGTAGAACATATATTCCAAGGAAACAGACACACAAGGTCTAATACAATACAAGGTGTTTTCTGCATGATTTCTTTGGTAGTCCTTAAGTAAATAAATCATCAGCCTCTAATGTACTTTCCACTGGGGGAGAAAATAGCTAAGTAAATACAGCACCTGCCACAGGACAGGAGGAAGACAGGGGCGTCCGGCCAAGTCACAGTCATTTATCACTGATACCCAGAAAGGTTCCCATGCTGAACAATCCCAGGGGCTGTGGCCTGCATGAAAAATCAACAGGACTTGGGTTGGTTTTTAAGGTCATTTAGAGAACTGTTTTCTCCTCCTTCTTTTATGTTTTCATGCATGTAAGACCATGCCTACACACCAAGAAAACAGAACACAAGTACAATAGAGTCTCTGGGGGCTAATTTGTCCCCTACAGAGAGGCAAAGGGTTGAATTGAGGTGGACAATTCCAGGCTGACATCACCAGTTCATTCTTCCCGAGAAGCAGCTGGGATCTGTGTTGAGAAAAGGTGTCCAACCAACATTTCCTGAGCATCTGAATGACGCACAGCAGGGAATTTGATGTTCAGGGTTTCATGGCCCAGGATCCTTACCTTCCAAGATGAAGCAAAATCAAAAGGAAAATAAATCAATTTATGAATTACTTTCTAATGGTCTAAAGGATCATTCAAGGTTGGTTTCAAAACTAGAGAGATGCCCCCTCAACACAATCTCACATTTACTGAGTACCTTCAGGCACAGACTTTTTCATACCAGTCTCCTACTTCCCGGGGAAGGGGGCTTTTCTTAACAGGTTACGTGTGCAACGCAGAAGTCTGAACCATATGTCACCGATAGGACCGATAGGATGGAAAGTTAAATTACTGATAGAGAAAATTATTCTAAAATGCAATTATCAAAGGAAATATAAAGTACTTTTTAAAAAATAGCTAAAATTCATCAAATATTTTCTCTGTGTGAAGCTCTTTAAGTGCCTTACCAGCATCATGTTTGAAATAACATCTGGAAGGATGCTTTTCTTCCAGCCATCCTCAGCATCCCAACATCTCCTAAATGTCTGTGAATAACTCTGGGAGCGATGACTAGCTCTGCAGGCGTCTTTACACCTTTGTGCTACGTCTTTGCTTGTAATCTCCCCTCCAGAAGATGATCATTGGCCATGTCGAAAGTGAATTAAATGACCAGAAATAGCTTTACTCCCAAGATGGATCTGTAGGGAGAGTGCAGTTTATCTGGAAGCCTTAGCAAATCAGGCTCGAGGAGGAAGAGAGAAGGGAGAGGAATTCCAGGGCAGAGACTGAAGCAGAGTCCTAAGGACCCCTCATGTGTGGGAGAAACAGGAGGGCCACAGACTTCTCCTTGAAGGGGAATCTGATGTCAATACACGTCAAACCATCGCATACCTTTAACATGAGGGGTTAAACAGGAGCCGTGGGCCTTCCTGCCTACATTTCCTGGCTTCCCCATTTGGCCTATTCCTAAGTCCCCATGAGTCTTCTCAACAGTCCTGTTGGCCATGAAATGCTGAGGACCCCTTGTGAGGAAGCAGGAGCTGTAGGTGCAGAGCTGGCTTGTTCTAGAACATTCTACCTCCCTCCACACTCTCCATCGGGGGCTCAGGCAGAACCATTCTTACCAAACTGACACTTGATAAGCACAGTCTGGGCCAGGGAGTCATGTCACTGTGGACTATGGGGACCAGACCCTGCTTTGCCAGCTGTTCTGTAATCAGGAAACCCATTCATTAATGTGCAGTGAGGGGCACAAGGTGGCCTCCAGGAAGAAAGGAATGGTGAGGCCACCCACATGGAAAAGGGACTGCCGCAGAGCTGGACCACTTACCCGTGCTATGATCTTCATCACCAGGTCACTCCTGCACTACTGACATCCTGGCACTGCCTTCCTCAGAACTTGGCCATTCCAGAAGAAGAGAGAGGTGCATCTGGCTCAGTGTCTGGACCTCATTACCCCTAACATGCCTCCCATTCACTCTGGAATGAAGCTGGAGTGGGGGGGATTAAAGATGGTTCCCATTTCTTTGACACACACACCCTCCCATAGACAGGTGGTTGTCTGTGCCCCCTCCCCGGTGAATCTGGGTGGCTCTGGGTCTCCTTTGACCAATAAAGTATAGCTGACATGACAGGACATGATGCCAGGTTCTGCGCTCAGGAATTATGAAATAACTGCATTCTCTTCCCATCTCATGGGACCCTCCTGGGGAACCCTGAAGCACCATTAGGCAGCCTGCCACCCTCAGGTGCTCTGCTGAAGCCCTCTGAGCCATTGCCCTAGCCGGGTCCAGCCTACAACCACCTCCACCAATGTGCCAGGTATGGGAACAAAGAGCTCGGGTGCCCAGACACCTCTTGGCCAGTAGATGACCACCAAGTTAGCTCAGCCCATGCTACCTGGAGCTGAAAAGTCACCCAGCCATGCCCTGCCAGAATCCCTGACCCAAGATAGCCATAAGATCTAACAAATTGTCTCCAGTCGCTGAGTTCTGAGGAGATGTCATCCAGTAGATAACGAGCCAGAGCACAAGTGACCGTGATGTCTTCCTCACACTATTTCCAGCTCCCGTTGGACTGACCATGAAGTCCCCCTTCACCGCTTTAGAGCAGAATAGGGTCCCCCTCACAGCCCCTGGGGCAGACCCACACACCTAGTGTGCCTGGAGCTCTCTGGTGCTTGGGGTCCAGTCTTTGGGGACATAGGGAGCTACACAAGGAGGAAGGGCGACAGCTGGGGCCAATGAGCCAACCCTCAGAGCCTTGGCAGGACACCCAGAGCTCTCCTCTCCTCCATAGAACCTCAGCATGAGGCCCGGCCATATGGAAACTCTCTCAGTTCACTAAGTAGAACCAGCCCTCCAGGCGGCCACCCAGAACGGAGTTTCTCGACCTCGGCACCATGGACCTTTGGGGTCGGGTGATGTCGTGAGGCTGTCTTTTGCACTGGAGGACACTTGGCAGCTTCCTGGCCTCCTACCAGTTGTGACGACCAGATGTGTCTCCAGCATCGCCTAATGTTCCCTGGGGACAAAATGGCCCAAGGTCCAGAACCTGTGCCCTCGAGTGTTCTGACGTGGCCAGAAAGAAACAATCCCGACTGCACTAGAACTTGCAACCCCAGCAGGCCATATGTCACTCAATTTATTCCTTCAGATGCCACCTTGGGAAACATCTGCCCTGTTTGGATCACCCGACTATTACAGATTTCCCCTTTGCATGTGATCCTGGAGGAAGAGAGATTCCCAGTGACCGCCTTCCCCTGGGTCACAGCCAGGGCCAGGAGGTGACGTACACTCACCCACTGTGGCCTCTCTCCTTCCACCTGCACCTCTGAGCTGGGAGTGAGGACGCAGATGCAGGGAGATGAGCGTCCAGAACCCAGTGCCCCAGCCCAGGTGCCAGCATGCCCAGGCCTCTGCGCACCTGCCACAAGCCCCCAGGCAATTCTGCTTCCAGGGAGGTCGCTCCAGCTTAGGTGAGGCTCTCCCAGCACATCCCGTGGGTACTACTCCTCGTCAGAAGGCAAAAGGCAGAGAAGACCCATCCCTGGCCATTTAAATTTGTAGTGGCAATAAAAGTCCTCCAACTCAACCTGAGTAGATAAAAGTTGTGAGAAATGCATCCTCGCTGCCACAAAAAAAAGAGAACAACTTGTTGGCCTTCAGAATAATTCAATTGTTCAGCAAATATGTAACAACTACATCTCTCAAGCCAGGGTGATAGCCTGAAGGGATCCTAAGAGAAGGTGCATCATGAAGAAATGGGGGCCATGGGGACGCCCTGAAGGTGCCTACTTGGATGTAGATGCATGAAGTCCCAGGTGGCCTGAGTAGGAGCCGAGTGTGTTCTCTCTTGGGGGTGGAGGAGCTGGATGGGAGTGGGCTGGGGAGGGGAAGGTGCTGAGAAAGTCTGTTCTCTCACGAATCTCCTGAGAATGAGAGAGAAGAGATGGGGTGTAGATGTGGGGCAGGCTGGGGGAAGGGGGGTGTTTGCTTCAAAGGAGACTCTTGATTATATTTAAAAGCAGTGAGGAAGACCCAGTGGTGGGGAGGGTGGGGAGTCCTGGTGAGAGGAGTCATGTTGGAGATGGAAGGGCCTGTAGACACAAGTGGATGGATAGATGGATGGATGGATGGCAAGTCTAGGTGAGTAGCTGCCCTGCAGGGTACACCCACCCGTCCCACAACTGGCCTCAGGTTCAAGCTGGTGGCTCCATCTCTACCCCTCACGTGGGGTACGGTGGCCTTTGTAGCCGTGGGGACAAAGCCCAGGACGTCTGCCCCACCTAACCACCGTGATGTACTTTACTTGCCTCTTGATGGTGGAAATAAAAACTTAGGAATATCTTTGCATCCAGTACTTCTTCATCTGAAACTCAGCACCCCAAGCAAAGTAGCCATTGCCAAGTCCAGCTGGAGGAAGGACCACTCACCCCTTTAGTATCTGTAAAATGCGTGCCTGGGAGGAGCTACAGGAGGCATCCAGCTCAGAGCCAGAAGAAATGAACACACAGGGGACGGGCTTGTGCATGCAGGGGCTTCAACAAGAAGTTCCGGTGCCCTATGCTGAGCACAGCTGAGGGGGTGTCATGGAAGAGACTAAGGGAGTGTGAACCAGGCCCCCTACCTTATCTAGAGGGTCAGGGAAATGACACCTAAGCCACATTCCTAAAGGACGACATGGGTGGCCAGTCACAGCAGGGGCACCCACATGCCAGTCCACTCCAGCATTGGCCTTGCCGGTGTTCCCATGAAGGAAAGCCACCCAAACTTTTGTCACAGTGTCCTCAGCAGCCATCTCAGCACATCAATGTCACAAAGCTCTTAATAGCCAGACAGGATGCTTCCTGCCCAGCTCCAGGGCTATTTCCTCTCAGTCTTTTTTTATCTTAATTTCTCTTATCGCCATTGACTGCACAGAACTTGATCCCTGACTCAGGGATGCTACTGAAGGAGGAATTTTGTGAACTGTGATATCACAGCATGATAGGGTGCCATAGTTTTCTACATGCAGGTTCTGTGGATGGAGGTATATAAACTCACACCCTCTGCTTTCATCTGAAGGTCAGTTACTACTCCAGAAATAAATACATAGCCAATTTCAAAATCCAAAATTTACTTACAAAGTGACACTTAAAATGATCCAACATAAACTGTGAAATCTCAAATAAAAATGGTGCCTTGATCAGTAACCTAAAATTGTCAAAGGATTTTTTCACAGCTTCATTTACAATATTGATTATATTCCCCTGAGACGAAAGTACATTTATTTCGTGCATTCAGGATTTAGATATAGAGCAATTCCAAGGTATAAGTTGACTGAAAATGCATTTCCACGCATATTCGAATATTTACCCATTTGTGCATTGAAGTATCATCCCCAGGTATTCAATTTCTTTGCTTTTCGCAAATACAAAACTGAGATTCAAATGTATACTATTTTATACTCCAAGTATACATTTGAGTAGTTTCCATGCTAATGAAGACAGAAGACTGAATTTGCCACGTTCAACATTCAGCACCTCACTCTGCACTTTATACCACTTTACAGGGCCTTATATGCCCCCCCCACACACACACTAGTCCACTGTGCAGTGGAAAGAGAGGGGCAGAGGGCATGCTGCTCACTTGACCTGAAGAAAACTCCACCTAGTCATGGTGGCAGCTCTTGCAGGGCCCTGGGCTCCATCCTCCCCCACAGAGATGGCCTTGCCCTTAGTGCGCCACCTCTAGCCCTGGCAGGTCCGTCCAGAGGTGGGGCCATGCATGACACCATGCCCAGAGACACTTGGCAGTCAAGAGCCATCTGTCACAGCACCTGAGGCCATGAACCACCCAGGCACCTCGTTTTCCATGTGGAGACTTGCATGTTTAGAGGCAGAATCCAGAATTTGGGACACCTTAGTCCTCTTTCCACAGCTTTGTCATCCAGTTTCCATCTCCCCAGAAGTAACGCAGTTTCCACAGGGAGACAGTGTCAGAGGCGTCGTATTTCATCACCTTTGATTCAGTGTCGGCTGAGAAAGCCTGTTCTTTTCAAATAGCAATAGCTGAAGCAGGCACACTCTCTCCAAGTCAGCTTTCCCAGGGCTAAAAGTTACTTGTTTTTTGCCAACAAGTATTAATACTGTTTTCCTGGTGCCATCAGGGAGTGGGAAACTGCCCCCAGGAAGCAAAGCCACACTCCTCTCCTCCTGATCCCTAACTGCACTCCGTAATCATCCAACATGAAGAGTGTCTCGGGTTCTCCGAGGAGAAAACAGGCGATTATTTCTCCCAGTGAGCTCCTCAAAGTCATGGATGCACCTTTTAGCCCCACAAAGAGCTCAGGGCAGCCTGGGGAAGGACCAGCGAGCTCCCCAGGCCATGGTGTCATGAGAGTGATAATAATAGACATTTTTTGAGCACTTACAATATGCCAGGCGCTGGGTGCTCTTCTGTGACAACACATCACTCCCTAGAGGGGAGATGCTGTCCAGAGGAAGAGAGTCATGTAACCAAGATGCTTCCTGGAGCTGGGGTCCACTCACATGCTGCCTTACCCAGATCTCTCCGGCTCAGCGTCCACTCTCCTGCCTTGCTAGAGCCCACACCCTGCAGAAAACCATGGGGAGACACAGCCATCAGGCAAAGATAGTGCCATTAAGAATAGGAAGACATCCCCACAGCTTCGGCACAAGGGGCAGTGGCAGAATGGGAGAACAAGAAGGAAACCAGGGAGGAGGGACCCTTGGGCCCCCAGAAGCTCAAGGCCAACGCCACAGAGACCAGGAGTCACCTGCTGGTGAGAGGCAGAGTCAAAAGGCACTTTGCACTGCTCTCTGGATGCCCATGGGTCCATGATCAGCTGCTGACAAGATGGCCTTATTTGAGGAGATGGATTGTATCTGCAAGCTCCCCAGTGCTGAGGACCAGAGGGAACTGCTACACACACACTCGTGAGCCAGAATCCCCCCTACCCGCAACTTGATAGATGCCCAGAGAAAGGGACTGATGGTTCCATGGTACCAGATTGAAGGCCAAAAATGACTAGCCCTAGAACCCCAGCCCCAATATCTTGTCCAGAGTATGCTCTGAGTGTAGAAAACCCCAGAACACACTCTGCTATCTTCCCAGCTGCTGTGGAGGCCGTAGCAATCATAACATTTTTCCCGGATGGGAAAGAAGGAAGCAGCAGCTGCCTGCATCTCCTGGAAACCCTGCCAAGGGCCAGATGTTGAAGCAGACTTCCCAACACAAAGTCAACCCTCCCTGGGGTGCAAATCCCAGCTTCCAACTTGGAGAATTATTAACTCTGTGTTTTGAAAAGCAGCCGCTTGCATTCAGCCCTAAAAAGCATCAAAGCATGGAGCTCACAGTGTACAGACTGCTATCTTGCCAGGTCACGTGATAGACAAGAACACAATCATCAAGGTCAGAACCCATATCACAGAGCCCATAAAAGAGGGCAATTAAAGTATAAGGAAGCCTCTCTCAGAGAGGCAGGTGGTTTCAGTTTTGCTGAACCTGGGGCAGGCAGGGAGGGAACATCCAGGAAATGGATCATTTGAGGTTGTTTATGCAATGATGCTGGGCTTATGAGTGGGTAGTAAATCTACCTCAGGTGGCTTCTTGTAAACCTTGCAGCACAAGTGTAAACAGACCAGACCAGGTGTCCAGACCCCACAATGGACACAGACATCACCCTGCCGGCCACAGGCTAGCTGATCACTTTGCTTCCAGTACCTATTGATAGCCCCCTGCCTTTTCCCTGGAACTCAAAGTGGGGTCCAGGACCAGCAGCATTGGCATCACCTGTGAGCTTATTAGGAATGCACATTCTCAGGTTCTTCCTAGACCCACTGAATGTGAGTGGGTGGCGACAGCCTACACCTACACACTAAATAAGCTCTCTAGCTATTCCAATGCCCCTGGACCTTTGAGAACCATGGATCTCTAGGCTAACTCCTGAGTCTCTGCCCCCAGAGAGTCCTTCCTTTAACCCATGCTTTCTACATACAAAGAATTACCACTATCAAACCTCAGAGGCCAAGTCATTCCCTCACTTGGATTCTGGAGGTCTTTCCATTGCCTCCTTGATAAATTCCCTCATTCCCATGGCTTTGTTGGTCCTTCACTTTTTTTTTAATTTTTATTTTACATTGGCGTATAGTTGATTAACAATGTTGTGTTAGTTTCAGGTGTAAAGCAAAATGATTCAGTTATACATATACATGTATCTATTCTTTTTCAAATTATTTTCGCATTTAGGTTATTACAGAGTGTTGAGCAGAGCTCCCCATGCTATACAGTAGGTCCTTGTCGGTTATCTATTTTAAATATAGCAGTCCTTCACGTTTTTTTAATTGTGGTAAAATACACATAACAAAATTTACCTTCCTTACCATTTTTAAGTGTAAGGTTCAATAGTATTAAGTGCATTTACATTGCTGTGTTAAGCATAGCCATCTTCCATCCTAGAACTCTTTTCACCTCGGAAAACTGAAAGTCTACACATTTAACAATACTCCATTCTCCTCTCCCCTCAGCCTCTGGCAACCGCCATGCTACTTTCTATCTCTATAAATTTGACTACTCTAAGTCCTTCATATGAGTGGAATCATACGATGCATGTCTATTGTGGCTGGCTTATTTCACTTAGCATAATGTCTTCAGGTTCATCCATGTTATAGCATGTGTCAGATTTACTTTCTTTCTGAGGTTGCATAATATTACATTGCATGTATTTACCACATTTTGTTTATCCATTCAGTCAATGATGGACACTTGGGTTGTTTTCCACATTTTGGCTACTGTGAATAGTGTTGTTATGAACATGGATGTATGAATATCACTTTGAGAAACTGCTTTCAATTTTTTAGTTATGTACCCAAAAGCAGAATTGCTGGATCATATGGTAATTCTCTTTTAATTTCTTTAGGAAATGCCATATTATTTTCCACTGGAATTGTACCACTTTACATTCCCACCAGCAATGCACAAGTGTTCCACTTTTCCCACATTCTCACCACAACTTATTGTCTATACTAAATAGTAGCCAATCTAGTTGGTGCGAAGTAGTATCTCATTATGGTTTTGATTTGCATTTCTATAATGATTAAAGATGCTGAGCATCATTTTGCATTATATATCTTCCTTGAAGAAATGTCTATTCAAATCCTTTGCCCATTTTTTAAATCAAGTTGTTTGTTTTTATGTCTTTGGGTTGTAGTGTTCTTCATATATTCTAGATATTAATCCCTTTTCAGATATATGATTTGCAAGCATTTTCTTCCATTCTGCAGGTTGCCTTTTCATTCTGTTGATTATGTCCTTTGGTGCACAGAAGTTTTTGTTTTGATGTAGTCCAATTTATCTGTTTTTTCTTTTACTGCCTGTGCTTTTGGTGTCATAGTCGAAAAATCATTGGCAAATCCAATGTCGTGAAGATTTTCCCCTGTTTTCCTCTAACACTTTTATAGTTTTAAGCCTCACGTCTAGGTCTTTGATCCATTTTGAGTTAGTTTTTGTGTATGGTGTTGGGTAAGGTTGAACTTCTTTCTTTTGCATGTGGATATTCAAATTTCCCAACATTTGTTCAGGACTGTTCTTTCATCATTGAATGACCTTGGCACTCTTGTCAAAAATCACTTGCCCATAAATGACGGGGCTTATTACTGGGGTCTCTATTAAATTCCATTGGTCTATGTGTCTGCCTTTATGCCAATACCTCACTGTTCTGATTACTGTGTTTCTGTAATAAGTTTTGAAATCATGAACTATGAGACCTCCAACTTTGCTCTCCTTTTTCAAAATTGTTTTGGTTTGATTGATTGAGATTGATTCCATATGAATTTGGGGATGGATTTTTCTACTTATGCAAAAAAAAAAAAAAGCCATTGGGATTTTGATATGGATTGCACTAAATCTGTAGATAACTTTGAGTAGTGTTAACATCTTAACAAGATTACATCTTCCAATCCATGAACAAAGAATATCTTTTTATTGATTGGTGTCTTCTTTAGTTTTATTCAATAGTATTGTGGGGTTTAATGTACAAGACTTTTACCTCCTTGGTTAAGTTTATTCCTAAGTTGTTTATTCTTTTTAATGCTATTGTAAAAGGGATGGTTTTCTTAATTTCTTTTTTGGATTGTCCAATGCTAGTATATGGAAATGCAACTGATTTTTGTGTGCTGATTTTACATTTATAAACTTCACTGAATTTATTTATTAGCTCTAAGTGTTTTGCAGACTTTTTAAGATTTTCTACATATAAGTGCAAGGTTTTCTACATATAAGTCATCTGAGAACAAATAGTTTTGCTTCTTCCTTTTCAATTTGGATGATTTTTATTTCTTTTTTTGTCTAATTGCTCTGGCTAGGACTTCTAATACTATGCTGAGTAGAAGCAGTGAAAGCAGTCATCCTTGTCTTTTTCCTAATCATAGAGGAAAAGATTTCAGTCTTACACCATTAGTAACATGTTACGTGAGGGCTTTTTATATATGGCCTTTATTATCTTGAGGTAGTTTTTGTCTATTCCTAGTTTGTTAGGTGTTTTTCAAATTATTATTATGAAAGGGTACTGAATTTTATCAAATGCTATTTCTGCATCAGTTGAGGTGATCATATTTTTTCCTTCATTCTGTTAATGAAGTGTTTTACACTGATTGATTTTTACATGTTAAATCGTTCTTGCATTTCAAGAATAAATTCCACATTGCCATGGTGTATAATCATTTGAATGTGTTTTTGAACTTGGTTTGCTAGTATTTTTTTGAGAATTTTGGCATCAATATCCATATAGAACATTGAACTGTAGTTTTCTTTTCTTGTAGTGTTTTTGTCTGGCTTTGGTATCAGGGTAATTCTGGCCTCATAGAATGAGTTTGGAAATGTTCCTTCCTCTTGAATATTTTGGAAGAGTTTGAGGAGGATTGATGTTAATTCTTCCTCAAATGTTTGGTAGACTTAACCAGTAAAGCCATCTTGTCCTGGGTTTTACTTTGTTGGAAGATTTGTGATTACTGATTCAATCTCCTTACTGGCTATAGGTCTGTTCAGATTTTCTATTTCTTTATGACTCAATCTTAGTAGGTTGTGTGTTTCTAGAAATTTTTCCATTTCATCAAAGTTATCCAGATTGTTGGCATACAATTGTTCACAATTTTCTCTCATAATCCTTTTTATTTCTGTAAAATTAATTGCAATGTCTCTGCTTTTATTTCCATTTTTAGTTATTTGAGTCTTCTCTCTTTTTTCCATTGTCAACTTTGTTGACCTTTTTGAAGAACTGACTCTTGGTTTCATTGATTTCTCTATTGTTTTCCGAGTTTTTATTTTATCTCTGCTCTAATCTTCATATTTCCTTCCTCTGTTAGCTTTAGATTTAGTTTGTCCTTCTTTTTCTAGTTCTTTAAGTAGTAAATTTAGATTGTTGGTTTGAGATCTTTCTTCTTTTAAAATGTGAACCTTTACAGGTATAAATTTCCCTCTTTGCACTGTTTTTGCTGCATCCCATAAGTTTTGGTATGCTGTGTTTTCATTTTTACTTGTCTCAAGATATTTTCTAATTTCCACTATGATTTCTTCTTTGATTCATTTGTTCTTTCAGAGTGTATTGCTTAATTTCCATATGTTTGTGATTTTCTAGTTTTCCTTCTGCTATTGATGTCTAGTTTCACTCTATTGTAATTGGAAAAGATAGTTTGTAAGATTTTATTCCTTTTAAATGTATCAAGACTTATTTTGTGATCTAAAATATGGTCTATTCTACAGAATGTTCCATATGCACTTGAGAAAAAAATACATAAATTCTGCTACTGTTGGTGAAGTATTTTGCATATGTCTGTGAGGTCCAATTGTTTTACAGTGTTGTCAAGTCTTCTTTTCCGTATCGATCTTCTGTCTGATTCTTCTATCCAGTATTGAAAGTGGGATATTGAAGTCTTCTACTATTATGGCTCTTTCTCATGTGACTCTTTCTACTATTATTCTAGAGCTGTCTGTTTCTCCATTCAATTCTGTCAATGGCTGCTTCATATATTTAGGAAATGTGATGTGTGGTACATATATATTTATACTTGTTATATCTCTGTGGTGAATCGACCCTTTTATTGTTATATAGTATCCTTCTTTGTCTCCTGTAACAGTTTTTGATTTAAGTATAATTTAGCCTGGTATTAGTATAGCCACCCCTGCTCTCATTTGAGTACTATTTACATAGAATATCTTTTTCCAGCCTTTCACTTCCAAGCTGTGCATGTCCTTAAATCTAAAGTGAGTCTTTAACTGGTTTCTAGAGTTCCCACAAGGTCGCTTTGGTCTGCATGTTGTTATTTACTTGATGTTTCTGTAGAAGAGTGAGGACCTGGAACTAGTTTGCCATCTTGCTGACATTGCTTCCACATAGCCCTTGATTTTTACTAAGTCAAATATTGCCCTATTTCACCCCCTCAGATTTAACCTGCACCATCTCATTCCTAGAGCCCTGTAAAAACATCTTTTTCATAACACATGCCTTGTTTTGTATGAGAATAATTTCTCTTCCTCATCTGAGTATGAGAATCCCTGTGGACTTGCTGGAAACTGATTCCCAGGATCATCTCCTTGTGAATCTGGGTCAGAACATCTCAGGTGGAGCCCAGGAATTTCTATCTTTAACAAGTGCCCTAGGTGATGCTTAACCAGACAACTTTGAAAAATAACGTAGTACAGGCTGCCATTGATATGGGAGCTGCCACTAAAATTTTCAGTGTTAGTATTTCCCACACTTAATGAAATGCTACTAGATAAAATAGTAATATCTAACATTTTTTTCCACTTACTGCAGGCCAGACACTGTTCTGTACACTAGGTATATATTAACTAATTTCATCTTTCAATTACCTATGAGATTGTTCTTATTATTATCACTCCATTTTACAGATGAGGAAACTGAAATATGGACAGTATAAGCCATTTTCCAAGGTCACACATATGGTTAGTTGTGGAGCCTGATTTGAGCACAGGTCATATGGCTCTTCACTCTTTGTGCAGGTGCCCAGGCAGCTGTCACTTTTATTATCTATGTTTTCAATGTTTTATTATTTGAGGAAGTCTCCTCACAGACAACATGACGTGCAAACTGGCATTAGCCACCTGAACTTCAGACACGCCTCAACTCCATCTTTTAGCTTTACCCTTGACGGTTTCCCAAAATGCTCCCACAGGACTTTCCTGCATGTAAACCAAGGGTCAGTTTTAATTCCTTCTTTATCCTTGTGTAGCATTTGGTACTGTTGGCCACAGGCTTCTCCAGAGAACTCTCACATTCAGACTCTGTGTTCTCTGGCTTCTCTTATTGCTCTGTTTTTGTGAGTGCTCTTCACCCATTAAATGCTGGAACACCTTGGAGCTTGTTTTCAAACCCTCTTCTCCTGGGCATCCTCACTAGCAATATGCTTACAATTCCCAGTCCTAGGTCTTCATGCAAGACGCAGTTACTGGGCCATTTATCTACATGCTATTTCCCTTTAGATAGCTCTCTGGCTCACCCAACTCAGCACACACAAAGCTGAGCTGGTCATCCACCCCACAGAACTGCTTTCTTCTGAGCTCTCCACTACATTATACAGCCAGGTGCCCAACCAGACCTGCCTGGGTTCTTAAGGCTCTGAGAGCCAGTCTGTTCCATAAGTACTTATAATCAATCAGGCTAATTTTCTACCAAACACCCTACTTGTAGTGTCTGGACACAACAAAACTTCATTTCACATTCACACAGTCTCCTATGGATGATTCTTGCCATGGGGCCCTGTCTCAACAAAGTGCCAGTGGTCCTGGCCCCACCTCCCATGCCCCTCACCCTGGCCCTCCTCCAGATCTCTGGGATAACTTCTTTTCATCTCCAAAGCTCTGATCAGATGCCCCCTTCTCTAGAGGTGGCTTCATGGCCCCTACATCAAGGTGGTGAGTTGTGAAATAAGGACAATAGGGGCCACTTTGCAGAGCTGCTGGGATTTTATGAAAAGAAAATGGCTGTACATCCCCAGGACGATGCTCCAGGAGATGTATGCTTCTTTTCTCTCTGCTCCACCTGTACCAGCACTCCACGTTCACAGCCCTGACCCCGCACAACAAGAGTTGGAGTGTTTGCCACCCTCCCAAGACTGTCGAACTTTCAAAATCAAGGATTTTGTCTCTTATCTTTGTCTCTCTAGAGCCCAGCATAATGCTGCTCTCATGGTGGAAGCTCAATAAACATGCATTCAAGGATTAAATGCAGAGGATAGAATGAGAAAAAATGGAAGAAATTCTAGGCCAATAGTTCTCAAAATTTAACGTGCATCAAAATCCCCTGGAGAGCTTGTTAAAAAAATAGGGTTCTGATTCAGTAGGTCCTATGGGACCATCAGCTGCTGGTTTTCCCACCTCCCTTTGAGACCCCCACTCTGAGGATTGTCTGCTCCAAGCCACCCATGTGATAGATGCTGAAGTAGAAGGTATAAGATGTTAAGAAATCTTCCTAAAATCCCTGAGTCACTTTTGGTCACCCACCTTCAATTTCAGCTGATGCTGCTGTGGCCAGTTCCAGAAAGTTCAGAGTCTTCTTGCGCTGGACAAGTCCCACCTGAGCTCTACACATCTTCTGGCTTCCTAATGGCCTCCAGCAATGGCCAGTGGTCATGACTATCCTCTAGGAGGGCCAACCACCACCCATACTAACAACTCTAACATGGAAGAATGGAAACAAAAGCAGAACCTCTCTAGGAAAAAATGATCCTGAATTGGTTTGGTGCATGACTCACTGACGTTTGCTAGGTACCTACTGTATACAAGCACGGAGGTAAGGGTTAAGGGACCAGAGAGGAGTCTGAGTTCTGAGGACCCCGACTCCCACCCCATCTACAAGGGAGGGAGAATGTAAGTAAACGACGTGTTCAGAAAAGCACTAGAAGCACAATGGGAAAGGTGTGAGCAAGACACAGGAGTGGGAAATTAACATTTGTTTCCACAAAGAGGGGAAATCAAAGAGACACTCTGGGCAACATGACTTCCAGCCTGGACCAGACACATGAAGATGCTGGGAATGCTGGTCACAAAGACACCTGGAGCAACCCCAGCAGCAGCTCAGACCTACCCCATCACTTCCTGCCACGGGCAGTCTGGCTCCAGACATAGAGGGACAGTGTCTTCCCGTTTGCTTTGCTGTCTTCTCAGAAATACACTTCATTCTGAGATGCCTGCTAGATCTAGGGATTTAATAAAAAATATATTTGTTCAAAGCCAAGAAGGTGAATTTCCTATTTCTTGTCTGTTTTAAAATTTTTTATATTGCATTTTCCCTTTCTTATTCCTCAGTCAAAACACATGCTGTGGAGAGACTGAGGTCTTCATCTTATGAGGTTATTTCCAAGAGGTGTCCAGCACCCCCAGAGGAGGTGGTATCCTGCTAACTTTTACATTATCCGTCCATCTCTCCCAAAGCCACTGACTAGCGTTGATGAGACAGGATCATCAGCTCGATCATAGACCCAGGTTGTTCTGCGTTCTAACCTGGCTGCACATTCCTATCACCCGGGTAAGTTTCTAATCCTCCAATGCCCATGCCTCACCCCAATGAATTAAATCTGTATCTGTAGGTTTAGCATCTAGACTTCGACATTCTGTAAACTCCCTCGATGATGGACAGTCATGTGTAGCCAGGGCAGGAGAGACAGCTCTTTCCCAGGGATGACCACCATCCCACAAGTGTGTGCAATGGGTCCCCACAGGGACAGGGCAGGGAACACACATCATTTAGCAGAATTCCGTCCTTCCACACACAGAGACCAACTGGAGCATCTTTGTGTACCCACCACAGACTCACACAGCATTTTTCAGCAGATCACCCAAGCAGTGTTTGCCAAACCTGAACAAAACAACATTCCCTTTAAAAGAAAAAAAACTCATCATGGATCTCCTGTCTTGACTTAATTATTCTCATTGTAATGTGACTTAAATATGTAACAACATGAAATTACGTATAAATTTCGTGCGCTTTTCAGCTTTTATATAAGTCTAATAATTTTCAAATCAAGGACTATAAAACTGCAGACTCCATAAAATACAAATAGGCCACATTAATTTAATGTGACAGGTGATGTTGTTTGGCAGAAACTAATTTGCCAGTATTGGGTTTAGAGCAGGAAGCTGTCACCTCTGGGCTCATTTTAGAGATGATATTTCTGGATTATAATTTCAATTAAAAAAATACAGGGGATGTCTGTCCCATAACAACACTGGTTTGAAGATATTAATAATTCCAAGGCCTCGTTTGCTGGCTCAGAACAGCCTATCCCTTCAAGCCCGGGCGCATCCTCTCTGGAAACACTTCTGTCTTAGGTCTTCAGTCAATGATCTAGGCGGCACCCTTGGTTCTTCTCTGCCCTCACTTAATGCTGGGCAAGTCCTGTCAGCTCTCTTTCCAAATTATGCCCCAGCATCTCCATGCCTGTCCTCCATCATCCCCTGCTGCACTATGGCCCTGTCTGCTCGCCAGCCTCCTGCCTCCCACGTCTGCTGGCCACCACCCACTGTCCACCTACACCTCAGCCATCCTTCACACGTGTAAACAGAACCTTGCCCTGTGGCACCCTGTAGGAGTTCCAGTGCGCACTTGGAATAAAATCCACTCTCCTCTTTGTTCTACCCAACCCCCCTGCTCTGACCCCTGCCCACTTCTCCATCGTCTTTAGCTACTGCTCTACGCACCTTGGCTGATAACAGCACAGCCCTGGCCTCTTTCTGCTTCTCAAACACTCCAGGCACCTCAAACCTTGGGCCCTTGTGCCAGCCCGTGTCTCTGCCCAGAAGGCTTATGTCAGCTTCAGGCTGCCTCCTGGGAGAGGTGACAGAAACACCCACATGGCCAGCCAGTCACTCTCCAGCTCCCTGAGGTCTACGTAGCACTTGGGCTCTCTGCTATTGTGCATCTTCATTTCTTTGTGTTTTGGGGGAGGTATTTATTTAGCTAATGCAAGCTACTGTAACAAATAAGCCCCCAAAATCTCCTGGCTTAGCCAGCTATAATTAAAGTTTACTTTGCACCCATATGAAATCAAAAATGATTGTTCTGATGGGCAGGTAAATCTCCTCCAGGCAGTGGCTCAGGGACCCAGCCCCGCCCATCTCAAGCTTTCTCCACCTTGACTAGTTGCCAGAGGCAGGAAAGTGGACCCAACATCAGCCCTCAAGCAGCAGCCTCTGTTTTGGGCATGCCCACATCAGCATGTGCCGTGTGCAGAGTTCATTCCCCCACTACCACTCTCTTTACTAAATTCTTGTCAGCTATTCACTTTCCCGGCCTTTCGGTCTTCATTTAGTGGAGTAATGACATAAGTCCACATTCAGATGCAGGTATAGAAGTCATGGTTCATATTTGTGTGATGGACAGCCGGGTCATTCTTGATATGCTTCTATTAACCTTTGAAAGTTATTATCAAACCCAAAGCCCAAAATGAGTGTGTGTGTGTGTGTGTGTGTGTGTGTGTGTGTGTGTGTGTAAAATAAATGAAGTCCACCCAAATGAGAAGGACCAAATGTTATTTATTCGAAGCTTGCTTTGGCAAAGGAGTCAGCCACCATTGCTGCCTTTGACAGAAACTCAAATCCTCATACAGAACAAGAAGGGAAAGTGTTAAGTGCGCTGAGCTGAGACAGTGGGCCTGGGGAAGCTGGGGGTGGGCTAACAAGAAGGGACATCCCATGCGATTGGTTAGGGAGCACATTTGACTTTCTCTGGTTGGTCCAGTGTTAGAAACAGGACAAGAAAAAGGGAAGCCAGTGGTCATCAACCAAGTTTCAACCATCCTGGGCTGGTTGCTATGGAGATCCCAGGTCAGAATTCTGCTGCTGTATGTGGTCTAACCATTGTCTGTTTGCATATTCAATATATCACTGCTTATTCAGTGTATCAATACCTATGCACATGTACATGTACAAATATACACACCCTTGTCCTCTATCGATGGACCCTCTACTTAAAAAACTTTGCATAGAAAAAAGTCGTATTTCTCAGCACCTGTAATATTGTGTTCACTCAACTGGTATTTATTGATGATCAGGATATAAGGGCAGCAAGAAATTGGGCTACACTCTAAGTATACAGAAGCAAATGAGACACACATTGTCTCCAACGTCAAGAAGTATGTGGTCTTATGGAAAAGCCTAATTGCTTAGATTGTAATGACTTATGATGTCACAGTACAGCGGCCTGTCCTCCAGGAGGGCAAGTATCGTCTGCTGTGAAAGCACTGCAGGCAGGGGCAGGGGTCAGGAAAGGCACAGAACCAGGTCAGGTCGAGAGACCTCCTGAAGATGAGACCTGAAGGAGTGGCTCAGGGCAGGTGCATAGCCCAGAGGTGACCCTCTGGGGCCACTGGGGGAGCCTCATGAGTGCCAGATGCAAGGAGGGAAGACTTCCAATGAAAAGGTGTCAAAACAGCCTAAAAAACAGAGACAGAAAACCATTCACACTGACCTCTGAGCAGAGGCTTCCCTCCTGTCCACTGGGTCATCCATCCCACGATATTTAGTCCTGAAGTCAGTGTCCTCAGCCAGGGACCAGGGGTTGAGGACCAGCTGTGGCCAAGAGACAAGAGATCTAAGCTTTGATGGAAGGAATACTCTTAGGGTGAAACTGACAGCCAACCAGTACATTTAAAATACACACACTCACATTCGCATGCACTAACTCACACTCACACACACTCATACAACCATAGACACACATACTTACCCAGATACATGCACTCACAAAAACTCCACACACACACACACACACACACACACACACAGTGCTGCATATTGTGACAACCACTGTGGAAAAATGTAAGAGAGGAAGATAGAGAATGGAGGGTTGGGGCAGATCACAGTTTTCAATCATGTGATCTGAGAAGACGAGATCCGACACGTGATCTGAAGAGGCGGGAACAAACCAAGACCTGAGACATGTGCTCCAGACAGAGGGAGCAGCAAATGAAAAGGGCTGGAGGCTCAGCTTGACATAATGAAAGACGAGCCATGAGGTCAGAGTGGCTGGAGCAGGGCAATCACAGGGGTCAGGTGAGTTCAGGAAGAAAACAGTCAGGATGTGAAAACCCGGTCAGGTCTTGTGAACAACTATAAGCACGTGGTTTTGCTTGGGCGGAAATGGGGAGCATTGGAGTGTTTGGGGCCAAGGGGTAACATGACCTGTCTTTGGTCTCCAGAGGCTCTCTGTGAGTGCTGCGTGAAGCACTGAAGGTAAGGGAGCAAGGGCAGCCTCAGGGAGCCCGTGGTGATGCTGTTGCACTGATCCATGCAGGACATGGCAGTGGCCTGGCCCAGGATGGCAGCCATGCAGGTGGGGAGGGGAGCCAATCCGTCGTGAGGTTGTGGAGATCCGACCTCCTCAAAGTCCCTTACATCTGCCCACCTCTCCCACCTGGACCTCCTCAATGCAGAGCAAGCTCAGCAGGGCTGCCTCCACATGGAGCTGCTCTAGCCATTTCCACTCTGGCCAGGAGGATCCCCTCAAATTACACGTGGCCCACCAGCCAGGCCCCAGCCCCCAAACTCTTCACACAGCAGACAATACTGGCACCCATGGCATCCCCTTATCATGTGTTTGGCACATACTAGGTATTCAGCAAAAATATGTGGAAGGAATAAATGAATTTCATATAAGGGTATCAAATCAGCTAATAAGAGCAACAGAAGCCACTAATGTCTAATCAATGCCTATAACAAATAAATATAATTTACTGACTCAGCAAAGTAGTAAAAATCCATCAGCAGTCTTTAGCCCTGTGTACATAGTCTGAAGTAGAGCAATCCCTCTGACAGCAGTAACAGGAGGTTCCATAAGGCAGTCACCAACTCTGGGAACATAAGTGAATGTATGCTCAATGGTTCATCCATGTTACTTTCTAAAGAAAATAGCGTTATCCTTATTTCCAGACTTTACGACCACCCTGCAGATATCCAAGTAACAAGGTGACTTTAGATTCTAATTTCACACCGATTCCAAACAATGGAAATCAGCTAAGATCCTCTCTTTCTGTTGAAGAAAGGACATAAATACTTAATCTGACCAAGTATCAAAATCAGCCTAGATGAACTAAGGACAGGAGTACAGGATGACATAGACCAGTGAATTCTATGAGAACTCATGGTTAAATGTTCATTCCATGCAGTTAGATCATTGCAGAAGTAAGCTGCTAGGTGTCTTAGGTTCCTCTTGCTGCTGTAACAAATTACCGTAAACTGTGTGGCTTAAAACAACATGAATGTATTATAATTCTGCAGGTCCAAAGCCCTAAGTCCATTTCACTGGGCTAGAATGAAGGTGCCAGTAGGCCTACCTTCCTTCTGAAGACTCCAGGGAAACACCTGTTTCCTTGCCTTTTCCAGCTTCAGAGGTTCTCCCTTTTCTTGGCTCATGACCCGTTCCTCCATCATCAAAGCACATTGCTCCAGACTCTGCTTCCATCCTCGCATCTTTGCTCTCCAGCTCCACCTCAGACTCTCCTGCCCCCTCTCTGATAAGAAACCTGGTGATTGGGGGCTTCCCTGGTGGCGCAGTGGTTGAGAGTCTGCCTGCCAATGCAGGGGTCACGGATTCGAGCCCTGGTCTGTGAAGATCCCACATGCTGCAGAGCGGCTGGGCCCGTGAACCACAACTACTGAGCCTGCGCGTCTGGAGCCTGTGCTCCGCAACAAGAGAGGCCGCGATAGTGAGAGGCCCGCACACAGCAATGAAGAGTGGCCCCCACTTGCTGCAACTAGAGAAAGCCCTCACGCAGAAATGAAGACCCAACACAACCAAAAATAAAAATTAATTAATTAATTAATTTAAAAATTATAAAAAAAAAAAAGAAACCTGGTGATAACATTGGGCTCACCCAGATATTCCAGGGCAATCTCTCCATCTCAAGATTTTTAAGTTAATTCCATCTTCAAAGAAACTTTTGCTATGTAATGTAACACATCTGCAGGCTCTAGGTGTTAGGATGTGAACATCTTTGGGGGGCCATTATTCAGCCAACCATACTAAATAAATTCCAAATAAAAGCGTGGTTTAGATCAATCTGCACATTCCTTGGAGAATCACTATTTTCCTTAAAACTCTTCAGGGACTCCTGCTGGAGGTAAAATGAGCACTTTAATCTCCTGGTAATTTGATTTCCACCTGGGGAGTTAGGAGCAAGAAGCAATCGGAAAAAGGCTCCAGTAGGTCCACAGAGCACTCAGCTCCTGGACGACAGCTGAGCTGGCTGGCGGGCACCGTGGAAACACTCTTTCTCTGCAGTTGCTTGTGAGGCACCTGCTCAGTGGATTAAGGAATGACTAGATTTCCTTGGACTTGGAAGCCTCTCAAGCCCTCCTTAAAATAGATATTTCCAGAAAAGTAAAATGGAAAAAAAGTGTGTATCTATTAATATTTTATAATGGCCCTAAGACATGGATCACTGCCTGGATCCATGGGAACAACAAGAGGAGATGCCAGAAAGATGAATTAATACCGTGTGACATCTTTTTCCCTTCAACTTGAACCTCTTCCCACACCTCCCCACCAGCCTCCATTCCAGTGAATTTTAAAATCTCTAGGTTTTGAGCTCTCCGAAACTCAAAGGAAGCCCCTGCAATCTTTATTTAAGTGACTTTTCTGCACATCGGGTGTTATCTTCAAGATATTCTGGCCACTGTTCACAACAGTGGCCACCCAGAGGCAAATGTGCGTGACTCCAGCGCAGTCTTCCCTGGTTCTTACCGTTTCCTTTTCCACATGCAAAGTCCATCACAAAGCCTGCCAACTCTACCTCCGAACCACGTCTCAAACCTGCCCCAGGCTCTCCATGCCCATTGCCAATGGGCCAGTGAAAGCTGCACTGCCCTTGCCTGGACCACGTGACAGCACCCTAACTGGCCTCCCCCAGCTTCCTCCCTCGTGGCCTCTTCTCCACCAGCTCCATCTGGGGTGACCCAGCCCCAGTTCTCCAGCCTCTACTCCATCCTTCCTCTCATTCACTCTGCTGTGATCTTGGCTTTCTTTATGTTTCCCAGCACATGCCACCACCCTCTCTCACACTGTAAAGCCCGGCACACACTGTTCCCTGCACTTCAACACCTTTCCCTTCACTCTCAGCAATGACAGCTCCCGATCCATCAACCTAAATATTTCCTTAACTACCCCAGGTGAAGCAAGGGCTCTCCAACAACTCTCCTCCTCCCCTGTGCACTGTTTGTTTCCTTCATGCTGCTTATCACAACCTGCAATTGCGATCAACCAATTGATTGATTCTCTCTTTCACTTGTTTCACTTCTGTGCCCCTAATTAGACTCTGCAGGGAAGGGCGTGCTACTTCCTTTTCCTGAAGCTTGCTCCCACGTGCAAGGAGCTGCACCAGGAGTGACACTCTTGGTGACTCTCCATGTCTCCTGACTCACCCCTTCAAAGGGAGAATGAGGGACTTTTACTGGGAGAGAAATTAGGAATGCTTTGTGTCAGGAGCCCACCCTGTCGACAGAGGGCCCACGATCTGCTCCGTGCCCCTTTCACAAGCATTGAGGGTACAGCTGGTGTCTGGTCACAGGTGAGTGAGTCCATCTCCTGGGTGTCCAGGACCAGCATCTCTTGCCTCGCATATAACTTAGACTTGTCACTTATGAGACCAATATTCTTACTATCATACCCGTGACTCTTTGTCGTAGTTGTCAAATACTGTAGTTGAGATAGGATCCCCTGAAGTGTTTTTTATTACCCACTCCTCATGCTAAAACAACAACCAACCAAGCCCTGGCTGAGAGCTCAGCACATGCCCACCGCAGGTCTTGGCTCCTTGTGGTGATCAACAAGCCGGCATTGAACAAATGCAGTGATGGTTTGAAAGGATTCCTGAGCAAGTGAGAGGGTGAGAAGTGATGGGTAGAAATGCTTCTTGAGCAGGACAGCAGCCTTGAAGGCAGAGAGAACATTCGGAGCTTACACAGAAGCGTGGGGTGGGGTGGGAGGCCTGCTGCCCTCTGGAGCGGGTTGCTTTAGTTTTTCATCAATTGTGCCCCCGGGGAGGAATCCTGCACCTGCTAAAGTGGGTGGCAGCCCCATGGGGTCCTGGCCAGCTCAGCCAGGTCAGAAGCACCTGGTTGTGGGCCTGCTTCCTGTGAATGAGAGCCTGGTGTTAGTGGTCAGTGGGAGCTGATGAATGTCCTCACTGTCCCTCACCTCTTTATTGACTTGGTCCTGTGATAATATTTGATTCCATGTGTCTTAGTCAATGCCGGCTGCCATAACAAAATGCCACAGGGTAAGGTGGTTTAATCAACAAACATTTACTTCTCACAGTTCTTGATGCTGGAGGTCTGAGATCAAGGTGCCAGCAGATCCAGTGAGAGCCCTGTTTCTGGTTTGCATATGACCACCTTCCCGCTGTCCTCACATGGTCTTGCCTCTTGCATAGGCACAGAGAAAGAGAGCAGGCTGACTGGGTCTCTTCTCATAGGCCCACCAGTCCTGTTGGATTAGGGTCCCACCCTTATGACCTCACTTAACCCTAATTACATCCTGAAAGGCTATATCTAAATACAGTCACATTGGGGGTTAGGGCTTCACCAGATGAATCTGGGGGGACACAATTTGGTTCATAACACCACATGAGATGCCCTCACTACCTTTCCTCAACCCAAATCAAGTGAAGTACAGCCCATGAGCAGCTCCATTTCACCACAGGAATGTGATAACAAAGGAAAGACAGCTCTTCCCATGGAAACCAATCAGAGCATACTCCGAAGATGACATTTTAGATGGAAACCAATCAGAGCATACTCCGAAGATGACATTTTAGATTCTTTTTAATTGTCCTTGTACTTCTCCTTGAGACCAACTTGAACCTAAATTGGAAAATAGGCCCATCTGCTCCTCCCTTCATTTCTTTGTCTGGTCTAATTTCACCACAAGGATCCAGGAAGCTTCCATAGAAACCTACACGGATAATGATTTGTTCTTAAATACCACATCCTCAAAGAAAAATCCAATTTAAAATGGAGAGCAATAACCATATCCTCAGGAACTGGGAACTGACCTCCAATGAATGTATCTTTTTCAGATTATTATTTTGCCCTGAAACTTTGCATCCCTGCCCCTGTCCTCCCAAGGGACCAGAGTGCAGCCATGGATGCCTGTCCCACAAATAGAAGTGGAGGTGTTCCTCCAGCCAGGGGTCAAGCGAACGGGCCAGCAGTCCTGCGGTCAGGAAAATAGCCCTGCAGGGCAGGTGCTCATAGGATATGCTGCTTCCATAATAAGGTTCCCACGAGCATGCCAGGGTTAAAGCCAAACTCTCCAAGACGATTTCCTTAAGCAAACCCATTCCAGGAAGTCAGAGATGAAAAAAACATTTCAGGAGAACAGCTCAACCTGTACAGAGCAGGAACTAGGAGATCCTGGATGCTTTAAGAAGACAAAAAAGTGCATTTGAATCTCTAAACTCTGTCTAAATATTTAAGGATATGAAATAAAGCTATGTGACTTTTAAGACATTTACAGAGAGATGAAGCTTTTCCTCCATTTTTACTCGGTGTTCTATTGATGTTTGTACTACAAACGTTTTTAAAGAACTGCTAAATCCTTTTCCATCAGAGTGCGAGCTACAGTTGGTCTCCTGAGCATACAGGATCAGGCTGGTGTCAGGGTGCTCATCAACTCATAAGAGTCACCCCTGGTAGGGCATCCATGGTGCAATGTTCACAGGTTGGGCTGTTAACCTAAGTCCATACGGTGGTCCCCAGACTCTTCCTGCTTCCTTCCACCCCACTGACCATGCCCCAGAGTCCCTGAGAATCTCTGCTCTTCCTCCAATGTTCCAAGCGAGTTCCCGCCTCATGTCCTTTGCATTCTCATATCCCCGCCTGGAACACTGTCTCCCCAGAAACCCACATGGCTGTCTCACTCATGTTACTTATGGTCTCTGCTTAAATACCTCCTTTCATGAGGCATCTCTGACCATACTTTGACACTCTTCCTCATAGATCTTATCACCATATGCCATGTAGATATGCCATGTACTGTTGACTGCCCTGTGTCCCACCCAGGAAGTGAGAGCTTCAGGACAGAGTCTTCATTCAATCGATTCTGTTGCCTACTGTATCCCAGGTGCCCGGAACGTAGCCTGTGCATAGCAGACACTCAATAAATACTTGCTGAATGAATGAATGACCATATCACAGGCCCCATCGTATCAGGAACTCCTAGAAAGCAGGCATTGTCTCATTTATATTCACATGCTCAACCTGTGGATCAGCATTCAACAAATGCTTGGATTTGATTGCCTGCAGCTCTTCTCTAACTGCATATGTGATGGCTTTGGGTGTGTTCGTCTTATCTCAGCTAGAGACAGGACTGGACTCTGCCTTGGACCTCTGTAATCAGCCTCATAGGTAAGACATGTGTCGGATACATGATGGACACTTGCATACAGAGATCAAATGTTAGTGAATCTTTAATGCTTAAGAAGTCACATCCAGAATGTTTAGGGACTCAGGATCTTCATTTTCTATTCTTCTATACTTGGGGAGCTGGAGGTCTGGGAGTGTGGAAAGGTTCCTATCTGCTTAGATTGAGGGAGAAGAAACAAATATGCCCTATTTTTCTGAAAAGCTGTCTTAGGTGTTACATATGTCATGACAGGCCGATTATGCTGTGGTAACGACCCAGCTCACATATCAGTGGCTTAGCACAGCCAGCATTCATTTTGCAGTCATCTCAAGCCTGCCAGGGGACCAGGTATTTCTCTGCCTGTGGGACTGGCATTCTGAGCCACCAACGGTGTCTCCATATCAATACATGCTTCCTGGATCAGGGAGGCAGGGGAAGGAAGAGAGGCAAGCACTGGTAAATAAATACCTCCAGGCCTGGAAGGGACACGTCACTTCCACTCATGTTTCACCTGATCACAGTAAATCCAAGAGTCCAGGAGGTACCCCTCTCTCAGGCAAGTACAATGTAGATCTCCACGTTTGGGAACAGCAGTGAGATCTGCCATGGGGCCATTCCATTTCTCTTTAACTTTAGAGAGACCACCCTGGTGTACAGACCCCTCTTAAATCCTTTGCGGAGGAAGCCCCATCCTTCTGAACCACAGAACAGTTACCTACAGGTGCATCCACGATAGCATTGCCTCGTGGCAACTAGGACCCCACCCGACCTGCCCCAGGCCTTGACATCTGTGTGCCACTCTATGCCACAGTACTAGATCAGGTGATCTAGAAGATGCTGTGGACAGAAAAGAGCCAAGGATCATGCCCTGGGAAGTGACAATGTGTAGACACTGAGTGTGTGGAAGGATCCAGGAAAGGTGATGAGAACAAGCAGCTAGTGAGATGGGAGATGCAGAGAGTGCGTCCGGGAAAGCACTGAAGACTGTGTTTCAAAGGGGAGGGAGGGACCCACCATGCCAAACGCTCTTCTACAATGCGACCTTGTCACCCTTTCAGAGGCAAAGTTCATTTTTCACCCTCCCTCTTGAATCCGAATGGTTCCAGTGACACTTTGACCATCAAAACCCAGCAAAAGGAGCCCGTACCTGCTTAGGTGGAGCCCATAAGTGACCTGGCAGTTTCTGCTTTTTGTCTCCTGAATGCTCACCTTTGGAATACTCTCTCGTGGAACCCAATGCCACTCAATGAGAAGCCCAAGCCACATGGAGAGGCCATGTGCAGGTGCTATGGTCAAGGGTCATGCTGAGCTCCCAGCCCACAGGCAACACCGACTGCTAGCTGGGCGAGTGCGCCATCTTGGATGCACAGCCCAATCTCGCCTTCGGGGGCCATCTGACAGCAACCACACAAAAAGCCCATCTAGAACCATCCACCTGGGCCCGGTCAACCAACAAAATCATAATGATTCATAGCAATATATTGTTGTTTAAATTGGGGGGCACCTTGTCATGCAGCAATAGATAGCTGGAGCCAGGACTGACCACTGGTTTTAGCTATGTCAAGGTCAATGGTGACCTTGAAGGGGAAAAAAATCAGACTGGAATGGACTCAAGGGAGAATGGGGAGAGAAGTGAAAACAGAATCATTCAAGGAGTTTTGCTGTAAAGAGGAGCAGAGAAAGGAGCTGGAAAGACTGGTTAGGAGATTTATTATGGCATGTTTATACGCTAATGGGAATGATTCTGCAGATAGGAAAATTGATAGTGCAAGAGTAAAGGGGAAATTGCTACAGCAAAGTTAAAGAGAGCAAATGAGTGTGGAAGATGATGGAGACTCTGTCCTTCTGTAGGAGCACTGATGACTCACCCTAGTGATGAAGTCTGTCCTCACCCCATGGGAGGCTGAAACATCACCCAGGAGAGAGGACAGCACCCAGGGCTACACACAGAGGCTGACCGATGTGGCAGGGAGCTTGTGCAGGTTCATATCTGGAGGCTTGTGTTTTCTCTATGGAAGATAAGTCATATCTTCAGTAGAGAGTAGGAAGAAAAAGGAAGGGTGGAAAGTGTGAAGAGAGAGAATTTCAGGGAGCCAGGCAGGGAAGCAGAGGGGACTGTGTGTGCTGTGAGTGCTGGAGGAACACAGGCAAGGGCTCCCTGCCCATGAGGATGCTGGAGGGCTTCACAAGGAAGTAACATTTACAGGGAATTTTAGACAAAGAAGAAGAATTTGCTGGGTAGATGCAGGTGGAGGGGTGGGGTGCAGATTTGAGAAAAGAAAATGTGGAGAAACATGGAAACAGGAAGAAACAAAAGTGCTATAATGCAGGGACTGACAAGATCAAGTGTGCTGGGTCAGGACCTTTCCCAGCCTTAGGGACAGGCAGGATTTGCACAGGTGCAGAGGACAAACACTGGTGTCAAATATACTGCAATAAATCTACTATTTTGGATATATGACAAGTGTTAATGAACCACGGTATTTATTCATTCATCCAACAAACAATTGTCATGTTCTATCATAGTTTAAATTAGTTTGGGCTTTAAATACAAAGAAATATAACATTAGCTTAAAAGAAATAAAAGTTTCTCTTTTGTGTAAAAGACAGCAAAACTAGTAAAAGAAGTGTTGAGGTCAACAGTTCAGTTAACTAGTAGTGTAATTTCAAAATGCTATCAGGAACACAAGCTTTGTTCTAGATTACATAGCCATTGTTAACATTTTGCCCTCTTCCTTGGGCTTCCAAATAGCTACCAGAGCTCCAGCCATCACATCTGCATTCCAGGGCACACTCACTCCTTTTAAGGAGATGTGCTAAACCCAGCTTTTGTCCTTCCCTAGATTTGCTAGGGCTTGGCTGCTGCTCTATCACTTCCTCTCCTAGACTGGCTGTCTCAACTGACTCTGAGGTAAAGGCAGGCGGCATCACAGCTTCTATTGTTCCCACCACAGAGGATGATAGCAACTCTGGTACCCACAAAGGCTATGACACTTCTCCTCACTTCTGGGCTCAGATGAAGCTCCACACCATCAGCGGTGGAACCTGGCCTTCCCCAAGGCTACCTCAGGAGTGATACAAACAGGACAGGAAGTAAGGAGTTGTATCCCCTGGGTCAAAATTTGAAAATTAAGAGGTTTGAGACAGGACGCTGGCAGTTACACTGGTCTCCCTCCCTCCCTCAGATGGACTGTTCTGTTGGAGAGGAGTTCCATATGACCAAGTAAGTTGCCACGCTTCTCTGGGAAGCTGTGGACAGCTCAGTAAGGCGTCTCCCATGTTTGCCATCTGTCTCTCCCGCTGCAGAGTCCATTTTCCTGACTCTCACTGCCCTGGGATGACACGTCCCAATAAAGCCTCTGTACGTATGCTTTGCAGGCTGTTCCGCAGGGAAGCCTGGCTGAGCCAGGGGCTCCTCCAGAGTCCACACAATGCTTGGGGCCACATCTCATGGAGGAGGATGTAGGAACACGGTCACACGTAGCCATAAAGAAGCTGAGAAACATGGTCTTTCACTGACTGCCGTAATGAGCCCAGATAAAACTTTGAGCTCTTGTTACTAAGGAGGAATAGAGAATGGATGTCGGGGGAGGTAACCAGCAGGCTCTGGCAAAGCACATGTTCAGTGAGTGAGCCTGCCTCATCTAGAAATTTAAGACATTACAAGGAATTTATGCTATGGACTGATATTTAACACAGCGAACTCACGCCAGTAAGCATGTAACTGGGCTTTCAATTCAGACCTCCCTTAATTTATAAATCAACATCAAGACAAATCTTCCTGTAGCCCTGTCTGGTGGATGCCAGAGTGACCCTGGTGATTTCCGAGGAACCAGTGAAGGAGAGAGAGCTGTAAACAGACACAACAGCTCCACAACCATACCAGGCATGACACATTTCCAGGGAAAGCTTAAGGCACAAATTCCTCGTATTTGCTGGCAGTTAAACCCTCGCTAATATCAATCCCCTTTTCAGGAAAAGCAATCCTGTCCTGGTAACAGGAAGCAGGAGCTTGTGAGCTCCCACAGCTCTGCACAAACACAGGGTGCCCCCCCTCAAGAACCTCTGCACACCCCCAAACACAGGAGACCCCCAGTAACCTCTGCACATCCCCAAATGCAGGGTGCCCCCAGTAACCTCTGCAGACCCCCAAACTCAGGGTGCCCCCAGTAACCTCTGCAGACCCCCAAACGCAGGGTGCCCCCAGTAACCTCTGCAGACCCCCAAACGCAGGGTGCCCCCAGTAACCTCTGCAGACCCCCAAACGCAGGGTGCCCCCAGTAACCTCTACACACCCCCAAATGCAGGGTGCCCCCAGTAACCCCTGCACACTCCCAAACGCAGGGTGCCCCCAGTAACCTCTGCACACACCCAAACGCAGCGTGCCCCCAGTAACCCCTGCACACCCCCAAACACAGGGTGCCCCCAGAACCTCTGCACACCCCCAAATACAGGGTGCCCCATGATAACCTATGAGACAGCCAGTGTTCCTGGGGAGAAAAAAATTCCTGGTAAAAGCCAATAGAAATGCATTTAGAAGAAGGAAGGAGAAAAAGAATCAAGCAATTAACCAGCATTTTTACTCTTCTGCTGACCAAATTACATGCCACTTGCAGACAAACTCTGAAGCCTGTGACATTCAACTTTCTGGGATAAAGTGCTGCTTGATGGCATCGGTTGATTTAACTGTTTCTGGATTTGAAGCTAAAATCTCTTGACAGTTTTCTCTAGAAGTCCTTTATTGGGACTTGGAAGTTTTCTAGTCAGATATAATAAATACATGAAGTCTCCATTCATGTAAAACTTGGAGTCCGTGAAATGGGAGCTGAATAAAATTACTTTCAGTGTACTGGGACCTAACTGCAGAGGAAAATATGTAAGATGACCCAGGCTTTCTGTTCCACAGGAAAGGGCATTTCAGGGAAGCTGGACAACAGTGGTGGAATAAATCCATCTGGTGTCAACCCAATTGTGGGGAAGGGATGAGCAATGCTCACCAATTATCATCATTTCACAGACCCAGCAAGCAACTTTGTCAAGGAAAGATTCCCATCCCCTATTTACAGATGAAGAAACCGAGTCTAGGAGATGCAAGGAGCTTGTTTGGGCTAGGCAAACACAAATTTGCCGTTTGGTCACTTTTAGTTGAAATCCAACAATCTTTCCACCGTGATCTAAAAACAAGCTTTAGGCAAAATAAATTCATTTGTGTCCATCTCTTTCCAAAGGGGACCACTGACCCATATTTCTGCAGGATCCGTGGAGTATTCTTAGAAGTTTCAAGCTCCGGCCCCAGGAGAGTTCAGACCTTTCTTTTGTGTCTCCATTTCCAGCAACAGGAAAGTAGTCCAGCAAGTAGTAAGTGGTCAGGACAGGGTATCCTTCGCCATCCAAACTTCAGTATCGAAACAAGAACCAAATATCATTAGCCCCTGAGGGACAGATCTGCCCATGTTGAGTGGAAGGCATAGGTGTGAATGCTGAGGAAGAAAGAATAGAACTTTCCATGCACAAAGAGGTCTGCTTTGCTTGCCTGCATCGATTGACATATCATCAGCTTCAACGCAGTGTGATTCTTGTATTGAACCAAAAGGGACAAAGTCAGGCTGGTCACGGTCATATTTTGCATCAGACCACTGCTCGCCCATGAACAAGCCGTTATTGAGAACCTAGCAGGTGCCGCATAGGTTGGAGGGGAAATGGAGGTGAGTCTGAAAGAGCCTGGCACGGAGGAGAGCTGGTGATCCAAGAACCGTGCTGCTTGGAACCACAAAGCGTGTCTTAAACAGCCATTCTAGGAGGTCTGACCTGCTGTCAAGTTCATTGTCTAGCCTCAGATTCTGGATGCTGAGCACGTTCCCACCTCTCCTCCTGGGGGTATCCTTTGCTCCACAGCACATTCCCACGAAGTAGGCATCCCTGGATCCTGAGCTGGCCTGCTGAGGAAACAAGGTTGTAATAAATTCAAACAAATGTACCGGGATCACACCCCAATACTGGGATGGGGATTTTCACCTACATCTTTTGTATCCAGGTCTAGTGTTTGTTCCCTTTCACCAACGCCCTTTCCTGAATTCTAGGTTTTGTGACGTCTCTAAGCAACAGTTACTAGGTCAGAAAATCTCTCGGGATTTTTTCTTGCAAATGCACCATTTATACAGAGCTGTGATGAGCACATCACCAGCTGGCTCCTTAGAAACCATATGCTGGGTGAGGCCACAGGACACATCAGCATCCGCTATGGATATGCATAGTCCATTGCTACTTGACACCTACATTTGAGAAGACCTTTGTACTATTAAAATTAGAGGGAAATGTGATCTGCCAAAGTCCCACTTAAGTGGCCCTTGTTCCCAGGAAGAAGTATGGACCATGGTACGAGATTTTGAATCTGTCTGCTAGGGCCTCTGCCTTTTTAAGTTTGGGGGAAAACAAAATAGAAACGTGGAACATTTACATACAACCACTTTTAAGTCTTTTTTTTTTTTTTTTAAGTTTAATTTTTATTTATTTATTTATGGCTGTGTTGGGTATTCGTTTCTGTGCTAGGGCTTTCTCTAGTTGTGGCAAGTGGGGGCCACTCTTCATCGCGGTGTGCGGGCCTCTTATTATCGCGGCCTCTCTTGTTGCGGAGCACAGGCTCCAGACGCACAGGCTCAGTAATTGTGGCTCACAGGCCTAGTTGCTCCGCGGCATGTGGGATCTTCCCAGACCAGGGCTCGAACCCGTGTCCCCTGCATTGGCAGGCAGATTCTCAACCACTGCGCCACCAGGGAAGCCCCATACAACCACTTTTAATTAAGAACAGAGGGACCCATCAGTCCCTAATCAGTACTAAAACATATCAGAGGAAACAGCACACACTGAAAAGAAAAGAATACAGGCCTTTGAGTTCATGTCTGGGAAGAGTCCCAGAGAGCTTCATTGCTCCATCCACCCGGGCTCACCAGTGGGTCAAGTGTTATCCCAAATGACCCCAGGCACTGCTTGGCACTGATATCTCTGAAGGCAAGTGTCTGCGGTTCCTTCAGGGGACAATAGAGTTTGATGATAAGGAAGCATGAGTTATTTAGTAGTAATGTTCTTAAAAATGTCTTTTTAAAAAAGTGACCTGGTAAAGAATGGGAAGATGGCAGAGGAGGCTCCACCCAAGACACCTGGCAAGTGCTCAGGAGGAGACACAACTCTCCCTTCATGAGGGCAAAGCCACACACCAGGAGCCCACATCACGCTGAGGCAGGTGTTTGAAGAATGGACACAGGTCACCCACCCAGCCTCTTGGAAGTAAGAAGGTCCATGCAGGTCACTGTACCTGATGTGTGAAATGTCACGGAGGTGTCTTTCTCCCACACGGGGAATCAGCTGGGAGCTAGCACCCCAGGAGAAACACCTGTTCCTCACACCCCACTCTCACGGATAAAATACGACCCTATCAAAGATACAAAAAGCTAGAGACCGTAGAATTTTATGGTGCCCTCGTTAATAAGAAGGTGGAAGGAGGAACAGATTTTTAAATGCTGCATATGACTGTCTCAAAAACCTCTAGCCCAGTTCAGAAGAGAGAAGAGTCAGTCCTTAGGTACCAGAAATGAAGCAGAGACACTCAAACAGGAGCAAAAACCTATGCTCCTCCATGCCCCACAACCTGGAAACAGGCCCAGTGGTATTCTGGGTGGGAGGTGGGATGTGGACCCACCCAGGCAACCAAGATCCCAGCATCTAGCTGTGAGAATGGAAGGGCTATCCATAAATGACCATCCCTCCCTGTGAAAAGAGGAGGTTAGAGGAATTCCAGCTGCCAGTCCTGGGATGTGTCAAGCAGGATTGCCATCTGCCTGGGGCTCTGAATGGGAAAAAAAAGGTTTCCCATGAGAAATCAAACCCTCAAGCTGTACCACATGCATGTAAGGATTCCAAATTTGCACTGTTCATATGGTTCAGGGGATCTTAAGCCAAGAAATGAATGTAAAAACTTGTCCTGGATGGGTGAAACCTGGGGCCCCCCAGCAGAAGAAAAACAAAGCCATTCCGTGGGAATATTTTCACAACCCAGGATACACGTGCCTCAGGCCTCCCACATATGATCTGGGCCCCCGGTCTGCTCAGGCTTGGTCTCCACATGCCACTTCCATTTTCTTGTTAAAACTCTGCTAAGCATGCAGATTGCAATCTCTGAACTTCCCACTAAAAAGGACCAAGGCTCCTTGAGGAATGGCTGACTCCACACCTGGGGCAGCAAGTGTACAAGATGCAACAGGAACAATTGCTCTTATCTGAAAGCAAGGATGCTAATAAAACTATGAGGGTTGTGCAAAAAAGAATCAGGAACCACTGAGAATGGGATCTCATGGCCATAGAAGGGACAGTAAGAGCAACAGCAAAGATCATAAGGGCTGTAGATTAAAACACAACAAGGTATTTAAATCCTTGGATACATAATGGTATTTTTTTTCAAAAGTTATTACAGGAATTAACTCATTATCTTGAAAACTGGTAAATAAAGGGAAAGCATCAAAGATTTATCCTGCCTTCCCTATATAAACTTTTCACTGGGTATCAAGCAGCTAATGAGAGAAAATTTCCTCTTTATAGAAATATCCCAGCTAATGAATGATGAAACAATGCTGGAAATAGACATCAAATTTTGTACCATTAATGAGATTATGTATTGGGGAAATGAACTTCAGTGGCTTTTGATATCACAAAGAGAGACAAGTAGATATCATGTACTGTCTGATGTAAGTACACACCATCTGTGAAATAGCCTCTCCCCCAAAAAAATCAATTAATCAATTCAATCTAAATGTAAAATAATCCTCTGAATTCAACTACCAATATATAGGAAATACCAAAGACAGAAGAACAAGGTAAATAAAAATATGGGGAAGAAATCAACAAGATCCTAACTGTTGGGAATTCTATAAGGCAAATAACTAAATTTGAGAAAATAAGCAAGAAAGACAAAGAGGGAAGCTATAGATTAAAAGAGAGTTGTAAGGCGTAGCAATCTTTTCCAATGTAAGAATCTTATTTGAATAGTCATTCAAATAATTGATAAAAATTTTAATTATAGAACATGGCCAAGTGAGACTGTGAGGTACATAAGACTGATTCAATATTAGAAAATCAATTAATATAATCTACCACATCAACAGGCAAAAGAAGAAAAATTATATGAACATATCAATTGATGCAGAAAAAGCATTAAAAAAAACACATCTGGGCTTCCCTGGTGGTGCAGTGGTTGAGAATCTGCCTGCTAATGCAGGGGACATGGGTTCAAGCCCTGGTCTGGGAACATCCCACATGCCACGGAGCAACTGGGCCCGTGAGCCACAACTACTGAGCCTGCGTGTCTGGAGCCTGTGCTCTGCAACAAGAGAGGCCGCGATAGTGAGATGCCCACGCACCGTGATGAAAAGTGGCCCCCGCTTGCCACAACTAGAGAAAGCCCTCGCACAGAAACGAAGACCCAACACAGCCAAAAATAAATAAATAAATAAGTAAATTTTTTTTAAAAACACATCCATCCATGATTAAAAAAAAAAAAAACAATTTCAGCATAGTAGGAGTAGAGTAGAACTTCCTCACCTTGATAGAGAACATGTACCAAACACACACACACACAAAACAAAAAGCCACTATAGCTAATATCATAGTTAATGGTGAGAAACTAGATGCTTTCTCCCTAAGATGTGAGATAAGGCAAAGATGTCTCCTCTTACCACTCCTAATCAATATTGTATTGGAAGTGCTAACTGGTGCAATAGGAGAAGAAAAGGAAATAAAAGATATATGAATTAGGAAGAAAGAAATAAAGCTGATTTGCTCACAGGTAACATAATTGTCTATGTAGAAAATCCCTAAGAATAAACAAAAACAATGGAAAAACACACCTCTTGGAAGTAATAATTGAGCATAGCAAAGTTTCAGGATACAAGGCTAATATAAAAAGTCAATCACTTTCTTATACCAGCAATGAACAATTAGAATTTGAAATTAGAAACACAGTGTCATTTACAATAGTAATAAAAATGGATTTAGATATAAATCTAACAAAAATTTACAGGATCTGTATGCAGAAAACGACAAACTATTAGGGAAAAAATAAAAGATCCTGGTTGGAAGACTCGATATTGTTAAGAGGTCAATTCTTCCCATCTTGATTATAGATTCGATGAAATAGCAATAAAGTGTCAGCAAACTATAGTGTCTGAGTCTAAAGTTTATAGGGAATAGCGAAAGATCTAAAATAGCCAAAACAGTATTTAACACGAAAGAGGAGGAAGAGGAAGTAGAGGAGGAGGAGGAGCAGAAGAAGGACAAAGTTGAAGGACTGATAATTCTTGATTTAAATACTTACTCTAGAGCTACTGTAATCAAGACAGCATGGTACTGATGAAAGAATAGACAAAATCAATGGAACAGAATAGAGAGCCTAGAAATAGCTGACACAAATATAGTCAACTGGTCTTTAATAAAGTACCAAAGGGATTTAGTGGAGAAATGATAGTCTTTTTTAACAAATGATGTTGAAACAACCGGATGTTCATTAATGAAATCTAACATGCACAAAAAATGATGAAACTAACACATACCTTACACCTTTCACAAAAGTTAACACAAAGATCAAAGACCTAAAATGTAAGACTATAAAATTTCTAGAAGAAAAGATAAGAAAAATTCTAGGTGATTTGGGGTTTGGTAATGAGTTTTTAGATAGACCAAAAGCACAACTTATGAAAAAAAACTTAGACTATATTAAAATTTAAAACTTCTGCTCTTCAAAAGACATTGTTAAGAGAGTAACAGATAAACTGTTTGCAAAACACATGTCTGGTAAAGGACTCAAACCCCAAACACAGGCATACCTTGGAAATATTACAAGTTCCATTCCGAACGATCCCAATAAAGCAAATATAGCAATAAAGTCAGTCACATGAATTTTTTGGTTTCCCAGTGCACATAAAAATTATGTAGTCTATTAAGTGTGTAAAAGTGTTATGTCTAAATAGAGAATATACATACTTTAATTAAAAATACTTTCTTGCTAAAAATGTTATCATTTGAGCATTAGTGAGTCAATCTTTTTGCAATAGTGACATCAAAGATCTCTGATCACAGATCACTGTAACAAATATAATAATGATGAAAAAGTTTGAAATATTGCAAGAATTACCAAATTGTGACACAGACACATGAAGTGAGCAAATGATGTTGGAAAAATGGCACCGATATACCTGCTCGGAGCCCAGTTGCCACAGACCTTCAATTCGTAAAAAACACAATATCTGCGAAGCTCAATAAAGTCAAGCACAATAAAATGAGGTATGCTTGTATACCCAAAAATGCTCTTAAAATTCAGTGTTAATAAAACAAACTACTTGTTTAAAAATGACTACAGAATCTGGACAGACATCTCACGAAGGAAGATATACAGATGGCAAATAAGCATATGAAAAGATGATCAACATAATTTGTCATCATAGAATTACAAATTAAAATAACAATAAGACTACACACCTATTAAAATAGCTAAAATCCAAATGGTGGTGAGGATGTGGAGCAACAGAAACTCTCATTCATTGTTGGTAGGAATGCAAAATGGCACAGCCACTTTGGAAGACAGTTTAACAGTTTCTTACAAAGCTAATCATAGTTACATGAGCCTGCTGGGGCTCCCATAACAGAATACCACAGACTGGGTAGCTCAGACACTATAGACAGAAAAGCAAAAGAGTAATAAAAAGTCTTAACTTAATTATAAAAAGAATAACTTCCCAAGAATTTATAATACTACTATCCTTGGGAAGAGCTAACAGCATAGCCTCAAAGGAATTAAAACAAAAACTAACATAATTTCCAGAAGAAAGTGAAAAATATACAATCATACTAAGAGATTGTATTACTCTCTCAGAAAATGAAGCAGACCCCCAAATTAAAAAAAAAAAAGTTAGGATTTCGTTTTGAATCCTGCTGAGTATACCAATCTAGGAGACATATGCAGGACCCTGCATCCAACAAACAGAAAATGCAACATGCATTTCAAGTATGCATGAAATGTTTTCTAAAAGAGACCACCCCCTGGACCACAAAAGAAGTCTCAACACATACTCCAAAATCAATATCATGTAGACCACATTCTCTGTCAATCAGATGACAAAATCAGAAACCAATGCCAATAAAATAACTGAAAATATGCCTTATATCTAAAAATGTAAAAGCATATTTCAAAAAAAAATATGTGTATCACCAGGTCATCTTGCCTTTTGCCATGTCAACCCACCATAGGCTTGCTGACTTTCAATTCTAAGCTCCTCTCTCTGTTCCCAGCGAGATGAATGGGAAACTTCTACAGCTCACTCATGATGCTGGGACCAAGGGTACAGTGGGCAGGCGATGGGTGGGTGGGATGTGGTATTGCGCACACCATCTCTCATGGTCTAAACATGCAAACCTGACATTTCCCCTCTACTGAAGTTTTCCCAGCTTTATGCAAGGTCCTCCTTGGATGGTATCCTCCAAAAGACCCCAAAGGAATTGGGATCCACTCTTCTGAGAGCCCCTAACCTGCATCATTTTTGTCTGGAGAGAACAAAGCCAGAAAACACACAGCTGACCAACTGCTCTTCCTTTTCCCTCAGGCCATTTTCCTGGAACCAGGTCTATCTGATTCTTCTTTCTGGCAACTGGAAACTTCTCTATGCCATGCCCTCTCTTGAAACAATTCTCTCCTTTCCCAGTGAAAAAGACTTATAGCTTAAAATTAATGTGTAAGCGCTACAACATGATTAATAAGAATTATTAGTTTTACTAATATTAATTAGTAGAAATTTTTAAATCTCATTCATGTTTTCAAAATATATCCACATTGTACATATCCATACTGGACAGGGACAGAAGTCTACACCTGGTGATGGAGGAATGAAAGATGAGAAGGGGTAAAGGTGAGCTAATTTGCTCATGCTTTTTAGTGAGGTTTCAATAAATACTGTTGTTCTTGTTGCTGCTTCTAACAATGGTAACTCAAAATATAGACATTTTTTGACATCATTTAAAGATAACCAAAATAAGAAAAATGTATTCTGAATTACCAAAGTAAATGGAAAGACAAAGAAGACTATGTAACAAAAGACAGAAAGCAAAAGAAACATTTTTAAGTAAACAGTAGATATGAGATAAAATTAAGACCAAATTGATTTGATATGTTCATAAACATGAGATAAACTTATTTGCTTAAAATAGAAAGAAGTTCAGAATAGGTTAATAAAGAAAACCCAACTATATGTTACCAAAAAATCACACAAAATAATATTCAGAGAAAAATTTGTTAGCCATTCATATTTGTATTACTAAACAGAAGTAATAATTTTATGAGATGGATCAATTAGTCTACTCTAGAATAGACTATTATTTAGGTAAACATATATTTGCCAAGTTGACATCAAAAGAAATCAGAAACCTAATAAGTCAATAACAATGGAAGAAATTGCAGAAGCTAGCTAAAACCTACCTGGGCCTCAAAATGCCTTACTTAGATAGTTTTATGTGGGAAATCTTGAAATTTTTCAAGGAATAAATAATTTCACTAACACTTAATCTTTTCTAGAATACAACAAAGAAAGAAATCTTCCAGATTCTTTTTTTCAAGGTCATCAAGACACTAATACTTAAATTGGACTAATATGAAACAGAAATAGACCAGCCTTACATAAGAAAGCAATGTCAACATCTTAGCAAATATAATTCAGTAGTATTTTAGAAGGAGAACACACTCTACCCAAGTTGAGTTCATTCCAGTAATGCAAAAATGGTTCAGTGTTAGGAAATCCACTTATGTAATTCACTGTATCGGTCAGGGTTCAGTTACAAAAACTAGAATCCTCTCTAGCTGGTTTAGTACAGAAGAAGATTCATCGTGGGCTGTTGAGTGGCTCACAGAAGCCCAGGCAGGACTGGAGAAACAGAAACCAGGATGAACTTTTGGGAACAACTCCCAAAGCAGCGTAGCTGACTGGGCCAGGGACGGACTTCTGCCCCCTCCACAATCAGAAAGCACCACCCTGCCACCGCCAAGACGGAGAAGGCCACAACCAAGAAGCTGCCTCCATCGGAAAGCCACTAGGATCAGGACGTGGTCTGACTGGGAAGACAGCTGCCACCTCCAGGGTCACACCAGCCGGCTGTGACCTGTCAAACGGGTGCCCTGTGTCCTGCTGGTCAGTCTTCACAATCCCAGAGACTGGATCCTGCCCTGCTCATCCCTCCGCTAGCAAGGCAACGTCTCCACCACCATGTTTCTCAGCAGAAACAGCAGATGCAGCAGAAGTGCAGCCTTCACAGCCCTCTGTGTTGCAAATCTAAGGTCAAAGTGTCTGACATTTAAACCTAAGTCGAACAGAGAAGCCCGACTCGAAAGGGATCTCAGAATCATTCTTTCCTGTCTCTGCTGTGCAGGAAGACAGTCTAGGAAGGGAGAGTGGAGTCATAATATCCACCCAGCCACCCTGCGTCTTCTCAACACCCTTCTGTGCCATTCCCACAGCAGTCACACTCCAAACAACAGCACTGATCTGCCTCTCCTTTGAAATGCGACCCTCCCCACATCAAAGGAAGACACCCACCTCTCCCATGAAGTGAAGACCCTGGTCCCATCTGTCACTGCATCGATGGCTGAGAGATGTTCTCTCCTCGTCTAGCTCCATAAAAACCCAGACTGAGTATCCTGTAATAATCTAAAGGCTAAATCATAGCATTAACACCAATAGCACACCCTAAATAAAACAATAGGGGGAAAAAAGCAGAGGAAAGCTGGTAAACATACATAAATATAAACCATCCAAGCAATGAGAAAACACGTATGGGAAACAGTCTTAAGTTCAGCAACTGGTCATGAGGCCAGTGTTGACATGAGATGGATAGATAGACGACAGATTGATAGACAGAAATAGATAGATGTTAGATCAGTTTATTATTAATTATAATGTATAGCAACTTGTTGAGATATAATTCACATACCATATAATTCACTCATTTTAACTGAACAGTTCAATAGTTTTTAGTATATTCACAGGCTTGTGCAAACATTATCACAATCACTTTTAGAACATTTTCATTATCCCCAAAAGAAATTCCATATCTATCAGCAGTCCCTGCCCACTTTGCCCTAAACTCTCCCATCCCAGCCCTAGACAACCATTACTCTATTTTCTGACTCTTTAGATTCACCCATCCTGGATGTTTCATATAAATTGAATTATCCAATATGTGGTCTTTCTGGACTAATTTCTTTCACTTAGCATAATCTCTTCAAGATTCATCCATGCTGTAGCGTGTATCAGTGCTTCATTAATTTTTATTTCTGAATAATACTCCATCATATGAGCGTACCACATTTTACTTATCCATCCGTCAGTTGAGTCACTTCCCCTTTTTGTCTGTTCTGAATAATCCTGCTACTAACAGGGATGTACACATTTTTGTGTGGACATGTGTTTCCTTTCTCTTACATGTAGCCTCAGAAGTGAAATTGACTGGTCACATGTTAACTCTATGTTCAACCTTTTGAGGAACCGCCAGACTGTTTTCCAGAGCAGCTGTACCATTGTATATTCCCACTAGCAGGCAATGATGATTCCAATTTCTCTGTGTCCTCACCAACATTTGTTATTATCTGTCTTTTTGATGACAGTCATCCTTACGGGTGTGAAGTGATAGCTCATTGTGATTTTGATTTGCATTTCCCTGTTAGCTAATGACATTGAGCATCTTTTCATGTGTTTATTGACCACTTTTATATCTTCACTGGAGAAATATTTAGTCAGATCCTTTCCTCATTTTCTAATTGGGTTGTTTAATGTCTTTATAAGAAGAAGGGAGATCACGTATACAGTAATGGAGTGGTTCTATTAACCCTTTACTCCCCATTTCATGTTTCTGCATTTGTTCCTGTGGATCTGAGTTACCATCTGGTGACATTTCCTTACTTCAGTACAATTTTGTGATCTTACTGTCAAATATATCACATTTCTGCTGGAGACAAGTAGACAGACATTCATCCGGGGAAGACTGGATAAAGAAATCACAATCCATACTATAGAATACACTGTGGTCTCTTAAGAAACCAGATGAAACAACATGTGCTGATGTGGAACCGTGTCCAGCACATATTGTGATGTAAAAAAAAAGTGCAGGGCACAAAACAGTACCCACCTACGGCTTCCAGCTGTGCAGAAGTACATACACACCAAGACATCCCTTAAGTGCTATACACTGAGCTAGTAAGTGACTTCCTCTGGCCATGGCCAGACGCTTATATACCCTTCATGGGAATCACTGCTGTTTCTGGGTTTATAAGGAGCATGAAATTCCTTTATTTATCTTTTTAAACCTGATAGATAGAGACACAGACAGCCATGTCCTGAAAGGCAGGCCTTCTCGGTGATGAGAGAGAGACCACACTGCCACAGACTGTGTGCTGAGCTCACGAGGGGCCGTTCAGAGTCTCAGCAGGAAGAAAGAGTCTTCAGATTTGTGGTCCTGATGAGAAATGACCAGTTTCTTGGGGAGACTTGGGCTTCCCTTCCCAGGACAGCTGTTTCAATCAGAAGGATTGAACAGTAAGGTCAATAAGAAAAGAGAACCAAAGTCATTTCACTCACAGGGAAAAGCTTCAAGGGTAGGGGATGGCCCAGAGCTGGCCTTCCCGGTGCCTGCCAAGGGGAGAGCTCTTGCTTCTTACAGGATGCCACGCCCCTCTGCAGGTCCCCACAACCCAGGCTCCCAAATCCATCCGCTCTCCTCCTGTCCCATCCCATGTGCTCCTGGGTGAAGCCGCTCTCGGGAGAAACGACCAGTTCATTCATTAGAGTCATTCACAACCTTGTGAAAATGAGAGACTCAACTCCTCCAGGACATATATTTTACTATAAAAAAACTCAACTCAGAAACTACACCAAGACGGTAAAATGGGCATTTGTGAGAGCACACACACCCTTGGAAAACACACAATGGGTCCTCCAGGTGGACTTGAGTTGTGAGAAATTCTCCAGAGGTAGAAGCCATTGGGGTCCGAATGTGAGGAGCCGGGGAAGCCCCACACCAGAGCACAGGCAGGACGCAGCGGCTGCTGGGACAGAGGGGACCACAGGCTGCCCCCAACGTCAGCAACAACAAAGGCACTTTCTCGGCTGCATCACAGGCAGGAAGCAGCCCCGGACTAAAACTGGGAAGAAAATGAATCCGCTGCCTGAGAGGGCGGCCAGACTTCAGTTAGCTGTCAGTTGACACAAGGGACACAGAGAGCAAAACAGACGTCCCAGCTTCTCTGCTCTTGGCCCGGGGTGGTGGGGACGGGGGGCGGAACACGGGGGCACGTGCAGGCCAGGCCCTCTGCATCTCTCCCTGATCCAAGCGGGGCCTGCTCACTGCACAGTGAGGCCTGGCCCAGCCCGCAGGAGCCCGGCAGCTCTGTCCAATGCTGGGGCCCATTAGAAGGCTCACAAGCTGTCACCCCAAGCCTCGTCCCTAACGTAGCCTTTGTCAGGAGGAAGATGGCAGTGAGGTCCCCATCAGCCGCGTCTGTGATTCCTCAATTTCAGAACCTGGATAGAGAGGAGGGTGGGCCCCTTGGGGACCTGACACTTCACTTTCACGACCTCCTAAAAGAGGCAGGGCCCCTGGCCCTACTAAGCTGGCCGAGAGGTACGCCCTGGCCACAGAGGAAGAGGCCCTTATTCCAACCCTGGAGACACCTCCTGAGGGACAGGAAGCGCTGGCCTAAGTCTGCAGTTTTCAAGTGTGGCCTCGAGTCCCTGGGGACTCCCCGAGACCTTCTCAGGGCCGGATAAAGTCAAGACTGTTTTCATAATAATAGTACGTGATATGCCCCTTTCAGTCTCACATGAGCGTGCACAGGTGGGCAGTGGGCACTTCCAGAGGCCACATGATGCGTTAACAAGTCCGTCACTCCAGCAAGCAAGTGCATGTAAGTGAACTCTTGTGTTTTAAGATTGTTTTAGTTTTGATAGCTCATGTAGTAAATATCGTTAGATACACCCACACAAACAAAAGTCTCGGGGTTCTTCATGGTTTTTAAGAGTGAGTCCAAAAAGTTTGAGAGTCAAGACATGCAGATGCCTCTACCTGGGCATCCTCACCTCCTCAATGTTCGCTCCTCACGGAGATGGGTGAGTCCAATTCGACATCCCCGTGGCCCCTGCTTCAACTCTCACACTCCATTCTCAACAAGAGAGACCATAAACGTCTTGAGTCAGAGCACGTCTCTCTCCCATTAAAATCCATTTAGAACAAGATTCAGATGCTGATGTGGCTGAGAAGGTCCTGGAGGTGCCATCCACTCATTCACTGCAGGAGGCCAGGGGTCCTCAGCCCTGGATCTATAAGAAGTGCCTTGGTTTGATGTCACCCGCCTGCTCCTGTGGTGATGCCTGGGGACTCTGCCCACCGCTCCCACCTCCTTGAGCCGCCCTCCTTCTCGCCGACTCTAACCCACCACGCCGGCCCTGTTGGCACAGCTGACATCAGGTGGGGCCCGGGCTCCATCGCTCCCCAACTGTGCCCTTGCCGGGAGTGCACATGCCCTTATGGACCTGCTCAGAGGTCACCTCACCTGACCCCTCACAACTCTCTAACAGTCTGAATTACATCACCCACACCTGGACCTAGTCACGGCAATATGCTCAGTGAGGCAGGGGGTCTAACAAAGGGGTCAGCATGCTCTGGTTTGGGGGGAACCGAAAAGGGATGGTCCCATGAAGAGGATGCATTTCCTATGATCAGAACTAAAGACTGGTGTATCTTCTCTTATAGAACCTGCTGAGCTTTTCCAGCAAATTAATTTCATCCAAAAACTATTTAAATTTTTTATTTTACCAAGTTAAAACATGCATGTAGTATTTGGAAAAGAAGACTGAAAGCTACAAAATAATACTGAAAGAAATTGAAGAAAAGTTAAATAAATGAGAGATATACCAGATTTTTGGGACAGAAGACTCAACATTGTTACTGTGATGACTCTCCCCAAACTGAAATGTGGATTCAATGCAAGAGATTCCAGAATTCTCCATCATGAGCCCTGATTTCTTCTTGTAAGTCATCTCCAAATTCCCCACGGTCTGCAGGCAGCCCACACTGGCACAGCCCACCTGACCTCGACACAAGTTCCCACGGCTCCCACCATCAGCTCCAGCTCCACTGTCACCCTGTGGGCCTGAGGTCACCCTCTGGGGTCTTCCTTCTGGGAAGCCCCGGTCATCCTGAAGCTGCCCCTCCTGCTCCTATTTCCACAGGCGCTAAGGTCTGTCCTTTATTTTCCTGAAAGTCCTTTCCCATGACCCTTCCTCAGTATTCCCACCGGTTCACCAAGACCATGTCTGCCAGACTGAACCCCCCAGAGCTCTCCCTGGTATGCCTGCCCCATCTGCAGAGGGCCCACCTCACTAACTTCTGAGAACTCCGCTGTGGGTATCCTTTAAGTAAAGCACTAAGCATGGTCCCAGTATCCCTCCGAAATCCCTGTCTTCCCAAATCCCCCAACACATGCCCTGTCCTCCAGAAAGGTTGGTGCCCCTATAGCCCAATCAGCCCACAGTACACTTTCGCCCAAATTCTGGCTTGGTGCAGGCAGTTCCTCCTGTCATTTTTGCATCTTTTTTCCTCTTCACTGTCCCCCTTATGCAAACCTTCCTTGGCCTTGAAGGCCTAGCTTGGACGTCAGCCTATAGGTCTTTCCATTTCTGGAATCCTGATCCAGTTTCATTCTGTAGCACATGCTTTGGAGTCAACGTTCCTTTAGTGATAACATGCATTGTGCCTTTGACATAAGATTTTCTTACATGTAACAATGGCCAAGAGAGGGAGACATGTTTTGTTTTGTTTTTTTGCCCCTGAGGAACAGCCCCAGGGTGGCATTTTTATTTGCAAAGGGAAATGTTAAGTGTGCCACTAATGTGTTTGTACATGAAAATTAAAGGATGCTCAACATCACTAATCATTAGAGAAATGCAAATCAAAACTACAATGAAGTATCACCTCACACCGGTCAGAATGGCCATCATCAAAAAATCTACAAACAATAAATGCTGGAGAGGGTGTGGAGAAAACGGAACCCTCTTGCACTGTTGGTGGGAATGTAAATTGATACAGTCTCTATGGAAAACAGTATGGAGGTTCCTTAAAAAACTAAAAATAGAACTACCATTTGATCCAGCAATCCCACTACTGGGCATATACCCTGAGAAAACCATAATTCAAAAAGAGTCATGTACCACAATGTTCATTGCAGCACTATTTACAATAGCCAGGACATGGAAGCAACCTAAGTGTCCATCAACAGATGAATGGATAAAGAAGATGTGGCACATATATACAATGGAATATTACTCAGCCATAAAAAGAAATGAAATTGAGTTATTTGTAGTGAGGTGGATGGACCTAGAGTCTGTCATACAGAGTGAAGTAAGTCAGAAAGAGAAAAACAAATTCTGTATGCTAACACATATATATGGAATCTAAAAAAAAAAAAAAAAAATGGTTCTGAAGAAACTAGGGGTAGGACAGGAATAAAGACGCAGATGCAGAGAATGGACTTGAGGACACAGGGAGGGAGAAGGGTAAGCTGGGACGAAGTGAGAGAGTGACATGGACATATATACACTACCAAATGCAAAATAGATAACTAGTGGGAAGCAGCTGCATAGCACAGAAAGATCAGCTCGGTGCTTGGTGTGGTCACCCACCTAGGGGGGTGCGATAGGGAGGGTGGGAGGGAGATGCAAGAGGAAAGAGATATGGGGATATATGTATATGTATAGCTGATTCACTTTGTTACAAAGCAGAAACTAACACACAATTATAAAGCAATTATACTCCAATAAAGATATTAAAAAAAAAAAAAAAGAAAGGCCCTGACTCAGGACGGGGATACAGAATTGAACAGGAAGTAAGCTGTGGCTCAAGCTTGCTTACTTGACGATCTCCATGTAAAACCTGTATTTGGGTAACAGACCCTTCTACGAGAGCAGTTTATGACACTGCAGACGACAGGGTGAGCGACAGGAGACTTTGGGGGTTTTGGTGACACCACAGCTATCAGAGAAAAGTGAGCCTGAGAACCGCCAGGATGAATGCAAAAGTCAAAGTGAGAGCCAAGGGCTGGCTCCATCTTCAGTCAGATCAGAATGGAAAGCTCTGGGCATTTCCGTGCCCAGGCCTGTGGCTTTGCGGCCATCCTCAGAGCACCCTCCTTCCCTCCCTCAGGGCATTTAGTTCCCTCTCACTGACCCAGAACTACTACCCTGAGAGCTGCGGTCTGCCCTTTATACCACTGTTTTTTTTTCCCTGCCTTGTGTGATGGAAAGGAAGGTCCCTAGCATTTATTAGAGGTCTCTAATAGAAGGGACATTGGCTAGATGAGTTACAGGCACTGCCTGCCTTCATCCTAGCCATGGCTCTCCGAAGCAGAGTCTACCTCCAAACTGTGAATGAGAAACTAAGAAAATTCACATATGCATTCATCGTCAGAAAATATGAGCCCGCAATCTGTGCCTGGCAGGGCATGAGGTGCCAGATAAATATTGGCGACTGAGAGACAGCCCTGCCGCCCTTTAAGCTGATGAGCTTATAAGTGAGAATCAATGCAGTTACCGTAGAAAATGAATACAAATTGTGATCAGTCCTATTAAAGAAATAAAGAATGCGGTGAACCAGTGCAAGAGAGGAAAGCTAACAGATAGGGAGACAGCTAGGCCTCTTCAGGAAAGGGCTTGGTTGCGGGGCAGGGGTGTTCTGGGCTGAGGAAGGGCTGGCAATGCGAAGGTCCCAGCCCCACCCCTGAGGTTCCCACTCAGCAGGTGGGTGGGTCCGAGAACATGTATTTCTAACCCGTTCCCTCCCCCGGACCCACTTTGAGAATCAGTTTGCCATGCCACATCAAATGCCCCTCTCCGGTCTCCTCTCCAGTTCAGGATTTCCTTCTTAAATGTCAAAAGGTGAACAGCAGTGAATGTGGACTGGAGATAAGTCATCTTCTCCCTACAGAAGCCCCCGCCCCGTGCCACTTCCACAGGTGGCTGGGCAGTGGCTTCAGTGCAGTGAGGACCGTCCCTGGGGGCAGCGGCTTCCTGGAGTGATTGTTTCATCCGCCTGACATTACGGCTGCCCCAGCTTTCCAGGAACTGGCCTTTTCTCCTCACATAAAAATAGCCATTTCTCATAAACTATTTAGTGGGACTCGGTGCACAGCAGGAACCAACGGCCTCACAAAACAGGAGCTTTGCTGGTGGCTGGAGGAAGTGGCCAGAAGGGCACAACCAAGGCCAAAGTCAGGCTCCCCTCTTGTTATATTTCAGGGACGGAGGCATTTTAGCTCTGGGTCAGTGAGAGTGAACTAAATGCCCTGAGGGAGGGCAAGAAGGAGCTCTGAGGATGGCGGCAAAGCCACAGGCCTGGGCACGGAAATGCCCAGAGCTTTCCATTCTGATCTGACTGAAGATGGAGCCAGCCCTTGGCTCTCACTTTGACTTTTGCATTCATCCTGGAGGTTCTCAGGCTCACTTTTCTCTGATAGCCGTGGTGTCACCAAAACCCCCAAAGTCTCCTGTCGCTCACCCTGTCGTCTGCAGTGTCATAAACTGCTCTCGTAGAAGGGTCTGTTACCCAAATACGGGTTTTACATGGAGATCTCACAAGTTCCCAGACTCACATCACCGTGTGCCTGCAAATTTCAAATGCTTTTAGAAGTGCAATACCGATGTGTAAATAGTGTAGGTGGGCTATGTATGTGTGCATGCATGCGTGCGTGTGTGTGCGTGTGTGTGTGTGCATGTGTGTGTGTGTTTGTGAGAGCGTGCGTTGTGAGCGTGCCTGTGTGTATGCATGTGCATGTGTGTGTGTGTGCACGCGTGTGTGAGTGTGTGCGCGCGCGTGTTTGTGTGTGTGTTTGTGCGTGCATGTGTGTGTGCATATGCGTGCATGTTTGCGTGTGCGCATGTGCGTGTGTGTGCGCATGCACATGTGTGTGTGTGTGCATGCGTGTGTGTGTGTGTTAGTCATATACAGCTCCTCCTGAAAGTATTTCCAAGCATATTCTTTCTAAATGTGAAGGCTGTTGGGCCTGCCACCCCCACAACCCCAACATTCAGGTTCAAATATACATTTTTTTGTTTCCTTTGCTTTTAGACAGATCTTGTCTCAAATTCACGTGGTGCATTAGCACCTCTTTAAAATAAAAATTTTTGTCAACCCCAATCATTCCCTTTCCTTTCCACCCGTCCATACCCAGGAAATAACATGACGAACACCATCTGAGACTCAAATTGTGCAGGAGTAAAAGCACACTCAGCTCTCCATCCAAAATACATCTAAACTCCTCTATTAAGCTATCCTATTTTAGGCTTCTCCCAAGAAATCCAAATTAACCTTAGGTCATCAGTTAGTGCAAATGTCTTTGCTAGGATTTAAAAGGCTCTATAAGCCCTTAGACACACAAGGGTGTCAGCTAAGTATTGCTCCTGCCACGACTGGGCCTGCAGTGACCTCCCACATAAAGCCGAGCCTTGTTATGGGGTGACCAGGCCTGTCCACTGTCCCATCCTAATGCCTGAGCATAAAGGGCAGCTTTGCATCTTTGCCCAAAGTCCCAGCAGGGAGCAGGCATGAGGGCCATGAATCTCAGTGATGGAGAATACTGAGTGCATTAGCCAGGGATCTTCAGAGAAACAGAACCAATAGGGTATAGGCACACATACAGAAAGAGTTTTATTATAAGGAATTGGCTCATATGATCATGGAGGCTGACAAGACCCAAAATCTGCAGACAGCTAGCTGGAGACCCAGGAGAGCTAATGCTGTAGTTCTGGTCTGAGTCCCAGGAAAAGTGAAGGTGGAAGTTCCAGTCTGAATGTTGACAGGCTCAAGACCCAAGAAGAGCCAATGTTTCAGTCCAAGTCCAAAGGCCAAAAAAATAGACTAATGTCCCAGCCCAATAATCAGGCCAGAGAAATTCTCTCTTACTTTGCCTTTTTGTTCTATCAGGCCTTCAGCTGATTGGATGAGGCCCACCCATACTGGGGAGGGCAATCTGCTTTACTCAGCCTAGATTCAAATGTTAATCTTATCCAGAAATACCCTCCCAGAAACACCCGGAACCATGTTTGACCTAGTATATGGGCACCCCCTGGCCCAGTTAAATTAACACATAAAAGTAACCGTATGTGAAAGACCACAAGAGGCTCCCTTGTGCAATGCCCTGGGCAGGGCTGTGTGGGCAGCTGGACGTCTGAGGGCAGCTGGTGTATTCGCTGCTGCAGACTCTGGTAAGGGAGCAAAAGGCCAAAAGCACATGGCCCCAGATAGTGCCCATGGAGCTGCAGCCACACACCCATGGCCACCTCACCCAGGCCCAGCTACATTTACACAGACGTCCCAGCCTGTTCACTGGAGACAGGCCAGGAGCGCTTGCATTACCAGGTGCTCCTCTGAGCCGTGCTTCCGCCTGAAAGTGACTGCAGACCACGTCAGCACTCAGATCCCAGGGGCCGTGGCTCAGCTTGGAGCCAGAACTCAGCTCCATCAGACCCTGACCACACCCATTCGTTTGCTCCCCTGTGCCCAGCCCTGGCCCTGGAAACATCAGGTTTGGGGGATGCTCTCTGCCGCTCTGCCTGAAGGTGCTCAACCTCTTACGGAATTTGGAGCTTTTCAGGTCCAATCCCTTCCTCCCAGTCATCTCCTAGCACAGACCTCTCAGGGCCCGCCATGTATGTTGTCTGGATGAATGAGGATCTCACCTCCCCAGATTTCTTTGAGGCTCCACCCCGCATCCAGCAAAGGAGTGAAATTTACCCTGCAAAGGGGACAGTCGTAATTCAAGAGGCAGCATGGCTTTCCCAAACCTGGAAAGTTTCCTCCCAAGTGGGGATGAACTCATTGAGAAGGACACCGAGGGCCCACTTTCCTCCCGGGGGTGGGGGGGCAAGCTGCATCTTGTCAGTCAGGAGGGACACCTACCCACCTGTCCTCCAGCAGGGCGCGAGGTCAGAGCAGCACCACAAAGCTGGGCCACGGCCACCTGCAGCCCTTGTACCGTGAAGAGAACCACCGGCCTCTGTGGCCAGACCCCAGGACATCAGGGCCACCTGCAGAGCCCATGCCCGAGACCCGCTGAGTCTGGGCACAGCAGAGGCCCATGGGTCAGGGCAGGTGGGCTTTCTGCAGAGAAAGGACCCAAGCCTGAGCCTCCACCTCACGGGACCACCACCCCACCCACGCCTCAGCTGTCAATGAATGTGAAATCTGCTTCCCTTCTGTGCTGTCCTGAGAGTTTTGAATCTACTTTCCCAGTTGCTCTTTAAGTCACAGAACATGAGCGTGGAAAGGAAATGGAGATTGTCACGCTTGTCTTAGACAGGGCTGTCTTGCCTGGGCCTAGAAATGCCCCCACCCTGCCCACCTTCCTCCCCCCATCCACCTCCCCTACCTCCATCTATGCCCCCATTTCCCTCCCCTACCGTCCCCACTTCCCCCCAATTTCCCCCTCCCCTCCCTCACTCTACCTCTCCCATCCACCTCCCTGACCCTGTCCCATCTCCCCCACCCCATCTTCTCCATCCCTATCCCACCCCATCACCTCCCCTAACTTCCCCTTCCATCCACTTCCCCCACATTCCCCATCTCCTCTTCTCCATATCCCCCTGCCCCATTCCATCTCTCCCACACCCACACCCCACAGTATTGGGTTCCCTGCCAACCACAGTGGCAAAATTGCTAGACAAGAAAGGCCACGCTGTGCCCATATCTTGGGATTCCTGACTGTCCCCAGGGCCAGCCTTGCTCATGCTCTGAAAATGGCACTACAGAGACTCCTCTTCAGCCACCAGGCCCTGTGTGCTCTCTGCAGTCAAGGACCCTGGTGAGAGGGCCACCCGACCTCTGTGGTGGCCTCCAGTGGTGGCCCTTGAAGGCAAGGCCTGCTTCCCCCAGCTGTCACTCCCCCAATTCTGGAACTGGCCCTTCTCCATGCGTGTTCTTCTAGTGCCCACGCCCTAAGCCAACCTGCAAGTTCCTCTGGGGCCAGCCCCTGCCCGGCTCCTGGCCGCTTTCCCAGAGCAAGGCCACGACCCCACAGAGCCCTCCTTCCCTAGAGGCCAGGCCCATGAACTGCCCCCTCAGCTTAGCCCTGCAGCCCTGGGAGACGCGGCCCCTCCCAGGGCAAATCCCAGGCCCTTCCCCGGAATTCAGGAGCTGCTTGAGATGATTCAAGTGGCAGTCCATCCATCTGGGAAACTCACTTGAGTTCCAGTCTTCACTAAGCAACCCCAGAGGAGGAGACCCAGAGCCAGAGGGGAGAGGCCGTTTGCTCAAGACCCCACACTCAGGGAGCACAGGGCAGCTCTGGCCTCAGTTCAGGCCTCTCTGTGACTCCCCAGCAAAGAAACAGATCTCCCACAGGGATTCAAACATGTGTCCCCAATTCAGGGGAGCAGGGGCCCCTCACCTGACTGGAGATGCTGAATGTGGCTGAACAGACAGACTCGCTCCTCCCAGATCACCCCAGCCGGCGCCACACGTGGGATTTGGCTTCGAGACACTGGCCATCCTGTCCCAATGCCGATGATCTGAGCTACTTATTAAAAAACTAAAATAAAATCAAGACAGGTTTCCTAGCACACTTCAGAGTGGGTAACTCTATCCATCTTCCATTTGTCAGGCGTCATTCTCCAGCAGCTGGGTGGGCAAGAAAGCTTAATCTCTTTGAACCTACATAATATCCACGCCCTATGACTATATAAAGGTACAGCTGGGCAAGATGTCATGAAAACTTCAATTCTAGGTAATGGGGTGTCAGATGCCTTGCATGCTTTCTCACATTTCCTGGACACGCTCCAAGGAAGCCCCTGGCACGCTGACGCCACGTGCCGCGAGGAAGACACACCAGCCAGGCCCTAGGAAACATGAAGCGTTTTCAGTCTTTATCGTTGGGGGGGGGGGGGGGCGCAGTGGTGGGGGAGATACAGAATGTCTGGAAATGTGGTGATGGATGTAACGAACTAGGAAACACTTGGGGCCTAAAAAGTTGCTTGAGAGGTGGGGATTCTTACGGATCCCTGCATTTCTTTGAATCCCTATGGAACTCGTATATCTGTGTTTCCCCCCAAAGCTCTCCTTCCTCCAACCGTTTGCTTTTTCTTTGTTATTTCTAGAGGCAGGCCTGACTACTGCTGTAAAGAGTTTTGACAAATCACTGTGGAGCTAAAACTAGCAGAGGGAAGACGTACCCAGGAACAGAGGTCCTGCTGCCCTTGATGACAGTCGTGTGCTTCCTGTTCACCGAGTTCCTTCCACACACCAGGCTCTCACGCATCCTCCTTTAAAGGAAGACGAGAAGGGGTCATGCTAGGGTCATGCTGGGGCCCATGGCCAGTCAGCTCCCACTACTTTAGATAAGATGGTTGAATGAGTCACTTAGTGATTTAAAACAACAATAATCCTTTATTACCTCTCCCAGTTCCTGTGGGTCAGGAGTTAAAACAAGGAGCATCAAGTGGCTTGTCTCTGCCCTGTGGTGTCTGGGGCCTCTGCTGGGGACTCAAATCGGGGCAGGGACCACCTGAAGACCATTCCCTCCTAGGTCTGGTGGTCCACGCAGACCCAGCGGGGCTTTCAGCTGGAACCCCCAAACGTGGCCTCTGCATGTGCCCCCAGCTTCCTCCCAAGATGGTGGTGAGACTTCTAGAGCAAGTGTCCCAAGAGCAAGAGAGCCAAGAGACCAGGGCAGAAATTGTCAGGACCCTTGCGATCTGGTTTCCAAAGACACCTGGCACCACTTCCACCATGTTCTATTGATGGAAACAGTCACAAAGGCCTGCAGGGTCCAAAGAGAGGGAACACAGAGGGGTCCCTTCAGTGCAGGAGCCCATGTCTTACTGTAAGAAGGGTGTGGAGGATGGGATGTAGAGAGATGAGCATCTCTGGAAAATATCTTCCACGATGATGGGGAGGCAGGTGCTACTGAGGATTCTATCCTCTGCAGTCAGCACTGAAGCCACAAAGCCTATCAAGCTTTCCTTCATTTCTTTCCATGTCTAGTTAGGAAGCCCAGCTCTGAGTCAAGAAAACAATTCTTTATATGATTTCACCCAATTAAGTATGCCTCACCTGGGCTCTCTCTTAGGATTGCTTTTGTGTTTTCTCTAAGATTCATATCCAGAATTTTTTAAATGGAAGAACAATAACCAGGCCTTCAAGGTGGCCCCTGTCAATCATTCCTGACAGTTTCTTGGCTGAGGATGGCAGCCGGTAAACTGGGATTCCTGCCAGTTTACAGCAGGAGCCATCAGGAGTGATTGCTGGCATATTGCTTTACCAAGCTCAAGGTTGATTCAGAGGAGATGGCTCATCAAGGGCTTGTCACCCACTGAGAGAGGCCCCTGATGACCCACGGTGGGGAGCCGCGTCTGCAGCAGTGAAGGAGCTGGCTCTGGGCTAAGCTGTTCTGTCGGCACCAGCCCATCAGCTAAAATTATTGCTTACTGTCCTTGCCGGGTGTGGATCAGGAGGGCGGGCTGGCATGAGCCAAGGCCCCAGGCCCACTTCCTGTGGTGCTCTGCGCACACTGGCCATGCCCAGCTGATCTGGAAAAGCCCAGCCCCAGGTGATGAGACTTTTCTGTCCACCCACTAATTGCACTTTTCCGTTAGCTGTATCTGGCCACAGTTCCATTCTGACACCTCCACCGAGTCCTCCACCTCCAACGCAGGGGTCTTTCTATACTGCTTGTCAGTTTACAGGATCAGCTACACAGGCAGACAGATCGCAATCACGTACAGTCTTCATGAAAGTCGCCGAGGTTGGAGGCCTCGGTCTTGCATGGGGCAGACTGCACTTGGGCCACTCTGGGCCCTTCACAGAGGCATGGCTCTGGGTGCACAAACACTCAAATTATGACTCCGCATTCTACAGAAGCAAGTCTGAGAGACCCAAGGTGGAGGGCCCAGTGCCAGGGAGAATTTATCATTCTTTCTGGCAGATTCTTATTTGCCTTGAAGAAGCCAACACAGGGCTGCTGCATGGAGGGACCACATGCTGTCAGGCATTAATCTGCTCTCCAGAAAGCCCACCAAGGACACACTCTGTTGCAAGGGGACAGCTTTGAACTCCAGCTGCCACAGCTGGGGGAACATTTGATAGCGGAAAACGATCAGCAGCCAGAGAAGGGAGGTCATCTGGCTGAGAATATTCATGAACGTTCCCCAGGAGGCTTTAGCAGGAAAAACACTTCTATCTAATCGTCTCCCTTCCTGAATTGTCAGCTTCTGCAGGATGCAGACTAGGAGCAGGAATAAAGAGGACGGGAACGAGAGAGAGACGAGGCTGAAACCCTCTGTTCTTTTCTGTTTGTTTATTAGTGAGGCAAGGCTGACGTACAAAGTTATGTAAGTTTCAAGTGTACAACATGGTGATTCACAAATTTTAAAGCTTATACTCCATTTATAGTTATTATAAAATATTGGCTATATTCCCTGTGTTGTATAATATATCCTTGCAACTTATTTATTTTATACATAGTAGTTTGTACCTCTTAATCCCCCACCCCTATCTTGCCCTACCCCCTTGAAACCCTCCATTCTTTAAAGGGTTTTGAACAACGACCCAGAGCCACAAAGAGTGCCCTGTGATTCTTCTGTCGGGAAGTGACTGACCTGCATAGGTTGCAGAGAAAAGTCATCCAGGGGCGCAAGACCAAGCCCAGGCCCCACCTGCCTCAGGTTCATTGAGCTCCCAGAGGTGGAGTGCTAAGATGCTTGAGGGTCCAACAGCACATGCTAATGATGGTAAACAACACAGTACTGTGTCTACAAAGTGGGATTTCTTTCTTCTTTCTGGGCAAACTGCATTGTTGGCGGGACGTTGGCAGAACAACACCCTCTTGCGTGCAGTTCGCTGTTTTCCGAGGGGTTACTGAGGTAAGCAAGACCTGTCCTCCACTCTCTGCAGGAGAGGCCCCAGAGAGGAGGAGGGTGATGAGGGTTCTAACGCAGGACTGAACAAGTACCGAAGGAGCTCTGGGGAGAGACAGTAAAATCCAGTGGGGGTGGTCCCGTCCCCATGCCAAAATCCCACAGCCCTGATCTTAGAACCCGAGGTTCATCAACAACTTATAGTTTACTGTCAGCAATGTGTTTTCTCTTACTGTATATATATTTATCGTTTCTAGCAATTTAACCTGTAGACTTGAAATAACCTGATGAAGAGCATTTTAAGAGGCAGTTTGTGGCCAGCGCAAGGGCACATCTCCTTACTCAGGCATCCTTTCCCACGCGATCTGATTTGATGGCATAAAGACATCACCACTTTGGCACCAAAGGGTCTGCAGTGCAATCGTGACACACTAGCTACCCGGGGTGAGGTCAGACTTTACAGGCTGAAGCATGGTCTTCCACACAGCTGCCCTCACTGCAGTCAGCAGCCGAAAATTCAGGGGTCCTCAGGGCCCTTGACAGGCCTGCTACAAATTCAGGAGTTCCCTCGACCCCCTCACTTTTTATAATTTACTAGAACAACTGGCAGAATTCAGGAAAGCACTATACTTAAGATTACAGTTTTATTATAAAGGATGTGAATAAAGACCAGCCAAAGGAAGAGATGTATGGAGCTCCCAGATGGGAAGAGTCTGTGTTCTCAGGACCTGTCCCCTCCCAGAACATGGAGGTAAGTCCAAGCTTCAGGTGAGTAGTTTCTACTGGAGTCTCAGCATGTAGACATGATTGAGTGAATGGCCCCGAGGTTGAACCAGTCTCCATCCACCTCTGTTCCCAGAGGTTGGCCTGCTAGCCTGGGGCTTAAAGCCCCAGTGCTCTAATCCTATGGTTGGTCTTCCAGGTGAGAACACCCACCTCCTGAGTCACCTCAGGTGTGGGGGCTTCCCTGGTGGCGCAGTGGTTGAGAGTCTGCCTGCCAATGCAGAGGACATGGGTTCTAGCCCTGGTCTGGGAGGATCCCACATGCCGCGGAGCAACTGGGCCCATGAGCCACAATTACTGAGCCTGCACGTCTGGAGCCTGTGCTCCGCAACGGGAGAGGCCGCGATAGTGAGAGGCCCGCGCACTGCGATGAAGAGTGGCCCCCGCTTGCCACAACTAGAGAAAGCCCTCGCAGAGAAACGAAGACCCAACACAGCCATAAATAAAATAAGAAAATTTAAAAAAAAAACCCATTTATGTTTAAAAAAATAATAATAATAATAATCTCAGGTGTGGTCAGAGGCCCACCTCAAATAAGAAAGACACTGTAGAAATTCCAAGGATTTAGCAGGTACTTCCCAGGAAGCCGGGAGAAAGGTCAGCCAAATCTGCCATACAACAAATTTCAGGTTTCACACTCAGCGGCTATAAAGTCAAACTCTTCTTTCTTGCACTCCTCTCTCCCATGATCATAGAGAAGAAAGAGCCTGACCTGGATTTCCCCTGTCGCCCTTCTGAGACTGTTCCAGCAATCCTAACACCTCTGTCTGTGATGTCACCCATGTCTCCCAGTCCCTCACTGTCCACGCCTACAACCATCCTCAAGCCCATCTGTCACACACCCCGCTCCCCAAGTCAAGGCTGCTGCTTCCTGAACACCAGCTTGGACTCACACTTCTGCCTTAGTCCGCTGGGGGTCCCATGATCAGCTGTGACCTCAACCCCTCACACAGTTATCACTTGACCTCCCCCTCAGCCCTCCTTCCTGAAAAGGGTTGTCTGTGGCCCTCTATGTCCCACCATTCTCTAAGGCTTTCTCAACTGCTTTTTCTCCACTTGGTGAATTTCTGGATCTCTCTCACCTGCCACTGAAGCAGGAGTCTTCCTCACGCACTCGGCAGCCCTCACGCAAATTCTGGAATCACCACAGGAGTCCTAAGCCTGATACCGAACCTGGACTCTGTACCGCAACACCAAATTAAATCTCAAAGGCAGAACTTTGGGTGAAGTAGAAAAGAATAGCTTTATTGCTTTGCCAGGCAAAGGGGGCCACAGTGGACTAATGCCTTCAAAACTGTGTATCCCAACCTGGAGGGGCTAGTGAGGAGTTTTATAGTAATGGTTCAAAGAGGAGGGCGTGGCCAGCTCATGGACATTCTTCTGATTGGTTGGCAGCAAGGCAATTGGGAGTCAGCATCATCAACCTTCTGGTTCCAACCAGTCTGGGGTCTACATGCTTGTGGGCAACATACAGTTAACTTCTCCCACCTGGTGGAGATTTCAGTATCTGAAAAACGGCTCAAAGATATTGTTATGTGTGTCTCTTGAGGAGGAACCAGGACCCTGCCCCAAGGCTGCACTACTGTTTCTTGACTGTTCCTCCCTTGTCTCCACATCCCCTCCCTTCCCTGATTAGCAACTGTTGGAACCTGCCCTTTGGAACTCAGGGAAGGTTATGGAGACTGAATGAAGCCTATTTCCTGCAAACAAGAAACGGGGTGCAGAGAAAGACTTTTGTGCCCAGGAGACTCACAGGGTCCTGCTCAGTTTCAAGCCCCATGTGCAACCTCAGATTGGACTTCTATCTCGGGCTTTTTCTGTAAGAGCAGAAATGTACTTTCTCATACACTGGCTGCCTCCATTCCCAGGGAGGTAACTTCCACCTTGATAGAGCCCGTGAGTGACTCTCAGTACATTGTGGCTGGTTTTGTTACTGAGTCCAAGCTTGCTCTGCTTGCCACACGACAGGCCAATAAATTGGGAGACAAGGTGTTGAGGCAAGGAATAACAACTTTGTTTGGAAAGCATCAGACTGAGAAGATGGCAGACTAGTGTCCCCAAAAACCATCTTATCTGGGTCAGACGCCAGTTTCTTTTACAGAACAGAAAGAGGGAGGAGGTAAGGAAGTAAAGTAAAAAAGCCATTAGTTTTGCAAAATATCTCCTGGCTAGGCCAGCATAGGGGTGGGGATGTGTTGATTTCTTCTTTTCTGCAGCCATTCACAGGTGGGCAGGGTCAGAATGTCTCCCTGTGAGCTGAACAAAGGCACTTTAATTCAGGCAGTAGACAGGGTTCCCCGAGGCAGGCCATTATGTGTGCTTACAGCTATAGACAGCATCTTTCTAGTGGTTATAGTAACAAAAGCAACAAAAACAAAGGTTAAAGTAAAAGAAACAGATCCAATATGGAGTCAGATTCCGTTCTTCCCCATTGCAGTTTTACTTTGTAGACAATCTCATCTTTTTTTTCTGAGAAAACTCCTGGTCTTTTTGGAACCCCATTAATATTTCTACATAAAAGTAAATGCAAAGTAATCAAATTTATGGTCACCACCAAAAATAAAATAAAATAAAAGCTTGATTTTGCCTCTAAGATTTGACATAAGGTTTGAGTTATGTGTCAATTTCATGTCTTTATTTGTGAAGGTATTGATTAATCCATTCTCAACTGGCTGTGGTTCTGCCATATGTCACGGTTAAACATCTCCATCCGACAAGGGAGCAAAACTCCAGAACATTAATAAAACAACCAGAGGATCTGATTAAACAAAACTAGGACATAATTGTAAGCTCCCTCAGCACTTTCTTCTAATGGCACCAAGCACCCCAGTGTGTGACCCCCATGCCTCATTACCTAGGTTGAGATAAAAGGACAGGCACAGTTAAGGGAATGCCTGAGTTCACTCAATATTCATTTTGCTGGATGTTTAAGCTGCTTTTATTTTTTTGTACTTAACTTGTCCTCTAGAAACATCTTTTTAACCTACTTTGTACCATGAATCTGAAACCCAGCAGGACCCTGTGGGCGCCCTCCTAAATACTAATCTTTTCCATGTCTCCCATTTCCTGTGTGTAGGAAATGGCTTCATTCAGCCTCCTTGACCTTCCCTGAGCTCCAAAGGGCAGATTCAAACAGTTGCTACTCAGGGAAGGGAGGGAATGCAGAAACAAAGGAGGAGCAGTCAAGAAACAATAGTGCAGTGATGGGACAAAGTCCTGGTTCCTCCTGAAGGAATATACATGACAATACCTTTGAATTCTTCTGCAGGAACTAAGACCCCAACCCAGGTGGAGGATGGTAACTTCAAGCTGAGCACAAGATTCCTGGAATACCACCCTGTTACCTCATCACTAACCAATCAGAAGAAAGTTACACACCCTGTGGCCCTCATCCCAAATTTTACCTTATAAAAACTTCTCCCTGGGCTTCCCTGGTGGCGCAGTAGTTGAGGGTCTGCCCGCTAGTGCAGGGGACGCGGGTTTGAGCCCTGGTCTGGGAGGACCCCACATGCCACAGAGCAACTGGGCCCGTGAGCCACAACTACTGAGCCTGCGCGTCTGGAGCCTGTGCTCCGCAACAAGAGAGGCCGCGATAGTGAAGAGGCCCGCGCACCGCGATGATGAGTGGCCCCCTCTTGCCGCAACTGGAGAGGGCCCTCGCACAGAAACGAAGACCCAACACAGCCAAAAATAAAAAAATATAAAAATAAATAAGTAAATAAGACCCGGTGCAACCAAATAAATAAATAAATATTAAAAAAAAAAAAAAAAAAAACTTCTCCCTGAAAACCATCAGGGAGTTTGGGGTATTTTGAGCATGAGCCACCCGTTCTCCTTGCTTGGCCCTATAATAAACCTTTCTCTGCTCCAAACTCTGACGTTTCACTTGTTTGGCCTCACTGCGCTTCAGGCACACAAATATGCGTTTGGTAGCAAATCTTTGACATGAAATAAAAGAAAAGATGTGCCAACATCTCAGGTTTGTTGCCATCAACCAGAAATGAGATATTGCTTTATAAATTCTCCATCAAATCTTTGCATCACGGCCTGCTCTGCTTCCAGGGCACCCATCATATGTTGGTATCAGTGACACCACCCTGCCTGGGAAAACCTCCACATGCCCTGCGAGGCCGAACACAGTGGAACTCTAGTTGAGACTCGTGGGGAAATGGCACAGGATCACAAAAGCCATGATGCTTTCTGGAAAAGGTGACACTCAAAATATATGTACTTCCTTCCAGTACTTCCCTCCAGAAAGCTGTTCTCTAGAAACTGATACTTATCTGATTATAATTGCAAACCATTGCACACTCCAGCAATGCATTATTTTTTTAATTGAAAATTATGTAGAAACCCCTCTGTTTCATCTCTTATTGTCCAAAGCAGCTCTAAAATATGCCAGAAAGGAATGTCCTGAGCCTAAATGTATTTCCAGTAGCAATCAGGGACATTGCAGGAGCCCTAGAGCCTTTTCATTGAAATAACAAATCCCCGTTTTGTAATCTTAGAGTCCCAGAAGGCATGGGGTGGGTGACAAGCCTGGGACATCCCTGGAAATTCTCCTCTTTGCCCTTCACATCCTTCCAAAAATAATGAGACTATCCCAGGTCATCTCAACTCACTCTGATTCTTAGTGGTGATGTATACTCTCTGTATTGCTTTAATACAATGCAGAGATTTAAGAATCAGGCCACACCCTGAGGTATCACTGTAATTAAAGTATCAAATGCATAGGAAGAAGGTGTGAGCTTTGTTTTCAGTTACAGGACACATTTGAAAGAATATTCAGAATTTGAGTTATATCTCATTCTGCCTCTCACTCAGCCTGCGATGTGTGGAATATGCCCTGGAATCTGAGGTCCACCTTTCTGAGCCTCCATTTCCTGATCAGTTAGATGGGTTTAATGAGAATGCCTACTGCATGGGTCAGTTGTGCAAACAAGGGAGATAAATATAAAAACTGTAACTCCAAGTAAAGATAAGGAAACAATAACTATTGATAAAGGCAATATTTATCCTTGAATGCTGATTTCCCCCAACAAAATGACTGGCCTTCCCTGTCCACATTATTTGGGCAGCTGACCCCAAACTTACCCAAGCAGACATTGGAATAGATGAGGCGGGAGTGGAGCCAGGGAACACGTGGGCTCTGGGGTCAAAAGTACAGGTGTGGATGAGGCACGAGTATGCTTGGTCTCCAATGCGGGGATCCTCAGGTCTTGTTGCCCAAAGAGTCAGGAGTGGGACTGCTCTCTCCATCAGCTCTGCCTCCACTGGAGCCCCCAGATGTGGGGACTGGACTGTCAAAATGTCGGCCAGCCCATAAATGAGTTTTTACTTAAAAAAAATCCTTTCTCACCTGGAGCATAGCCATGTGGCAAGGCTCAGTGTGATACTGTGATTATAATTAGAAATATTTTCGTGGTCTTTGTCTTGGTCGGTCCCCTTTTCTAACACTGGGTTCTGAGAGCAATAAAGATATTGTTGTTATGTTAATGAGGTGACTTTGGAAAGCCCCTCGGTCGCCTAAGGATGCTGGTCTAGGGGGTGGGAAGAGGGGCAACCAAGTGATTAGAGGATTGGAGCTTTCAATCCCACCCCCTGACTTGGGAGGGCAGAGGGGCTGGTTGGAGGCTGAGCTCAATCACCATTGGCCAGTGATTTACTCAGTCATGCCTGTGTAATGAAGCCTCCATAAAAACCCAAAAGGAGAGTTTCCAAGAGTTTCCCAGTTGCTGAACACCTGGAGATTTGGGGAAAGTGACGCACTCTGAGAGTGCATGGAAACTCCTCACCCTTTCCCACACATTCCTGAGTTGTATCCTTTTATAATAAATCAGTAACCTAGTCATTCCAGCAAACTAATCAAACTCTAAGAATGGGTCTTGGGTTGGCGCAAAAGCCCAAGTGACAACGTGAACTTGAAACTGGCATCTGGGGAGAAGGGGAGGCAGTCTTGCAGGACTGAAACCTTAATGTGTAGAATCTGATGTTATCTCTGGGTCAACAGTGTCAGAATTGAGTAGAATTGTAGGGCTCCCATCTGGTCTCAGAGAACCGCTTGGTGGTGTGGGGAACCTCCTCCCTCACATTGGAATTGAGTGACTCAGCTGTGAGCACCACCTTGTCAGAGCCTGGGGTCCATCCGTCCATCCATCCATCCGTCCATCCATCCGTCCATCCATCCGTCCATCCATCCCATACGGGGACATGTACTTCTGTGTAGCCAGCTCCAGGGTCTCTCCTGTGCCTGGCTCCTGTGTTCTGAATCCCAATTGCCTTGTTCACTAGGCAACCTATAGACAACCAGCGGCTGGTCACTGGTGTCACCCTTCTTAGCCATTGTGCCCTGAGATCCAGCAGTCTTTATGACCACCTTGGAGGTCACGACCTTCCAGACAGGTCAGTAACACTCTGTTAGTTCACTGACCACCCTCTCAGGGCATGGCCTTTTTTTCTGATGCACACTGGGAAAGAGTTTAAAAGCATATTGACACAGAAGACACTGTCATGAACCTTTCCCAGGGACTTGACCCCTTGCAGCTTCCCAGGCTTACCTTGTGCTCTCAGAACATGATGCAACCCATGGGAAACCGAGTCACATGCCAATCACAGGACGGCTTCCTCGCTACTCAGCCAGCACAGAGGTCTCTGCACAAGTTAATATGGCCACAGTGTCTTGCTTCCCAAAAAGAAGCAAGCAGGTGGAACAAACAAAGAGAGTGAAAACAGGCAGAAGCTTGCCGAGTGTTTTCACGCAGAGAAGGCAGGGCTGGAGCATTAAGACACCAGCATAAACAGAGAAGCCTGCAGCCATCAAGACTCACGCATGCACCCAGCACTCTCTTCCTTGGGGCTCCTGTGGGGCAGTGGGGAGAAGGAGAGCAGGAGCAGAGTGGGGGGCTTGAGCCAGGTCTAGGTTACGCACACAGGTCTGGCCAACAGGTAGCTGCAGCTGTGATGCCGCCCGCCCCAGGGCAGCAGAGATGCTTGAGTGGGTGTCTGGTGGAAAAGCAGGAAGGAGCGAAGAGAGGAGATGTTAATCAGCTTAAAGAGAAGGGTAGTCAAATCCAAGGTCTTCCTGCATCATCTTTTCCAAAACTCCAGAACCCCAGGGTTGCTAATATTTCAGGAGTCTGCATTTGATTTCCCCCTTTTTTTTAAAGCCAACATCAAAGTACTGAAATTGACCTTCAACTCCTCCTGGAATAGGACTCACGCCACCCGCATTCAGATGCAGAGCCAGGCTAAGAATTGAAAACAGTACCCTGCCGTCTGCTCCAGCCCAGCCCCTGCACACCAGGCTCAGTGAGACGCTGTCCCCAGAACTGTGGTCTGGGAGACTCCTCTGGTTTCACGAGCACGCCCTCTTGTAGTCACAGGCTCTTTGGATTAGTATTGTGGACAGATTGAAAACGGCACATGAAATAGTTCTGTGCCTTTCAAAAAGAGGGGGTCTCTAATGAGCTTTGAAAGGAAGCATGTCACTGCCCAGTGGAGAGACGCCCAGTGACCACCCAGGCTTTGCACAGCACGCTCTGCCCTGAAGCCTGGATGTGAATCTCTAATTCCACCCAGTGTCAAGTTAGTTCTCTGAGTCACACTGCCTCCTGATGACCCTGGGAGCCCAGGCAGAGGGAGAGGGTGCCTGCAGGAAGCCAAGGTGGCACAGGGTTTCTCACTATGGTCCCACTTATTTCCCCCTCCCCCATGTCCAGTGTCCCCGGCTGCGAGCCTGCCACCCTCTTGACTCTCATTCATCTGGGAAGCCCATCCTCAGCTCCCACTTGGAGCACAGTAAAGAGGACACTTGCCAAGTGCTTCAGCAGCCTTGGACATGAAAGGCCTGTGCAGATGTGAAATAGGGCACAGAGTCTGACAAAAGAACATGTTCTTACTGAGGATCATTACGTGAATTGCATTATTCAGGGGCCCAATGCAGCTTTGGCAAAGCGCATCCCTCTTTCCGTATTTGGCCGAGAACATGGGTTAACAGAACAAATGCTACTATGTTGAAATACATGGGATGCTCTTTTACTTTGTAAGATAGTCTACCTTTGGTCGTGCGTTCTGAAGCTGATATTTAATCCTCTTAAGTGTCAATGTCAGAAAATTTTAAACTGAAATGAGGGTGGTGGAAATTAAGTGATACTGCCCCTGACTCCTCACACTCGGAGGCAAGTAAGTGTGTTACATCAGTTTAGGAGCAAGGGGGACTTTGTGACCAATACTGATCCTGCGACGAACCCACCAGGCTCATGCTAGAGAAGGAAAAGGAGAAGCCCAGGCTGGAGCAGAATGTGTGCAGAGGGCTCTGTGCACGGCCTGTCTAGAAGACCTTCTTATTCTAGGATGTCCTATGGGTAGCTTGGCTGGTGGGTGGAACTTTACAGCCGAGGAATATGGAGTTTTGTGCATTCTTAGACACATTTTTGGACCATCTGAGTCCATGTGACCTGCATTTTGTTTTTTTGTTTTTTGTTTATTGTTTGTTTTTGTTTTGTTTTGTTTTAGATAAGCAACAAGGATTCACTGTATAATACAGGGAAGTACATTCAATATCTTGTAATAACCTATAATGGAATATAATCTGAAATATGTATATATCTGAAATATATATATATGTATATATCTGAATCACTCAGCTGTACACCTGAAACTAACACAACATTGTAAATCAACCAGACCCCAATTAAAAAAAAAACACACAAAATAATAAAATAAAATAAAGTTAAAAAAAAAGAAGGAATATCTCTCTGCATTTTGCACATAGTAGGAACACATAGAACAATATCTAGAATATAGTAGCTACGTGGTAGGTACTTGTGAAATAAATGAATAAACTTGTAATAGGGTGTGTGTGACATGATTTTGGAATGCACGGGCTGGAGACTTGTATGTGACTTGCATTTTGGAAGTCCACTTTTTTAGATGGAGCTACTGAAGGAAATTCACAAGCACAATTTTCCCAAGGCAAAAATGTAGCCTGATAGAAAGGGACTGGATGGGAGGAGGGTGACCTAGCAGGTAACCCTGGGTTTGGGTGTAGGAGGTGAGGTCAGGTTTTGGCACGTAGACTTCAGCCAGGGCCAGCTAGCTCTAGAGCCAGTGCGCACAAGGCAGCTCTGGACTGCAGCCCTGCTATCTGTCCCAAGACATGACCCACATCGACGACATAGTGTGACAGCATGACCGTAGTTTTTTAGCCCTTTTTCAACACATGAAGAGACTTGGCTGCAGATCGAAAGTGTAAAACCGGAGGTGGGTAGAGCAGAGAGTCAGGTGCCTCGCCTCCCCTGTCCTGTGAGGAGGTCCAGGGTCTTGGCCGTGACCCCCACTCTCTGCAGGGACAGTGAGGACCTTGTGAAGCTGTTGTCTAGTCATGGATCTCCATGCTTGATGAGGGTTTGTTTCTGGATAAATAGGCATCACACAGAGTTTGAGAACATTCCTAATTCACCTTTGAAAGAGATACATGAAGGTCTCTCCCAAAAGACAGTATCGCACACTGAATGCAGTAACAAAGCCTGGCCCGTCCGGAGTGAGATTCAGACTTTAAAGTGAAAGTCACTGCATCCATCTGCCTAAGTAGGAACGTGTGATCCCACTGCGAGCTGGAAATAGCCAACACTTCTGAGAAAGCAGGGCAGGGGGACGGGCAGAGCACCGGTGCAGGAGCCACAGCCCGCAGCCCACACCCCCCAGCGTAGGGGGCCCAGACCTCTGAAAAGGACCGGACTGCTCAAGGCCCAGCATTCAAGGGCGGATGGAAGTCCTCGGGGGCTGTAGGTGCAGAGGGGCATGATGGAATGCAGTGTGACTGGGACAGGCAGAAATGGGTCAACGTGGATTTCTTCATGACTTGGAATATCACGTTTGTGGAGCAGACATTCTCAAGCCCGGCTGACAGCAGGATTCCCCGGAGAGGCACTAGCTCTGCCCTTCTCACCTGCACAGTGATTTCACGGGGAAGAGAACAGCTCTTCCCCGTGAAAAGTGAATAAGCAGGCTGAACTCTCATCACTCATGTCCCAACCCAGAGGAAGCAGATGACCGACATTGCCCACTCTCCAAGCCCCGGCCTTTTTCTTCCTCACATGAGCCACTATCACCTAGCAAGTGGCTCTCCATCCCCACACGCCCTCCCACGTCCTCAAGGGCCTGCGCGTAACAGCTTGGCCTGTCCTCCTGTGACACGTGGGCGTGGACAATGGCTGGAGGCCACCTCTGCCCAGCCTGCTTCTGCCCTGCCTCTGTGGAGGACCCTGTGTGGGCGTGCCCATCGCCCACTGCACATCAACCTCAGACTCATACTAAAGACCCACCTGAGAGCAATGCCACAGGGTACCAAGCCTCTGCTCTGCGCTCAGGAAGCATTTAATCCAACAACTATACCTCTGCTCTGTACTTTCTGGCCCACACACTAACTGCCATACAACCAGTGGGTAGGCAACAGCCGCCACCATTTGAGCGCATCCTGTGTGCCAGGTCGAGACTCGGTGATCTTACATTAGCTCGAGCCACCCAGCGACTCCAGAGGAAGTGTGCACCCCCCCGCCCCACGACCGCTGACCAGCAGAGGGACAGAGGAGGGAAGACCTGCTTGCACACTGGGAAGCAGCCTCGAAGTCTGGGCCGCTGATGCCACACCAGCATTCTATCATTTGCCCTTGGAGCCACTGTGCAGCTGGTGTCATGGTCCTGATGTCACAGTAGGGGGCCTTTACGGGCCGGCACCATCTCATCTGAGTGAATGGATTGTTCGGGAGCCTTGCAAATCCCTCATTTGGCAGGGCTGCCTTTGCACACTGCCAAGGGTGAAAGAGGCATCCAGTGGCCAACACCAGGGGTGGGCTTTTCAGTTGGATTAATCCAAGTGATAAATTAAATGCTCTGTGGTCATGATACCTAGCTTAGACTCAAGAGGCTAGGATTCAAATCCTGATTGAGGATATACGACCTAAGCCTCAGCTTACTCATCCAAGACAAATGAGGCAGGGCCTGCATGTCCCCTGAGACTCTGGGGAGGCTCCAATGGGGAAACACCCCAAACACAGAGGACGGTAATGACCCTGACACTCAGAGCCACCTCTCCCACCTCACACACCTGTGCTTTCACTCCCAGCCCCTCTCCTGCCCCGCTGCTAACTTCCTCCTGCGACTTGACCAGGGTTTCCCAAAAGCCTCCAGCCCAGGCAGATTCTTGCACTTGCAAATTTCCGTTTCCATCCCTTTTTTTTTTTTTTTTTAATTAATTAATTAATTAATTTTTTTTTTTATGTCTGTGTTGGGTCTTCGTTTCTGTGCGAGGGCTCTCTCGAGTTGTGGCAAGAGGGGGCCACTCGTCATCGCGGTGCGCTGGCCTCTCACCATCACGGCCTCTCTTGTTGCGGAGCACAGGCTCCAGACGCGCAGGCTCAGTAATTGTGGCTTACAGGCCCAGCCTCTCCGCGGCATGTGGGATCTTCCCAGACCAGGGCTCGAACCCGTGTCCCCTGCATTGGCAGGCAGATTCTCAGCCATTGCGCCACCAGGGAAGCCCCTCCATCCCTTTCTTTAATCTGAGTGTCTGTACTGAGTCTCACCCCCCGAAAGTGACTCTAGGGACTATTTACACTGAGGTGTTGATGACTGATGGCAGTGATGGCAGAGGACCAGGATCATCACATGGGTTGACCCTCTGCACTTACAGCTGAGAAAACTGAGGCCCACTTCACACACCCAGTTGGAACCTCACCCAGTCTAGAATCTGCCCCTCACCACTCACAGTTCCAGAGACATTTTCCCTACGTGCCTAGTATATCATCCAGCTGAAACCATCTCAGCTGGAGAAAGGAACATGCCCTCTTGGGGAATGCATCTTGGACAGGCTCTCCAGGTCCAGGGCAGCCAATGAAACCCCTTTGGGGGGCCTCTCAAATCTCAATCCCCCATTCCGCCACAGATAGGCTTGCTGGAGCACCTGCAGCCCTTTCCCCAACCTCCCGTCCAAATACAAGGGGATCTTCGGAAACCTGTGTCTCTTTCCCACACCAGAGTCTTCCCCTCACCCCCGACAGTCTCCAGGCAGGGGCGGCAGCCAGATTCAGATCTCCATACGCGGGCTCCCCTCCAGCTGGAAACAACATGCTGGGCACCCTCGGAGAGCAGCAAGCCCTGAGGTCTGGGTACTTGGTAGTGGCACTGGCTTCATGCCAAGCCTCCTGCTCAGACGATGAGGACTCGGGGCTCTCGGGCCAGTCTGCTCCCAAAGCCTTTGCTTTGCAAACTGAGCCTTTCCATTTGCAAGCATGTGGTCTGCATGTGTTTGCAAGCAGGGGTGTCTGCATGGAACCTGCTGATCAAACACATCTTAAGACATTTTTTTTTAAACTAGAAACTGTCATTAATAATCCTATTTTTATCTTTATAAGGCTTTGGCCCTGAGGTATCAGGCTTCCATATTATCACATTTCAGTCAAGCTTCCAGCGCTCACTTGACGTGATGTTTAATCTTCTCACATCAAAGGAAAGGACGAGGCTACATTTGTTGTCATTGTTGCTGGTGCCCACATCCATCTGCTCTGGACAGAGAAGCCTGCTGCACCCAGACAGAGGAATTCCACCCCTTCCCACCTCAAGGCTCCAGGACACTTCAAAGCTCTTTCCTACATTTCTAAAATGGAAAAAAAAAAAAAAATTAAATGAATAAAAAGTAAGGGGGAGGGAAGATCAAGGGTAAAGATTTTGTTTGTTTGTTTTCCAAAATGGTCCATGCTATTACAATTGTGGAAATCGATTCAATTGCCTTGGGGTGTCTACCCGTGAATGTGTCCACCCCATTTCATTCCTATAATAAAAGCAGAACATGTTATATTAATGTAACCTCTTTACTCCAAGGGGGTCAGAATAACCTTGGAACTTTAAAAGGCTAGGAAGCTGTGGTCATTCCATTAGGAAACACGGGGCTCAGAACCGGTGCAGGGGAACCAGGCCTCGCTCCCGGTTACCCTACTTGGTGGCGGCTAATGTCGCTGCCACCCTTCCACCCCCTGCAACAACCCGCCTAGGCTTCAGGGGCCTGGGTCTGTGTGCTCCCTCATGGTTCTCAGTTCCTGCCTCTCTCTGCCACTCTCTTCTCGTGCAACTGTGAGTCCAGGGCTTCCCATATCCAAGGCCAGCTGGAAGATTCTCCCGCCTCTGTCCACATGCCCTCAGAGCACCAGCCGTTGTCTACCCTGGATCTCGTTCCTATGCATCATTAACATACAGCCATGTGTCCCTCTGAAAATGAGATGTTAACGCCTCAGTATTCATCCCATTCATCAAGATGTAACAGGTGTGAAACATGTGGGCCAAGAGACATACCCAGCACTTTCTCCAAATAGTCAGGGAAACAGTAATGAAGTGGGATAATGGCCATCACAGCTTCTCCCCTACTCTGAGAACAGAGAGATCTGATCGGGGACACCTTGGCCTGCCTGATGAGTGAAGGAAGAGCGACACTGCTGGATCCTAGGCTCAGAGGGGCCACGCTGAGAGCATGACAAGTGTTCCCTACAGTCAGGACTGGGTCTGTGCCCCCCACCAAGGAAATTTACATGGTGAGAGATAGAGGGCCATCCTCCATGCTGGTGGAAGGGGAGGGGCACAGGGGCCTGCAATCCCATAGGTCAGCTGCATCACAGGGACTGTAGGAACCATCTGAAACCAGCCTGCAGAGAGCTGCATCCACGCAGAGCTCATCCAGGAGGCGCAGAGATGGGATTGCAGAGAGCCCCAAACCCCAGCAAGGGGCGGCCACCTCACAGGAAGACCCTTGTTTCCGTCCTCTCTCCAGCCACACTTACCCTGGAGATTCAGGGACTCTCTAGCGAGCTCGGGGGCTGGGGAGGGTGTGGAAGGCGCCCACTGCCACTCCACACTGACACAGCCCGGCCAGGATCGGGTGAGATGCTACCTCAAGTTTACAGTCCAACGATCTTAGGCCACACCTGCTCAGTTTTTAAAATCCAGATCAATTGTTCTTGTGGACAAAAGTGACTGAGGACCGTTTATGACCTAAGAGGATGCAGGTGGGGGGAAGGGACAGAGACATTTTCCTCCTGGAGGGGAGGCTCCCTGCTCTGGAAGAACCTTTAAATGGGAAGTGGAGAGCGTGCAAGCCACATTTTCATCACAGTTTGTTTGGCACAGAAGTTACATTTATTTCAGGTATGAGCACCAGACAATACCTGCTCATAGCTGAAGCTCAGTTAATGCTTGTGGAAGGAACAGGTATATTCACATAAAAACAAAATTTCTAAGTTAGGTCATCCACAAAACACCACTGCAGGGTGGGCAGTTCTGGGGTGTCAGGGCCCTGACTTGCTCCCTTGGTCTCCTCCCACGGGGACAGCCCCCTTATCTTCCTTCACAGGCAGAGAAAAATACCCTTACAAGGCAGGAGGGCTTCATTCCCCCCTAAGGTAATAATAATAACAGCTGGGCCTCCCTCTGCTGCGGCTCTGGGTTCATCCTACACACCAAACATCAGACACCATACACCTCAGCCCCGGGACCAGGACCCATTTCACAGCGAGAACATGGGTCAGGGATGTGAGAATGTGTTTACAGCTCTGTTCTCTATGATAAAAATATCAGAAATAATCATGACAAGGAGCAAATCCACTAGAATCTGCACTTAGGCCTGAGATTTTGCTGTCACTGCAAGTGCCCTTAGGACAGAGCTGCAATAACTCTAGTTCTGTTTCTTTAGGGTTTTTTTTTTTTTACCACCAAGTTATCATTGTTTATTTCAAATGACTGTTTAAACACAAGGTCATGTATGACCGTGGGAGTCACACATCTCATGCAAAAGGAATGGAAATGATTCTGAGCCATTATGAGCTTCCTCTTAAAAGAAACGTGTGTTGGGTCAACCGTGTCACCGGAGTCCTCCAAATTAACTTCCATGTAGAAGATGATCTTGACTAAAGCATAAGTAGTATTGCATGTCAATTTGACATAGATATTATTACAACTCAACAGCAAACAGAGCCATTGTTTGGAACAAGCATGTTTTTCCGGGGAGCAGTGTCTAATCACCGCACTGTTTTGAATCCTAGTGCATGGTGATAATAAACAGCCCACAGACAGCTGGATTCCCTGAGACATTGAGAGCCCTCCTTGCCTAGGGGAAGCACCTCCCCTTAGTGGGCCGTAGCCCCAGCTCACGCAAGCACAGGGCAAAGGCTGGCCTGGACCCAGTAGTGTAACCAGGCGGTAGGCACCCACTTTGTCCCTGGGCCTTTCCTTCCACCCTCACAGTCCTTTTCAGGATCATGTCCCAAGCAACCTTCTGCACCCAAGTCACCATCTTGGGTCTGCTTCTGTGGGAAACTAAACCAGGACAAGTGGCTTTTCTAGCTGATGTCCACAGATCCTTTGTCTGAAGATGTCTTCACGAAGAGCAACAGGTACTGTTGACATTTATAACCTTTAGCAATTATTAAAAGCACATTTTGCTACCATAGGATCCAGTAATTCTATTTCTGGGTGTTTACCCAAAAGAATTGAAAGCAGGGTCTCAAAGAGCTATCTGTACACCCAGTGTACATAGCAGCATTATTCACAGTAGCCAAAAGGAGGAAACAACGCAAATATCCATTGAAAGACGAACAGATAAACAAAATGTGGTATATCCATACAATGGAATATTATTCAGCTTTAAAAAGGCAGGAAATCTGACATGCTCCAACATGGATGAAGCTTGGGGACATTATGCTAAGGAAAGAAACCAGAGACAGGACAAATTCTTCTTATATGAGAGACGTAGAGTAGTCAAATTTATAAAGTCAAAGAGTTGAATGGCGGGTGCCAGGGGCTGGGGAGAGGAGAGAAGGAGGATTTAATGGGTTTTGTTTTTGTTTTAATTGAAGTATAACAATTAATTTACAATGTCGTGTTAGTTTCAGGTGTACAGTACAGTGATTCTGTTATATTTACATATATATATACACACATATATGTGTGTGTATATATATATATATATATATATATTCTTTTTCAAATTCTTTTCCCTTATAGATTATTACAAATTACTGAGTATCGTTCCCTGTGCTATATAGCACGTCAGGATTTAGTGTTTAATAGGGACACATTTTTGTTTTCCAGGATGAAAAGAGTTCCAGAGATGAATACTGGTCATCACCACTATTGCACAATAATGTGAATGTACTTAGTGCCACTGAACTGTATACATAAGATGGTAAATTTTATGATATGTATATTTTATCACATTTTTTAAAGTTAAAAAAAAAAACTGGATTAGAAGGAAAAAAAGAGGAAGCACATTCTGACTCATCTGCTGTAAGTGGGCCCCTCTGGCCATTTTCCACGTGAGTCATGTTTAGGTTGAAACTTCAGTTAGTACCATAAAGTCCCACTCTTATTGTCACCCTCAACAGCAGGGTGCAGAGGCAAACTTAACATAGCAGTGACATGTCAATGTCAACCAGAGGCCAAAAGATGCTATCAGTGAAGGACATGAACAAATGCTTCCCCACAGTTCAAAGCCAAGGAGGAAGATGCATGTCATCTGTAGTCCAGTGTCTTATTTGGGTTCCCCCAAAGCCCTCTGAGACACCAGTCTGGATGCTGAGCAAAGTGGGGAAGTGGGGAAGGAGAGACCGGAAGGCCAGAGGCCGTGAAGCAGATGTGAAGGAGAAGGTGAGAGCCCTGGACGATGGGGCTGCATCCTGCTGGGGACCCTCTGAGAAGCTGCTCAGAGTGGTGGAAGCCTCGACCACAGTTGGGTGACTCGCAGCGGGGTGGGCTCAGGGCAGGTGTGCATGATCAAGGTCAATCATATTAAACAGACTCTGTGTGAGACCGAGAGTGCAGGGAGCATTTGCTTCCCTTTAAACAGGCTCCCTGCATGAGCACACAGCATGGGCTGGAGAGGTGGTACCTCTCTGTCTCTGTCTCTCTGTCTCTCTCTGGCGAGCTGTAGATCAGGCACTTTCTGAGAGCAGGACTGAGTGCTGGAGGAGGTAGGGGGCAGGTGCCCTCTCAAACAGGCCCACTCACCGTTATGGACTGAAGGGTGCCCCCAAAATCCATATGTTGAAGTCCTAACCCCCAGTATCTCAGAATGTGACTCTATTTGGAGACAGGGCCTTTACAGAGGTGGTTAGTGTAAAATGAGGTCGTTAGGATGGGCCCTATTCCAACACATCTGGTGTCCTTACGAGAGCAAGAGATTAGGACGCAGACATGCACAGAGGGAAGACCTTGTGAGGACACAGGGGGAGCCGTCCGTCTGCAAGCCAACGAGAGAGCCCTCAGGAGAAACCAGCCCTGCTCACACCTTGGTCTTGGACTTCCAGACTTCAGGACTGTGAGAAAATACATTTCTGTTATTTAAGCCACCCCATCTGTGGTGCTTTGTTACGATGGCCCAACATACCCACCTTCCCAGCTTGGCCCACCTTCCCAGCTTGGTAGAAACAGGAAAACCTGCTCCCAAGGGGAAGGCAGCACAAACCTCTCACTTCCCAGACCCCTGCCTGGGAACACCCACCCCTAGGGTTTCCATCAGACTCTCACTCTTCCCTGAAGCCCACTAAGTGACGACCACACTCTGCCCACCTATCACCGAGACCTGCAACCTCTGGAAGGCCCACCTCAGCACAGTTCAGGGACACCAAATTCTGCCTTAGACTTTGAGAGAGGCTGCAGAGAGTCAGTTCTGAGTTACCAGAACAGACCTACCACCCGACGTGGACCTCCATCCTGTGAAGAGGCTGCCCTACAGGCCTGGGGTCCTTCCTTCCCTCCTGAAGAGTCGCCCACCTGGACAAGTGGTCAGCTGCCGAGCACCACCCCCATCTTGAAGAATGACTGTCCCTACTCTGAAGTCAGCCGCCCACCACGTGTGAGCCTGGAGGACCCCAGCCAAAGAAGTCAGGTTTATACCATCCAGCATCATGTCCCCAACAGCAAAGTGAGGCAGGAAGACATCATCTCGAGTGGATGAAAGAACTAAATTCAGGGTACTCTGTGACCCTCCAGGGTCACCATTTTGACTCCTGACTCCTCACAGTCATATGAAAAGAAGTTTCGGAATAAGACCAAAACTGAGGTCTGGGTCCAAAACTCCACCCAGGGCAGTTACCGTGCACCCAATACTGGAGATTCCACGCAAAGGAGCTTGGGGTTCAGAAAGTGCCGAGGCTGTGGGGCTCCATGGACCCCCGGCATCTGTAGAAGCACACATTCTAGAACTAGGAGAAGCTGGAGACTTTGTCCTAGAGATGGAGAACCATGGCCACGGCCAGGCTGAGGCCCCAGGTTTCTGAGAACCAAGACCCCCACAACTGAACGGCTATTCTCTTCCACTGTCTTCAGGGGCGTAATGGCTATCACAGGACACTCTGGCTCAAAGAGATGCAAAGAACCTTATGGATCATTCTGGAACCTTCTCCAAAGTCTCAGCACCAACTGAGTAGAAAACAAAACCCCATGGCCTCAAGATCCTGGCCTGGCTGCATGCCCCACCCTTCAGCCACCATACCTGGCTCACCAAGCCCTTGTGCAGGGGGGACCAGCCTCAGAGCCTAGATAATGCCCGGGAGGTACCCTGCCCCTGCAAGGAGCTCCCTCAACGTGTGAGAAGCAGAGCCCTCAGAAGTGAAGGAATGTTCCCTACATACAGGACCCGAAATCACAGACTTGCTACTAACAGTCACACCCCACAGAAACCTTCAGGGGATTTTAAGTTTCTCCATTTAATATTAAACCTGTTTGTTTTAGCAACTCAAACCAATCTAAAATCTAATATGCAGAACTGCAGAGACCAGAAGAAGATGTAAAGGACCTGGGCCAGGACTCAGGCCTCAGCAGCCTGCCGCGCCTCCTGTAAGGAGCGCCTGCTCCCACCGCCGTCAGCACTGGCTGCCTGGACAAAGGTAGGCTCTTTTCTGCAGGCTCCAAATGTCGCCACCTCTGCTCTCCAGTGCTTCCTACAGCACTGCAGGAAGTGCGAGCGTGCCGTGTTCCCAGACCCAGGCCCAGCTGCCCGCCCACACCGGGCTCTGCCGAGACCAGGCCAAGCGTGGGGCTTCTTTCCCACCCGGAATCCACTGGAGCCTGAGAGCTTCCCGCGTGGGATTTCTCACTCCCCAGGACGGATTCCAGGCTTCATCCCACACCAGGTACCTTTCCTGCCACCTCCCGAGTCCCAGCGGCAGCCAGTCTCTGTCACCATACCTCCTGGAAAGCAGTGCCACTGATCCTGTGGGCGACACTGGACACAACCTCTGCTTCGACTTTCCCTGGTATGCCCCAACCCCTTGCGGCCCTGGTGTGTTGAAAAGCCTGGTCAGAGACTGAAGGATGAGAGACATAGCATCTGTTTTGATAAAAGGCAATTCAGCTGAGCTAGAAAGGGAGCCTCAGATCCAGTCTTTGGCCACTTGTGTGTGTGTCTGTGCGGGTGTCTGTGCATGTATGTCTGTGTGTATCTGAGTGTGCATGTGTGTGTGTATATGTGTGGCTGTGCATATGTGTGTCTATATACGTGTTTGTGCATGTGTCTCTGTGTGTGCATGTATATAGTGCCTGTGTGCCTGTGCATATCTGAGTGTGCATGCACGTATCTACATCGGTGTGTGTGTTTCTTCACATGTCTTTGTGCGCATGTGTGTCTGTGTGCGTGTGTGTGGCGTGCACACGCAGTTAGCCGGTTGGAAGCGGGCCGCATCAGTTCAGGGAGCACTGACAGATGTGTTAGGAAACCTTCTCAGAGCCCAACCACAGCCAAAGCTCCTAATGTTCCGCCTCGCTTTCAGCCACTCTTTGCTACTTAGGAAGGCTCATCTGGACACATATTTTTAATCCACCATGACTGGGAAACTTTCCCACAACAGTTTTCGAGGTTTTATTGCTCCGGGAATTGTGTTTTCTCCTCCTCCATCCCTTCCACTTATATCTTTCCTGTATTTCTTTCCCAGTTTCTCAAAAAGGCAGGCCTGGATGGGGAGGGGCTGCACTTTTTACGGGACCCTTTCTGAGTGATGACCACCCATCGGAAGACCCACCTGTAATCCCGCAGGGCTGCTCCTTGGGGCGGAGGGGTAGGGGCCATGTGTCTGCATGGTTGACACTGGGCAAAAGCAAACATTGACAGTTTGGTGTCAGCCAGTGGTTCTCAGACTTGAGTGTGCGTCAGAATCCCCTAGTGGGCCCACCCTGGAATTCTTCACTCAGTTAGGAGGAGGGGGACTGGGGATTTGGATTTCTAGCACATTCCCCAGTGATGCTGCCACTTCTCCTAGGACTGCATTCTGAGAACCACCGGTCAAGGTCAGCCAGAGGCCCCTCCACTTGGCCCCCATGGTGCTGGGCTCCAGTCCACACTCCAAGCACGAGAACTAAATCAAATGAGGCTTTAGAAGGACTCTGCTCTTCATAGGTGCTCAGAAGACAGCATGGTGGGAACAGTTGGGGCTGATACCCCCAAGGCAGAAGAAAAATCCCGTGGGGGCTGGGGAAGAAAAGTCATCTTGGCCTAGAAGATGCCACCCCTCCCAAAGCCACCCCTATGCCAGGAGATGAGCACATCAAACAAGTGTCATCCCAGAGCTGCTGTGTGGCAAATCAAGGCAAGGGTTCCTTACATACCAAACATACAGGCCTGTATTTTGGACTAAGCATTGGAAATGTGCCCGCAACTGAAGATGAACAAAACTTTTTTAAAAAAGAGAAAAGGTTTCTCCTTGTGGCTGGCCTCTTGGGAGTTCACCCCAGACCCCAAAGACTGTAATTTGTGTCTACTTTGGTGGGCAGTCTGAGGCCTGGAAGGGGAGAGACACGTGTTCTTGCAGTTGGAGTGTCTGGCGGGGTAGCCTCAGATCTGCCCACGGCCCACAGCCCTGCCAGCAGACACTGGGCTGGAGGAGAGGCGGGCCAGGCGAGGAATCACTGGGGGACTGAGGTCTTCTGCACTACTCAACTTGTAGGTCAGGGGAGGGGGCCCCAGCCCAAAGCCCAACCCCTAAGGTGATGTTCAAACTGCAGCTGACTCAGGATTGCCGAGGGCTTATTAAGGCACGCCCCACGGCTGTAGTTTCCACCCAGCAGATAGATGATGGTGGAGCCTGAGGTCCCGAAGTTCTAAACAGTTCCCAAGGGCCAGTGTGGCTGGTCCAGGGCCCACACTTAGAGGAGCCCTGGTCTCACCTACTGGCATCACCAGCTACTTTTCAGCTGTCCAGGGAAGGGCTGCCAGTCGCTCAGGCAACTGTTCAGGGTGGCAAAGAATAGGAGTTCTGGGGTTTTCTGCCAGCCGCCACCCTGCTCTCAGCCTGTGTGGAGCAGATAGGAAGGCAAGTGGGGCAGGGGGTGGGGTCTGGGCTGGAAGGAGCCCCTACAGCCCCTCCCAGCCGGATGTCAGGTTCCCAACTTGGACAGCCCTCCTCTTCCCACAGTCTCAGAGCCCGACACACACACACACACACACACACACACACACACACACACACATGCTGCTTACCCCCAACCTCTTGCTGGCTCAACCCCTGTTCCACCTCCCTTTGGCTGGATGACTTTTCCCTCTTAAAAATTACATGTGTGCATTTGGGGAGAGGGAGGGAAGCATGTTTTGGGGGGGTGTACCTGTATCAATGGGTATAGGTGCCCAGTCTGCTGGGCACCACCCCCATACCCCCAGCATGAAATAAACCCACATATAATCTAGGAAAAGTAAGTATTCCAATAAGGAATATTCAGGCTTGGTTCCCTGTGAGGAGTCTTGTGCCCACAAAGCATCAGAAAAGGGAAAACCCACATCTCCCTGGCACACATGCCGAGCAAATGCCCCCTTGAGTAAAGCATTCCCAGGACGCCAGTGGCCCTGAGTTCAGACCCACTGGGACCCTGGAAAGGAGTCCATCATGCCTCAGCTGCCCCACCTGCCAGGGTCTCCTCTCCTCCAGGCCATGAAATCTGGAAACTGTGGTCCAGACATGTCAAAACAAACCTGCCCCCAACCCAAGTAGCTCTGGTCAAAGTGGGGATGCGTGTGACCCCACGCTAGTGCAAAAGCTCCTGTGGAAGCTGTATGCTCACCTGCCCGGCTACTCACCTAGGAGATCAACAGAAGTCCAGGGACACGGCCTCCAAGCCCACCTTCCTGACCCGGGCAGGCACTTCCTCCCGTACCTGCTCTATGCTGGCTTTACAGGAACCAGAGGCCCAACCCCTTTGTAAGGACAAAGATGGCAAGATGGCCATCCCACACACACATGCACATGTGCACAGACATACACACATGCACACTTGCACACATCAGGGAGAAGTTATCCCCTGGCCACATGAGGCAGGGAAACACAGCTCAAATTCACTGGCAAGCTGTCAGGAGCACCTACGATGACTTAGACTGAGCCCTGGCCCCCCATGCATGGCACTTGACGTGACCGGGCCTCACTTTCCCCATAAACACTGTAAAAACAGAAGTTTCAGAAATAAACAGATCAACTATTCCTCCTGCAAGAATGATTCTCGGGGACTTTCATTGGAGAATAACCCAGATGGCTAAGCATTCCAGGATCAGAACTGGGCAGGAGGAGAGGGAGTTGGCTGCAGCTTGCCCCAGCCCCCCAGGGACCCCTCCCATTGACAGGCCTCTGAGGATCTCAAGGAAACCTCAGTCTCTGGGAGATGCATCTGAAAGCCAGTTATTTTGATCCCACCCTGAATTTGAAAGAAAGAACCCATGGTCTGCTGCAGACACCACCTCAGGCTGGTCCAGGAAGGAAGGGAACCCAGGTATCGCAAACTCAGCTGTCCAAGTCCTGCAGGGTAACCTCCCAGAGAGCGGCACAGACAGGCACAGAGCCCCAGAACAAGGCCCCCCAGAGCCAAGTGAGACAGGTAACCCTGCACCTGGCTGTGGGCCAACCCAGCAGGCAGGGCCCTCACAGTTTGGGTACAGGTGTGGTGTGAGGGCCAGACCACCTGGGCCAGAGACCCAGCCCAGGCACTGACCAGAGATCAATCTCCTCCTGGCAGAAGGTCACCAAAGAACCCACTTGTGAGTGTGATATGAAAATATGGCAAAGCATGCAGGAGCCTAACCCAAGCCCCTTGCCCTCCTCTTCCCTGGTCATTGAGCTCTGATTTTGTTCTGGGCAGCAAGCATTTCTCAGCCTCACTCACGACTTTGTGTGGCCCCTGACTAAGTCATGGCTAATGTGATAAAAACCAAAGTGTTTTGGGAAACTTCTAGGAAGTCTACCTAAAAAAGAGGGGGCTCACTTTGTTCCTCTCTTTCTCCTTCCTGCTGCCTAAAATGCAAATGAAATGGCTGGTGCACTGGAAGCCATCTTGGACCATGAGGTAACAAAGGAGCAGAGCCATGAGTAGCAAAAAGACAGGAATATGTGCCAGATGAACCCCAGTCTGTGAACCCCACTGAGGAGAGGCCATGGAACATGATGAATTTGAAGTGGGGTGACAAAGACAAGGATTTGGGAGTCCTGCCAGTCCCCTCCCTCACCCTCATTGCCTACCCTCTCCTTTTACTCCTCCCAAACCCTCCTTGTTGCAGCCTGAGCCTGCTCTGTCTAGACCTCCCTCCCCCTCAAGTGTGCCAGTGAACCCTCACTCCATCCTCAAGCCACAACTGTGCTGCAATCCCTGATATCCCATAGTCACTCTTTTTTTTAGAAAGAGTTGTTCTTACCTGCTCAGGGTTAATTCCTCTACTGTAGTCTTGATGCAGACGCCCCTGCTGCTCACCTTACCATGTCACCCAGGGTCTCACCACCTGCTTGTCTCTTCCACTTTCTGTGCTTTCAGTCTCTCATGCCCTTACCTCCTCACCCTCTCTGTCACCTGCCCCAACCCAGCCCCCAGTCCCCCAAACACCTCCCAGGCTCAGTCATTTGCACACTAGCACAAAACACGTCTTTCCCTTGCCAGCCACGTGCTCTCTGTGGTTCCAGAGTCATCTCTACTCTGAACAGTAGGACACAAAAACCACTGACCCCCCCCAAACACACACTCACACACACCACTCCAGCTGTCCAACTCCATGGCCAGTGCTCACCTGTGGTTGTCACATCCAATGACCTTGATCTGAATCCATGGAAATTCACGTTCCCTGGCATTCAACACTTGCACCACTGCTTCCTTCTCAAAATTCCTTTCCCCTTGGCTTTCATGAAGTCATCCTCTTTATCCTTACTTTTCAGTCCCCTTGGCATCTTTCTCTGCTTCCTCCTTAAAATGGAGACATTCCCCCAGCTGTCCGGTCTTTTGTCCTCTATGTGCTCTCTGGTTGGTATTGCCAATCCCTCTGACTCTCATGAAGCCTAGATGTGAATCTTCAACCCAGATCTCCCCCCAGCCCCAGTCCTGCTTATCCCCCTCTCCACTAAATACCACCAGCATAGCAAACAACACCTGTCCAACACCCAACTCATCAACTCTCTTGAAAATCTAATTATTTCCAGAATTCCCAATGTTAATGAATGACATTAGCATCCCTCCCACCAAGAAACCAAGTTAGGATAGGAATCAGTTTCTTTCTTTCCCTTATTCTTGGCCTCTTCCATGGAGTCTTCCCAGCCTCATCAATCCTCAGTGCCTCTCTATTTTCTAAAATCCTGTCATAATCCTATAAAGTGCTCCTCACTTGAGCAATTAATAATACATAGAGGAAATAAGTTGTGTTTCAAAAATTTGCTAAGAACCCTGTGTTTTATAATTTGAAGTACGTTACTTCATCGCAACTGGATAATACAAGATAATTGGAGTCCTGATTTAGTCCACAAAATTTTATTTAATGTGTCGTATACCCAGAGTATAATTAAACCATGCTTTTTGGCTATTTATAATATGGTGTTTGAGGAGATGTGAATTCTCAACTGCAAAGATTTTAAGAACTCCTATTGTTTTGCCCATTAGAGACAAGAGTTGCCCAGCGCTTTATCCAGGGAAGGTACCCCTGAGTGTGTTACACATAGAGCATAACTTGTTAACATTCTATACTCTCCTCCTGAGAAATAGCATTTGTCCCTGGTCAGTCATACCCCAGGAGAAAAGCACTCACCTTCATAACATGTTGAATTTAGATGTATTTGGCTGCAAGGGACAGGACACACAACTCAAAGGGGCATGAATAATGAGGAAGAATCCAGCAATGGTCCACTGGCTCAATAGCAATGTAATTGACCTTTTATAAAACACGTATTTTATTTTCATCGATTTTCTCAATTATCTTTCTGTCTTCAATTTAATTGATCTCTTCACTTATATTTATTACTTTATTTCTACTCCTTATTTGCATTCCATTTGCTCTTCCTTTTCCAGTTTCTCCAGGGTAAAGCAGAGGTCATCAGTTTGACACTCTTTTCTTATGTTAGTTTCCTAGGGTTCTGTAACAACTGTATACTTAGTGGCTAAAGAAATACAAATAGCAGTCTCACAGTTCTAGAGGCCAGAAGTCTGGAATGTGTCTCACTGGGTTAAAATCAAGGTGTTGGCAGGCTTGCCTTCCTGTTGGAAGCTCTGGGGGATGATCAGCCTTTCCCAGCTTCCAGAGGGCACTGACATCCTTTGACTCATGGCCCTCTTCCTCCATCTTCAAAACCAGTGATGTCAGGTCAAGTCTTTCCCATGCTGCCATTTCTCTGGTTCTCTCTATTTTGTCTTCTTCCACTTATAAGGACCCTTGTGATTACACTGGGCCACCTGGACAATTCAGAATAACCTCTCTATTTTAAAGTCAGCTAATTAGTAAAAAAAATGGGCAGAGGATCTGAATAGACATTCTTCCAAGGAAGTCATACAGATGGCTAACAGGCACATGAAAAAATATTCAACATCACTAATCATCAGGGAAATGCAAATCAAAACAATGTATCACCTCATACCTGTCAAAATGGCTATCATCAAAAAGACAACAAATAACAAGTGTTGGTGAGGATGTGGAGAAAAGGGAACCCTCATGCACTGTTGGTGGGAATGTACATTGATACAACCACTGTGGACAACAGTATGGAGATTCCTCAAAAAATTAAAAGTAGAACTATCATATGATCCAGAAATTTCACTTCTGAGTATTTATCCAAAGAAAATGAAAACACTAATTTGAAAAGACATATGCACCCCATCTTCATTCCACCATTATTTAGAAGAGCCAAGATATGGAAGCAACTTAAATGCCAGTTAATAGATGAATGGATAAAGAAGATGTATATATACAATGAAATATTATATATATATATATATACACATACAATGAAATATTACTCAGTCATAAAAAAGAATGAAATCTTGCCATTTGTGACAATATGGATGGACCTAGAGGGTATTACACTAAGTGAAATAAGTCAGAGAAAGACAAATACTGTATGACTTCACTTATATGTGGAATTTAAAAAACAAAACAATAAACAAACTGCAAAACAGATCAGAGAATAAATAGGTAGTTGCCGGGGGAGCGGGGGGGAATAAGAGAAACAAGTGAGGGAAGTTTAAGATGTACGAACTTCCAGTTACAAAATAAATGAGTCATGGGTATGAAATGTACAGTGTGAGGAACTTAGTCAATAATTATGTAATATCTTTGTATGGTGACAAATGGTAACTAGACGTATCATGGTGATCATTTTGAAATGTATAGAGATAATGAGTCGCTATGTTGTGTACCAGGAACTAACAGAGTTTGTAGGTCAATTATACTTCAAAAACAAACAAATAAACTCAGAAAAAGATCAGATTTGTGGTTACCAGAGGTGGGGAGTAGGTGGAGGGGGAATTGGATGAAGGCAGTCAAAAAGTTCAAACTTCCAGTTATAAGATAAATAAGTACTAGGGATGTCATGAAAAACATGATTAAAGTAATTAACACTGCCTGTATATCATATATGAAAGTTGTTAAGAGAGGGATCCTAAGAATTCTTATGACAAGGAAAAAAATTTTTTTTATTTCTTTGACTTTGTATCTATATGAGATGATGGATGTCCACTAAACTTATCGTGGTCATCATTTCATGATGTATACAAGCCAAATCATTATGCTGTACCCCTTAAATGTATACAGTGCTGTGTGTCAATTATAAAAGTGGAAGAAAAAAATAAAACTGCTTTATCAGCAATAAATAAGTAAATGTCAGCCAATTAGCAATCTTAATTCCACCTGATGCTTTAATTCTCCTTTGCCATGTAACATAACAACATATTCACAAGTTTCATGTATTAAGATGTGGCTTTCTTTTAGAGATCTTTATTCTGCCTACCCCACTTCTTTTCTACTATAGGCATTTTGTGCTATAAACTTCCTCTAAGCACTAGTTCAGCTGCTCCACACATTTTGATATGTTATCTTTTCATTCAATTCAAGATACTTTCTAATTTCCCTTGAAACTTCTTCTTTGACTCAAGAGCTATTTAGAAGTGTGTTATTTAATTTCCAAGTGTTTGGGGATTTTTCTTGATATCTCTCCATTATTAATTTCTAGTTTAATTCAATTACAGTTAAAGTACATACTTTATACGATTTCTATTTATTCAGTTTTGTTTTACAACTCAGGATATGGTCTCTCTTGATGACTGTTCCATGTGACTTTGAAAAGAACACCTATTCAGCTGCTGTTGGGTGAAGTGTTTGATAAAAGTCAATTAGTTCATGTTGATTGTGCTGTTGTTCACTTCTTTTATACACTTGCTGATTTCCTGTTAACAAGTTCTATCAATCACCAAGAGAAGTGTTGAAGTGTCACAACTGTAATTGGAGTTTACTCATTTCTCCCTTCAGTTTTATCAGTATTGCTTCTTGCAAAGCTCTTTTGTTGGGTGCTTACATGTTCAGAATTGTCACGGCTTCTCAACAAATTGATCTTTCTATCATTACCTAATGTCCTCTTTATCCCTGTTAATTACCTTACTCTGACTTCTAATTTGTCTGATAGGGATATAGCCATTTCAGCTCTTTTTTGATTAGTGTTTGCATGTTATATATTATTGTTTTTGATTAGTGTTTCCATACTGTTAATTTAACTATACCTTTATATTTAAAGTAGATTTCTTGTAATCCACACTTAGTTGGGCCTCCTGTTAATTGGTATGTGTAAGCCATGTATATTTCATGTAATCATTGATATGTTTGGGTTTTTTATTCGTTTCTGCTTGTTCCTTTTGTTTTTTCTCTGTTTCCCCTTTCTTACTGTCTTTTGAAGTATTTGAACATTTTTTAGATTTCAATCTTAATCAAGTTATCTATTGGGTTCTGGACTATGTCTCTTTATATAGTCTTTCAGGTGGTTGCTATAGGGATTACAATAAACATACCAATTGTTTAGTCTATTTAGAATTAACATTTTACCACTTCAGGTAGAATGTGGGAATTTACCACCATATATGTCTCTTTTACTCTCCTCACCTTATCTTGTTGTTGTCATGTATTACATCTATGTACATTGAAAATTCCCATTAGGCATTATTAAAGATTTTGCTTTTAGCCACCATACATATATTAGGGAACTTAGGAGGAGAAAGATCATCTATTGCATTGACTCATATATTTATGTTTGTTGTTGCTCTTCTCTTCTTTCTGAAGTTTTAACTGAAAACTTGCCTTTAACGTTCATTTTAGAGCAGTGGGTCTCAACTAGGTGCTATTTTACCTCCCAAGGGCAGTATCTGGAGGCATATTCTATTGTCAGAACTGGAGGAAGGTAGCATCTACTGGCATCTAGTATCTAGAGTCCAGGGATGCTGCCAAACATCCTACAATGCACAAAACAGCCCCCACAACAAAGAATTTTCAAACCTGAAAATTCAAATGGGTCATGCTTGTCTTAGAGCAAGTCAGCTGGTAAATTCTCTTAGTCTGTCTTCATCTGAGAATGTCTTTACTAGGCCTTTATTTCTGAAAGATACTTTTGCTAGTTATGACAATCTGAGCTGACAGTACTTTTCTTTCAGTACATTAAAAAAGATAGTATTTCCACTGTCTTCTGGTCTGATAAAAATATTTTAATCTTTCTAATGGTTTTCTCCCCCATATATAATGTATTATTTTTCTCTGGTTTCTCTCAAAATTTTTGTCTTTTCAAGTTTTTCAAGTTTGATTTTAATGTGTCTAGTGGGTTTCCTTAAATTTATCCTGTCTGGAGTTCACTAAATTTCTTGAATCTGTAAGTTTATGTCTTTCATCAAAATTTGGAAGTTTTGTCCATTGTTTCATCAAATTTTTTTTTTTCCATGGGATACTTTTTCTCCTCTCTATTTAAGACTCTGTTGACATGAATGGTGGACCTTTGATCTTGTTCCACAGAGGCTCTGATGATTTCTTCAACATTTTTCTTTTGTTTATAAAGCATAATTTCCATTGATCTATCTTTAAGTCAACTCCTCTGTCATCTCCATCCTTCTATTGAGCCCATCTAGTGAATTCTTTTCATTTCTGTTATTGTATTTTTCAGGTCTAAACTTTCCATTTTGTTCTCTTGTCTAATAACTTCTATTTCTCTCCTGAGACTTCCTGTCTTTCCATTTGTTCCAAGAGCGTTTGCTCTTACTTCTTGGAACATGTTATAATGGCTGCTTTAAATTCTCTGATTCAAATGTCTGGTCATTTAGAGTTGACAGACATTCATCATCCTTTCCATTAAGATTCTGTTAGGCTGTCCTGGTTTTTCACATGTTGAGTAATTTGGGGTTGCATACTGGGCATTTTGAATATTGTTATGAGGCTATTGGCCATGTTTAAATCTTCTGGGGATATTGAGGTTTTGTTTTTTGCTTTGCCAGATAATCGATGCAGGTGTTTCAGAATGCATGTTCCAACATGCTTTCTATGAGCTATGGTTCTCATGTCAGTTCAGTTTTTGAAGACTTTGCAATGATATTCAGGTCTATTTTGCATCTCCACAACTCACTGGCAAGTTTGAATCCTGGGGGATTGTCTACTCCATAGTTTTCAAAACTTTGGCATGTTGTTTTGGGTCAATTCCATGCACGCTCGGGGGGGGGGGGTGAGGCCAATAGTTCATATACAAGTTGGGGCATCACTTTCTTGAGCTCCCCTCTCTCATTCTCATCCTTCGTTTCTGGCTCCCAGGCATCTGACTTCCTGGCCCTCTGGCTAGACAGCCAGGGTTTTTGTTTTCCTGTCTGCCATACACTTACCTCAAGTGTCTGTCTATAGGAGGACAGAAAGAGGAAAGAAACATAATGAAGATTTTGCCCCCACTCTTCAGACATTCTCTGAAGGGAGAAATGTTCCCTCCCTCGAGTTTTAGATGCCTTCCCAGATCCCACTCCACAGTTGACATGGGATTGCAGCCACAGAAGTGGGATCCATTGAGGTATGGGGTTTCTTCCTCTCTCTCTCTCTCTCTCTCCTCCTTTCCACTCTTCAGACCAGAATGACAGTCTTCCTTGGAGCTCTGTCTGTCCTTGTCTGGAGCACCATTCCAGGATCCATATTGGCTTGAAGTCCAGACTGGGAGATACAGAAGAAAAAAAGAAAGAAAGAAAAGGAATTCACCACCAGATCAATCATACTTAGAACCATTTGATTCCCCTCCCCCAATATGCCTGCTAATATTTGCTTTTCAGAATCATCAGATAACTGCTCTGTGCATTCTATTCAGCATTTTGATTTCATCCACTGGGAGGAAAGGAGTGGAGTGTGTTTTCTCCATCTTACCTGGAACCAGAACTGTCCAATGGCTAATTTTTGACTGAAAGTTTTTAAAGTACTAATTTGAGAAAAGACCTTAGAGAAAATATATGATGTTCTTCATGCAAATGATTGAAAAGGAAAAAAACCCCCTTGTAATATTATTTCTATACCACAGAATCACATATGGAATGTTAGAGCTGAAAGGAACTTAGCTTCACCCAATTTGTCCCTCATCAATTCTTTTTCTCCTTGCTTTCTCAGCTAGGAGATGCTTGGTGTGTGTGTGTGTGTGTGTGCATGTGTGTGTGTGTGGTGTAATCTGTATCTTACTGGTCCATCTCAGCAACACCCTTGCTACCACCCCAGACACAAATGTGTTTTATTCTGTTGCAGAAAAGCCTATTAATGGCATCTCTTCTTCCCACCCCCCTGCTGTATCATCTTCTTAGCCAGTCTCCCACCTTCCAACTTCCCTCCCTATGTGTTATCCACACTGTCATCAATGTTTTATCTGCAACAAAAATATGGTCATGTATTAAAAGTCCTCTGATTATAACTCTTACTTGCTTCTAAATCTTAGAAATGATCATATCCCTTTTTAAAGAACAAAATAATATTCTTGCGTCTCTAGTGTTGTCTCAGATTATATTGTATCATTCTTGTTATTCTTATTTTTGTATGTTCAAAAACAAACTTATGTGTAAGCACAATATTCTTATACTCTTATTTAACTATAAAGAAAATCCAACTTCATATTAATACAAATAAAACTACAAAACCAACATCACATTAAAATCATGTATTTAATGTGAATGGTGCTGTTTCATTCTAACTGAATGATGAGGATGATGAGGAGGAAAACATGGTCTTCGGTTCAATTCTATATTTAATGTTTAGCGTTTTTAAAATAATAACAATGACAAGAATTCTTGTTCGATGTTAATGGTATATTAAAGAGTAATTAGCATCTTAATAAGTGGTTTATTAGTTCAGGATAATCTTATATATAGTTAATCAAAAATGCCAGTAAGCAGTCCTCAAAATCACTTTTGATCAAATGTCTGGATAAATTAGTCACATTGTCTTATTCACTTGAAAGTACAACAGCCATTGTTCCATTACTTAAATATGTGCTGGATTTCTAATATAAATCGTTCTGCAAGGAGAACGGAAAAATTCTTCAGTCGTTACTCCAACACTTACTGCCAATAAACTGTGATGATACAGTAGGTAACAGGACAGGCTGTGCAAAGGACATCTTTCACAACGTGACTATGGTTTTGACAAACAGATTCCACATTCTCTTGATGACACCAAGGTGATACTCCCATGTTCACTGCAATGACTTGGTCTCCACATACCTGTTCTCCATTCAAACTCCTGTGAAACTTTTCATGACCTCATCATGACATACTTGGCATGAACGCTATTCTCAACACAAAAGGTCGGTGGCACAAATTCTAGTGAGTATGAACTGAATCAAGTTCATCCAAGGTAACTCTCCATCTGATCCAGAATATACCTGTGATATTTTATGCTTAAATATCATCATAACCAGAAAGTGCTCATGGATTTCTGAGAATAGATACACAGGCCTCCAATATTTGGCAAAGCTCAAATACAGATTTACAGGATAAATTCTAGACCCTTAAGTGTGGCACACACAATCCATCTCAATTCCAGACGGTATATCTATTACTGTTCTCATCTCCTTCACCTTCCTGAGTGCTCTGCAGCTCCTAACACACGGCCTTTTCACTGGCCACCAAATGCCAGTTCCTTTGTAGATGCCCTTTATTTAAACGTTCATCACCTCCTTTGCCCAAACACATCCACTGGCCCACTGAAATGCCACAAGCTCAGTGACACTTTCCAATCTCTCTCCACAGCACTGGTTATGCTACCCTGATGTCCAAATTGCCATCTGAGCACCCAGCATGAGGTGCTGTGCCAATCTCATCACCGGCCTTTCCTCTCTCTAGAATGCCAGCCATTTCAAAGATGAGGCTGGATCTTGCTCAGTTTTTTGTGTTCACGGCGCTTGGTACAGTCTCTATAAGTGGTAGAAAATATAAAAGCAAGATAAATGGAAAAAAAATGAATGAGTATATGAAAAGGTTTGGAGTACACAAATGGAGGATTGAGATCCAGATTACATTTCTTAGTTGTTAGGACATTAAGCAGGTTCCTCAACATATGTGAGCCTCAGCTACAAAAATAAGAAAGGCAATACCAGACTTACCTACCTCACAGTGTTGTTGCGAGATGCAAAATCAACTTGAAATACTGCACGTGAAAGCATTTCTAAAACTAACTTTAAAATATTAAAGAAAAGAAAAAAAGCAATTTTCAACTTTTTTTTCAAATTGAATCAGATAATTTTCTAGCTAAAAATCCTAATCCATCTGTAGCATTCTATTGGTGTACCTCTATATTAAGTCGTGTTCTATGTATGGCACATGTAATTTTTAATTTCAGTTGGTGTAATTTTGGATAAGACCCAAGAGCACCCATAGCCAGATGGTGCTAAGTACAAAAAGTACTCTGGCCACAGATAATAGAGTGAAGCCAGTAGTGTCAACTGAGAGATCAATTTGTGAAAGACGTTGTTGGACTCAGATGTGACTTTCAAACCTAGCTCTGCCATGTTTATCTGTGCAGCTTTGGACACAACTAATTTCTCTAAGCCTCAGCATTCTCATCTGTATCAACCTCACTGGGCTCTTGGGACAATTACACGAGACAACCTATATTGTCTGTTTCCCTTAGATGATGTGTAAAATATGGGAGGATAACCTCATTTAATCAGCAGAGACCTGTCTTCTAGAACAAATACTTTGAAAAGCCAATGAGAGGGGGAAAGACCTCCAAGGGACAGGGCTTCTACAAGTGTGTGGTCAACTGAAAAAAATGTCCAACATAAAAGTTGAGAATTATATTTATTTGGCAGACAAAACTCAGGACTTCAAGCCTGGGAGGCAGCCTCTCAGATAGCTCTGAGGGACTCTGCCCCAAAAAGGTCAGGGAGGAGCCAGGATATATAGGAGTTTTTTGCAACAAAACCAGGTAGTGGAACATCAAAAGATTACGGTTAATTAGAGACAATGAGTTATCTCGAGTTAAGGAATTTAGCACTTTTCTATGTAGGGGAAGATGCAAAAGTCTGGGCTCACTGAGATCATTCCTTTAATATGCACCTCAGCTATCTGGGGCCAGTATCCTGTGCTTTCTCTTTCAGGGGTGGCTGCAGTGGCTGACTGCTTGATGGCGGGCATCCTGTTTCCATCTCGAGTTTCCTCAAACAAACCACTGGAACTGTCCCTTCTCCCTTAGAGGCCCAGCTATCCCGGGAAGGTGTCAGAGGATCCAGCATCTGCCCTCCAGCCCCCAGCTGGCGGGTCTGAAAGCAGCTTTGAGGATCAAAGACGTTCTGGAATGATACAAGACTTAGAGATCAAGGAGACTCACCTGTTCTTTCAGAGGATCTGAAAGAATGCCCCGTTCAGGGAGACTCAGAGCCTGCCTGTCAATTTAACCAAAGGGAGTTTCAATTACAAGATGAATGATACAGACTGATGGTTTATGCACATGGCCAAGGAGCTGGAGAGAAGGGACCAGGGCCTCCCGATGACCACAGCTCTTCAATGCGTGTTTGGGAGGCAGCCAAGGGGAGCCCCAGATAGGTGGGGACACAGTGCCAGGGTCACTGTGAGATGTGACCACAACCTGGTGAGACTGTGGAAAGCTTAGAGGAAGGTGGCAGAGTAAGACAGGGAGGAGGGGGAAAAGGGAGAGAGCAAAGGCAGAAAAGACAGCAACATCCTTTGGGGATAGAGAACAATGCTTTATAAATCGTTATAAATTGCATGTCTTAATGGGTTCCATCCTGTCGTCTCTCAGAAGGCAAGGCCAGCTCTGGGAAAACTGCTGACAACATGCACGGAAATAAGCCCATCTCTTTGTACTGCATGGATACACCCTTTAAAATGGGGGATGGGGGATCTCGTGTCTACTTATTCCCAAAGAGGGCCAGGCTCGACAGCTTTTCAAGGCCCTATTGCTCTCTGTTACTGTCACAGAGGCTGTGATTTCCTCTTTTCTTGGACCACCATGCTCAGATGACAGAGGAAACAGTGAGTTGATAAAATAAGTTGCCTCTCTGTGAGCCAGGCAAGGGATATTTATTTTGTTTTGACCCAGATATATTTGCAGTCACATCATGCTGATTATGGCTTTGTTCCGTTATCCCTAGGATCATTCCAACCTCAGCTGAGCTTGTTTAAAGACAGCCCAAGGCAGTCTCTCCCACAGACCTCTGGTGAGGTGACTCCACCAATATCAGGGCCCCAGACTTGTGCTTCACTTCCCCAAAAGCTAAGGCTGTTATCCTCGCCTCACATCCCACTGGGGCTGCTGAAGTGCCAAGCCACAAAGCTATTCTCCCAGCAGGAGGATGGAGGGAAGGGAGAAGCTAAAGCGTGTACCTTTCATAGAGCAATCCTTCTCACAAGACAGCTGTGAAATGTGCCTTAGTGGGCCTCTGGCCATGTGGAATAACTCTAGACTCTGTCCCCGAGAAAGGAGGAAAGCATGGATGTAGGGTGGACCCCCTTCCGCTCCTGCCCTCCATCTAGAGATTTTAGGTAATTTCCAGTCAGCTACAATTTCCAGTTTGGCTGTAAGGTGCATTTTAATGCATTCATTGGATGAAAAACTCAGGTAAATCACTGAGCCTATTGACATGAAAGACATAATTTATCTTTTCTAAAGTGAATCAGATCTGGCTTCAAGCCAGCAGTTATCGAATGGGAAGGCCAGCATCAGTCCCGTCTGCGGCCCCGTTCCTGATCCTGGGTTGTTCAGTGCTAATGCTGTCCAGGAAAACAGGGGGAAGTCCACACCCCATTTCCCTGAGAAGCAAGTCTGAGTTGGCCTGCCTCCCAGCACTCCCTTAAACAAATCCTCCTTGGGGTCCTTTCCCTGCTTTCTGACAGCTTCCCTTTCTGTTCAGCCCCAAAGCACAATAAGCTGTTGGGTGCTCCCCAAGCAAGGAAGACCCAAGTGTAGGGCACAATCACCTCCATCCTCTTGTGGGGAAGACACATTACCTGTTCATTCTCTTTAAAGGGGAACCCAAGCAGCAGAAACATAGACATCAACTAGATTCCCAAAAAGCAATCCCATCATAGACTCACCCACTTGATTCCATGGGGCTTTGACAATCTACAGTTAATCTACAAATTAATTCTTTTTAGGGTAAATAAAATTGCTCTTGGATTTTCCAAGAACGGTGACACTTAAGTGATCCATTCCTAACATGATCAATTTCTTGTTTCCCTCTCCTGAGGTGAACCTCTCAGGGTCACTTTCTCCACCATACACTGAAGATGTGGACCAGAAACATCCCAAGGGTGTGTGCAAGACTGGCTTCCAGGATTCTTTCATGATTAGGGAAAGTGGCTTTAGCTGACTGAAGGTCGAGTCTGAAAATAAAAAGCCCATGTACACACTGCTATATATATACTTTTACTATTTTTTTCAATTGGAATAAAATTACTTTACAATGTTGTGTTAGATTCTGCTGTACAATGAAGTGAATCAGTTGTGTGTATATGTATACCTATATCCCCTCCTGGACTTCCCTCCTACCACCCCCCATCCCACCCATCTAGGTCATCACAGAGCACAGAGCTGAGCTCCCTGTGCCATACAGCAGGTTCCCATTAGCTAGCTATTTTACACATGGTAGTGTATTTAGGTCAAACCTAATCTTCCAATTCGCCCCACCCTTCCCTCCCCCAACCCCGTGTCCACATGTCCATTCTCTACATCTACGTCTTTATTCCTGCCCACAAATAGGTTCATCTGTACCATTTTTCTAGGTTCCACATATATGCGTTAATATACGATATTTGTTTTTCTCTTTCTGACTTACTTCACTCTGTATGACAGACTCTAGGTCCATCCACATCTCTACAAATGACCCAATTTCATTCCTTTTTATGGCTCAGTAATAGTCCATTGTAAATATGTACCACATCTTCTTTATCCATTCATCTATCATTGGACATTTAGGTTCCTTCCATGTTCTGACTATTGTAAATAGTGCTGCAAGGAACACTGGGGTACATGTGTCCTTTTGAATTACGGTATAACCAACAAGGACCTACTGTATAGCACAGGGAACTCTGCTCAATATTATGTAACAACCTAATTGGGAAAAGAATTTGAAAAAGAATAGATACACGTATATGTATAACTGAATCACTTTGTTGTACAACTGAAACTAACACAACATTGTTAATCAACTATGCTCCAATATAAAATAGAAAGTTAAAAAATAAATAAATAGCTCCTACAAAAAAACCCCAAAACACACGTATACCTACTCCAGACAGGAGTCTGACTCCTTATGACCAAGCTGTAGAAGGAAGGCTCAGAATATGTGGGAAAAGCTCTGTACAGAAGGTTAAAAAAAAAAAAAAAAAAGGATGATTGTTACCATTTTTAGTGGTGAGACTGAGAGTTTAGTCATTTCTTTCTGCAAATTCCCATCCCCAACCAGAGCTAATTTAAAGGAAATGCAAGTAGTCTAACTCTCGTGCCAAGAGAGAATGGTTCCTGTGCTGTTTAAATACTATGCCAGTATTCCTGTGGGATATTTTTCACAAAACGCCTAGATGAAGCATGACTAATCTCTAACAGTTTGGTTGAGTAAGTTATTCCTGGTCAGCTCTCCTTTCAAATGTCTCCGACTAAGAGAAGCTTTCTGGCCAAACCACTCCATGCACCTCTGATCCAATAGGAAGTGTGCACGCATGTGGCCAGGCAGGTACCCTCACAGGCTGGTGGTGACCTGATTTGATCTCCTCTGGATGTGTCTCTACATTAGATATTTAGACATTTAATAAATCACACGGAGCAGTAGTTTGAGTCATCACCATCCAATTGGAGTCCTTCAAGTACAGGGTATTCATTAGTCATCAATGTGATCTCACCCACATTTTTGTAATGAATAGCAGGTATCTTTCCCAAGAAAAATAATGGGTGTAAGGTGGTTCTGGTAGGTTTGTGTTTAGACCCACATCATGGAAACCAGCCCATTTACAATGGGAAGCCCATTCTGACTAGTGAAGCTGAGGGCACTGATTCAAGAAAACAGCTTCATCTAAGATTTAAGAACACTGATTTCATTTCCAAAAACTTTACCACATTTTTGGTTCAAAAGCAACTGAGTTCGTGAAGCAGTTATATGCTTTTTTAAAACTTCAAGTTTAATTCACTGTTTTTAATTTAGTGTTTTTCCCACTAAACATAATATTAAGTATATTCATTTTTTTCTCAAGAGAGGACAAAATCAAACACCCAGTTTTAAGTCCTGAGTCTTGACGAAGTAGGCTGGGTCCCTTTCTTGCAAGTGGTCCTTAACATTCCCAGGTGCCCTGCCCCTGCTGAGAAACACCCTGGTACCCTCACCGTTTAGGTTCCAAGGCTGCTGTTGATCTGTGCTCCATCATTCACCAGAAGTAGTCTTGAGTCGTCTGTTAGCAGCTTAGGGAGTCTCAGGTTGACAGCAGGGTCAAAAGAGAACCTATGAGGTCAGAGCGACCCTTCCCTATTCCTTCAGGGTGTGTTGTTCTGCTCTGCCCAGCAGGAAAGGAAGAAATCCTGGCTGGAGATTTTATGACAAAAAGCCAGGGGACTGATCAGTATCCTGCTGCAGTGCGGCTGCTCTCAAGTAAACAGCTCCCCCGTTGCCATGGCTTTCCCACTCATCCACCAAACATCTCGAAAGGCAGAAACATGCCCCCCCAAAATGCAGGATGTCAAAAAAGAACTTTTAAACTCATTAAAGAGGGAGGTGTAGTTGCATTACCTAAGCCAATGTTTTAGATTATCTTGATGCTTTTGGAGACTATGCTTGGGGTTAATCACCCTCCTGATCTGGTTTCACTCTGAGTTCCAATGCAAGTATTGTCTGTGATCTTGACCAAAGCCAGTGTAGAATCACACCCTCGAGCGAGTGCACACACACACATACACTCACACATGCATGGGAATTAAGAGGGGAAAGGAATGTGATTCTTCACCCTGACTTCCTGTATTCCACTTGGAGGTTTTCTCCTTCGGCTCTTAGTGAGGTTTCCAGACCATCAGGGCATTCAGACAGCCAACACATGTAGATCAGAGGGTTCAGAAAGCTGGCTGGGCAGCTCCTTCCCTGCGTCACTTCAGAAGGCATGTCCCTCAGTCACGGATTCATTCAGAGGCTGTAAAGTACCTGAAGCCCCATTGGGTGTTGGAGCTATGATGGTCAATAAGACAGAGTCCTCGTCTTAAAAATCTTTCAAACTAGTTGGAAAGACAAGTAAACACCGAATTTTCATGCAGTATGATGATTGCTAAAAGAAGGGTATCATCAAGCAGGTTGCCGGATGAATTACACCAGGAACCCTCCCCAGGTTCCCTGGAGATGAGCCTCTGGCTCCCCCTCCTTTCAGCCCCCTAAACCTCCCCCCAGGGAAACAGCCCCTCCTTTCAGCCCCCTAAACCTCCCCCCAGGGAAACAGCACCTACGCTCAGACTACCGGGTGTGGAGACTCGGGCTCTTTTTGCTTTCCTGGCAAAGCTGCTCTCACTTGCCCTATAAAACAGGAGAGCAACAGGGCTGGTGGGCTGTCCTGAGAGCACATCCAGTGTGTCCTGTAGCACCCACCCAGACACAGCTCTGCCCAGGAGCGGGAAGGAAGGGACCCATGCATCTACGTTTGTGTCCCCGAGCACTGGGTGTGACATTCCAGGATGCGACCAACCCTGCCTGGATCAGAAGCAGTGGTGTCTGTGCTGAAAGCATCAGGCTGATGAAGAGCTAATTAGCTAAGGGGGAGAGCAGGCCAGATGAGACCACCCCAGGCTGGCGGGCTTGGAGAGGAGCCAGGATGGGCGGGTCGGGGACCGTGAACTAGTTCAGCAGCCAGACTCAGCCTGGGAGGGGAACAGAGAATGACAAGAATGGAACCATAGGCAAGATTGTGGAGTATATCAATGAGGTGCCAGGCACCATCCCAGGCTCTAAGCTACAGAAGTGAAGCATCAGGTACATCCCTACGTTCACGGAACAGCCTAGTCCCAGGGGGTGTGAGAGCGGGCAGCGGAGTGACTGACAAGAAATTCGTTCAGCTTGCCATAGGGGATGAGCAGAAATTTTAAACAAAGAGAGTAGTTGAGAGTAGGCTGAGAGCTGAACGGCAGGAAGGAGTCAGCCACACAAACATGAGGAGAGGAGCATTCCAGGTGCAGCCGACACCTAGAGCCAAGGACATATCCAGAAAGACCAGCAGGAATGGATGAATTGCAAAATCACTGAGCACCTGCCCACACAGGGCAGCGTGCATGCACTCTCTGTTATTATTGATAGTATTATTACATTAGTTATTTACCTATTGAGTATATTTATTAATTATTCACTGAATACAGCATAACTACAAAAACTGGTATACATTATCAGTTAGGATGTGACTCTCTGAATAACGATCATTTAACTCATGACCTTTATTCTTAAATATTAATGGGCTTCGTTATTATTATTTTGGGGGGAGGGGCTTCATTATTTTTAAATCAAATATTATGCTTAAATTTCTCTATCTTGGTCTTTCTTCCCTCACCCCGTGAAATGAGGAGCTGGCCCTGACCTGCTTCCCCAGCCCTCTGCCCCTGCCTTGCCCCCTCTCCTGTTGTCACGACTGATGACTGTTCTGCAGGAAACCAGGGGAACTCTTCCACATGTCATCCATGGGTGGATTCTAATCTTGAAAACAGAAGGGCAACTGACACAATGATGACTGTCTGCATCCTGAGCACGGCCAGGCCAAGGGGCTGGAATCTCTTTCTCTGCAAGTTCTACTTGTCAAATCCACGTCTAGTTTATCAGTTGCCCAAAACCACACCTTACATTTTTTATTTCTCCTATCTTTTCTAGTGGTCTAATTCACTTTCATAGAGCCCGAAGAAGAGCGGGAGGAACTCTGGGGCTCTGGGGCTCGAACTGGCTCAGGACATTCCACAGAAATGGCCTCTGCATGTGGGTGAGGTTCCAGATAAGTTCTGGGGGATGGTGGGAGTGAATGCAGGGTCCAGACGTCCACCCGTTTTGCCCACAGTATTGCTGATTGGCTTGACCACAAGTTCTTGGTTCTCCACATGGAGCTGGCTTACTGATGGAGAAGCCAGCTTTATACTGAGCAGCTTCTTGAGAGTCAGAACCAGCCAGGGCTCAGGAATAGCCTGTGCCCTGGGGATGTCACCAGCCCACCCTCTCCAGCTCGGAGCTGAGCTCTGGGAGGGTGTCAGCTGGGCATAGACCCACTGTAGGAGGGGCTTGCACTCCTGGGACAGAGGAAGAACCTGATCTCTGTGACTGGTCCAGGGATGTAATTGTCCCCAGGTAGAGGCAGATCACGTGTCCTTGAAGGGCTTGGAGAGACCTGCAACTCTCTCTGTTCCTTCTGATCACAGCTTTGTGGTTGGATCAGCTTCAGAAACCAGGGAAAGCTGTAGCAATCAGGGGATGGCATCTGAACATGTCCAAGAAGCTGTAAGGAAGATAGGAGAGGGTGCCTTGTGGCCTGGCATGGAGTATGGGTCCCACGCAGGCCACAGTCATGGGCTGCTCTCCCCGGGTTCAGGGTCAGCTCTCGGAGCTGTGGAGACCTTGAGCACACAGACTTCGAGGGTAATGGGAAAGCAGACCGCCTGGCCTCATGCTTTGTTGAGGAGCAGCTCATGAGCTGCTGAGAGTCCATGAAACCACAAGACCCAGACAAACAATGATGACAGAAACGAAATATAATTAGGTGAGTGTCAAGGATAGTGCCCTAAGTAGGCTTCTCTATCTATGTGATGGAAAAGAAGGAGAGAGAAGGAGAAGGGGAGTCTGACACTTTTGCCCTGAAAGATGCCCTACTTTGTGGACCAGATCATGAGCATAACAACTCCCCCACCCTCCTCAGGACAGGAACTTCTTCAGTGCCAACCCCTAGGAAGTATGCTTTACCTTTGAGTACCCATGAGAAGGCACTATTAGTACTCTTGTTGTGCCCATGACCAGACTGAGTGTAAAAGGTTAAGAAGAGCTAGGATTTGAACCCAGAGCCCAGGCTCTCAAACTCCTCCCTGAACCATCTCAGGGCTGCCCTTCTTGGGCAGCTCCATTGCCCCCAGAAAGCAGCTCAGACTGGATGGGTGTTGTTTGTTGGAATTCAGACACTAAATGAGGTCCCCCTAAGACCTGGATGCTCTCTCTTTGGGGGTGCTGTGCAGCTGGAGAACCTTGGAGCAGAGGCAAGTCCCACATCCAGGTGGGTTCCCCATGGGAGCAGATGGCCTGCCGAGGGGGCAGTGTGGGGATGTCAGGTGGAAAGCGTAGGCCCAGGCAGTGTGGATGGTGGAAGTGAAGAGCAGATCTGATCTCTGAGAGACAAAGGGAACTCAAGAGCAGGGTTCCAGGACCTGGACTCCAGAATCCACTGAAGAAGATGGGAAGGAAACTACGTGTATCTTTACAGCAACCAATTTCCTTTCAGAGTGAACGTGGTTCAACCTTTGTTCCTTGGTTCTGATGGAGTGACTCACAGACACCATGCTCCACGTTGTGGGTGTGGAATCTTCCTCCGGCCATGCACCTGAGGACTCCAGCTACCCTTAGAAGTCCTTTCCCCAAAGCCATTCATACCTCTGGCAAATAACAAGCCAGCAAACAGGATTCAAATCACGAGCTAACTGAACCACTGATTTCAGAAATGGGATCTTGAAACCTTATTTCCCTTTGTCATAAAGCCCCAGCCTGGGCTGCATCCGTGTTCACTCCCCTTCTTGGCCTCCCAGGTCGGGCTGCCGCAGAAGTGGAAACTCTCCAGTCTTTTCTGTGACTCCCATGCCTGACTGGATGGAGCCCTGCATGGCTACATTTTTTCACCCAATAAAAGTTTAAGCACAAATTTCAATTTTGTTACACCTATGCCTGCTCAAATCGGGCAGTCTGACTTCCATAACATCAGAAGAGGAGCCCAGCTGAGATTAATGAACCATCTGGTCTACCCATCTGTGTGTTTTGTTTTTTTTTTTTTTTAACATTTATTTATTATTCATTTATTTTATTCATTTTTTTGGCTGCACCGGGTCTTAGTTGCGGCACACGGGATCTTTCGTTGCAGCACACGGGCTCTTCATTGTGGTGCGCAGGTTTCTTTCTAGTTGTGGCATGTGGATTTTCTCTCTCTAGTTGTGGCATGCAGGCTCCAGGGCACGTGGGCTCTGTAGCTTGCGATATGCGGGCTCCAGCTGAGGTGAGTGAGCTCAGCAGTTGTGACACGTGGGCTCAGTTGCCCCACGGCATGTGGGAATCCCAGTTGCCTGACCAGGGATCAAACCTGCATCCCCTGAATTGTAAGGAGGATTCTTTACCACTGGACCACCAGGGAAGTCCCACCATCCGTGTCTTTTTTAACTGGAAAATTGAAGGAGAAATCAGAATGAAATCTCTCCAAATAACCAGAGTCATCCGTGTTGGCATAACAGGAGGGAGATGAGTGCTGGGAGCGTGACCTAAGGGGCGTCAGGGCCAACATCTGGGTCATGCCAACTGGGAATGGGCTTTGAGGTAATTTCCAGACTGAGCTATAGGGTTGGCTCGGCTATGTGAGGTAGCCAGGCATGAGGCCCTTCCTCTGTCAGCTCTGTGTGTGTCCCACAGCTCACAGTCAGTTGAAAAAGATGCTTTCTCCAATAAACCCAGCCTTTCTTCCCTTTGAAAATCCTGTGTGGGCCCCCAGAACTAAGACCCAAATACATTGGCTATAACACTGGCCCTGTTAGTGACACTCCTTTAATACATAACAGTGATTCCATGGAATGAATCTCTGCTCTCCAAAGCTGAGATAGTCTCCTTGGCATGGAAATCCTTCAAGCAAACCAAGAGAAAAACCTACTCCTATTAAAGGAGACCTCCTTAGCCTCACAGGCTTCAGTCAAGGAGAAACTCACTAATACCTAGGTAAGTTTCTAGAACAATTTAGGTCAGTAGATTAAACAGTTCTTTGAAACAGGACTATTTGCAAATTAACTGGGAAAGCCTATGATGTAGGAGAGGTAATTTGCATGTTGCAGACCAAGAGTTAGAAGTTTGAGTTCAGTTCCCTACTGCGACTCTTCCTGACTTGAGGTATAACCTTGAGAACAACTTAGTTGACCTAAGTCTCAGTTTTCTCACGTGTCAAATGGGAAGAACAGTAATTACTTACAGTGGTTGTTGCAGGGATATGCCCAGAACAGCCCCTGACTGTTTTTACCTCCAACTTGGACTAAACAGAATACAATGAACAGTGAACAAAGTATTTTTGAGATGTTTCACTTGTAAGAACTTGTCTTTGATTACTTCAAAGAGTGGAGATAGGCACTAATTCTGTTAGCTGAGGTCAGCACTAGAACTAGATGCCTCCTTTAGCTGGGGCCAATTCAACTGTCTCCCGCCTATTGTCTGATGGGCCGCTTACACTTATGACCTGAGCTTCAGGATCAGGCTATGGATGCTTGAGTAGGGATTCTCAATGCTGCTGTACCTTTGTCTACTGCTGTGTAACAGGACACCACAAACACAGCTTCTGGGCTCACGGAGCTGCAGCTCGGGACCTGGCCCAAGGCAGTCTCTACTCCACGTGGGGCCCTGCTCCCTACCCTCTGCCTGGCGGCAACCCCGGTAACTCACCATCTTTCCCGAGGCCCCACAGAGAGGACTATGACCTGCTCTGTCCAGGGGCCTGGTGAACGTGTGGCCTCTGTTTAACCCTTCACCCCAACCAGCCCGGATGGAGACACATTCACATGTACACACACACACATACACAGATGCACATGAGTGCACGCCCTGTACACACAGGCACACACATCCATTAACACACTGGTACGGCATGGGGAAATACATGCATGACAGGTAGAGGCACATACACTTGATCCTGGCTGCCCTCCATCCCAGCAGCCAGCCACGGAGAGATGGGGCTTGCTCAAAACAGCCCTTGCTCCTGCCCTTCCCCGACGGTGCTGGTGCTGTTGGACCAGCTGAAGGAGTCCAAATTGCCCAGCGCCAGTTGAGAGGGGTCATGCGGTCCCTGGGAAGGTCATCCAGGCCCCCTGCTGCTCCCACCACCACGCTCAGATGCCTGGGCACTTTCTCGTGCAGAGCTTAGTCACGCCTATTCCATTTCTGGAAAGGATGCTGTGTCCCCGGCACCTTGCCAAGTATTTTACACACCTCCCCTCACTTTATTCTCACAGCAACCCAGGAGGGGGCCTGTCAACAGCATGCGACTCCTGCCTGCTCCTTGAACAGCACAGGCAGCCTTCGAGCCTTTGGAACCCTAGACACTAATATCCCCAAATGGAGGCCATGTGCCACAGCCACGTTCTGGCCACGCTGCACAGTGCCCACCTCTGCACTTGCAGCAGGGGCCATGGGCAGCTGGTCACCCCATCTTCAGCAGCTCCTGCCCTTCCCCAGGGAGTGCCTTCTTGGGCCCCACCCCACTACCAAAGCAGAAAAAGATGTTACCAGCTGCTGCTGCCTACTTTCTAGGAACATTTCAAGAAATCCTTCCCATCAGTTCATATGACTGGACTCGTCTAGTAGCTGCCCCCCTGCCCTGACCCTGGTCTCAGTTTCGGAGGATGTGTGCCTCAATATTCTACCAAATTTCTACCTCCAGAAAGCGTTTCAGACAATAAACCCAAGCCCTATCGTTGCTATCTCCATAATCAAGTACAGGTATCTCCTGATTGTCAACAGTGCATTTTGCGCCACTTTGCATTTACGGAAGACCTATGTTAGTACCTGTTTTCACAAAAGGAAAAAAATCTGGAGAGGATTTTCACTTTTATGGAAAAAGGCAAAAAGCGAAAATAAGAAATAGCGTTCAGTGTTTGTTTGCAGAAACTGTTACAGGACACAGCCAAACTCCTTCCCCAGAAACCACACTCAGAATCTCAGCATGAAGCCTCCACAGCTTTCAACTGTATCTGCGAGCATCTGTGCTTTATCTCAATTGATTTTTTTCATCCAATAGCAAATGTGTCCTAAGGTAATTACTTCTTTGCTTTATGATGCCATTTTGGCTTACAAAATCTCTGTTAGGAACACGCTGCTTTCAGGTAGCGGGGAAACCTGTCCTGAGGTATCCAGTGTACTCACTGCTTTCTGAGCCTGAGGACCCAAAACATTCTGAGAGCCACTGAGGTCAGTGCCCATCTGTGGCTCTTCCCTTGGGTGTGCCCCCGGGGCAGACATCAGTGAGCAACCTATGAGAATCTCATGTTTTCTTAATCCCAAGAAATAGAAATTTCTTAATGCATTCCTGTTGTGAAATAAAGAATGTCAGGCACCCTGAGTTATTATCACACCAGTCATTGTTGCCAAAATTCCTATTCAGTATGAAGAACCATAGTCAAAATACTCCTTGCCCCTCTAAATATTATATGTGAATATTTTTACTAAATGAACATACCCTATAGGAGGGAAACACAGTAAAAAGAAAAATGCAATCAAAAATGAAGGCTCACTTAAAATCCATCCTAACTGGATTCCTCAAAAAATTAAAAATGGAATTACCATATGACCCAGCAATTCCACGTTTGGGTATATACACATACAAACTGAAAACAGGGTCTCAAAGAGATATTTGGACATTCATGTTCACAGCATTCACAACAGCCAAGAGATGGAAACTACCCAAGTGTCCCTTGACCAGATGAATGGATAAACAAAATGTGGTCTACACACACAGTGGGATATCATCAAGCCTTAAAAAGGCAGGAAATTTTGACACATGCCACAGCATGGATGAAGCTTGAGGCCATTCTGCTAAGTGAAAAAAGCCAGACACAAAAAAGGCAAATACTGTATGGTTTCACTTATATGAGGTAACTAGAATAAGTAGGCAAAGTGATAGAGGCAGAAAGAATGGTGGTTGCTAAGAGGAGGGGGACTGGGGAGTTAGTGTTTGATGGGGAGAGAGTTTCAGTTTTGCAAGATGAAAAAGTTCTGGAGAATGGTTGTACAAGGACATGTACTTAATGCCACTGAACTGTTCACTTAAAAACAGCTAAGATGGTAAATTTTATGTTATGTGTATTTTACCACAATTAAAAAAATATTTCTCCAGGTAAGGAAAAAAAATCCATTATAACCAACACATCAGCTGTAATTTACTGGCTGATTGTACTAAATGCTGCTTTCTTTTTGCAAGATTTGCCCACACATGAAACATCTTCAGGGAAAATGGCAGTAATTAGCCCCAGGATCAAAAGAGTGAGTATGAGACTGAGTTCTGGAATTTCCAGTTTAGCCACCAGCACTTGGATTTTCTAACAGCCCGCAATGAGGAATGCAGCCAGAGATAAATAAATGAACCATGAGGTAGAAATCATAAATACCAACCCAACTCAGCAGCATGACTCACAAGAGCCCAAAAATGGAAACAACCCAAGTATCCATCAACAGTTGAATGGGTAAGCAAAATGGGGTATATCTGTGCAATGGAATACCGCAATAAAAAACAATGACTTTAAAAGAAAAAAAAAAAGCCCTTATAAATGCTGCAACATGGATGAACCTTAAAAACATTATGCTAAGCAAAAGAAGCTAGACACAAAAAGCCAGGTATTATATGATTCTGGTTATATGAAATGTCCATAAAAGGCAAATCCCTAGAGACAGAAAGCAGATGAGTGGTTGCCTGGGGCTGGGGAAGGGGGAAAAGCAGAAATTACCTGCAAAAGGGCATGAGGTGATAGGATGCTCTAAAACTGGGTGGTGATGATGTTTGCACAACTCTGTAAATTTACTAAAAATCATTGAATTGTACACTTTATCGTATGTAAATTATACCTCAATAAATCTGTTCTTAAAACTTTTAAGTTAAAAAGTACATATCAACAGAGACCCAGGCAATGAATACTTTGTCTCTCAGGGTGAGAGTACAAGGCAGACTTTTAAATTGGACCAAAGAATGTGCACTCTGCTCCCTGTCTGTCTGCTATCTAATGCCGTGTGTCCCCCACTAATCATCCACCCTGAATACCAGAATCTCAGGCTTTCCTCTGAGAGTTCAAGCCTGAGTGCTGTGAACTCGTGCTGGTAAAAGATGGCTCAAGACATCTCATAGGCAGTCCACAGGACATGTCAACTGTCCTTACATTAGATTCTATTTTCCGAGAGGAATATACCTGGGTCTCATTGCCAAATTATCATGGTACCCCAAGAAATGAATTCATCCAAATAATATGTAATAGTATTCCCTTGGCTTCTATGGGGTGACTTGCAAAGAACTCATTCATTTTTAAGATGCATTTTTTTAAGATTAAGTATTTCTATGTCTTTTGCAAAATCAGAGTTGAAGAAATTGTTACCCAAGTTGCCTTAAGTAAATTCCACCTAGAATTAACATTTCCCTCCGTGCATGAAGTTCTATTCTCCAGCTGTTAGATAACGAGAAATGATAGATTCATTCATTAAGATAAAAGTCGATGAATTTCTCTCCTTGCCAGGACTGTCAGAGCTGATTCTAATCAGGCCACTAAAGGATGTCCAAAGAAATAAAAACGAATTCCTCCCTACTCCTTGTAATAAGACTTGTTCTGTTTTTATTATTCAAGTTTATAAAAGTCTTTAACTTTGCAAGATGCCAAATTCTTTTGGGGTATTTGAAACATGCATTTCTGCTCCAATTATTGACGGATATTACCCATCATCAGGCATTTATGATGTAAATGGTACCATAAAAGTGGTTTGCTTTGGAAACTTGGAATGAAGTAAAAGCAAGGACACGTGGCGGAAGGTGTGTTCTGAGAAGTCTCCACCTCCATGTCTGGACTGAGGGGAGAAGCCCTTCCTGATTACAGAAGTTCTGAATTCATGAAAGGAATGAAAGTCATTTCACCGTGATGTGTTTCACTTTCAAAGGAATAAAGGAAGAACAGGATAAATGCACCTCTTTTTCAAGGCAATGGTGTTTAAAAACTTCTCTGCACATATGCCAGGTTTCTCCCAGAGCCCTGGGGGTGTCAGTTGATGGGGGGGGCGTGGGAGTGGCTGAATAGGTAAGAATCCCAGAAAGACTCCAGGTGGTCCTCCCAGGACCAGCATCCCCAAACACAGCAATCCAGTAGGGCAGCCGGCTTGCATCTGCTGTGTTATTGGGCTTCGACATGGTATTTTGTTTGAAGAAATGGTTTGGTCCTTAAAATAGAAAAACAACTATTATAAAACATTTACAATCCAACTGGGGAAGTGTGATGTGTAGAAGGCAGGTCACTGTGCCCTTCCCTTCATCCACCGTGACCAAGCAGCCAACATCTCAGATTAGGGCAGAACTCAAGACCATCTCCTGACCTCCTCCTGGAGAAAGCTGCCAGCATAGGTACACTTGGTCAAGTGGTCACTAAGGTGATACTGAGGACTCGGGCCAGTCTCTGACCAGAGAAATAACAGTGAAAGGTATCATCTGTCAAGTGTCAAGTGAATGTAAAGAACATATGGAAAGAGAGTGAGAGGAGAGAAGTGGGAGCAGCTGAGAGGCTCCATGACATCCTGCCTCCAAAAAGGACATCCGAGGACATGCTATTTCTGGGCTCTCCAACAGCCGAACTTTCGGGAAGAATTGTCTTATCTGCTCTCTCCCCTGGTCCAGCACTCCTGTCTTCCCCATCATCCAGTGCGCATGCCCACCTTCCCTCCAAGAGCGCTCCTGCCCAGGGCTCCATGTTGACAGACCCAGTCTTATGTGCCTCATCTTACTCACCCTTGCCTGCATTATATACGGTCAACAACACACTCCTTGAAGACTTTCCTCTCTTGGATTGTAACTACACTCCCTGAGTTTTCCTCCTCCCAGGGGTCCTTCCTCTTCAGTACCCAGGATATTTGTCTACCTCCTTTGAACTGGTTCAGCTGTTCATAGCCCCTAAATGGTGGTGTTCCCTGGGGAAAATTTCCCATTACACATGCCCTTTTTGGGATCACATTCATTCATCTTCCTATGACTTGAAATACCATCTACATACTGACAAACTCAAATTCACATCTTCCATCCAGACTTCGCCCCAAGCTCTGACTCATACATTCAAATGCCACCTGGAAATCTGCACCCAGGTGCTTAATTGCCAGCCACGGCCCTGTGCCGTGCTCTCCGTCACTGACTCTGGGCTGGACGAGGGAGTGGCTTTGACCAACAGTATGTATAGGAAGGAAATTGGCAGCACCTGCTTTGGCGTTTTGGGGACCCCTGAGCTACCACGTAAGAAGTCTACCCTCCTGGAGAGACCATGTGTAGTGTCCCTGAGATGTCATGGAAAAAGAGAGAGGTCCAGCCACCCAGTGTCTCAGCTGAGCTCAGCCTCCTACTGTCCCTTCAAAGGCACCAGATAATGTGACTAAAGCCATCTTGGATGTCCCAGCCCTAGCTGCCAGCAGACTGTAGCCACATGAGAGACCCCAATAAGAACCACCACCAAGGAACCATCCAGGTCAGCCCAGTCAATCCACGGAATTGTTGCTCTTCTATGTCAATAGGTTTGGGGTATTTTTTAATGCAGCAATAAATAACCCAAAAGATACCCACAGGTCTCTTGATTTTCCTCTCCAAACCTGGTCCAAAGCCCTCATCCCCACCTCAGTCAATGAAACTGATGTCCTCCCAGCTGATCTCACCTCAAACCTAGATTCCTCCCTCTCTTACATCCTCCATCTCTGCGCCCACACAGATAGACACCCTGAAACATGTCTGCACTGCTACTGCCTGGCCCAGGTGGCCGTCACCTCCCCTGAAATAAGGCAGGGTTTCTTAATTGGTCTCCCCTTACTGCTCTTTCCTTTGCCCAATCAATTCTCCACGCAACAGCTTATGATTTTCTTAACATTTAAATCGGATGTGGTCCTCCCTACTTGAAATCCTCCAGTGGCTTTTCTTGGACGTAAAGAAAACCCAGGGGAATTCCCTGGCAGTCCAGGGGTTAGGACTCTGTGTTTCCACTGCAGGGGGCATGGGTTCGATCCCTAGTCAGGAACTAAGATCTTGCGAGCCAAGCAGTGCGGCCAAAAAAAAAGAAAAAAAAAGAAAAAAAACCCAAGTTCTGTGTCATAGCCTCTACATTCCCACCTCATGGGGCCACTCCTGGCCCTCCCACCTCACCTGTACCACTGACCCCTCCCCTCGTGTCTCTCCTTCCACCTCGGCTGATCCTCCTGCTAGGAATGTCCCACCCACTTCTCACGAGACCTGCCATCTCAGTGTCAGTGGTCCTCCTCAGACAGGCTGCCCTGACCCCTGCAGCAATAACAAAGTCCCCGCCTCCATCCCCCGTCATGATCTTCTCAGCCCTTGGATCAGTCCCTTCTCAATGCTTGTTAAATTACAATCGTTTTTTATGGTGCTATTGTTTATTCTAAAGTATCTTCTCCACATAATCTGTGGTCCACCGGGGAGGGCACCAGTGTGTCTATGCAAGTGACAACTGTAGGCCCAGTGTTTGCCTGGTTCCTGGCATTCAGTAGGCACTCGGCATTTGCTGAATGAACACATGGGCGTGAGACCTCATTGGTGCATGTTGAGAGTGGATAAAAACTGAAACATTGGGGTCCCTGGTTAGACACCAGGTAAGGGCCTTGGCATTGACTCCTGTCATACCGGGAAGGCATAATAAGGCTTTAAGAAATGGAGGGTTGCCACCTAAGCTTCAGGGAGCAGCAGTGAAAAGAGATACATCCCACATCCAAATATTTCGACAGCCTCAGCTCTACATCTGGAATTCAAGGTCAAAGGCAGAGAAAGGGCCAAAAGGCAAGCCAGCCGCTGCCTGCTCTTTTCAAAAATTACAAATTTAACACTTCCAAGAAATGCTGAAGACTTTTCACAAATACAAGCATGTGCTTCAGTCAAAGTAGTTGACGACTTGCTCAAACACTGAAGGCTCAGGGACTCGTCTCTACAGGACAAAGACAAAGTGTTGTATCAAAGGGGACTAGGTGAAAAGGCATCCATGAAGTAGGTATTCTCTTTACCTAAGACTTCCTCTTCCATGAAATAGATGTTTTCCTTACATAAGACTTTTACTTAAAGAGCTCTTTGTGGTCACTTATTAAAAACTGGAAAGGAAAAGCAGGTCCATGAAATGTGTCTGCCTCACAAGTCCATGGATGTGTGATCTCGGGCATGAACCTTCTCCAAGCCTCCACATTCTCAGCTCTGGTGGAGGTTGGGGGAGCACTTGGAACAAAAACAAAACCATCCTCCTCAATTATCGTGATGACAAGATCAGATAACTAGGTGAAAGTCGCCATTAAAAAGAGCTGTGTGTGTGTATTTGAAACAGGGTCTCAGCTGAGACCAAACTGAGATTTGCACTCTGGTGATTCCTTCATCAGATGGCGGACAGGTTTCAGTACGCACGATCTGGTTTATTGCCAGATAAGGAGGAAAAGGGATTTTGTGACAAGGGCCTGTGGGACTTATCAATATTGTCATTTCAGTCTCCTGAAACACTAACCATGACTATTAAACATTACTGGTTTACTGGAGTAAACATTAACCATATTACTTCTAAATACAGAGAGTCAAAGAGCTACTGCACTCATTGTATTAGTTGTTTGTGGTGTGCGTGCTTTTTAAGGCTTGAATCTATAAAACACTTCTTTCTGTTGAAGGGTCCAAATACCTGCTATATGAAATCTCACATGACAAAGGGACAAGCGTGGTGGAAAAAGTAACCCCTACCCCACCCGGTGCCATCCAGAACTGCTCCACGCTGGGCCGAGGTGTGCAGGGAACCCTGGACCCAAATAGTTTGCTTAGGGACACCGGGAGTCAGCAGCTGGGGCTGCACCCTGGAGCACAAAGGACTGGAAACACTAGTGAGGGGACACTTCACAGCAACTCAGAGGTCTTCATTCGACAGAGAACTACATAGAGCAGGGCAGGGAGAAGGGCCCTGGGAGGCCCATAGAATTCTGGAATTAGTGTCATGGTGACCTCTGTTGAGCCAACATCTGACGGGCCTGCAGATACAGGAGTTGCATGTTATTTTTATTTCGTAAGCGTAAAGAAAGCTGCTTTTGGCAAGAAAACATTTATTAACCTGGATCTGAGCCAATCCAAGATCAATACATGCTACAACACTACCCGATTCCAGATGACCTGTCAGCCTGTCAGGCTTGTGTCATTGCCTCAATGATAACATTGAGCAATAAAAAGAGGTCACTGTTACCCAGTCCGTAACACGACCCCTCAGCCTGCAGCCCAGCACCCAGGCCCCTCTCCCTTCTCCTGAGCCCAGGACAGGCCCAGTAGGCAGCTTACTACACCTCAGATGCCTCTGCTCTCCCAGACCTTTCCAACCATCTCCAGCCTTGAACCCATGTCTCCAGAAGTATTTGGTCCTTTAGATTCTCAATGCTTGTTGTTGACATAAAATTATCTTATGTCTATAAAACCAAGTATGTTTAGGTGTAAACAAGGTCTTGTTTCCTGAGGGCCTCCATGGCAATAGAAATACTTATGGTTCTATGTCAGTGATGGTTCCCTGTTGCTTTGCTACAATTTCAGTCCTATCTCTTAGTCCAGTGACTAGCTCATGAAGAAACAGAAATAGGAGACCTGGCTTTCCTTCTCTTCTCAGATGTCATCCTAGCATTTGAGTACAGGAAGGATAGATAATCATTACAGCGTTTCTATGAAACCATGATGATATTTCATCTGGTTTGGCTCAGAATTTTGCTGTTTCACTACTGAACTGTCTTTGGTTACTTGGACACATCGAGGATTGGCGGAAATAATTGATGGGAAAACAACTGCAATTGTCACCCAAACAAAGCCCCCCATGCTGGCTGCTCTAAAAGCTGGCAACCCAAGTGCGAGCGAATCAAGAATTTGATTTTTGACTAAACACAGGCATCAGCCTCAAATGGAAACTGACCAGGGTCTTGCAAAAATCGTGCATGATCTTAAGCCAGATTTCAAGGCAAATGAGTTCCAGAAAGGATCTTGAGGCCAGAAAGCATGCCAAGGGGTCCTCTGCACTTCTAGGTAAAGGCTGAGGATGTCTTCCAAAAGAAATCAATTCTCCAAGAGATTAGTCTATGGCTAGAGCTGCTAGTAAATAAGTATTTCTAAGATTTTCCTGTAATAGCTTTCATTGTGAAACAAAGTAGTTCAGCCTGCAATTGTTGGTGTTTTATTCACACACACACACACACAAAAATGCTTTACTGTTACTGCTACCCTTAATTCTACTCACTTTTTTTATTTGCTATGCTGGATGAATTACTAATTTTCAATTAATAAGACCTCCCCTAGATCCTCAGTAAAGCCTGGAGGAATCTTATGGTAGTAAATACTTCAAGTATAAAAGAGGCTGAACTCTTCCTCAAAAAAAGGAAAGACATGGTGAAGACAGGAGCACGTCTTGGTCTCTGCCCTTGACCCCCAGGATTTAATCAGAACTTGCTCCTGCCCTCAGCAGCCCTGTGACATGCTACCACTGACTGCCATGCTCTCTCCCACCCTACCCCAGTCACCCCCTCACCAGAATGGATGTCACTCTCCCATGAGGTGGCCCTACATCTCCCTCCCCCTGCCTCTTGTCTGTTCGCCTCTTGCAGAGACAGAAAACTCAAGCCTCAGATTTCCAATGATAGGTTAATTAGATGCAATTTCATTTTTTTTCTTAAAGATGAATTTTAACCATATTTTTTGCAAGCTGCCCTGGGGAACATTTGCACATAAGAGCTCCATTTTTATACTGTCTCATTTGTCCCCTAAACTTGAAAACAGAGCTTCTTACAATCCTTCCCGTAGAATCGCACAGGACATGGCCCAGAGCCCTGGTCCACTCTGAGCTTCCCAAATTGATTCACCCACACAGTAGCTCTGCAATGAAGTCCCCAGGAAGCTCTCTAGGTATGATTATGGGCTGTGGGATAGCACTCGGGGGGAAATATTTTACATATAAAACCAAATGGGGTTTAATTTTAGAATTTTATGGGAATTTTTATGTTGAAAAAATATCGGTCCAAATATGTGTCCTGACTTAGGACTTGGAAACTGAGGTATTGTGTTGAAGGCATACAACCCTTTGGAGGCGGTGTTATCACTACGGGCATGGTAGATCTTCCTTACTCCATCATGAGCCCCCTGTGGCTGACATGCTTTTCTAACCATCTCTCTCTTCCCGTGTGAGGCAGAGATAACGCTGGGTGTCCATCTAACCCTTTCATCCCGCACACTGCTTGACTCTAACGCCCAGCCTCCTTGGCAGTTAGATGGGCCATGGGATGCTTCCGGCAAATGGAATGTGGGCAAAAGTCAGTGCATCACCTTCAAGCTGAAACCTCCCACGGGAACCTCTATACTACTTCTCTCTCGCCTGCTTCCTGGATTCAGAGATTCTTATGGAGAACTCCAAAGCCCTCAAAGATGTCAGAGCCACCTGATAGAAGGTGCAAGACTGCTGGGCACAGCACCCCTGCCTCAGTCCTCAGCCCCACCTCAGGGGACGGGAGGAAGAAACTCCCCTTTACTGCAGAACACCATTGGGTTTGGGGTGTGGGGTGAACGCTGACCACACTGACTGATACACCATGCCATCTGCCTTGCGCTTGAGAGGGCCTCAAAAGACCCATGTTGAATGAATGAATGAAGTCACCAAGAGAGTTGAGAACTGAATGGCTCTGTGCCACACATATGGGTCCATATGAGAAAATCACATAAATTAAGAGTTTCAAATATCAAGCCCAGTTCCTTGGCCATCAAGGGACCCAGTGGCAGTGCCAGTAGGACTGGCTTCCACTGATCCCTATAGCAGAGATCTGGAGATGCTTAGCCTTAAGCAAAAAGAACTTGAGCGGTATGGAAGGTGCCCAGTTCTGGGCTCACTCCCCCAGACAGCCAAGAAGAGATGTGCTAATGAGGACACAGATGCACCTGTTGTCTGACAAAGACCAGCCTCCAAGGTCCTCCAAGGCAGCTCCAAGTTCAGGCAGGGCCTCTTGATGAAGCCTTGCTCAGCCAAGGTGTGGACCTCAGCTTGCCCTAGTTGGCAAAACTCCACCAACTGCTAACACACGCTGTCCTCAACTCACCTCACCTCCAGCCCAGCCAGGCTAACCTTTAGATGGCAAACTTAGGGAGAGGTTACACACAGCATGCAGGTCCAGCTTGGTGGGGAGGAGGGGCAGAGAACCAGGAATCCCAGCGGATCCCTTGTGACCGGCATTATAGGAAGCGATTCCAGGGATAGACGGGTAGAATCTAGACTGAACTGAGTCATTGGAGGGAGTGGTTGAGCGTCCATGCATATGGGCTGTTGGGGGTCTTAGAGGTCGTCTTTTAGCTGAGAGGGGAAGCTCATAAACAGACCACTGGGACACGATGTGACCAAGCGCTATTAGGCGTGTGCACCTGTGCGATCAGAGCATAGAGAAAAGAGCACACTGAAGTCTGCCTGCAGGTGATGGGGAGGCTCCCTGACAAGGCCTGTCGAGTGCCCTTGGTGTCCTGCCCACCTCGCACTGGACCTCCGTGTCCTGGTACAGACCACCAGCACCTGCCTGAGGCTCTCCAAGGCAGGCTCAGCCCATTGCTGGGATGAGCCAGAGAGTTTGCAAGTTGACTGCCTGCCTGCCTGGGGAGCAGAGCTCAGCCAGTGGTGGGGGCAGAGGGGAGGTCAAAGGTAAACACCCCACTCCCCAGCTCCCTCACCTCCCAGAGGGGACACTAGCCTGAGGTCCCCAGGGCTGAGCTCCAGATGTCCACAGTGGTGACAACTCCCTCCCCACCACTGCCAGTATCTCCAGAAACAACCTCCAAAAGGAAACCCCACACTCGGTCCTGGTCTCAGGAACCCAAGTTGTCCATCAGGTAAAGCCCAAAAGAAGAGCCAGAGAATGTCAGATGTGGCATGGGTCCCCTGCGCATGATCCCCACATGTGAATAACATCCCAGCCTTGAGAACTGGCTCAGCCCTTCTCCACAGCTGGGCTGTAAGGTGAGAGAAGTAGGCAAAGGGATTGTCCCAAGACACCTGTAACACGTCTACCCACAAAGACGTGTACAAGAAGGGGCATGACAACTTTGCATTGTTATTCCTTATTGCCCCAACTGGAAGGAACCCAGGTGTCTGCCGGCAGGAGAACTGTGGAGTGTCTGCACAACGGAATACAACTCAGCAATAATAGGGAACCAACTATTGATACATCGAAGAAATCTTGAAAACACCCCAAACAAAAGAAGCTTTGCACAGAAGCATGTACACTCCATAGATTCCATTCTATGAAGTTCTAGAAGAGGTAATGCTAAACTAGGGGGATAAAAGCCAGACAGTGGCTGCCACTGGGATGAGGGACAGGGATTGACTGAAAGGCATGAGAGAACTTTCTAGGGTAATGCGAGTGTTCCATATCTTGATAGGGTTTGGATTACACAGGGCGATCATCAAATTGTATTAAGATCTGTACGTTTCACTGAATGTCTCTTACCCCTCCAAGAAAAAAAGTGAACAAAGATTGAACTCTAGTTAATGATGTGTGTGAAGTGTTTACTGATATCAGAAATTTCCTGTGCAATGCACAACAAATATGAAATGGATGGGTGAGTGACAATGGGACAGAGAGAAGGAGAGATGGGTGACGAAGCCAATGCAGCAAAAGGTGAAACCTGGAATCAAGATGTGGGAAGATGGGTGTTCACTGTACCATTGAATCAACTTCTCTGCATGTTTGAAAGTTTTCATAATAAAATGTTAGGCAGGAAAGGGACCACAGTGCCATGTTAGGAGCAGGACCTGGCCCACCGTGACAAGAGTACTGAATGGTCTAAGGTGAAGAGACTTGATCACACTGATGCTGAGAAAGGTTAACAAAGAATCAGACTGGCATCATGCAAAGTGGTTGAGAGCACAACTGTTGCTGTAGTCCAGGCATGCCTTGAGCTGAGGAGGACACGTGTGACTTCAAGAGACACACAGAATGCAGGGGTGCCAGGGCCTGGGGGTGAGTGCCCCAGGAGATGGGAGTGCAAGGATCAGGGTGACATCTGCTTCCTGGTTACTGGTGGATATGGACCAAGCTTCTGAGCTGTAGATGGGAGAGCTCTGGGTGTCTACAGGACAGGTGCCCTGCCCTTGCATCCTCCCCTCTTTGTTAGTGGCTGTCCCCTAGAAGACAAGAGGGAGGTACATGCAAGAACTTAGGATACCAAAGGCTGAGAGCCCAGCAGATGTCTTTTCCCTGTAATACGGTAATAGGGAAGAACAAATCTGACTCCATATTGGATCTGTTTCTTTCACTTTAACCTTTGTATTCTATTTTTTGCTACAAGTTAATCACTAAAGGAATGTTGCCTAGAAGCTTAAATTATACGTAATGACCCATCTTTGGGAACCCTGTCTCCCATGTAATGAGTGTTATACTAAAATACCTTTGTTTAGCTCACAGGAAACATCCTGACCAGGTCCACCTATGAATGGCTGCAGGAAGGAAGAAATTAACACATCTCCTCTGGAGTCTGGCCAGAACCAGGAAATATTTGACTTTACCCACTCTCCTTTTAGTATAAAAGGAGCCGGAATTCTAACTGAGGGAAAGATGGTTCTTTGGGACACTAGTCCACCATCTTCCTGGTCTGCTGGCTTTCCAAATGAAGTCGCTATTCCTTGCCCCAATAACCGCTCTCTCAATTCATTGGTCTGTCATGCAGCGAGCAGGAAGTGCTTGGACTCGGTAGCAAGACCAGGAGTGGCCCAAGGAGACAGAGCTGGGGAGAGGTACAGTGGTCTTAGCCTGCAGATGGGAGCCCTCCCAGCCAGGAGCCCCTCCTGCCTCCGCCAGCAGCCCCCACTTCCCCTGAGACCAGCTTCAGCTGAGACCCCCTGCAAGGCCCTTTCCCACTGTCTGACTCCCTTTCCTGCTGGCAGGGAGCCCATGTGGGCTCAATGCTGTCTGTCCCAGCAGGACCCAGCCTATTTCAGAGGTGTCAGCACACCCTACCAGGCCCTGTTCACGCCAACAGGAGAACCTGGCCGCCTGCCCCCGGATGTACAGGCTGGCTTCCAAGCCCAGTTCAGTGGGTGAAAGAGGAAAGGAAAAATCACCCCATCATTTGCAGATAAAGGTGTTCCCAGGATACTGGGTGCAGTTTTGGATGTTCTGGACTCCTTGTGTGATGTCTCCCATTCACTGGCACAGGGAGACTGTGTGAATCAACTCTAAAATGTAAAAAAGAATCCCCAAAGAAGTAAGTGTGGGTAGAACAAACCCACTTAGAAGATACCGGTGCTTAAAAGCCTGCAGGCTGGTATGATTGTCCAAAGTGGTGTTTCACTTCTTTAAAGAGAAGTGTTTTTCTGGATCTCCATGCGGAGAGCACCTGTTCCTGTGACCACAGCGATGCCTCAAGGGTATTGTGGTGAAATACCTCCTGAACATGGGCTGTGCCAAGTGACCCACTCTGCAGCCCCAGGCCTGGATAACTGAAGAGAATGTGCTGGAAGGAGCCATCAGGCCAGCCCACACAACAACCTGAACCTGGGGACTGGATATGGACAGGATTTAGGAAACACTCACCTTTCGAAGGAGAAGAGCAGTGGCCTCCCCCAGGGCCCTGTAGAAGGCCCGTGGGCTCTGTGAGAAGATGGCCATGGCTCAGAGGCCCACAGATATTCCCGTTCTCCTCCAAGGAAGCAATACAGCCTAGAGATTGGGCGTCTGGCCTCTGACATCGAACACTGAGTCCAGATTCTGCTGTACCCCCTTTCCAGCTCTATGTGCCTGCCTCAGTTAACTCATGTGTGTGGTGACAATGATGTGGCCTCTCCGGGTGATGGTGAAGGTTCAGTGGACATTGTACTAATAAGGTGTATTGCACAGCCCTGCTCATGCAAGCTCTCACCATAAGGGACAGCCGGGAAATCACAAAGCCCAAAGGAACCAGCCGTGTCAAGTCTTTGGGACTATCCAAGCCCAGGACATTTCAGGCTTCATAACGGCCTGTGCTATTTCCACCACTCCCTGCTCTGCTGCCTCTTTTTTTTTGGCCACGCTGCACAGGGCTTGTGAGATTTTAGTTCCCTGACCAGGGATTGAACCTGGGCCCTCAGCAGTGAGAGTGCAGAGTCCTAACCACTGCCCCTTGAAGGAAGTCCTGAAGCCACTGAGGTCCTCCTTGGCAGAAAAAAAAACTGATTGTAATATTAATAGCTTCTATAAATAAGCAAATGCTACACAACCAAGGGAACTTTGGAGAAGGTGTTAAAAAGAATACAATGTTTGAATTTCACAAACATGACGTTGAGCTAAAGAAGCCAGACCCAATCTTACAAAGTTCCAGGACAGATGAAAGCAAGCAAGTGGTGGTATCAGAGGTCAAGATGGTGACTGTCTGTGACTGCGGTCACTGGAGGGGCACAGGGGGCGCCTGGGGCTGGCAATGCTGTTTCTTGAGCTGATTACACACGTAGGTTACCTGATGAAAGTTTGCCATCACCATACAAACAAAGTGTGCCCTTTTCTATATGGACATTACATTTCAATAAAGAGTTCCCCAAAATGCAATGACCCATACGTTCTAACCTGGGAAAGACCAGAGAGTGAAACCAGCGTGTTGCAAACAATTAAGAATAATATAATCAGTAGGCGGGTGCTGGAACTGTGATGTGAATTGTTAACCACTTACACACTCTGTCCCGGCCCCCTGTGCCCCGTGGCCTCGTGAGACAGGCTGGGACCTGGGAGCCTTCCCTGTAGTGCTGCAATTCTTGCACCTGGACACACCTCTCCTCCAGCAACAAAATACAAGGAAACTATATGGGACAAAAAATAACTGTGTGCATTAGCAGTCAGAGCAAATTCTGGACAAAAGATACAAAGAGACCAAAAAACCCAATTGCCACTTTTGAAGAGCCTGGAGCAAAAGCAGGGTGCTGTGCATGACCCCTGCACACAACACCACCTAAGGGGTGGGCAGACCACCTAAGTCACCTTTCTTCCTGCCCAACCCCTGGACCCACCCCTACCCTCACTCTATATAAGGAACCAGCTCGCCCCCCCCCTCCCGCCCACCTCAGGGAGTGAGCAAGCAAGGGAACCTGTTGTTCGTTCTGGCTCCCCCCTGCTGCATCAGGGGCCTCAATAAAGCCCTACCTGAATTTCTTGTCTGGCTTATGATCAATTTCTACTGATGAAGGAGGCCAAGAGCCCTGGTCCGTAACACTGGTCCCCAGCCCTTCCTCTGGACACACACTGCTTTCCCCCCTCACCACCACTCAGTCAAAGAGGGGGACACCTGGCACAGCGGGATGGGGGGGCATCAAACACACATGTCCCTCAGCCCTGGTCATCATCCATCCCGTGTGGCTGCAGCACCCCCACCCCTTGCTGAAGCAAGCTTCGTGAAATAGATAAAACGATTAAAATCTAGGTTTTTTTTTTTTTAAATAAACAAACAATACACATCAATCTATTAACTGTGGCTGTCACCGGGGTCTGACCAGGAAAGATAAGGGAGGAATGTTGACTTCTTCAATTTTAAAAAAAAAAAGGAAAGGAAAGAAAAAAAGAGGGGTGTTTTTTTGAAGAGGAGGTCAGGTTTTTCCTTTATTTTTCAAATTAAAGAAGACATAAATCATTATTTTAAATTCTACACACAGTGGATATTTTTTAATATGTTTTAATATTTTAATGGTAACACATCAATCTAAGCGACTCCTGAGAAATAGCCTTGCAGACAGTGAGCCTGAAACTTCTCTCTTGGATCTTGAAGACTCTCTTGGGGTCAAGGTCTGGACGCTGCACGATTTCATAATTAAGCACATCTTATGTTAACATGGCTCTTTCATTGTCTCAGAATGTTGTGTAAATGTTTTGTCATGTTTGTGTACACTTACAGGGTCTTCCCTTAACTTGATTGTCAGATCTTGAGGCCAGGTTCGGGGAGACTCCCTTTCCCAGAAGTCCTACTCCCTAATATTTTCACACCCTGCAAAACCAGTTCGGAAGGACCTCCAGCAAAAGTGTGCAGGATGGAGAGTCCGGACAAAGCTCTGGCCTCTTTATGGAAACCATCACAGGAACACTGTGACAAGATTTACAGATTTTGTTCTTCAGAGATGCCACCCCGAGTATGCATATGTCTGCATATGTGCATATCCATCCCACATGCTCCCCTCCCACTGAGGGGAGATCTTTGTCCTCTACCCTTGAACCAGGGCAGTACATGTGTGGAGAGCATGGTGGAAGGGATGCTGTGTGATTCTCAAGGTGAGGTCATAAGTAGCACATGGCTTCCTCCGGCCTCTCTGAGGACTCATTCGGCCACCATGCAGTGAAGAAGCCCAGCTAGCTGACATGGAGAGAACTGAGCCCACACCAATTGTCAGACTTATGAGTGAATGACCGCTCAGATCATCCAGCCTCCAGCCTTCAAGTCTCCCAGGTGAAGCAGAGACAAGCTCTTCCCACTGTGCCGTCTCCAAGGTCCTGACTCACAGAACCCATGGGCATAACCAGTGGTTGGTTTTCACCACTAAATTTTCAGGTAGTCCATCACCACCCCAATTACCAACAGCTCTTGCTCATACAGGGGAGGTAGCAGAGAGGCGGCATCCTCAAGCTTGAAAAGACCCCTTTGTGACATCAACTGGTCTGACACCAGCACCACCACCGCCCCACGCCCCCAGCATGTCCTGTTAGCCGGCAACACTGGGAATACCACGTGGAAAATCAGGCGAAATTCAGGCAGTTCTCGCAGCTCCTGAGTGCTACAATGTGAGGGAACTGTTCTGCCCGCCTCAGTGCTCACAACCAAACTAACAGCGAAGTACAACTCTCTGCACGCAGAGGAGGACGAAGACCAAGAGAGGCCAGGCAGCCAGACCACAGACACCGCTCCCCGGGGGGAGGCTGGCCTCTGGCCCCCAGCGTCAGCATGGCCCTCCCGCCCAGAGCCAGTCCAATTCCTTTAATGACCCTCTGATGCCTGCAGCCCTCTCCCTGCTCTGGCCCACCAGTCTGCCAGGCCGGGAGCAGCTGTTTCAGGGCCATCGGCAGTAATGGTGACTCCATAAGGCACATCTGGTGCCCATCCTGCTTCCAGGCACCTCCCTTGACAGACCTGCCTGCAACTGGGGCCCAGCCACCTTCACTGAGTAGACAGCAGGAGGACAGGTGTCCTCTCCCAGAGCCGATCCCAGAGCTGCAGCCCATGGCCTCCGGATCCCACAGCAAATCCTGTGGGAACTCAGATGACCGTGAGCTGCCTGAGTCACCCAGCACCCCATAGTTTAGCTCAGCCCACACCCATCGAGCCTCAGCACTCAGGCGCTGGCTGGTCCTCAGGGAAGTTCAGGGAGGCGGGTAGGGCGATGGGGGTACAGGCCTTGGAACCTGACCACCTGGTCTGAATCCAGACATCCCCACTCACCTTGTGACCTAGGAAATGTAACCTCATGAAGCCTCACTTCTCCGTAAAAGGCAGGCAAGATGCCCATCTGTGCCACGGAGCTGCTCCAGCACCACAGCCCCTGTAAGGTTAAAGGTGACAGTTCATGGGGAGCTCCCATCCGTGCCTGACACAGAATGGGCCTCCATTCACGGTTGCTGGGAGAGGCAGCAATGGGTAGCACGAGGCCTGCCCTGTCCAGGCAGCACCCTGAGTGCAGTCTTCCCAGAGACAGGTGTCTCCCAGGCCGCTGACTGGTGCTCCACCCGGCCAGGCTCCCACCCCACGGCCACTGCTCCTGCCACCCGCCCTCAGGAGGACCCCCAGCCACCTAGTCAGACAGGGACCTTCGATGACCCCTGACATGAAGGCACTTTCCCGGTTTCTCCTGACCTCCTCAAGCTGCAGGAGAGACTGTGAGGTAGCTGCAGTGGCCTGGGAGCCCAGAGACTTGGTTCTGACTCCAGAACCTTCCGGAAGCCTTCGCACCCCAGCTCAGCCATTCTGTGACTACACATTGCCTGCCGGGACGGGATGATGCCTGAGAAGCTGTCAGCACAGAGCAGGTGCCTAGACACATCTCACAGCACCCTGGGCTCTTAGGCATTCCCGTCCCTGACGGCCTGACGGAGTTGCTGGGGTGATACACTTAGCCTCTTTGCTTGCAGGCGTGGTCGGTCCCAGCCACTAATGACGAGCCTGGGTCCCATGGCCTGAGTCTGTCTCTCTGAGGACCGGGTCTCTCCAGAAGGGCAGTACCAGCCCAGGGTGGTGCGTCTGTGCGGGTTTTCTTGGGGGCCCACTTTTTGGGAAGAAGAGTGTAGGCCCATCGCCCTGAAGTTTGGGGTGTGCTCTCTGGCTTTCCTGTATAAATTCCCAGCCAACAGAGGAGGTGGTAGGCCAATTTGCTCCATTCTCAGAGGAGACCACCTCTTATCAGCAATTCAAGTTTGCACATGAGCATGTGAAATGGACTTTCCCTATTTTAATCATACAAGGTCTTTGAGGAATTTTTTTTCCTTCCTGCATTCTGCTTTTTCTTTTTGCAGCCTTTCTTTGTCCTCTTTCCTTTTAAAACAGGACTCCTTAACCCTGGAAACCGTGAAAGTGCTTCTGTGTCAACGCCCTTTGGAAACTGCACACACGAGGTGCATCACGTGCACGTGTGCACGTGTGTGTGCATCTCCTCATAACAGAGTCCACAGTTTTCAGCAGATTCTCAAAGGGGCCCTGACCTTACACAGGCCGCCCCGTTATTGCTGAGTGCTTACTTGGCTGATTATCACCATCTCTGGAGCCATCCTTTCATTTGTTGTGCTTTTCCATGGGAAATGGGCAGCCTGTTCCCTAAAAAGAATGCCAATGTCCACCTCCTTCCCCTCCAAGTTAGGCTTCCCCACCCTTTCTCGACCCTTTGGGGCCTTCTGTCCTGGTTCAGCTGAGCCCCTGAAGGCTAAGGGGTCCAGCAGGAATGGGCCAGCTGCTTCAGGCCCCAACACACAGCCCAGAAAGCTGCTGGGTACCAATATGTTCATGGTATTTTCAGGACCATTCAGTGAGACTTGATGGAGTGGCCAACTTTCCATTACTTGCCACCGAGGGGTGCTGATGAGACCAAGTGCCAGTGAGGCATGGGTCCGGCCCCAAAGGACTCCACTCTGCACAGAAAGCCCTCACAGACCCCATGGAAAGTGGCGTGACAAGCGACAGTGAATGCACGGGGGCACAAGAGGACAGCCAGTGCGCTGGCACTTACTCCTGTAGTGAACTTCTGGGCACGGTGGGAAACGATGTTCTCAAACTACCCAGGGTGGTGAAGGACCAGTGTTTTCTGTCCTTTAATTCCAGTGCATTGCAGATTGGCACTTTTGTGAAATGCATTGCTGGAACAACGACCAAGGGCTTAACCGCGGCCCCTGCGTCTCATCGCTGTAAAAGTTTGTACTTGCTGTTGAGTCCTGTGTTTACCCCTTAGCAGAGGAGCAACAGCTCACAGCTCTGCATCTGTCCACAAACCAGACTTTGTAGCCCCCAGGTGCGAAACACGCCCCCCAGCCGGCCCCGAGAATGAAGGAGTTGGGTGTTCCTCTTCACTCTGAGAGGCTGGATCAGTCCAAGTGCTGAATCCCTGGGGCTGTTAAACTCGGGCACTTCAGCCTGCTGTGAGCGCAAAACGAGCAAGCTGTGGCAGTTCTATAAAAAGGCTCTGGGCGTAGAGATACCAATGCAGGCAGCTGAATGGGCTGGACACAGCAGATGGGCCAGACCCACGGTGTGTGCGCAGGCCCCGTGATGTCTGCTCCTGAAAGGAGCCCTTCCTGGGGGCCTCTCTGGGGGCCTTCAGGGAGAGAAATTACTGAGGTGTTTTGGAGGAAAAACAGTTGGGCAATAGGTGGAGAGGGAAGGAGGGGTATTTCAGGAGGCCAGCACATGGCAAAGGCAGGTAGGTACAAAAGGCAGGGGGTGGGGGGTCCCCCCGTGTGATGCCGGAGGGGGCTCTGGACCACACAAGCCCTTGCAGGTTGTGAGTGAGCGGCCAGCTGGCCCTCTGCTTCATCCTGTAGCAGGAAAGCGCCACTGCAATCAGCCCTTCCTGTCCTCTCTCTGCTGGGGGCTGGCTGGCAGGCGACATTTAAACACACATCCCTGCCCTTCTGGGGGTTCCAGCCTGCAGAGACGGCTGTGATTTCCCCTCCTCATTCAAAGGTGAGGACTCTGAGAGTCAACTACCAGGTGACCAGCAGGTGCCGGCTGAGGTCTGAGCCAACGCCCCGCCCTGCCCTGTCCCTGAGCCGCCTCTTCCAGCATCCTGGATCCCTGCAACCCATTCCCTTACAAAATGGTTGGGAAAACAACAAAATCACATTGGCGTTGGAAGTGGAACCAGACATCTGATCGCACATTTAACACCCATCTCGTGCGTGTCTTTGCAGATGCCGCATCGTTCAGACTGGCCGGACAGGTGATGGTGGTGGGTGAGGTAGGCATGGCCGCAAGCCCTCCATAGGCCGCAGGAAGACTTCGCCTCACGCCCTGAAGCTCGAAGGCTCTCTGAATAAGCCCTGGGAGTCACTTAAGGTGACTGGCGGGCTTTAGGGGCGTGTTCCTGCCCGCGTGCCTCTCCTTTCTGTGACCCAGCCAATGCCTCTGAGAGACGTGCAGAGCCTAACTGCCCCTCACCTGCCTCCCCATGTAGTGCAATTCAGATCAGGCAGATTCCAGAGCTTCCCAGCCCATCAGCTCGGCAGAGGCTGGGCTGGGACCCCACGGCTGCTAAAAATGGCTGCTTCGCCCATCCCAGCTGCAAGAGGCACAGGCTAACATTCTTGTCATAGTTGGAAGTGGTCCAGGGCCGACTTTCTCTGCAGCTGCTTTCCATGGCAGCCTCCCGGCTCCACCCAGGCCTGGGCAAATTCCTCACACCCAAATCAAAACCAGTCTCTGCTGCAGACAGGAGCGTGGGGCGGGGGTGGGGGGGCCGACTACAGTGCAGTGCCCAGCAGCCCCGCGGACCACGGGGAAGGGGGCTTGGTGTGGAGCATGCATTCCACCCTCATAAGGTGACTGTCACGTACCCTGGCTGCCCAGATGGGAAGCCTGAGGCCCGGAGTGACTGCGGCCTGACACACCTCATTCACTCAAGTTCCTGCACGTCTGACACCAGGATGCAATTCTTTCCACGTGGAAACGTCTTCCTCCTGAGAAAAGCACACAGGTCAGTGTGGTGTCTGCCCCTCCCCACTGAGGGTGGGTCCCTGTGCCTCCCCTGGAGTCTCTGCTGCTCCCTCCCCGGGTGTGTGGTGCCTTCCAAGGCTGCACGCCAACAACCTTGCAGCGTCCGCCTTGTTCACGGACTCTGGCTCCGAAGCTGCAGGTCACCTCAGGAGACACTTGACTGCGCTGAGGCCGCCATGCTGGAAGGAAACCCAAACCACACAGAGGGGCTCCACTCAGCACATGCATCTGCGGGAGAAGCACATCCAGGTGACCCAAGCCCCAGCTGCCCAGTCACCCCCATGGAGTGAGTCTTCCCACAGGCCCAGCCTGAAATCCTGACCTCCGAATCCATGGACGAAGTGAAGTGGAGCTTGTCTGGTGCCACTAAGCGTGGGGTGGATGGTGATTCAGCATCAGGTCGCGGGACCTGTGGGTGTCTGGTCTCCAGCAGACACTTCATGGTGCATGGTGCATCACGCACCACTCCATGCTCTCCACAGCCAAGCCTGAGTGCTTGGTACGTAAAGAACAGCCAGAATCATGATTCTGCAACCCTCCCCTCAAGGAGGCCACAGTCAAGAAGATGGGAAAAAAAAAAAACCCTACAAGTAACCTGTCACCCACCAGACCCCCAGCCCTGAGTGCAGGGAGAGATGCACACTCATTCCCACACTCCTGCAGCCCGCGGCCAGAGCAGGGCTCTGGGAACCTCGGCAGCCTGGTGAGGCCTTGGGCCAGTTGGTAAGCTCACCAGCCCAAATCCCAGGCCCAGCCCCGTGGTGGGCGCCCTGACACTGCTGAGATGGGGACAGAGATGCCGTTAGCCAGGAACTGGAGGCAGGCCCAGGGCAGTAGGGGGCAGTCCACAAATGGGGGTGACCTGGACTCTAGAACACAGAGCACAGTCACTCCCGGAGCTGCTGTAAACATTGTAAAGCAGGGGAGAATCTCTGTGGAGCTTGAACCGTGCCACCCAGGGAAAAGGACGGCGGCCAATCTGCTCTTCATGGGGAAATCACGATGTCGTCTTCAGGCAACTTGGCTCTTTGCAGGGTTTGTCCTGGGCTTTGTGCCCAGGCAGATTTTGGAGGCCTGTCAGGAGGCCAGGCAGCACTGTGGCCATGCAGCCTGGGGCAGGGGACCCAGGGGCTGCAGACACTCCCTCCTCCCACCGTCTCAGGCCAAGGGTGCACCTGAGCTCTGCGCTTTGATGTCGTGTCTCTGCAGACAAGCCCTCTCAGCTCTCAGGGAGACTGTTAGAAGTGATTCTTAATTTGCCTTTTATCAGAGACCAGAGGAAAGAGTTGAAAGCAGGAGTCGGGGGTTTTCAAAAGAACCTGCAAGACTGGGGAGGGGAGGCAAAGCAGCCTCAAGCCTTGAAAGGAAGCAGACAAATGTCTACAGTCTCCCCAGCTCTAGAGGCCACGTGTTCCCTGGCCTATGATGTGGGAGTCGGGGGTCCTCAGAAAAGCCACTGGGTTCTCAGCTTTGTGTTGGCACAGTGCTGGGGTGTTTCCTTTAGGGTTGGGTTGTGGTTTCATTTGGAGCCTATCCAAAATCTAATTATCAAAACCAAAGGGGCAGGTGCTCTTGGGCTGCATCAAATCACAGGGGGTGGAGCCGCCTACCACCCTGAATCTTGTCACCCCCAGACGTCCTGGCGTGTGCAACCTCCTGGGCATTTCAGGTGAGGCAGGGATGCCATCAAATGAATGAAAATGCAAAATGAGGCAGAAAGCCAGGTGTAGAATAGTCCCCAGAGATCCTGGCCTCCCTAAACAAGCAGGGCCTGGGCTCCCACCTCAATGCCATTTCTCAGGTAGCAGCTGCCCCTCCAGGCCAGAGAAGCCCCACACTCATGGGACCAGCTGCTTCTCCTGCGTTATTTGCCAGGAAGCTGCCTTTCTGCCCTGATTGGCTAAGAGGGAAGCATCTCAGCAGCCCCTGGGATCGTGGCAAAGCCCCTGGGATCGTGGCAAAGCCCCTGGGCCAGCAGACAACCAGCCTCCTGAAGCTGACAAAATGTGAGGATGAAGCAGAGCTCCGTGAGTGGGTGAGCCATGGTTAGATACCCACACTGTGGACACCTGAGGCCAGGCGCCTGCCAGGTGCTGGGGGGATGTGACAATGACCTCATCTTGCCCTCAGGGAGCCATGACCCATGGGGGATAAAGGACACCTCTGCCAGCAGCCTAGATGCCTTTTTAAATTGTGAGAAAACATGTATAACATAAAATTTACCATTTTAACCATTATCCACTGTACAGTTCAGTGGCACTATGTATATTCACGTTGTTGTGCAACCATCACCATCATCTATCTCCAGAACTCTTTCATCTTCCCAAACTGAAGCTCCATCCCCATCAAGCACTAACTCCCCATTCTCCCCTCCCTTCAGCCCTTGGCAACCACCACTCTACTTTCTGTTTCTGTAAATCTGACTAGTCTCATATAAATGGACTCACACAAAGTGTGTCGTTTTGTGACTGGCTTATCTCACTAAGCAGAATGTCCTCAAGATTCAACCATGTTGTAGCATTGTCAGAATTTCCTTCCTTATTATGGTTGAATAATATTTCATTGTATACTGTTTTAAATGTACCTGCTCGGGCGTGGTAAGACACACAGCCATGGAAATGATTGTCCTGAAGGAAGAAGTTTTGATACTCACAGATCTCTAGAAACAGGAGGCAGGGCATGCCACTTGGGTCACACAGGGAAGCACCAGGGTCAGGGAGGAGGCAGAGGAGGACATGTGGTTTCTGTGGGAAGAAACGGGTGAGGCAGAGTGAGCAGGCTTAGCACTGGCTAGTTTGAATAATTTCAGCAGACTCTGGCACATCGAGGCTGATTACCTGCAATCTGGACCTGGGGTTATTAGGGCAGGTGGAAAATAACCTGAGTAAGAGAGCCAGATAGAGGAGGGGGTGGGTTGTGGGCTCTGGATGGGTTGGTTTACATGTGAAAGGTGTGCTCACAAGGAAGTCAGTTATTATCTCTAGGCACTGGCTGGCCCTGGGAGGGACAGTCCCTCCAGGGTCAGCAAGATGTCAAAGCATAAGCATTACGAAAAATAAAGAAACATGATTAATACATATGTATTTACCACATTTTGTTTGTCCATCCACCAATGGACACTGGGTTGTTTCCACCTTTTAGCTATTGTGAATAAAGCTGCTGTGAACATTAGCAAACAATTGTCTGAGTTCCAGGCAGCCTAGGTATTTTTAAAGTGCAGTTGGAACCTAAAATCAGGAGTTGGAACACAAAACAATCTCAACTAGATGAATATGTTTAGTGCTAAGTCCTCACCCCAGCCCATTTCTTCAGCATCCCTGGCCAAGAGAAGTATGAACATTTTTTTCTAGGCTGGTAGTCACCTGCCAGCTGTCTTCTCTTCCCTGCAGCAGAAAATGACCCAAGTCCAGTGGCACGGTTCCAACCAGTGGTCAGGTAAGTGCCCCAGAGCCCTTTGCCAACACATACAATTATTCAAAAACCCAAAACATTGAGAATCTGTGGCCTCAGAGTCCTGGACGGGTGCCTGGGTCACACTCACGGCTGCAGATCGGATTGGACATGCCATGGATTGGGAACATCATAGGAAAGCCCTCGCTCACATCCACTGTGAGTCTTTTCTTCACACTGCAGTCCTTGGCTGCAAGAGGAGTAACTAATTGGTCTTGGATCACGAAGCCTGCCATCTACCTTTGCAGCTTCATGGGAACAATCCCAGACACCAGTGTCCCTTTTAAGGCCAGGTCTTTTCAAGACACCACTAAGCATTCACCTGCCCCCCTCCCCGCCCCTTGTGAAGACAGTGTCAGACGCCAAAGGGAAGTGGGTGTCAGATTGTTGGGGCCGACATGAGACTCTCTGCCCTCTGCCTCAGCCCACACTTCGGGGCCTTCTGCAGCTCTACACCCCTGTAGATTTGGGAAGCTGAGAAAGGGTTTCCCCAGCCAGAAGAAAGCCCTTTGCTATTCTCGCCTGATTGTCCATCATTTGTCTTCTGAGGACAGATGGTGACACAAAGAGGGCCTAGGGACACACAGCATCGGTCATCTGCTGATGTCAGACAGTTTGGGTTAACAGCCATCCCTTTAACCAATTCAGCAACACATTGTTTAACTTGTTCTGAACATACTGGGGTAAAATCCACTGTGGTTCTGACTCGGGACCCCTGTTCCCAAGTGTCACCCCCCAGGATGAATAAGGTCTGGTTAGAATATAGATTCCTGGGCATTGTGAGTTGGGGTCTGGGAGGTTGTACTGCTCAGAGTGTCCAGCGGGACTGGGGAAAGCTCCAGGTTTGTTATGAAATGCATCTTCCTATTTGGGGGCATGTTAAGATCATTACAATGAACACCCAGAAATAATTGTGTAGAACATTTACTGTGAGTTCATTGGTTGCCAGGCCTGGGGCTGGGCATGCTACTTGCCTGTGTCTTTTGAACTTGGAAGGATGCACTAGCCCTGACCAATTGTGAAAACAGGTGTTGTTTAAGGCCAGAGACTTTCCTGGCCTTAAGATGGAGTAGGGGAGACAAGCTTCAATGGCATGTGTCACAGGTTCTGCAAATATTGTTGAACTTAAAAATCTAGGTCACAAAGAATTTAACCAACCAATGACAGTGTAGGCAACCAGGGACCATGTTGCCATATAAAACACCTCCAGGGTTCCTGAGAGGAGTCACTTGGACATAGATTATTTCCTGAGCCATGTGATGACAGAACCTTTAAGCCACACACAACCAAAAAGGGAAGAAAGCGCGAAACTTGCTAATGCCTGGGTGCTTGTCAAATGGCGAGCGACAGTGGTCACAGCAGAACTAGGGGCATATTTCATGCACAAGTACAATGAGGAAGAGCACGGGATGTGCCGTGATGCATCTGTGGCCCCACAAGCTCATTTCTCAGGCCTCATCCTCTGGGGGCACGAGGAGGGGCTGGAGGGAGGCCTCTGGACACTGGTCATGGAGAACCAGGGCTGTGGAAAAACACTGCATGCGCAGGGGCGATGCCCAAAGAGATAAGGAGCTCGCAAGGAACTTGGTGAGATTAACTTGGTGCTTGAAGTAAACAGTAGGAGAAATCACAGGCGTGTGGTCTGACCTTTTAGAAATGCCGCGGGAGCGAGAATCCACTGGGCCACAGGGACAACCTCCTGTTTCAGGCAGCAAATGCTGGACAGACACAGTGCCCTGAATCATAAGGACAGGCTTCGTGGCCTCGGGTCCCTTTATGCCTCCCCATGCCAAGGAGGCCAGCTAGGGACAGCCCAGAAGTCCACAGTGGGGAGCAGCAGGGAAAGGAGACAGATGACAGGGACCCCCACCGCCGCCACCACCAGGGCCCTCTGGAAGGGCATTCTGTGGCACATCATCCCACATCTCCCAGGCCCAGATCCTCTTAGGCATCAAGCATTCCCTGGGCGAGGCGGCACCTCCAGCCCAAAGTACGTTGAGCCCAGTGCCCACCTTATTCAGAGGTCACACTGACAGGAGGGGCTTGTGGGACACATCCACCCGCCCATTCTGCTCTACTCAGACCTGGCCCACTTCCCCATCAAAAGCCCTCAGAGCCTCTGGTTGGCGCCATGAACCTTGCAGGAGCCTGAAGGGGGTGAGCGGTGCTTCCATGCTGACAGTCACGCATCCCCTGGCATCTGGCCAAAATGTAGATCCTGGAGTGCAGGCTGGAGTGGGGCCCAAGACTCTGCATTTCTAACAGGCGATGCCAGTGCTGCAGTCCAGGGACCCCACTTGAGTAGCTGGGCCCTGGGATTTGGTGAGGGGTCTGTGGGCTAGGGGCACATCTAAAAGCCCAGGTCTGTGTAGCACCCTGTGGCAGACCACCCCCTGTCTGTACTCCTGCATCACTGCCCCACGAACACCAGCACCCAGCCTTCCTTTCTCTAAGGTGACCGCCAGCATCCCAGTGACTTTCCCCGGGCTCATAGAGCCATTCATGTGGCTGCATCATCAGAAGCTAGAGTCCCAGGGACATAAACAGCCATCAGCTTTCCAAGGAAAGAAAACGCCATCTGAATAACTTTTATGATCAGTTCTTCAGATTTTACATTGCACTCTCAGATTGTTTTAAAAAAAAAAAAAAAAAGAGTTGACACAACTGTGCACATGATGACTGTCTGCTAAGCTGAAGAGGAAAGCCCCATCTGACTCAGAATCTGCACGCCAACTGACACATGCAAATCACTAGCAGTTCAGGGCAGAGGTCAGCAGGAAGCCCTTCCTCCCACCCCGCCCCTCAGACCGCTAACTGTGACTCGTGTGAACTTCTCAGGAGGCTCAGATAAAATGAGAAAGAGAAAGGATGTGGTCACTGCTTCGGAGATTAGAGAGGAAAACCAACTGAATGACAAATAAGCATTCAGGCTGTTTCCTCGAGGCCGGAAAAAAGGATCTCCTGAGTGGACGCTGGACGAGAACTCGCGATCCCACGTGGTCGGGCACTTCGGGGTCCCCGGAGCGAGATGGCTTTCTCTTCTCTCTGGCATCTCTACATCCCTCCAGTAGTCCATTGAAATGCTCCTTTTTCTCCTTTCCCAGGGCTTGCCACCAAGCACAGAAAGCAGAGGAAGGGAGAACGCGCCTATTCAGAGAAATTGGACTCATCTGAGGGACTTGGATCTTAGTGCCGCTCTCAAGTATATTGCTAGCTCCTTGGTGTCAATCGCCTAATGCTGACATTGCAGAGCAAAACAATCTTGATTCATCCATCTGCACAGCAAATATTTATTGAGCACCTACTACGGACTAAACCCTGATCCAGGTGGTAAAGATTCACTGGTGACTAAGACAGAAAATGTCTCTTCTCTCCTAGAGCTCACCTACCTGGAAACAGGAGCACGGCTGCATGATGGATTTCAGGGAGGGATGCATGCTTTGAAAAATACTAAAGTAGAAGGGACGTGGGGGAGCACCATGTGATGTAAGCAGCACGTTCCTGAGGGGCACCATCTACGTGGGCATACAGGAGCTCCCAGGGTAGTCCTAAGCAGGATCCTGGGCCAGGAAAGGGGCCAGGTGTGCGGAGAGCTTGCTGGGCAAAGGGAAGAGCAAGTGTGCTGGGGGGACACCGCCCACAGGAGAGGGGCCAAGTGTCCAGGGTCGCAGACACCTACAGGGACCTGTGTCATGCTGGAAGTCCCCACTGGCTGAACCCTAAAATGAAGGCAAAGGTAGGAGAACAGTCTGACAGTTCCGTACACATCAGCCTCCAGGGCGCACTGCAGGCGAGAGTCGAGGAGCATGGTCCTGGAGAAGCCAGGTCCCCAGCATAGCACAAAACAGTCTCAGGGATGAGCCCCCCAGAGACGGAAGGGCAGAGGCTGCAGGAGCCCTCCCCAAGGAGCTGGCCCGCCCCTCCGTCCCCAGCACCGGCCCCCGCAAACACCAGGCTGCATGCTGGCCATGCCTAGAAGGGCCCGGCCAGGAAGGGCAGGACCTGCTCACAGACAAGAGGGCAAAGTGAGCAGATTGAAGTATGAACATGGCCAAACCTCTCTCCGCCTGCACATAAGTTCAATACATCGAAGTATTTTGGAACAAGTAAACAGATATGAAGTTGTGTGCATATATAGAGGGTTCCATATCTTTAAATCCAAAGCATTCTTTCAAAAAAGAAAAAGAAAGAAAGCCGCAGAGTTTGTTTCTTTTTCTTCTCATGCAAAGTTCAAGTTGAGAAAGACCTTTTGGAAAGGAACAGTTGCATAAGTGTGGGATTAGCTGTACTTTATTATAGATAAATTAATGACGGTGAGTGGAGAAAACCTAGTGTATATTGAACACCTACCCCTGACCCCATCTTAAAGACTCAACTGAAGCCCTTTGTTGTTTTTATTTAAGCCTTCCTTGATTTTCCCTCACTTCCATCCCAGCATGGGTCCCCCACCCATGTGGCCACAGTATTATCACCTGGGTCCCAATCTTCTGTTTTGATGTCTGGCTTCCCCCACACAACTGAACTCTCACAGGTCTTCATCCTCAGAATCCGAGGCCCTGGCCTGGAGCAAGGCACAAATGGATGTTTGCTGAGCAAGTGAATGAATGACAGCACAGCATCAGTGAGTCCCCTGGGAGGTGAACTTCACAGCCACCCTGAACTCCAGCTCTTATTATCATCTCCACATTTATGGAGGAATAAGCTGGGGCCCAGGGAGCTCAGGTCACTTTGCCAGGGCCCAACATCTGGTTCATTAGTGACAAAAATAGGATTTAGACTCAGCTCTGCTAAATCCACAGTCTACGTCTTTGGATCAAACGACTTCTTGTATCTTTGACAAAAACCTAGGGTGAATCTTAAAAAGAACTGTAAGGTCCAGAAGGAATCTCGGGAAGTGGTTGTCTCATCATCTGGGGCTGACAAAATCTCTCTCTTTTACAGGTGACCAAGAGTCACAGATGCCGAAGTTTTTACTTGACTGGTAAACAGTGAGACCCAGATGTTATTCTGTCTCTGTCACTCACAGCTCTGTGTCTTCATCTTCTTCATTTGGTCAACATTTACCAAGTGCCTGTCATGAACTAGGTACTGGGGTTGCACAGAGGAAAAGGTGTGGCTGCCTGTCTCCAAAAGCTCCCTGATCAGCCAGGAGGTGGGCATACAAGCCAGCAATTATAATAGAGCCTGTAGGGGACCATAATGGAATTTTGTGCAACATCTGTGCAAAGCACCAAGGATCACAGAGAAAAGGAGACACGTGTCTGTGGGAAGATCAGTGGGTAGAAAGCTTTGCAGAGGAGTGGGTCCTTGGGCTATTTAGCAAAACATCATGCTCATGGCCTAAAAGGTCCCTTCCAGCACTGATGGAGGAGGAATTATGGTGCCATGGTGACACAAAAGGAAGCCTGGAGTGTAACTTCCCTGAGGCTTTGCACTTTGAGGCCACAACCAATGGTCATCAGAGGGTGATGAAGCCAGCCCATGGATTTCAAATCCCCAGTCATTCCCCATGTGACCTGGGGAAGGAGCCTCATCTGTCTACTCTCAAGCTTTTCCGTGTGTGGAATGGAGTCTCAGGGGTGGGGCCCTCACTGCAAACAGTGAAACCAAGAACCAGCTCCTGAAACAGGTGGAGACCAATGAGGATGTCCACAATGGGGGTGGTCTCATGAGGACACAGCCCCTAGCCTGGCCACCTTGAACTCTGGCCATAGCACACTGACCCCAGGGGCCACTTGTGATTCCATCAGAGGCTGACCCACAAAGCCTGGCAGAGAATAAGGGGTACAAGACACAGAGGGATCAGACCTTCCACAAGGATGGGGCTGATGGAAAGAAGAGTCCTGCATCTGGTGGAGAGCCTGGCTTCACTGTAGCTCAGCCAACAGACATGAGGTGGGGGAGAGCAGGCTCCCTAGAGACAAGCTGGAGATGGGGATCCATGTCCCCCCTCACCTCTTCCAACCCCAATGCACAGGGAGCTGGCATCTTTCACCATGAGCCTGCACAGGCACCTAGGCTGGAGCTCAGAGAAGCCATCAGGGACCCTCAGGAGCTGAAGGTGAGCTGTACCCCACACCAACCACAGGTGCCAGTGGCCCCAACTTCGCTGCTGCTGCCCAATTACCCGTAGGAGACGGCAACGGTGAAGCAAGCTTTCAGATGTTCTTAAAGGCTCACATTTTTTAAAAAGTTAGTTATCCCAAAAGAGATGCTTCAGGGGGACCTGACTTAATCTAACGAAAGCCCTTGAGAGAAGGACTAGGACCCCACCCCCACCCCCGCTGAAGTGAGAGGCCCTCTCTCCACGCTGGCTTTGGAGAAGGGAGCTGGCCTGCTGTGCAAGGCGCTATGGAAGGGCCACAGGGCAAGGGCCTGGGAGCACCTTCGGGAGCTGAGAGCAGCCCCTGCTGGGCACCAGCAAGAACATGGGAACCTCCATCCTGTGGTCACATGGAATGAGCTCTGCCACCAACATGAATGAGTCAGGAACGGACTCCTTTCCCGTCCAGCCCCCAGATGAGACTGCAGCCCAGCCGACACCTTGAAACCCTGAGCAGAAGACCCAGTAAGTCCTTCCTGGCCCTCTGACCCTCAGAGACTGTGAGGTAATAAATGGGTGTGGGTTTCTGCAATCATTGGCTATGTGGGAATAGAAAGCTATGCACGAGGGCACGGCGGTCAGTGTAGTTCCAGCCTGGCTAAGTTGACCCAACTCCAGCACCACACCTGGGCCCTTCTGTCCTTGTAACTCCAGAAAGTCTTGGGTCCCAGCAGAGACCGGCAGACCAGCACTCCCTCTGGAAGGTGCAGGGACTCAGGAGATGCCCTGGACACAAACTGCCCAGCCCGCCCTTGGCCAGCCCTGCCATTTGACTGCTCCACAGTCACCTGGGTGGTCCCCAGCCTCGCCATGCCCTAGGAAGTAGAGAATCAGCACTGATATTCCTGCATCCCCCTGGCCTATCTGCATGTTACCACCACACCTGAGAGGGTGGCCAGGGTTCTGGGAGCAGAACTCCTCCCTGCTTTGGGTGAGTAAGGAACTGCCTGGTCTCATGGGTCTTCATGTCCCCTTCATCATAGTCACAAACGTCTCACTTACACAAAGTAAGGCAGAATATCCGCTAAACCACATAAGGGTTGGTGGTTTTTTTCTGAGCACAAACGAAATAAGATGTTGGCACTTTCAATTTCTCACCTTGAAAGCATTGACAACCCACGAATGCTGAGCTCACTCGTGGAATCTTGGCCAGGGAATGTGGGCCTGATCGTTGCCCTAGGCTGTCTGAGTGGATCACCAATGACAGGACCATCTCCAGGAGCAAGAGACAGACGACTCTGAGCCTGCATGCATGTCTCCCCAGCCCAGACGGAGCAGGTGAAACACAGCAGCTCTCAACGCTTGCTGGTGGTGGGGTGCCCATCAGGCACACGCTCTATGGAATCCTTACCTGTTTGATATGGCTCCTAAGAAACTGTCTGGCTCACAAAATCACAAAAAGGGACTAAAGAGAAAAGAGGAAACTAACAAGAAATGAAATCGGTGTTAATTTTCCTTTAAAATAACTTTGCTTCAGCCAGTGAAATTAACTGGCAGATAGAACTGCTTCTGCTCTTGCTGATTCCATGAACGTTTCTGGTGTTCTGGTACTTCGTGTTCTGATTATGAAAGTTAAGTATGATCATCTAATTCTAAACTAAGATTAGAAGTGTTCTCTTCATGGAAACTGAAGTTGGGGGTGTTGAAAGAACAGGATCCACGTGGGGTGCTGATGTCTCTGGGGACCCTCCTAGGCCGGCCTTCTGCACTCACCCAGCGGTCAGCAGCCGCCATGGTAACTACATGTGCATTTATCCTCGGGGTCCACACACTGCGGTTCCTCTCCCTCGATGCAACACAGGAAACTGCTCATGGGGAAATTCTACTGTGAACCAAAGTGCCTCATGTATCTGTACTTGTGCACGTGAAAGGAACGTTAGAATTCTCTACCAAGGTTATCAATTGAACATCAGCGATGAACTTCACCCCAAAAGGGGTCATATCAGGAATTACTAAGCACTTCACCACCTCAAAAAACCAGGCCCCCCAAAAAGAACTTTTAAGGCATATTTTGTACTAGAGTTTGTCTTTCTATCCATCTACATTAACTTATCTTTACCGATGTAAGAAATTCACCTTTCCAGTTTTAAGCGATAAGAAAACTGCTTCAAAAGGCAATTTCATCTAAGTTAAAATTCCATGTACATTCTACACATGTAATTGTGTCGTTATTCTGGTCATGAATGAATAGGCATATAATTTGTACTAATAGTAAACAAGGGCCACCCCCCTCACTACAAACGCTGGTTGGGAAGGCACCAGAAGGCTCTTCTGCCAGGGTCCACACAGCCTCAACTCTCCTCCTGTCCAAGAGTGCAACTTCCCACTGGGGTCCCAACAACTTCCATGCATGGATTCTTAGGGCAGTCTGGCAAGGTCTATGGACCCCCTTCATGGAATAATGTTTTTAAATTAATAAAACACACAGGATTACAAAGGAAGCCCATTAGAGTGAACTAGAATTATAAAAAAATTTTTTTTTAATTTGAAATGTTCTTCATGAAGACACTAAATAACGAATTAGTGCTTGGTCTATAAACTACAACCTGGAGGTATTGATAAGCATAAAGGGAATGTTAAGGTGTCTGTAACAATTGTCCCAAAAGGACGTGAGCTGGGATTCTGCCAGTGGGGGGTCAGAGGTCCTGTCAATACAGTGGACAGAAATGCTGAAGTGAGAGTCTAGTGAAACTAAAGACACAGTGTTTCCTCATCCATTTTCACAACCCCCTGAATGTTACCCATCGGCTGCCTAAAGGTCTGTGGACCCAGGATTAAGAAATCCCAGTGTGACCTTTTCAACTGCCAGGCCGTGGGACAAATCTTTCTGATGGACCCAGCCATCACAGTAGTGTCAGGGGGAAAATTCACAAAGCTCCCATCTCAACCTAGTTCATAAAACAAGGACCGATACCCTGTCCCAAGTCTCTGACAGTCTCTCCGCAAGGTTGCCAGCTCATGACAATTAAAATCCTGGGTCCCACTGTGAATCTACCTCCCAACACCCCATCCTTTCTACATGGAACCAGAGAAAGAAAACATGGACAGAACGTGGCCCAGAGCCAGGTGAATCACTCTCCTTGTTCCAAAAGCCCCAAGGACAGCAGAATTGTCTGAAAACAAATTCCCATGAAAGGATTCAGTGGGGGTGGAGGGGCTTTTCCTGTGATTCTGCCTTCAACCTAAACTTTCTAGACAGGCACACATAGCAGCCATGTAACATATACTTGCCCTGTAAATAATCGCTGTTTTCAAAAGAGAAGATCATTTTCCTGTTGCTGTGAGCACATCTGACAACCAACAAGGCAAGCTGTGCATTTGCCAGTACAGAGCACCTGTGCATTATTTTCTTGATATTGGAGCCCGGAATCCTGCTTATACAGGACCTTGGAGCTGCAGGACTCAGAGCTCCATTCCCTCCACATCTGTCTTCCGAGAAGGACAGACACAATGATTTTCGAGATCAGCAGTGACGTGGGTTATCATCTGCCATGGAAGGAAAGTCGGCCCACTCTCTCTCCAAAGGCTAAACAGGAATGGAGAATAAAGAACTACAAGCTGCTTTTGCCACGTTTCCATAACCAACCCGGGATTTGTCAGCTTGAATGGTTGGAGCCGCTGGCCCAGGTCCCCTGAGTCATGCTGGGGGAGGACTATTTATAGAGCAGATGCTTTGTTTGTACACTTGCCTGTTTCCTGGGCCGAGGCCTTCCTCCACCTGCATGGTAAAATCTGCTCATCAAAACAGCAGAATCAATTCTTCCTTTCCAACTTTCCCTGAAAACACAAAGAAGAGGAAAGGGTGAACACAAAAGATGTTTTAACTGAAGTATTCTTTCCTCTCCAACAATAAAGTTATCCAAATGTTGCCTCCTTAAGCCCCAGAAGGAAAAAAAATTCTGGAGCCCTTTTGTATAATTATTAGGGACAAAGTGCTCAGACTCTACACCCTGCTGTCCCCAAGGCCTCTGGTTTCTCAAGCCCTCCTGGGGTGCTATGTGGGTTGTGAGAACTTACCAGAGCCCACCACTGCAGATGCGCGGGCTCTGTCCTCATCTGCTGTGCACATTGGGCGTTTAAAGAGATACCTCTGCTGATACACAGGAGTTGAAAGTCACAGGATTACAGGGTCAAGGAGGCGCTCCCGAGCTCTCATACAAATGTACTCTTCTCTCCCCTTCTCCTATGTGCTGAAGCCGTGGCAGTGAGCAGTCTTCGGCCCTGCCTGCCCACAGGCAGGTATCAGCATCTGGGTGGGACCTAGAGGCGGAAGGAGGCAAGGAAGACCTTCCAGTTCCTTCTTTAAAGAGTTGTGATCTCATTCTAGAGAGAGAGAGAGAAAGACAGCCCAGAAAGGAAGCGAGAGGAGGGAGATGGCTGTGAGGGTGCTGGGCAGCTGGTAAAGCCGCCACCTGGAAGGCGGCTGTGGAGGACAAGGAGCAAACCTGCCGAGGGCAGGGCCAGGAAGCTGCCCCAGGGCACACCTCTCTTGGGGACCCCTGGTGGACCAGAACGAGGCTGAGTGGGCACCAAAAGGCAAGAGCAGTATCAGACAGACAACCACAGACTGATGAAACGGGAGTCGGGAGCTGGGAGCCTGAATCACTAGGTTGAGGGACAATTGAGAAGCACTTCACGTCTGAAATGACGACAACATGGTCTTAGGAAGATGAACTGGGAGAGCAGATGCAGAGAGAAAGTCGGTTGTTCCATTTATATCCAGTTATGTAACACAGTATATACAATACATAGATAGACAGAGGTATAGGTATAGATATGGATATATATCATATGTGCAGATGGACATATCTTCATCTCATATGGACATATATCATATACAGGTATCATATCATATATCATATACCATAAGAAAAGAGAATCTCTCATAGGAAAGTCTTGAACTAGGACCCAAATGCAACAGACTCAGATATTTGCACAATAAAGATTAAATAAATTTCCAAGGACAAAAGTATTTAAAGTACCAATACTGGAACTTTCTCAGGTAAAAGAATTCAGCTATTAATATGTTGTTTTAGAGATAACTAGCAATATTCTTTGAACCATCAACTTGGACCTATTGGCAAAGCCAGAGAACAGAGGTGCATCAGGTGCTGGGCTTGGCAGCTGTCTGGGGCACCTGCCCTGAGAATGTTCGCTGCACCGGGAGCTCTGAAGGCTTCCTGTAAACAGCTCCCACGGAGCCGGCAGGAGACAAATGCTCCAGTGTTGACAGAAAGGCAGGTCCTTTCTGTCTAAACAGTGTCCTGCCTGCTGACACTCACCGGGCCTCTGACCACAGAGGGAGGGTGTGACCACCAGCCGCTGCTGCTTGCCAAACTGCTCCCTGGACAAACAGACTCGAGCTGGAGGCCGCACTGCCCCAGCCTTCTCACGAGACAGCAGGAAGTGGAGGCCCGAGTTTACCAAGATCCAGCATCCCACTGAGCGTGGGTTTTATTTCTCTACAAGACTATCCAGACTGTTTTTGTTTCCCTACTTTTCAACCATATTTAGTATATAATCTGTGAATGCAAATTGACATGGCTTAGCCCTGATCCAGGGTTTCAGGCAGTATGATTTCCAGAACTTCTGTAGTGGGACCTCTGTAACAAATGAAGATTCCTGCCTCGTCCCACTACACACACACACACACACACCACATACACACATACACACATACACATACACACACACCACACACATACACACATCACATACACACATCCACATACATACACACATACACATACATATCACATACACACACCACATACACATATCACATACACACATACACACATATCACATACATACACGCATGTACACACACCACACACATACACACATACAGACACACCACATACATACACACATATCACATACAAACACACACCACATACACACACATACACACACACCACACACATACACACACATACACACACACCACTACCCACACACCACTACACACACAAACACACAAACATATACACACACCACACACATCCACACACATATCACATACACACACACACCACACACACACGTATCAGGTACACACATATACACACACCACACACATACACACATACGGACACACCACATGCATACACACATACACACACATATCACATATACACACACCACATACACACACATAGATACACACACCACACACATACACACACCACATAAACACACATACATGTACACACACCAAACACATACACACATATCACATGCACACATATACACACATACACACACCACACACATATCACATACACACACAACACATATATACACATACACACACCACATAATATACACATACCCACACATATCACATACACATACACACCACATGCACACATATATCACATACACACTTACACATACATACACATATATCCACACACCACACACATACACACACACCACATACACATACATATCTCATACACACACCACAGATATACACACATATATCACATACACACACTACATACATACACACACCACATACATACACACGCATATCACATACACACATACACACACATATACACAGACACCACACACACACCATATACACACACACCACATACACACACTACATACATACACACACCACATACACACACATACACATACACACACCACATACACACACATAACACACACCACATACATATCACATACACACACCATATACACACACATATCACATATACACACACCACATACATACACACATACACACATAAACACACACATCACGCATACACACACACTGCATTCATACACACACACACATGCACACATGCAGACACACCACACACACACACATATCACATACACACCACATACATACACACATACACACACATCTCTCATACACACACATCACACACATCACACACATACACACATACAGACACACCACATACATTCACACATATACACACATATCACATATATACACACCACACACATACACACATACAGGCACACCACATACATAGACACACATATCACGTACACACACCACACACATACAAACACCACACATACACACCACACACACACACACCACACATATATACACACTACACATACACACCACACACATATACATACCACATATATACACACACAACACATACACACACAACACATTGAGCACCAGTGAAGGATCTGCAGGCCTTGGGACGGCCCCGGGCAGCCCCACCAGGCCCTGCACTGACCCCTTCTCACAGGACAAAAACCCAAGTCAAGGGAGAGGCTGATAGTGTGGGTGATGTAATGAAAACTCCCCGAGACAAGACTCTCCCTCCACCCAACCCCTCAAAAGGTTTATTCATCACACGGGTGTCTCAGAAGGATGGACCAATTCTCCCCTCTGGGGAACGAGCTGGTAGTCCCCTGCCCTGTGGAAGCCCAGGGGCTCCCCTCCTCTGCAGGTGAGAGTGGGGTGGGGAGGGGGCCCCAAGGAGGCGAGGAGCAGCCAGCTCTGCCCCGATCCAGGAGCTGGGGTTGGGGTAGGGTGGCAACGTGTCCAGTTTCCCCAGAGCGCTGCCAGCAGGGACACCCTCCTGCTGTTCCGGAAGGAAACTACAGCTTTCCTCTGAGAGGAACTCCACACTACAAGGCACCCTCCCAGAGGCAACTTCTTCCACCCACAAATAGGGCACATGTCTCACCTTGTTCAAGTCTTCTTTTAGATCTTTCAGTAAATGTTCTTAGCGTTCTACATATAGGTGTAGTAGTGTGCCAGGGCTGTCATAACAAAGTACCACAGCTTAGGTGGCTTAACTAACAGAAATGTATTGTCTCCCAGTTCTGGAGACCAGAAGTCCAAAATCAAGGTGTCAGCAGGCTTGGTTCCGTCTGAGGCCATGAGTGCGGGGGGAGGGGCGGGATCTGTTCCAGGCCTGTCTCCCAGCTTCTGGTGGTTTGCTGGTGACCTTTGGTGTTCTTTGGCTTGTAGAAGCATCACCCTGACCTCAGTCTTCATCTGCACGTGGCGTCCTCCATGTGTGTGTCTGTCTCCAAATTTCCTTTTTTTATATGGTTACCAGTCATGTTGGAGCAGGGGCCACCCTACTCCAACATAATTACAACTGTCATAACTATACTTCCAAATAAGGTCACATTCTGAGGTACTGGGGGTTAGGACTTCAACATCTGGATTTGGGGACGGGGCCACAATTCAATTCATAACAATGGGTATCTTTTTATGTATATTACACGATACTGTCAGTTTTCAATAATTATATGACTAGAACATTTCCTTAAAAATTACATTATCCTTTTGCTGGCTTTTGGAAAATGAATTAGGTTTTGTAAAGTTATCTTGGGTCCAGCTACTCAATTAAACTATATGAGTTCAAATTAGTGTGATTTACTATCTTGGATTTTTTATATGCAAATAATTACAATTGTGTCTCTCCCTTTTAAATATTTCTACTTATTTTTTCCCTGTTTTTGCTGAGATCTTATAAACAGTATTGAATATCTATATTTGTGGTAGCCATACAAGCATTTTTTCTGACAATAATGGAAATGCTTCCATAACATCACCATTAAATATTATATCATTAAATTTATGATACTTCATCATTAAATATATGTCTACTTTACATACATTTTTATTCTGTTCAACTTGACTCTCAAGTGCGTTACCACCTTTGTAGAATAGCATACAAAACTTTTTAACCCCTTTTTTTAATCCCATGAAAAAATATGTTAAATAATGTGGGAATGGGCCTTCCCTTTAAGGTTGCATGAGTCTTAAAACCTGTGAAAGGACAGTGCCTTTCATACAGGTAGAACTCTGACTATACTTTCCATTTATTCTATTATTTTTGGTACATTCAGAATTCTTCTGATTCAGTTTGATGGACTTTGTTTCTGAAAAAGTCATCAATCCTATCTGAATTTCCAAATTTATTGATATAAAATCGGTATTTTAGCCTCTCATATTTGAGCTCTCTCTACCTCTAGTGCTATGTCAGCTCTCTTTCCTCCCTAATCAGATTTGCAAGAACTTTCTGTGCCTGTGTAAGTGTTGGGGAGAACAAACAGGTCTCGGATTTCATGGATCTTACCTACTGGGTGTGTTTCTCACTTATTTACTGTTTCAAATATGACTACATTTGTTTTTCTTCCTTCTTTCCTTTTGTTCAGGTTTGTGTTGCTGGCCTTTTTCTAGATTCATGGGTGGTTAAAATTCTTTCAATCATATGTTTCTTATCCCATGATTGTAGTTTCTAAATTTCCCTCCAAGTGCCACTCTGACTCTATACACTCAGCTCTGCTATATGGTTCTCCCCTTTCTGTTCACGTCTACATACACTGAATTTAGCTTTGCTTTCCTCTGCTGTACAAATCCAACTCTCTGGGGGATAACTAAGCCAGGACTGCAGCTCCTGTGGTCATCCTTCTCTTGCTTAGGTAAGTTGCAATCCAAACCGATACTCACAGAAGACGAAGGAATGACCACAAAGAGCCTTCAGGATGGGACCAGAGCTTGGCCATCGTCTAGGGTGTTCACCCAGCTCTGAGACACACGGGGCAGAGCCCAGTAGTCCTTGCAGCAGCTCCCAGCCCTCCGTGTATAGCCGGATGGGTGTCTGTCAGGCTGTCATGGGGCAAGCAGGTTAAAGCCCCAACAAGAGCCATGCAGGTAGAGCAGGAGGTGGTGAGAGCTGGGTAAGGGGGCAGCCGACCCCTGCTTGCTCAGCCTCTCCTCTCTGAGGGCTGGCGAGAGCTGAAGGGGAACTACAGCTGGTTTTCTGGCCCCAGGGAATGCCCTCTGGTCCTGATAGCACTGTTGTCATCTCTGAGCTGTTCGGTGTTGTTTAGGGCTGCTGATCGTTTACAGAGCACCGCCCATAATCTGGTATTCAGAAGTGTACTACAAACGCATACAATGCGAGATTGATTTAGGAGCTAAACCATGTTCTATGGGAAATGCAATCAGACTCTTCTCGCTTCCCCACTGCTCTTTGCATTCTAACACCTCCTAAACTCCACAATTTATGACCCTTTCTCCTTCATCTCTCTCCTTTATCATAGCAGTCGGCCTGCAGTCTTTACTTTTGCTCTGCGAAAGAGATCCTGGGTGGCTATCGTATGTCTTAATGCCCAGACTACCCTGTAGGTCTGAGAGCCACCCAGAGCATAACCTTTGGGCCCAGTTCCCTCACCCACCCCACCCCATCTGTCTTGCAAGCCCCAGCAGCCTATCAAATTTTACAGCCAGGTTTTCACTCTGCTTAGTATCTGTTGGCTCACATTGCTGAACGATTTTACACAGCTGTACAGCCAGACTAGAAGGCCACAGCTTCATATCTATTTGCAATAAATTTGGCTTCTTTAAGTGTTCTCCTGTGTTGCTCCATCAGGATTTCTCAAACCGCCTGGGTCTGCCTACAAATTCAGCAGACAGTCTAACGGGAGGCCCAGAGCCATAGGCCCTGCAACTGTACTTGCAAACACTGGTGCTGGAAACGCTTAAGCCAACCTGACCAAAGAAACTTGAGACTTCTTTGTTGCAACAGGTGGGATGACAACCATAGCTGTCAGGAAACTAGTTATGGGTAATTCATGGGCTGTGTCTGGTGGCACCTGGACCTCTTAAATGTGAGGTCATCTGGCAGCTGCTAGCGCCAGTTTTTGCCCAGGTTGCTGCAGCACACCCTTTGAGGAAGGCCAGACCCCACACTCCCCTACCCTGTCAGGAAGCTGGCAGAGCAGGCCAAAGCCAGGACCTCGTGAACAGCCAACTGCTGGAGGTCCAAGGTGCCCTGAGTCTGCCCAGGAGGAAAGGGCCACTACCCAAGGCACACAAAAAAATGCATTGCATTTGCACACCCATGTTCATAGCAGCATTGTTCACGACAGCCAAGAGGTGGAAGCAACACAAGTGTCCACCAATGGATAAATGGGTAGACAAAACGTGGTATATATAGAGAGAGTGGAATACTAATCAGCCTTTAAAAAGGAAGGAAATTCTGACACATGCTCCAACATGGATGAAACTTCAGGACATTCTGTTAAGTGATTCTATCACAAATACTACGTGATTCCACTTACATGAGGTCCCTAGAAGAGTCAAAGTCATAGAAAAGTAGAACGGGGTGCCAGGGCCTGGGGAGAGGGTATAATGGGGAGTTGGTGTTTAATAGGGGCAGTTTCAGTTTGGGAAGATGAAAAAGTTCTGGAGATCTGCTTCACAACAGTGTGAATGTACTGAACACTACTGAACAGTGCACTTACAAATGGCTAAGACGGTAAAACGTATGTTATGTTTTTTACTACAATTTTTTTAATTTATTTTTTTATTTATTTTGGCTGTGTGAGGTCTTAGTTGCAGGCACATGGCACCTTCATTGAGGCATGCAGGATCTTTTCGTTGCAGCACTCGGGCTTCTCTCTAGTTGTGGCGTGCGGGTTTTTCTCCTCTCTAGTTGAGGCGTGCGAGCTCAGTAGCTGTGGTGCACGGGCTTAGTTTCCCTGCGGCATGTGGGATCTTAGTTCCCCGACCAGGGCTTGAACCCGAGTCCCCTGCATTGGAAGGTGGATTCTTTACCAGTGGATCACCAGGGAAGTCCCTACAATTTTTTTAAAAAAATGAAAAATTCAGGGGACTTCACTTGCAGTCCAGTGGTTAAGACTTCGCCTTCCAATGCAGGGGGTGTGGGTTCAATCCCTGGTCGGGGAGCTAAGATCCCACATGCCTCGTGGCCAAAAAACAAAAACCTAAAACAGAAGCAATATTGTAACAAATTCAGTAAAGACTTTAAAAAATGGTCCACATCAAAAAAAAATCGTTTAAAAAAGGAAAAATGCATTACAAATTCATTGCGTATATAAGATCTGCCTTCAACAGTGCTTGGGGTCCCCTGGGTCTTGGAATGAAAACTGCATATTCCAAGAAGCTCATTGTGGTAAAAACAGGTACAGTGTGGAATTCAGCACCCCAAACACACCTCAGCTGCTGTGTCAAAGTGTCTGTCCTTAAACTTCCAATTGGCAGTGGTCCCACAGTGCTGGCCACAGGGTTCGGGTGTGGACTTTGCCCCTTACGGGCTGTGGGGTTGAGGCTTTCAGCGCAGGTCTCTGCAGCTGTACCCCCGAATGACGGGGCTGGAACAGTGAATCACCAGCTGCACCTCAGCCCCGTCTCTCATGGGCACATGATGATGAAAATACTTGTAAGAAGCTCGAGGCTTCTGATGAGGGGCACCAAAATTGGGGGAGACAACACCATCTTTCAGGTGCAGGCATTCACCCTAGTGGCCCTGAGAGGTGGTGAGCGCCCTTGGTTACCTCCTTTCCTCTAGGCAAACAGCTCCAGTGGCTGGCAGGGGTCTGCCAGGGAACCAGAGCCACAGTGACTGCTTAGAAAGCATGAGAAATAGCAGTGTTAACAGGGCAGCCCTCATCACCAATGGCTGTTGTGGCTCTGGCTTTATGAGGGTGACCAGACAAAAACTGGCAGCAGACCTAGACCAAGGGGCATAGTCAGTTTCCTCTTTTTATTTTGCATCTTGGGAGGGTCCCTAGAGACACAGAGACCTGGGTTTGAATCTCAGCCCAGGCCTTTGGTTATCTATTGCTGGGCAACAAACCACCCCAAAATGTAGTGTCTTAAACAACCACCACATTTATTTTGCTCACAAATCTGCAACTTGGGCAGCGTTCAGCAGGAATAGCTTGCTGTGGCCTAGAGTCTGCAAGCATCTGAAGGACCACTCACTTAACAGTGGGCAGTGGATGCTGGCTGTCACGAAGCTGGGACCTCTGGAATTGTGGCCTTTCCTGTGGCAGCTGGGCCTCCTCCCAACATGGCAGCTGGGATCCAAGAATAGGGATCCTGAGAGAGAGTCAAGAAGAAGCTGCATTGCCTTTTCTGATCTAGCCTTAAAGCCACACACCATCCTTTCCACCACTGAATACAGCCCACATTCAGAACAAGGAGCTTGAATCCACCTCTGGATGGCAAGAGCGCCCCAGAATTTGCCACTACTCTTGGAGAATTACTCCTTGCTGACTGTAGTCTAGTCTGCCTGTGCCTTAGTTTACCTGTTGTGAGGATTATACAGTCAGTGTAGGTGACTCTCCTAGCACAATGCTTTTCCATCAGTGGATGTTTATTATCAATCATGCAACTCCATAGACAAAGGGGCTGGTTAAATAACATTATCATTTTGCAAAATGCAGAGTTCTTAAATACATTAAGCTAATTAGGGAAAAGCATAAAACTGGAAAATCGTCCCTTAACCCAGTTTAAGGAGTCTCCTCGACTTCACTGAAGGCAGACAAAGGCTTTTGTTGTTTCTGTTGAGAGAACTATTGCCAAGAGGAATCCCAGAAAGGAGTCGCAGGAGGATCGCTGCGAGCTGGAGAGAGAGGGTCCTGACGCCAGAGCTGAGGGAGGGAGGAAGTCAGCTGGAAGATATTGGGAAATGCAGATGGAGCTAATGAAAGTGCTCAGGAATCAACAACATTTTGCAACCCAGCATGTTCTGTTAATGATTTGCACACCAGACAATGGCCCCAATGCCCATGAGAATTTGGGAAGGGCCAGACAGTGAGATACAGCCCTTAATTTACAGACCAGGAATCTAGGACAGAAGCAGCATCTGGTCTGGGCACTTCAGCTCAGGCCCCACCGGCTCTGTCCGCCCGTTCTTGTCTCACAATGCCCATCGTTCCTTCTCACAGGCCAGTGGGAGAGCTTTTCTGGGGACCACCCGGAAAGAGCAGGCTTCCCGCCTGCTAGAATCTGCAAACTTGCAGCATGGCCCTGGAAAAACACCTAGAGACAGTACAGAACCATGTTCCGGACACACCAGATGGGGAGTTTCTGCCCCGTGCTCCTGGGGGTCCACCTTCCAAAGGGGTGCAGCCTTGCCACCTCTGGATGCAGAGGAGGACCCGGGAGGCCGGGATTGCCTGGTGGTGGCACCACCCAGTGACTCATCCCCCGTGTCCTGGTGTCCCCTGAGGACACCTCTGCCCTTGTCAGCCACCGCCCAGTCACCATGGCTGAAGGCCAGTTTTGGAGGGGAGCCAGCCACTTGCACCGAAGTGGAGTGAGCCTGGCCAGAGGGTGACCAAGTCCTTCTGACTTGGCTGTGTGGAAAGTCTCAGGTGTCCCCAAAAGCATTCCCATGGTATTTCCCTGGGCAGGGTCTCCTGCCCTTGGAGGCCTCGTGAGTCCAAGTCTCCAGCCCACCCTGCAGGCTGTGCGTGTTCTCTCTGGGAGGGACAATAATAAATTAACAGCTTCCTTTAGGGATGGGTTTAAACCATCTGATTGGCTAGTGGGGAAGAGTGTATTTGCACAGAGGGTCATTACACTGTCCCATCCCAGATGCTCTTCTTACAGTGATCTCATGACCCACCCATCCAGGGGGGAGCCCACATCCAGCCCCCAGACCTGGGCAGACCTCCAGGATGGTCTCCATCCATAGATTTCAGCAAACAGGGCCATGTGTGCTTTCTGAGACTTTCTCCTGGCTCACTCTCAGATGCTTGCTCTGCAAAGCCAGCGGCCTTGCTGTGAGGAAGCACAGGACACACAGAAGGACGTGGAAGGGATTCCTGGGCCATGACGATGGCCAAGTGCCTGGTTCAGACCAGCACCAACTTACTGGCTATGGGTGTGCCATCTCGGAGCTGAAGCCCCCCAGCTGCTGCTGCAGAACCAGGGAAAGCTCCATTCCCCAAGAAAACAGAGGCCAAAGGAGCAGAGGTTTCCTGCCCGAGAAACTCCAGGGGAAGGGGTCCAGAGGGACCTCCTCATGGCTTGGTGCCTGTGCTAGGCAGCTTCTGAAATGGCCCCCAGTGATTCCTACACCCTAGGATTCCTACCCCCTCCCCGTGTGTGTGTACATATGTATATGCGTATCTGTATGCAAGTATGCCTGTGTATTGTGTGCAAGCATGCGTGTGTGGGTTTTGAGTGTGTGTTTACATGGAAGCATATATGTGTGTGTGTGTGTCTTTGTGTGTGTGCAGGTATGTATTGTGGGTTTTGAATATATGTGCATGCACATGTGTGTGAGTGTGCAAGTATGTGGGGAGTTGAACATGTACATGTATGTGCGTGCATGCATGTTTTTAAATGTGTGTGTACATGTGTGAGTATGCATGTGTGTTTGCACATATGTGATTGTATGTGTGTGTGTGAGTATGTGTGTGTGTGTGTGTGTGTGTGCATGGGAGTATGTGTGCCAACTGGACTTAGTGCTCTACTTCTAACGAATTGAATATGACAAATATGACAGGACGCCATTTCCAAGTTTAACCTACCAAGGCCTTTGACTTCAGCCTGGCTCTCACCCCCTCTGGCCCTCCAAGTTTACTGCTTTGCTGAAGCAAGCTGTCACAAATGAGAGGCCCCATGTGGCAAGGAAGTGAGGCCACAGCCTGCGAGGAACCAGAACCTACCAACAACCATGTGAGTGAGCTTGGAGGACGGTCCTTCCCTAGTTAAGACTTGGGATGACCAGAGCCCCAGCAACACCTGTGTTGCAGCCTGTGAGACCCTGAAGCAGGGCCCCAGGTAAGCTGTGTCTAGATTCCTGACCAACAGAAACTGAGATAGTAACTGTTATTGTTTTAAGACACAAAGTTTTGGGTTAATGTATTATATGGCAATAGATAATCAAGACAGATTTTAGTACCAGTATTGTGTTGCTGCAACCAACACCTAAAAATGTGGAAGTGGGTTCAGAAACTGGGCAGTGGGTGAAAGCTGGAGGGATTTTGAGAAGAATGATGGAGAAAGCCTAAACTGCTTTGAACAGACGGTTAACACATATCTGGGCTTTGAAGACACTTCCAGTGAGAGCTCAAAAGGACAGGGACACACTATAGGAAATTGGGGGAACAGGGAATCCTTGCTACGCAGCAAGCAACACTGTCACCTGCAGTTATATGGAAGCTGGAACTTGTACCTAATGAACTGTGTGGTCTAGCTCAGGAGATTCCCAAGCAAAATGCTAAACATGTTTCCTGGTTTCTTCTTGCTTCTTATAGTAAAATATGAGAGGAGAGAGATAAATTGGGAGAAAAATTATTAAACCAAAAGGAACCAAGACTTGATGATTTTGAAAATTCTCAGCTTCTTCTGGTGGTAAAAGATGCTAAAATTAAGAAAAGTTTTCTGAGCAATCTTCAAAAGTGATCTAGAAATAAAGCCAATAGTGAGACTGTACAATCTTTTTGTTAAGACCTCAGAATGATCAAAGCATCGGAGTACTACTGACACTCACAAAGGACCCTTTCAAGAGACTAAGTGTGTGTCTCACATTTCCTCTCAACTGAACAATAGGGTCTCTAGAAAGTTGGAAGCATTGTCCCTCATCTGTTTCAGCAGAAGCCCAAGGCAGAGAAGGGCTTATCTTAAAGAGATTTTGTGGTGGCTTTTGTCTAATGGAGATTGCCCCAGTGAGATTCACAGAAGACCCAAAAAGTGTTTTGAGAAAATTACATCAGCAAAAACACTTTCAGCATGAACTAAAAGGGACAGAGACGGTACAAAATGAAAAGAGGATTTTGGGCCCCCCAGCCCCAATTATACTGGTAGGAAGCAGGCTGAGAGATGCTCAAGGCAAACACACTTCATCTTTTTTTTTTTTTTTTTTTTTTTTTTTTGGCTGTGTTGGGTCTTCGTTTCTGTGCGAGGGCTTTCTCCAGTTGTGGCGAGCGGGGGCCACTCTTCATCGCGGTGCGCAGGCCTCTCACTATCGCGGCCTCTCTTGTTGCGGAGCACAGGCTCCAGACGCGCAGGCTCAGTAGTTGTGGCTCACGGGCTTAGTTGCTCCGCGGCATGTGGGATCTTCCCAGACCAGGGCTCGAACCCGTGTCCCCTGCATTGGCAGGCAGACTCTCAACCACTGCGCCACCAGGGAAGCCCCACACTTCATCTTTGATGAAAAAGTAAGAATGACTAAGAGGACAGAACCAAGAGCAAAGAGAGCTGCCAAGAGCACAGAGAATTTCTCCCCAGGCCTTGAGACCTAATTAAGGAACATCTAACGTTTGCCCACATGGATTTCAGAATTGCTATAGACAAATGCCTCCCATTTTCCCCCTTTTGGAACAGGAATGTCTATACCATTTACCCTATGCCTGTCCCTCCAATGTGTGCAGGGTGTGTAGGGGCAGATAACTTGTCTCTTTAGTTCATGGGTCCGCAGATCCAGAGGAGCTGGACTTAGACAACCACACTGGAGGAACCTCACCCGCCCCTGAACCTCACTTCCATGATGAGGCTCTTGACTTCAGGCTATGTGATGAGACCTTTGAGGACCTTGGAGGAGAAACATGAATCATTGTGGGCCAGAGGGCAGGTTGGAGCAGGCAGCTTCTGAAATGGTTCCTTGGTGATCCCCACATCCTGGTATTCACACTCTTGAATAATCCTCTCCCAATGTGTGGGGACTGGACCGGGTGAGTTGTTTCCAATGAACAGAATACAGGACACCACCTCCAAGATTGGGCCATAAAAGACTGTGACTTCTATCTTGCTTGAACTCACTCCCCTTGGCTTGCTCGGTTTAATGAAGCAAGCTGTTGTGTTGGAGAAATCCACATGGCAGGAAACCAAGCCTCTGACTAACAGATCAAAATGAATTGAATCCTGCCTGCGAAGACAAAGATCCTCCCAACTTCAAGCTTTACAATGACTACAGTTCAACCAACACCTTAAGAGTCTCTGAAGCAGGGGCTCAGCTACATCTTCCCCACCATCATTTGTGCCAGATCCTTGACCTACAGAAACCTGCAGTAATAAATGTTGCTGCTACAAACCACTGCATTTGGGGTAATTAGTTAAGCAGTAATAGGTGATTATGATATCTTCCTTGTCAGAGAACAGGGAAATATTGGGTGTGAGGGAAGACCATGGACCAGTGTCATCTGTGGCCCTCAGGAATCAGCATCACTAGGAAGGCTTTTTTTTTTTAATTACTGAAATATATTTGACATATAACATTGTGTAAATTTAAGATGCAGAACATGTTGATACATTTATAGATTGAAATGTGATTGCTGTAGCAATAATTAGCACCTCTACCACACCACATAATTATCCTTTCTTTTCAGTAGTTGGAATCATTGAGTTCTAGTCTCTTAGCAAGTTTGATGATTATGGTACAATACCATTATCTATATTCACTATAAAGTTCATTAGCTCTCTAGAGCTTATTTACTACACTTTGCATATTTGTACCCTTAAACAGAATCTGTCCTATTACCCCCACCCCCATCCCCAGGTAACCACCATTTTACTCTCTATTTTTATGAGTTTGGCTTTTTTAGATTCCATATATAAGTGATATCATATAGAACTTGTCTTTCTCTGTCTGACTTATCTCTCTTAGCATAATGTTCTAAAGTTCCATCCATGCTGCTGCAAATGGAAAGATCTCCTTCTTTCTTATGGCTGAAGAAAATTCCATTGTGTGTATATAACACGTCTTCTTTATCCACTCACCTGTTGATGGGCACTTAGGTTGTTTCCACATCTTGGCTATTGTGAATAATGCTATAATAAACATGGGAGTGCATATATCTATTCAGTATCTTGTTTTCATTTCCTTTGAGTGTATAACCACAAGCAGAATTGCTGGATCATATGAAAGATCTATTTTTAATCTTTAAGGAACCTCCATATTGTTTTAGGAACCTCCATATTGTTTTAGGAAGGCTTATTTGAAATGAAGATCAAGGGCCAACCCAGACCTACCCAGCCAGAATTTCCAGGATGGGGCCCAGGTAATTCTCATGCATATTCGTACTTGAGAATGAGGGTATGGGTAATGACTTCTTATTCCCCCATTGCTCCCTAAGGAGTTCCACTAATGTGACACCTCTGATCCAAGCCTGTATTTTCGGGTCCCGCAAGCTGTCACCACCATCACTACAGATCTGGGGGCCCCATGCATGGGTCCACTGGCAGCGAAGTGTCACCTGCCTACACACTGGCCCCTTGACCAGACTGAACTTGTGGCTCTAGCTCCCCAGCAGGACTGTAGAGGCTAATGCTGGGCCGGGGGTGGGTAAGGGGGAGTTGCGTCTTAGAGAGAAAAGAGGCAGAGAATCCTCTCCCTCCCCTGTCCCATGGCTGCAGACCATTCTGAAAGGCCCTGTTTTTGGTCCTCGAGAGGGAGCAGGCAGTGGTGCTAGTGGTGACGCTGTGGCTGGAGTGGTTGGCGCCCCGGTGTTTGCTCTCTGTCCTAGCTGTCTCCAACCCCTTCCCTCGTCCTGCTTCCTGGCTTGCGCTCCCTGAAAAGTGCTATCACAGCACTTTGGCTGCAGGCTGTGTTTTCCAGATTAAGACAGCACCCTAAAGAAGGCGAGTTGAGGTTTGGGGGCTGACCAAGCCCATACACTGGGGAACCAACATTTATCTGGGGTGGGGAGAAAGGCTGCCGAAGGGTCTCCACCCACTCCAGACCTCCAGAAATGACCCCAGCAGGAGCCAAGGCCCTTTGCTCCCTAGATGCAGTTGAAGCAACTTTCTAAGAGCATGGTTGGTCCTCAAGCAACAGGCAGACGTGGAAGGCTACACATGGGGGACACACAAAGGGGGAGCCCCAGTAACCAGAGGCAGAGAAGCAGTGGGGCACACCCAGGGAGCCCTCACAGCCCCCCAAGGGCCAGCCTGTCTGCCCTCCACGCAGTGTGGACTCCCAGGAGCTGAGCACTGCAGGACCTCTGTCACATGTGAGCTCACACAGGCAGCTCTGATGGATTGAGAAGGTCCAGGGCTCCATGACTCTGTTTACTTAACACTGTACATTTCCTTAAAAGAACAGCATGGACGCTTGCCAGCATTAATTGAGCCTATGTGCAAGCATTTTTGCACATAGTCTGTGTGTGTGTGTATAGATACAAATGTATGTGTGCATGTGTTCATGTGCATATATGTGCATAAATGTGTGTGTACACACGTGTATGTGTTCTGTGTGGATCAGACCATTGAATCTTTACACAGAAGACTCCCAATTTATGGATGAGGTATTCTGTGGAGGTAAGGCTCCTCACCCAAGGCCATGGGGACGGTGATGCAGTTTGGGGGTGACCCAGTTCTGGGTTCGGATCCCTGGTCTGCCGCTGCCCGACCACATGGCTTGGCGAAGTCACTTCCCAGCTCCATCTGTCCCTTTTCCCTCTTCTGTAATGTGGGGCTACACTGCTCACTTCGAAGGTCCTGTGGCACATCCCTGGGCTCTCCTGTGGGGTGGGGCGGGGAGGACTGGCCTCAGTGTCCAGCAGAGAACAAGTGTACAGAGAAAGTGGGGCTCCCCTTCCCTCCTGAATGCATGGGCTTTTCATCCATGCCTACTCTATGCCTAGCATTGCATTGCTGCCCAAGTCTGGCTTCCTGAAGCAGAGCTGAAGTGCGGGCACACGCACATGTGATTCCTTAAGGATGTGCTCTGAGGGGAGCAGGAAGGCAGGGGGCACAGGAGGGAAGGAGGTCAAGCCAGGGACAAGTTCAGGCAAAGCTCCAGCCTCAGCCTGCTCCATGACACAGAGCTCTGGGGCATCAGTCGCACCCAAGATCTCGCTGTGTGGCAGGCAGCTGGGCTTGCAGCGTCCCGAGCCTGCCAGCATTGGGCTGCAGGTCACCTAGGGGATGGAATCCTGCAGTCAGCTCCATCTGTCTGCAAAGGGACATGGGTGTGATTGCATGGTGTGGACCCCGAGGGGAGCCCAACAGTCTGTTTTAGGAAGCCATCCAGGGGACACTGAGGCCGACTCCCTGTTGAGAAATGTTTCCTTAGGAGAAGACAGGTAAAGACCAAAGGAATCTGGGATCCCAGTTGACCCCAAGGGGCAAACTTCCCTGGTGGCCCATGTCGCTGCCTCTGCACTGCCCCACATGAGGGAAGGAAAGCTGTACTAGTCTAGTGGGGGTTCCTTTTGTTACAGCAGCTCAGCCTGTATCCTGATACACGTGGTGAGGAAGTTTTTATTAGCAGTGTGGCTAGAGGAAAGGGAAGGGACAGAGTAGAAGGGAAAAACTTTAAACAACCGCCATGATATGTTGTGTTCCCCCAAAATGATTTGTTAAAGCTCTAACCGCAGGACCTGTGAATTGATCTTACTTGGAAATAGGGTCTTTGAAGATGAGCAAGTGAAGATGAGGTCATTAGCATGGGCCCTAATCCAGTATGACTGGGTCCTTATGAAAAAAGGGAACATTTGGACACAGTGACAGACCCCCATAGAGGGAGATGTCATGTGAATGTAAAGGAAGAGATCAGGAGGACGCAGCCACAAGCCAAGGATCACAGAAGGTCATCAACAAACCCCCGGAGTTGGAACAGATTTCTCCCTCACAGCCTTGAAGGAACGAGCCCTGTTGCCACCTTGACCCAGACGTCCAGCCTCCAGAACGGAGACAGTAAGTTTCTCCTGTTTAAGCTGCCCAGAGTGTGGTATGTTGTTACAGCAGCTGCAGGACACTCGCACACCCACCAAGTAATGAATATGCTTCAAGAAGCGGCAGCTAAGCCCTCACATTTGTGCATAGGCCCAGGGCCCCCAGAGAACAGTGGGGAGGCATTGCCTCACACCCCTCCCACACTGGCTCCCTCTCAGTCTGGCACTCCATCTCCACAGGAAGGAGTGTGGGGAAATAACTTGTCTACACTGGGGACAACCCACTTCCAAAAGTCTCCTATCCAACACTTTTCCCCTTGATTTTTCACCCCTGTTTCATTTTATAGGAAATATAATCCACATGACATTGAGTCACTGGGCCTGAGCTCAGCACAAAGTTGTTTGCAAGAATTATTTTATGTCCACCACGGGCCTCTTTTTTCAGAAAAAAAGAAGTCATTTTCAGCCAAGAATAAACAAACTTGGCACCATGCGGGTTAGTTCTGTACAAGTCCCTTGACAGCCTGCTAGCTTCATAGTCCTGGGCCAGACTTCATTTCCAGACTCTTTCCTATTGAGACAAGATGAACTTGCCTTGGACCACCTACCCACAGGAACCTGCCAGCCACTCTCTGGGCCCTGCTCACTTCCTTCCTCCCTGCCTTGTTGATTTGGCATACACGGCCTGGAGCAGTATCCTAGGACATGAAACCCAGGCACACTCGTTTAATTATACAGGGCGATGGGGCCCATTCATACAATCATACAGGGTGATGGGGCCTAATCATACAATTATACAGAGTGATGGGGGCCCATCTTACAATCATACAACCATACAGAGTGATGGAGCCCAATCATACAACCATACAGGGTGACGGGGGTCCAATCATATAATCATATAGGGTAATGAGGGCCCATCATACAAGCATACAGGGTGATGGGGCCCAATCATACAGTTATACAGGGTGATGGAGCCCAATCACAAAACAGGGTGAAGAACATGAGCTGTAGAATCTTCGGGGTGCCACTTAGCCTCTTTAAACCTGGGTCCACATTTGTAAGGTGGGACTGCTGCTGCCCCCAGTACAGTTGTTGTAAGAATTCCACAATGCCCGGCGTGGAGCACAGGTTCAATAACAGATAAATAATGTTACTACCATGAAATCACAAGGAAATTCACAAATGAGAGCACAAGAGGTGTGGCTTTTACATGTTTTTCAGTCCCTAGAACCTAGTGTTGTTTCTGGCGTGGAAATCTCACTTCATATCTTTTGAATTTAAAAAGCAAAGAATGAATGGATGAGAGTACAGGAGCACCAGCCCCTAAATATTAAGCAACAATCCCAGTTACTTATGCTTGTACTTCCTCTGTTAAAATGTTATTCCTTTGACATTAGTCAGATAGAGTTTTATCTTCCTGTCAAAATGCAACAGGGAAATTTTCATGTTTTTTCATTTTAACATGAATGTCCAGGTGCCGGGACCCTGCTTTCCAGGAGCTTCCAACCCACTGGGATGGGCAAGAAAATAAATAAATGAAAACAGTGATTTCAGGTGAGTCCACAGTGTCAGGTTGTATTTTCCAAAGATGGCTCACAACCCACCACCATCTTTCTGCAGTATGGCCTATGGGTTCCCAACTGGGGGTCTAATTCTCCTCACTGGCACCTGGGCTGGGCTTGAGACAGGCTGGGACCTGGGACACTTTGCTGCAATCCTTGCACCTGAACAAACATCTCCTCCAGCAACAAAATACAAAGAAACTATAAGGAACTAAAAATAACTGGGTGCATACTCAGCTGGGGTAAATTCTGCACAACAATATACAAAAAGACCAAAAAAAAAAAAAAAAAAAAAAACCACAACTGCCACTTCTGAAGAGCTGGGAGCAAAAGCAAAGTACTGTGCATGCCCCCAGCACTCAACACCACCAAAGGGGTGGGCAGACCACCTAAGCCACCCATCCTGCCTGACCCCTGGACACCCCCTACGCTCACCCCATATAAAGAACCAGCTCACTTCCCCCCCACCAAGGGAGCAAGTGAGCAAGGGAACCTGTAACTTGTTCTGGCTCCCCGCTGCTGCAGCAGGGGCCCCAGTAAAGCCTTGCCTGAATTTCTTGTCTGGCCTCTCGTCAATTTCTATTGATTGGGGAAGGTCTAGAACCCTGGCTGGTATCAGCCTCAGTGACTTGCTCATCCAGTAGAAGCTCTGGATCTTCCAAGGCAAGGTCATAAGAAGGCTTGCAGCTGCCCAGGACTTGGGATGCTGGCTCTTGGGACCCGGCCACAATGCTGTGAGAAGCCAAAGCCACGTGGAGAGGCCACGTGTGGGAGCTCCAACCAAGAGCACCTGGGAGCTGACAGCTGACTGCCGACACCTTCTCCAGGCTCGTGGACAAAGGCATCATCCCGACATCCCCTCCATAGAGCCCTCAGGTGACTCCAGGTCTGGTCATCGTCTGATAACAATCGCATCAGAAACTCCAAACAAAGCCTGCTGGGCCAGTCAGCCCACAGCAGCGTGGGAGAGAGTAACCATTTGCTGTTTTAAGCCACCAAACTTTTGGGTGCATTTTTAGGTTGCAGTAAAGGCAAAAAATAGGTAGTGAAGAAGGCAACCAACAGGAGAAAGAGACAGTGATGGGGAACAGGACTCAGACCTGGTGGGAGGAGGGAAGGGTCCCTAAAAAGGCAAATTGTGAGCTTGGATGAGAGTGACAGAAAGCTAGGCACACAGAGGGCGGGGGAAAAGTGTGGGAACTGGTAGCAGGAACCTGGTCCTGGCCTGCCCTGTGGTGGAGAGTGGACAGAACAGAGGGCCCGGGATGGGGGTTTACTGGGAAGGCACCTAAGTGCAATGTGTGAAGCGGGAAGTGGCATGGCCCTGACGCTGTCCAGAGCATTGTCCACTCCAGCTGGGCTGTCTGGTGCGCAAAGGATCGTCAGGGAGGTGAAGAAGGAAGATGGACGTGTGGGGGCCAGACAGGGGAGTATCCAGGCCTCTTCCCCTGGCTCACATGTATTCCTCGAATTAGCTGCTCCCGAGCCCACGTCTCCCAGAAACAGCCTCTGGGTGGGGCCAGTGTGCACCAGAACCCCACAGCCTGGGGGCGGAGGCCTGCGGGCTGGGTGGCTTCACCCCTGGGTGCCCTTCACCGATCCTTGACAAATGCTTCCTGGGAGGAAAGACAGAAATTGTGCTCCTACAGCAACACCCCAGAACATAGTTCCAGCTTCTTTAAGAGAAATGGAATCACTCGCCGGTGAAGCTCTTCCACAGATGACGAAAGGTGTAAGTAAACATTTCAGGAACAGTCAGCTGGAGCCCTCACTGCAGACCTGCAAAACTGCTCCTGGCTGACTCCAGAACCTTGTAGCTTGAGGAGGTTTCTCACATTTGCACTCAAGAGGAACTTATCCCCTTAAATAAAATGCTCGGAGGCCTGTTTCTAGAATAGTGGCTTTCAGACTTCTCTCTGACACTGGAGAGAGATGCGTGTGACCTGACAGCCCATGCACACTGACAGATGAGCCCCACCGAGGGACAGACAACCCACGCAGAAGACTGCCTCTGCTCTCCTCTTCACACACGAGAAAACAGAAATGTAAACAACCCATTCGGGTCTCTCAAGCTAAATTTTAGAAGCCCTGGTCCAGAAGCCCCCCAGGATATAGACTGAGAAAGGAGCCCTCCTGCCTCCAGGATGACAGCCCCGACCTCGTCCCAGATGCTGAGCCCTGGCCTGCTCGTCACTGTCTGAGGGGACGAGGGTCCCCTTTGTTTGGACCCGGGCAGAATAAGAAGATGGAGACGTTCCTCTTCCAGTGCACAAGCTAGTGCCATCCAACGGAAGAGTGGTTTTCCCATGGCTGGTGCCACCTCACAGGCATGACCCCACTTGGACCTTGGGCCACCTTCATCCCCCAAAACAAGCCATGTCACTCCTAATTCTGCCTTTCATGATTCAACCCTTCCCTGGGGAGTTTTGCCATGTGAAAATGAGCATTTCACCCAACACGGTCCACTTAGAAATTACAGAGGAATGCCAAAGACACGTTTCCAATGTGGAAATGAGGGCTAAATTTTTCCACAAAAGCTAACTACATCTTTGATTTATAGGCAGTGTTTTCCCACAAAATCTTCCCTGGGGACAATTCAGCAAATGCATGTCAGCTGAATGTTTTCCAAATCTTCTTCTGCAATATTCAATGTTCTGTTGCTCCCAAGATTTCTTTGAAAAAATAGTCAAAAAGCAACAGACGTCCTTGCCACCAAAACATATACAAGAATGATTTTTTAATTTCAAAAAATATATATTATATTTCTCTGAAAATTCTGTTTCATTTGGCAAAGAGGGGAAAATCTTTTTAGCCACAGAATACACACATGCATGTTAAATTTCTCAAATACTTCTTTCCCAATTTTTTGGCTTACATATTCTCTTTTACAAAACTGACCTACTTTCACAATTATTAGCATAATAAGGTTTCAATTCACTAATGGCTGTAGACTTTCATTTCACCAAGTTTACTGTAGACATTAAAGAAAAATGAGCCCAGAGAATCAAGACATTTGAGATTACCGGAAATCTATTAAAAAGCCTAAACGCTGAGCCCAGGTCCTCTGCCCCAGCAGGGAGAAAATGAAGAGTCATTGAATGAACCTGCTGTTTCCCACATTGGTCCTCTGAAGAGTTGGCACCTAAGTAGGGGAGATGCAGACCATGCAGGTGGAGAGCTCAGGGAGGTCATGAGATAGGGAGGTGAGGGTAGACCAAGGGATGCGGCTGCAGCCCTGAGATGCTCGCCTCTTATCTCGACTACAGTGGGACCATTCTCCTCTTCAAATACAGCAACTCCCATGCAAATGGGAGCTAAAGCTTATGTAAACTGTAAAGTCCGTTGTGCAATGAAGGGGACCAGCCTGTCCCTCGCAAGAGCAGAGTCGCCACATTCAACCACTGTTCATGGTATGAGTTAGGAATTGTCATAGCCTATACCAGAAGCAAGTTCTCACCAATGCTTTTGATCCAGAAAGACTTGCCAGAAAAAGCCTCGCCTGCAAGCCACTGCTGACGAAAGCTCGTGGCAGGGTTCCCAGAGGGAACTCTTTCCCAGTCCCGGAGAGCCTGACAAGATCTACAGTCCCTGCCTCTGTCCTTCCCATGAAGTTCTCACGAAGTCAGCAACAGCCACACAGCCTCTTCTCACCCTTTCCAGTCCTGTCCTCAACCCAAAAGGGCAGAGCCATGGAAGGCTGCTGTCCTGTGTTTGCTGGATCAGTGAGCTCCTTGTCCTGCCCAAGGCACCGGCAAAAGAGGGAGCCTGGTGGGGGCCACAGAGCCATCCATCCTGAGCCTGGAAACAGAGCCTAATCATGTGGCCCGGGGTCCACTAATGAGAAGACAGTCTCCAGAAAATAAATCAAAAGGTAAAATGAATAGTAAAGGTGAAAAATCATCTAAATGTACAGTAGGAGAGTGGTTGGGTTAATTACGGTACATCAATCTAATGACATAATAACAATTGTAAGATGCCACAATTCAAAATAAGCAGGAAGACAATGAACTTGGAAAAGGATGTAGAATATTGCAAGTAGAAAATAATACAAAATGATATTATTCTATGATTATAAATTCTATTTTAATTTTCTTTATATTTCAACAGGTGAATGATACATGGTAGTTCAAAATGCAAATGACTTACAAGGATACATGGACTATGCAGAGAGCTTCCCCTGCTGCCTTGGCAACTGTTTATGCCCATACACCATTAGCATCCTGCCTGGTTTATGTGGTACATACCAATCAACGATGAGGATGAACCATGGTGTAGGTAGTCACCATACAAGGACATTTGAGTTATTTCCAATGTTTCGCTTTCCATACATTGATGTCATTTTGCACAAGTCTCTCTGCAGTAACTAGAGGTAGAATTGCATTTGTTATTTTGATAGAGAATGCCAATTTCACTTCTCAGATGTTGCACCAATTTAAACTCCCACCAGCCCTATATGAGAACGTCATATTTCCCCACACCAATGTTATCACATTTTTTTTTTATCTCTGGAACTTCAGTGTAGTTCAATGTTTTAATGTTAACCTTTCATTGAACTTTGTATTGAGGCATAACACACATGCTGAAGACTGAAAAAAGTGAATGCACAGAATCTAACATACTTGCTTTTTTCCAGGTACTACCCACACCCAACCCAGCCCAAGTTGACCCAGTCCTGGGGCATAGGGTAGGCTCAGCTTTAGTAGATACTGCCAAAGAGCTCTCCCACCTGGTGGTAACAATGCATGCTCCCACCAGCAGTGTATGGAGTTCAGTTGCTCTCCACCCTTGCCAACACTTTGCCTTGCCAACATTATCAATTTTGTGGCTGTGTGTGGTCATATCACCTTGTGGTTTTCAATGCATTGCTCTGATGACTAATGAAGCTAAGCACCTTTTCATGTGCTTATCAACATTTGGGATTCCTATTTGAGGAAGTGCCCATTTTTCTATTGAGTGTTTTGTATTTTCTTATTGAGTTGTAAGAGCTCTTTATATATTTTGGATACAAGTCTTTTGTCAAATCTACATATTGCAAATACCTTCTCCCATTCTGTGGATTGTCTTTTCACCCTCATAATGTTATCTTTTTTTTTTTTTTTTTTTTTTTCATAATGTTATCTTTGAAGGAACAGAAATGCTTCATTGAGTCCTATGTATCAACTTCTCCCCTCTGTGCACCTTTTGTGTCCTGTTTAAGAAATGTTTGCCTACTAAAATGTCATGAAGATGTTCTCCTATTTTTGTTTGAAGCTTTATTGTTTTTGCCTTTCACCTTTAGAACTGCAATTCATCTGCAATTCACTGTGAGTATAAAGCCAGTAAAGTCAAGATAAATTCATATATGTATATATTTGAATACGTACCACTGATAGGGGAAAAAATGTTTCCCTTTGTACCATGGTGTCCATTTTGCCTACACCAAGCCACCTTCCATGTCTGTTAATAGACTTTATTCTTCTGTTTCGTGGTCTGCCTATCTCTGTGTAGACACCGCAGGGTCTTAACCCTCCAGATTTCTCACAGGTCTTTCTCCCTGGTGGGGTGAGTGTTGCCATTTTGTTCTTCTTCTTCAAGATCACCTTGGCCTTTTGTTGGGCCCTTTGAATTTCCTACATTTTAGAATCAGTTTGTCAACTTCCACACACAAAAAAAGAAAAACTGCTTTTTAAAAATTTCAGTATAGCTCTAATCAGTAGGTCTCTTATTTGGAGTGAGGTGGGCTTTCACTTCATGTGCTTAAATACTATTTGTATTACTTGTCTGAGAACTATTTATTAATATTTTTTACTCCATTTCCTTTGAGGGTATTGGTCTTTTCGCTATTGATTTGTAGGAGTTCTTTATAAATGAGGAAAATTAGTCTCTTGTCTACAATTTGAGTTGCAAATATTTTCCCAGTGTTTCATTTGTTTTTTGATTTGCCTTATGCTGTGTATTGCTCTCATAATCTTATTTTTATGTATCAATCTTTTCATTTATGGTTCTAGGTTTTGTGTCTTTCTTCAAAAGGTCTTCCCCACTCCAAGATTATTATTACAGCTATTTTTTAAAATTTTTTATTGGGGTATAATTGCTTTACAATAGTGTGTTAGTTTCTGCTTTTATTACAGCTATTTTAAAACATGTATTCATACTGAGAACAGTTTTTATACTAGAAAGATTGAATTATGTGAATTTTTTTCTGTCATGAGTTTCCTTTAGCATTGTTTCGTGCTATAACATATGATGATATTATTTTAAAATTAATGTTATGGGGGCTTCCCTGGTGGCGCAGTGGTTAAGAATCCGCCTGCCAGTGCAGGGGACATGGGTTCGAGCCCTGGCCTGGGAAGATCCCACATGCCATGGAGCAACTAAGCCCGTGCGCCACAACTACTGAGCCTGTGCTCTAGAGCCTGTGTGCCACAACTACTGAGCCCGTGTGCCACAACTACTGAAGCCTGCATGCCTAGAGCCCGTGCTCCACAACAAGAGAAGCCACTGCAATGAGAAGCCCACACACCGCAATGAAGAGTAGCCTCCGCTCGCTGCAACTAGAGAAAGCCCACGTGCAGCAACGAAGACCCAACGCAGCCAAATAAATAAATAAATAAAATTAAAAAAAAAAATTAATGTTATGATCAGAGCATGGTATCAGTGCTTCTGAAATGTTCTAGAACCACGTCATTGGCTACCATGTGGACCTTCCATGACTTGAATGAAGATAAACCCCAAGACCCTTCACTTGCCCAGGCCACCCACATATTCAAGGAAATTTGGCAATGGAGAAACGTCATGTTTTCTCTTAAATTTGACAAAGTAAGGCTCTTACTGACTCTTCACATCCTTCCTCCCGCCTAGCAGGTGTCATCAGCTTTTTGTGTTGTAACTTTATAGACTTTTATGCAGTGGCTCCCAAATCATATAAACATCAGGCCTGCAAAACCTGGACTCACCCACTTTGCCTATCCAGGAAGAACCAACTAGCATTCTGTACGGATACCAAACTCTCACAATAATCCACATACATGTCACAGTTTGTAGATGTCCACTAGGTCAGCCCAGAACCAAAATCACTCCTCAGCATGCAACAAAATCAGGGAAAGGAAGTCTGTGGGAAAACAGGGCCAATTCTAGCCTGTATTTAGTCATCCAAGACTTAGGCAATGAGCTGAGTGGCCATCCACAGGGGTAAACCCATGCAATCTCACTGAAAGCCCTCACTAGTCTCCACTGCCCACCAGCTCCGAGGGCAGGGACAGAGGGAGGGGGCAGGACGAGCCACGCCTCCAAGCTGGTTAATCCAGGTGGTAGCCTCACCCCCAGTACATAGACAATCAGGCCTGGAGCCTGCACAGGCAGCGACCCCACACTTGCCCACACCTGCCACCTGGGCAGCCACTATTGCCGTGGGGACCTCAGGGCAGAGCTCCCCTCCAGCCAGCCAGCCTTGCTCAGTCCCATGGGACTGTCCCAACACCAAAGCATGGCCTAAGAGCAGTGACATTCTCAGGGTTTTCCCAAGAAAGGCTTGTCAGCCTCGCCTGGGGAAATTACAGAGCCATCCCTGGGATGCACTGAGTACAAACAGCTTTGCATTTTCTGCCCCTGATCACTTACCGCACACTTTTTACCACTTCCTGCTCCCTCCAGCATCACACTAAGAGCCTCTTTCATTTCAGTGACAGTAAAGGAAGTTAGAAACAGGGCAGAGGGGCAGCCCAGCACTCTCAACACTCTCAGATTCCATTTCCAACATTCACACCTGAAAAGTGCTAGAGAACCTTTCATGTGCAGTTTAGAGCATGGAAAAGTCAACCATCAGAATATTCATGGCCTTTAGCCCAAGGCCCAGAGCTAAGGGGAGATAGAAGTATACTCAGCGTCTCCTAAGGGGGTTACTGAGGAAACTCTAAAATTCAAAGGCTTCTGATTTCCTTTCAAATGACATGAAACCATCGCACCATTGGAGTCTCTCTAAAGTTAGCAAATGTGAAGAGTCAGCGTAAAATGCAAATGATGAATATTGTCTCTCAGTTTGTCCCCAGTCATTGGAAAGATTTCTTTCTAAAGTTCACATTTCTGACAAGGAGCAGCTCTCTGTTTTCTAACCATAGACATATCCAATGAATTCAATTTTTTGTTTTAAGTTGCCAAGTCCATTTAATGTGTAAGTGCTACAGAGCAACTGTGGCTCATTGTAAATTGTGCTGTAGGAGCCAAAACAGATTATTTCTGAAGTTGAGAATATTTGTAAATGACAAGCAGCCAGGTGCATATGTGTGAAGAAGGAGCCAGAGATGGATACTTACAACCTCTATGGTAACTCCCCCGGCACTCTGAGTGCCACTCCTGAGACTCTGGAGAGTGACATGGGCATATCAGGGACCTTCCAGCTAAGAAAGAAAGCGGTGAAAAGAAATGTGCATGAACAAACAAATGTGAGAGAAAAGTGGGACGTCCTTGCATCCATCTCTGAGTGAAGAAGGAAGACAGGAGTCCACAGGGAAGGGAGTGAAGGTCTCGGCCACAGAGCCTGTGGTTTACCTGGAAAGGATGCACAGACATAGTGAGGCTTGGGTGGAATTTGAAGAAGGGTTGGAAAGGATGGTGCTAGAGGATGTTAGGTAACAAGGCAACTTGTACCCAAAGCACCACATAAGGGGACACGTGAATCTTGTGGATAAGACGGTGATTCCGGTCATTTAAAGCGGGCGGAGTGGAGCCAATTACATCTTAGAGCACAAGAAGGGTAGGGCCATATCAAATGCAGTGAAGGGCAACTCCTATCTCAACCCAGTTCCCAATGGCTGAGCAGACACCACCCTACAGGGTCGGTATTGTCTATTGTCACTGGAGAAAAGACCGTGGAAATGGGAGGAAAGTGTGGGTTTGAGAACATGACTATTGATTTCCATCGGGAGTGTGTGGGATGAGGGGGTGATATGGAGGGTGTCTAAGACATGTTTAGAACCTGAGGGTAGGAGGATGGGCCTGAGAAACACAAGTTCTTAACACACTCAGCTACAGATGTTCCAAGAATCCAGGGCATATCCCTGGGAGCCAGCTGGAAGTTTCTTTGTAGACTCACACAAAAGCAGTAATTGCCCGGTTTACCAAGCATAAAACCCACGGTGATAACTGTGTTTAGGGGGACATCCTCGACCTTGTCCATTCAATTGGTCATTAATTAAGGCTACATCGACTTTTTTGCCAGGCACTGCTACACGTGTACAACACAGCCCATAACATTAAAGAGTCTCCCATTAGAAGATAAAAATCATGCAAATGGAAGTCAGTAGACAGTAAGGAACTTTCCCTATTCCAATTTGCATCCACAATTCAAAAGCTGGCTTTTGTCTTTATCAGGAGTGTCCATCTAGACCAGAGCACCGCTGCTCAGTGTGGTCTGTAGAGGAGTAGTACTGGGAGCCTGTGAGACATGCAAACCCTTGGGCCCCCACCCAAACCTGCTGAGTCAGCATCCTCATTCCTGCAAGATCCCCATTAGTCATGAAAGGTGCTTGTCCCATGGAGACACCCATGCTTCCCCTGCCTGGAAGAGAACAGGAAGCTAGCTGGGGTGTTTCAGTCCCAGGTGCCCCCTTTCCCAGGTCCCTGACAGCAAGGCATGAGCAGAGACCTGCTCCCAAGGCCAGTCCAGCTCTTCCCACCACAGGACCCTCAGGCTGAGCTCCAGGTGGGGCCACAGCTGCCCACCTAGGCTGTTGCTGGTCATCCAAGCACCTCACAGGATGGCAAGGAAAGTTCTCCTTTCAGAACCTTCTCTGGAGCTTTTCCCCAACAATGGGCTCCATTAGCCCACCCTTGGCACTGGATGGAGTGCAGCATGCACGGTTCACGTCCTGTGGCTGGGGTGCTGTAGACGGCTCCCAGGGCTCTGCTGAATTTGAAGAAGGCAACTTAAAGTAAAACATGTCACCTCAATATAATTTTCTCCAAATCTGGGGCCTTTGACCATAGCTCCCCATCCCCAAAGAGACCAAGGATTCAGATTAAGCTCTTTGATTTCCCCGCACTTTTCTCAATAATACAGTCTAGTATTGTTTAAATTAGTGATGATTTTTGACCAGGGCTTTAAAATGCACTCAATTATTCTCAAGTGCCAAGTGTAAAAATTTCAAGTCTTTGGAGTCAAATTAAACTTTATTCACCTTAATTGCAAAATTAAACTTTACTCACCTTAATTGCAAGACTGTGAGCCACCCGTGTGCATTTGGAGGTGGGGGGATAAGAACATTTCACAGCTGCTCATGCACTGTGTTCTGGAAACTAAGCAAACCAGCAAACTCTGCAGGTGCCTCCTTGTCTGTGTGGATTTTGTTCCCATATGCTGAGATCCATAATGAGCTATGCTGTAGGTAAGTAGGGACCTTATGAGCCTGATTTGGGTAGGCCCAAGGTTACCAGGGTCTTCTCTCATAGTCCCACTGCAGTCACCAAACCTGGTGCAGATGAATTTAGGGACACCTACCAGCTGCATCGCATGCACATGCAATGAGCCCAGCCAGACCATCACCTACATCAGTGGTTCCCAAAGTGTGTTCCCTGGGCAACAGCATCATTTGGGGCCATGTAGAAATGCACATTCCTGAGCCCCTGCTCAGACCTGCTGAATCAGGGTCTCCTGGACTAAGGCCCAGAGATCTGAGTTTTAACAAACTTCCAAATAGTTGCAAGCCTTGCTAAAGTGTAAAGACCACCAGCCTCCATCATCCCATTTCATCCTCCATATACTTTTGTGATTCAGGTGTCTTTTACCCCAGAGAGAATAAAATGAGGCTTAGAGTCAGGGTTCTCCAGAGAAACAGAGTCAACAGGGCATGTATAGAGAGAAAAAGAGATTTATTATAAGGAATTAGCCCACAAGATGGTGGAGGCTGGTGAGTCCAAACTGTGCAGGGCGAGGCAGCAGGCTGGAGGCCCAGGAAGAGCCAATGGTGCCAGCAGGCTGGAGACCCAGGAAGAGCCAATGGTGCAGAAGAAGTCCAAAGGCCATCTGCTAGAGAATGCTCTCTTGCTTCAGGGAGACTGGTCTTTTTATTCTTCGACTGATTGGATGAGGCCCTCCCACACTGGGGAGGGCAATCTGCTTTATTCAGTCCACTGATTTAAATGTTTGTCTCATTCAAAACCCTCTCACAGAAACCCTAGGATAATGTTTGCTTGAGTATCTAGGCACCCCATCACCCAGCCAGGTTAACACTCAAAATTAACCATCACAGCTGTACATGTACCCAGCTAGTGGGGGAGCCAGGATTGGATTCTGGGCAAGGTGGCTTGGCAGCTGCTGCCCATGACACCACCAGCTGTTCAAGCAGTCCCCTTTCTTCTTGGGGTGACAAGAAAGGCACAGCTTTGTAGAAAGGGCCCAAGCTGTGCTGAAGGACAAATCAAACCACAGCCCTCTCTGCCATGTGCCAAAGGTAAGGTCCTGCTCTCTTCAGCCCCAGAATCCCATTCTGAGGAAGGGGAGAACACAAGGGTCCAGACTGGAGCCAGGGGCTGATTTGCCTCTTATTTGCATAAATTTGCATGTCACCTCCCAGTGCGTCCACCCTAGTTGAAGTAAAGAACACTGAAATGCAGCTTAAGATTAGACTGGAGGCCCTGCCTGAGGCCTGGGTTGAGCAGCTTGATCACATCCCTCCTTGGGAGGAAGGCCAGGGGCCAGCGTTCTGGTACTCCACTGGATGGCTGTCTGTGCATAGATCACCCTTCACTCTCTGTAACCACAATAAAGGGGTTCTGGGCACCCTCTTCTTCTCCAGTTTCCTCTGATGTGAGCTCACACATGGGACAGCAAAGAAAGTCTGAGCAGTTCTTCACTAGAGGCTGTCACTTGGTTACCCCCACCACACAAAGTGCATCCAGCCGGCAGCCCCGTGCCCTGATAAGGGTGGGCAGTGGCCGGATCACAGGCTGCCATGATCCCTGAGCACTCCAGACCTGCACACCCTCCCACGAAGGCATCCCTCCTGCCTGGCAACAGAGTCCCCTCCTCAAGTCCTTTCCCACACCCTCCCTGCACACACACTTTCCTCCCTGGGTAAACAGCACACCCAGCCCTGTCACAGGAGACAGAAAAATGATGGTAGGGAATTCTCTCTCCTAGTGACAACTCACCTTCTCCCCTGCCAAGAACCAAAACGGAAATGGAAATCAGTGCATCTACAGCTATTTCTGATGGTTAATTTTCTACCCCAAACTCATACCAGATCTGCACCCAGATGTCCCTCGCCCTCCAGCTCATGCAGCTTTCATCTCCCACCCCCTGGATCCTCGCAGGTGTCCTGTCTACTTGCACAATCCTGTCTGGTGTGTTTTTTGAGCTGGCTGCCTCGAAGCGGGGGGCAGGTGGCAATAAGAACAGCAAGCCCGCCTCTCAGAGTTGGGTGCCCACTCGTTTCTCTCTCCACATCATCTCCATCCCATCCAAGTTCTCCATCCCCCCTCCAAAGCTTTGTTCTTGGGCTTTCACTCCCTTAATCTTCTGAATCAAGAAGTTTGCCCATCATCATCTTTCACGCATATTTCATCCCATTTTATCCTCTTCATCTCATTCATGCTCACATCTATTCAGTTTTCTGCTTGTCCTTCCTTTTTTTAAAAAAAAAAAAGGCTCACCCACTCAGCCATAAAAAGAAACGAAATTGAGTTATTTGTAGTGAGGTGGATGGACCTAGAGTCTGTCATACAGAGTGAAGTAAGTCAAAAAGAGAAAAACAAATACCGTATGCTAACACATATATATGGAATCTAAAAAAAAAATTGTTCTGAAGAACCTAGGGGCAGGACAGGAATAAAGATGCAGACATAGAGAATGGACTTGAGGACACAGGCAGGGGGAAGGGTAAGCTGAGACGAAGTGAGAGAGTGGCATGGACATATATACACTACCAAATGTAAAATCGGTAGCTAGTGGGAAGCAGCCGCATAGCACAGGGAGATCAGCTCGGTGCTTTGTGAACACCTAGAGGGATGGAATAGAGAGGGTGGGAGGGAGGAGACCACAAGAGGGAGGAGATATGGGGATATATGTATATGTATGGCTGATATGTATATGTATGGCTGATTCACTTTGTTATACAGCAGAAACTAACACACCATTGTAGAAGAATTATACTCCAATAAAGATGTTAAAAAAAAAAAATCTAACCACCCTTCTCTTACTTACTCACTCCCTTAGCTTTTCAACATAGTTTCTCTCTCCATTAAATCAGGCCACCAACTGTACCATCATCCCCCTGATGTGACTATTTTCTTTTTCTTGACCATTTTGACTATAAATTTCTGCTCAAGAAACTGACCAAAGGTCACCTCCAACTCCATCTGACTATGGCCCTGTAGACCTCCTTGACTATTTTTCTAGTGTGTTTTCATGTACAGGACTGACCAATTAACTCTGTCAGACCCCAACTGTGACATCCCAGTCTCCCTTGTTTTAATGATCAATATGACTGCCTTAATAACATCTGCTGGCATGAGAATTAATCATCTTTCGGTCAGTATTCTGTGACAGGTACTATATCTATATCTTTCCACTTGGAGTCTAAGAGAGGAGTAAATCTCTTTCTAGTTTTAGACACAAATTCCATTTTATTCTTCAACTCAAAATCCCCAGTGATGCCCATTTGACCCCAGGATAGAGTTCCAAACTCCAAGGGCTCAGATTTGCTGGCCACTTCATCCTAAGTGTGGGCCACTACTCCCCAATGTGAATGTTGACTAAGTACTAACCTATTGTCATTCATTTGTATTTTTAGTCAACTCTTTCATAAGTGCATCTTGTCATCTCAACTCTTTCATAAGTGCATCTTGTCATCTCAATGAGCTTGAATCCTAATGTCCAGAACCGTATTTTCATTTACAGCATATGCTGCACAGTGTGGAGGACACAGGGAAATCTCAGTGTGCCCTGTTGAATGAGATACTGGATTTATAAATATTTGATGAGCCTGGGCTGACTTCAGAGGATGATCCAAGAGGATTCATAAAATACTGCCATTCATTACGGCAGTATTCTCCCATAATATTTTATTTGATTGATAGAACCACAAAACCAAAGAGAAATTAATGATCCAGAAGAACCATCAAGAGTGCAGATGCTCCCTTCTCTGGACAGGAAAGAAACCATCTCAGTAAAGCTGTTGCCAAGGCAAAAGAGAAGTCAAAACCAGAAAAGTATTTAACAGCAACCACAGTTTAAGGTCAGTTCTCCCTCCTTTACTTGTACTTTGTCAAATTCTGCCCTGCCCAGTGACAGGAAACTTCTGGAGAGCTTTGAATTCTTTACGAAAGGCTTAAAAATGGATTTGGTCTTCTTAAACTCCTAAGATCTGAATTTTATCCTTTTTCATTTTCTGCTTTCTTCACTGTAGATAAAAATATCTAATTTTTTAGGGGAGTGTTTCTCAGACTTCCCACAAACACTGCCTGTGAGCTGGATTATTTGAGACATGTTTTCTGCAGCTGCTTTTGATGGTTAAATGTCATAGAGGTCTTCAGTCCCATAGTATTTTGTAGTGAAAAATCTCTGACCTTTTGTGGTACTGAAAGAGATTTGCTGCTATGGTAATTTAAAGAAGCTTTCAAAAATCTTGGTAGGATGGATGGATGGATGGATACATGGAAAGATGGGAGGAAGGATCGGTAGATGGGGGTGGGTGGATTGATGGGTGGAAGGAGGAATAGGTAGATGGATGACTAGGTGGGTGGATGGATGGGTGGGTGGATGGATTGATGGATGGATAGGTGAATGGATAGATGAATTGATAGATGAGTGGATGAGTAGATGGATGGATGAAAGGCAAGATGGGTAGATGAATGGGTGGATGAATGGACGAGTAGATGAGGAAGGCAGAAAAAAGACAAGGAGGAATGGAGGAAGGAAAGAGGAGAGGAAAGGAGAGGAGAGGGGAAGAGAGGAGAGGAGAGGAAGTCAGACAAGCTGTTCACATTCACAGTTAATCTTGGTCTATCTTGGTTCATTAGCCCATCCCAACCAGTACAGTCTCCATGCAGTCAGCAATATTTCTCTCCTGCTATCAGCACAATTGAGTCAACCCTGACACAGTTCTTAGAGTTGTTATTTTGAGAACTCATTAGTGGTTTGAATTTACAAATCCTGTGGTTTTACACCTAGCTACAGAGGACAATATTTATAGCATGCTAACAATGCCACACACTCATGGAATTTCTCTCAGCCAAATCTCAAATCCCAGATAAATATGTGACTAACATTGAATACATTCTGCAGGTTCGAACAATACAAATGAAGACAAAGTGTAGACCAGTAGGTCTCCAAAGGAAAAAAAAATTAAGTAGAATCTTACTTGAAAGCAATTTTGCAACATAGCATTTTTAAAATGTTTATATATGTTGACCTTGTAATTCCCTTTCTAGGAATATATCCTAAGGAAATCATCAGGAATACTAAGATTTATATTGTGAAAAAAGGTTCACCTCAGAATTTGTCATAGTAACATATATTGGAAACAATCCAAATATCCAATGTTAGGAGAATTATTATATAAATTATGGTACATAAAATAATGGAGTATAATACAGTTATTATAGCCTATTTACAAAGGAATCTGATGTCATCAGTAGGTGCTTATAATACAATCTAGCATTTAAAAGAGAAAACATCAAAAAATATACACACAGTAATTATTTAAGAGGAATTACCATATTGAAATTTGAAAAATGCCAACAATAAGAATCTTAACTGGTTATATCTCAGTAGAATTGTGAATACTTTTTACTACTTTTCCTTTTTCTATATTTTCCAGTTTTCTACAAAGACAGATTTTTTTTATTATTATTTTTATGAAGTTCACAGTACATTACTTAATAAAAGAAGAGCTTATGATGAAAAGGCAAGAGTCTTGCACCCCGTACCCTCCCTCTGCCCAGAGGAGAACCATGGAAGAGTTCTGGTTTTCAGTCATCTGTGATTGCCTGTGGCTTATGCATCTGTTTTCATAAGTCATCAGCTTTGTATAATGCGAGTTGGGTTTCCAGCTGAACAATGAGGATTGTAACTTATACTATGTCTAACTATTCTGCCTCTACTATTGCTAATTTATACTACCCTCTTGTCCCAATGTCTGGTACTTACACTTAGTATTTTAGTTATTTTATTTGTTGCCTTTGGAACCTGAAGACTATTCCTAAATATGTATTTCTATTTCCATCAGAGCTTCCAAAAGCAACTCCTGGCATCTTACTTTATAAGATGAGAATAACATCTCTCCCACCTTCTTTTCCATCCTTCTTTTTTCACTACTTTTTACTTGGACATTGTCCATGTTATTAACATTTACCATTTTACTTTAGTGAAAAACAAGTAACCACTTTGGTATTTATTATTTCTAACAATTAAAAACCAACAAGTGTCGTCTGTATTATTGTAACTATAAAACATTGTTCAGTTCTGCACCAAGCAGTGCCAACTTCAGATGGATGTCCTTCTCTGCAGAACCCATTTCACACACTGCAGGCTGGGGACAATATTCCTAGCATTGAGGTCAAGTTCTCATTTCTTATTGCTCTTTATGGCTTCGTCTCATGCCACTTCTTCACTTGTCTCATATTTGTACCTCAACTTTCTCTGGGAGCCTCCTGTTTTTCTCCTTGCGATAACTACCTTGATTATTGTCTCAAAATTGTTCCAGGTTCAGAATCACAATGTCTCATCTATTGGGTCCTTTTCTTCCTGGACATCTCTTTCCAAGCCTTGTCATTCAGGGATCCTTCAACTAATCTTTGCTCAGGAGATGCGCGCATCTAGGGCTGTGCCCTGGGTGGAAAGGTGGCTCCTCTCAGAGGAGCTCTGCAGAGGGCAGGGGGCCTAGGGTATTCTCATTCTACAAATGGGGAGGAATGCTCATTCCCCAGGACATTTCGGGCTCCAGGAGCACTCCCCATCCTATGCACCCAAGGCCCTTCTCAGCGTCTTCCCAGGAAACACAGAGAGCTGAGACCAAGGTCATGTGAGCTCACACTTGACCTCTCTCTCTACCTGGCACATCCAGCAAAGTCAGCGGGACCCAGGAGCATCCAGCAGCCCAGCTCCTGTCAGGCTCTGCACCCCTGTCTCCACTGGTCACCACCTGAGGCCACCTGGAAGGGGATGGCCGTGGGCAGGGCAGCAACGGTAGCAGAGGTGACGCTGTGGTCATGACAGCTGAAGGCCCTCTGCTGACCACCTTTCCTGCAGCTGGGACAACAAGTCCTTCCCTGAAGGGAGCCTAGGAGCACATCCCAGGGTCACCAGTCCCTGACACATCATCACAGTCACAGCAAAGTCTTCCAGGCTGTCTGCATTCGTGACTTTATTTACCAAGTGAGAATAGGCCTGAAGAAACATCGTCGCCCAGAGAGCAACTTTGTCATGGCCCTCAAAGAGAGATATGAGGAAATGCCCCTGCAATGGAATCGCTTTGGGAAGTGTATGGGTCCCGGGTCTAAACCGCAGTCCCAGCAGTCCCAGCTCTAACCCGCCGGGTATCCACTCCGTGGAGGCGGCAGCACATGGGCCCCTGGAGCTGACAGGGCAGGAGGGCCAAGGGCTTCCCAAAGGGAATCCTTTGTTCAGAAGGCACACGGCCCTCAGAGGTGGCACAAATCAGAATTCAAACTTGAATCAGTCCATGCAGAGTAAGGGCGAGACCACAGAAGATTCCGTGTCTGCTCTACCTGGGATAAATTTCCACAGTGGCCAGGTCCCTTCCGAGAGAGGGAGGTGGCGGGGAGAGGCTGCCAGCTCCCTGGGGGTGAGCTCCTGCCCAGGAAGTCACCTCCACCGGGGGTGGCAGGAGGGGATGTCACAGTGTCTGTCTGGGTGTCCTTTAAGAGGCTGAGCAGAACCAGCTCGGTGTGAATTAATGGAAGTGCGTGGAGTTAGAAGTAGGAGGAAGCAGCATTTTATCATCCTATCAAAAAATAATAATATTCTTGAAGCTTCTGTGAGTCTTGGTGAACAGAAAAGCATACATCCTCCTTTTCTCTACAGATCAACAGCTAGATCCAGCACACCAGGTAGGTGGGGAATTCTATCTCAGGAGTCACCGGTCTCCCCCTATCCTGTCCCAGAGATTGCCCGAGTCTCTGAGTTTCATCCAGGGCCAAGCCGTGGAGAAGCCCATCAGAGGCCACCGGTAGCCATGTCCCGACATATGTGGGCCCCCAGGCTCTCTTGCCAGGTCCACTGCTCTGCCGGGCTGTACAACCCCTCTATGGACCCGGAGGCCTGAGGTGGAGGACCCATGCCCACCAGATCCCCAGGCATCACCAAGGGACAGGGCACAGGCCTCCTGACTAGGGACACACAGACAACCCTCCCTGATGTCCAGTGTCAAGGAGATACCCCCGTGTGCCCCGCCCCCCGCCTGTCTGTGGGTATAAGCAAGTGTGTAGGAGGAAAGAAACCACAAAGGCAGAAGTATGTTTAATTCCATCATGAAATCCCCAGGTCAGGTCAGATAAAAAAGATTTATTTTTGATGCAGGGAAATAATGCATAAAGGCATTCGTATGGTGGGTGTCTGCCTTTTGTGTGGAATGAACGCGTTTTCCCCATGACGGGGACCACAGAGCCATTCTTCGGTGCCTGAGAAGGGAAGCCTGGCCCAGCTCCTGTGGAAGGACAGCAGTCTGAGCCATCCCTCAGGCCCGCAGATCCAAGGGTCCCTGGAGGGCCCCAGCCTGGGTCTTGGTTCACGTGCATGGATCGTTGGGCCAGCTGCCCATTCAAGACGAGCTCATACTCTAGAGAGGTCAGCTCAAGAAACGCTTCTAAGGGAGAAGCAGACACTGACCAGCAACCCTCAGGGACTCCTCTCTCCCCTGGCTCTCAGCCTGAGCCGGAGCTCCTACAGAACTTTTAGAACAGAATGTCAGCTTTTCACTGTGTCTGGAGGGCTCTAAAGCACCAGGATCTGGCCTTAATCAAACAGCACAGAAGATCCACCCCTGGCATTCTCCGGACACCATCCTGTTCCTGCCAAAATCACAGTGAGAAGCCTGCCCTCACCCCCCGCCGCCCGGTGGGTTCTGTTCCCCAGGCTTCCTGGGCCCCATCCAGCTGCCAACAGATAGACTATATCCAGAAGAGGACAAACCGTCTCACCCAAAGCTTTATTATGCAATGACAGTAAAAGTTACTACATGAAAAAGACTTTTCTTAAAAAACAAGTATCGTGGGAAACACTGAATATTATGTTACTGCCTATGCCGTATGTTCAAATACTCAATTTTCCTGGACATAAGTGCCAGGAATGTAACTTGTCTCTCCTGAAGAGCTGCTCTGCCATTTTTTTCTTAAATTCAGACCTGGCACTTTTAAAAACTTCTTCACTGCTGAGAAATTGGAGTTAAATATTAACTCAATTCCAGTATCTACTTTATCTCAGGTTCCTGATGTATTCATTTCACTTCCCCACTTTTCTACTAAAGTTGCCCAATTTCCTTGATTTTATTTTAACCTCTTGTGTGAGCTGCCAAGGCACATGCAATCCCTCTGAAAGCAGGAGAGAAATTAAAAGTAAATAAGCGAAGAGGCACTTGTAAATAAGCAAGCACAGGGCATGGCATTTGTGTCCCATTGTATGAGCAGGCCTAGTGGAGAGCCAATATCAGGAGATGCAGAAGAACTCCTGGGCCGTCTAGTCTAAGTGTCCACTAGCCGTCAGGGGAAGCATTTGGTTTCTGGATCTGGAAGTGGAAGCGGTAATAGTAGGGAATACCAAGTATTCTGACTATCGCTCCGTAAAAACCACCCCAAATCTAGTGTCTTAAAACAACCACAGTCATTTTCTGATTGTGGTCTTAGGCCTCCACCTGTGCTCACTCCCACTGGCTGTGTTGTGTTTCCTTACAACATGGTGGCACAAGATGGTAGGATTTCCTGCATGTTGGCTCAGGGCTCCAGGGAGCGCCAGTCCTCAAAATGAGCCTGGGTTCAAGGGGAGGGGACGGAGACTTCACCCCTCGATGGGAAGGGTGCCACAGAACAGATGGGCATATCTTAAAACTGCCGCACCCACACCCTGGCATGCAAAGTTCTGCTGGCCCCAACCGGAGCCATTTCATCTCCTGCTGTCCAGGGAGCATCTGCTGCCCAGGGAATGTGCCTCTACGGAAAGGCAGAGCTGGAGAAGAAAAGAGTGCCACACAGACCCCTCTCAGAGCCCTGCCAGCCCCTCGCCCTGAGGCCAAGCATATGCCAGGCTGCTGGCTGGAATCTCTGCGCCAGAGAGAAAGGGGCTGCCCATGGCACCGCTGCCCCCTCCTTTGCCAGGAGCATGTTTAGCTTTTGCTTTCCTGAGAACAATGGAAAACTAGAGTCTAATTAGCCTCTGGCTCTGAGGCTGAGAGGACAGCACAATATGTGCTTTCTCATTGGAAAAAAAAAAGCACAGGAGCCAATTTTCTACTCTCAGACCCATGCCTTTTGCTGCACATGCTGGAAATAGTACCCTCGGAGGCTGTGCTGGTTTGTGAGGACCTTGACACTGTGGGCTGGATGAAGGTGAGTGAAGGGATTTGGGTACCCTGTGGGCCACAGAGAGGGCACCATACAGAAGAAACGAGTGCACACCTCCTTGGGGGCATGGCTGAGCAGTTGCAAGAAGGTCCGTGCCTTCTTTGAGTGTTGCCAAGGCTTCTGCTCTGGCCTCTGTCTATGCCGGACATCCCTGGGGCCCCCCTCTCGGCCTCCTAGGCCCTGTGCCCCAGACAGCCCAGGCCCAGTTACCCTCATGCCATGCTGGAGCCAGCTTGCCTGTCCACACAGGCCACTCCCAGAATGTCCCAACGCTGAGGCCCGAAGCAAAGGTCTCAGCTTCTGCAGCTCAGAATCCCACAGCCAATGGAAAACGCAGGAGCAATGCAAGGATGGAGGCGACCCTTCCGCACCTCCCAGCCCTCTCTGCCACATCTGGGGGACACCGGGTGCTGATACAACTGCCATGTCAACTCTCTAAGACCTCCCAGGAAGGTTGGAGGGAGGAGAACACAGGAGATTTGGGCCACGAGCCTCAAGCCACACTCGAGCCAGCTGCAGCTGCGCCCTGGGTCGCAGGGTGGGTGGTGAGCGCATGCTATGACGGGCTGCCTCCTTCACTCTGCTTTTCTTAGGGTTTCTCTGTGCAAGCACTGCACACACAGAGTCCACGCACATGCGAACCATGTGCAACTCCCGCTGTGTTGCCATGTGGTGCTGAGGACCATTTCTGAGCAGAGTTTCTTTCTGTCAGGTCCTTCTCTTATGCCGCACAGGGATGGCGCTACTCGGCCTCTGGGAGCCACGCGTGGTTCCAGGCACTGAGCAGGCAGCCCATGAGATCGTGGCCCCTGCAGAGCAATGGGCTATTCCTGTCCGCAGCCCATGGATGAGGAGACTGAACAGAGGAGAAGTAACTCCAGGTCTTCGAGTCAGCCAACGCCTACCCTGCCGCCAGCCCGGCTGGCGGCAGGACCATGGCTTAATTCTGTCTTCGTGGGTTGTGGCTATTACTTTTTAATTGCGCACACAGGCTCTCTCCAGGGCTATCAGCACAGCAAAGCAGAGCTTTCAGGTGGCACAAACGTCACAGGACAGAGAAAGTTTGGATTCAGACAGACAAGGCTGTGCACGGAGTCTGCCTAAGGAAGCTTTGCCGTGTTTACTGTGCTGTAGAGTACAATCCTGCTGCATCCGAATGGAGGGTCGTGTCCCCCCACACATCCTTCAGGACATCTGGGCTGGAGGCAGGGCTCTGTCCCAGACCCCCACACCGGGGCTCCCTGTGGATCCCTTGGGGGGGGGGGGGGGAAGCAGGGGTCAGCCGGCCTCACCTGCCACCCAGGACGCCAGAAGCCAGTGCCTCGCAAACAAGCCCTCGCTCCAGCCAACGTTGTCACCAGCAGCTGGTGCCTTTGTGCCGGAGTCCCCTGGTGTCCTGTGACCCACAAAAACCCCTGACGCCCTGCATCCCTCCCTCAGCCTCTGAGAAGGATGTCCGCGCTGAGATAGCAAGAACACCACTGCACAGAAGTGGCCGAGCTGCCCACCAGCCCTACGCAAACCTGCTTATAACTCAAGCCACCCCATTCCCGGAGGCAGAATGAAGGACAGGGAAGGGGCTTTCTTTGCTGGCCTTTCCCTTTCCTTAAAGTTGCCAGGGACACACAGCCCTTTCCAGTGGTGTAGGCAACGCCTCAGCAGGAAAGGTCTGCACACAAACGCAATGTATTCTGTGACATTACAAACTGAGGGTTTGAAGTCTCTCAGAGGAATTGAAAATGACCTTATCAAAGTAGCAGAACAACATTGTCCTTGTTGATAACTTTTCTTAATTTCTTTTTCAGTTTGGTAACCTACAGTCCCACTAACTGCCCTGTACTTAAAGTTCAACCCCACTTGCCTCCGTAGACCATTTTCAAATATATTTCATATACATGAGATTAAGTTTTGCATGATATGCCATTAGGAACGCACCGAGCAAGCTCCCCTTCATCATCTAGACTGATGTGGACTGAATGTTTGTGTCCCCCCAAAATCCACGTGTTGAAGCCCTAACCGCCAGTGGGATGATGTTTGGAGGTGGGGCCTTCGGGAAGTGATTGGAGTTATATGAGGCCATGAGGGTGGGGGTCCCATGTTGGGATTAGTGTCCTTATAGGAAGAGAAAGAGACCAGAGCTTGCTCTCTCTGCCACATGACACAGTGAGAAGCTGGCTGTCTGTAAGCCAGGAAGAGGGCTCTCTCCCAAACCCAACCATTCTGGCACCCTCTTCTTGGACATCCAGCCTCCAGAACTGTGAGAAATGAATGTTTGTTATTTAAGTCTACAGTGAAGACTAAGACAGGACTCGAGGCCCAATCAAGGGTCCTCATCCTACCATTCATTGTGCTCCCCCCAGCAATGCCTCGATTGCCTTCCTATGTGGACAGAGCATATTTCCATGGTTTCAGAGCAGGAGGACAGGCTACGCAGATGCCTTCAGAAGCGTTCATTTCTAAAAAGTTCACTTTGAGACAGTACCCTTACGGCTCCTCCAGATACTCCTGGACGTCCCCTCCACCCTCCAAGGAGCTGGGCGGGTACACATCTCATGGCCACTAACCCAGGCAGAATAATTGGTGGACCAGCTAAATTCACCTGTTGTGGAAACATTCCTGCTGCATCTGACATTGTGTAAAAACACATACAGGAAATGACAGTTTTTATAACACCCTACACATTCTGAACAGAAAGCAAAAATAATGCCTGTATGCCCCAGAAACCCTAAAATGAAGAAGTGATTAAAATTCCATCACTAAAATCAACTGAGAGGAAAGGGTCTGAGAAGCCTTCTTGCAGGGTTCGTGCTCTGCACCAGCGCTAACACCGGGCCCTGCTCAGTGAGGTTTCTGGGTTCTGTATCGCCAAGACCCATCCATGCATGACAAAGATGCCCTGCCTCCCTAACCGTTAGTGACTGAGAGCATGTGCTTTCACACCGTGTCCCTTGCAGTACACACTTCATCGTTGCCACGTGTGCCTTGGCCCTAAGCCAGGGTTGGGATGGGGGATTTAAAGGACACAAGGCTCTCAGCATCAGCCTTTGTGTGATGAAGGTTCAAGCCAGCATGGCCCCACGCCTGACCCTGCCCTCAGGACCACTCCAGGCACGGTGAGTGCGGGTGTCACATCCCTGCTGTTTTTAAGAACATAGCCAGGTCTCTGAGGCCAACCTTCCAGGACCCCTTTGCAACCCAGAGTGCACATTCAAAACCGCTAAAATAACTTTTTAAAGCACAAGGTTGCCAGCTTCCCGCTCACCCGTCCCCAACGATTCTGATGTAGGTGTTCTGGGATGGGGCCTGGGCATTTCTTAATAACCTCTCCAGGTGATACAAATGTATAGGCAGAAGTGAGAAGCAAAACAGCAAAAGTAGTTAAGCTTAGCTTAAACTTAGTAGGAGGGGCAATTAATTGAATTTGATAACGTGGTAATGACTCAAAGGATGGAGGGAAAAATGCACCTCAGATGCACCTCAGAGACGGCACCTCAGCTGTAGCTCTCACATGGGGTGCACGGGACATCCCTGGGACGGGTTTCCTCCCTCTGAATCCCCAGGGAACCCCACCCACGCCCACGTCTACATTTGGCAGTCGGAGGCCTCTGTCCTCCGCCCCCAGGAGACCTTTCCACCCAGTGACCTGCCAGCCTCCCACGGCCACAGTCACCCGTGCTGAGAGGCCCCAGGACTGTGGACTTCCAGTGTACCTGGACGGGTGCGAGAGGGACCCCTCAATCTCTGTGTCCCTATTGCCCGTCTTTCCGTCTTAACATCTGTATCTGGGCAGAATCTCAGATTAGAGGAAACTGGCAATTGTATAAAGAGCTACCATAGCACCTTCAAGCAGGTTTCCCAGATGTGAGAGCTACCACTCTATCCTTCCTTCCTCCTCTCTCCCTCCCTTCTTCCCCCTCTTCCCCCTCTCTCCTTCCCTCCCTGTGTCTCCATCTCTCTCTCTCTGTCTCTGTCATTCTCTCTCCCTCCATAACACACACACACACACACACACACACACACACACAATTATTTTTATGAATCATATGAGAGTCAGTTGCAGGGGTGATGCCCTTTGCCCCTATATACTGTGTATTTCCTTAAAAGGCAGGAGCAACCACAGTACAATCACAAAAATGTGGAAATTAACCTGATGCAATGTTAAGTATCTAATCTGCAGACCTCACTCAGATTTTGCCAGTTGTTTCAACAATGCCGTTTATAGCAAAGAACAAAGCAGAGTGTGGGTTGCACTCAGCGGGCCATCTCTCTGGCATGTCCTCAGAATTTCTCTGCCTTAGGATGACTTGAGGAATATGGCCAGGCTTTCTGTAAACTGTCCTCAGTGCGGTTTGTCTGATGTTTCCTCATGGTGAGCTAGAGTAAGCTATGCCTTTGGGGTAGGAATATTTCAGAAGTGAGGCTGGAGTGCAAACCCAAGGACCCTCACCCTTGCACCACCACCACACCCCGAGGCTTCAAGGCACATGGGAAGCACTGAGGTCATTCCTGCTGCATCTTTCTTTCTGTGGCGCCCGTGGCCGAGCCTTTCCCAAGACTTTGGGGATAGGCTGTGTGCTCTCTCATGGTTAAACCCTTCGCATCATGCAGGGAGGACCACACACCCCTCCAATGCGCTGTTTTGTCCATCCATCACCAGTCAGCAGGAGGAAACAGCCATCGGGGAGTGTGGGATGTTCCGCCTAAGGGCTGACAGCCACAGTGCCCACCGTCCGTGGCCCTGCCTGCCTCCCCATCAGTCATCTGTGGCTTCTTGGCTATGAAGTGTATTTAATTTAGCCTGGCACATAAATTAACATCCACACAGCCTGCAGCAAAGGCCTCCCGTCGTGGGCTCCGGCTGGAACTTCATCAGCCCAAGTCGGGGGCAGCCGGGTGCCGTGCTGGACACTTAAGGGGCCGGGGCTTCTGCACCCGCCGGGCTGGGCCCACGATTGTTATGTAAACGCAGAGCCCGGCGCGGGGTGGCTGGCCCATCTGCTCCGAGGCACACTTCGTGCTGCCCCGTGCACTAATCATTTTCCATCCTCGTAGGTGAAAACTTGGACAATGTAAGGGCTCTCAATCTCCCTTTCATTTGCAAACGAGTCATTTCAGCTAAGCGTGGCCCCCTATTCTTCTCCCACATTTGTGTTTGTGAAAAGAACCGTCTCAAATTTCTGGAGCAGGAGCAGCTGCCGCGAGGCCTCTTTTCACTCAGCCAGGTCCCCCACCCAGCCCTCTGCCCCCTCCCCGCTCAGCCCTTTTGTCTCTGGCAGAGCCAGCTCCCCTCTCTGACCCCTGGCCAACTCGGAGCCTCCTCCTTTGTCAGCCTCCCCAGACAAGTTTCACCCTAAATCAAGCATTGTTTGGGCTCCTGAGGCCAGCACGTGCCCATATCCCCTAATCTTTTAATTTCACCCCAGGAAACAGCAGCTGTTAGTGATACCCAGCTGTCGCGGGGCCTGCCGCCGGCCCTGGAACAATGACGGAGGAGGAGGGAGGCTGCAGTCTGCAGTAATATGTACATCTCCCCTCACTTTCTTCTTAGGGGTGGTGTTTTTTCTTTTTGCAACAGTTGGCAGCACGTGCTGTGAAATGCCAGGAAAGCCCCCCTCCCAGCACCGTTTTTGTCTAAACCCGTTCACCGCCGCACTCTTTGGTTTGCACTTGGGCTCTGGAGGACCAAACCTTCCGTGTCAGTGATCCCCGGCGTGTGCCATGATCCCTTTGCTGCAAAAAATGATCATCTGATAAATTACAGGGCAAGATCCAGACGGGGAGACAGAGGCTGCACCCTCACAGCGCATGCGCCACGCTGGCATCCTCGGCTGGGGTTGGGGGGCGCAGCTCAGTTGCATTAATGCTTTTCAGGAGTCACAGCCATAAGTCTGATGTGGGGCAAGTGTTCCCCCACACACGTGTGACCGGAAGACAGGATGGTTCCCTGGAAATATATACCACTGAGGCCGACCAAAGCGAGCCCAGCACTCTGAAGGCGGGGCGGTGAGGGTGTCCAGAAAGGCACTTCTGGGGCACCCCATCTCTGCACACTTGATTTTGTGGAGGCCTTTCTCTGGACCCACCTGCACCCCAGGAGCCTGAGCACTGAGGAATGAGGATTCAGGAGACCAGCCACTGCCCTGAGCTACCAGGTCACCTCCCTGGTGCCCGGCTCGTGAAAGTGGGCATCGGAGGGACTCTCCACAGCAACACTGCCCCATCAAACTTCCTGCGACCACAAAAACGTTCTCTCCCGGCGCGGTCCAGGACAGCCATTGAACACCGAGAAGCTAAATCTTCAATTTATTTCAAATAACTTCAGTGTGAGTGTCCACATGTGGCCGGTGGTTGCTGTGTGGGGCAGCAGAGCTCTGAACTGTGGGATCTCAAACACTCTGTTGCGTCATGTGAGCAATGATGCCTGGCCCTATTTCCTGGGTGTTCAATCTCATTCTCAAGGGTGCAGCCTAAGTACGGGGATCTTTAAAGCTCCCCAGGGGGATCAGAGGGGGAACAAAGTAGGAGGCCCCTGCCTTAGACCGTCTTGCAGCCTGAGTCCGGGCTCTGCAGAGAAGGACGGTGCATTTGGAAGGCACCTGCCTAATTCAGCCATAAACAGAGCTCTCTGAAATACAGAGGGTTTTAGAAAGAATTACCCAGTCTGTAGGCTCCTGACAGTAGGCTGCAGCTCCCCATCTCCCTGGCCACTGACTTCTGGCCTTGCTCTACCTGCCATGGTCGAGGTTTCAGGGCTGTCCCGGTTCCAAAGTTTCAAACAAACCTGTCAGTGCAGAGCAAACAAATGCCCAGAGGTGACTGGTGCAGCCACAGGCTGGTGTGGGCCCCTTCCACCCACTGGATCTCACCTGGTGGGGAATTGAAAGACGCCAGCAGAAACCCGACCCTGGCCAGAGCATATGGTGAGCTGCACACCTGCCTGACGTGGCACCTGCTGGGCCTCCCAGGGCTGTGGGGCGGCGGGCTCAGGGGCCCCAGGCCACCAGCAAACGTCCGACTCCTTTGCATACTCGACATGGCCACATGCCTGGATGCTGGGCGACTCTGGCACAGCGTGCCACTGCTTTTAAGTCTGGAGAAAGCCATGCACTCAAACCACAAAGCCAGCCGGCAGCCGTGCATGTGCTCCCATTTCACCACGAGAACCTCTGCCCACAAAGTGTATGTCGTGGATTAGGAAGCTGTAGAGGTCGGAACTTGGCCATTGAAAGGGCAGTGGCCGGCGAGTCATCTCCCCGACTTTTGTCCTGCAGCCCCCCTACGGTGGAGGCCGAACCTCCCCTGGGAGAGCTGGGCACAGCCAACGTTGGTGTAACTCGGGACGGGGTCCCAGTAGCTTCTGTTCTCTGACGTCTCCTTTTCAGATAAGAAACCCCTCTATTTTGGATCCATCTGTACAGCTAAGCTAAAGGGACAATAGCCACGTGTTGGTAAATTATCATCTGACACTTGTTCCTGAGGGCGGTGATTGCACACCACGGTTAAGCTCTCAACTACCCCCGCAGAAGAAGTGAGTTCTCTTGCTGCCATGTGAGCCCTTCTTGCCCTTTTGTGCCCTCAACTGCACCAGCAGATAATAAGAAGGCCAAGTGGAAAGGGCCAATTCTGACGGCTCCTCTTCCTGCAGGACCTGGCCCTCGACCCAGAAAGAGTTAAAAGTCAATGTAGCCTGGGGGCACTCAAGTCATCCGGGCACGCTGCCCTGTCGCCTCTCCTCTCAGGAATTGAGGGCCAAGCCTCTAACCCACCTCAGGCACCCGGGCCATCTGTCACAGGCACGGGGACAACCATGTGCTTGATTGAGGTGGGGCTTGAAAAGACACAGAAGCCAGGATGTGTGGCAACCCGGCCGGGTCCCCAGTAGAAGGGGGAGGTGTCCCATAAAATATTTCGCCAGACCAGTGGCTGCAGTGACGTCTGGGAGGGGCGACCTTCTACCCCCAGCCGGCTCTTCAAGTCAGAGAGGTTGAGGCTTTCCTCCTCGGCCCTCCGCCAGCAGGGGAGGAAAGGTACCAGGCAGGCACGTTGTAAGGCCATTAGCAAAGAACAATGGGAAGCTGAAAGGGTAACCTAGTGAATAGAAGAATGAAAGTTGGCTTGTGCCAGCAGCAGCGGGGTGAGCTCATTATTCCAGACAGCAGATGGAGGGTGGCCTGGTCACAGGGCAGAACTCCCGGCTGCCGGGCGGAGGAGGCTGACAGTGGGCGCCCAGGACCCCTCCCATCATAGCGTTGCCCTTCCTCCCAAAGCACAAGTAGTGAAGGAGAAAGCTGTATTCTCATCATGTTGGTTTCAAGGCAACCCATTGCACACCCTCGCCTGCCCCGAGAGCCTTCACTGACTCTGGGCATCTTCACTCAGCTAAGACTGCCTGACACCAGCCAGCAGGCCACCCCCGCCCTGAGCAATCTAACCACGGCGGCGGAGGAAGTGCCCAAGGAAAGGCAGTCCCACATCCTTCAGCCCAAAGTTTTGTTTCGATGCTGAGCCTGCTGAGACCCCAGGGGGAGATACTGGCTAAGGACCATGACATGGTGGTGTGCACACCAGGCTGTGCACACAAGGGATGAGCACGCTGGCTGTGTACTTGCACTCCCGGTGACATCTGCAAAACTGTGGAAGGGGCACCTAGTTGCCCTGGATCTCCCTTCCACAGAAAGGTGCACCTTAAACCTGGCCACGTGGAAAGGCTGCCTTGGTTTTGGATGGTAGATAGTCCAAAGGAGGAGCCTGAGCCGTCCTCTCCTCCTCCTTGCTTGCCTGCTCTCAAATCTCAATTCTCCTTTTAGCTCCTGCTACCGGATGGCCCAGAGGAATCGTTTGCTTCTTAGAATTGCAGCGCTCAGGTTTGCGCCACTGAGTTTCCACTCTGCTGTAGCCTCTTCAGCCAAAATTGAGCACAGGCCTGGGGTCAGCTCTCTACTACGTCTGGACAACCAAAATCCTTTTCGGGGTGGGGTTTGCACTTCAGCTCCTGAGCAGGCAAGACTCCAGATGTTCGGTCAGCTTCCTCAGTCTCTGTGCTGGAAAAACATCATTTCAAGAAAACATTTCTGTGAACTTTCCCATCTTAATTCAGCCTATTGCTTAAAAAGCAGTCATCCTAAATAAACATGCATACTAAACACACACCGAGGGCTGCATAAAGAATGCAAGCACAATTGACAGTTTTTCTAGATTAGGGGTTAACGACTACAATTTTTTCCAGGGGGATCCTCATAACCCATTCATCCAATAAAACTTGTCATGTGCCACATGGCAATATACCCACAAATGTTGGTAGCAGCTTCCTGACCAATGCAATGCTGGCATCAGCTTGCTTCTGTTCCCTCAATGTCTTAATTCCTCCAGCAAAGCAACAGAGAGCAGTGTCCTTTGTGCACCTTACATCTGTATTATGGTGACTTCAGGAGCTGCTGTAGACAGCAGGCAGAATCTATGTGAATTCTGCAATGCTGGTTACCCATCAAATTCTGCCCAAAATGGTTTCATCTAGATTTCTCCTTCTTAACACTGAGTATTAAAGTAGCACAAATTCTTTGAAAAAAAATTAACAGCCATAGAAGAATATTTAAAAAAAAAAAATCAATCTCCTGAAGATGATAAGAACCTTTCCAATTTGGAGAAATTCTCTTTTACATCACTTGTATAAGTTTCCTAGTGTTGCTGTGACAAAGTACCTCACACTGTGTGGCTTACACAAGAGAAATGTATTTTCTCAAAGTTCAGGAGGCTGGAAGTCCAAGACCAAGGTGTTGGCAGGATTGATTTCTTCTGAAGCTGTAAGGGAGATCCAGGCTGTTCCCCCAGCTCCTGGTAGTTTGCCAGCAATCCTTGTCATTCCTTGGCCTGTAGATCTATCACCCCAATATTTGCCTCCATCTTCACACGGCATCTCCTTGTGTGCATGTCCAAATTCCCCTTTTGTAATAAAGATAAGAGTCATATTAGGCTGGGGGCCACCCTAAGAACCTCATTTTATCTTGATGGCCTCTATAAAGACCCTCTGTCTAAGTGAGATCCCATTCTAGGTACTGGGGGTCAGGACTCCAACATATGAATTTAGGAGGGACACAAATTGACCCCCATCGGTCTGCCCCTGTGGTTGTGTCTAGATAAGGGGTGAGGCGGTCAGTTCAAACAGGAATACTTCTTGTCCTGAAGGCATACCCTCAAAGCCAAAGAGTTCTGGGTGAGTCTGGCCTCCAGGTGCTATCCTGGGAGCTGCCTCCTCCCACCAAGGGCACAGGAGGTGGGGACCAAATGCTGGGTCGTCCCCCCACCACCCACTCTCCACCATGGGGGAGAGTACAGCTCACACCTCCCAGACCCAGGAGCCACTGGAGACTGATTCTTGCACACCTGCACACCTGCACACCACCTTCTGCCTCACCTGCAGCCTCTCCCGGCTGCTCCACTCTCTCGCCCAGGGATCTCCTTTGGGTTTCCTGAGCACTCCAAGCTTTCTCCTCCCAGAGGCCCCACAGTCATTCCTCGGCCCGGGCACATCCCAAAACGGTGCCTTCTAATTTTTTCAGGGAAGCTGACAGCAGGCTTCCCCTCACCTCTGCCAGCACCCATCCCCCATCCCTCACCCTGCGTTACCTTCCCCAGAGCATCTGTCATCTCACCTTACATTGTTCCCTGACCAGCTTCCTAAGGGCAGAGGATGTAGGCACCTTGGTACTGTGTTACCTCCGGGGTCTAGGGCGATGCCCAGCACAGGCTAACAAGCCAGACTGAAGGAAGGGACCCACGGGATTGTTGCCCCGCCCCTCCCCCTACACTTCTTTTCTGTTGGTAAATGTCATTGGATGAGATACTTTTAATCACTCTGACTTCTCCTCACGAACTTAAAAAGGCCCTAAGCAGTCCTACCAGATGGCCGGTCCCTTTCCAAGCACATGTCTCCTTGGGACCCCACCCCCAGTTTCAAAAGACCTCCGACTTCAGGCTCTAGCTCCAAGTGTCCCACAGGGCCTCTTCCTGCAACCTTTCCTTGGCTGAGTTGCTACTTCGATGTTCTTGGTCTACACAGGTGATGCTGTTGGTGTCCCAGGCATGGGTCGCTGCACACACGGCTCTACAGCACACAAAGAGCACCTGGCCGCCAGCACCTGGAACTCTCCACCCAGGCCCTCCTTAAGCCTCAGCTCAGTTCAACTAAGGATGCCAGGAAGGTAAAGGCTTGCTCGGAGTATCACTGGGGCGAGACAAGATGCTCGGAAGAGGAAAGGGATGGGAAAGGAGTTATGAGCTAATTATTGCTCACAGAAGGAAACCAATAAAGGGTTTCAGTAAAAGAGGAGACTAAAGTATTATATAAAGGGATTCTTTTTTGCACATGTGTCCAAGCAGTTGTCATACCATCCCCTCCAGGCCACCATCCCCGCCACCATCACCATCATCATCACCATCACCATCATTATTACCATTATGATCACTATCATCATTACCATCATCATTATCACCATCATCACCACCATCACTATGACCATCACCATCACCACCACCACCATCACTGTCACCATCATCATCACCACTATCCTTACCACCAACCTCATCATATCTGATCTTTAAAATGACCATGCCAGCTGTCATTTTAAGTGCTTTATCTAAATTAGCTCACCTAATCCTCCTTACAGCTTTCTAATGCACATACTAGTATCTGCATTTTACAGGTATGGAACCTGGAGCACAGAGGGTACATTGACTTATTCAAGGTCACACTAGCGGAAACTGGCAGCCAGGATTTGAACCAAAGCAGTCACACTCTGGGATCTGCGCCTTTAAGGGATATTCAGATGGGCATTGCTTACGATAGCAAAAGCCTGAAAACAATCCAAATAATTCCTACAATGGAATACTATGCAGCAGTGGAAATGATTGGGCTACTGGTCTATGCCTCAACGTGCATGAATCTCATGAGCAGAAAAAAGCAAATCACAGGATTTATACAATATGATTTTATTTGTAAAAGGTTCAAAAACTGGCAAAATTTAGCAATCTATTGCTGAGCAAGACTTCCATAAACAGTAAAACTTTAAACAAGATGAGATAACGATTAACAGAATTCAGGTCAGTGGTTTCTGAAGCTAAAGTGAGAAAAGGAGTGTGCATCACATTCTACCATTAGTCTGGGCGCCCACCCGAGGCGTATGGTGTTTTTCATTATTGCTCTTTCTAGTGTACATATAAATTAGACTCTTGTATGTATAGTATATTTCATATTTATTGTACACTTCTTTTTTTAATCTCCAACTGGAAAAAAGAAAGTATGATAAGGAGTTTCTAGACCCTTGATTCCGGCCATGGAATCTTTCCAGTAGGAAACCCCCTTCTCAAAATGTCTTCCGCGCTCACAAGGGTGTCACAAACCCAGAGCTTTTCCCTCAAGTCAGCCCCTGAGATGACTCTCCAACCCCAGATGCCTCTGGTAAAATGGTCTGTAAGGTGACGCTCACCACGGACCTCAGATATCACTTCTCATTATTTTTGTTTAAATTAGCTTAAAGGTAACTCTAGGCCCCGTCTGTCTGAGGGTGTAGGAAACCCAATCTCAGACTCATTGGGCCTCAGGCAACCCCAAGACCTGGGTGACCCCTTCTGCCAGGACCATGGGTTGTCACAGGCAATGGCAGACGCCCTGCAGCCCCCGCTCAAGACGCAGGGCCAGTCAGCATCCCTGGTGACGTCACGCAGCCCTGCCCCCGGGCCCTGCGTAGAGGGCAGCTTCTCCCTCGAGGATACTCCGTCACTGAGCGTGGCTTCCACGAATGCCCGAGAGGGTTGGTCTGGGCCCCAGCGCTCTGCTGAGAGGGGAAAGCAGCCTGGGGACCTCAGAGAGACAAGCACAGCCTGACATTGTGACAAATGAGCCACCCCTTCTCTGACCCCAGACACTTCTGGCTCCCGTGCAGACATGTTCTAAGAGCTCAGTGGCAGCACCCATCCCAAAGTTGGCGCGTAGGTGGGCGGTGTTTTTGCTAAATGCATCAGGTGCAGGGTCGCCTCTAGCCCACGCCCTTCCCCGTCCTTGCTGTCCTTGCAGGTGCACCCACCCTCCCCCACCCTCCCTCCAGATCGTCGAGGGGATGATCCACCTGCCCCACTGGCCCCGGGGCTCTCTCTCCAAGCTCTCCTTCCCTGAGAGCAGCCACAGCCTGTCCCCGGGTCCCCCTCGCCTCCCACCTAAGGTGCCTCCCCCTCTGAGTCCCCTCTCAGCAGCTACTGACCGTTTCAGGCGCTCTTGACTGAGAGTAGTGATGGGGGAGGGGGGGTGCTGGCAGCCTGAGCGCTGAGAGCTCAGCCCTAGCCTCCCTGCCCCCAACCTGCCTGCCCCAGGCAAGGGGCCATCTGCTGCTGCAGCCGTGGGGCGGCAGCTGGGCCGCTTTCAGCAGAGGCCCTGAGGAGGGGGCTAATCTAGGGGTGACTTTTGACCTCACCACCATCCTAAGGCCTGGAGAGAGTACACACTCACACACGCACATGCACACACACGCACACACATACAGACTGTGTGCCGGCAAAACCCAGGTCTGACTTTCAAGTCTAGTTATGTCAACTGGGTCTGTTTATTTTTGCAGATCTGTAATTCTTTACCAGTCATTCGAAATCCAAAAAGCTCTGAGAACTGAAAATTGCTTTGTAACTCATTTGCAGACAAAGTTCAACCTGAGCGGGTGCATGTGAGGCTTGATTACCCTGCTGAGTTTCACTACAACATATTAAGGCAGTTGCTCTTAGGATGCTGCCAGCACTTCACTGGGGTGGTATGTAGTTCATGGTATGTGCACAGCTGAAAACCTGGTTCCGAATCCCAGCCCACATGCGCAGGGAAGGGGCCCAGCACCCAGGAAGCCTGGGGTCTCAGTGCAGCCTCACTGCCTGGCCAATTCGCTGGGCGTGCTTGTCACTGGTCAGGCGAGGGGAGCAGAAAACCCACCTAGGAACTGGGACCCAGGTACACGTCAAGTCATATTTGCTCCAACTTGTCTTTCAAACAAGAGAAGGGGATGTGCCCACAGGCTGGACAGAAGACCCTAGAAGACACAGATGGAGGCCTCCAAATGCCACTGGGTCTTGTGAATCCTGCTGACTCGTTGCATGGCTGCCAAGGGCCCCTGGGGGCTGGAATTCCTCGTCCCAGCCCTTTGATGACCCTCCAGGTGCACGCACACAAACACACGTATATATGCACATGCATATAATCATACACGCCAACACGCGTGCACACTCCCACACATGGGTCCACACCTTTACATGCTCATGCACATGCACGCACATGCACAGAGGCACACACACATATCCTTCATATCAGATTTCCCCAGGACAGCTGTCTGCTGGATTCCGCAGTAACCAGTGGTAGCCTGCACTCACATTGCTCAACTTAGAATCCTCTGGAAAATGGACATGACAAGACTGTAAATGAACAAGCCTTCCCTATTGTTCACCAAACCTGCCAGAATTTATACAACCAAAGGGAAGATATTCGGCAAAGGGGTCTCCTGGGAGGGCCCTGTGCTTACTTCTGGGATTCTTTCCCAAACAGTGTTGGAACCCTCTCCCAGAACTGTTCTCAAAGCTGGTTGTGGAGTCAGCAAAGAAACCCAGCTCCTCCCATACCTGCTATGAGGAGACGGAAGCAGTTGCCCAGGTTGGGTGGTTGTTTAAGACCAGCCTGCTCCTTATGTCACATGAAGGCCCTCACCTCTAAGAGAGGGACCCCGGACCAAACAGGAAGTGCTCTGGGTGTCCTTATGTTTTCCTTCTGAAGCATTGGAAAGAACCCAAGGGTTCAACAGGCCTCTGGGTGCCCACTGGACGGTGCCAGCTCACCTTTCCCATTTCCCATCCTGCCATCTTACCACCCTGTGTCAACATACATTCCAAACACTACTGAAAAGTCCCAGGGAAGCACATGTGTCAGCCCTGGCTTGGGGTCTGCCCCCCTCAGAGCCCAGGTGCCCTCAAGCGCCCCCTTAGATTCAGCAATAAGCCTTCCATGCAGACCCTTGATGTGGCTGGGCAGGCCACAGTCAGAGCTGGCCTGGACGTCGGGTCGGGACCCCTGCAGGGCAGGGCAAGCAAGGTCAGAGCAGGCCTGATGCAGGTGCAGGTTGCCTTTCCAACAGGGAGGCGCGCCAGAGGCAGGCTGGGCTGCATGTCCATTTCCAGCATCAATTTGCACGTGGATGATCTGATCAATCTGCTCCTTTCATAACAAACCTTTGTAATAATCCCTTTACTCTTCTGAAGTTAAATAACTGGATAATATCATGTATCTACAACAACATAAGCGATAGATGATAGAGAGAATATAAAGTGACAATGTCAATATAAAAGAAAACTGAAGAAAAGTAATGTATAATCTATTTCAATAGTAAATGTTTAGGCACAGCTGCCTGAGATAACATGATCAAGTCCTCCAATACTTGCATCAAGTATAAAATTTCCGGGCTGCAGCAGGTGTGACGCAGCCTGACAGCGGGTGTTGCTTCAGTGATTCAGCCCCCTGGATGGTGGCATCGCCATTGGTGCCGTGGTTTTCTGAAATTATAAACAAAGATCGACAAAGCTCTGAGCGACATGGAGTCGAGATCTTCCCTGAACGTATATGGTAGCTGCATTTCCGGGAAGTTTGGGCCCTGCCCACAAAACACCAGTAGTCCCAAGGGTCGTTTCAACCAAACACGCCCCTTGGAGACCCACTGCAGATTCTTCCTCCTTGGGAGTACCAACAGCAGAGAAAACATCCAGCCTGAGGCAAGGGGCTTGTGCAGAGCCCAGCCCTTGCACACTGTGCATCCCACGGTGATTGATAAGGCTCTGTCCTCCAAGGCATCAGAGCCTGAGTGGCTGAGGGAGAGCCTTCTGTGGACCCTCTGAGTTGCCTTTGTCAGCGCCTGGACCGGTGTGGCAAGAGGACCCATCCACAAGATGTCAGCCCTGCTAGGTGTGTGGGGTCCACTGAAGCCACCTGGTAGCCTCTGCCTCTGACACACTGGCCCTGCCACAGCCAGCTCTGTGGGCCCAGACCAGCTCAGGTTCACAGGGAGGTCCCTCATACATTAGCAAAGAATCTGTAAATTACCCATCAGTCCCAGGTCCACGTATTCTACAGGTTTACACTTTAGCTGACAGGGCTCTGAATCTGGAAGGCTCCTCCTGCCCCTGAGAGCCTGACTCTCGCCCTGCCCCGCAGACTTCACATCTCGTCCTGGGCATCTCTTTATACCTTACACCAGAACTGGGTGTGGGGGGGTGCCGCACAGAGCAGCATCCAAACCAGGCTGCGGGTGACGGGCCACTCCTGCCATTGCCAGGTCATGGGACGTGGACTGCTTTCCCAGCCTCTGTGAGACGTACCTCCCTGGTGGGAAATGGAGCGGAGACAATCCCCAGCTCACAGGGCTGCTGTGACGACGGAAAGGTAGCAAGGCCTGGGGAGCACTCATAGCCTTCAACAAATAGGAGCTGATGTCACCTCCATTCACAGGCGATGGCCAGGCTGAGCAGAGCCGGGTGAACAAGCCCAGATCTGGCAAATGGCAGTCAGTCTAGTTGGGGTCAGATGGAAGTTTCTGTCTCCGGCTCGCCGTGTTCCCTTGAGCTGTGACTTCCAAAGTCCATCCGTGTCCCACAGGCTGCGCTGGACCCAGGCATGTGGGCAGACATGCTAGAGGGGCAGTACCCTTCCCAGGTCTTCCCCATCAGCCACCCTTGAACTGAGGAAGTCCTGAAGCAGCACAAGGGATAAGAACCGAGATTTCTGCCTGACCATCCTCTAGCTATTCTCCGTGGACCTCATCCATCCATCTCATCCATGACAGTCAGACCGCAACGACAGAGTCACCTTCCCCAGGGATTGCTAACCAGACGCCCCTGACCATCCTTCCCACTTGCCTGCCCACGTGACTCAGCAGTGAGCGTCTTCCTTTTAGAAGCACCTTCAAGTTCCCAAATTTAATAATGTAGACACGACAAGGTCTCCCCACCCCACTGGGAAGAAACCAATTCATTTGTGCCAGTGGCCTCTGCAGTGTGGCACAACCAACCACAGAGAAACAAGAGACACGGTCTGGTCGTCATGTCCAGCAAGTGAAGATGGCCGACTTGTGAGAATGGAGGCACACCTCCAGCACCTGTATCCTGTGAGAAGTCGGTGTCTTTGAGAGTCAGGATTCAAAACCGGACTTACTGGCATCTCTAACCTTATCTAAATCACTTCCCTGCTGTGACCAGTATGTGGACAGACACACCACATTCCGGGCATAACACGGGTCTCCTACCAAACAGAAGATAAGCTAATGAACCAGAGAGATCGTCCACCCTCGACCTGCTGGTGACTTTAGTATTTGCAGCAGAAACATTAGGCTTAGTGGAGACTACAGATGCACATTTAAATCAAACAAAGTGAATCAGAAGTAGTTATAAAACTTCTCTGGGAGTGTCTTCTGGTCTACTGGCTGAAGCGCTTGGCCAGGGCTTGCTGGTCCTGAACTTGAGCAAGCAAATGCATCTCCCTCTGCCTTTAAAGGAGTCTAAGAATGTCACACACACTCATGGTTGGGGGGAAGGGAGGCGGGCTGTGAAGGGGAGGTGCCAGGTGACCCAGCTGACAGGAAGCTCAGGCCTCCATGGGCCTCCTCAAGCTGGAAGGCTCCCACCATATCACAGATGCCGCTTAAGGGCTCACCTGAGCTCACCTGTGGAGCGCGGGCCCTTCCCAGTTCTCCACAGCAGGGAGCCAGTGCTGGCAGAGGAGGGGGCGGTCCTGCCCCAGCTCCTTCTGGCTCCGGTCCTGGGCGAGAGTGGGCAAACAGGTTCTGCAGGTGGCAGCTGAGCACGTGCAAGCTGGAACACATCGTCCCTCCAGTGTCCTGGACGGCTGCCTTCACCTCCAGCTCGGTGTGTGATCAGAAGCTGACAAGTGTGTACGTGGGTGTCAAATCCTTCATGCGTCCCCAAGCGTGACCTGCAGTATACCGGGGGAAGAGGAAAGTCAGCCTCTGTGGAGGTTAAACTCGGCTGAGTTTTCAGAGCAAAATGAGGAGAGGCTCGGAGAGAAAGGCCAGAGGCTTTGTGTGGTTCTTGGGACGGCAACATCTGGGAGCCCATGACTTGGCCCCGCAAAGAAGGGGTCTGGGCAGGTTGGACATGGCACCTGCCAGCAGGGCCCCCAATAATTAGATTTTGGAGAGAAGACCACCTTGCCCAGTTCTTCTCCGTAGTTATCTATCGCAGTGCTTCCAACTCTAGGAAAGGATTTTAATGCAGATGCCCCAGGCCTGGCCCAACCAGAATCTCTACAGGGAGACCCCAGGAATCTGTGTTTATCAGAGGTTCCCTGGGTGATTCTGAAGCCGCAGGTCCACAGAGCCCCAGAGTTCCAGCCCACCCACTCGACGGCATTGGCATAACAAAGCCTGAGGAGTCCTTAAAAATCCCAATCATCTGGTGAATTTTATCCCTGGTCATTTACCCTTAACATTCAACCGAGTCCTGGAGCAGAACTCAATGAAGGCAGATTTGCCATTGTTTCCTGGCGCCCATTCCATCACCCTTTATTGCGTGTTTATAACCTTTATGATGTCCCTGCACGAGCTGGCCCTGCATGCGCCCATCTCACGCACTCACTTGTGCGTGGATTCCCAGGCCCTATCAGTGGAGCCAGCACCAGCAAGCCACTCACACTTGGGCACAGGGCTCAAAGGGGGCCCTACTGAATTCAGCTGTGTGTCACCTCCCACCCCATCTGGAGAGCAGGTTTCTGGGGAAGGGGCTTAGTCTCCATGTGCACAGCGCAGCATCCTGGGCCCTGCGGCATCTTGTTCTTGTTCTTTGTCCCTTCTCAGGCTACCGTCAGACACTGCAGCAGCCCCACCCTCCGACAGAGCCCTGGGACAAAGCCTGCAACTCTTCTCCAATGGACTGCTGGTAAAAGCCACTTTCACCTCTCTCCCTCCTTCAATAGGGAAGATAGGAACTAACAGCGGTTGAAATTCACTGCGCTCAGGCTTGCACATATATTCTCCCATTTGTGTCTCAGAACATCCCATGAAGGAGGTGATATTATCATCTCAGTGATATGCTGGTTTGCCCAAGGTCACCCAGCTAGTAGCAGCAGAGTGCAGATCCAGGGTCCAGGCTGCCTGATGCCTTAGGCAGAGGGCCATGGACTTAGGCGGAGCGGGGGGCGGGGGGAGGGGAATGCTCTTGTTTTGGAAACTGACACCTCCCCAGGGCCATGTGCCATGGGGCAGGAGCCGCGCCAAGGCTACCCACCACACTTATGGAGCCCGGGGTGGGGCCGGGCCAGGCCAGCCACCTCCCAGGAGGGTGAAGTTCACACAGAGCGCAACCCCATCAGCCCTGGAGCCCCAAGGAAGCCTGCTCACCTTAATCCCCCTCTGGCTACCAGTAGGTCAGAACATTCTGGAGGCAGTGATGGGGACCCCAGGACATACCAGAGCTGCCCAGATGGCCCGTGGAAGCCCCAGGAGGGTGAGTGGAGAGTGTGGCATCAAAGCCCCATTGTTCTGGGGATTCCTGGGCCCGTTTTCTTTATGCACTTGGAGTGGGGGGAGTCCCTGGGCCCTTTGTCTTGACATCCCAGCTGATCTCAGGCCTTTTCATAAGTGTCCTTTCGCCTCGAGAATCCTGTGCACATTCTGTTCCTCTTCCCAAACCCTCAGGGTTCAAACCTGTGGCAGTTCTGCGGGTGACATCTGTACTTTAACAGATGTAGTGTCCCAAGGTCAAGCCATGGCCTCCCACCAGGCTCTGTGAGTGCCATCCCCAGAGCTGAAGGTGTTGGTGGTTTGCTGTGCGGGGACAGCCCAGTGTCACAACCTTGGACAGCTTCACAAGCGTCCTGGCGGGAGAGAACCGATGGGAGGGCCTCCGCTGGCCTCTTCCCTCCGACAAGCCGTGTGGGCAGCTGGATCAGGCAAAGGACAGGGGACTGGCCTGTCCAGCCTGGCACAGCTCTGGGTCTAACCTGTCCTCATAGCCCCCCACATACTATCCACTTAGCCCACAGAGCAGCAACACAGCTCCCCACCTGCCTTGTTACAACCTGGCCACGGGTGGGAGCAGGCCACGAGCGCGGGGGCACCACCCAGCTGCTCTCCCACCTGTGAGATGGGTCACACCCACACCAGGCAGGCCTGGCAGAGCACATGTGGACTGCACCCCATGCACCCCGGCAGGTGGGGAAACAGGCCGTGAGTGATGTCGGTACCCAGACAGCACCTTCAAGGCTGGTTTACGTGCAGTGAGCGATTGATTGGCTCTGGGGGCGGCTTACAGGCGGCCTGCCCACCCAGTGTCGGCTGATGGTCTTCCCGGGGCCTTCAGCGCAGGGGACAGATGACCCTGCTGGGTTGTGCAACACATGTGTTCCTGGCCTCCCTCTCGGGGTGGCTGTGTGCTGCCCGGAACCCCTTCTGAAGCTGACGACAGCATGTGACCATTTGTCCATAAACACGGGGAAGAGCCCGCAGAGGCGCTGATGGCACAGGAGTTGCATTTCACAACAGTGTCTTCTGTGTTTCCAATTAACTGAGGAGGTGGCTGGCTGCCCGTGGGAAGGGGGTGGGGCAGAGGAGATGCTGTTTTTCCCTCTGTTCTCGGGGTTGTTTGTCAGCACTTGGTCCTGGGAAGAAGCCACTTCTCAGGCAGGCACGGTCCCTCCTCCGAGATCTCATTTCATCTCGGCTGCTCTCCCCAACCTCAGATCTCAGTCTTCCAGGCCCCCGCCCGGCCCCGCCCTGGGCAGGAGTCCAGAGGCGCTCAAGGGCTGTCCCCAAGCCCAGCAGAGACGCCCTGCTGCTCAGCCGGCTTCTCAGATGTGCCAAAGGATCTGAGAGCCTGTGCCAGGTGATCAGTCTCAGTCTCCGCGCAAGGAAATGGTAAATAGGGATCACGACAGGGAGAGGCCCCTCCAGGACTGCGGCTCGTTACATGATGTGCAGCCAGCCGGAGCAGGGGCTGGACAGAGCCTGCCCGCCACCCAGCTGAGCCGGGAGAGGCAGAGGGACCGGGAACAGCCACACCCTCCCTCGGCTCTGGCGAGAGAACCACACCAAAAAGTAGGAGCACTTCACTCCGTGCCGCGCACACGTCCCAGAGAGGTGGTCTGTGCTCTGCGCTCGCACGTCTGCACATGACCGCTCGCTGCAGGGCTCTGTCAATCACACGTCCACCTGGGGTGTGTTCCCGTTCCCGGTTCTGATTTTTCTCTCTGTGGAATGCCACGTGCAGAGCTTCCTGGGCACCAAGGGTGTGGCCTCACCACAGTGGCAGCTGCTTGCAGACCACAAAATGCATGCAAGATCTTTCCTCTGCAGCTGGAAGGCTGGGACCAGGCTGCCCTGGAGAGGGTTTGGGCTCTGAGAAACCAGCCTTCCTCCTGCGGCCACCTCGGTGCATGGGCAGGGCACACTGGTCCCGCTAAAGGAGAAAAGTACAAGCCCTTAGACATTTCCCTTAGAACACAGTTTACTTAACTGTGTACTTCAAACCCAAATATACTTAATGTTGTATACTAAATGCTGCAGGAAGCTTTAAAAGGCAATACAGAGAGAGGCCGTCTCCTGCTCTGCCACTTCCTCCTGGGCTGAATTTCTGACACTTGAAGGTTCCTGTCTGCGGGAACTGCAATAGTACCTCTTTGCAAGGTGAGAATGGAAGGTACTGGGGCTTGATCTCCAACAAAAAAGAAATTGCGTTTATAAAGAAGACAAGACTTTGCAGATGCACAATGCGACCTAATGGATATTCCTTTAGCGGGATAATTCCATTAAAGAATAACCCAACGTGATTTGCCTAAAGTCCGTGAGATGCATAAAGGAGTTAAGGGGGCTCACAGGCGTCTTTGTGAAGGGAAATGTAACTGCATTAAAATTCTGTGACTGTCACCCTCAGCTTCTCCTCCTTGAGAAGTTTCTCCTCGCCTTCACAACACCTGGAGTTCACCCAGCTGCGGTGACACAGAGCAATCTTCTTTCATCTCCCAGTGCAAGCCTGTCTCAGCATGGAGGGCCAGGGAGGGCAGGGAAGGAGAGGGATTGTACCCCACATCCCATCCCCCACCGTGAGGAGCCCAGAGCAGCTGGTGGGAGTGAGTGAGGGCACCATGCCAACAGGACGAAGACCTCAGCCAGGAGCCTGCTGGGACCCTTCAGGAGGGAGAGAATGGCAGCCCACAGAGGGGCTCCTGTCCTCAGGAGGTTGCCACATACATGGGATTGCAGGTCACAGTTGGGGGAGCCCTGTGTAAGCACACAGCGCCCCCCTGCACCCAGCCTGTGGGAAGCCCTGGCTCACATCTAGCCCAGCCCAAGGTCTGGGCCAAGGTCAGGGTAACTATATTACAAAGGCCAAGCCTTCTCCACAGCATTTTCATGGAGCTGGACCAAGTTCCACATGGGCACAGGGCCAGGGGTCCTGGGAAACTCCAGAGTGAGCAGTGGGGCTTTGACTGTCAGATATTTGGAGAAGTGGAGACAGACCTACTAAGACAAGAACAAAAGACTCAGACGCCACAGCCTGAAGGGAGGAGACTCACGTGGACGCAGCAAGACCAGCCAGTGTTACCTCGGCTCCTTGGTCAAGTGGCCTTGGCACAGAACACTCCCAGGAGAAGGTGACCCTCCAGGTGGACCAGAGCCTGGACTGGCTCCAAGGCACGGTGTCAATTCATTCAATTCGCTTAATTCCAAGAAGGACGCGCCTAAGTGTTCTAGAAGGAGGTGGTTCTTCATTTGCCACCACTGCACAGAAGCTTTCCTGCTCCTCAGCTCCTTAATTAGAACCTGGCCGCCGGGCCCTGGTCCCTCCCTGCATCTCCAGACGTGGCCGACTGGGTCACCAGATGTCAGCATCAGTAGTTCAGGGAGAGGCTCGGTACGGACGCTGATGAAGTTGAGTCTGAGGTCATCGTGGTCTGTGCAGCGTGAGGCAGCCTCGGCTGGGCTATGGAACACGCAGGGAAGGCGTCTGCTGGCGGTGGCCCACCGGGGCACAGGAGGCTCATGCTGCGGAGGGAAGAAGCGCAGGGTATGAAGTTCACTCCCTCTTTCTTGAAAATGTCCCTGGCAGATGTTTGACCTCGACCACCAGGTTTCCCCATTTTCCAAGATCCTCCCCAGCCTGCATCCACCAGCATCTCGGTATCACTGGGACTGGCAGGAGGGAGGTGGTGGCGAGGAGTGTGGTGGGCTGGGCCTGGTGAGCACTGAGGGCCTCCAGACGAGCCGCAGGGCTTCGGGCCAGAAGCTTCACAACAGTGTCTCAGCTGCCACGGCGGCAAACTTGCGGCGCAGACGGCCCCGTGGCCCCACACACGTTGCTGAGGGTCAAATCAGAAAGGGCAGTGTGGCCACCTGGGGTCGTCGTGCCCCAGCCCACCCTCATGCCCTCTCCTAATGTGGGGCTCAGATCCTGCCCTTGTCTTAAGGAGGGACGAGCTTCAGGCCCCACAAAACCTGATGAGAAGCCACTGCCCACCGACCACACCCAGGGCCGCAGCTGCAAAGATAAAGGGAAAGCACAACAAGCGGCCCGAGATTTGTGAGACAGAGTAACCACCCGTTTACAGCCTGGCGACCTCTTAAACACTCCCCAAAAAAGGGAAATCTCACAAGTTATTTTTTAGCATTTGTTGTTTTATTACTCACAGTTCATAAAAATTTTGTCATGTTCTTTTATTATGAAAATATGATCAAATTAATTATTTTTAAATGTGCCTTATGGGTCAGGCACCTGTTGGGAAACACCTGGCAATGTAAAGGGCTGAGGAGAGAGGGGCTGATGAGGGGACACGTGCAGAGCGGAGCTGGTGAGGAGCCAGCAGGGAGGGTGCAGTGTGCAGACCCCCCCAACAGCAGGAATGACCAGAGAGTGGAGGACAGGAGAGACTGGAGGACAAGGGATAAGGGATGGGGGGTGGGGAGGGAATGGGGAGAGAAACGAGCTACTGCTAAACCCCAAAGGGGCAGGGAGACGGCGGGGAGGATACATTTGTGGCCCCTGTCTCCTTTCTATGGAGGAGTCCCCAAGCAATGCTGCTCAGAGCACCAGCCTCTCCCGGCACAGAGAAGGGCAAGGAGCAATCCTGGTTTTGACTCGCCAGACCCCTCTGCAGCGCTAGGTCTCACGCTTCCCCGCTGCACACTCACTGCCCTGCGCGCCGGGTGGCTCAACATGGGCTGTGGAGCATGAAGGATGGCCGCAAGGTCTTTACGCTCCCCCCAGTGGGAAGGGCAGCCGATTTCCCCTCCCTGGGACCCGGGGTGGCTCCCATGACTTGCTCCTCAAGGGGATGCAGCCAAAGAGACCTTCTGGTACATCTGGGACTAGATCACAGGGCTTGCAGCTTCCACCTCCTCTCTTGGAAACTTCTCACTCTGGTAAAGTCCATAGAGGAAGTCCAAGGACCTTGCAAGGACCACATGGGGGCGCTCTGGTCAAGCACCCCCCCCATCAAGGCCCTGGGCATGTGAGAGATGCAGTCTTGGATGCACCAGACCAGCCCACCCATCAGATGGGTATCACGAAGTGACCTCTATCAGCTCTGGGAGGAGCAGGAGACTCGATAAGCCATACCCTGCCCCAATTCCTGACCCACAACATCAGGACATACAATAAAAATGATTGCTGTTCTAAACCTCCAAATGCAGGGTAGCGGGTATGTGGCAGTAGATCACCAGGACAGAAACCTCTATCTCACTTTCAACCACCTCCACAAACGTGTCCACATCCACCAGCCACACCGAGCAGAGTCAGGGAAGAGACAGCAACACCATCCATGCATAGGGCCAGTGCTCACCCGTGCTGCACCCAGGGACACGTGGCCTTTTGAAAGCAACACTACCTACTGCCGTGACAAGTCAGGTGTGCAGATGCACGTCTTACACACCCACATGCACCCAAGGCTCCAGTCAGGCCAATTTGCTTGAGCACAGAGGCATTATTAACAAAGACATAAATTTAACTAATTTCAGTTGAATTGCAGCAAACACCTATAGAGGTTTTAACAGGTCCCAGGTGCTGCTTCTTCTTTGCCTGTGGGGACCCATTTCTCACAGTAGCAAGATGCTCTGTCTTCATCACTGTGCCCTGTGGGGATGACCAAAAGCTCGCCAGCCTCAGCCTTGGTCCTGAGAGCGTGAGGTTCTTTCTAACAAGCAGAAATGCCTCAAAGGTGATAAAGCAGATTCAAAGGAACAAAAGATTGACACTTGGCACACTTAGAGAGGTTCTCGTGGAAAGGAACAGGCGAGCTGGCCCTTGCCTGGCTCTGATTTGCCAACCAGGGATCTGGACAAGCTGCTTGGCCTCAGTATCTTCACCTGGAAAACAGGTTCAAGGACCAGGGCAGAAACTGCACCAGCGCACATGCTGTGCTCTGAGCTTGGCTCTGCCCTCAGGGAAATGCGGGGCTGCGTCAGGGCAAAAGAGCTCCTCACAGCCACACTCATCAGAGCCTGTAATGTCAATTTCACACTCCACCTCCAAGAGGGAACCCCCAAATGCAGCATTCCCGAATGGGGCCTGTGCTCCCCACGTCTCCTATAGGGCGTGCTTGAAGTTACGCCAGTCATCCCGCAATCACCCTCTCCGGGCTCCACCTCCTCGCCTGTGGAACAAGAGAGGTGAACCAGGAGCCCCGGCTGTAGCCCCGCCCAGTGCTGTCTGTGACTGTCATTGTGAACACGGGCCGGTGTTCACACTAGAGCCACGAATGGTCGCCTCACAGGACATCTCCTAACTGACCCAGTTGCACAGATGGTCTACAATGTTCATCTGGAATGGCAGCTCTCAGCAAGTGTTGAGAAGGATTCTGGGCTTACGTTCAGATACCACCATGATTACTTAGTGGCATCTGCCAAGGAGGAGGAAGGAAGTGGTGGTGGCTGTGTGTTGGCGCTTTGCCACCCCAGGTTTATAGAAAGTCAGGGTGGAGCAAGGCTTACAGACAGACAGACAGAGCCATTGAAGAAAAAGTCCCACCGAGGGAAGCAGTGCCTCCATCGCGGTGCTGGCCAGTGTCTGAGCCTGAAACACAGCTGGTCCTCTCAGTTACTCTGCACCAGGAGGACAGAGGACCACGGTGACCCTGCCTGCACCAGACCTGCGCCTCTAACCAGGCCAGAGCCCGTGCTTCGAGCAGCCAGCTCTCCGGTCACTCCCCACACTCAGAGGACCAGGAAATCAAAACCTCATGCTGAAGGAGACGGAGCCACAGCACCACGTTCATTCCAGGGCTTAGGGAGAGCACACAGACTGTGCATGTGTGTCAGATCCAACCCAGAGACGTCAGCCCTGAGGCATGGAGCCGTCGTTCCTCCCTGTGAGAGGCGCTGGGCAGCGCAATCGTGGCACAGCAGTTCTGGGGGCCTGCATGTTTTCAGGGTTGCACAAGGCTTTGGGATCTGGAAGAACAAAATGCATCTTTTTACAAAGAATCCGCATGCAGTCCAGGCAGGGCATCCAGCCACGGAGCTTCCTGGTTGAATCCCTTCAGCTGCCCTGTTAAGGGCTGTGCTGGGACAGCCTGACCTCCTCCAGCCGCAGCCTGACTCCCAGTAGGCAGGCCAGCCACTGGCTAGAGGCCCTGGCTGACAGCTCCGCCTCAGGCAGCTTGCCTCCCTTGGTGCCAGATTCTTACCGTTGCCGGCACAGTACCTGTCTTCCTCACCTCCCAGGGACCGTGTGTGCTCTCATCAAGGCCCTGCCCGTGTGAGGCTCCAGCACCAGGGCCTGGGAACCGGAGGATTTGGGCTCCAGCCTCATAAATGAGAGACGGGGAATGGGCGTCACAGAAGAAGAGGACCAGGCCCGGGGTACACAGGCTCTAATGCAGACAGAGAGGAAGTTTCGGGGCTCAGGCAGCTCAGGGAGTGGAGCAAGGGAGTGGAGTTGGACTGGGTTCTCAGGGAAACGTGAACTTTGTCAGACAGACTAGCGGAAAGGGGTTCAAGGCAGAAGGAATGGCCCTGCAAAGGCCCAGAGGTATGAAAGCTCAGACTGAGGAGGGATGGGGACTTCTGCGGGTCCAGGGGGGGAGAGATAGGGACAGAAGCTGGAAGTTCACACTCAGCAAGGTCAGGATCCACGGGACCTGCAGTGACGGCAGATGGAGAAGCAGAAATGACCCTGGGGTCTCTCAGGGATACAGGAGAGACAGGCGCTGGGGAGGTAAGGTCTGTGGGCAGCAGGCAGGAGGAGGAAAGATGGAGGGGGACCCCGGTGCTCCAGGGCGAGGGTGTCCCAAGCCAGCTGGAAGAGGGGGGTGCCCAGGCCGAGGAGCCAGGGGAGGACTCTGGGGTGGGGCAGCCAGGGAAGAAGGAGAGAACCCATCCCATTGCTGGAGCCCAGGAAGTTGTGAGGAAGGAGTGGGGACACAGCCAGACACCTAGTGGGGGAAGCGAGATGAGACTGAAAACGTTCCTTGGATGGGAAGACGGGTGTCCTCACCATCAGAGGGTTGAGCAGAGTGGAAACATCCTCAGCTGAAACCCAAGTTCCTCGCAACACACATAAAAATAAATGCCAGTTGGATTAAGTATATAAGTATGCTTTTAAAATATGAATTGAATAGAAAATGTGGGAGGAAGTATTCAGAAGCTTGGCATGGGGAAGACCTTCCTAAGCAAAACATGAAACACACTGTAAATAGTAACACCTGAGGGAGGGAGATGCAAATGGTAAGTAAATAGGTGAATTGGGACTTTCTCTTTGATTAGTGTTTTCTGCGTTGTATTATGTTTATCATTTTAAAAATAAGGAAATGGATAAAAAGGCAGTCGAGAAAATGGAATGCATAGGGACTGCTGGGATGAGAAAGAGGAGGCAGAATGAGTCCATGGATCCAACGGAGGTTAGAACCGTCCATGTATCCAGGTATACCCCGCTTTTCAAAAGTTCACCTTGCACCACTTCACTTTTACGAAAGACCCGCATTAGTACCTTTTTTCGCTAAACAAAAGATATCCAAAGAGGATTTGCACTTTGATGAAAAAAGGCAAAAAGTGAAAATAGCGTTCGGCATTTGTTTTGCAGTGGCCGTTTCAGAGGTGGCATGTACCCCGAGCAGCGACAGTGGCCCCGCCAAGCTTCTTCCCAGGAAGCACACTCAGCAACTCAGCATCAAGCTGCCATAGCTTTCAGCTGTGTCTGTGAGCATCTGTGCTCTATCTCAGTTGATTTTGTGCATCTGTTGGCAAAATGTGTCCTAAGGTAACTGATTCCTCACTTTACACCATTTCAGCTTGTGAAAGGTTTCATAGGAACACTCTACTTTCAGATATCGGGAGAAACCCACACTACGTTTTCAAGTTTGACCATAAAGAAAAACAGAGATGGGAGAAGCCTGAAGGTCAGGGTACGTCAAGGAGGTAAGAATAAACCCCAGGATAAATACTACACCAAGTGTAGCTATATAGTTCCTTCCTGAAAGATTCCACATAAATCTAAACCAAAGAAAATATGAGCGTTTTCACATGCAATCAGTCAAGTTTCCTAGCAGCAAATTTACTATTTGAGTTATGCACCTGCCTGATAGTTTGGCTGGGTATAGGATTCCAGGATGCAGATCATCTCCCTTCCCAGTGTGGAAGGCATCTCTCCACTGACTCCCAGTGCTGCTGTGAGGAGGCTTATGACATGCTCATTGCAAATCCTTTGTATATGACCTTATTTTTCTCTCTCTGGAAGCTTTTTAGTATCTTCTCTCCTTATCCCTGGTGTCCTGAGATTCGTGATAACATGCATTGATGTGGGTCTTTTCATAAACTGTTGTGCTAAGCACTTGGTGGCTCTTTCAGTCTGGAAACTCCTATTCTTCCATTTTGGTTACCGTCTCTGATAATTTCCTCTCCTTTATCTTTGTCTGGAGCTCCTATTTGTCAGATGTTGTACCTTGTTGATTAATCCTTTAATTTTTCTCTCGTGACTATCTTTGTCTTTCTCTTCTACTTCCTGGGAGATATCCTCAATACTATTTTCCAAAATTCTATTGATTTTTTTTACTTCTGCTACATAATTTTAACTTCTAAGAGCTCTTTCACATATTCTAAATGTTCTTCTTTTTAATATCACATTATAGTTTCATGGATATGTCTTTATTTTCTGCGTTGTCTCTCTTTCCTTGAGTTTCTTCTTCCTATCCTTTGTTGTTATTGTTTATCTCTATCATTCCCACTAGAAGCTTTCCTCAAATGCTCAGGTGTCTGGAGTCGTCTCTCCCCTATTTAAGGTCCTAGCTGGCTGGTTGGAAGCTCAGTGTGGCTGAGCTTGCCATCTGGTCATTTCACTAATCAGGTGGGTGCTGGGCTATTTCATTGAGCTACCCACTGATGTCAATCCTATAGGTCTTTTCTCTTTGCATTCTCAGTCTCACCAGAGAAGAATCTGTCAACATTCTGCCTGCAGGGTGGCAACATACTTAAGTTGAGGGGGAAAGAGGACTGAGTGGGAGGGGATCTGACTATTTGGAAAACAGGTTTTTAGATTTTTACTTGATTCATCTGTTTTCAGTCTGGGTTCTCCATTCTGAGCTCTGACTGGGGCTTCAAAGCTCAGAGCCTCACTAAGTCAGTCTCTCCGAAGAGTAGCCCTTCTGCCTCCTGCAGGGTCGTTATGCCCTCACTCTGGCCTTCAGAGTATCTGATGCTTATGATTTCAAGTCCCCTGGGTTTCTGCATGGCTCCAAAATTCTCTGACACCCTCACATTGAGAGGTGAGTGTCTATGGACCTTTCTTTTCTACCGGCAGTCTCATGACTGCTTCAACAACAGATTATGGCCAAAGCGAGGCTGTGTGACTCTTGAAGGTAGGTCACAGAAAGCCAAGCAGCCTCCATCTGGCTGTCCTGGAATGCTCCTTTGAGAACTCAGCCACCATGCTGTGAGGAAGCCCAAGCCACATGACGGGCCATGTGGGGTGCTCTGGTCCACCAGCCTTTGGGTCTCCCCAGCTAAGGCTCCAGACATGGAGGAACAGAGATAAGCCAGTCCCACTCTTCCCTGTCTGAATTCCTGAGCACTGAATCCAGGAGGATATTATATGCCTGTCACTATGGGTTGGTTTTTTGTGCACCAACAGTAACTGGAACAACCTTAAATTTCCTTATTATTATCCCATTACCCATCTCCCACACACACATGCACATGCACCACACACATGTGCACACCCGAACTTGCTGGCACGTAGTGTGCAGTTGATCTATTCCACTAAACCATGTACTTCCTATTTTCCAAAATTTTGTTGACATGTCCAGTCTGCTGTTGTCACATCCCTCTGGATTTATACCTTTCTGTATCCATTTACTATAATTTTATGAGGATTCAGAGAGAACAAAGAAAAACACACATAATTGATCTGCCAGTTTCAACAGAGATTGCAGCAAACCTTCTGTAGTGCTTCTGAATAACTAAACCCGGAGCCAAATTAAAATGCTCCAAATTTAAATCATCTCAGGTAAACTGAGGCCAAATTTCGGGAAACAGGTGTGTCCCAGAGTTTCATCAGCCTCTGGAAACACTGCTGTGTCTCTGACAGGCATTCTGAGTCCAGTGACACCTCACCCACCTTGCCTCGTGTATATACGTTATCAGAACAGAGAGCTCAGGATGGAATGAAGAGGTGAGCATGGGTCAGCTGCAGCCACCATGCACACCCAGCGAGCGTCCCAGGAATGATGAATCTGACTCAGTGGAGTTCAACATGAACCCACGCTAGGAACTGCTTGGTCTCAGGTTGAATGACTACCTAAACCAGGGACTTCAGACGACGAAGAGCCTTTCCAGTGTCACTGGCTGCATCCGTACACCTGGTAAGCCCTGTCAAATGCTGCTCTGCTGTGCCTGAGTCCGCAAAACCTGTCACAGTTCCTGGAGAAGCAGTTCCGAGCACATCTCCTGATGGCACTGTGACCTGGGTAAGAGAGAAAGCACACTAACAGTGGGTTTCAGTATCTTAAATGGTACCCAGTGCAAAGAATTGCTACCCTGAATGACTGACTGCCTCAGCCTTTGAGAGTCTTAGGAGAAACAAGGGAATAAAGAAAGAGCCCCAGCCAAGGACTCAAAACCCCTTGGCTCTAGATTATTGTGGCCACCTGAATGGCATGTGCCGTCTCTGGGCTGAATTGCTTTCTCTAGGCTTCCCTCATGTCAAATGAGGGGTAAACCAGTGCTTGTCAACCTGGGGTGGTGCTGCCCCACTCCGAGGCTCTCTAGGGATGTGTTGGGCCTTGGGTTTGTCTCAGCGATGAGGGATGCTAGGAGTCAGTTCTGGGGCCACAGCTGCTGTCCTGCGAGATGCCGCCTGAGCCTCCACAACAACTCTTTGCTTCTAGGAACACGCATCACGGGGCCTTCAAGCCTGGGTAGGTGGCCCTGTCTCCACTACAGTATTCTGATTATGTGATCAGGACAGGACGAGGAAATGAGTGGGTGATCCTAAGGGACCTCGCAGCTCTAAGAACCACCAACATGTTATTGTGAACATTTCTAATAGAGAGAAAATTTGAAAGAATCGCTTAGTGAACCCCAGCGCCTAGATGTCACTGTGAACATTTGCTGCTCTTGTTTTCTGTCAATTTCAACCATCACTGCAACATATTTTTTGCTCATTTCAAGGTAAGTGACAGACATCAATGCACTTCACCCCAAGCATGTCGGCACAAGTATCATTTACTTGGCTCAGAGTTTTGGATGATTTGGGGGTTTTCTGGTGAAAAGTGCATAGAGCATCAGAAGCATGGCATGATTTGGTTACTTCCAGAGGGTCTGCTCAACCCTTCCTGGCACAGTGAGAAGGTGGGCTCCTGTCCTCCGCTGTATCTGAGGAACTCTCAGAGGTGGTGCTGAGATTCAACAGCCATGTGGTCTGGGGAAGGAAGGATGTCAAGTACTCACCAGCAGGGGCCAGGCCTGTTTACATACAAGGTCATGTGAGCCAGGGAAGCCCCGCCAATTCCTAGGCCTCTGTTTCCTCATCTTTAAGACAGAGGTGATGACGTCTGCCTGCTCTGGCCATGCAGTCGTGGGCGGCTGAGACCTGGTGAGCCAGCACATGAGATAGAGCTTTACGCTGTGCAGTGTCATAAAAATGGCAAGTACTGAGACAGGAAACTGGTTTGTTAACTGGCCAGGGCCAAAGAATGACTCTCACATGGCCTGGATCGGGCCTAATGCCAACCTCAAGCCTGTTCCCAAGGCTGCTAGTGGTTGTGGTCTGATTGGTGGTCTGATTGGCATAGGCTGGGGAGAAGGGAGAAGGGGTGTTTGAAGACAGCAATTCCTTCTCCAAAGCAAGAGCTGCCTCCTGGATGGGCCCACACAGAGCTGCACTGGCCCTGCCAACAGCTGACATCCTGTAACTCCATCACAGGTCTGCGCTGTCACCAGAGAGGCTGGGATTCCTCACTCAGAAGCAGAGAAAGACCTGTGGGCCATTGTGGTGGGTGATGGGGCAGATCTCTTTTCAGACGAATGTTCCTAACTCCTTGCTACGAATCCTGTGACCTCACCACCGGCCAGAATGTCTGAGTCCTGGCCCCAGGCGTTCCCACAGGACCTGTGTACAGACCGCTCTCCCCCAGCCCTGCAGGAAGCCAGGCTGTGCTGAGTCCTCCTCGAGCGGCCAGGGCGGGTGCCTGGCCTTACCACAGACTTGTAATTCTCAGCCAAAGCCTCCAGGAGTGGCCTCAGCCAATGGGTGTGGAGTGGGAGGAGGGATACAGCAGCTGGACCACACCGGGAAGGCCTGAGGCATCCCCCAGCATCCAGCCCAGGTGCCCAAAGCAGCACCTGGGAGCTCAGTTTGCAACAAGGCACCCCTTTGATGGTTCCACGTCCCCTCCCCGTCTCCCTGCTCCCTTCCCTGAGCAGGACTGTCTGCAGTCACCTCCCAAATAAACCATTTGTGTCAATTTCTTGTCTCCATCCTGCTTCCAGGAGGCCTCACCCTGGACACACACACACTGATCAGCCTGGGGAAGAATCTTCCCCTCAGTTTTGCTGTGAAATTAAAACTTGTCTAAAAAGAAGTACACTCTTAACTGAAAAAAAAAAAAAAAAAAAAAAGTAGCTACAGATGGAGGCTGGCACAGACGGTGGAACTGGGCACCTTCCTTTTTCTCAGAGGACAGCAACGCCCCACCCCTGCTGCCTCCTGTGGGTTCACAGCCTGAAACAGCAGCATCGGCTCTGGACTCGTGTCACACACAAGGAGCCACAGGTAAGTGCTGAGCAAGGGGCACATGCCAGGGCCACCACCCCATGGTGGGGCTGAGTGTGTGCGATGGCGCAGCTGTGCTTCCTACAAACGCACACTGGAGCAAGGCAGGGATGTCCACGTTTCCTGGGACAAGGATGCCAGCTGGGCCTTGTGGGGCGGCCTCATTCCTCTCTCCATGGCGTTCTCCTCCTTCCCTCATCTAAGAACTGCCCCAACCCTCATGCCCCTGACAGTGAACCTCGGCTCTCCCAGGACGGGGCTTCACCGCCAGCGACCGGGCTCCCGGGCTCTGAGCCTCGGCTGTCGCAAGGAGCAGATGGTGAGCAGATGTAAAGGGCTTGGAGGACCGTTGCCCTTGGAAATTGTCGCACTCGTGTTTGCTATTGTCCTTGTTATTCCGGCCTCAGCCCTTACACCCAGCAAGAAGGGAGACCTACCTGGGTCCTGGCTGGATATTCCTTACTATGTGACAGGCCACCCCACCTTAAAACAGCAGCCATACTCTTGGTACTGTGGGTGAGAATTCAGTCGGGGCACAGCCCTGCTCCCCAGTGTCTGCATCCCCAGCTGGGGTCACCAGAAGTGCTGGGGGCTGGAGCCCACTGAAGCTGGAGCCTGGGGTGGGATGATTCCGGGGCTGGGGGCCACGGGGGCTGGTGACCCTGGGAAGGCACACGTGGCCTCTCCACGTGATTTGGACTTCCTCACTGTGTATTGCCGGGTTGGGAAGAAACATCCTGAGACTGGTGTCCCAAAAGGATGAGGCAGAGTTGCTGGGCCTCCAAGGTCACCTACTTTCCCTCCCACCTCACTAAGCTATTGGGTGAAACACTCACAAACCCACCCAGAATAGAGGGAAGGCGTCAGAGACCCCACTTCTCACTTGGAGGAGTATCAAAGAATTTGGGGTCCCTGAAACCACAATGCATGTGCTTGCCCATCCCAGGGTTGCCTCAGCTCTCTGTTCCTTGTCACCATGGCCTTGGCTGCGAGGTTTGCATTCATACTCAGTTTAACTGAGGTTTTATGACTCCCCAGTCTTGGGGAGTGGGGAGATTTGGGGCAATGCAACCTCCCCGACATCACCACCACTACCCCCGCCTCCCAAAGCTTGAGAAAAACAAGTCTATCTGCTGAAAAGAGCAAAACATTACTCCACAGCCCAATCATCCTCATGAATGCAGCCACGGCTCTGAAAGGGATTTGTCTCCCACAGGAGGAGTTAGCAAATATGATCATAAACTTGGAATCCACCGGTCAGAGGATTTTGAAGAAACCCTTAACTCCTGTGAGACACATTAAAATCTAATCTCTGAAACATTCAGCATTGAAATGTGTCTTGCTATGACTAGGATCGTGCCCCGCTCTTTGCAGACGCAAGCATTCTTGGCACAGCGCTTGTGTCATAAAAACTTTAAATCAGACCCTGTACACTGAAGAGATAGAAGGGTATGCCCAAGATCATTCTTGCAGCTCAAAATAAAGGTACACAAAAAGCTTTTGGATGCTATCTGTAGGAGACTGCAGCCTCATCTTTTAAAAGCTCCTAATCTACTTGTGAAAATTGGGCATTTCTAGCCACTAATTCCAGTAAAATTTGTATGAGTATAGACCAGTACAAATACACTAACCACAGCACACAGCCAGGCCTGCAATTAAGCAAATTGCATGTGGAATAGTTGTACCTCTCCACATCTCCATTTAAAATTTCCGCTTTGAACCCTCCTACACTGTTGGTGGGAATATAAGTTGGTACAGCCACTACGGAAAAGAGTATGGAGGTTCCTCAGAAAACTAAAAATAGAACTACCATATGATCCAGCAATACTACTCCTGGGAATATATCCAGACAAAACTATAAATCAAAAAGATACCTGCACCCCTATGTTCATAGCAGCAGTATTCACAATAGCCAAGACATGGAAACAACCTAAATGTCCATCAACAGATGAGTGGATAAAGACGATGTGGTACACACATACAATGGGATATTGCTCAGCCATAAAAAAGAATGAAAAAATGCCATTTGCAGCAACATGGATGCAACTAGAGACTGTCATACTGAGTGCAGTAAGTCAGAAAGAGAAAGATAAATACCACATGACATCACTTATATGTGAAATCTAAAATATGGCACAAATGAATCTATCTACAAAACAGAAACAGACTCAAAGACATAGAGAACAGATTTGTGGTTGCCAAGGGGGAGCAGGGGAGAGAGAGGGATGGACTGGGAGTTTGGGGTGAGTAGATGCAAACTATTACATTTAGAATGGATAAACAACAGTGTCCTACTGTATAGCACAGGGAACTATATCCAGTCTCCTGGGATAAACCATGATGGAAAAGAATATAAAATAAGAATGCACGTATGTGTATAACTGAGTCACTTTGCTGTACAGCAGAAATTAACACAACCTTGTAAATCAACTATACTTCAATAAAAAAATTTTTTACTTTTTTAAATAAAAAAGTAAAAAAATTCCACTTTGACATGAACATGCACTATAAAAATCATTTACGATGTTGGAAATCTAATTGTTCTCTTTTAACTCCAAATACACCAGCTCCAAAAAACAGATTTCCGTCATAGTTTACCACTTGGCATTTTGCACGTTCCTTTTCCGGTTGAAACAGGGTGATTGACGGCTGTTTATGAATGTCAGCTCTGAGGTACTGGAGTTGACTATGGTGGGTGCTTGTGGGGGATCTGATTCTGAACAGGCTTGTGAGGCCCATAGGTGCATGTACCTCGAATGGCATTTTTACACACAGGGGAGAGGGACAATTTAGTGCCTTTATGGATGAGTATGTAAACACATGCAGAAAGTATTCAATAATAACACTTGTCCTCGCTTCAAGTTTGCATACATAATGCTAATATAGAAACCCATTTGACCTTCGTCCTTTCCAGGGGTGCCTTGATTTTTGTCTACAGTTCCAAACAACCAGATTTCCTAAAGGAATCTTTATAGTCAAGGAAGGGACTCGTATTATATAAAACATCCTCACTCACTTATTTTGCTACTGCCAGTTGTGGTTACTGACGAAAACAATTCAGTCTAAGTAATGCCGCCTGACCAGGACACAGTGCGAAATAGGTTGAAAGAAAGGTAAACACTTGGAAGTACATCCCGTTCTGCCTGCCCGCCCACGCAAAAGGCTGACCCGCTTCCATAACTCTTCGGAGCGTTCTTCTGCCATAAACGAGGTAAAAGACGCAAAGAGCTTGGCGTGCTCCACTTTCCCATTCAGTGTTTTATCTCAGCCCTTTCTTCCTCCTTCCTCTTGTGGAAACCAATGAAAGGAAACACTGAGCACTTGCTATCCCAAGTGAAGTCACACTTCTCTTCCACTCACTTATTCTGTGAACATCACCAACTAGACTCTGCAAAGACCAGGGCAACTCAGAAACGCACCTGTCCTCCAGGCGTGTCTGCAGGTAGGCTAGCCAAGGCGAGTTGTAACAGGCTAAGAGTTTGCTTTGTCTCCGCCCCAATCCAATGCAGGTAGGGTAGGGTGCCTGTTGCACAGTCATCTGGGAATCGGGCTTCTCTCCAGAGGCCCTGTCACCATCCAAACCCCCCACTTCCCTCCAGTACGAGGGAGGGGAGAACACAAAGGAAGACGTATCCCACCCAGTCCCATCTGCAGAACCCGGTCCCAAGGCCATATCTCCCTGCGGTGGGAACTGGTGCTCAATATGGAGAGGGGGGCACACACACTGCCCCTCACAAATGTCAAGCTGGCCCCACCCAGGAAACAGTAGAAACTTTCCACTGGAAGCTGCTCCAAGCGACAACGCTGCTCTCAGCAGGGGCTGATGGGAAACGGGCACACAGCTGGACATTCAGAGCCGGTGCCTAGAACTGCAAAGCCAAGGGCATCCTTCCATTTCAACCACTTGGCAACTTGCTTTTGCGAGTACAAGTTTTTGTTTGTTTGTTTGTTTTCCAAACACATTTAAGCAGAACAGAGCAAAGTTTCAAGCAGGCCTATAAAGTGCTTTCCCGAAAGGGAACAGTTTTTTTACTCTAGTGGATCACCTAATAGTTGAAGTTCTCCGTGGCAAATGTGTAATCTCCTGCAGATCACATATAAATATTTAAAGTTATTTTCTAGATGTCCAGGCAAACAGGTAGGTCAGCAGTCTCTTTCTTCTTATTTCCAGTGGTTTCTGGCTGGAAAAGGAGAAAAATAAACTAGGAGCCCAGGTACTAACATGTGCTGTGCATGGGTGAGGTGCCACGGAGACCCAGGAAAAAGGTATGCATCTCAGTTTTGCTTTCAGTTTTATCAAAGACAAGATAGCCACATCCAAAAACATTAGAAATCGATACCTAAATGGTCAGTGGGTGCAACAGATATTTTATTCATAAAGTGAAGCATATGGTCCGGATTTTTGGAAGAAGCTCCATTGAGCTAGGACGTCTCAGCCTGCCTGCAATCTGAGATTCAGTAATGCAGGAACGGTCTCCTATCATTGCTGGGGACCTGCTCAGGGTGCAATGGCTAAGTAACAAAACTCAAAATGTAGTGTCTGGACATGACAGCCATCTCTATTATCTCTCCCGATTGCCCTGGGGCAGGAATTTAGACACCGCTCACCTGGGTTTTTCCGACTCAGGGTCCCAGGAGGGTCAGTCAGGGGAAAGCAGAGGCTGTAGTCACTCCCAGCGGGCAAGTGGGGTGATCCTCGAGCTACTTGAATGTCCTCAAAGCAGGTCAGCTGGCTTCCCCCAGAGCAGGCGAAACCAGAGGGGCAACCGGGCAACGTCTGTGACCCCTGATGGCCTCAGAGCCTCACAGCGCGACCTCCAGCACAGTTCACTGGAGGGACAATTTCCAGAAAGGTGTAGGAATATCAGCGTCACACTGTCAGAGAGCTGGTGGGTGGGATGGATGCTGGTGTGACCCCTTTGGAAGATACAGTTTGCCCCAGGGCCCAGCATGCAAATCTTGAGGTAAGCCTAAAAGACATCACCTGGCTGAGCTCACACAGGGAAGGGGTGGGGGGATAGTCTCCCCGGGACCTAGGTGGTCTGGCTCCGAAGCCCCACCCCCAGCATTCTGCTAGAAAGTTCCACTCAGGAGGAGTTGTTTCTTAACACAACTCTCTCAGCGAGTACTCGGTGGTCAGCCCTAACTGCGCAGGAGGCACCAGCTCAGAGGGACAAGAAGTAGGTAAACTCTGAAAGTCTGTATTATCAGCACCCGTGAGCGATAGGCGCTGGCCAGGCCCGCAGCGCCTGGTCCCTTTCTTCTTCTCTCCCAGACCCATCACACACCTTCAGTGCAGACTCCCGCCATGATCAAAGGCCTGAGGCAGCAAGCTGGGTGCCTGTAAAGAAGAGAAAAGATTAACCTTGGAGACTGTTAGACGGAGGCTGCCAAAGAGTGGCCGCGCAGTCTGGCTGGAGGAAGGTATGAATTCCAGTGGCCCTGCCAACAGCACTGCGGTCGCGGGCCTTTCTGCTTGGTGACTTGGCACTTGCCCTCTGCCCTCTCAGCCCCCAGGTGCTTCCTCTGCAGGTGACACTGCCTCGGCGTGAGGGGTGGGGGGGCGGGAGGGGACGGGGGGGTGGTGGGGGATGGGAATGATGCTGGAAATAGATCTCTGACCTCAGGCCTCCAGGGACCTTAGTATGGAAACACTAACACTCGGGGTTCAAGGAATGCAAAGGCCAGGACCCCACGCCAGCCTTGCCCTGGAAAGCAGGACTCAGCTCTGGCTGTAAGAACTCCACAGAGCCTTTCTGGGGTCTTGAAAGACAGCGTTCTCTCTCCCCCCGCCCCCTACTCCACTGGACTCTGGGAATAATTAGGGATGGGGCCACTGGGTAGAGGGTAACTCAAGAAGATTATAGGGGTGGACAGAGGCCTCGCTATCTGACCTTCACCCCACAGTGAGATACGCAAGGTGCATCTGGGTTGGGAGGGAGGGGCCCTTGTCCTGATAAATGCACACTGAACGGGGAGACCCTGAGAAAGACTTGTTTACCATCTCCTCTAGATGCCAGTCCTGGAGGCCCCGGCCCCTCTGGGCAGCTCTTGTTTCCTTTCACAGCTTGTTCCAATAACTGGGCCTGTTGACCGACTTGGGGAGGCACCCCTTGTGCTGCCCCTGGGCTGGAGGACAGGCAACTCCTCTCAAGCTCCGACTCCCTGTCAGGAGCAGTGTGGGTGGGACCTTGAGCATGCAAGGGCGGGGCGTGGTGTTCCTAGGGGAGGGTCCAGATAACCAGCAGCCAGTCACCGCTTCTCCTTACTGCCCTGCAGAAACTCCCCCCTGGGTCTGAAGTCAGGGTCCACTTGCAGCTGCAAATGCCCCTCCTCCTGATCAAGGGCAGCCCCACCTGGAAATCCAGTCACCTGCATGTCCTATCATCGCCTTGCTCAGGGCAGCTGGGTCTCGGAGGAGGCTGAATAACAGAAACAGAAAGGGAGGTCACCCACGCTCAGGACAGCAGATTCCATGCCTTCTAGAAAGAAGGCAGCTGACCAAGCCCCCTCTGTTATTTCCAGGGCCCACAACAGGCCTTCAGCCCCTCCTAGGAGTCCTGGGTGGTGGTGATTTGCAGAGCTACCCAGGAGTCTACGAGGAAGGCCAAAGGCGCCACTAAGCCCTCCTCAGCACCTCTCCCAGGCCCTACAGCCCTCCTCCATCCTTTCCTCCCGCTCCAGCCATAAGGACCTCTGCTTTGGGGCACCGAAAGGAGAGAGAGGAATTTTATCGCAGGGGCTGAGGGCGAGAGTGCTGGCCTTCAGGATGGAAAGGTCTCTGCTCTTCCCTGGGAGTTTGGGAATGCCTGTTGGCTGTGTTTTTCCTGCTACCCGCACTCTTGTCATCAGACTGGAGAAGTGAAAGTCTAATGTTCCTCATACCCACAGACTGCAGCGATGGGGGAGCCTGCCTGCCAGTAAAAGCCAACCGACGGGTTCTTGGATGCAAGGAGGGCAGACTGGAGAGTACCCAACCCATGTGTCCTGGGAGACCCAAGCCCCTCCCCAGAGAGCATGGAGACTGGGTATCTCCTGGACTGGCTTGTTCTTGGCCTTTAATCTGCGACTTGGGGTAGGGGTGGGATTTCTGCAGCCTCTGTCGGTGGGCAGGGAGACCTGCAGCCTGGGTCTCTTCCCTCCTCCAGAGCCAGGATGGGGATCAAGAAAGGCAGAAGAGGAGGGATGCGGAAGTCAGGGAGGAGGAAGGAAAGACCAGGTGGTAGAGACCCAGACCAGCAGCCACAGCTGCTCTTTGGATGGAGCCCTGAAAGAAAGCTTGTCAGGCAGCCGGATGGAATGTCAGTGAAACTCCGGGCTCAGAAGCAACTCGCTTTCCCATTACACAGTTCCCATTGGTGACTCTGCACAGGCCAGGTCAACTCAGAACACTCGATACAAATGCCAGACTGCCCACTTGTCCCTAAAAAAACTCTCTCTGCTGGCACCAGGGCTGCTTAGAAAGCAACTCCCTGGAAAAGAAACAGAGTCCTACCTACACTTGGGAGAACAAAGCCAGCCAGAAGCAAGACCTGCTTCCGTGTGGCCAGGGAAGGACACGCCATACAGGAGGTGGGAGGTGATGGCCAGTGTGACAGCAGCCAGAAAGCTACTGGAGTGGGGGCCCAGAGGATGCTGGGGCAGAGAGCTGCAGGAAGGCATTCCAGGTTGAGTGAGTCTCACCACAGTCATTTCCACAGCCGTTTCTTCTGAAATCCACGTCCTCCTCTCACTGCAATGTTGACCCCACCTGGTCCCAGCATGGGTCCTGGGGCTGCATAGCGTGTTAGTATGTGGGGTGCAGTCCCAACACTTGGAGGAAAGAGGCAGCACCCTGGACCCTCAGTACAGTGACCAGTCCATTAGCAGCAGCAAGTTCACGGGGCTGAGGAGGAAGGAATTCCGAATGGGAGGAAGGGAAGGAGCAGAACAGATTCCTTGGCACCACTGATATGTCCTTGAGTGGAAAGGCTGTTGCTGCAGGATAAACCAATGAGCTTCCCAGTGGGCGTGGGTGCAGGGCTAGTAAATGACAGAGAAAGGGCTGTAGACACTCCAAAAAGAAAACCTATTTACTGGAGACTCCCTGCTGTGTTGCCCGCTATGCACCGAGAAAGCGCCTGTGAGATGCTTGCAGATCCCTCCAAGGATGTAAGCACTTGTGTATCATTCCTTCTTCCCACACTGTTTACTGAACACTGTAACAAGAACATTTACTGCTCTTCTTAATGCAACAGTGAACATCTACTGTGTCCCTCCTAAAGGGCCAGCATTGTCCTAAGCACTTTCCTCACAGTTTCCTCTTTAAACCACACAGTAATCTTAGGAGGTAAGCACTGCTCTTATTATCCCCACTGTGCAGATGGGAAAACTGAGGCACGGAGAAGTGGCATAGCTTGCTCCAGGCCAAGCAGCTGGTGATGGAGGCCAGGCTCGAGAACCTGTGCCCAGCGCCCCGTCCATGCTACACAGGGGTGGCTGGTCAGAGCCTTCGACACGCGCTCACCTGCTCATTCATTCAGTGCCTGGAGGGCTGCCCACAGGTCTCCACGCCATCTGCAGGGGGAAGTTGAGGAGGGCAAGGGGATGGGGAATTCATAGTTGGGGATGGTGAGCCACTGGAAGGTCCCTGAGTGGACCCCAGGCCACCCACTCCACCCCTGCCAGGGCTATCCTGTCATCTCCAGCAAGTCAGTGGGCTCTCGGGGCCTGGGTTTCACACCTTGAGGATGGAACGCTGGGCGAGGTGAGCCAGGCTCCCGCAGCATCAACCTGCGTTTGATTGAATCACCAGATATTTACCCCAGAACTGCATTCTGCTCAGAACATGGCATTTGTTCTGAACAAGACAAGATTCTGCCCTCAGAGTCTGCATTCTAGCAGAGGGGGAACCCAACATAAACAGAAAACACTGAAGAAGCAAGTCCTGTAGAATGCAGACAGCGACAAGCTGCCAGGAAAGGGAAAGCAGGGGGTCCAGGGACAGGCAGCCGGTCTCGTGGGAGCTCGTGTTACTGAGAAGGTGAGATGTGAGCTAAAATGGGAAGGCCCTGTGGGATCTGGCCAAGTGGACGAAGGGGTGAGGAGGAGGGAAGCAGAGCAGAGGGGATGGGCATCCATCAGCCAGCGCCTGGAGACCTGCCCCCTGCTCACGTGCTCTCCGACGTCATCGCAGCCCTCAGCCAGTGAGTCACCCAAGGAGTGCTTATTGGAAAGGGAGGTCAGACAGCGAAGCATAGTCCGCGGACTGAAAAGACACAAAGAGAAGCCGCACCTCAGTGCTGGGACCTATGTGAACCGGGCCTCTTGTCCCCGCCCCCCAGAAGCAGCCCTGGTGCCTACCCCATGGGCCATGGTCCCTAACTGGCTTGAAATCATGACGTTCATGCCAGTTCAGGGCTAGAAGATGACACTTCCCAATGCCTTTGGTGGCTGCACAAAATGCCCAGGTTTGCAATAAGGAGGGGTGGGGAGCGTGGAAAACTGGAGACTGCTTACCCCTCTGAAGGCACCGCACTGAACATGCTCGAAATGCAGGAGCGGATGTTGAAACTGACTGGGAACTGAGTCGTGTCCCCCATCCCTTGAGGCTTCCAGCTTAGTGGAGGAGCAATCTCGATCTACCTCAGCCCTCCTGAGATGCCTGAGAGAGGCAGTGGCAGGCCGGGGCCAAGGACTGCACAGCCCCATGGCTGCAGGTTCACATGGAGGGAGGCTCCCCAGGAGGGCTAATCTGGGCAAGGACAGGGCCGACTCAGGGCTCTGGGTCAGGGGACAGTCACGGCCATGGCCGCCTTGGGAATCCGGAGGGCAGAGCCTTGGCGCTCTCAGATCAGCATACAGATAATGCATTCAGGGTCGTGTTTGGATAGTCATGCTGCTGACAGCTTGAGGATTGCACCACCGAGCATCCTGCAGGACAAACGGCTCAACTTCCCAGGCCTCTCCTTGGACTGAAGAATCCAGGTCACGGACACTGGTCTCACACCAGCAAGGGCACCCAAACACACTGCCCCCTACAGCCAGGCTCATCACTCACAGGAAAGGAAGGAAGCCCCCGGCCAGCTCTCAGAGACCACCATCTGGTGAGAGCCATTAAAAGGCCTGGGTGCCCCGGTCCACTTAATGAAGAGGATCAGCCACAAGGTACAACAGAGCCCAAAAAAGAGAAGGAACAAGTGTCTGCAAACGCAGAACCACCTTCAAGTTTCTCAGTTCTCGACTAAAGTATTTTTAATGTATTTTTAAATGTTGGAGGAAAGACCCTCATTTCCTTTAATGAATGGTATCTAGCACAACCCGGGGATTAAAAAAAATCAATCTCAGGGATTTACTTAGATGAAGGGAGCTAATTGGTGGAAAACTAGCAGCCAGATAGATAGCTGACTGGAAAAAGCAGAAATCCTGTAACTCAGTAAAAAATCCACTGGTTCCATGAGCCCCACGGCTGCATGCTGCATCCACCGTCAGTTAGGGTTAAGGTCAGGTTAGGGTTAGGTCTCTCCCCAAGGAGCCAGGAGCCCTCCTCAGCCTCCAAAAGGAGGTGCGCTCTCCAGGGCAGGGCTAAGCCCCTCAGCCCTTGGCACAGGGAAGGTTTTGCACACATCCGCAGGTTGAGAGAAAGGCCATCGGGGTTTCAACACTGGCAAAGCCACCGGCAGAAGTGGAACCATTCCCACAAGGTCCGGCACAAGTTTTCCAGATCCAAGGTGGTATTGGGGTTCCATGAAGCAACGAGTGCTTGCCGAGAACTGAGGGGAGTTGGAAGGAATCTATCAGCACCCTGTTGTTTGTATTTCTCTAATTTTAATTCTAAAATTTATGTCGATTGTTATCTATGGTCATCAGAAGTTAATTCATTGTTGATTTTAAAGGAAGTTCACAGGAGAACAGGGAGGCATGGTGCTTTCTCCAATTTGATGAGTCAGATCAAAGAAAATCTGCATGGATCCTGGCCGCATATCCACGAGAGCACGACATCTTTGGGCAGCTTGTGCCCATTTCAATAGATCGTCGCAGCTACTAGGAGAACGGTCCATGCCGAGGACAGACCTAAGTCTAAAAATTGATGGTGACTGGCATGGTTAAAGAAATGCCCTGGTTCATCCTCAGAAGAGCTGGTACCCTCTTCAGAGCCTTCCAACAGAGAATGGTGGTTTGGCCAACATTAGCATCCAAGCCATAACCGGCCTTCAGAACTTCTCTGGACACACTGGTCAGTGCCTCCGATGGCACCGTGGAGGGATGACAGCCATGGCCTGGACCCTGAAATACTTGGCACTGATCAAAATCCCAGAACTTTCCTTATTGTGGTTTTTAAAGACGCTGCCCACAAAGACTAATCCCTCCAACCACCAGGAGGTCTGTTGGCCTAACTGCTCTTCATATGGCTCCTCTAAGCTGGCTGGAGAGGAAAAGCAAAGCCTAGACCCTCTGGCCTCCCACGGACAGTCTCGGTCTGGCATGAGCCACCTGCAGTTTATGGGGCATCTTACCCTCAGATGGCAGGTGTACCAGATGTCCAGGCACGACCCACACTATGAGGGGGCTGTGTCCATGCTGGCCTGTTCAGGGCCACTTGGATTATCTCTCCCCAGCCAGCCCAGACCAGCTCCATCCCTCCTACTCCTGCGAAGAGCTCCGGGTGGCTCCTGTCCTACTTCTCCAGGCAGAGCCAATCTGAGTGGGCCACACTGGGGTTATTTTCTGAAGAGGCTGTGTGATGGTTAATTCTATACATCAACTTGACCGGTGAAACTATTTACCAGATACCTGGTAAAACATTATTTCTGGGTACGTCTGTGGGGTGTTTCAAAAGAGATTAGCATTTGATTCCGTGGACTGAGTAAAGATCACCCTTGCCAGTGTGGGCGGACATCATCCAGTCTGCTGAGGACCTGAAAGGAACAAAAAGGCAGAGGAAGGGCGGATTCCCTCTCTCCTCTTAAGGTGAGATCTACTCCTGCCCTCAGACATGGAGCTCCTGGTTCTCAGGCCTTGGGACCCAGACTGAATTCTACCAGGCTTTCCTGCTCTCAAGCTTGCAGACAGCAGATGGTGGCACTTCTCAGCCTCCATAAATGTGTGAGCCAGTTCCTATAATAAATCTCCTCTTACATCCATCTATCCGTCTATCTGTCTATCTTATTGGTTCTGTTTCTCTGGGGAGCCCTTACAGATAAAAGTTGTATATTTTCAATACGGTGACACATAGATGCTGCCTCAGAGTCGTCCACGAGGGGGTCAGGATTTATCCGCCAGCACCCAGCTCCCATCGATTGCAGGCTGCTCTCAAGTCCTGGAGTCCCCAGCTCCGCCACACGGCCCAATGCTTCTTGCTGGAGAGAGGGAGCCTGTGGGCTGCAGGTGCGTGCCCGGAGGCCACAGGCAGGGGCTGTGGCTGAAGGAGGGCTTGCCTGAATCACGTGCACCCACATCAGCCCGCAGCCTGGTCTTCTCCCACCTTGCGATGGGCTTCGCACTGCTCTTCACCGGGCTCCCCGGTGCCCCGAGGGCTCATCTGCGGCCTTAGCGGGCTTGCCCTGAGCCTGCACACCTCCATCTGACCTGCCCTACTGCCCTCTGCTCCCTTCTACGGTATTAACCCCAAGAGCACCCCAGGAATCCCCTCCTGGAAGCAGGTTTCCCTGGGATGTGACCTGTGTTTTGTCTTCCATGCCAGAGTATTTTGCAAGCATTTTACTTCTCATGATCTCTGATAAGACTGGCCCTTGAACCCACCCGCCTTCCCCCCAAGCCCTTTCTGAGGCAGAAGTTTACAAAAACCTTTAATCAAACATCACACAGGATCAACATGGGCTAAATTCTCTCAACCTTTGCTGGTCTTCTGCCTGCCAGTCCTGGAAGGCTCCTGCAGAAAACATTCCATTTTCTTGTAAAACAGAAAAATTTCCCTTTCGACAAGTTGCTGATAAGTCCCTGCAGCAGTGGAGGTCAGCCAGTTAAGCTCAGGCAAACAGCCGAACGTGCTGTGAAGCCTCCACCGAGCTGGAGCCTTGGAAACTCTACACACTCTGCATGGTTTCCAAGGTTGGCCTCGTAAAGACCTTATAAGCAAAGGCCAACACGGTCGGTTATAAACCAGATCTCACATTCTGAACGAACAAGGAGTCCAGAGTGTCTGAGACCCACATTAGACTCTCATTTCTGGACTCCTGGGTGCCTTTCAAGGACGAGGACGTGCTGGGGAGACATCCTCAGGGCTCAGAAAGTCCCCAAGCCACTGGCTGCCTGGCCTGGCAGCCTCTGATAAGCACGGCAAGGTTCTGGCACATTAACTGTGCCCCAGCCCCCTCAGGAGGGCAGTGACCAAGGGGGCCACACAGGCCAAGATGCAGAGCCTTCAGCTGTGCCGGTCGAAGCCTGCGGTGTCAGATGGAGTGTGGCCGCCAGCAGCTCAGAGAAAGGGAATTGCGTTCCCTTCCTGCAAGCACCTCTGCGGGATCCATGACAAACTTTCCCTGTGAGTTCCAGGTTTGATATCCTGCTTATTTTGAAAGGAAAAGAGAAGGAGCATGCAGAATGGGTCCAGTCATGATAGAAACAGCCCCTTCCCCAGGGCTATAATTTTGTAATTCTTATTCATCCAGCTTGGGCTGAGTGTTCCCCAACCTTGCAAAGATGTTAACATTTACAGATATTTAGAGGGCAAGGGCAGCTACAAGGGACTGTTCATATGACCCATCGAGTGCTTGGACACCAATAAAGCCCACACCTAGAATGGCATCACCCAGAGGCCCAGCACCACAGCTCACATACGAAAACCAGGAGACACTCGGGGCTGCCGCTGTGCAGACGCTCATGTGGAGGCCCAGGCCCACAGCGGAGGGCACCTCCTCCTTACCCACCATGCAGGGCTGGTGGCTGACCCTCTCAGATTAGCTCAGGAGGGCAACGGGGCCCTACTGGACCAGAGCAATGCTGTCCCCAAGATCCAGTGAGCTGGGTGAGGTTGCCTCCACAGGACACTCTCAGAGCAGCATTTTTGTCCAGTGTGGAGCTTGCCAGTACTTCAGAGATCCTCTCATTTCCAGCAAGACACTGTGCCTATAACTGGGGCAGTGCCACCAAGCAAATAGCCATTTCTGTATACTGGGTGCAGAAACCAGCAAGCTAGAGCTTCAAAGGGCCACATACAACCTGTCCACCCAAGGATGTTCTGGGCATGCCAAGAATAAACAAAAGAGCAATACCCATGTAAATGCCTCCAAGTCACCAAGGGACAATTCCACGCCTTCCTCACTAAGCGCCAATTGTTTCGACCACTTCCCAGCCTGACCCTGGAGTTTGTCTGGCCTCAGGAAAGCATTCACCCTGAATCTTTTCCACCATGTTAAACTTTACCTGCCTGTAGTTTGTTACCATATGCTATGTGGTTTTCCTACACCAAGCAGTTCTCAGTAGACACTGGCTGGGTGCCCTACAATTTCATTTCATTCTGACACTCTCTACCTGGAGATAGTGTCACATCCCACAGATTAAGCGGTCATTCCCACTAGACCGCCCTCCATTCAGATGCCAATTGCAAGTCCAGGTGGTCACCTGTGCTTCTGACCAACCAGCCATAGGTCAGAGGTTCCCATTAACCTTGCGTCCCATCATCTTGGTAGAGAGGCTCACAGAACTCAGGAAACCCATTTACTCACTAAATCACCTGTTAGGGCGAAGTCCCAAACAAAGGGGCTTCTGTCCCTGTGAGTTTGGGGCCCGGTCCAGTGGCACATGGAAGCATTCTGATTCACCAACCCAGAAGCTCTCTGAACCCCGTTCTTTTGGGTTTTTGTGGAGGCTTCATTACACAGTTACAATTGATTAAATCATTGGCCATTGGTGATTGATTCAACGTCCTCTCCCCTCCCTGGAAATCAGGGCATGGGGCTGAAAGTTCCAACCCTCTATTCGTGGTTGATTACCCTGGCAACAAGCCCCCCATCCTTAGGTGTGGTCCAAAAGTCACCTCATTAACAGAAACTCAGGCATGGTGGAAAAGGACATCCATTTCACCTTTATGGCTCTGAAGCAATTTCAGACACTGAGGACAAGGGACAAAACATTATAACAAAAGATGCTCCCATTGCTCTCATTGCTCAGAAATTCCAAGGGTTTTGGGAGCCATGAGCCAGGAAACCGGGCAAAGCCCAAACTATATATTTATTATAAATCATAATATCACACTCATCAAGGGGAAAGTGGGAATCTGTGCCTCGGGACTCCGCTTCTCAGCTCAGAGCCCCAGGCCCACGAATACCAGGCTGAAACCAGGGCTTGTCAGCAGAAACGGCTGCCTCGAAGTTCTGTAGACACTGTTAGAGGAGAAAGGGACGGCCGCAGACGTGGCAGAGGACGAGCTTCCTTCACCGATGAGGAAAGTACTCCTGCTACACAGGCTGGCTTTGAAGAGTGTTGTTATTAAAACCAAAAAAGAGGGGATTCAAGGAATAAATTTCATATTGGCTGCTTCTAAGGGGCATGCGGCTCCTTCCAAATGGGCAGGGAGCTTGTCTTTTACGAATTGACTTCAAAAGATGGCTTTCTGGGACGATACCTTTTGTATTTACTAGATGGTCAGGGGTTTCTCTAGAGCTGGGAGCATGAAGGGCACAGAACAGAAACTAGGCCACACTCATAGTACAACAAGGAGGCTATTGTGAGGGGTCATTTCTGGAAGATACAAGAGCCAACAGTAAGAAAACCAGTTGGCTGCCAGCACAGGGCCTGGGACTCCAATTCTGGAAGCAGATTGTTTGGGCGCCCACAGTGGGAGCTGGGGCTCCCCCTTCCCTAGTCTTAATGATAAGCAGTGGACTCTGTGCTCCAGGAACACTCCGTCTGGGTCCAACGAGTCCCAGGGATACCTCTTATGAATGGCAAATTTCTGTTTTCCAGAAAGAAACTGCCTGAAAGGAGAAAACTAGACCTGGGAAAGTTCCGCCCCCAAGGTCTTTTGGGGATTCCATGTGGTGACGGGAATGGATTGGCATGTGGGAACCTGGGACCACCGCCTGGCCCAGGCCAGCCCCACCCCAGGCTACTGGGGACCCCAAGGACAGCCTAGCTCTGTCGGGGGGGCAGGGGCGGTCAACGGTGGAAGGAAGGGCAGAAAGGAGGCTGATAGGGACAGACTTTGCTCTGTGCCAAGTCGGCATGACAGACCACGGGTTCAGCTCACAGTACTTAGACCAACGGGACCCAGATCTACATTGCACAAAGGAGAAAGCAAGATTAGTGAGCTCACCCTGCTGGTGATCAGGGCAATGGAGAACCCCCAAGTTTCCCCTGACACTGAAGTCCTGGCACCCTCCCAACCCCCTCACCCCCTGGACCTAGTGCCTCCCTCAGCTTCCCCTCCCCGACACTCTCAGGGGCAGTAAGCTCTCCAGGCCACAGAGGAGGACGAGAGGAGAAACCTGAGGCTGCAGGTGTGGGTAGCCCTGGGCGGGGCCCGGGAAAGCTCGGGGCAGAAGCAGGACAGGGCTGGAGACGAGGCCCTCCTCAAGGCAGCGCAGCCAAAGGACAGGGAGGCCGCCGAGGACCAGGGCTGCAGGAGGGTGAGCAGAGAGGGGCTTGTGATGTCCGGCCTCCTGGAGCGAGGCCAACCAGCAAGCAGGCTGCAGAGAGAGGCACAGCCCGTGGGTCCCCAGGCCGCCGCCTGCCCTCCCTCCAGAGTTGTTGGCTGGTCGAGGCACTCAGGGATTAAGGGACTCCTTCTTAAGAGGCGGTTGTGATAAAGCAAGGGGACCGTGCCTGACCCCTGTAGGTGCTCAGGGGATGGCACTTCCACTCCCTTTTTAACAAAAAAGGACAGCAAAAACGTCCTACCCCACTTTGTCTTCTAATCCCAGAGTCCCCCATCAACAGCAATTAGCCCTTTGGGAAGGTTGGGAAGATGCAGCCTCCCTCCTTTGGGGGAAAAGACCCTCCACCCCTGTCGTACTCCTGCCCCCAGGCTGCCCGTGACTGGTGTGACCCACTCGTATGGTATGTTTGACACCTGCCGGGTCCACACCATCATGTCTATAAGACCACAGCTTCACTCTCCTGCAGGAGGCTATTTGTGGGGTACCAGGGGCTGCCCAGTTCCTTCCCCCTATGCTCCCTTCTGCTTTGCCTTGCCACCTATGTGTGTGCACACACTCACACACACACACACACACCGGAAAAGCAAGTAGTTTCATGGACCCTTTATTTAAAGTAAATTCCTCTTGGTGGCACCACATCAGCACGAGGCTATTTCCACCCCCCTGCCCCCCGTCAGTCCCTTGAACAGGCCAAGAGTCTCCTGCCCCAGGGCCTTTGCACATGCTGTCCCTTCTATCTGGGATAACCTTGCACATACACACATCATCTACATCCCTCCCACTGGTCCTTCAGCTCTCAGCATAGTGTTCCGTCCTTAGCATGTGCCTTCATGGACTCGTGACGCTTTGTAATCGTGTGCTTACTTCTGTCATCACCTGACATGTGGGATTCTTTGCCCCACATGTCCATCCCTCCCAGGGCAGGATCTGCCCCCTTGTATGTCTGCTACTTCTAAAACAGCACCTGGCATGCACTAAGTGTGTAAAACGTGTTGGGTGAGAATTCAGGGGCTCCTTAACTGAAGCCCCAAACCTGCACTATCACCCCTCCACTCCCCACCCCTCCCCATTCTCTGTTTACACTACAGGACCATACATCACTGAAGGCCAGGCCCGGCAGCATCCGGGCACCTGTGGGATTTCCTGTCCTCTCCAAGAGGCAATGAGAAGGAGGACAGTTTCCCTTTCAGGATTTCGAGCTCTGCGGCTGACCTTGTCAAACTCTATTTCCCTCTGACATCATGCAGGCTGATATCAGACCACGAGCCAGAGCTGCAATATAAGGACCACTTCTCCCACTTCTCAGAATGGTTCTGTTGGCCAGAAAGTCATGCCCTATGGGCTTTTTCACACCCGCCTGAGTGCAGAGTGTTCCCTGATTTTCAGAAGAAATGTGAGCAAGCTCAGACCTTGACTTTGGTACTGGTAGCCCCGATTAACATTCATCCACGGAGTTTTGTGTGAATTTTGGGCCACTCTGCCCACTGGTGAGCCTCCAGCCCCATCAGTTGGGCTGCAGGAATTACCCACGCAAGACAGGAGCCCTGAGGAAAAGCAAAAATGCCCAAGCAGGTGGGCATTGAAGAACAAACTGTGTCGCAGGCAGAAATGATGTGACTTCAGGAGGGTGCAGCCTCTGGGTCCCCTTGCGCTATGGGACTCTGTCTCAGGGCTGCACAAGGAGCCACCCAGAGGCCACGTCCCTTCCTCCAAGGCCAACAGGTAGAGTGGGATTTTTCAGCCAACATTTGTTGGCTGGGGGAGGTGAAACCTGCCAAGGGCAACAGAGAGCTGGGTTGGTCCTGCCCTTCAAGGAACCACATAGACATGACACAGACAGAGAGCCCAGGAGAAAACAGACATGCCAGGGAGGGTCCAATGTGGAGGCCAGTTGGGCAGTGGGGCCTTTCAGGACCGGCCCAGGGGCTTGGTCAGCACCAGAGAGACCCATGCAAGACCAGGCCCAGATATAACGGGAAGACCACCCCAGGAGCAGAGTCCCACCCAGACTAAGGAGGCACCTCCACCAACCGCATGGACCCTGGAAGGGGGTGCAGTGCCCAGCACATCTCCATGTGGCCGTGGGCAAACCAGACCTGCTCACAGGGAGACCACAGGCCCCCCACGTGCACACACAGGATCCAGTGTCAAATGAGAGTGAGGGGGGCTTCCCTGGTGGCACAGTGGTTAAGAATCTGCCTGCCAATGCAGGGGACATGGGTTCAAGCCCTGGTCCGGGAAGATGCCACATGCCGCGGAGCAACTAAGCCCGCGCGCCACAACTACTGAGCCTGCGCTCTAGCACCCGCGTGCCACAACTACTGAGCCTGCATGCCACAACTACTGAAGCCCGCGCACCTAGAGCCTGTGCTCCGCAACAAGAAAAGCCACCGCAATGAGAAGCCCGCGCACCGCAACGAAGAGTAGCCCTCGCTCGACGCAACTAAAGAAAGCCTGCACGCAGCAAAGAAGACCCAATGCAGCCAATAATTAATTAATTAACTAATTTTTTAAAAATTGAGAGTGAGGGGCCCTGCTCAAGGATGTTCAGAACTGCAGGGCAGTGACGACAGAGCATCAAGCCAAGCACGGGGTCCGAGTGACTGCATGGGTTGCAGGCCAGTCTTGGACCTCAGTTTCTCCCCATCTTCCTCACTTTCAGTTCTTCACTCTAGAGAATCTGAAGGTAGAAAAGAAAAAGAAATCTGTCCCCTGATTTAAGCTGCCTTGTATGTGGCACTGAGATGAATTGTGATGGGCCTAAAAAGACACTTTCGGAAGCACAGAACTGGCGGGCCTTGTAGCTATTTTTTACTTCACTGAGCTTGTTAACAGCACCACGGCCCAGCAGGGGCACAGCCAGAGAGCCTGGCGGTGGGCGACGCTTATGGCTTATGACGGAGCAAACGCGGTGGCGAAGGGCAGCCCAGTCGCCCCTGCTCGGAGGTATGGGGCCACACACAGCGTGTCGTCAGCTGAGCCCCTCACACTGAACTGAGCTGCAGCTGAACAGTTAAGAGGTGCATGCTAGCAAAAAGCCTTGTACTGCCTAACGGTGAATAAGAAAACCCATGACTGAGCGAAAGGATTAGACAGAAAAGTTAATGTTTTGTTTTAAGCTAAAACAACGCTCATTATTGACAACCCTTAAAAAGGTCAATTTATTATCCCATTGCTATGTGCCCCATTTCAACAACACCGAAAATGCCCAGTGAAGGGACAAAACCACCTAAAATGCACGGTGCTCAGGGTTCCACTGGCTGGCAAGGCCAGCATCATCCCAGGAAGCACCGAGTCAACCCAGGCACAAGGGTGGAGGCCCCGTCTCACTGACCCCCCTCAGCCCAGCTCCCACAGCCTGGACAACCCACGGCCACCTCAAGCACAGGGCTCCTTTACCTGCAGGCTTGGCTGCTGTCGTGGTCACTTGGCCTTCTCAGAGCAATGACCAAGGCGTTGATTATGAAGTACGCTATCGCTGTCCGATTAGAACGGGCCCAGCTCTGCACACCTGGCTGTCTGGTGGAGGTGGTCACCTGCCTGCTGATCCTGCAGCATCCACAGCGCTGTTCCCAGCTGGGCCGAGACCATCCCCTCCCCCCCAGACCACAGCCACTGGTGGACAAGACAGACCCTCAGCTCCCCGAGGGCAGGAACTAGCTGACAACCTCAGAGCCCCACGCTGCCCAGCCCAGTCTGTCGCCTAGAAGGGGAGCTCCCAAAACATCTGCAGGGTGACCACACCTGCCTCTGCCCCTGTCAGGGAGCCCCAGGACAGAAGTCTGTGTCGTCCTTGAGAGAAAACAAGCCCCAAGGAGAGCTGCAGCCAAGCCAGGGAGCCTCATCTCTTCCCTCCAAAACATTCCGCGGGAGTTAAGGGGAAACAAGCTCTCCCTGCAGGGGCTTTGACCCAACCACTGTAAACGTGCGCACTGGCCCAGCAGAACCTCTGGGAGACAGGTCCCATCCATGCCATTTCTCCCTTTCCTAGCCCTCCTTCCAACTCCTCTTAAATTCTTCCATCAAATATACCAGGGGAGGTGGCCTCAGATTCATCCCTTTTCAGCCTGTGAAACATCCCAGAACGGTCCATGAAACAAAAAGATAGAATGAGATTTCTGCACTGTCTACTTGGGTTTTGTCATTTGTCTCCAGAACCACCTGGGGTCAGCTCACCCGTGCTGCGTTCTGCATGAGCCACCACAGAGAACGCGCAGCTCCCGTCCATGGGGTTCACGACCCTGGTCAAAGACGTGCCGAGGGGGGCCATCTAGAACCACATTATAACACCCACTGGCGGGGGTGGGGCTCACCCTCTCTTTAAGGACCCGTGGAAGTCATGGAAAATCAGAAATGAGCCGCAGGGGCGCTGCAGACATGGATCCCAGGCTGGTGGAGATTAGGACTAGGTGAGCTCTGAGCTTCCCTCCAAATCCCAAATCCTGCTTCCCAGGAGCCACGCCCCTGGGGCTGCCCCCTCTCACCTGTTGTGCCTTGAACTTCAGTTCTCTTGAGCGAGGCACCCAGGGACAAACTGAGCGCCACAGCTTTTCTTCACGCTGCTGAGCTGGCCTCCAAGGCAGGTCAAAAGGCGGGCCCTCTGAGCATCCCCCCGGCACGTCACCTCCTCCCATTGGTCTCCCAAACAAGCAAATGCCCTCTGGTAACTCGTGGCCCTGGCAGGGTGGTGGCCACAAGAGGACCAGCCAAGCAACCGCCACCTGCTGGGGGCGCCCTCTCCCCTTGTCTTTGGAGGGTGGCAGGGTGCTGATTGGCAGGGCTGCCACAGGCTGCAAGGCACACTTTGTTCAGAAGTAATAACAGCTCTTAGGCTGCATAATTGACCCAAAGAGGGAAGTCATCGCTGCGAGAAACAAAGGACGCTCAGTGCCGCCTGGCCGCAAACCAGCTGGCCGTGGGGCGCCGAGGGCCTCTCACGTGGGCAGCAGTTTCCCTGGCCCATGAGGTGGGGGGTGGGTGTCTCTGGTCCTTTCCTCCTGGACGGCCTGTGCATGGAACGCGTGCACATGGCCCAAGACTGAGCAAACTGACCAGGCGGGGCCCTGGCGAGCCACTCTGGAGGGACATAGCCTGACAGCGGCCGGGAGCCTACAGGGCCCACCTGCTTTTCCTGCGCTTTCTCAGCACAGCCCACTGCTGGAGGGGGACCCTGCTGGCAACCTCCTGCCCTCCTCTTGCTACCCCAGGCCTGCCAGAAAGATTGGAAAGGCAGGCAGGTGTGTGTCCTCAGTGCCAAGAAAGAAGGCAGGAAGGGAAGATGGCAAGCTGTGTTGATGGGGAACCAGAACAATAAAGGTAAAGTACCACTTAACACACAGATAAAAATATCAGCAGTACACGAGGTCCTGCCAGCAGCAGGCTACAGGGCAGTGTGAGGACAAGGGCAGGTCATCCCGAGTCACCGAGAGAGTTGGCTCCGGTTCCCCCCTCCTTCTCACTCAGATTATTTCCCTCCCTCTCGTCTGGCTTCTTGATTCCAGCAGATATCCAAGAAGTGCAGTTGTGATACACAGTTCCTGGCATAGTGTTAAACCCGGCCTCGTAAACAATTCCTGGACCAGCTTGAGAAAGGCCACAAAGCTGTGCCCCAGGAATCTTGCTTCGATGAGCTTGCAACAACAGCAGATATGGACGTATGTGTAATTTCAGTTGCTCTCTGGCTTATGACACAGTAGCTCTGCAAGGCCGCTGGGAACTGCAGAGCCATTCCATCCCCGTGTCTGCGGCCTTCACTCTCTGCCAGAAAGATGGTGCGACACCCCAAGGCTACCGGGAAACCCTCTCTCCTTTTGTTTTCCAATAAAACAGAAATGCCACCTCACCATGTACCACAAGTACTTTAATCCCTTTCATGTTCAGCTGGGCTGCCCGTGGCCCAGCTTCCTCACCCTCCAGAGTACGTGTCTCTCCTGGTGGCTTCTCTGTCTCCTGAGTTCATTTGCTGTCGTCCCCAGCACCCCCAGTAGACCCTCCTTCCACAAAACCTCCCACGGTGGCCGTGTTGAGAAATACACGTTTCCCTGATGGTGAATGATGAGACACGGACAGTCCTATTGAACAGCTTCCCAGAGCCCCCGTGCGTTCCCTGAGAAGTGAGCCCTGGGGTGGTCAGGATGCGTTAATGGGAAAGGTGGACCAAGGCGAGGCTGCATCCAGGGGTCAGCCTGATGGCCACGCAGACAAAATTACCCCCAGGGTCAGGTTGTGGGGTGGGGAGTCCCTGGGTGAAGCTGCAGCCTCAAGTTCAACATGCAGTAGAAAATCAGCATTGCTCACGTTCCAGGTGGGAGAGAGGGATCCAACCTTTACAGGGCGTCCACTATGGACGGGGTCGCACAGGGCACCTTCACGTCTTTACTCAGTCGGCCTCAGCAGTGACTCCACGAGAGATGTCTGAGTGGGCTCAATGGGCGGAAGAGGAGACAGGGAGAGGCTGGGGACCAGGACCAGTTAGTGGGGCCAGCCCTGGGCAGGGGCAGGTTCACTTGCTAAGGATCTGCCTTCCAGCAGGTTTGACCTGAAACAGACCCCAGCCCCAGAGTTTTCTACCTGCCCCGCCCACCAGACAGCTTTATCTGGGGAGCCTCTGCTCCCTGAAGATATGCTAACGGCAGCTTCCATCTTGCTGAGGTGAGCTTGTCAGCCAGGCACACAAGCAGTACAAGCAGTGCAGGCAGGGCCGGCTCTGGAATCCACTCTCTGTGCCAGAACCTGGCCCCGGGCAAAGGAGACAGGCTCCCAGAGAACCCTGAGAGCTCAAGTTCTCCTCACTGGTTGCTAACCTGTGCAAGGCCAAGCACGAGAATGAAAGCCACCAACTTGCAGCTCAGAACAGAACATTCTGTGCACCGGCTGTCCACCCATCACCTTACCCCAGTATTCCAGAAGTCACAATGTTCCCATAGTATAATCATTTAGTGGAAACCAAGCGTTCCAGCCATTACTTTTTACATACTAGCTTGTTTATTTGAAGTAATTTGCAGCCCTGAGAAAAACAATAATAAGGCAAGTGCTGTGGACAGAGAATGCTTGTAGGAAAGAGTTGAGATGAATAGTCCCTGTGGGAAAGGCAGAGACCTTTTGGATCCTTCAGCTCTGAAATAGGGTTGCCTCCCTGCATTTTTATGAGACAGATGTCAGCCTCCACGGATAGGAGCAAAAGCAAGGAGAAAGGGCCGCGAGCACTGAGATTTTGTGCAGCTCGTGGCTCGGTGACAGTCAGAGGAAGACAAGGGTGAGAGAGTACATCTCAGAAAGTGCAGCCTGGGAGAGTGAAATAAAATCCAGAGAAGCACTGTCTGTTGTTTTCCAGCGCTCACAACTTTAAAAACAAACTGCCAGGCATGTTTGAAAGGCTCTCGCAGGACATGGCCATGCCATTGAGCCTGGGGTTCTTGTCTTTCTCAGGGCACCTTCACCCTCTGAAAGGGAGCTTCCTTTTTATTCATGCATCCTTGGCCGTCTGAAGTTGATAGAGCAAACCCTGCTGACTTCATTTCATAGCTGCAGGTCCAGCAAGGTTGAGAGATTGGGCCTCACAACAGAGGACTATGGAAATGTATGTGTGTGTGTGTGTGTGTGTGTGTGTGTGTGTGTGTGTGTGTGTGTATGAGTGAGTGTGTGGGTGTGTTGGAGGAAGCTGCTAATAGAACAGATTTTTGTGGGACCGTAGAAAGTTGGAATCTTATAACTGTGAGACTTGAAGAGCTCATGGACTTCAACGCTTTCTTTAAGAGCAAAAAGGCCTCTAGCTTGTTCCTAGAGGCATTGAGTGACTGAGGCAGGGACTGCCAACAACCCAACCAGACCTCAGGTCCAGAGTCAATAGGTGCATTGGGCACCTCTGAGCCTACAGGTACTGTGCGAGGTCAGAGCTCTTGAAAATATGGACATCAACACTCAGAGAGGTACCGAGAGTCCTGAGGTCATAGCTGGAAAGTGGTCCATGGTCAGGCATTCAAATGCAGGCTCCCAACTCCCCCACTCTCCAGGCTCCTAACACAGAGCCTGGCCTCATGCCTAATAGGGGCAGGGGCCTGGGACCAGCTCCTGCCTCATCAGGTGGTTGGCACCTCTCCCCTTTCTCCATGGCCACCTCTACAGGGTCCAATCCACAGGGTGGGGCAGACCCCTTTCCTGCCAGGGGTCAGCCAGAACTAGCGGGCTGTGGGCCGTCGTGTGTTAAATGAAAGCAGAAACTCCCATTCAGGGTAACTTTAGGATTAGCCCCCCCGACCCTAAGGGGTGCAGGGGGTAGCCTCTGTGCCCTCAGAGCTCACAGCATGATCCAGGGACCTGCAGCTGCAGCACTGCCAGGGGCTTGATGGGAAGGAGAAGTCTCCAGGGCCCCAGATGCTGCACAAAACCCAAGGAGATGGGCAGACGCTTGTGGGCTGCTCTCCCCAGGGCCAAGAAGAGCCACCGGACAGAATCTGGTGGAAGCCGGCAAGAGCGGCCCCTGGGACCCAGCTCGGGGTCCCTGGCCTTCCTCTCAGGCACATTTCTCCCCAGCCCCCAGAGGCAGCCCTGGAAGATCCCCTGCCCCCTCTGCCTCACTGGCCACGGCCTGTCCCTTGCCGCACCTGAGCAGAGACGCCTGTGCTACGGTGGACAGCAGGGCCTGAAGCCAGGCCTGCAGGTGGTCTGAGCCTTGGGGCTGAGCGACTTTTTGAGCTTGTCATTTAGTGCCCAACCGTCCTCCCGTCAGCAGAGAGAAGTGCATAGAAGGGCTGCACAACGTCTCCAGTTCTGTTGCTTTGTAAAAATGGGGGAACTCCCTAGCCCTTAAAACCACCAAACAAACTGAGGCGGCTCTGGCCATCTCCTCCGCAGGCTTCGTCCTGCAGGCTTGCCTCCAGGCGCTTTGCATGCATTTGTCCCTCTGCATCCTCACACCACCTGAGGAGGTGGGTCCTGCCTTCCAGATGGAATACCTTGACCCAGCCAGTAAGCGGGGACATTCCTCCCCAGACCCTAGAAGCTGACACAGGGCCTCAGTTCAAGTGACCGACGGGATGCTTTTGGGAGGGGTCATGAGGAGGCAGGAGAGCACTGGGGGGCCTCTGCCTGACTCCCTCCCGAGAGCACCCAGAGTGATTCCCACATGGATACCATGGGGTGGCCTTGCGCACCTTCTTTGTCTGAGGTCTTCGGCTGAGTCTGCGGAGAGGAAGCCTGCCCTGGCTGAAGGCTCCCTGTGGCCAAGGGCGACTCTGCAGAGCAAGAGTGGCTGGTGCACCTGCTGGCAAAGAGGGTCCGAGTGGATACCACCGATAGTCAGGCCTCAGCGTGGGCCCTTCCGTGCAGGCACGTGTCGGGTGCGCTGCTGTCTGATTTAGGCACAGTCGCAGACCTTGCTTTGGCAAATGACAGGGGAGAGGAGGGTCAGGTATGCTGGGCTCGAGGCCAGGTGTTCTCAGGGGAGGTGGTCAGCCCAGAGCACCTGGGGAGGGGCTTCTAGCACAGGTGCGATGCAGGGGGTGGGGCACTGCTGGGGACAGGGCCCCAAAGCAGGAGGGAGAGGGAAGAAACACCGACCTCTCCCCCCGACCCTCCGGTTGGCCAAGTCCAAGGAGAAGCCCTGGGGCCGAGCCTGGGCCATGCCCTCCTCCAGGCACCGACCAGAGGGGGCCCAGGGAGCCTGTGCTGGAGAGCGCCGAGCACAACTGCACCTCGACTAGATTCCAGATTTTAGCTTATTGTACTAGTTGATAGTTTTAGTACTCAAACCTAAATCATTGTATGAAATTACCTTATTTTTTCCCACCAAAAAGGGAAGAACAGTGAGTTCACAGAGGCCTGGATTAGAACTGAAACCCCTTCCTCGCTGCACCCGGAGGCGCACCCCCAGCCCCGGCTGACTCCCAGTGTGTGAGGGTCTCTCGGCCCCCGCTGAATGGTTCCTCTTTGCACAATCTGATGGCCTCCCCATCACTGAACCCACTCACTGTCTAACAGATGCTCAGACCGCCCAGATGTTTCAGATACAGGATCCATCTTTCAGAAATGTGAAGTCATACTCTCTATGGGGGAACACCTGAGGGGAGCTGGGTCAGGATGGAGGTGCAGGGAAGTCAAGTTCCGGGGCTTTGCTTGGTGGAGGGGGGGGTGGCAGGGTCTGGCCGGGGAAGGCTATGGGGAGGTGGGGGGTGCTGATACCACATCTGCAAGGCTGGAGGGCGCAAAGCCTGGCACCCTCGGGTACCAGTAAATTGTCCGTGTGGACCACAACACACCCTCATGGCAACTTGCTGAATAACCATACACTGAGCTGAGGAGGGGATGTGGTTGCTGTGGAATTTATCTAAGCGATTTTTGGTGTTTGTAAACATCCTTTAAAGAAGACTTTTCTTAGCAAAGAACAGCAGCGCACACCAACTAAAAGTTTACAGACGATTACATTTTGTACTTTCATGTTGTTCTTCCCTCCAAGTGGGTTATATCATTTAAATACACCTCCGAGGGACTCACTAGCTCAAACCTGACTCAGAAACAGGAGTCCAAGCTACTCTCCAAGAGGGCACCCCGGGACCACCGTCCCAGGAATCACACTCCCGTATTTAATGAAGGCCCATGGCACCAGTGAAGCAACAGAATGCAGCAGGGATGGCACCACGCCTATGTAGGATGCTCAGGGGGAGGCCGCAGAGGGAGGGAGAGCCGCTCAGACATCCTGGCACCTTGGCCAAGTCCAGTCTTCCACCAGGCCCTCCAGGTACCATCTCAGGCAGCACCAGGTGGAGCGAAAGGACTGCAGAGCCCAAGCCAGCCAATCATGAGAGACAGTTTGGGGATGGTTTGTTCTGCAGGGAAACTGAGACAATTGCCAAAGTCCTCAAGCTGCTGAGGGACCCCTGGCCCCACCTTCCCTTCAACACTTGCTGCTGCCAGGTCTCCCCAGGCCCTAGGAGTGTCAGACACACTGGAACCTTGAGAAGCCATCCTGCCCCTCCAGGAACACCCCGCACCCAGGTCAGTCCTCAGTGGCTGACTGCCGTCCCCGTCCCCACGAGGCTACATCCTGCTTCTACGCAGGATGTGCTGCGGTTTCCTGCTTTCTGCAGAAGAGAGCCGAGACCCTCCCACTGTGTAGTCCCTGTTCAAACTTCCACTGCCTGCTCCCTGCTCCACCTCCTCCATCCTTCTTGAAGTGAGTGCGTCTCACTGTTTGTCTTCCTATTGATTTTTTAAAAATTGGTGTTGCTTCTTATAAAGTTTAACATCTTCAAATTGTCTAGGATCTATATTCCATTACCAGATGGGCACTCGGCAAATGTGCTTGGTGATCATGGTGATCAAATGATGATGATGATGATGAAAGATCAACTCCTACCCCAGCTCCTACGACAGACACCAAACCAACGTTCCTGCTTAAATGGTTCTACTTCTCCCTCTCTCATTAAGCATTCAAAGTGCAGGTGTTATAGACTACATGGCAGGATATAAGGATGATGTGTGTACATCCCCCAAAGAACACAGCATCCTTCCACCCAGTGAGCCAGTAGAGTGAGCCTGTCCCAAGTACCATGATGGAGTCAAGGTATTTCAGGTGAAATCCTCTCCCTCTCTGTGAGGAACACTCAGGCTTGTAAACAGATCTCCATAATATGTAAGAGGAGCCTTGAGAGGGTAGAGGAGGGGGCCCATGAAGAAGTGGGAGGAGATGCGCCTGACGTTTGGAGCAGGGCAGGGCAGTGAAGCAACAGGAATCTGTTGGTCCCAACAGTCTCCAGGGAAGGGGGTAACACGATGACACCGGTGTCATGAGAAGGTAATTGACTGCCAGCAATGTGGGAGGTGGGGATGACAACAGGGGGGCAGACAGGCAGCTCAAGGCCAGCACAGAGGGGCTGGAGAGTCTAGATCTGAGAAGAGGAGGCCCTGCACCAAAGGTGTGGAGGAGAGAGACAGGTATGGAGGAGAGGGACAGGTGGGGAGGAGAGGGGACAGGTGTGGAGGGGAGGGACGGGGGGAGGGAGGAAAAGGTGGGGAGGGAGGGACAGGTGGGGAGGGAGGGACAGGTAGGGAGATAAAGAGATGTTTCTGCAGCAGGAAGGGCAGGTCCAACTACAGGGGCACTGCTGGCGGCTGGTCACCAGAGAGGGAGCAAACAAGGTCTAGCCCAGGCCTCAGCCCATCTGCCAGGCTGTCACGGGGGCTGAGAGGTGCAATAGTCCTCTTGTCCTGGAATAGGCTGCCGGAATTGGGTTGACAGCTTCTTCTCCAACAGCATAATCAGGATTGGTGCAGGGCAGGGGCTTCTGCTTGGGCAGAGGAGTCCCTGATGGCCAAGGCTGGGTGGCCCAGCAAAGGCACAGGGCTTCACCCCCGGCCCACATTTCCCTCTGGCTTCCTCAGCTGCACCTGGGTGGGTAGTGTTTTCTCTGCAGTGTTCTCTGTGCTTTTGGAGAAGCTGGGGGCCCAGGGGCCTGGAGGCCACATGGAGGGAGAGTGGCTGGTAGTCCTGGCCCTGACTGCATGGGGACCGGGAGCATGGGCTCTGAGGCTGTCCAGCAGGACCACAAACCCCCGGCTAGCCAAGCTGAGCATCCGATGACTATGGGCCAGCCACCCGATCCCTGGGCTTTATCTCATCATTGTTTTGGGCCCACAGAATCAGAACTTGAGTGATTTGCAGAAATCCAAGGACAGAAAATGAATGCACAATGGTTTTTAATGGGTCTCCCGATAGCTGTGCCTAATCCACCCTCAGTGTCTTCCTTCCTGGAATTTTAGCATCGAATTCCTCTCCATGCAAAGAGTTCCAGGAATCACTTTGCTGCTGTGAATCACTCTAGGGAACTTTGATCTTGCTGAGAAAGAGGATGCTTTCTCCAGTCTGTTTCTTTTCTTTCCATTTTGCTACGTATTGCTGTATTAATGTTGCTGCTTACAATTCTATTCACCTGTACTTTATCATAATAAAAATCCAACAAATTTGAAATCATCCTCCAGAATTATTCCCACTCAGGGAAGACATGATGTAAGTGAGTGTCACCTAGGCCACCATGACAAAGTTGGGGGATAACTGCAGAGACCACAAAAAAAGCTGAATCACTTCAACCACCAAGCTGCATAACCAAAGAGCTTGCAAACTTCAACCCAAAGCAAACCCCAAACACTGAAGAAAAAGAATCATGAAAACCGGCAGCAAATCCCACCTCCCCTTGAGGTGACAAAGGAAAACCACATCAGTCACTTGGTATGAGATACAGAAATGCTCAGCGGTTATAGGATTAGAGCCCACTTGGAGGGAAAAAAGCTTCTGCATCTTTTGAACAATGTCCCCATGACTGATTTTACTGTCTCCACTGAGGTTTTCAGACCACAAGAAACATGCTTTCCTGTATTTCACTGATCTGCAGTCCCCACATCCAGAAGCTGGAGAGAGACAAATGTATCTATTCTGTGCAACAGGAAGCCACAGCAGCAATAAGAAAGAGAACTTGGCTTTGACCAAAATATTACATTACCAGACAATTAGGCCAGGTTCCAAATGTCATGGGCAGGTAGACCCCACGTTCTGATCACGTTCTACCAGCCGCCCTGGAAGCAGCCCCAAGGTGCCAGACAGCCCTTGGCCAGCCTTGAAAACAAGGATCCAATGGGTGTGGGACACAGCTGGACGCCCCCCTCCCCTACCCAAACACTCACCAGGCAACAAGCCACTCAGGCCTGCAAGAACCGGTCAGGAGTCCACACCTAGAACTGTGCTCCAAACAGTAATTGCCAACTGAATGAATGAAGGAACCAATGAACGAATGAGTGAGGGAATGAATGAATGAGCAGCCCATCTCCCACCCCCAAACCCAGTAGCCGAGGGCCGTGCCCACCTCCCCACCATGAGGTGGAGAAGCAGCAGCCCCTCCCAGGCGCAGCTCACAGAGGCTCTAAAGGTCTTTGCTGCCTGTTGGGCTGGAATCACGCAGCCCTGGGGGTGTTCCCAGCAGCTTCCAGCAGGAAATCCACCTCTTGGAATCCAGACTCTTGCAAGCAGCCCTCGCCCCTCACCGATGACTGCTGGCCACACCCTCCCCGCCGCCTGGAAGAGAGAACACCAGGAGCTCTTCATGTGCACACCTTATCTGCCGACAGAAGAGAAGTATCTCCTGGAAGATAAAGAAGGAAAGTTTGAGCTAGACTTAAAAACAAGGCTGCTTCCAAAGACCAAGTATAACTTTGCCCTAGAACAGAAATTGAAGGCACCACATGGGTCCAGGCATCCCCCCGTCTCCAGCTGGTCTCTCCACACAGGATCACACCTCACTGCCCCAGTTAGGCTTCCAAGTGTCTTCTCAGTGGCTGGGGAAGGACAGTTGCCTTTTGACCTCTGGGGGGACACACCCCATGAGGAGTGCACGGGCTGATAGCTTGGAAAAACCAACAGAAAAGCTCAAGAACTCTGAAAAGAAGGGAAAGTAAATATCGGCTCCCTGAACTGACCTCACAGCCTTGCTTTGTTTGCCGACATCCTTGCTTTGCGTCCGAAAAACTCTATCGCTGTTTTTCAAATGGCTCTCTGAGCCTCGAGAGCAATACCCATTGTGCCACTGAGGCTAATGTTTTCATTAAATGTATAATACATAGAATTACAGCCTTTAGGGCTTCCCTGGTGGCGCAGTGGTTGAGAATCTGCCTGCCAATGCAGGGGACATGGGTTCGAGTCCTGATCTGGGAAGATCCCACATGCCACGGAGCAACTGGGCCCGTGAGCCACAACTACTGAGCCTGCGCGTCTGGAGCCTGTGCTCCGCAACAAGAGAGGCCGCGACAGTGAGAGGCCCGCGCACCGCGATGAAGAGTGGCCCCCGCTCGCCGCAACTGGAGAAAGCCCTCGCACAGAAACGAAGACCCAACACAGCCATAAATAAACAAATAAATAAATAAAAGAATGAATGGTAAATTTAAATTAAAAAAAAAAGAATTACAGCCTTTAAAATTAAAACAAATCTCGGCAATCATTTTGTCCTCTTGTCTTACCAAAGAGAGAATGGAAGCCCCAGCTCCTTGTGTGTACGAGGGTCGCCTGATCCCCAGAGCTGCTCCCTCTTTCATTTCTGTATTCGTTTCATCTTTACAACAGCATTTCTGCCAGTGCAATTTTTTATAGCCATGATCAGATGCAGACAATTTTATCTGAACTAAAAGATGAGCGTGATTGACACTCATTGCCCTGGGGTGGGTACAGCCTTGCTTCGGGCCTGCAAATAGCTGGCATCTGTCTTGCTTGGTGAGGCCTGTGAGGTAAATAGGACTCCCTAACCAGTGTGTGCTGTCACTCCTGTGCTGGAGCCCGCTGCAGCGCTGAAGACCCTGGCCTCCAAGGTCACTGAGTGACATGGGGGCATGCAACAGAATGTCAAGGAAAAGAAGCAGGAGACAACAAAATGCAGGGGAAGATGAGCTTCTTAAAAAATGTTGCATGTGGTTTTGTATATTGCATAGTATGTACCCCTCAGAGATGTAGAAAAGGCGAGAAGGAAATACACCAAAATGTGGAGATGGCCCATTACAGTGCTTTTTTCTTTCCTTTTTTTGTGTTTTACAAGTTTTCTGCAATGAATACATAAAACTTTTATAAACGTATAAAGTTATGAAAGTAAGTCTTCCTTCCCAGATGTGTGGCACAGCAGGTAGTGTTGGGCCCTGGAACCAGAGAGCCTGGTCCAAATCCACCAGTCCACTTGATTTCTATGATCTTTAGCAAACTCCTTCATCATAAGTACAGTATTACTGTCATTAACATTCATCCAGTGCTTTCTAGATGCAGGGCATTGTGCTAAACAGTCTGCATGGATCACCTCACCGTGCATGCAATAGTTAGTTTATCTAAGCATTACCACTTAGAGTTGTTGGAAGTATGAATACGATAATGTGTTTATAAGTACTGTGCATTTTATTACCTATCCTATGGAGTATTTCATTTTAATAGCATTAAATGCTTGTTCACACCTCCCACAAAAAAATTAAGCACAAGCTTTGGGGCTGGCACTATGTCCAAGCATGCATTTTTTTTTCCCCTGTAAATTTTCCTAGTCCCTGGGGCTCCAACAGGTGCCCTTACTGTAAATTCTAGTCCGAGAAAGCCAAGTTTCTTAAGGTCTGCCAAGTGACTATTCTACAAGGTTCAGTGGGCCAGCAGGAGGGTCTGCCGCCTGCTCTATGCAATGCTCTGCTACATTTACTCATTGAAGGGTACATTTTAAAGTAATTATGCCCCATTTGTGTTTACTATAGCATGCTGTGGCAAATGGTCATTAGGCCAGAATGCAGACTGCTGTAGAGACCCACAAAACTCAAGGTTTTGAGCAGCCGTAGGTGAAATAGGATTGAAACTTGGGCACAAACACAGCTGAATTATTTCACTGGGCCTCTGTCAAGGGGGATTTTAAGAGCTGATGAATGTGAAACAAGATGTTTTCCTTACAGTAGAAATAATTAAGTTTGTACAGTCCTGTTCTGTTAATTCTTTCACGATTTGGAGAGAACTTAAAAAGTGGCACCCAACAAGGTGAATCAGCTACCTGGGACTGCTGAAAAATCAGTAGAATTTTCTTCTTAGAAAAACAGCACACTACCCTTCCTTTGCCTAGAAGGCTAAATGAACCCCTGGGCAGCTTGCTAACAGCAATCTAGCCCCGTGTATATTTCCCCTGCCAAAAGCAGTGTAGTCAGGCACCAGCGTGAAATCAAAACATTGGTCTAATAAAAAAGATTGATTCACTCAGTACATTCCCCACTAGATCCTCCTTAAGGAAAGTCTTTGCCAAAAAAGATTTCAATTATTTTTCTCCTATAAGTCTTTCAAAGCTGCTGTGAATAGCAGCAGTCCTCATAACTCTGATGTGGGCAGAGAACACTCAGAATAGTAGATAGCAGATGCCGGCCCCACTCAGAATTGCTCACACCTATTTGTGTAGATGCTGCCTTCCCATTTTTGCTCAGATCTTCTAAGTTCTATCACAGCCATGACAAAATGATGACTCACACTTAAATGCAGTCATCATGTCATATGCGATATTAATACCTTGGTGACATTGCTGTAAGTGCCATTCCTGTAAGAGGAAAAGGTTCCTGAGAGCAGTCTGCCACCAGCCTCAGGGACCACAAAGGGCAGCGCCTGCAGAAGGCAAAGCTTATTGTGCGGGAAGGCGCTGCCTGCATCCTGCAAGCTGTTCCGATAAGCAGCTGTTGGAGAGGAGGGGGCAGAGGAGAGAGAGGGGCAGGGGAGGAAAAGGCCTCTGTTATCAGGTTGGATGGCCAGCTGCTGCACTGATGTCTTATCCCAAGTATGCTCCTGTCTTGCGAGTTTAAAAATTTTCCTAAAGGGAGAGAAATAGGAGCAGGGCTCAAGTTCTGCCCTAACACCCAGCTGGCGTCCCCTCCCCCACTTCCAGCACCCCAGGAGCCTGTAATTCAGCTCCAACAGGAAGATGGAACAAGTGCCATCGAGTTCCGTGAATTTCAGAAGTCAACAGCCCTGCAAACCACCTCCCCGCAGACAAAGATCCCCTGCCTTCAATAAAGAGAATAAGTTTGTTTCAGTAAGTTTATTGCAAAACTCAAAGCTGCAGCAGCATAATCCTTTAGAAAATGAAGCATCACCCTTGTCCGTTTTGAAACAGCAGTGCATACTGCTAAATCCGTCAGAGCTCCTGTAACTGTTGTACAAGTCCAGGCCGCCTGGCCTTGCCTTTCTCCTCCTTTCTGCCGGGAGTACAGGCTGCTGAGTCACTCCTGCCCGGCCAGTGCGTCCTTCTCGGCCGCGCGGCCAAGGTCCCGCCTCCGGCCTTCCTGGGCGAGCAGCCGCTCCCCACACTTGTAGAGTCCTGGGCTGGGGCCAGCCTGCCCCTGCCGCCGCCGGGTCCCTCCTCGGGAGGGAGCCGCACCTCCTCGCCGCTCTCCACGCGCCCCCGCCTGCCAGTCTCCACGCCGCACTCCGGCGCCCTCGGAGGGCGCATCCACAGAGCCAGCCCCGCGCTAGGCGCCCCGGGGCGTCACCACGTCGATCAGACCAAGGATCCCCGCGGGGCTGTCACTCGGGGAGGGTGATATTGGGCACCCAGTCGTTGACGCTGCGACTCTCCTCGCAGAACAGGCTGAGTTTCTCCAAGGCGGGGTCCTTCCATGCGTCCTCGTTGGGGTTCTGCGGGGAGAGCGCAGAGGTCAGCCTGGCTGGCCACTGGCCGATGACGGGGGCGGGGACGACATCGGGACGGAGGCGACACTCACCGAAATGAGGATGCAGTGCAGGTCCCCCGGCGCACCCGCCTCGTCGCCGGTACCGACGATCGCCGCCAGCCTCTGCACGTCGCCCACGCGCACGATGTCTATGTCGTTCTCACAGCAGAACGCCTGTATCAAAGTGAAGTGGATCTGCAGAGCGATGTCGCCCTCGTCCTCCTCGTCGGCGGCCAGCACGCAGAAGGTCACGTTGTCGGGGTCCCTGCGCGGGCGAGGAGGAGGTGGTGAGGTCGGGTCGGGGAGCCCGGGGTGTCCCCCGCCGCCATCTCCCCGGTCTCCCTGCCGCTCCTCCCGCCCCGGTCGCCTTGCCCTGGCCGCGTCTATACTCACACGTTCAGAACTTTGGCGGACTCGTAGACGCCGGCGGTGAGGCAACCCTGGCGTTGCGCAGACAGCAGCAGCTCGTGCAGCGCTTTCCCGGCGCCCTGCATCCTGCGGATGAGCCAGCGCCGTGAGCGGGGACTAGCAGGAGGGTGCGCCGGGATCCTCAGGCCCGGGGACGCACCCCCAGCGCCCCAGTCCGGCGCGCCAGTTCAGTGCCGTATCCCCGGCCCAGCCGGCACACTCGCGCCCGGCTCCCACCCAGCGGGTTCCCACCCCAGCGGGCCCGAAGACTGACGCCCAACCAGCCGCGGCCAGGGCAGGATAAGGATCCCCGAGCCCAAAGACGTCCGACGCTCGGCGCCGAGCTACCTGGCCGTGCTTTCGGGAACCGTGTCCTGGCCGCGAACTTCTTCCAGAGTCATGTTGCGATTGGCGAGCAGCAAATTATCCACAGGAGGAGAGGGCGGAGCGGACGCGAGCGAAGACAAGAAGTTCTACTGCCCAAACCGGCGCGCCTACCACCAGCTAGTTAGACTCGGCGCCGCCGCGCGCCCTTATATAGGCTGGGCCCTTGGCACGGCCAGCTGGCGCGAGCCTGCGCGCCCATTGGCCCGCGCCCGCTTTCTGATGCAAATGAGGCGGCGGCCGGAGGCTCGTGCCAGAAGGCCACGTGGGGAGGGGTGCGGGGGATGACAATGCCTCAAATCTGCCGCTTTTGTCGGGGTGTTACCAGGCAGACTGGAGCCTGCAGATTTCATCTCGCCTTTTTGTTTTTCTTAAGTCCTTAAAAGGAAAAAGTTTTAAAAAAAGAAAAGAAAAAAAAAACCTTGCTGACTAATAATAGTACGCTGCAATTTGTGAAACGCACCTTTGGGGAATCTAATGAATTTTTTTTTTTTTTGCATTTATTTTTGTTGCTACCTTTCTATTTTTTCTTTACTTTAAATTTGGAGTTTATGAGACCACTGCTTTTAAACCGGAACTTAAAGTAAAAACACGCAGCGCTGGCTTTAAGCTTGCAAAAGGCCCGAGTGCAGCCCCCACCAGCTGACACTAGGGCCCAGAGCGCGAGGTTCTCCTAGCACAAACAAGGCCCCTACCCGGGCGCGCTGGAAGGTCCTAGCCAACCTCCCCGCCCGCTGCAGAGCGCTGCGGGGCGCCCGGGCGCGCGAGCAGATTGCGGCCGGCGCACGCGGCTCGTTTGCATTTCTATGGAGGGTGCATAATAGCGGAGATCTGGCGTGTGGCGGTTTGTAGGAGGGACAATCGAGGCTTTCTCTTCATAGCGACACTCTCCACCTGCCGCTGGGTGGGGTAGGGGGGGCCCGCCGCGCGTGGAGGTCGCCAGGCTGCTCGGCGCGTGGGGGTCGCGGCCGCGTGCCGCTCCTGTGCCCCTCGATGCGCGCCCCCTACACGGGCCCTGCTGAACGTTTGCATGTAATTCCGACCACTCAGTCCTAGCACAAGTGCGGAAAAGCCGTGGGAGTTGGAAGGAACACCTGGCTGCTGCACCGTCTTCACAGCCGGGTGCGCTCCGCCCGGACCTCTAGGCTCCAGGCCCCAAGAGCTTGGGGAACGCGGCTCGGAATCCCTTTCCCGGGGCGCCATCTACAGGCCGGCCGGAAAGACCCTGACCATCTGCCTCCTCCACACTTTCATTGACCTCTAGGGACTTGGCCTCCGGCCCTCTGGTCAGGAACGGCCCTGGTAGGGTCGGCTGAGCCCGGTCCAAGCTGCACATTAATGAAGGCAGAGTAAGGACTGCAAAACCCACTCAGGGAGGAGGTGGGGACGAAAGGAGACTCCAACCCAGTACTGACGGAGGAAGAGCCCATAATTCTTAGTCTATTTCGAAATGTTTTATTGACTTAAATATGCATATATTAAAAGCTTGTATTCCAGTAATAGAAGAATAAAACTAAACGAGAGCTTGAGAGCGTTTAATAGACATTGCTTGGCTGTGACCATTAAGGACCTATAAGCCTGCACCTTCAGACGGTTCACTCACTGAGCTTATCACTTTTGGTGTCTGCATCTCTCTGCGCTACATTGAAACGCGCGGTGGGGTGCATTCCATTGCACCTCCCCCCTTTTCTAGGTGAGGCCTTTGAGACTGGACAGGACAGTTGGCGGGCGGAGCGGGTTGATTCGCTGGGAGCCCAGACTGCAAGACAGAGGAAATAACAGGTAAGGAAAACAGCCGAGTGCTCTGGCATCTTGCGCCCCCCGGTGGCCAGCTGTCAGAGGACAGCCGCAAAAGCAGGCCCCTTCCTAGATGCCAAGAATTGGGTGTTTGCTCACCTAACATCCCTGAAATCCGAGGTGTCCTTTTTTTGGAGGGGGGGGTGAATATAGCTGATTTACAATGTTGTGTTACTTTCTGCTGTACAGCACAGTGAATCAGTTATACATATACATACATCCACTCTTTTTTAGACTCTTCCCGTAGAGGTCATTACAGAGTATTGAGTTCCCTGTGCTATATATACAGTAGGTCCTTATTAGTTATCTATTTTATAAATATAAAATAGTGGGTATATGTCAATCCCAATCTCCAGTTTATCCGTCCCCCCCTTTCCCCTGGTAACCATAAGATTGTTTTCTAATCACAGGAGCCAGGCAGCATCATGTGGCATTTATTTGCTACCGTTTCCTTTCTTTCTTTGTTGGTGGTATATAAAATAACGGTGTGCCTTGATTGGATAAAATGTATTTATTTTTAAATGGTTGAGACTTAGGTATTGCTCTTTTTAAAGTGTTAAACATTTCTTAGAACGTGTTACTTCCAGGTCCGTGGGAAATGTTGCAAAAATGAGACTTATCTGACATCTTAGTGCTTACCCTCCCCCCTCCCCATTTAAACACTAGAAATCTCCCCACACACCAGCCTCAGCCCCTTCTCCCAGAGGAAGGCCACTGAGGAGGGGGGACAGGAGACAGCATTTCCAGTTGGCACTGAGCCAGCCTGGAGGAAGAGGGCTGATTGACAACCCCCTGAGGCTATTCAATTTCACTCACATTTTTAAGGTATTCAGTTTCAGGAAAACTGCCTTTCTGACATAGGATATGGCTTCACATGGGTTTATCAGGTCAGTCTGAATGGCCCGAAAGCCCCCATCTCAATTAGGAAGGAAACATTTTGTCTGGAGGCTAAGTTGGTCCTCCACCAGACCCCCACCCCACCCCACTCCTGTAGTTTAGACAAGTACAGAGGCTGCTGGGTCTGGGACAGCCCATATCCAGTTTGCTGGTCAGACTATAGGAGAGGGGTGGGCAAAGCTGGCACCCCAGTCCAGGTACCTTCAGACGCCCTCCTGGCTGACCCTGAGATAGAAGACAATTGATGATAGCAAATGCCCACATGTCCCCCTCTGTTGCCACCATGCCCCCAAAGTGCATTCAACGCATGTGTCAGCCTGCTGCAGGCCCCAGTCCTAGGAGCCTGTGATATCACCGAAGCACCCCTAAACCTTCCCCTGAACCTTAATCATGAAGGTGATGGTGACTTAATTAACAGGACATCCTCAGAGATGCTCTGTTTTAAAAGCCCTTTGGAAATGTTTAGATTTAGCTGTTTTTATGAACACATCTCAGTCACTCTCATGGCCTGACTAAAATGTTGGTGGAGATCACCGTTCATTTGGGTATGGAAAGTAGTGGGCTTTAAGTAAGCAGTAAACTTATGAGACAGTCCCTCTTGCAATTTCTGAAATTATTTGCTTTTGGAACATGCACAAGCTCTGTCATTAAACTGCATGTTCGTCCCCCTTATGAGGACCGGCCCCACAGAGGCTGCAGGGCACAGACGGGTTGCTCAGAGCTCCGTGCTGCCTGCAGGTAAGGTTCCTTTAGCCTATAGGATGTCTGAGGAAAAGTCCAAGTCATTGCCACCTTTCAAAAACCAGCAACTGTCACGTAAAATCTGGATGTCCAGCTTCTCTTGGAAAAGATGAAGATTTGGCCACCGTGTGCCTACAGCCACAGCCCCCCCACCACCACCCCGGTAACCACAAGGTGGAGGGGGGCACTGGGACCCCCGAGACTGAGCACTGCTGTTCAGTTCAGCAGAGGCCCCCCCCATGCCCCTGCAAAGACACCCAGATGTTTTGTTCATGTATGCTACCTGCTTGTCCCCTTTGCATTTGCAATCTCTGAGAAGAAACTGAAGTTTGAACAGCAAAATATAGGGGCCAGGCTCTTAAAAGATGAGCTCAACTGGAGTGTGCACTGTTTGTGTCCCAGATTGTGCAGGACGTGTCTCCGATGTTGGCCAAGGGCCGTTGGAGCGATCTGCGTTGGCCCCTTTCCAAGTGGTCCAGACCTTGCTCTCACTCCCCCGACACCCACCCCATCCAACCCCTTCTCTAGGCCTTCTTGAGTTTTAAGAAGAGTGTTAGGTTTCTTTCCTAAAAACTCATGGATGGTGGGGTGAACAATAACTCAGTGACAATACTACGTTAAGTCGGTGAAGAAACCAAATCTTGGTGCAAGACACAAACCTATTACTTAAAACCAGCAGCGTCATGGCAAATGCATCCCAACATCTAACGGGAAAGGTACGGTGCTGTCACCCTTGCGCCCACCCACTGCCACGCCCCGGTAGCGGTACAGCCCACCCCCCACCCCAGGTGAAATTTGAGAGCTGTAGATGTGGAGGCTTCAGATGACAGCTGGGACAGCAAGCAGGAAATGGAAAAAGGGAAATCCCCACATAGCACATGTGACATGTGTGGTCAGTCCCCGTGTGGAGAGGGCTTTCTGGAAGGAGCAGTTATTCTTGGGTGAGCAATTGCATAGCGTGCGCGAGAGTCACATTAGCTCAGTGAAATCTCTGAAATAACTGGGGGGGGGGGGATCATTCATGCATTTGGTACTTTGTCTATCATGAGTAGGAAATGATCTGTGATACGTGTCACAGCCATAGTCAGTGACACTAGCTGAGAACCCTGACAAGCCACATCTGTGCTGTCCTTCCAGGATTAGCCATGTGCCCAAGTCTTCTGAACCTCAGTTTCGCTCCCTATGAAATGAAGATCTGCCCTTTGCCCTTCGTGAACCTCAAAGGGCGTTTCTAAAGGTCACAACTGGTCGCCATTTGGCTCACATTTGGGTTTTGTTTGGTGGGCAGTGTTCTAAAACGACTCACAAATTCAGGTCTGACTTGTTTGTTTGTGTAGGTGGGAGGGGATGACATGCACTTTCCATATCACTCTAGACATCCCCCAAATATCACATTAGGCCTGATGACACATTGAGTCCCTGCCTGGCTCCGGTAGGCATTTGAGTTTGGGGTAAACTTTCACCGATATACAGCTAGCTGGAATGCTGTGGTCACCTTTCTGAAAACATTAACACGTAGCATATTATAGATGACTAGAGCCACCGAACTTCCTAACTGAAAGCCCTCCTTTATGTTCTGAAAGACAGCTTAAAGTGCCTACATACCCAGAAAGGGCAGTAAGATGTTGGAGGCTGCAGTTAGCAGAACAGAGCTCGAAGCCAGTTTTTGCTGCTTACTTTACTTTACTTTGACCTTAAGCAAAAAGTTAGTGAATGGTTTAAAGTGTTCCTGCTTGTCAACTCATTACATCTACTTTTCTTAAGTTCTCCTAAAGAACTGCATTCAAAAGTGTGTATTAGGGACTTCCCTGGTGGTTCAGTGGTAAAGAATCCGCCTTCCGATGCACGGGACGCGGGTTGGATCCCTGGTCAGAGAACTAAGATCCCACATGCCAAGGGGCAACTAGCCCCTTGTGCCACAACTACTGAGCTTGCACGCCTGAACTAGAGAGCCCACGGGTGGCAAACTACAGAGCCCACACGCTCTGGAGCCCACGCGCCTCAACCAGAGAAGAGAAAACCCGCACGCCACAACTAGAGAGAAACCCAAGTGCCACAACGAAGAGCCCGTGTGCCACAATGGAAAGATCCCACATGCCTCAGTGAAGATCCCGTGTGCCTGCAACTAAGACCCGATGCAACCAAAATAGATAAATAAATAAGTAAATAAATAAATAATTTTTTTAGAAAGTGTTTATTACAAGGAAATGTTTATTGCAGTATTTCTTTTAATGGTGCAACTCAGGAGCCACAATAGAGGCTGAGTGTTAATTCACGGTGTAGGCGTAGAGGAAACATTACAAGACCATACATAAATGTTTTGAAGAGTATTTCATGGCATGATAAAGCCTCAGATGGAACTGGGAAAAGCAAGATTCAGATTTGTGTGCTTCTGATTGTGCAAAAACATTTAGTGCACGTGACTATCGTTGTACAAAGAAATCAAAATAGAAATGGTGGTTATATCTCAAAGTAGTGATATTATAGATGATTTTTTTTTTCTTCATGATGCTTTTCTGCAATTAGACATTCTGCAGTTCAGTTTTATATAATACAAATTCAAACTCCTCATGGATAATAACCTCATCAACCCGACTCCTGCTTCGGGCATCATTCCGAACGATTTTTGACCATATGGTAACAGATCAAGAAGCCAGCCGTCTGCGGGGCTGTGCTTCTAGGGAGGGAGAGGCAGGAGCAAGACCTTTGACTCCTGAGCTACTTATCTTGCCATTTGACGCAGGTCTGTTCCCAGCTGAGTGAAAATGGTGATATTGCACTCAGAGGTTAACTCTGGAATGACTGGGATGGAGTTTCAGGCCACACACCGGAGGCACGCAGGAGGGCCCAGCAGGCAAATAGCTGGGCAGGTGCCTTTCTGCGGACAGGCTGTTCACCAAGGTGTGCATCTTAGCAAGTAGCAATGGATAAAGTTCTTTCACTCCTTCTTTGGCAAAAAAGTCTACTTTCCAGAAAGGAATTACAGCAATAAATTAGGAAAATTATTTCCATTGTTCACATAATATATCAGGAATTCCAGAAGTTCAAAATATTTAAGTATCCTCAACCTATTTTGGACTCTGTAGGTACAGTTCGATTATTCAGTGTTGAATGTCATTTATTTGAAAAGAGTGGGGCAACTCTTGAGTGTATTCTTAGTAGTACTATTGATATTAAGGTTTTATTTACCTAACTTTTATAGGACTTGCTATGTGGCAGGCACTATTCCAAGCACTTTGAAAACATCATTTAAAACTCACTGTGACCCTCTTAGGGAGGTACTTTTGTCACCATTGTCGGATGAAGAAGGCAGTGAGGTTAAGCCAGGAAGTGACAAAGATGGGCTACGACCCCAGAGGGGCTGGCTATGGAGCTCCTGCCCTTCACCAAGAGGGGTGAGACAAAATTCTCTGTAAAACCTTTTCTAGAGCCTTTGGGGAAAACCATTTGGTCCACGAAGGGTAAGGATATCATCTAATGAAAAGAAGATTTCAAGAAAATTTTTGGCTCGCCTTAGGCGCCCCTGTCTGACGGTGCCTGTGGTGGATTTCATGATTGCAGGGTGCCATCTTGTGGTCAAGGAGAATATAGCTGGATGCCCTGAAAGTAGCCTCTTTACACCTTGATCTAAAGCCTTTGTGTTTCTAGGGAGCCTGCAGACTCTGGTCACACACTTCTGTTAATTTGCAGAAGCAGCGGCCCCATCAATGTGCAGCCTCTGAGAAGTCAGGCAGGTCTAGAGGATGCTCCTGTAGGCTTTGCTACCAGTAGAGATGCAGGGGGGGAACACACAGAGACACACCAGCAAAGGGGAAATCAGAGCCAACCACTGGGAACATTGTGTCAGCTGTAATACTCCTGCCCACCTTACAGATGGTAAAACTGAGTTTCAGGGAGACTAATGGCATGCCCAAGATCAGACAGCTAGTCACAGAGCTGGGATTCTGACTGCCCGCTGCCAGACCTCATGCAAACCTCCTGTTTATGCCACTGCACTGTGGGTAGAACCTGGGATCACCGCTAGACAGCTACTCTGAGACACAGCCCATATAGCACTTAGCCATGCAGGGGGGGAAGCCCAGTGGCTCATATACCTGTTTTCCATTCAAATTAAAAATGCTCTGAATCTCCCCAGGTCCTTTGGTGTTCTGAACTCCCCTCATCAGCCACACGAAGTGATATATGTGGACTAATTTTTTTTCTTACCAACTCATAGGCAAATTTAAACTTGAAGGGACCTACAAGGTACCTTTCTCCAAAACAGTGCCAATTTGGAGCACGGACAGAACCCCACAAGACGTCCACCTCAGAAAAGGGTAGCTCCACGGACTGGTGCACTCCTGACTCATCCGCCTCCATCTGTGATCATACTTTTGGCAGTAATAGCAGTGCCAGCTCCTTCATCTCCAAAGGACTCAGCTCCAACCCAGACCTGCAGCATCAGCTTTCCCCAGGAGCTTGTCAGCAGTGCAGAACCTCAGGCTGTGCCCAGCCCTCCAAACTGGAGAATCCTCATCACCAGTAAGATCAGGGTGATGCCTGTGGCATGCAGGTGTGTGATGCGCTGCTGGAGACACTGGCCAAGGGTGATGGACGTGAACCAGGCCAAGAGACGGGGTGGGAGAGGGGACTTACCTGCCTTCCAGGTGGCAGGAACACCAGGAGGGCACTGCAAGGTGGACAGAGCAGCACAGGCTGAGGACAGGAAGGACCGCTAAAATCAAGGAGCCATTCTGGACTGTAATGGGTTTGGGATATTTGAGGTACCCAGCAGAGGCCACAGTGGAGCAGTGGTGGACGTGGGACATCTGAACTGGATGCACAACCTCGAGACTCATCAAGGCCATGGCCATTTGCCAAATGACCTCTGAATTGGAGAAAGGGGAAGGTGGCGAGTTGCTAGTCCCCCCTCCCAAGTCCACTCCCCCTTATTCCACGGAATAACGTTTCTCCTTTGCAGGGGGTCTCCCGGGTGGACGTTGCATTCCCGATCTCCCTTGGTCACCAGACCCTGCTCTGGCCAATGGAGTATGAACTTGCATGTCACTTGCTCAAACAGGAATTGCTTTCTATCAACGTCAGTTTTTTCCTCCCTGGGGCTGTGGTGCAAGAGGGGAGAGGGCAGCATTGGGACAGTCCTGGGTCCCCACCTGACCATGTAGACCCAGACTGTCATTGTGGAGAGAGACATAAGCTGTGTTCGGTCACTCTGTTTTGGAGATCTTTTTAAACTTTTTAAATTTTGACAAAACTTCAGACACAAGACAATTGCAAGCATAGCACAACAAAGCATTCCTGTGTATCCTTCACCCAGTTCCCCCATGTCACTATATTTGTTTCATCCTTTTCTCTCTTCCTCAAATATACATATTTTTCTGAACCACTTGAGGGTAAGCCTCGGGCACACTGCCTCTTCACCACTGTATATGTCAACATTTCCTACAAACAAGGATATTCTCCTAATTCCATAAACCATAGCAAAACAATCAAAATCAGAAAACTAACGTTGGTAGAGTTGAAGCTACCGTCTAGTATACAGACCACAGTGCAATTTTGTTGATTGTCCCAGTGATGTCCTTTACAGCAAAGGAAGCCCAGGATCACAGCACCGTCCCTTGTCATGTCTCTTCAGTCTCCTTTAATCCGAAATCGCTCCTTAGTCTGTTTCGTGACATGGATCTTATTTGACATCAAGGTCTTAAGAGTTCAGCCCCTGATGCTGCAGACTGTCCCGGGACTTGGGTTTGTCTGCTGTTCCCTCATGATTCGATTCAGGGGATGCAGGTGGCAATGTCTTGTCCTCCTCCGGACAGGTATCGTTACGTGCTTTCATCGGTCTGTTCTTATTCATGGTCCCATATTGGTGGTCGTTTGATCAAGGTGGAGTCTTCCATGTTTCTCCAACATAAAGTCACCATTTTACCCTTTGCAATTCATGAGTGCTCTGCAGGGAGATGTAGGGGGTCCTTCAGCAGTTTAGACAGCACAGTAACTAGTGCAAATGAGGAAGTTCTGCTGACTCAGCAGCAAATCCAGGCTCCTTGGCCTGAGGACAGTTGTTAGGAATCTTATACATTCACATCCCTCCCTTGGTATTTTGGATAGGCAGGAAATATTTCCTAGTTTCCCTGGACTCCCATTAAACTTTAATATTAATTTTTTAATAACCCAGAAGGGAGCCTGGGTGGTGTACTTCCATTTTGCCAGAGAAGTCCACAGCAGGACGGGCATAGTTTCTGGACAAGAGGACTGGGAGCCGCTCTATCCCTTAGGATGCTTTCACCCTCCACAACAGGTGATGCAACCCCGAGGGACTGAATGGGGCTGCCCCGCCCAGCTGCTCCCTTTGTCCTGAAACCCCGTAGGGACTGAGCCCTCTTTTCCAACAGTCCCACCTGGAGACTCAGCCCCAGTGGGAGGAACATTCATGCTGGCCCAGGAAGCGAGGACAAATGAGGAAGAGGCCGGCAATGCTATCGTATCAGGTGGCTAAAGCCCAAACGCTGGCGCGGGGCCCAGGCTTCAGCCCCCGCTCCTCCACCATCCCCTGCCCACTCAGCTCCAGCAGCCTCTGCTGTTCTCCAACTCTCAGCACAATTTCAGGTCACCTCTGCTCCTGCTGTCCCCACCTCTCCCCTCCCACACCTCTCAGTGAGGCCTGGCACAGGCCAAGTCAGGACACTCTGCCCCAGGGGGAGGGGGTTTCCTGGCCTCTCTCCTTCCCTGATGGTAACGCCTCCATCATGGCGATGATGTGCTTGGCCTTTGACCTTCACATGTCCCTGGATCACATCCCACACCTAGGCATCTCCTCCTGCAAAGCCATCCAGCCCAAGTCCTGTTTGGAAGGGAAAATCTAGTGTCTTGCTCACCCTCGGGCACCCACACACACATGCCTTCCAGGGCACAACGCCAGCCTGCGTGACCATGTGTGCCCAACATGACTCTGTGTGTGTGTGAGAGAGACAGAGACAGAGACAGAGACAGAGACAGCGAGACAGAGCTAATGCTCGCAACACAAAGCACATCAGCCCACCAGGAGGCCAGGCCACCTGCACTCAGTGCTCTGCCAGGCAGTCTGCAGGACACTGTTGGCTTCTGAAGTGCAGCCCCATTTGCGACCCCCAATAACCCAGAAACCCTGGGGTTCGGTGCAGAGAAGGCCCTGTCCAGCAGCCGGCCGAGAGCAAGCCTCTGAGAAAGTTCGGCTGTCCACCACATGGCCACTGCCCTCCCCAGCGCTCAGAAGCCAGTATGGTCCAGGGCACTGGTCAGTTCCGAGCCCGGAGGCCCTCCCTGTTTCCAGGGCGGGGGAGCATGGGCCCCTGAGTCCCACTGCTGACAGAGTTTCCACGGGCTGAACTCCGCAGGGTCAGAAAGCATTTCCTAAGGAAGATCCATGTGTCCCAGAACAATCCTCACTGATCTTCCCCAGAGGCCAGCTCTGCTTTAACCCAGAGGACAGGAGCAGGCAGGCAGTCCTGCCCACCTTGGCCATAATCATTAGTTGAGCACGTACTACGCTCAAGGCAGTGAGCTGGGGCTGGGGTTGGGCAGGACACGGGCTCTGACTGCAGGAAGTCCACGCCCAGCACCCCCAGCCCTGCTGATCATCACCACCTCCCTCTTCTTGCAACCCCCGACAGGAGCTCCCCAAAGCCAAGGAGGCAGGCATGGAAGGGGGTGAGGAAGAGGCTGGAAGAGGCACAGGTGTCAGGTGAGGGACAGGCCACACTGCTCCCGCAAACACAAACTCACAAAGTTGGATTCAACCTGGCAGGTCAAGGAGGGGACATGTGAACGGGGGTGGGGGAGAGGTTCTGCCCTGCCCAGGGGAAAGATAAATCTCTGGATCAGCTTCTCAAACTAATGCCTGATGGAACCCTCCCCGGGTAGAAGGGATGGTGGCAAGAGACATGCTCCATTTTTAAATAGGTTTGGGAAATGTGGGGTTAAAGGAAACCTGGTGCTGCCCTGCAGGATTTATCAAAGCTGTTATTCTATCACAGGGTATCTGGAATCTCCGAGAGGGAGGTGAGGGCCTGCCACAATGCCAGACTTACTTGACCGCAAACCCTTTGTTGTGGATCATACAACCAGGGTTCCATGAGGCACAGCATGGGGGTACAGGTCCCCAGTGTCTCCCAGCCCTGACACTGCGAGAGGTTTGTCCCCGGACGTCCCCATCACCTGGGAACTTGCTAGAAATGCAAATTCTCGACCCCACCTGGACCTCCTGAATCGGAAACTCTGGACGTGGGATGGGTGATCTGTTACAGCAAACCCTCCAGGGGATTCTGATGCCGCTCCAGGTGGTGACACCCTCCTCATGGAAGCTGGGATCTGGCAGATGGGGAGGAGTTCTCCAAAAACAGTAACAAGGAGTAAATGAATTTTAGGGGCCTTTCCCTTGAGCTGATAGTAGGTGGCTGAGGGGCCCTGCCACTCTGCGGGGTGATGCACTGCCCACCCCCTGGTGCTGGGTCCCTATGGCCACTTCCCTCCCTCATGCAGCCAGTCACTACCAGGACCAGGAAAGCCTGGGAGGGGCTCTTTGCACACTGGACACCATGCAGGGATGGAGACTTTCCCTCCCCCAGGGTCAGGATGGCAGACCTCAGTTCACATGGGCTCAACCAGCCTGGAGCTCAGCCTGAACCCCAGCTTCTGTCTGTGGCGTGAGGCTTGTGCAGAGAATGTGCCCAGTGAGAGGGGGAGCAGAGCCGACCTCACCCGGGCCCCCAGACACAGATGTCACCACCTCAACACCCCCTTCACCCCACGCAAAGCGCACGCTCTGATGGAACTTTTATTGCTGATAATTGGGCCAAACTAAGCAGAAGTAACATGGTGACCCCTGGCAGGCTGCTTCTGTGGCAGCTGCTCAGGTCACATCCAGGGGACAATCTGAGGCTAAGGCCAGCTGTCCACTCCCCATCCCCACGCCTCTCCCCCAGGCCAGGGGCTGGCTGCATGATCACCCCACAGCTCAACTAACAAGGGCAGGGGGACATTTTGCAGACTTCATGGATGTTAAAAACAAAGACCACTCTAACACCTTCTTGATCATTTCTTAAATCCCAGAAGTTTCCAACAAGGATTCCCTCCACCCTCAATCCTATGACTTATTTAGAAATTCTCCCCTTAACACAAGGGGTCTGATATTTGGAGAGCGTTTCTCATGATTTTGGTCTAAATATACACACATACAATTTCAAACAGTAGCATTCACTCAAATTTTTAGGAGCATGTTGGGAAGTACAATTTATACCCTGATGCCCACAGACATATTTGAACTCACCAAGGCAGGGACAGAAATAAAGGCAGGGGGAACACAGTGGTCCCACCACAACCTGCCCAGAGACCTCCACGACCACCGCCTTCAGCTTAGACTGGGTGGCTCCAAGCCTCAAGTCCAGCCAGCACATGGACCCTCCCAGGTGGTGACACTGCCACCCAAGCAGGACTTGGGATGCAGAGACCGAACAGCCTAGATGTCTGGGAATGGCAGAAAATATAAATTTAAAATTGCACATTCCAGGTCATTTTTGTGAAAGCAGGGCAGCGCTCCAGAAACAGGTGGGCAGTTCTCACCACGAGTGAACCTCACATTCAAGGCTCCGGCCTCTGTGTGTGCTTAATTCGAGCCCCTGCCCCAGCAGCGAGGTCCTCTGGCCCCTGAGGGGGCCGGCCAGGGGCACAGCCTCCATTCCACCTGCGAACCGTGGGCAGAGCGGGTGGGTTGGCGGCAGGGTCCCCATGCCTCCCCTCCTCTGTAGGGGAACACCTGGACCTTGGATTTTGGCCGCTGTGAATGGCATCACAGAATGTGTGCGACTGGACTAATTCCTGTAAAGTGGCAATGTTGATGGCATTCACATCACATCCTCCTAAAGGTTTGGAGTTGTTCACCTGAATCCAACTGGAATAGACTCTCCCTGAGTCAAGAAGGTCCTTCTGTGATGATATTTCCTTTCTTTATGTCATTCACAGCAACAATAATAGAAATAATAATGTCAGTTAGGCACTTACATATCAGGTGCCGTGCTGACCGTTTTACATTCATACTCTCACTTAATATTGATAACAGTCCAGTAAGGTAGCACTCCTATCATTACCATACCAATCAATGGGGAAACTGAGGCTCATGGTGTTATGTAATGTGCCCAGGGCCCCAGCAAGTAGTCAGGACTGAGCCCTGGCTTCTGACCCCAGAGCCCACCTCCCTTCTTTTTTTTTTAAATTGAAGTATAATTGACATATAACACTGAGTAAATTTGAGGTGTACAATGTGTTGGTATGATACATTTGTATGTTGCAATATGATTACTATAGTATCATTGGTTACCACCTCCATCTTGTCACATAATTATCATCTTCTTTTTTGTGTTGAGAACAGTCAGGATCTAGTCTCTTAGCAACTTTGATGTTTAAAAAAAAAAAAAAAGCCCACACTCCTACTTATCTTGGAGTATTGCCAGACTCTAAGTTGGAAGAACTCTTGTTTGAATGCATAATCAGAAGCGAGAGAAGCTGGGTGATCATTCGTTCATTCATCAAATAGTGTGAGAAGCTGGTTAGACATGTGTCAGTGAGAGGAAGGGCCACGGTGCTGTCATGAGCAGATCTAACACCACGGGGCTTGGGGATGGGGAGTTCATTTCTCTCTCAGACGAGTTCTGAGGCAAGCAGGCCAGTGGGACCAGGTTAGTCCTGGGTCATTTTCCACCATCCCCTGCAGCAGTAGTACCCAAAGTGGCTGGTCTGAAACTGCATAAGAAACTTGCACCAAACACGAATCAACACCATGCTTCCTTCATGGAGAAAGTCCTGTTTACAAAGAAAGCATTACCTGAACTAAACAATGTACTTGGCAACGCAGTTGCTCTGCATTCTGGCACTAGCTCCTTCTCTCCTCGTGGGTGTAGCAGTTACAAACTAGTCCAAGGAGCATACTTTGTGTGGACCCCACGGCACCCCTGTCCACCTGGGATTGCCACACACCCTCTGCCCAAGCTCACAGGTCGCTTCTGCTCCTGTATCCTGTGGGTGCAAACTTAGACATATGTCACAGCTCACTGCAAGGCTGTGAAAGATGACCCACATGCTGGATCAAAAGAGGTCACCTGGCCCAATGGACCTGTGTCCAGGAGGAGAAAAGTCCTGAGGATCCCTGTGTCTCTTAACCTGTTCCTTTCTGCCTGTTGGCGTGTGGCTCCCCGCTGCAGATGGGTGTGGAGGACATTTCTGTTCTACTTTCCTTCTAGTCACCTAGGAAGATCACACTTCCTGCCACCTTGAAGTTAGGACCCTAAATCCAATGACTGGTGTCCTTGGAAGAAGAGGGAACTTTGGACACAGCCGCACAGAGGAAGAGCCCACGTAAAGACAGAGGAGAGATTGGAGTGATGCAGCCGCAAGCCAAGGAACACCAAGGCCTGCCGGGAGCACCAGAGCCTGGAAGAGATTCCGTGCTGAGCCCCTAGAAGGAAGCAGACCCACCAACACCCTGATTTCAGACTCTGGCCTCTGGAACCTGAGAGAATAGATTCTTGTTGTTTAAGCGGCCCAGTCCATGGTACTTTGTTACAGCAGCCCCAGTAAACTCGTACAATCCCTAAAGGACCTTGTGGTGGTTTTAAAACATGTCCAAAAAGTCTAGACATGACTTCCAACAAAAGATGGAGCCCATTCCCCTCAGCTCAAACATGTGACTTGCATCTGAGGAGCAGGACATGGTAGAAGAGATGCCACGTGTCTTCTGAGGTCAGGTCATAATAAGTGTCCCTGAGGCCCCAGCCACCGTGCTCCGAGGAGGCCCACACCACAAGGGGAGGCCACACGTCCTGGCCAACAGCCCCAGCAGAAGTCCCAGCCGAAAGCCGGCGTCAGCCTCCAGATGTGCGAGTGGGGAATCGGAGATGACCAAGCCACAGTGACCGCCACCCCCTGAGGAATCCTGAGAGGACGCACCCACTCGGCCAAGGAGCCCCAGACCACAGGGGTGGTGAGCAAAGCATTGCTATTGCTCCATAGCACTTGGCTTGGGGATATTTGTTACATGGCAGTGAAGAACTGAAGCAAGGACCCACCATGGAGAAGAGAACAGGAAAGACCACAGAATTACGATCATAACAGGTGCACGGGGGAAATTACAGGACATGCGGAAGAGCCCAGACTGGAGGGGAGAGGAGGCTGCCAGCCAACATCCAGTGTGCAGAAACACAATCCAAGGACAGACCTCAATTCTCAGAAACCCTACCGCCTAAATCCAAGGGAAGGAAATGCTCTCCTAGTGGCCCCAGTAACATGGATGTCTCCTCTCTCACAAGGAGCCAGGAGTAAGAAAGAGCCTCCTGGGTGTCCCCACCTCCATCATGCCTAGGCCAGACTGGCCCAGGAGACAAGGCATGTCTGCCCCACAAAGCACGTATCAGGTGTGAGCTACGTGCTTCTAGGGCAGGATCAGGGCATCCACGCACAAAGCACAGCACAGTGTGCTGGGTGATTTGTAGCCCAACCGTCCTGGTGACCAACTCCTCCATGGGCAGAATATCCTATGACGGTCTGCAGCTGGCCTGGGGCCCAGGGACATTTAAGCATAGAGAGTAAAAGGCTGAGACACATACACTTATTTATTTGCCTCTGGAAATACTTTATGGCAGCTTACAAATAAACACACAGTTCTGTGCTGCAAGATGAAACATAACTGCAGTGAGAAATTCGAGGCAAAGGAAAGCAGAGAAAGACTGGTAGGTGGCGGCAGGGGCAGCCCAGTGACAAAGGACAGAAACAGGCCCAGAGGAAGAGCCAGGTAGCATCTCCTGTATGCCTAAGTGCCAAACATGACATTGCACAGAAACACAGAGACAGAAAGACAGAGAGAGAAAGAACAACACAGACAGACTCTCCAAGAAAACCAGCCCCAAACCTCGACCAACCTCTTTCCCCAGGATCTCAGAAAACCATTCAAGGTAAGTCCTACTGAACAGGGACTGTCCCCCTGAGACAGGCCAGCTCGAAAGGTGGATTTGATTCCATCTGGATTCCAGAGTGTTAGGGAGACTTTAGCAACATGTCTCAGCCTTGCTACACTCTTTTAAGTGAGATGAATTTCTCGTAACTTTTCCCAGAAAAAGAGTCAACATGGAGTCCTGATTTTCAGGCGGTGTGTTATGGAATCCCAAATGCTTAAAGTAAATGTCACACAAAAAATAGTTTAATGGAAAAGCAAAATGACAGCAATACTTCTTACCACCCTGAGCTGGAGGTGTCCCTTAAAACAGTGGTCCCCAAAACTTTCTGGCACCAGGGACTGGTTTCGTGGAAGACAATTTTTCCACGGACCAGGGGGGAGGGGGATGGTTTCAGGATGATTCAAGTGCATTACTTTCTATTATATTATATAATATATTATATTATATATAGAAAGTATATTATATATATAGTGAATTGCCAAGGCAATTATTATATATTATATATATTATATATATAAAATATATATATTATATATATATAATAATATATTATATAATATATTATATTATATATAGAAAGTATATTATATATATAGTGAATTGCCAAGGCAATTCAATGGAAAAACTGTAATCTTTTCAACAAAAGGTGCTAAAACAATTGGCTATCCCCATGCAAAAACAAAACAAAACGATTAAACTCAACCCCTACTTCACACCATATAGAAAGACTAATTTGAAATGACTCATAGATCTAAATGTAAAAGCGAAAACTATGAAACTTTTAGAAGAAAACAGAAGAAAATCTTGGTCTCCTGGGGTTAGGCAAAGATTTCTTAAACTGGACCCCTGAAGCATGAACCATATATTTTAAAACTAAGTAAAATAGACTTCAAAATTGAGAATGTTTGCTCTTCAAAAGATACCATTAAGCTAAATGAAAAGGCAAACCATAGACCATGAGAAAATATTTACAAAACATATAAAAGATTTCTAGGGACTTCCCTGGCAGTCCAGTGGCTGAGACTCCACGCTCCCAATGCAGGGGGCATGGGTTCAATACCTGGTCAGGGAACTAGATCCCACATGCATGCTGCAACTAAGAAGTCCGCATGCTGCAACTAAGGAGCCGGAGAGCTGCAGCTAAGACCTGGTGCAACCAAATAAAGATAAATATCTAAAAAAAAAAAAAAAAAGATTTCTACCCAGAATATATGAAAAACTGTTACAATTCAATAATAAGGAGATAACCCACTTTTTTAAAAGGGCCAGAACCATTTGGACAGTTCACCAAAGAGTATCAGATGGCCAAGAAGCCCATGAAAAGGTGCTCAACTAATTTAGACATTAGGGAAATGCGAAGTAAAACCACAATGAAATATAACTACACAGCCACCAGAATTGTAAAGACTGATGATGCCAAGTGTTGGTGAAGATGTGGAGGGAGACACTGGAACTCTCCTGCACTGCTGGGGGGAATGTAAAATGGCACAGCCACTTTGGAAAAACCATTTGGAAGCAGCATCTTATCAGATTAAACATATATGAATTATCTGACTCAGGAATTCCTCTGCTATGTATTCATTAGAGAAAGGTGAAAGTATATGTCAACACAAAGACTTGTACGTGAAAGCTTATAGCAGTTTTATTCATAATATCCGAAAGCTAGAAACAACCCAAATGCTCATCAGATGGTGAATGGATAAATAAATTGTCATATATCCGTACAATGAAATGCTGTTCTCCAATAAAAAGGAACAAATTACAGAATCACTTGACAATATGGATGAACCCTAAAAGCACGATGCTACAGAAAAGAGGCCAGACACAACAGATCACACATTGCGTGCGTGAAACTACAGAAAAGGCAACCACTGACAAAAGCAGATCAGTGGTTTCCAGGGGCTGGTCAGGGAAGAGGGCTGTCTACAAAAACGTATGAGGGAACTTATCAGGGTAATGGAAATGTTCTATATAACAACTGTGGGGTGGTTACAAGACTCTATGTATTTGTTAGAACTCTGGATTGTGGACTGGATTGTAGACTGGATTGTGTGTAAATTATACCCCCCCATAAAACTGACCAAATAAAGGGGGGAAAAGGTTTAAAAAATATTCTTAATTTAGGGTTAGTCTGGAGAAAGTTGAAAGGACACTCATTTGAGGATCATATTAAATTGAAAGGTTTAGACTTTAACAACAAATCAGTAGTTTAACGTTAGGGCATCAGAAAAACTGGGGGCACAGCACCATCTAATGGTAGAATTGTGCATTTAAAATATAATCTGTTGAAAGATGTTAATGTTATACGTTGACTTGAAAAGGTCTAATTAAAAATGTTTCACTTAATGCCCAAAAGTAAATTTTATACCGTTTAACATCTACTAGTAGTAAAAAGTTGAGAAATCTAAAAATCTAATTTGGAGTGGCAACCGATACCATACTTCAAAGACATTCTCATTTTAGTTAGAAGCAAAACAAAATTGCCTGCTATCACTATTATTTAACATTTTTCTGGAAGTTTCAGCCGATGCAGAAGATTAAAAAAATAAATAAAACAGGAACAAGACATACAATTATTATTTAAAAGGAGAAAATAAAAGTATTACAATTAGAAGATAATGGAGTAATGTACTGAAAACTAAGAGAATCATCTTAAAATTCTTATAATGTATGAAGTGATGATATAAGAATAAAGAATAAAAAATTAATATCTTATCTTTTCTATAACACAACAATCACAGAATATAATTTATAATGGAGAAAGACTCCATTAATAGTAGCAGAAGTAACAGCAACAAAAATAGAGAAAATACCTATAGATAATCCTAAAAGAAGTGTATAGTACCTAAGGAAGAAAACTATCAACATTTACAGAATGGAGTACAAAAAATGTTTGTTATGGTGAGACATATATTATTTCTTGATGGAGAAACTTAGTAGAATATATATGTACCTTCTCTTCAATTTATCTTATACGTTTTATAGAACTTCAGTCAAAATCATCACCATATTGTTTTTGGAACTTGTTCATATAGTTAAAGTTAATCCAAATACTACATATATACATATCTATAAACAACAGACCACAGTGTATTGCATGTTTTTTTTTCTTTGTATATTTGGCATGGTATGGAATGCAACTTTTTGCAACTTGCTGTCCTGAGCACATAATTACCACTTTGAGATATATTCATGTCATTGTATGTGGTATTCTATCACAGGCACGTACCCCAGTTTATTCATGCTCCTGTGGGTGGACATTTACATTACCTACCCTTTTACAATTATAGATGGTGTGGCTCTTCTCCTGTCTACTGATGCACATGTGCACACATCTGAGAGCAGACTTGCCAGGTCACAGGCACGTGCCCATTTAGCCTCAGGGAGATGAGGAACTGCCCTCCAAAGGGTCAGTGTCCTCCCACTCCCAGCCATAGAATTATCTCCTCTTTAAAGTCTAGATATGCTCTATGGACTGAATTGTGTCTCCCAAAATTCATATGTTTGAAGCCCAATGGGATGGTTTTGTATGGAGCCTTTGGGAGGTGATTAGGTTTAGGTGATGTAATGAGGATGGAGTCCCACGATAGGATTAGTGTCCTAATAAGAAGAAACACCAGACAGCTTGCTTCCTCTCTCTTTTCCATGTGAGGACACAGTGAGAAGGCAGCCATCTGCAGCCTGGGAGAGGGCTCTCACCAAGAACTGAATCTGCCAACACCTTGATCTCAGACTTCCAGCATCCAGGACTGTAAGACAGTTAGTTTCTGTTGTTTAAGCCACTCAGTATTCCTTTATGGCAGCCTGAGAAGATTAACACAATATATCTCAGCTATGTAACTATGCATTTTGTTGGTAATGACTAAAATATTACTGCTTTAATTAATAAATTTTCCCAAAAATTTTTTCTTATTTCAGTCAGATACATAGTTTGCAAAATGTTGATTCCATAAATTTTAGATGGCAATGACATGCCCATATCAATATTATTATTTTTTAAATTCCATTAACTATATCATGTCTGAAAATGTTCAATTATTTTTAACTATGCAGTCAAAAATATTGCAGATTTTTAGGACAGGAATAAAGACGCAGACGTGGAGAATGGACTTGAGGACACGAGGAGGGGGAAGGGTAAGCTGGGACGAAGTGAGAGAGTGGCATGGACATATATACACTACCAAATGTAAAATAGATAGCTAGTGGGAAGCAGCTGCATAGCACAAGGAGATCAGCTTGATGCTTTTCGACCACCTAGAAGGGTGGGATAGGGAGGGTGGGAGGGAGACACAAGAGGGAGGAGATATGGGGATATATGTATATGTATAGCTGATTCACTTTGTTATAAAGCAGAAATTAACACACCATTGTAAAGCAATTATATGCCACTAAAGATGTTAAAAGAAATATTGCAGATTTTTTATAGTATTTACTAAATATTTTTCATTTGCATTATCAATATCCTTCCATAATTTTTGTCCCCGAGTACATGTCAAACGTTTTATTGTATGTAACCAATTCATAATGTGCCTTCATGTTTTTGCATTGATGACTACAAATTTTCTTTCTTTGAACCATGAACTTACCAGTACATTACTGCCAATTCTGATAAAAATGCGTTTGATAATTTCAACTTTTAATGACTTTCAAGCAACAGTTGCACCCAACATTTATGACATTAAAAGCAAAAATAAGCCACCCATTTTTTTTTAATTAGCAAGCATTTCATGCCACAAAAAGATATTGTCTGTTTCACTGTAAGGTATTGCAGGCTATTAAATTTTTTGTACCAATTACAAATTTATTCCAAAACCCTTCACCAGAAATATGAATCTCTTCTCAATGCATCCAGAAACATCAAGTACTCCACCAGCTGCATTTTTTTTTTCTTGGAAGGAGTCCTTCTAGGACCTTTCTCCTGCTGCCGCTCCCTCAGGGTGCCCACTCTGCAGCCTTGGTCCACAGGACCCTCAGGGCACCTCAGATAACAGATCATTGTGAACATTCCTTTACCTCTCTCTTACTTCCGAGACCTCCTGTTTTTCTCTTTCTTGACTTGTTCCTTCATTTTGCTGGAGCATATTCTCTAGTAGCTTCCTGAGAAAGGGTATCTGCAGAGCAAGTTCCTCAAGAACTCGCAGGACTGAAATGTCATTTTTCCGTCCTCCTCCTGACTGCTTGCCCTTCTGGGTCTAGGGTCTCTGTTGGACATCATTTCCCTGAAATCTCTGCAAGGCACTCCTTCACTGCCTGTGAGCCCCTGCCCTATTTTTGGGCTTGGGTCCCATTCCTCCCCTTCACTGTAAGGTATTAGGATTGTTCTTGATCTCGGTGTTTGCGTTTTGACATTCCAAGTTTTGTGCTTTGAGGAGGGTCTTTTTTCTTCCATTTTGCAGGGCACTCAGTGGGTCCTTTCAAACTGGAAACCCAAGTCCTTCTGTTCTAGGAATTTTAAGTGATTTCTTTGATAAATTCCTCTCTTTTCTCTCACCTCCACTAGTGGGGTTCCTTTGTTCAGATGTCAGATCTCCTGGAGTACTCTTCTAATATTCTTCATTTTTCTCTCCCATCTTCTTCCTAATTTTCTTTTCAAGTCTATTTTCTTGGAGATATCCGCTAGCCTCCTTCCATCACCTCCACTAAAACTCTTCATTTCTACGTTCATATTTTTTTAGTTTCCAAGACCTGTTTTTATGCTATGAACATTCCTTTTTGGTTTTTACCTGCTTTGATTTCTTAGGAGCAATATCTTCCTTTATTTCTTTAAGAATACAAATCATAGTTCTCAGGAAATTTTATTTTTATTTTTACATTGTTTGTCTTTTCTCCCAATTGTTCCAGCCCCCACCAACAGCCCCCTGTGCTCTTTCTATTTACTTTGGTTTCTGTTTCTTTTGTTGGAAGCTTTCTGTCTTCAAATGTCTGATTCATGGCCCTCTGACCTTAGAACAAGGTACAAAAACACTCACTGCAAAGTCAGGAGTAGGGGCAGGGACACTTACTCAGCTGGTGGGCTATTTGTGACTTTCAGTCACCTGGGCTATTTCATCATCTTTTTTCTTGGGCTGCTGGATTTTTCTGGAGAAGGTCATGGGGTCTCCTGCCTGGAGGGTATACCTCTGGCTGCCAACGTTCTTGTACTCTTGTGGAGAAAGGGGGCAGGTGAGATGACATTTCAATATCAACCTCCCTCAGCGATGCCTGCGTCTGAGTCCAGCCTCCCTCACCTGGTCCTCTGCAGGGAGCAAACTTTCAGACATTTCCAGAGCCAGGGAGGACGATCAATGAGCAGCAGGGCAGGAGGGCAGGACTAGAGGATTTAAATGGCTCCCCATACAAACTTTCTAACAACCCTGCTTCCCACTGCACCCACTTCCCCACATCAGCGGCGTCTGATGCCTCTGATTCCTAGTCCTTTCTGCATTCCAGTGTATGAATTAGACCCGTTTCTCAGCTGGCTCCACATTGCTGAGCAAGAATTCAGCTTTCTCTGCACTTCAGTTACCCCCTTGTCCATCTTATCACCAGCATCCAAGATGCAGTAACTGCCATTTGCCTGCTTGTCTCTGTGTCCCTCAGGGTTATGCCTTCTGTCTAACCCTTTACAGTCTTTTTTTTGGTCACACCGTGCAGCTGTGGGATCCTAGTTCCCTGACCAGGGATAGAACCCATGCCCTCAGCAGTGAAAGCGCAGAGTCCTAACCACTGGACTCCCAGGGAATTCCCCTTTACAGTCTTTCTTAATTCTGGGGAGAAAACAGAGGTAAAAGTAAGTCCATCATCTTGTTTTCATACTTTGGATAACTTGCAATACCTTGTCATGAAATAGTTTGTTTTTCCTGAAATGAAAAGATACAGCTTGCTAATTTCAAGCAAAACAAGTGGCTTACTTTTGTTGTTGTGATACAGTTGTTGGATGCAATGTGACTCAAAAGTTATATGGTTAAAGGTGGAAAGTGTTAAACATTTATTTTATCAGAATGGGCAGTGAGAAATTTCCCGGCTCAGAGAGACAATTTGTAACCCTCAATGAGAAAAACTGTAATAACATTATGAATAAGTTACATATAATAAAGCATTTGGGGAAAAGCTAATCAAATAATATTCATAAATCATATTAACCTTTAATAATCACCATCACAATTTAAAAGTTTTGCTGTGTAGTTAAAAAAAATTTGACATTTTTAGACACAATACATTTAATAAGACAAAAGATCCTATTGATATGGGCATATCACTGCAATATAAATTTATGGAATCAATTTGTTGCAAAATATATATCTGACTGAAAAAAGAAAACAATTTGGGGGAAAATATATAAATCAAAACTGTAAAATTTCAATTATAACCAATAAAACTTTAACCTTTTGGCAAAAAAATATGTCATTTTAATAACTTACTTAAAATATAAAATCTAAGATTTTCATGGTAAATTAATGGTTTTGTGACACTGTAAGATATCTTAAACAATATAACAAACTTTATTGTCAGTGCTCATAAAATATGGTCTCAGAGTGAAGTATTACATCCATGTCTATTTGATCCTGTCTAGGCGGTGGACTGCAGTATTGCAGGAAAAATATGGAGTTCCAACCAGCAGATAGAAAATACTAGGACGATTTGATCTGACATTAGCCATAATGCTGCATTCATTTATCTCTGAAAAATAAAATTTAAAAATACTATAAATCAAATAATTGGCTTTAACTTTTCTCAATAAGCTTTATATTTACTACCGTATAGCAAGGAAACCTTGCTATATGAGGATTAAATAACATATGTAGAAAAAGGGAGTTAAAATAATGTGAAATGGAAAACAATGTTGGGGTCTGCAGACTGACACTGCAAAGATAGTTCGGTGGCCCTCTCCAGCCTTTTGGATTCCCTCCTACAGGAATTGTGAAGCTGCAGTCATTGACCATCAGAACAGGAAAACTTTTCTAGAGATGTGGCTTCACTGGAAGAAAGTTCCAGTTGTTAGAACAAATGGATCAACCTGAGGAATGGTCAATGCGATCAAACATACAAAGCAAAATATATTCGTGAAAACACAGCACAATCTATCAGAGCTCTGAAGGACCATGATATTCCAATCAAAACAAAGCAAAATGAAATATCATTTCAAAGAGAAAAACCATCTGGTGGTCTGAAAACATTACACGAAAATGTATGTGTTGTGTGATAACAGAAGTGAAAAGTACACTGAACCAAAAGTTCTTCCAAGTTACTGAGTCATAAAAGGTGGCCAAATGACAGACTGTGGGCTGAGGGTGAAGGAAAATTGATAAAATTAAGCCAACTAAATAAACCTTTCATTCCAATAAGCAATTCTCACTGATGTATTCGGTCATTTCTGAAGAGCAGTATTAGAGTTAAGCCTTATTGAATGTCATCACAGTTAATTCGGCAGAATCTGAGCAAAGTCCTATCCCAGGATCAATGCTGTGATGTCAGAAGATTCTCGGTGAGTGTGCCCTCGGGTACCCAGATGACTGTGAAGGTAGGCGATGGTCCTTAGAAGACTGTGCAGCTTTATCAATCCAACAAGGCGCAGACCTGGGACAGGTAGTGACAGCCAGGGCAAACCAAAGACGGTACCAGTCATTTCAAAACTTCATTGGATTATGTGAACATAATTAGAATCTTTTGCTAAATGTTTTGCACTACTGACTTTATCACTCCATAAACAATACATATATTGCTTAACGTTTATAGAGTTCAGTTTATTTAAAAGGTTAAAGACAGAATTTTTTAATTTTGAGTGTCTACATTGATTTATCCATCCTTCCGCGTTGCCATGTCAGACTTTGTGAACACCTGACTTCTCCAGCCCTGAGTCTGCCAGCTCCATTTGCAGGTGGTTCCGGCCACCTGGACTTGTCTCCTCTCCACACCACGTGCTCTCCCTGGCCCTCGGGCTCTGCAGTGCTGATTCCTCTCTCCGGCACACTTTACTGATTCTCACTCAACCTCCAGGCGTGATTTAGAAATCCATCCCCTGCTGAGTCTGCCCTGACCCCGGGTCTGGGACAGACTGAGAGTTCACACCGTGCTCTTCTATTAGAGCCCGGTTGTGCTGGGTTTTCTTTCATATTGTCCATCTCTCCATCTGTTTGTCCTGGTTATGAGTGAGTCACCTGCATGGCCAGGTGGGAGCTCAATAAAGATTAACCAGTGTCTGTAGGTCTGTGCTGCTCAGTCAAGACACTGCCAGCCTGGGCACGGGACTGGGTGTGGAGGGACCCCTCTCCCTCTGCCAGGTCCCGGAGGTCTTTCTGAACAAGCTCCATCCCATCCAGAATCACGGAAATGGTGCCAACTCTACCTCCAAGGACTGCTTCCTTCATCCTTCCAACTCAGGGAGACTGCCCTCTCATATCCCTTTGTTCCCTCTAGATACCCAAGCCTGACTTAGGGGTTCTTCTAGAAACTCCCATCTTCCTCACTGACCAGCTATGTTTGACTACCTAGGCCCAGTATGTGTCACTGCCCACATCTCTCTTGTCCCTCTGTCTTAATCTGCTCAGGCTGTTCTAACAACATATCATAGACTGGGTGGTTTAAACAACAGAATATATTTCTCACCATCCTGGAGTTTGTAAGTTTGAGATCGGGGGGAAGAGGGGGTGAGAAAACTCCCTGGGGTCGCTTTTCTAAGGGCACTAATCCCATTCATGAGGGCTCCATCCTCATGACCTAATCACCTCCCAAAGGCCCCACCTCCTAATACCATTACACTGGGGGTTAAGTTTCAACATATGAATTTGGGGGGGACACGAAGTTTGAGACCATAGCACCCTCCCTTTCTGCTATCCTTCCTCACTTCACGGGGATGTGTGTAATTCCCATGGGCACCTTCTGCCTCTCCCAACTTGCTGCAGGATTCACTCTGGTGCTGAGTTACCTCTAAATGCTGCAAATCTGGTCAGGTCATGTGCTTGATTGTTCTCTGGCTGACTAGGTCAGGCTGGGAGTGGTGTCCCCAGCATTCCCTTCCTTGTGGTTGCAGGCTAGTGTTCTTCACCGACTTCCTGAAAATCTGTGTGATCAGATAAGGTAATGGAGAGACTTGGAAGTACCAGAAAGTTCCAGCTTGCCCTCCCTCTCCTCTGTTGCTGCTGATCACCAGACACTTCATGGCAAACCCACGTAGGAGCCACAAAGAGACAGTGGCATTGCATCTTCCTCTGTGGGCTCCTCTTCGAGGTCCCACTTTAGAATTGCCTGCAAGCCCCAACTTGTCCACCCATGCACACCCTCCAGCAACCCCAGACCATGTAAGGTCTCATTCCCTGTTCCATAACTTGCATAGTGGGCTTGCATTCCTGACTCATTCTTGGCTAACACAGGTCATTCTGCTAACCACATGACAGCCAGACCAGAATACTTGAGGTTCCCTGAAGTACTTGTGCTTATAAGTATGCTTTCCTTGCTAACTGGAATTCTCAACCCCACCCCCTTGTACCTGGCTAACTCCTGCTTACCTCCAAAACCCATCTTGAGAGCCAATGTCTCCTTGATATTTCCTCTGGGAGAAAATACTGTTGACCAAGACGAGAATATCAATATGGCCCTTTGGTTGCAAGCAACAGAAATTGAATCCAACGAACTTAAAACAAACCAAAACCATTGGAAGACCATTTGGTAGATCATAGTCATGGAAAAGCTGGGCAGCCAGGCCTTGGGAAGCCTGGGGTGGTCAGTAGAAGCCACATAAGCCAGCTCTTTGGGACATTCTACAGGACGGCTCAGCTCTAACGCTTCCCCACTGTGTGTCAGCTCAAGATGCAAACTTCCGAGAGGGAATCTGACTGTCTATCTTGGGTCCTGTGTTCACCCCATAATTAGGAGGATCAGTGTGTCTGCCCCTGTGGAGGGGACAGGGTGCTTCCCCTGCCCAAGGAAGGGTGGAAGAGATCATCAAATGTTTACCATAAAGAGAATGGCTTTGGAGGAGCTTCCTGAATTGACATTCCGACTCTGCCACATCTACCCCAAGAGAGCTTAGGTGAGCCCTTTTGCATTTCTGAGTTTCCTTTTCTGTTTAATATGTGTGCAATGCCTGTCATGCGGAGTTAATGAGAGAAGCAGAGGACGGCGTTACTTCTGCTTCTTGTGGTGGCCAGTGTGGTGCTCCGTGGGCTGCAGCACAAGCTTGCCTTCCCATCAGCAGAGGGATGACTAATTAAGACAGCACTGCAGATGGGACTTCCCCGGTGGCCCAGTGGTAAAGAATCCGCCTTCCAATGCAGGGGACGCGGGTTTGATCCCTGGTCGGGGAACAAAGATCTCACATGCCACAGGGTAATTAAGCCCACACGCGCCGCAACAGTTGAGCTCCTGCGACACAACTGCAGAGCCCACGTGCCCTGGAGCCCCTGCACCACAACTAGAGAGAGAAATCTCACACGCCGCAACAACAATAACAACAAAAGATCCCACATGCCTCAACAAAGATCCTGCAGTGCCGCAAATAGGACCCGATGCAGCCAAAAAAAAAAAAAAATGTTTTAAAAAGAAAAAAAAGACAGCACTGCAGAAAACTCAACCAGTAAAGAGAAGACTTGAGATTCATTTCCATATGCAAGAGAAGAGCTGGGGAAACATGAGAAAATGGGTGGATATGAAAATAATGGTTTTTATGTCAACCATTAATTAATTATAATTTGCTTAGCAATGTTATATGGTGTAAGAGATTTGATTTTATTGTATTGAATGGCTTGTCTCAGAATTATTTCGTAATCTGTTCTCACCACTCCTATGCAATGTCTCTTGTTCCATCGGAGATGTTTTTAGTCACGTGTAACAGAAAACCAGAGCCAATGGGCCTAAACTAAGAGCAAGAACACACTGCTTCTCTGCACACAAAAGCCCAGGGCAGAGAGGCTTCAGGCCAGTGTGACAGGAGCTCTGCCCCACCTCCCTGGGACATCGTGGCCCTGCCTCTCTCCATGGGTTACCTTCCTTCTCTAGATGCTGCCTCATTGGAGCAAAAAATATGGCAGTTGTGTTACCAGAGTCACAACCTCACATCAACCATCCAGAAGAAGCAGGTCTGTGTCACAGAATTTCCAAAACTCCCTGAGCTCCACTTGTGAACAGGGACCATGTCCACCTGTGAACAGTCACTGTGGTCCCTGGCACAAGATGAAATATTGACCTTGCCAAGAAGCAAGATGATGGTGGAATTAGCTTCCCCAGAATCACATGGATTGATGGTGGAAGGAGGGAGGGATGAATAGATGCTAAGGAAACAACAAGTAGGTGTGCACAAACACTCGGCTTCTCAGGTGAAATCTTGGAAACAGTAGCCATGTCCTCACCTGGGAGCTTGTTAAAATGTACCCCAGACCTGCTGACTCAGAACCTGCATTTGACAGGATGCCCAGACAGTGAGAGTGCAGCCCGGCCCTGGAGGGGACAGGAAGGTGCAGAGGTAGACCAGTTGACCGACCTGAGAGTAGAAAGTCAATCTTAACAGTACTAACTTGCAACAGGGGTGAAGGCAAGGTCATCAACCAAGAGAGATGTAAAGAAAAAAAAAAGTAGGCCCCTGGAGGAAAGTAGAATGGTTTAGAGAACACTGGCAGGAGAAGGAGAGACAGCTGGCCAGGGCCACAGACATGGAGGACTCATCTGTACTAAGGACACATGGCAGTGAGGACTGTAATTTTGTCCCCAATCCATGAAGCTGGAGATTTCATCAAGCAATGCACACCATCTTAGTTCCAGAAGTAGAAGCGGGGTTATTGGATGCAAGTTTGGCAAGGTTGCAGAGGAAAGGCAACACGGGCCTTAACTGTGCTGGCAAAACCATGGTTAAAATTATGCATCAATTCTGCAGGGAAAGAACTCACCAAGAACTCACAAACTAGAAGGGTCATTAGACCAAAGGGCTCAGCTATGTCAAGTAAAGATCTTCTAGATCCAAGGAAATGAGAGTGCTAGAACAGCAGGGGTAACACAAGACATGGTGCCTTGGATCTCACAGCTCAGAGAGGAAGCAGCTGTAGGCGATGAGGTTCAGCAGTTCAAGGGCACTGTTGGGGTGAATAAAGGCTTTCAGAATTAGGGAAGCCAAGGAACATTGAGGCCTGGGACTGGTCCTCAGCATCAGGGATGCAAAAACATCAGAGGGGACGCACTTTCAGGGATGGACCTCCATTAACCAAGACTGAATGTTTCAGATGCTGGATGCAAAGTGGTGACCATGACAGCCCAGGTCCCTGACTTTGAGCAAGTCACTCAGCTTATGACCAATAGCCTGGGTGGTACAGGTAGTGACCTGATCTACGGTTTATTTTTCATGGTGGAAAAGCTGTCCCCTTCCGAGTTCTCACATCATGGGACAATGCCACGAGAATGGCCCATTCAGGGCTCACATTTTGCACAGGTGTGTGTGTGTGTTTTGTGTGTTGTGTGTGTGTGTGTGCTAGCATACACACTTAAGCACGTGTGTGTATAAAAGAAAGAGAATGAGTGAGCACGGGTGTGTTATGGGTGGGTGGGTAGGGGACAAGGTACTGCCACTGGGATAGGCCATCCCACCTGTTGTCTTCAAAGCTTGCTTCTAACTTCGCCTTCTGCATTGAGACGTAATATGGCATACATTAAATCAGGACTGAACACTATCAGAAGAAAACAAGTCCACTAGTGGAAAACAAGAAAGTGCGCTGGTTGGGGGAGAGGATGCCAGCCTGGGCGTCAGTCCCCCTGAGGCCCACGCACCTCCCTCCCTTCCCACGGTTTAGTTCTGGGGACTGCAAATCCCTCTGTGCCTACACTCATGCCTGTGGGGTTCTGACACTCCCAACCAAATGGGCATGACTTCTACACAAGATACAAGAACAATAAACTGTCCGCTGCCTTATTTCAACATTGGGTAACATTGTGCCAGCCATGGATCTGATGTTAAATAGAATCTGATGTTAAATAGAATCTGATGTTAAATAAGGGAGCTCTCTGTACACTGACTGTTTTGGTTTTGGTTTTGGGTTTTGCTGCTAAATGTTCTCATTTAATTGTATTCCTTTCCAGAATCGCGCTGTGTTATCTATGCCAATTTTGATATAGTATTTGTAAGAGGTTAATATAAATACAATCACACACACAAAACTCAACAGAAAATGTTTCAAACTCGTTCTGATTTGAAAACTGTGGTCAGGGCTTCCCTGGTGGCGCAGCGGTTGAGAATCTGCCTGCCAATGCAGGGGACACGGGCTCGAGCCCTGGTCTGGGAAGATCCCACATGCCACGGAGCTGCTAGGCCCGTGAGCCACAATTACTGAGCCTGCGCGTCTGGAGCCTGTGCTCCGCAACAAGAGAGGCCGCGATAGTGAGAGGCCTGCACACCGCGATGAAGAGTGGCCCCCGCTCGCTGCAACTAGAGGAAGCCCTCGCACAGAAACGAAGAGCCAACACAGCCAAAAATAAAAGAAAAAAAAAAAGAAAAAAATTTAAAAAAAAAAAAAGAAAACTGTGGTCAGTGTGAAGGTATCCAAGAGAAATAACTGCCCCCAAATTAAACGACAATGTTGTTTACTATCATTTTCCTGAATTCTATGTATTGTAAGAGACAGCTAAGTATTCTTAAAATTAAATTTTTCAAAGAAAAACTTAAACTGCTCATACTCCCATCTTGGCACCAACGGTGTTTTCCTTAGGTTTTATACATCAATTTTTCATGCTTGTAATCACGGTGTGCTTATCATTTCACTGGAACTATGAGGGCATTTTGCCACGTTTGCCATGTTTTCATGGCCTTTGAAACTACCCTCTTTACTGTTCTCCAATACACTTGGGCTGCCCCCATTGTTGACTTTGCCAGCCAATTGAAATTGTTCCCCTGTCATAGAGAACGCCACAAAGAGCGTCTTCCTGCAGTTATTTTTTTCTTTCAGTTGTTTCCTTGGGATAACTTCCCAGGCACCACATTACTGGGTCAAACACTGTGAATGATTTCCATGGTCTAGATAACAGGCTTTCGAGCTGCCATGCCAACCGTGGCCCGGCCAAGCGTAAGAATGAGAAATTGGAGGAGAATCAAGTGCCCACAATGGAGAAGCAGCCAGATGAAATCTGGCAGAACCACACCCAGACCCCAATGAAACTCCTGAAAGAACACTGGAGTGGACTCTCTCAGTACGTGCAGATGTGCCCACTAGCAAGTCAAGGTTCTTATTTTGTTTTGTCTCTTTTTAAGAGCATCAAATGGGACTCCTACACCTAATTACAACTGAGTGAGTGAGGATGATGGTGTGTAAGCCCGTTGACAGCATTGAATAGGAATCCAGGGAATAGAACGAAAGTTTGGATTTTACAAGGCACTTTTTTTTTATGTTCAGCTTGTATTTCTACACTGATGCACCTGAGCCGCCTTTAAAGTTTCCTAGAAATTTCGGCAGCCTGAGCCTTTCCTTGGAACCCCACAGCTGCACACCTGGGCAGCCCCACTCTGCAAGGGGACAGAGATTTCCCCCACCTCATCCTCCTGCTGTCAGCAGCCTAAAAGGAGCCGCTTAGCCAGCGGGCCATGTCTCCTCTAATTCCCAAATATTCCTAAATCCATCCATTTCTCTCCAACTGCACTGCACACCCCAGGTCAGGAAACCATTATTTATCCCCTGGACAACTGGGGCAACATGTCTACTGGTGTTTACATGCTCACATTGGAGCCAGAGTGACAAATAACAAATAACAGACACAGATCTGATTGTGGCATCTGCCTGCTCTAAATTCTTGATCAGCTACCCAGGGTGATCAGATATCAGGTATGGGGGGACTCTCTCTAAACTTACTTAACAGGGTTCTTGCTAAAACTGGGCTAGAAAGGTCAAGGACAGAGCAGGGCAAGGCCCAGACGAGACTGTCTAAAGTTTGCTCAAGGAGACAATCTGTCACAGATCAGCCAGAAGTCCCCTGAAGGTTCTGAGAAGGACAGGACTGCGAGAGGTGGAGGGTCCCTGGCCCCCGGCCACTTGTCATCCTCTCTGGGTCCCGTGGTCTCTGGTGTCCACTGGCCTGAGAAGCTATCTGATGTTCTGCCCTAGCTCTGAAAGCCAGACCCAGATCCAAGACATTTCAGCAGGAAGCTCCTTCTCCAGACTCCTTCAGCATCAACTCCAGGATGTGGGCGTCGTTTGGCAAACTGGGTTTTGTTCGGTAAGTGTGTCACAGGGGAGAATTGGTTTCCCAAGGCACGTGGACCCCTTCAGGCAGAATTCAGGGGCATTTGGGTGGACCCGCCTGCTCCCCTTTCTCCAAGCCCCTCCCATAGACACAATACCTCTCCTATGAGAAACACCCCAAGTCCTGGTTCTTCAAGAACAAAAAACTGGCCTCTGTTTACCACGCTTTGTCCCTTCTCAGGCCATTTAAAATAGCAACTCCCTGTGCCTGCACCTCTTCTGTTTCTATTTTTCTCCTTGACCCTCATTGCCTTCTATCGCTTTCCATAACCTGCTCCTTTATTCTGTGTACTGTCCCCGCACCTGTGAGATGAGGGACCGGCAGGGCACCCATCTGCCTGAAAGGCTCGGGGCTGCATCCCAAGATTCAGAAGACTGTCTGGCATAGGATGTGCCCAGTAGATATGTGTCCCATGGATAACTGCCCAAGGCCAGCTGTCACACTTGCAAGGTTTTCTCTAAACTGTTTGGCATTTCTGTGTTCCGTTTCTGCACTGAGTCAGCCTAATGTATGTAGACGTATGTTTAGACATAGCTTCCCTCCCCTCTGCTTGTATGCAGGTCACCTTCCCTGTGACTTTAGTTCCTTCAAATAGAAGGTTCTGTTGCCAAGGTCGACACAAATGGCCGTGCCAGTTCAGGCGGGTCACACAGTCCCTGAGTCTAGATTTCCTCATCTGAAGACCAAAGCAGCTACACCAGAGAACCCTCAACACCTGTCTGCTACTGTGAGGCTTTGATTCTGGAGAAAAGATTCCATAGAGCAAATGCCATGGGACACCTGGAGCCTTCAAGCTGTGAGAAGTACTAGAATGTTTGTGCAGGAGACCAGGGGAAGGGGCTGGAGGGGGACGGACACAGGCAAGGAAGCCGGTTAAGACAGTAACTGCAGAGGACCCAGCTCCTCCAGGGCAGCAGGGCCAGAGAGAGCTCCTGATTCTCTGTCCAGGTTACCTGGCGCTAAGAAAAGCCCACCTGCCCCTCCAGATCTGGTATCTCCTCTGGCAGAGGACCGATGGGGATTGGCCGTTGGTCACACTGTCAGGGAAACTAATCGGGACTAATAAATTCCAGCTCCAAAGTCTTCAGGTTCAGCTCCCACGTACATCCCTGTTACATTTTGCCCTGCTTTAAAATATCCTCTGTCATTTCAGAAACATCATTACGACTATGATTTTTAAAGTGTTGCTTGTAAAATTCCCTGGCATGTTGGAACATGTCGTGAGGCCAGGCCAGAGTTACCGGGTCCTCCCCTGAAGTTAGATGTGTGATGTCACCTAGGTCCCACTGATAAATGGCAGGAACAGTCAGTGAGTCCATTCTCCGGCTGCTACTACAACCCAGAGTACAGCCTGAATCTTATCCTCACTAGAAGACAAAGGGCTGGGTGAGAGCTTGCGTGATGCACAGCGACCTCAACTAGTGGCTGAGCTGGGCCCCCTGCAGGGTCAGATCACCAGCACCAGGCCAGCCGCCCCTTCCTGCATCCAGATGACAAGCCCGCCCCCACCTGCCTCTCTGCTCACCAACCAGTGGGCTAAAAGCCACTGAACTTCCTTGGGGCTGGGGTGCAGACTGTGAGCCCTGGACTGCCCTTAGTCCCATATGCAAATCCATCCATCCTTCCAGAACCACCTCCTCCAGAAAGTAGACCCCAGGCCATCTCTTGTGTGACTGGTCCACACAGCATACAAGCTCCCTCTGAATAGCACCCATCCTGCAGGTTGCTTGTTTCCTTGGTCCTGTTTTTTTAAACTAACATTAACTGAGCTCTTCTTATGTCCCAGACTCTAACAAAACATATCAAGTGTACTTTCTTGTTTAATCTTCTCATACCTATGAGAAGGCACTAGGGTCCTTACCTTACAGATGGGGAAACTGAGGCCTGGAGAGGAGAGAGATATGCCCCATCCTCTCACTGTTTAGTCAAGATTCAAACCCAAATCAGGACAGGAGGAGGAGAAGCAATCTCGAGAATAGGGGCAGGTGTTATGGGCCAGTGCTCAGCACACAAAGAGACGGCTATGGGCACACCTGGAGGTGTGAATCTATACAACAAAACAAAAAACAGCATTAAGAAATTTAAATAAGGCCTAAGTAAATGGAGGGATATACCATGTTTATGGACTGAAATTTTCAATATTGTAAAGATGTCAATTCTTTTAAAATTGATCTATAAATTCAATGTGATTCCAATCACAATTCCAACATTTGTGCGTGTATGAAACTTGACAGCTGATTCTAAAATTCATGGCAACAGAGCAGCCATGAAACTTGAAGGTGGAAGGACTTGTTCTACTGGACCTTGTTCTACTGAGATTTATTACAAAGGCTTGGGAATTAAGCCAGTGTGATATTAGCACAAGTATTAAAAGAAAACAGGCTGATGGAACAGACTAGAAAGCTCAGAATGACATAATACAAGTATGACCCTTGATTTCTGAGGACAATGGTACTGCAGCTCAGTGGAATCTTTCCAGTGAGTCGTATCAAGGCATTGGGATCAAATGTGAGCCCTGGTCTCTGCCTCACATGGTTGGGGGTGGATGGCTGAGAAGTTCTGTGTAAAAGGCCAAACAATGGAGCTTTACGAAGTAATGTGGGCTGCCTTCAAGACCTCTGGTCAGCAGGGGCTTCTTAAGCTGGACATAAAAAGCACTGGCCATCAAAGAAAATGCTGAACAACCTGGACTGCGTTGAAATTTAGAACTTTTGTTCATCAAAAAAGACCATTATAAAAACAAAAACAGGCAAGACTAAATGATAGTTAGTGTTTGAAGATGGTGCTGAGAGGGTAAGGAAAGTAAGGAAGTAATTATCATGAACATCTGAGCAGCCTGCGGGGGGAATAAGGAGATGGTGGTGGGCAGGGAGCGGGGCTGGGGAGTGGGGGGCCCTCAGAGGCAGGACAAGTGCAGTTTCTTGAACCGGGTGATGTTTATGGGGTTTGGTTTTTCATTATTAATGACCGCATGGCTCATAAGTTTTCTGAACTTTTCTGAACTTGTATCATTTCACAATAGAAATATACAAAAATACATGTATAATATCTCGCTGTTTTAAAAATTCCACTAGCATGGATGAAGTGGTTTATTTTTTGAAATAGGTGGTAATGGTATGTGAGCTGTATTTTTAAAAGGAGAAAGTTCTTCATAGTCTATAAAATTCTTCCCCAGAGTATCCCAATGTCCCCCGCAGGAAGCTCTGGAAGGAAGGTGCTGTCACAGGCACGATCCTCAGAGAAACGCTGAGTGCAGGGCAGTTGGGTTGGAGCACCCGTGGTGAAACACCTCTTGCCCCATTTACGTCCATCTGCCTGGTCTCCACAAGGACGTCGCAGAAATGAAGATCAGCTGATGAAATTAATCGTGCCCGTTCATGACTGCTCCACCCTGCACTCTGCAAGACTGCAGTGAGACGCTTCTCAGCAAGAAACAGTGACCAGGGGACAGTCATCCGAGCAGGGGATTCTTCACCCTCGCGCCTAATTCTTCCGGTCAGCTGGCACACAGTCTGTGGAGGAGGAACAACACAGAACAAAAAGTGCTAGTCCACACTGGAGAAACCCAGTGTTCTCAAGGACACGGTGACCGAGCACAGGCAAGGCACGCCCAGCGAGTGCAAAGAGCTGGCTGCAAGCTGGGTGCGCCCAGGTCAGCAGGCAGGCAGGGCGTCCCGGATCTCTGCATGGACACAGGCCTTCCAGGTCCTGTTCGAACAGCCCAGAGTTTCCTGGGGGCAGTGCCAAACCTGGGGTAAAGGTCACAGAGCAAAGTACTGAATGAAGAACCCCGCCACACACCCCAAATGATTAACGAGGAGAAAAGCCTTGCTCTGGCCCCAATGTCCAAAAGGACTTTAAGACTAGGAAACTTTCATGGTGTTTTCATCATCTCCAAAGCCCAAAGAAGTAAGCTCAAAGATCAAAGCCAAAATTTACTTGGCTCTGAATTCAAAATTTGCTTAGGAGTTGGGCAGGGGATGAGAAATAATTTTTTTATATATATATTTTAGGGGAACTGAACTTTCATGGGTGTTACTATGACCTGAGATAAGAATGTATAAAGTAGGGAAGCGGCAGTCTGCATTCCCCTCACTATGGAAGGAAATGAAAACATAGTTACTCTTAAAGCATAACCTGAAAAAGACTGACAACTGTACCAATTTAAAATAGAAAAAAAGAAACAAATATAAATGTTTTAAAAGGCATGCAGGAACAAGTGTTGATAGGGATGTAGAGCACCTGGGACCCTCATACACCACTGACGGGAAAGTAAAATGGCACAGACACTTTGGAAAACAGCTTGGCAGTTTCTTTAAAAAGTTAAACATCAACTTATTATATGACCCAGTAATTTCACTCCTAGGAACCTACCCCAGAGATATGAAAACGTTCGTCCACACAAAGATTTGTATGTCAATGGTCAGAGCAGCTAAATTCACAATAGCCAAAAGGTAGAAACAACCCAAATGTCCATCAGCTGATGAATGGACGAATAAAATCTGATATGTTCACACCATGGAGTATTACGCCATGACTAAAAGGAACAAACTAATGATTCATGGTACAATACAGATGAACCTAAAAACCATCATGCTACATGAAAGAAGCCAGGTGCAAAAGACTACACAGTGTATGATAGCACTAATATGAAATGTCAGATCCCTAGAGACAGAAGGCAGATCCACGGTTGACTAGGGGAGCAGTGGCAGTGAAGTTTGACTGCAAATGGGCACAAGGGATGTTTTGGGAGTGCTGGAGCTGTTCCATTATGGGGATGACTGCGTAACTCTACAGAATACTAAAATTTATTGAATCATATACTTAAAGTGGGTGAATTTTATGGTATATAAATTATGCCTCAATCAAGCTGTCTTTCTGAAAAAAGAAGTAGAGTAAACCAATGAAAAAGGAATGGATTATTCAACAAATACTGAGGGGATATTGGTTAAGTAGTTAAGGAAAAGAAAACAACTTACATTTTGACTTGTACTGCACGCACCAAAAGACACCTAGTTTTATATTAGCCAAACCATAAAAACAATTAGGTGAAAAAAAATGGTTAATGGGTTACAAATTTCAATGTGAGAAAAAGCTCACTAGGTAGAAAAGCAATGGAAAAATCCATGAAGGACGAGAAACACTGTATTTGACTGTGGAAAAGGTTTATGCTTGTATGTAGACAAAAATATATCAAATGAAGTTGGGAGACAAATGACAAACCAAAAATATATTTTTGCTACAAATATGACAGGCTTCATTTCTCTAACATTTAAAAATAGGAATCAGTAAGAAAAATACTGACCATTCCAAGAAGAAAGTACCCCATCGTCGGCACACTACCTCCACCCAGCATGTTCTGTGCTTCTGGCACAAACATTTGTTCAAAACCAGCCTCAGAAGAACACGGAGTTCCTGGTCACTGAGGGCTCTGACCACACCAAAGGCTGGGAGTGGGGACAGCAGGGTGACCTGTGTCACCGAGCTCTGAGTCAGCCATGATGCCCCATGCTCTCCCCGAAGACCCCCTGGCCCTGGGAATTAAGGGCTCTGTACCACCAACATGCAGGAACCACCTCGTGGTAAGGAGGCACTTACCAAAAAGTGTAAGGTTTCAAGCCTTATCAGTGTTTTCGCTTTAGCTTAAGTTGTATAATATTCTGTCTAAAGACAGAGAAAGAGATGGGAGGGACAGATTCAATGTGCTGGGTGTTCATCTGGGATAATACATTTGGGGAAAGAAGCGAGGATTAGAACATGCGGCGGAGGAAGGCAAGAACCTTGGGAAACTAACCGAAGCTGGCATGAAAGTCTTCACCACACTTTCAACTATGTGCAAGAAAGCTCACGTTTCTTTATTTTCTCCAGACCCACTTAAATCTGGCTGTGAGCTATCATTCCATGGGCGATAAAAAATTCAGTCTCCCTCCCCTCAGGCACACTCCTTCCCTCCCCCTACACTGGGTGTGCCAAGGTCTCGGGGACTCACAGGCATGGATGTCCCTTCCCAGCATGCACCCAGCCTGGGATGCAGGCCAGCATAACCCTTTGGTGAAGATGGAAGCCATGTCTGCCTGGGGCACCATACGGTTTTCCTCAGAGACCTTGTCACTCTGCAGGGTGCCGTCAGGATCTGGGGCATGGGTGTGCACTAAATCATGGCCCCCAAACCCTCCCTGCCCTCTCTCTTCTCCTGGACTCTCCCTCCTCCCATCAGTCCACCCAGCTTCAGCTGTTCAGTGAGGGAAGGATTTAAAACACATACGCACATACACTGCCCCCCTCAACACACGCACACGCTCTAAGCCACTAACTCTAAGTAGTGCCCAGTTTCCCCCTTGCAAAAGGTGATAAGGCAACATTAGGACTTGATGTTTTGCTTAGAACAGGGGCGAGGAAAATGGAAAGGGAGCAAGTAAAAATCAATATCTGATGGACGATCCTAGCATTGGCACTGTCTGAACTCCATGGCAGATTTCAATCCCAGAACCTCTATCCCCAAACCTAGAAAGGAAACAGCTGTTATTTGGTTACTTCATCCTGCACTTTATAAGGGAAAAAATGTGTGAGGCTCGGAGGAGAACCAAGGGTTTGATGGGAAAAGCTCCAGAAGAGCATAGACAGACTCCTTAACGTCCAAGAGGCTTAGTGTTGAGAGAAATGTCCGCTACCTTTGGTGTCTTATCTAATATCCAATTTACTTTCCTTAAGGGGGTTAACAATCCCTGTAGAGCAATGGTTCTCAAACATGAGCGTGCATTGGAACCCCTTGGGGGGCTCATTAAAACACACTTGCTGCCCCCGCCCCAGAGTTTCTGACTCAGCAGGTCTGGGACAGAACCTGAGAATTTGGAGACCAGACTTTGAGAACAACTGCTCTAAACAAGCACGACTCTCACAGCTGGTAAACAACACATTCTAAGTTAAATCAGATGTCCCTAAAATTTGATTGCAAACTCAAACTCTCCTAAACATTTAATTAAAATCACAAGAGGACAGTATCAGTTGCTCTTGAATGTTTTAAACAAACAGCAGGTGAAACGTTTCCACACGCATGATGATGATTACAAGTATAATCAGCACATGTAAATATTTACAGAAGTGGCAAATCCATGGATCTCAATTGGCCTTTTCATGATCTCTATTCCAATTCTGATTTCCACTTCTATTATTTCTATTCTCACTTCCTCCCAGGGGCATAATTTGACTCTGCCCACTGGAGAGATGGGTTGCAGTTTCAGAGCCTGAAGCTGGCAGAAGCTGCAGTTGCCTCCTGAAATTCAGTGACTCAGGACAAGAGAGGTAAACGTTGGGTGCCTCTTCCCAAACAATCCTTCCTGAGCTGTTCATTACCTGGCTAGACAGGCCCCTTTGTATAATTATAGTTAGTGTGCTACAGCAGAAACAACCCTGACCAATTGGATTGGTTTTGAATTGTGTGCCCTGGTTTTTCCTCCTGTATCAGTTTCTTCCCAGCGTCTTAAGCAGCAGGGTGCTGGAGCCAGCTCCTACTCATCCCACGAGCCAGTGGCTGGATTTGCAGCCATCTCATGAGCTGGTTGTTAAATACAGCCATCGTGAAGAACTAGGTTATATAAACTTATAATTAAGTTATATTAAAAACAAAGGTAATGGGGCTTCCCTGGTGGCACAGTGGTTAAGCATCCACCTGCCAGCGCAGGGGACATAGGTTCGAGCCCTGGTCCGGGAAGATCCCACATGACATGGAGGAACTAAGCCCGTGCGCCACAGCTACTGAGACTGAGCTCTAGAGCCTGCGAGCCACAACTGCTGAAGCCTGAGTGTCTAGAGCCCGTGCTCCGCAATAAGAGAAGCCACAGCAATGAGAAGCCCGTGCACCACAACAAAGAGTAGACCTCGCTCGCCGAAACTAGAGAAGAACCCTTGCGCGGCAATGAAGACCCAATGCAGCCATAAATAAATAAATAAATAAATAAATAAATAAATAAATAAAATTTTTTTTTAAAAATCAATAGCCCCGAAAAAGTTATTAAAAGAAAGAAAAAAAAAAAAAGATTGGTTAAAGCCCATGAGGTCACATCAATGCCTTACAAATACAGAGAAGAAGTGGGGGACCGGTGTCCTGTTTCTGGCCCATGAGTTGGGAGGTGGGAGGCCTTGGAGAAGACCCCCTTCACCAGCCTCCTTTCCATCCAGGAGGGGATTCCATGTGCAACTCAGAGGGAAACTGGGTGTGGGGGAAGTGATGGGCTAGAAGGAGCAGGGTCCTTGGTCACCACTGAGCACAGCACCAAGCCCTGGGATCACCACCTTCAGGGCTTCTTCTGACAGAAACTGAGTCAATTCCCTGAAGTGGAGATTGTTGTCACATTGTAGATGGAAGGGTGAAAGATTTGGAGGCCTGGGGATCCAGGAGCTGGGGCGGGGGAAGGAGGCAGACACAGCAGGGAGAAGGGCAGGGAAGGAGGAACTGTGTACTGGGCAGGATGTTGCATGTTGAGAGCTGGGCGCTTGTGGAGTGGGCTGGGAAGCCCCAGTCTGTTCCTGGATGTGTGCCCAGAAAACCCACATTGCTCACACAGGCAAGTGGCCCCCAAGGGCACTGGGGCTGGAGGACCCTGTGGGTGTGCACAGGGGTGCAGACATCTGGGTTAGTGCACAGTGAAGGACAGAAACCTCTCAGGGACACATGGCCTGGTTGGAAGAGGCAGTGGTCTTTCTCCCTGTGGGAAGTATCTGACACCTCCCAGCCCAGGTCCTTTCCTCCAAGACATGTGGGGAAGACACACGGCTGCAATAGGAAGACGTCCTTCTCTTTTGCTCAGTTCACTTAATAAATGCAGCTGATAAGCATTTGCCGTGGAGAAAACACACAGGTTGGGGAGTGTAGACCAGCAGGCTTGCTATTGGGGTACTGAAGGCTCACACTAAAATGGAATTGTCGTTTCACTTAGGGTGGGTTTGTGCCCATTTCTTCCCCATCATCAAATGAGCTGGGAGCACACACATCAGACCAGACCAGTCAAGTCTTCTGTTACATCTTACCCGTAGTATTATTATTACTATTACTAAACGCAAGTTCAGGTACTCAATGCACAATGAGTCCAAACAAACCAAGACGCTGGAGTTTGGAGCAGAAAAAGGTTTATTGCAGGGTCGAGTAAGGCAAATGGGGGTGGGGTAGGGGGGTGGCTTGTACTCAAAATACCCCAAGCTCCCTGAAGGTTTTCTTGTCTTTTTTTTTTTTTAATAGTTATTTATTTATTTATTTATTTATTTATTTTTGGCTGCACTGGGTCTTTGTTGCAGCATATGGGATCTTTAGTTGTGGCATGCGGGCTTCTTAGTTGTGGCATGCGGGCTTCTTAGTTGCGGCATGCATGGGGGATCTAGTTCCCTGACCAGGGATCAAACCTGGGCCCCCTGCATTGGGAGCACAGAGTCTTACCCACTGGACCACCAGGGAAGCCCCTCCCTGAAGGTTTTCAGCATAGCATGTTTTAAAATTTTTATTTTATATTGGAGTTTAGTTGATTTACAATGTTGTGCTAGTTTCAGGTACAGCAAAGTGATTCAATTATATATAAATGTATATCTATTATTTTTCAGATTCTCAGCAAAGCATTTTTAAAGGCCAGGTGAGGGAAGATGGGTGGCAGAGTATGTGATCAGCTCATGCACAGTTCTCTGACTGGTTGATGGTGAGGTAACAGGGCAGTGTCACAGGGGTTAACGTTATCAATCCTTAGGCACCAGAAGGTCTGGGGGCTACGTGATCATGATCATCAAGTAGTTAATTTCTTCCATTTGGTGGTGGTTTTTAGCATCTGAAAAACTCAGGAAATATGCATCAGATACTATTATCTAGGTACTTCAGACAGGAGCTAAAGCAGAGGATATGGGAGAGGGGTCTGTCCCCAGGAAGGCCCCATGGGGTCCTGCTCGGTAACATCACCATCATCATCATTATTATTATTCAGCACAGTCACACACATACATCCACACATTTTTACAGATACTGGGGAAGCAATAGTTATACGTAGCTATAATTTGGGAGAAGGACACCAAAACACAAGTCCAAGGTTTTCTCCATATCACAATCATGACATATTACATGTTACATATACTTTGTGAATTCCCTGAATCCTTCCTGGAAAGAAGCAGGTATCATAGTCTGGGTTCCTCCAAAAACAGGACCTGAGACCTAGCCTTGAATGCATGCAGTCTTTTTGGAATGTGAGTCCAGGAAGCCCAGGGGGGAAATGAGCCTGGGAAGGGAGAACAGCCACCAAAGACCCATTCATGGGCAGGTCACCATCATGGGTGATGGGGCTCGTTCCCACTGGGGACCCTCTGAGAAACTGTGTGGAGAGCACCCAGGATTGTCCTGTGTGTGAGATGAAGTGGATTGTTCCAGGGTCGCTAATATCCCTGCACTTCCGTGTCCCACCTGCCTTCAGGGGACATTCCCCTGGACGCTGGGAATGCTCTCATGCAAGGAAGAGAGAGACATGTGCTGGACACAGGACACTGCCCACCTGCTGCGGCTGCAGGACTCAGGTGGACCATGGGGATTTGGGGTGAGGCACCCACAGCATCAGCACTGGGTTATATAAAAACCAACGAGGCACCAAATCAGTGGTCCTTTGAAACAGGCTGTTTGTTTCAAGGATGTAAATAATGGATCCCAGCCTTCTCTCATTGCCACAGTGAGCCACTCCAGAACTATCTGCTCACATTAATCTACCTGGTAGGAAGTAGGCAAAGTTTGTCTCAGGCAACGTCTGCTGCACAAGCAGGGGATCTTCAGGCTGTCTGGGGAGATGAACTCCAAGGGCAAAGTTAGCAGCAATCCTCTGCAGAGTGAAAAATGGAAAAGTTGACCTTCTCCAAGAGAACAAAAGCAACTCTATGCAACAACAAAAACAAAAAAGCTGCAGGCTCTCCCACCCACTGTCTCAAGGTTGAGAGATGTGAAGCATAGTTTCACAGTCTTAGAGAGTTAGGACAGACTTCAGTTAAACAGGGTAGGATCATCATTAGCTAGCTCCCTGGACACCCCTAAAATGACCAATAAGGTCAGGAAGATATAAACCTACATACACCCAACCAAGGACTTGTGTCCACATATACAAAGGACACTGACAAGCCAATAAGAAAAGAGCAGACAACATAACAGAAAAATGGGGAAAAAATTTGGGTAGGCACTTCATAAAACAGGACAACTCAGTGCCCAGTAAGCAGTGAGGATTTAGAGCAACTAGAATGGTCTTGTGTTCCTGATGGGAATGTAAATTGGTTCAACCACTTTGGAAACCCCCGGGCATATCTACTGAAGATGAACATATGCGCACTTTATGACACATCCATTCCACTCTGGTGTATACTCAGAAACGTGATCATAGTCACCCAAAGACTTGTCCAGTGCAGCAGTATTCATAATAGCTAAAATAATCCTGTGTTGTATATTTGAAACTTGCTAAGAGAGTAGAGCTTAAAAGTCCTCATCACGAGGAAAAAAGAACTTGTAACTATGTGTGGTGATGAATGTTTAAACTTATGTGGTGATCATTTCACAATATATCCATACATCAAATTATGACGTTGCACACCTAAAACAGACACAATGCTTTATGTCAATTGTATCTTGATAAAAACAATAACTAAAAACTGAAACAATTCAAGTGTGCATCAACAGTAGAATGGTATATATATAATTGAATATGCTAATACACTAGATCAATTATATCATAAATTATTTATAAACCATAAGATTTATGCACAATAAATAATATAAATTATATATCACACGGTATATATAGTATATATCATTTATTATATAGCTGATATCATATTATGTAATTATACACACAAATATATTTTTATACAATATATAATTTTTGTACAAGTATATTATATTTACTTATATATTTAAATGATATTTGTATTATGCATACAGCATAGTCACACGATGGAAGGCTTTGCAGCAATAAGAATGGATAAACCCAACTGTCTGCATAACCACCTGGGGGAATCACACATGATGTTGAGTGAGAGGAGCCAGACCCAGGGACACACTGGGATTCCAGGGACAGGCCACACTAAGCTCTGTGACCACGTTCTCTTGCTGGGGGGTGACGTAAGGCTCATTCTCAGGAGAAATGAAACCAGAGAAATGAGGCAGGGGATTCTGGTCCTCCTTCCGAGTCTGTGGCTCTTAAAACTCTGTGCATCTCTCACCTTGGTAAAAATAAACATTAACTTTTAAAACACTGTGAACAGATCAGCTCAGGCAGTCAACACCGATGGTGGGATGCCAAAAGCAGGCGGCCTGAGCGGCCAGCAGGACCCAGGAGGACTCCAGCGGCCCCTGCCCCACAGGAGGCCAAGGGGAAGGCAGCCCTGGTGGCCGGACGCTGGGGTAGGACATTCTCCCAGCATGATGCTGCAGTGCTTGTGGCTCAGATGTTGTTCACCACCCTCATGGGGGGAGTGTTTCTGTCCTGTCCACTCAACCTCTTTTCAAAGACCATGTGTGAACATCTGACCAAGACATACAAAGAGATGCACTTGTCAGCAAACTTGGCACCTTGGGGTTTGAGGACACAAGGTGTATGTATACACAAGAGAAGGAGGAGCATTTAGCTCTCCCCAATACACACATTCACACGCATGCATGTACAAGTACATGCACACACAGGCATTCACACACATGCACACAGACACACACTCACACATAAACAACGCACACATATATATGCACACACGCACACACAGAGGCATGCACACACATGCGCGCGCACACATAACACATGCGCCTGCACACAGACACACGTGCACACACGCATGCACGTTTGCATGCATACACAAGCACATGCTCACACATAACACACATGCGCATGTACACACAACAGCACACACGTGACACAGGTATGCAAGCACATACACACATACACACTCCCCAGCTGCACCGTGCATGTGCTCTAAGGAGCAACATGATGGTAAGGGTTTGCAGTCACACGTGGCAGACCTGGGAGCAGGGCTGGCACACTGGTAGACCCCAGAACCCACGTTGAGTGGGGCATCCTGTGGCACTGACCTTTTTTCAAAGACATCATCCTCCCCAGTTCACTGAGGGACTAGCCAAGGCTCCTGGAAGTGACGTGCTCAGATCTAACAGCTGTGAGGGGCAAGGGACCAGTATAGCATTTCCCTTGGCCTTCTCCCCTCCCGCTGTCTCCCTGGCCGCAGGTTCCAGGTCAAAGCCAGCCCTGTGGCCCATGCAAGGAGAAGCAGCAAGGGGAGTGGGGAGCCAGTGAAGTATCAGCAGGAGAAGAAGGTAATGAGGGCGAGCAGCCTGTGGGCATCACACCGTCCTGCCCGACCCACCGGACTCTCACTCCCTGGGGGTGCCTGCCTCCCTCGAGCGCACCAGCTTCCCTGAAAATCAGAAAGGCTGACCCTGCCCAGGAGAGGAGCTTGTCACTACCAAGTCCCTCCCTCTGCTGATGAGCTGCAGACAGCGGGTCCCTACACCTTCCCGGCTCACGACGGAAGCCCTGCCCTCCCACACCCAGGGCCCACCTCTAAACATCTCGGCACACCTGTGAACATGCAGATGTTCGTGGAACCAAAGCCAAAATGGTCTCCTGCCCAGTCACTCAGCCATCTCTCGCTGACCTGCAGCCCCCCTGCCCCTGCGGGGTCTCAGCTGTGCTCTCTGTGGAAGGTTGAAGGAGAGTCTGTACCACACACCCACTGGCAGTCCCTTTTGGAAGGGACCTCACTGCCCAGCCGGACCACCTTGCAGCAAATACAGCATCATGGCCATCTCCTGGAAAGGGTAGAGGTTCAGCAATTTGCCAAAAGACTGCAAAGGAGCGCGGTGCCCAGCTCTGCCTGCTAAGCCCACAGTTAGCCCCCGGGGACAGGGAAAGGGGCACGGCAGGCTGTGACAGCAACTAGAGGTCTTGGCTGGGCTTCTTGTAAAGGATATGGCTTTGCCTCAATTTAGAGGTGAACCTCTGCTCCCTACGTTAATACAACATAAATGCTTTGTAAGAGTATTAAGCTAGGAGGGAGCCCTGTGCCTGCAGCCTGGGCCCACCCAAGAGTGTGCACCTCTACGTGGAGCAGGGATGCTTTTACGGTTCTAAAAGAGCAGGCGCTCAGAGGCAGCAGCAGGAAGCTGAGCGTGGTCAACAGTGGCAAAGACTACTTCTGTGGACCTACTATGTTCAAGAAAGTACTGGGTCCTGTGGGTGAGACAGGAAAACATGATTCCTGCTCCTGTGAGCTCAAAGTCTAGAAGGAGAGAAAGTTCAGTTCCCTGAAGTGTAAGACCACAGTGGAAGCACGTGACTAATGGCCCAGATCATGCGGTCACAGTTATCTGAGGTGTCTTGCCTCCTTGGGGCCCCCACCAGCTGCAGGGGAGGAGGTCAGTCTTGTCCCTGCAGCTACTTGCACAAGAGCCCTGTGTCTTAATGCCCACTGTTGTCTGAATTTAATAAGAAAGGCTTATTTTGTTCCAAATGGCCCCATCTCTTTTAATGACCACTCTTCAGAGGGCTCTGAGACTTTACTATGAACTATGGAATTTATAGTTTAAGGGAAAAAATAGGTGTCCATGTGGAACACTCAGCCTGTGGCTTATGAGTCATTTTTTGTCTTGGACACAACCCACTACTATTCTAGGTAACAGGCAAAATTGTGTGTCTGAACTTCCTGTCCTCTTGTGGGTTATAAATGGCATGAGGGCACTGAAACACACTTGTGTGTTTTTGGAAGAGCGGGAATTGCATTTTATTTTCCTCAATATGATGAACGCCGTAACAAAGAGGAAACGGCCCAGAGTACCAGCCAGAGGAATTCTGTCATCGCGCATAACCCAACACCACTGTCTTTCCCATCCTGATCACAAATGGTATCTGTTTACAACAAAAAGTCCTGGGCTTTCCTTTTGCTTTGAAGACAGGAAACAAGAGGAACATCTGGATTATAGCTCAACACCCCACAGAGGTTTGTCTGCCATCTGCAAAGCGGGGTCTTTTCCAAGGCTTTTTCCTGGTTTGGGGCCCCACTGCGGACAGTCACTGAATGTCCCTCTAACAGGCCAGGCAGAGGGCCTGGCGCTGTTCTCAGGGTGAAGCCCGGGCTCTGTGCCCAGCAACCTCAGCTCTCTCTGCACAGAAAGCCTACCCGGCTCGGCCTGATTGTCTCTTCAGAGTGTCTCTCCGGAAGCCCGAATGGGCAGGCACAGCCTGCAGGGTACTAGGCTTCCAGACAAGCCAGGACATATGGCAGTCAGAGCTCAGAAATGACCACAAATCTGAGATGAGCTCTCCCTGCCCTGCAGGCTACAGAGGCCAGTATGCCAGGCCAGGGGCCCAGCGCTGGTGAGCCGGCTGTCCTGGGACAGCCCGCACCCACCCACCGATGAGAAGAGGTACAGATATTTCAGGGGGTTGTTACATGAGAAAACAGAGACAGCCCCAGGACTGGGCCTGGCCTAAGTCAGCATGCAGTAGGTGTCTCCCAAACTGCCTTTCTTAAATTGCTTTACTTATTTAAAACATAGAGAAACATACGTATAGATGTGTTACATACATATATATGTTCATTTTTTAAAAAGAAAAGCTAAAGTTAAATACAGATAAGCTGACATTAAAAAATAAAAAAGAAAGACAAGAGAAAAAGAAAAAGAAAAAAGAGAAAGAAGAGAGAAAAAGAAAAAAGAGAAAGAAGAGAGAAAAAGAAAATTGTTGTATTTTCACTTCTCTCATCTATTATTTCTAGAAATTTTGTCTACATTCTTCCTGTCTTTACATGTAGACACACCTATATGTGTGAGGGGTGTGTGTGTATGTGTCTTTGTTTCTGTGTGTGTGTTTTACCTTCTGTATTTTCACATAAGGTCATGGACATCTTTTGATGCCATTACATTACATTCTTCAATGTTAGTTTAAATGCCTATGTAACCCCACCTAATACGGATGTGTCATAATTTATCCAACTAATACCCAATTCTGGTATTCCCTCTTCTTTTCCTATTGGTCCACTTTGAAACCATCTTTTGTTTTAATTTTTACTTTATATTGGAGTATCATTGATTAACAATGTTGTATTAATTTCAGGTGTACAGCAAAGTGATTCAGTCATACATATACAAGTATCTATTCTTTTTCAAATTATTTTCCCATTTAGGTTATTGCAGAGTATTGAGCAGAGTACCCTGTGCTCTACAGTAGGTCCTTGTTGGTTATCTATTTTAAATATAGCAGTGTGTACATGACAATCACAAACTCCCAATCTATGCCTTCCCCCACCCTTCCCACTGGTAACCATAAATTCATTCTCTAAGTCTGTGAGTCTGTTTCTGTTTTGTAAATAAGTTCATCTGTATCATTTTTTTAGATTCCGCATATAAACCATATCATACAATGTTTGTCTTTGTCTGACTTACTTCACTTAGTATGATAAGAAACCATCTTTTTAAATCATCCTTTATCTGATGAAATCAAAGTCTGCCCTCATGCTTTTATCCAGAGTTCCTGGCTTTGTTTGCTTAGGACTTTTTGTTCATTCTACTATAATACCAAGTGAGCTAAGTAATCATCTACAAATCCCTCCATAAAGGGAGATGCGGGCCGGCATCCCTCTACTTACTGCACACTCACCAAGGCCTGTTTCGTGGGCACCTGGTGCATTTCTTAGAGCTCCTCCCTTGCCATCCTCTCCTCTCTGCCCCACGCTTGCCTGGACTTCTCTCCACCGCAGGTGTTCCCCGCCCCCTCGGGTCTCAGGCCTCCTCAAAAGCCTACACTTGAGTTCTTTGAAGTCACTTTATGACATCTTGGCGGCCACTGTCAGGACTTCCTTCCTGATGTGCTGACGGACACCTGGTGTCTCTTCCGATTCGCTAGTCATTTGAGGCCCCCTCGGCATTGAGCGTGGGCATCCACGGGGCTGCATTCACTTTTCCCTCTGCAGACGCAGAATTTGGGGTCCCCAGGGGCTCAGGGGCTGCTGCCTGGAGCAGGAGCTCCTGGCTGCCATGAGGCACTGAGAACACATCTTCTGCCCACAAGGCTCACCTGAGCGCAACCTTCCAGGAACAAAAATGTGCCTGTTAGAAATGTAACAACTGTCAATAACGTGTAGAGATCACAGTGTGAAGACTGCAATTTTTATCTAAAATGAAAATTAAAACTATCACCCTCTTGATTAACTATTCTGCATTTATTTCCACCCTGAAACCCAATAAAACTCAGACATATACAGAGCCCTACATACAAACACACACACACACACACACACACACCCCTACACACACAGACTCGCACACCCATTGTGCTCATCCCAGGCCCTGCAGGAATGCACCTCACACGGTGTGAGCGATAGTGTGTAGACAGCACTATCTCGGCAACAGCCCTGACTCTCAGGAAATGGGGCTCCTCAGGCCCAACAAGCTGGAGGCTTCCTGGAGGAGGGGACGGGGCTGGCCCTGAGGGGGTGGGGAGAGAGTCACCATGTGCCGCCCAGAGAGGAGGGCAGTGGACACCGGGAACAGCATGAGACACTGGCCTGACAGAGGGGCGGGTGCTGGGGACCCCGGGAGCCTAATGGCCCACTGGAGACTGAGATCTGGGTGAAACGGAGCGCTAGAGATGTTTAAGCAAGAGTGTGCCAGGTAGAAGGCAATGTTTTCAATTTCCAATATTGTTTTTGGTATTGTCCATTTTAACTGTCATAAATCATAATCCGAGCAAGCATGTGCACAATTAAGTTAACATATGTCCGTGTATGTCCTGTGAGAACTGGAAACACACACAGTGCTCACCGTCTACATGAGCAGGGCTTTGCTCTCACACCATCTTCATTAGCATCCCTTCCCTATTCCAAGCAAATAGCTTAATGATTCATGACAGGAACTTCCCAAAAGATCCATCAGCTCTTTGATAGAGAACATCCACAGACAGTTTGCACACTGAGATTCTGGGAATCCTTCACCTTGCTGCCCCGTGAATCCCAGACCCAATCCTAATGGAACCCACCGTAAATCAGGTGTCCGATTCTCATTAGATTCCTCCCTTGCCACCCCTGGGCAATGCCCGCGAAGCTCTGGGGGTGTGGACCTCCTTCCCCTCAGCAAGAAATCCAACTCTTCTCACCCACAGCTGGTGGCAGGACCATCTGGGGGGTCTGACATCCAACCCCTGCATGGAGATCGTGACTGGAATTATATCTTTACAAGTTGCTAGTTAATAAACATTACTTTTCAAATCATAACATAGATTAAACATTATTTTATTAATCATCAAACGTCCCCAAATGAGAATAAGGCAAGAAAAAGAGGACACTGAGTTCTAGAAGCCATTAAAGAACAGAGCTAGAAATGAAAACCAATATAGCAAAGGCACCAAAAATAAGGAAAAAAGGAGACCCAGTTAACTGGTAGAAAGCATTTCTTATCATTATCTCCCAAGGTATAAAGTGCAAGTGAGCTGGAGGCTGCTGTTAAGAATCCCTGGATTGAATCATTTCAAAGTCCTTGCTCTGCCTCTGAGTCTATTTCTCAATTTCCTCTCCATTGTCAGCTGTGTGGATTTTTCATTAAAACAACAGCTTCTGTTCATGGATGACCTGTTCTGTGCCGTAATAACATCAACATGCCATTGCAGAGGTGGAGCTGTCACCTGGGCAATGGGAATCCTTTCCACCCCCCCCCCCCTTCCAGGTATGAAACCATAGACACTCACCACATTAGAACTCAGCCTTGAGCATGTTGTATCCATGACAGCACCAGATGCCACATCTTGTCAACCATCTGAGGCATTGCCACTACTTATCTGTCACTATGGCAACAACAGAGCCCTGAGAGCAGCCTTGAGGTATCTCCCTATAATGAACACTCAATCTCCCAAGCAGCAGAGGTGCCTCAGGCTACCTAGGCCAGCCAAGGGTTTGCAGGGCTTGGGATGCCACCGGCAGGCTGTGGAGCCATGGGCGAGTTCCCTGGCCTGGCCGGACCCCCTGTAATGAAGATGAGACAGTGTCACTTACATCATGAGCAAGGGAAGTGTCTGACTGGGGCCAACTTTAGTAGACGTCAGTGTCACCATCCAGGACTGCTGGGCATGGGGCGGTCTTGGGGCCGACATAAAGGGGACCCACCTCCACCCTCGTGCAGGGCACTGAGGGAGGGGGCCACCGGGGTGATGGAGCAGCTCTGAGGTGGTAACTTTTGACTGACACTCTCGGGCCCTCTCACATCAGGTGGCCAATGGTGGCGCTGATAAAGAGAACATACCCAGCACTCAGAGGGGGCCTGTTGCGTGCCGCACAGAAGATCCTGGTCAGGAATTCCGATTGTAAATGGCCACCTGTGTTACCAGCATTAATGCAAGCCATCCAGCACCACCTCTCTTCTTCTCCCTGCCCACTGAGACGGGTAACTGCCCCAGATAGCCCGGCACTCAGCCAGAAGGCTCTCACACACCTCAGAGGGGAGATGTAATCATTTCCATTTTACAGACTAAAAAACTGAATCTCAGGGAGGTCAGACAGCTCTCAGGCCATTCGATGGCAGAAGCCAGATTCAAAGCCCGTGCAGTTAGGACTGTCGGATTAAATACAGACCCCCCCCCCCCAGTTAAATTCGAATTTCAGACAAACAGCAAATAAACTTTACTGTAAGTACATCCTACATATTGCATGGGACAATATTTTTTTCCGCTACATCTGGAAACCCCATCGTGATTGACGTTGCTCCCACCGCATTTAAAACACATGGCTACTAATAGGCACATGAAAAGATGCTCAACATCACTAATTATTAGAGAAATGCAAATGAAAACTACAAGGTACCACCTCACACCAGTCAGAATGGCCGTTTTTAAAAAGTCTACAAATAACAAATGCTGGAGAGGGTGTGGAGGAAAGGGAACCCTCCTACACTGTTGGTGGGAATGTAAGTTGGTGCAGTCACTATGGAAAACAGTATGGAGGTTCCTCAGAAAACTAAAAACAGAATTACCATGTGATCCAGCAATCCCACCCCTGGGCATATATCCAGACAAAACTCTAATTCAAAAAGATACATGCACCCCTATGTTCATAGCAGCACTATTCACAATAGCCAAGACATGGAAGCAACCTAAATGTCCATCAACAGATGAATGGATCAAGATGTGGTATATATACAAATATACAATGTAATATTACTCAGCCATAAAAAAGAACGAAATAATGCCATTTGCAGCAACATGGATGCAACTAGAGATTATCATTCTAAGTAAGTCAGAAAGAGAAAGACACATACCATGTGATATCACCTATATGTGGAATCTAAAATACGACACAAATGGACCTATCTACAAAATAGAAACAGACTCACAGACATAGAGAACAGACTTGTGGTTGTTAAGGAGGAGGGATCGTGGGGGAGGGATGGACTGAGAGTTTGGGATTAGCAGATGTAAGCTATTATATACAGGATGGATAAATAACAATGTCCTGCTGTATAGCACGGGAAACTATATTCAATATCCTGTGATAAACCATAATGGAAAAGAATACTAAAAAGAATGTATATATATGTATAACTGAATCACTTTGCTGTACAACAGAAATTAACACAGCATTGTAAATCAACTATACTTCAAAAAACATAAAGTGATAAAAAAAAAATAGGTGGCTACTCATGGGCTAGGATGTCAGCACTGGTTGCTATCTGGGTCGAGCTGTTTGTGCTGGCACCCCAGGCTGTCTGCACCCCCATGGAGGACAGGTCAAAGCTCCAGTCAGAAGCCGTGAGCCAGCCAGAGAACGGCCACCAGATATTGGTGTCCCTGTGCACAATGGCTACGAGCATCCCAGATCCAGGAGTGATGCAGGCTGACTCCTGACAGAGGGGAGGGTGCTATCCCCAGAGCTAATTGGAAAATGATTCCTCCGACTAGAGATGGTCCAGGCACGTCAGACACCTAGGCCTGCCTCATTCAGCTGGAAACACAGCCCCCAAAGACGAGCTGGACTGAACACCTGGCATTGCGTGCATGCATTCTTACCTTTCTAACCCTGACCATAGAAGCCAGGACGCATGGGGCAAGGATGGCTCCTGTCCAGGAACTTGCAGAGAGGCCAGGGGCTCCAGGAGTAGCTTTCCTGTGCATGAATTCCTGACAGTTCCATTCCTAGCAAGAGAAAGTTCCTCACTGGCAACGAACCCAGTCTAGGATGACCCCTGGTCATCCCATTCCCACAGAGACGCCCCAACCAGAGATGAGCAGATTTAAGTCAGACGCTCCAGGGGCAACCTATTCAGTGCAGAAAAGAGCCGGGACCGGGCTTGCAGGTCCCAGTGTCGGGGAGTGGCCTCACTGGCTGAGCCTTAGCCCCCTGGGAGCCTGGCGACCCTCTACCTATGTTCTGGAGGTGATGAAGGGTAGCTGCCTTGAGGGCTGGGGAGAAACAGGACAGTGATCCGACTGGTCATCCAACCTAACACTTGGAGATGGAATATTCACCCTGATAGAGCATCTCCAGTGAGGACCTGCAGACCAGAGACAGGGTGCTGCTTTGGATTTGGGGTGCAGGGAGGTGTAAGAGAGCTCCCTATTTATCGTAACAATGGACAGAGGCTGGGACTGGAGCTCATGTGGGGACACTGGACATTTTCTGCCCATCCTCAGAATCTGACCCTGAAATGCCTGGCAAGTCATCACACAAGGCTCCAAACAGTCCTGCCTGCCCCAGGTGGGGGTGAGAAGGACTGGTGATAGGATGGGCTGGAGGGCCAGTGTCAGCTGACCTTAGGCCACCAGCCACCCTGAAGGCCGACAGAACCTCTGCTGCAACTTTCACCCTGTGCCCCGTCCTGCCAGGCTGGAGGAAGTCAGAACAGTGTCACAGGGGTGAGGAGCTAGCTAGAGGTGTTGGGCCTCAGTGTCTGCCATTTGGATGCATGCCTGGAGATCCATCAAACGATTTGACCAACTTAGAGCAAGATGGGATACAGGGGAAAGAATGGCCCTCGCAGATGGTGGTGGGGTGCAGAGGACATCAGGGGTGAGCCTGAGGTTGATGGAGGTGCCCCAGGAGCAGAGCAAGTCCCACAGACAGGGTGGCATTTTCAGCAAGCAGGGGTGCTGCCTGGGGCTCACAGAGCTGTGCAGGCCGTGATGCTCTTCGACGTGGTGCTGCCGTGGGCCAGACCCAGACGAGGGCTTCTTCCCTCCTCGTCTCCCAACCTGGGCCTGAGCCTGGCCTCCTCACGCTGCTGACCGGATCAGAGCCCAACAATTGCCCAACCTCAGAAGCAGGACTTGCACGGGGAGGGGACGACCAGAGAATCAGCCCAAGGCAGAGTGGGCTCCCTGCCTGCCAAGGGTAGTGGCCGAGTGGGACACCCCAGGGTGGAAGGCTGGCCCTGCCTGCTGGGGGTGGAGGGTAGAGGTGGGAGGAGACAGGAAAAATGGTCCCCACATTTTCTGATCATGCACCACTGTCAGTGAAAAGATGAGAGCATAGATATGTGTGTATATTATTACATGTAACTGTAACATTACATGTACTTGTGTTTTACATACATTACAACACACACACAAAACCCTTTAATGGATGAAACAAAGCTGAAAAAATATTTTTGAATGTTCTGCTAAAAATGTGGGTCTTAACCACACTGGTTAGTACTCAGTTGACAATACACCTGTAGGGCAGTGTTTGCAGTAGTGACTCCAGGTGTAAATCCCTCTTTTACATAATTCTTGCTACTGTAATTTTGGGAGAGGCGCCCTGTGAGATCTAACAGACAGTAGATGTTTTCACGCTGTCAGCTGTCTTCTCTTACCCTGAAAAATCCTGAGTATAATCTTCACTCTGCAGTTTGGAGCCATCTGTCTCTTAGTGGGGGTGGGTGCAGTTGGATGAGATGATGAAGCCCTGGATCCCACTTAACTGGGCACCAGCGCCAGGGTGGGCACACACTCCCAGCGTCTGCACCAGGCAAGATTTTTATTCTGTAGATAAAAAATGGAAATGGAAGTGAAAAGTTTTCCATGTGAACCCCCAACTTTGGAGAACCCGGACACAGCAGAGAGCAGCCACCCCCACATCTCCTTGGCCTGGGAGGTGGAGGCAGGCAGATGTGGAGTGCAAATTGCCTGCAGCCTCCTTATCACCTCATGGGAATGCTGGACAGTGAGCCCCCAAGGACTCCCACTGCAGACACGCCCCGATTTCAGCTCCAGCTCCCATGAGGTGAAGAGAGCATCAGTTCCCAAATCACTCGGCGGGCTGAGGGCTGATGTCTGCATGGTCGTCTGTGCCCAGGCTTCTGCTTCTGCAAAGCCATCTCTGTCTTCACTGAGCCCTCGGAGCTCACCACATGGTGTGTCCCCCTACCCACCCCGCATGGTGCTCCCCTCTGCTCGCACCCGCCCGCCATTCATGCTCTTCTCCCTGTACCCCTGCTCTCATCAGGAACAGCTTAGCCTTTCCATTTATTGTATTGGTTTGTGCATTTTGTTTAAACTCCTCAGGCTTCCATGCCCTGCCCTAAGGATCTCATCAAGGGATTTTCCTTTGGTTCCTCCCGTGGTTAACTATTCCCCAGGATGGTCCCACTGGTTCTCATCTCCTGGTCCTCATGCTCTGTGCAGCACTGACCTGTGTCACCAGTAAGACACTGCAGATGTGACTGTGTGTGACCTCCAAAGCTAGGTCATGAAAGACATCTTCTCTGTCTGGTAGCCTTTGGGATCCCTTGCTCTAGGGGAAGCCAGGCACAAACCATGAAAATGTTCAAACAGCCCTATGGAGAGGCCCGTGCAGAGAGAAACGGATGCCTCCCACAAACAGCCAGCATCAACAGCCCAGCCATGTAGGGATCCACTTTGGAAGTGGGTCCTCCAGCCACAATCATACCTTCAGATGAGACCACAGCCTGAACCACCCAGCTAACTACTCCCAAATTCCTGACCCACAGAAACCAGAAGAGATTAAAAGTGTTTATTGTTTTATGATTCAAAGTCTTGGAGTAGTTTGTTTTACAGCAATAGACAGCTGGGGGATTCTACCTACCTGATTAAGAGAAGGAAAATTTCATACTGTTATATACATACATATCTACATACATGTATATAGAGGTTTTTTAAATGGGATCATACTTCACCATATGTATTACTTAAGGTCTTAAATAAGTCTTGAAATCTGCACAGCTAAACAAGATAAAAGTGTATTTCATGGGCACATCACCATCCATATGGGTGCTATTGTTTGGGGGTTCTCCTCCGAACACAGGTTCATGGACTCAAGTCCTTGCCCCTGGTGGCTCCATGTCTTCAACACAGGTGTCTCCAACTCAATGGGCAGATGAGGAGAGAGAAACCAGGGGAGGTCACATCCATTTCTTAACCCTGTGGACCAGAAGTGATACGTGTTGCATCCACTCATGTTCCATTGGTGAGAACTAGCCACTTGGCTAGATAGAAGTGGGTGCTGAGGAATGATGCCTTGGCTGGAAGCCCCTTCCCAGCAATAGCTCAATCCCATAGAATCTTTGTGGTCAGCTATCTATCTCTGCTGTGTTCCTTTTCTCTTGTTTTTTTTAAATCAAAAAATTTGCTATAGGCTTTGTGGCAGACAGACTTTGAGATGACCTCCAGTGATCCCTGCCCACCTCCTGATATTCACATGCAATCCCTTCCCCTGGAATGTGGGGAGGACCTATGACTCGCTTCTAACCAACAAAATATGGTAAAAGTGATGAAATGTACATGATTATGTCACATTAGATTATAACATCAGTTTTACCAGCAAACACTCCCTAGCTGGCTTCAAGGAAGCAAGTGGTCATGTGGAAGATGGAGAATGGGAGCCCCTCAGTCTGACAATACAGAAGGAACTGAATGTTGCCAACAACCATGTGAGTGAGGAGGGAGGTCCTTCCTCAGTCGAGCCTCAGATGAGACGGCAGCCCCAGCTGACACCTTGATTTCAGAGCACCAGCTAAACTGTGCCCAGACTCCTGACCCACAGAAGCTGTGAAATAATAAATGTGTCTTGTTTTCAAGCTACTAAGTTTGCAGTATATTGCTATGTAGGCATCCTTCTGTGTCTGGGCATATTTACACCCTTTTAAAGTTGTGTGTATCCCAGGGCAGTGGTACTATACTGCATTTAACTTGTCCCTGCACATAGAGATGAGCTCCATTATTTTCTGCCCTTGCACACAACATGCAGGGAATATTCTCCTGTGGATCCTTGCAGCCCTGTGTGTGTGTGTGTGTGTCTGTGTGTGCGTGTGTGAATGACTCTTAGAAAGCTTCAATAATGGGTCTGCACTTGGACAATTTTGGTACATAAATGGCCAAATTGCCTCTGCAAAGGGGCATGATGGTGGTGGAGAGAGTTTCAACAATGAAGATGCCGAGAAGAACGTTCCAGTTGGAGGGACTTGGCGAGGCCAGGGGGCACATGGGGAGAGCCAGCCTACCTCTAGAGAAATAACACTACCTCCGAGAGAATGAAAGAGAGGGGCCCAAAACTGCAGGTGCAGCCAAGTTTGATTCCGGAGCTCTTGAACACAGACCGACAAATTGGAAAATAAGACTGGAGGCTGTGAGGGATTCATGGAAGATTTCATCAAAGTTGGAATATTAAAAGTTGACAGTTTTCCCTCTGGATCATCCTGGGTTCAGATTCACATTCCTGGAGTATTTTTTCCCCCTCAGGGGAAAAGCCCATGAACAGAACTTTTGACTTGATTTACCTTCATGTTCTCTTTGGAGGGATAATCTGGATGGATGAAAAGAAAATTATTGGGTGAAAACTCACAAAAGATTTAAGTAGGACATCCATACAGATGCATTCGGGAATTTCATGGAAGCCTTTTGGAACAGCAAAATTCCAGTCTTCTCTTCTTGGTTAAATCTTTCAGATGTTACCTGAGTGAAGTCAGCCAGTCCTGAGTCAAGGATTTCGAAACCCAAGACAGACTGGTCAACTCAGAAGTTTTGCCCCTGTCCCGGGCAGGTGAGCTGCCGGAGGTTTGCAGGCCTGTGCTGGTGGGATGTCTCCCTGTCACTGTTCCACGTGCTGCCCCCCGACTGGCTCTAAACTGTTATCCCTGCTCTTCCTCCACCTTCTCTCCCTCCTCCTATTAGTTGTGAAAGCTGAGAAATGGAAGAACCGGTTAAGCCTTTGGAACCAATCGCTTCCACTTACGTCTTCAGCTTCATCGGAAATTACAAATAATAAATCATTAATGATAATGTGTGGGTCAAAGGAAACACCCGACAAAAGACTACACAGGTTGTTGGTATGAATCATCAATAATAATCACAGTGTCTGGAGTTTCGGGGCCTGGAGCTGGGTCCTCCGAAACCAACGTGTTTAATGGCCCCACTCTCCATAAATGTTCACTCCCAAGCTTAGAAGGCACCACTCCATGAGGACAGATGGTTCAGAACCCCTCTCCCATCCCATGTGCGGCCTGCAGAGCAGACCAGCCTGCAAAGAGAATCAGCTGAGGAGAGACAAGTTCCAAAACCACAGGGGGTCCAACTTGTGCTCCGGCCACGTTTCTACTCTCATGGAATAACACCCACTATCCCGCCATCTTTTCTAATTCTCACTGTCTCTCATTCCTCTCTGTGTTTCCTTCTCTCTGTCTTTAACCTTCTGTTGCGTATTCCTACGGCAGTAAAACTTGAGCCAGCAGTTCAGGCTGAGATAAAGTGGATGGGATATAGCACACTCACTGAATTTCAGGAGATTCGGGCTTTTTCTCCTCAATGCAAAATGATTATCTAGCTCCCTGGATTCATCTTGACTTTTTGCTGACATTAAGCGGACTGTTTAAATCTTTATTATTTTAAAATGACAAGTGTTGGAGAGGATATGTAGAAAAGGGAACCCTCGTTCACTGTTGATGAGAATGTAAACTGGTGCAGCCACTGTGGAAAATAGTATGAAGGTTCCTTAGAAAACTAAAAATAGAGTACCATATGATCCCGCAATTCCACTTCTGAGTATTTAACCAAAGGAAGTGAAATCGCTACCTAGAAGAGATATCGGCACCCCCATGTTCATTTCCCATTATTCATAATGACCAAGACATGGAAACAACCTAAGTCTCCATCAAATATGTGATGTAAATATATACACAATGGAATGTTACTCAGCCATAATAAAGAAGGAGATCCTGCCATTGGCAACCACATGGATGGACCTGGAGGACTTTATGCTAAGTAAAATAAGCCAGGCACAGGGGGGAAAAAAAACCTGCAGGAACTCATATGTGGAATCTAAAAAAGTTGAGTAAACAGCAGCAGAGAGTAGAATGGTGGTTACCAGGGGCTGGAGGCGGGGTGGGGATGGGGGGGCAGGGGGAGATGGGGTCAAAGGGTATGAAGCTGCAGTTATACAGGATGAGTAAGTCTGGAGATCTAATGTGTAACATGATGACCACAGTTAATAATAACATTTGAACACTGGAACTTTGCTAAGAGAGTAGGTTTTGCACCCAAAACAGTAACTATGTGAGGAGACGTGTTAATTAGCTTGACTGTACTACTCATTCCACAGTGTATATGTATATCAAATCATCTTAAATATATACAATTTTTGTTGTTGTACACCTACAGTTTTACTACAACTTTTGTTTAATTTTAAAAGTAAAATAAAATGTCCTTAGTTCATGTGGAGATTTCAGGGGCATAATGAAAAGCCCAAATGTCAGGCATGTGAGAATTGTGTCACCAACATACACTTCTATACGTAAGACAGCCTAGAGATTAAATCTCGTACAAAATAGTGTTCCTGTCTGCCCTCCAGGGGCTCCAGGTAACCAGGAAGGTGTCGGTAAGCAGATGAGGTAGGCTCTTCACCTCCCAGGATGAATCCCACCGTGCCTGAGCCTCTGCCCCGCTGGGCTGGGGGTAGGGCATCAGGAAGGAGCAGGGTGACTCAACTCCGTCTGTCCCGGAGACCCCGCCTCCAGTGGATCAAGTGCGGCCACGTCCCCGTCCTGACTTGTGCTGCTCTCACCACTCATCTCCACTCTTATGAGGCGGCCAGGATGACGCTCTGTGAGAAGTCTGCCGCCCGGGACCACCGCTGCGCTGGGAAGGTTGGGAACAGACCCCAAGGGGAGAGCGCCTAGGGGACTTCCTGACTCATGGGGGAGCCCCTGGGACACCCACGCAGTGCCTGCCTGAGCTCAGGGGAATATCAGGAGGGGACCCACCCAGCCATGCACGGAATCACGAAAAGTAAGAAATGACTGCTGTGTTCATCCAGGTATTTAGGTTTGTTTGTGACACAGCAATGAATGACACAAAGTCCAGTCCAGCGATTTAAGTTTGCCTGGCTTGAATGTACAGATCCTTCCAAGATTTTCTCTGCCAGCCCTGCCCTCTCCAAAGTAGCTTCTAGATGCTGGAAGGGCGGGCTGTGGGAGGAGGGGCTAGGTGCTCCGGCATCCGGAGATGGGTCTGTTTGCCCAGTTCCATGAGGCTCAAGGTTATCCCACCCCCTACCCCTGACAGCCCGAGGTATCTTCTCTGCCCCGCAGCAGCCCCAGTGAGCCCCCTGCTTCACCCCCGCTACGTCCCGTCCCTGTGAGATGGCCTGAGAATGCTGGCTGGGGCCGGCTCTCTTTCCTTCCTGTTGTCTGGTGCACACAGCAAACCTCCCGGTTGCCCCTGTTACTCAGCTGGCGTCTCAGCCCAGCGCCTCTCCTGTGCGGCAGCCAAGGCCACGACTGGAGCGGTGCCTCTCACTTACACACTGGGCCCTGGCTGGGCGTGCGGACATCCTCTCTCTCTATTTCTGTCTCTCTGTGTCTCTCTGACCCCCTGTCTTTGTCTATCTCTCTCTGTCGCTCTGCCTGTCTCTCTTTTTCTCTCCCTATGTATCTCTGTCTTTGTCAATCTCTTTCTCTCTCTGTTTATCTCTCCGTGTGGTTTCTCGGCTTGGCGCCCTCAAAACCCAGACTTCTGACATGGAAGCTCCCAGAGCGAGGGTTCCAAGAGAAGCGGGCACAGCTGCCTGACCTCTTCCATCAGAGCCTCAGACGTCACCCGAGGCCACAGAGGCTCCTGCAGCGTCAAGGGGAGGGAGCACAGACCCCACTTCTCGGCTGGAGGACTGTCAAAGAATTTGCGGGCATGTTTTAAAACCACCAGGCTGCCACCCTTCCAGCAGCCCCAGGGAGTCGTGGGGGTCCCCAGGAAGAGGAATCTCCATGAGACCCAAGATGCTGATGGTCCAAAAGCCCCACACATCTCCCGCTCTTGGCCAGTCCTCTCACCCCAGGACGGAGCCGGACCTGAGAGGGTAAAACAAGTTTCAACAGATCCTCTCCTGCCTGCACATGGCTCTGTGATCTGCGGGGCAGCTTCCAACCTCCTCTTCTGTTGGGAGCTGACATCCTCCAGCTCCCCTCCCCACCCCGCTCTGCTGACAAACAAGATTTGCGGAGAGAGGAGTGAAAACCACATCAGTTTAAGTTAGTTGAAAAGGAACAAATATGCCTGTGTAAAGTAACACCTACTCAGGCTGAAATTTTGTAAAAATATTTCCCAAAAAGTGGTTTTTGCTACAAATATGAGAAAGGCCATCTCAGAGAGGCTGAAACAATAGTGGCATTTAGTGGTGTCACAGAAGAAAAAGCCAGAGCTGGTGCCCTAGCGCAATGATGCCATCTGAGCCAGACACGTCCTGTCCTTCCATTTCATTCCCAGCACGATGGCTTTTAATCCTCATGCTGGTCACCTAGTTACGAAATAGCTCTCAGAGCTCCAGGCATTGCACCAGCATCCCAAACTGGAAGGAAGGGACAGGAGAAAAACCTTAATGAGACTCCAACTGATTTCTTTTTACCTCTCATCATGCAGAACAGGGTCCCATGCACCCCTTAGAACAATCAGTGGCAAAGGAAACAGGTTTTGCTGTGACTAGTTTAGACCAAAGGGGCGTGAGAAACCTACCTTCTCTGAGATCAAGGTCTCTCTGTCTGCTACCTAAATAAAAATTTGGGTTCTTCTGGTGGGAAAGGAAATGAGGAAGAGACACTGAGAAGGAAAAGTGTCTTCTATGGGGGTTCCCAGATATTTCAATGCTTCCTATTTCAGGCAGGGTGTACGTTTGGAGTTCCCAAATAAGGTCAAATCTCGATTGTCTTTGGAATTAGAGAAGGAAGAACATGAGTAGGTAACAGTAGCCCAACATTTGAATCCCTCAATCCACACGTTCTTTTTGAGATCTAACAACATAAAGAAAGATGATGCAATGAGTTTCTACACAGTCACCACACCACAGAACCTTGCTGATGCGTTGCTATCTTTCCAGCCCCCCTCCAGCAGGTAAGATGAGTGCCAGGTGGATGGAGACAGGGCCACAGCAGGAGGAGAAGGAGGAGAAATGGCTCGGAGGATCGACCAGCTGCAAGAAGATATGCAACAGTTGAGAGCGTGTGGAATTACTGGTCTCTGAAGCTGGTCAAAACCGTCACTCACTGAGTCCATGAGTTTCATAGCATTGGATTCCATTTGACCTTGAGGAGAGTTTCACATCACATGGAGGTCATGAGATCCCTCCAGGATCTCTCCTCCTTCTTCAGAACCCAGTCTCACTTGAGTGCCCGGCAAAGCCTGGCTGGTCTCCCCTTGGGCCTCATAGCCTGTTGTTGGTACCTCCCCTCTGGTACTGAGCCCCTGAGAAAGGGCCTCCATCTCATCAGCAAGGTCACCCACCAGGCACTTGGGAAAGTGGTCGCCTAAAGATTCACAGTGCACTGGCCCAAAGTGTCCAGGCCTTGTTCTGGAGCCACTGGGTTTACCCCAGTTCAAGGTATCTGGACAGGGCAGACGTTCTCACAGCACCCGCTCTTCCGCCAGGAGAAAGCATCTACGCAAGGCAAAGCCAAACCACCTCCTGCAAGCAGGTTCTCATCCTCCACGGTGCAGCCACAGATGGGGTGCCAAGTCACCCACAAACTTGCCAAGTCCAAAAGCCCTCCTGTTCCCGTCCTGTTAATTCCCCATCATCCCTGCTCCTCTGCTCTCTGACCCTCCACCCTTGGGGAGTGGTCAGCCAACACAGACAACACTGAGTGCCTCACGTGTGCAGGCACCAACTCGGCACAATGCAGGACGCAAACGCAGGTTAGAGACGCCGGCTTCTTCTCCCTGTCCTCTTCTCCCAGCTCATCTTACTGAGGATGGAGGTATCACCCGGGGCTAGTTCTCAGCCACTTGTTCTCTGAAAATGTGGGGTTTTTTTCCCCAGATCTTGCTTTGATCTGTTCATTCCCAGCAGTCACAATCATCGTACATCTTTCAGCTAGAGTATTGGACATCTTAGCAGCATATCCAGAATCGCTACTTTTCTTTTTTATAATTTTTCTCTCCTTATTGATATTCTTTATTTGGTGAGACATCCTTCTCATACTCCCCTTGTAGTCTTTAGACATAGCTTCCTTTAGTTCCTTAAGCATATTTTAAATAGCCAGCTTAAAATATCTGTCTAATAAGTTCAATGTCTGAGCTTCCTAATGAATAATTTCTATTGTTGACCTTGTGTATGAGCCTTCTTTTCTTGTTTCTTTGCATGCTTCCTGTTTTGTTGTTGTTGTAGTTGTTGCTGTTGAAAATGCATTTTAAATAATCTAATGTGGCAACTCTGGAACTCTGATTCTCCTCCCCTCCCTAGGGTTCATGTTGCCATTTGTTTGGTGACTTTTCTGAACTTTCTGTAAAAACTGTATTCTTTGTCGTATGTGGCCACAAAGTCTCTGTTCCATTAGTTTCCCTTAGTCAGCTGATGACGGGACAGAGATTTCTTTAAACACCTGGAATAAATAAGCCCCCCAGTCTTTGCCAAGGGGCTACACACTTGAGAGCCAGCCTTCAACACTCAACTGGGCAGCTTACAACTTTGCCTTAGCCTTCACTTCCTGCTGGCACAGGGCCTCAGAGTCAGCCAGAGGTGAGAGCTGAGGGCCTCTCAGGTCATTTCTGAGCATGCACACAGCCCCAGGCATGTGCACAACCTTCCGTATGCATAAAAACTACCCGATCTAGTTTAAAACAATACCAGTTTGTCTACTGTATTTCACAATTTCCTGGGTCAGGAATTCGGGAGGACTCAGCCAGTAAGTATCAGATGGGGTGTCTCCTGAGGTTATAGGAAGATGTCAGCTGGGGCTGGAGTCATCTGCAGGCTCGAATGGGCCGGATGTCCCCGTGACTCATGCACCTGGCCGGCTGTTGATGCTGGCTGCCAGCTGGGCGCTCAGCAGGGCTGCTGAGCCAAGCTCCTCCATGTGGCTTCTCCATGTGGCTTCTCCCTGTGGCTTGGGTCTCCAGAGCATGGACACCCCAGAGCGCCCTGACTCCTTATTGGGGAGCTCGGACCCCAAGAATGAGGGCTTCCACAAAAGTGGAATGAACGCTTGGCTTTTTATGACTAGCCCGGGAAGTCACAGAGCACCACTACAGCCAATCTCTATCCATTAAAGCAGGCAGGAACCTGCCCGGATCCAAGGGGAGGGGACAGAGACACCCGCCCTCCATGACAGGAGGCCTGCCAACAACTTGGTGCTACGTCTTCAAATGGCCCTGCATGGCAGACACCTCCCATCCTCGAGTTTCTGTGCTAGTGTTCCCTGCCCAGAAAGGCCATCTCTGGGTAGATCCCAGTCTGTTATTCTCTGTCTCCTTCCTGGTTTATTTCCATCCGGAAGCATGGCATCACCACATTCTCTTGCTTGCATCTGTTCACTTCTAGTTTTCTCCCCTATCATTTTTTCGTGGGGAGGAGGAGGTAGGACAGGGATCTTGTCTGCTTGTTCAGCCTTGTCCTCCCAGCCAGGAGCACAGTCGGTGCTCAGTTAAGATACGCAGAAGGCACGGAGGCCTATCCACTGAGGACATTTTTGAACTCAAGTCTGGCCCACACACAGCCCCCCTGAGGATTTCCCTGTCCACATGTGGAATCACTAAAAGTAATTGTGCAAATCCCAGCACAGGGATTGAGGCAGGACAGATATGCCTCACCCCTTATTATGCAGGCTCTTTACTCAGTGCAGGCTTGAATAGCAGGATTTGTCTTATATTTTACACAGAAAATAACCTAGTATTCTGTTTTTACCCTCTTACCAATCCCATCCTCTCTGTCCCATTTTAGACCTCATATATGATGTCCCTGCTTTGGGAAAGGTATTTCCCTAGGTCTAGGGCCATCTGTTCCATCACATCCCCTGCTTCCAGGGCAAGAGACCCTCCCAGTTGGTCTGAAAACTTCCTCCCCCTCCTCACACAGTGCAGGGAGCTCTCCTGGGAAGCATACGGGGGCATGAGGACCGGAGCTGTGACCATCCACTGGTGAGGAAATGAGATCCACACCCAGAGGACAGGGGTCTTCTAGAGGCAGGACATAGAAAATAATTTTCTTCCAGACCAGCTGCAGACCGCAGAGCCGAGATGGCCTAGTTCTGGCAAAGGGAATAAAATCCATCCCTTTCCAATTTCCTGCTCAGCACCATGTTTCCCTGCTTCCCTGCTCCCCTGAGTTCAATGCTTCCGAGAAGACCAACTGCTTCCAAAACTGAACCCAAAGCCAGTTTTCACCCTCAAGTGGATTCAATTATTTCTGAACATCTGATGATCTTGGGGACCCCTCCCCTCCCCCCACCCAGATGGAACCTGGGTTAAGCTTCACTGAGACTCAACAAAGCACAAAAAGGAGGTGATTTCTCCACGAAAGGGTTCACTGCAGGCCCAGGTCACGCCATCCAAGCCTCACGTTGTGTACGGTCAGTTGGAGGTATAGCCACACCTCACCCTGGGGACAGATGTGCCAGAGTCTTTTTCCATGTGGTCACTGTTTTCCCTTGTGGTATCCTCCATCTGAGACTCACAGTCTCATTCCAGAGGCCAACATTTTGTCACCACAAAGATCAAAGATCCATTACCATCTGGTCAGAAACAGGCAGCATTTCAGTGCTGTCAAGGGCAGGAAGACGTGTCCACAATTAGACAGTCATCAATGCCAACTCCCGAGGGCTGGCATCTCCACAGAGAAAGTGCATCCATCCTTCTAATCTCCAGAGTTTCAAAATTGTCCATGATGGATGATGTCTTTGAGGCTAAACCTGTGAGCAAGCTGACAAAGAGAAGCCCCGGTTTGCACAGTCATGCACAGTGACATCCAAAAGCCACCAATGATTGTGCAGAGATCAGGTTCTTGGGGGTGGGGCTGAGCTGCATGGGGAGCCTTGGGGACATGGGCTCGGAGTGACAGCTCCCTCTGTGGGCCTGGGAGGCAGGTTCTCAGCAGCCAGCCAGCCCTTAGTTTTCTTCCTAAAGGTGTTTCGGCCTTCCAGTGACACAGCTAAGGCCCAGGGGAGGGTGTGAGGGGAAGTGTCTGTCTCTCCAAGGGGCTAGACAGGGCTTTACAACAAGTTATTCTTCCATCTGAGATGATTCTCAACTTTGGGGAGATCTGTTGGAGATGCTGTTGGAGAAGCGTTTGATGGCCGAGTCATGGGCGGACATGGGTGAGGATGGGGGAGAATTCTCTCTGGGTCGGATGTGCCCTGGGTCCAGGCCAGGTGGGGAAGCTTAGGTGGTTTGCTATGCAGCCAAACCCTCTCCTTGGGGGCAATCCCCCAACAAGGGGAGGATGGGCTGTGACTACAGCGACGTGCCTGCAGCCCATGCCCCGAGGCCGGCAGAGAACAACCCTCAAGGTGGCAGTCCCTGTATGCAGACACTCCTGCCCAGGAGAAGCGTCAGCCTCTCTGGGACCTCCCTCAAACAGGGCGGCAGCCTGCACGCAAGACTTCCAGCAAGTCTTGATCAGAACCCTGTACCAGAGCATCTCAGATTCAGCTCCACCCTTCGGCAGGGTTTCCCAGGCTGGCATGGTTCCTCCGTTGGAATTATGAGATCTCCTGTAGCCAAATGTGTTTGGGAAATGCTGGGAGTATCCCATTAGGCTTCACCCCCCAGAATGGTTGAAACTGGAGCAGCTGAGCATGCTGGAGCATGAGCACTGGCCAGGGCGGGGCAATGGAAACCGTGTATTGATGTGAAAGTGGTCTGGCCACCCCGGAAAGCATCTGGCAGATTCTTAAGAAAGGAAGCACTCACTTCACCTATGAGCAACAATCCCCTGTCCCCCACCCCCACCCTTCAAGGAATTCAACCAGGATAAATGAAAATACAGGTAGCCTGGGATGAAATCACATTGGAGATGAAATCCCCTGCAGAGCCCACTTTCTTTCTCTCATTCCACAAGGGAGAGGAAAGATGCCGAAAATGCAAAAAGGTTGTAAAGAGATGGTTCCCCACATCTCTGGCCAGCGCTCTCCCTTCTGGTGCTCCTAGGATGCCCATCATCTCAGAGCCTTCTCAGACCTGGATGAAACCTGCTGTCAAAGAGAGAGGTGGTAAGATTCCAGCACACAGGCTCTTAGCCTTGAGGACATGAGCTCCTCATGGTGGGTGGTGGCACCATCCGAGGGAGGAGGCCTTCCTGCCTCCCTAAAGCTCACTCCTGAGAAGCTGGAGCCCTCAGTGAGACAGAGGGCCATTCCCTGGGCCCCTGGGCTCAGGCCATCTGGGCAGAATGGCCCCCGGCAGGCCCAGTCTTTCTCAGCACTGACGAAAGGAGGACAAGGAAGAATGTTCCAGTGAAGGGAATCTTGCTTCAGGAACCAGAAGGAGCAAGTCACAAGTAGCTGGAGCAGCAAACCCTCTGAAAGGCAGCACCTGGTGGGATTGCCATTCATTCCCTCATTTCACAAACAGCACATGCCTTTGGATATAAAGATGGGGCGGGGCAGGAAGAAAAGAGGGGACCTGATTCCAACTCGGGCTAGCTGCAGTTTCAGACAATTAAATGAAAGCAAGAGTTGGTAACTGTGCAATGAAAATAAACATGTAAAACATCTATGCCCCAAAAGTGTGCTTTTCACAGACCACAGGATGAATCTATTTTCTGCTCTGAAAGAAGAATACATTACTACAAGTTGACATTTATAAAGGGGAACAACACTACATGTGGTCCCATCATGGGGATCCTCTTGGCTTCCAGGACTATTTGGGGGTGGGGACCAACAGGGACCGCTCTCCAAAGCAGAATGGGCATCCCAGGGGTGGGGCAGGTACCTGAGCCCTACATCTCTCCTGGAAAATACATTTAGACTGATTGCTTCCTCCTCTCTGCACTGGATTTGTTCCAGAGCAAACTTCTGCTTCGTTCTGCATCTCTGCAATGAACAGAGATGCTGCCTGCCGCATCCGTACTAAAAATCGTTGTGACTCTGGCCCTCTCGGCCCTAAGTCCATTAACACATCCACAGGGCGGCTTTGCAAACCACTTTACTTAATGAGAAAGGAGAACAGTTTTCTGCCTCATAGGAGTAGCTCCACACTGGAATGAGCCCACTCTCTGCCCATTTCTCATGAAATACATCCAAGAACAGGGATTCTTCCTTCAAATCCAGGTGTGTGGCATTTATAGCCTGTGAAAGGTAATATAAGTACTTCAATGTTCTGTCTGAACTAAGAATATTTGTGGTTGAAGAGGAAAAGGCTACAGATGGGAAGGTTCTTTGTTAAATATTATTGTATTAGAGGGGAAGAATATTTTGAGGGTGTCGGAATTTAATCCTGCTTGAGTCTCACCCACCACCTTCATGTTACTCACTACAGGCATCGGAGGAAATAGCAATTTTTCTGAACTCGACATTATATACCAAGAATCCCAATACAGTATTGTATACCGAAACCCAGTCCGTATTAAGTCTGGCGGAAGCCAATTCATTTCAGAGAGCTCTTGGAATGTGACAGTTTGAACAGATTGGGGTAACAGATGGAAGAAATCACCATCTGATTTTGACATGATGCGGAGAAATAGAATTTGATGAACAATAATTAGAGAAGCCACATACAGCCAGAGAAGACTAGGTTTAAACAGTGAGTTCACTGTAAGCCAGATATGGGGAGGGGGAAGGGTAAGCTGGGACAAAGTGAGAGAGTGGCATGGACATATATACACTACCAAACGTAAAATAGACAGCTAGTGGGAAGCAACCTCATAGCACAGGGAGATCAACTCGGTGCTTTGTGACCACCTAGACGGGTGGGATAGGGAGGGTGGGAGGGAGGGAGATGCAAGAGGGAGGGGATATGGGAACATATGTATATGTATAGCTGATTCACTTTGTTATAAAGCAAAACTAACACACCATTGTAAAGCAATTATACTCCAATAAAGATGTTAAAAAAAAATGAAAAGGCTTAAGCATGGAATGGGGGAGAAACCTCTGAGAGGGCAGGGAAATGAATTCTGAAATAGAAAAGAACTATTGCAAAGGCTCACTGTCTTTCTAGAAGACTGTGTGTTAATGTGCAACATTTCACACCTGGTATCTTCTAAGGTTCTCAAAGAATCCCTGAGCTCAACATATTAACTGTTTCTCTAAAGTTTAAAACTCAGCAAAGGATGCACAGTGTGCCTCGGGGTACATAGCTGAAGGGGGTACAGAAGGGGGCGTCACCATATTGGTAGCCTTTTTTGTCCTTCAGGTGGGTATTTGCTGTGTTCTTTTTCAGTGCTTTTTGTATGCTTGAAATATGTCATGGTAAAATTTAAATATTCGACTATGGAGTTCATCCCAGTGCATGGCCCACACATGTGCTCAGTTGAAACAATGCCATTAGTCATTATTAGGTTTGTACATTTTTTTTGGCCGTGCAGCTTGTGAGAGATCTTAGTTCCCCGACCAGGGATTGATCCCGGGCCCTCGGCAGTGAGACCACAGAGACCTAATCACTGGATTGCCAGGGAATTCCCTAGGTTTGTACCTTTAGGTGATTGTCCTGCTAACATAACTGAACTCTTGCAGACTCTCAGGAAAATCCTTTGTTTGGGTGTTTGTGGCTCCAGAATCTGGACGGAGCCCAGAGGAGGAGGAAAGGAGCAAAGATGCACCCAGTGCAGCGTGTAAGCACATGAGTGAGGCGCAGCGGGAGGCGATGCTTCTCTAGACTTGTAGGAGCTCGGAGTCAGAGACATCTGAAAGTATGATGGAGGGTTGCAGCTAAATAAACAAAGCCCCAGTTTCACCTGGCAGGCAAATGCCTTGAGTCATTAAGTAGTATTAGGTACATTTAATTTATTTAATTACAAACACATGCGGCATGAGACCGTCCATATTATACCTAAAGAGCACACGGAAACCAACAACATAAATACAAGTATCCTTGTACACATGAGTTTAAATTTTCTAGGTGATCAAATTGCTCGGGGGGTGCACATGGGGGAGGGTGTAGGGATCCTGTCAGGAACGCAGAACCACGGGGGTGACGTGTGCCAGGATTTCACCTTTCGCTGTGCGAGCTGAGAGTCCGAGGAAGGCCACTGTCTCAGAAGCCCAGGGAGGGGCAGGCCCTGGGAAGGACAGATGGATGTGAAGGGGAAGAGTGCAGACAAGCTGGAACCCACATCCCAGTATTGATCCACATCTTGCCCTTTCCGTCTCCAAGATGCCAGACTCAGCAATGTGGGTCATCTCAGAGCAAATCATGCACCCAGCCCAGGGGATGGAGAAGCTGAGGGAGGATCTGGCTGATGCTGGAGCAGCTGCAGGCCTGACCACTCCTCTCCCACCCCATCCCGGCAGCCACGCCAGCATCTGGTTGGCCCTGCCCCCCTCCCCTTCAAGCATACGATGTCTCCATGATTTACTTCCTGCTTCCAAACAGTGTGGCCCACACTAACCCTGCACAATGTGGGGAAGCTTAGCTAAGGGGACTCCATAGCTGTCCATCACGTCACCCTATCCCACAGCCCGCTGGAGCCCAGCCTAAGAGCCATGTCCCAGACTCATGCCACACCCACAGCTCTTGACCCACACGATGCTCCCACACACAATTAGCTCCAGGAATCTTTCCCTGTGGCTAAAACAGACCTGCACCTTCAAAGGCAGAGGAAAACCAAGCCAGCCACCTAAATCAGTCAGCCCAGTCCTCATTCTTACAGATGAACAGACAACCAAGAATTACTGGGCACCTGGGAAAACCCACAATAATGAGAGAGAGGAACTGACTGACTGTGGAGAAACCCTGATAACTCAAGAACGGAAGAGAATGTCACAGAAATTCTAAGTAGATTCCTCAGACGTTGGAGAAGCTACTGAAATCATAAAAAGGAACAAACTGCTATTGAAATAATTAGGTATTTAGGAGAAGTGTAGTGGTGTCTGCAATTAGAAATGCATGTTTCAAAATGAGACGGATTAATGGCTGGATACCCAGATGAATGGATGTGTGGACACAGAGTGGTCACACGTCAGTGGTGGAATCTGTGGTAGGTATTCATGTGTTCGCCATCCAGTTCTTGAAACTTCTCTGTCTGTTTGGAAGTTTTCATATGAAAGTGTCGGGGAAGAAATGAGCAACCAGGAGCCTGGAAGAAGAGGTAACAACAGTTGAAAGGTGCCAGTAATGTTGGAACCTTGAAAATGGATGGATGAGTAGTGGTACCAACTTAACAGAGAGAGTAGGTCAAGACAGTTTTGGCATAGAACCCAGGAAAGTCTCGGGAATCAGAGACCTCTGAACGTGGAGGTGACCAATAACTGGAGAATTGGGCGAAAATCTAAGAAGCAGTGAGACTCCCACGTCCACTCCCCATTCTGTTACCTTCTGTCCTCTGCGATGCCAGGGACAGGGGAAGGCAGGGGCACAGAAGTAGAAATCTACCGTGGGGGACAAGAAAACCCTCTGGCCCTTCTCTGCCCCAGCCTGAGAACGGGCAGCGGGCTTATCCTCACCCTGTCCAGGCAGGAGATCAGAGGGTTCTTTCCCAAGGAAATGAACAGCCAGAGAGAAAAGATTTCTTGGCACAGAAAGCCGGGGTCCCAGAGAAGTGAGTGGTGCCCGCCCAAGTACTCTGCAGTGAAGTTCTCAAAGGGCAGTCAGGAATCCCTGGGCTGAAAGAAAGAAACAAACAAACCAACCCACGTAGGAAAAGGAACTCGGAGGAAATAGAGACAATCAGGTAGCATTCAAAAGGTCCCCCCAAAACTAAAATTAAGACCTTCAGAGAAAAGATGATAGTGTATCCATGAAATAAAAACAAGATACTATAAAAAAAGGAAACTTCAACAGTAAGAACGAGTTCTTGAGAATTAAAATTCACATAGCCAAAATGAAAAAGGTAACAGAAGGGTTTGAAGAAAAAGTGGAGGGAATCTAAAAGTAAAACAAAAGGCAGAAGCATGGGTAGTAGAAGGAAGAAGTTAAGAAAATTAGAGAATCAATTCACGAAGATTAATATCTGAATCATAGGAGTTATAGAGAGAGGAGAATCAGAGGAAAGGAAATTAGTTAAGAATTAATTCATAGAGTTTTTCCAGAGGGATAAAACATGAAAAACACCCACATCTAGGCATGTCATGAAATTTCAGAGAACCAGGGACAAAGAGCAGATTCCAACCAGTTCCAGAGAGAAACAGGCCACGACAGAGTTCTGAGAATCAAGATGGCCATCATCCATGGTACCAGGAGCTGCCATAGAAGAAGGCAAGGCCTTTCAAATGTCCAGCCTAGAATTCTGCTCCGACCACGCATCTCACTAAGGCCACTGGTGGGTAGGGGGATGCTCCAGCAAAAGGAAGGAGCCAGCTAAGAAAGCAAGATGTGGGCCAACTGAATAGGGGAGCCAATCTGGGGGAGAGGCAGTCTGGACCAGCGACAGGAGGACCCGGGCCTGCTTCATGCCAAGATTGGGACAGACGGCAGCCGGCTCTGAGAAGCACATCTCCGGGAAGAAACGGGGTCACAAGAAATGAGCAGCATCAAACTAATGGAACAGAAAATCTCTGTTATGCTGGAGGCATGTGCTCAGAAGGAAAAAGCATCAAAAATTCTGGGAAAACAAAAGGGGAAAACAGCAAGCTGAGCAGTGGCATGAATTGGAGGAACAAGTAAAGGGCAAGGGCAGGGTCTGCACCTCCTGGCCTCGGGGACATTTCCCTTCGAGGTCAAGCCAGTGGCCCAGGACGACATTTCCCTCCCTGGAATGGTTCTATCCGTCACTCATTCTTCGGGGAATGACAGCTACAGACTTGTGATCACATACATGTTCCTTCTGGTTATTCTGTTTTTTCAATCAACCTATATAGATCCCAATACAGAAAATTCAAAATGTAAAAAATAACCCCATGACAAGTGGATGGGGAAAAGAGAAGGTGGAGTAGTGGGAGGAGTGGGATGGGCATTTATTTCTCATTTCAATCAAATGAAACAGCTTAAAATGAGTGAGAAAAATAAACAAGCCCAGCGTTTGACAATAAACGGACAACTGATAGAAGACCTCAAATAGCACACATAGTTTTCAAATTTAGGGGGCAACAAGAGACGTGGGGGTAAGTGGGTGCAAAGTCATCTCTCATCCCAAGAAGTCATTAGCTACCGTCTAACGCTGATGAATCAGGAAACAGAAACATAGCACCTTCTGTTACAGTTTACGGAGGTAATTAAGAGAATCCAAAAATGGTTTCTCTGCGGCTTGAAATAGGAGGCAGGGTGAGAATTTTCTTTAAAATGTACTTCTATGCGGTTGGATTAAACTGTTTTTACCCTGTCCATGTGTTACTTTGATAGCGGTTTACAATGAGTTTTAAAAGAATGAAGTAGGGCTGTATGTGTGCACATTGAAGGGTGTCCATGAGTGAATTGCAGAATGAAATTTAATTGTACAGTCCTATTTACAAATAAATAACAGAAAGCAAGAGAGAGAAATTCATACCAGACCTTTTAAAAGAATATGTGCATATTTACATGTTTGTTTGAGGGGGAAAAAGGCCTGGAAGAGAAAGCACCAAAGTGCTAAAATGATTGTGCTACAAAATGGGGGGAAAAGGAGGGCTGTCATCTCTTATTTTGTTTACTTCTATTTAATTTGACTCCTTTTGAGATGTTTGCATAATAACTTTAAAGCATAAATAGATGCAGTTCTACACCGTAGAGGGCTTTCTGTTGAAACTAGGTTTCACTAGCATCTCCTTCTAAATGTCTCATTTACTCTCGCATTTTGCCTCAATAATAGAGAATTTCGCCTTGATTTTGGTTAAAACTCAATCTTTGCAAACATACTCTCTTTCAAGATGATTTTGGTTCTGTCAAATAAAACACCACCGAGCACTTTGCAAGCAGGCATGAAATGCTGGCGTTGGGGAGGGCTGTCCTGTCTCTGGAGGAGAGCGTGTGGACAGCCAGATGGTAGGGGCCAGGACGGTGGAGGGTTTGATGGTCTCATAATGCTTAGACAACGGCCTGATTTGAAAACAGTTTTTATGTCTGTATTAAAAATGAAAATTCTTTTGATTTCTGCTAGCAATTCCGGAGTTCTTAGAGAAGGATCTTTCAGTTCAGCTTCTTCATATAATCTTTCAAAACTGGATCATAACGGGTAGGTTATTGTCATTTGTGGGCATGTGGTGTTTTCATTCAGAGTGGACTATTTCCTCTATCCTGCTGGGGACATAAACAACACAGTATGTTCAGCATTCAGTGAGTGCCTCCAACAGATATGATGAAAGTGAATCTTGGAGCTGCTGTGAGAGGAATGCTGTCAATCTCCAGAAGGCCTAAGTCAACAGTCGTAGACAGAGAAACCACGGGGATAGATCAATGGCAATGAAGTCCTCGACTTTTCTCTTTGTAGACTAATTCTTTGTACCTTCTAAATCCCTGATTAATCAGAGGGGAGTCTGGATCACAGAGTTCCCTGTCCCCAGGGTAGTCAAGGTGGGCATGAGATTGAGGGGCCGCCTGCAGTTCTCGGGGCAGGCGGCTTACCCATCATGTGGTCTGAGCAGTGCCTGGTTTTGCACAAAACCTTCTGACACATCTGTGTGTAGAGAGGCACCACCAGGAAGTCCCAACACCAGGGTCCAAATCCTGCCTTAGAAGGACATAACCAGTGAAGAATGAACGAAACCGACCTGACCCGGTTTCCTGTCTGACAAATGAGGCCAGCATACCCTGCCTGCATGTTTGTACTGGGAAGCCCAAGCCCTCGGGTGTCAGGAACACAACTCCGTCTGCCGGTGCCTCTGCCCATCAGGAATGCTCCAGTGGAGGTGGGACGCTCGCCCAACCCTCTAGCGAGAGCTGAGTGCACCACCATATTTAACCACATAACACTTTTCTTCCTTTTCCGCATTTTGTATTTTTGATTGAAGTATAACTTATGAACATAAAAGTACAGATGTCCTCAGGGCAGAACTCAATGTATTTCGGCATATGTATATACTCGGCTGACCACCACCCAGGTCCAGATAGTGAATGTTTCCACCCCCTGTGGTATACAGACAGAACATATGGTGTGGGCTTTTTTTGGATCTGAGTTCTTTCACTCAGAACTATATCGAAGAACCATGTCTTCATCCATTTCGTTGCGTGGAGTTCCTTCCTTTTTCACTGCAGCGTAGTATTTCATTGTGGGAGTATACCAGGATTCCTTTGTCTTTCTACTGTTGATGCTCACTCGGATCATTTCTAATTTGGAATTATAACAATAGAGCTGCTATGAGCATTTTTGCATGTGTGTTTTGGTGAACAAATCCATTTAATTTTGTTGGGATTATACCCAGGAGAGGAATTGCTAGGTTACAGAGCATATGTACGTTTAGCTTTTAGTCGCCCTGTGGAATATTTTTCCAAAGCAGCTGTTTCATTTTACACCCCCACTAGCAATGCATGAGCGTTTCAGTTGCTCCACATCCTCACCAACGCTTGGCGTTCTTGATTCTAGATATTCTAGTGGTTGAGTAGTGTTCCACTTACATTTTTTTATGGCACTAATTACACTAGAGTGTGTACGGCAGTTTCTAATTGTCCACCCATATCTAGTTCCCCTTCCTTAATGTAGTAGACTTTCAGCTGGGCACACAGTCACTCAGTTAGCAACTACATGTCTAAACCTTCCTTGAAGCTACATGTGGTCCCAGGACTGAGTTCTGGTCAATGGTGTGGACAGGGGTGATCCTTGCCGCTTCCTGGACTATTGAATTGCATGAGCATGCCCTTCCTCCCTCCAGTTGGATGGGATGGCAAAGCTGCCTACAGTCATGGTCTGGTCCTCTACCTCTGGCAATGTTACGTAAGAAGTAAATAACTCCTATCTTGGGGAAACCACTGTGTTTCATGTCTCTTTATTGCAGCAGGAAACACTGTCCCCAGAAGAATGCACTGTGATGACTCAGTTACCCTCTGACTCTAACACAGCTGGACGGTGTTTTTGTCTTCTCAGCAGCATCTGTCCACCAGGGTGCTGCTTCTCACCCAGCCCTGAGGTTCTGTGAGATTATTAACCACACCCCAGCAAGGACGTAGGCGGGTGGCTCAGGTCTGACCGCTGGTGGTTCTCCAGCCCTGTCCAGGGTTATAAGTTCATGGGATGGGCAGGAGACCCAACAAAGCCAACCAAAGTCCTTCCATGGGACGCGTAGTCTGGTGAGAAAGAATCTTTGTCATCATTTTGCACTGAGGCTGCCAGTGGCCTTGTGGCAGGAGAGTGAAACCAACACCCAAGCAGAACCAGAGTCAATCAGAGAGAAGAAGGAAAGGAGTCAGTGAAAGGACGAAGGCCACCAATGGTATCTCAGCCCCTGGATCTAGCTGTACCTGCAGTACCTTTAAATGTAAGTGAGCCTAGAGTTTGAGCTGAACTTGTGTCACTTGCAACCAAGAGTTCTGTCTCCTTCATTAATGCAATAAACGTGTTTGAGGGCAATTTTATACAAGCATTGTGCTAGATGCAGGGGATCCAAAATTCCTTCCCTTTAAAATGGTAATTCTTAATCTGGATAGACTTTGGAGGGCCCATACGGATGGAATCCACGGGAAAAAAAGAACTACGTTGCCTCCCCACCCCACTAATCTCTAACTGACATTAAGAAATTTAATTCAAATATCAATGCAGGCAACAGAATGCAGTCATGTTAGCCAAATGTGCAACCTGCCCCCAGCAGAAATCACAGATATTTTCACATCATGTCTCAAAATACTGGGCAGCTTTGTCACGACTTCAGAATTACTAGTTATCAGGCTTGCTGCTGGAGCATGTTCCTCAGTGTGTAAATAACGAAGCAAATGGATCACATTTCGAGATATTTTGATAGCCGGATTTCAGTATAATAGGTTTCCGTTCTAATCCTGTATTTTACTTTATGCATTTCAAAGCATATTCCGAAAAGAGGTCAAGAGTTCACTAAGCTCTAGGAGCTCAAAATGAAGACCAGACTAAAAGAGAAACACAGCAAGAAACAATTGTAGCAAAGCCTGGTGCAGGCGGTGATTGAGAGCCATGTAAGGTGACATCACAGCAGGAGGGGAGGCTCTGCTCTGCCCAGGGTGTGGGTGGGAGGGTGGGGTTGGAGAAATGATGCTCCAGCTGTAATGCCTGATGGGCCTCTGCCAGAGGCCGCATGTCACAGGGAAGTGCTGTGGCTCGAGCAGCTGGTGGCGTAGGTGGCCTTTGGGGGTCGGGAAGGCGTTGCTGCTGCAGGTCAGTTGAGGACACCAGCTCTGGTTAAAGTTAGTGGTCAGCCAGGGCAGCAGGCCAGCATCCTGTTCTGCGTCCCCGATTTCCACTCTCCCTTGTTCCAACTGGGGTAGCACTCAGCGGCTTTCACCAGCCCTGCTCTCAGGAATATTTACACTCCATGAATACGACAAAGGAAGCCTTGATAAACCATGCTTTTCATTTAGCAACAGGGAAAGTGCTGGGGAAGAGTGTGCATGAGGCCTAGATTACACCCCTTAACCAGAGCGAGTTAGTACTTAGTGATCTGACAGCTAAAATACTGCTCGAGGCACACAGAACAATGAGGACAGCTCCAAGGCCTTCATTTATATGCTGCTGCTGGAATGCAGCTTTCAAGAGATGAGTGCTCCATGTTCCGTGGGGGCCCCAGGACAGCAATGGCACAGGAGGGTACTGGGGGCCCCGACCATTCCCTCTCCAGCTGAAGAAGGTGCTCTGATAATGAGGTGCCCAGTGGAGACCCGTGAGGACCCTTCATCTTAGGGAGGCTGCCAGGAAATGGGCCTTCTCTGGAGTAGGGGAAGGAGCAGGGAGGGGTGGGTGACAGTTATGCCATCAGCTGCCACAGCATGCTAACAGCGGAGGTCTGGTCTCATGCATCCCAGGAGCACTTTTCGGTCACATTCAAAGGGTGGGAATGTAAGTTGGTGCAGCCATTATGGAAAACAGTATGGAGGGTCCTCAGAAAACTAAAAATAGAGTTACCGTATGATCCAGCAATCCCACTCCTGGGCATTTACCCAGACGAAACTCTAATTCAAAAAGATACGCATACCCCTATGTTCATAGCAGCACTATTTACAATAGCCAAGACATGGAAACAACCTAAATGTCCATCAACAGGTGAACGGATAAAGACGATGTGGTACATATATACAATGGGACACTACTCAGCCATAAAAAAGAATGAAATAATGCCATTTGCAGCAACATGGATGCAACTAGAGGTTATCATACTAAGTGAAGTAAGTCAGAAAGAGAAAGACAAATACCGTATGATATCACTTATATGTGGAATCTAAAATATGGCACAAATGAACCTGTCTCCGAAACAGAAACACACTCATAGACATAGAGAACAGACTTGTGGTTGCCAAGGGGCAGGAGGTTGGGGGGGGATGGAGTGGAAAGTTGGGGTTAGCAGATGAAAGCTCTTATATATAGGATGGATAAACAACAAGGTCCTACTGTATAGCACAGGGAAATATATTCAGTATCCTATGATAAACCATAATGGAAAAGAATATAAAAAAGAATGTATATATATATATGTATATATGTATAACTGAATCACTTTGCTGTACAGCAGAAATTAACACTACATTGTAAATCAATTATACCTCAATAAAAAAAAATTGTTCAGATATGTGAGGGGATAAAAGGACATAAAAGTTTAAGAGAGATTACTCCTTGGCGGTAAAACTGAGAAAGTAAATAAATAAATAAATTTTGGTGTTAAAGAAAACAAAACAAAAGACATTTCCCTGGGTCTGGAAGCAAGTGGGCAGAGGTTCCCCAGACTTCACCTCAGCCCCCAGGGTCCGTTTCTCCGGGGGCCACAGCCCTTTGCTTTGCCAGCCCACGTGCTAAGCCCTTGTTCACAGGCTTGGGCTCTGGGGCTGTGTACCCTTGGCTGCAGGTGAAACGCATAGGGCCAGCTCTTCTAGAAAACATTTCCTCCTTTGCTCAAACACTCCCCGTGTTGGCAGTCTTTAAAACTGCTCCCAGCCAACCACACACAAGTTCCAGTGTGCACGGAGGAGCAGAGGTGGAGAAATGGGTGTTTCTCATGTCCCTTGGGCCATGGTGGAAGCCCAGTGTAGTGGTGCCGTCTAAACTGACACAGTTTCTAATTTTTTTAAATTTTTTTTATTTTTAAACTGACACAGAGTTTCTTTTCATGTGGGATTTAAATATCATCTAGGCAGTCACTGTGCTCATCCACACAGAGATGCATCAACGTTCTGACAGGAAATGTAGAGAGACTTCACAAAACGTGACCTAAGTATCCAAACATTTGGCATTTCTGGGGAAGCTGGAAGACAAATTGGTGGAAAGGATGTCTTTGATGTGTTTCAGTTTACTATTGGAGGTGGGCAGGGAGTGGGTCAAAAGTGACACAAGATTACCATCCCTGTGCACAGGGCTCCTTTGGTTATTCTTCTGAAGGAGTTTAAAATGTCCCATAATAGAATGTAAAACATCAACAAGAACGAAAAGACAAACTGGGTCAGTTTGTGTGATCCGGATGAGTCCCTCTCAGGTGCTGGGTGGTGGGAAAGTGCTGTCATGCTGTCATCTCATTGAATCCACCCCTATCTCCTTTATACAAATGAGGAAACAGGCCAAGAGAGGTTTATTTTGATTGTCGAAGGTGCTGAAGCCGGAAGCATGGGCTCTGGGTCAGGCGTGCTCAGTCAGTCTCTTCTTTGCCTGGCCACCCTTTGCTTTGTCTGCAGAGGGAGCAGGCAGGGGTGCAGTTGCCTTATTAAAGACAGCGTGGCACGGTCTAACAGCTGAGAGAGGTTCCAGGGGTCAGCTCTTCTGCAGGCCCCCTCCAGCAGTTTACCGTGGTGGTCCCAGAACCTGTCTAGACGCTGGCCCTGTAGGACGTGCTCCTCTGGCAGGCAGATCTGCCAGGAAGCACTCACAAGTGGGAGGAAATCGACTCTCTAATCTAATTTCCACCCATCTGTCCTCGTTCTGCCCTTCATAACCCCGCAGGGTAATCCTTCTTCCCGGACAGCTTTGCAAATATTTGGATTCCACCATCTTGTGCTCCACACGTGGATCTTCCAGACTGAAGGCTCCCCATGTGTCAACTAATTCCATCCATATTACCAACAACTCCTACGGCCTGCTGGTGGCCGTCCTTAGACCCCAAGCAAGGGCACCATGTTCTGGATGAGTCAGACTAGTGAAGAACACAGGAGAGTACTGCCCCAGCTCTGCAACACTGGCTTTTACCGATCCAAAGAACGGGTCCCTTCTTGGGGCCTAGGATGCCGTTAAAACAGCCCTGCCCTAATCTCTTCCCATCAAGTTTTAATCCAAATTAGATGGCGAACACAGATTCACAGACTTCTCCCACTGGAAGACAGCTTGGAAGGGACATCTCCCCCATGTCTTTCTCATAACAGTAGCCAACGATGAATGTGGGCCACATGGTCCCGGGGGCTTTACCCAAGATTCTCTCCTCCGTGCTCAGCAACCCTTGGAGAGATCCTCACCTTGGGAAGGGGGGGACAGGGTTCACAAGGTCACCCTGGAAGCATCAGAGCCAAGACTCAAACCGGAGTCTATCAGATTCCAGATTCCAGGTCATGATCTCTACCTACAGAGGGTGAGGGGGTGAGCTCCTGGCAACCCCTACCTGCACCCTTGGCACTAGGTTCACCATCTTAGTTTTGCTGGCCCCGCTTCGGTGTACTGGCCCTAAGGCCTGCCTCTTGGACTGTCAGCATGGAAAGGTAACTGGCCCCTGAAGGGAGTGAGGCTCTCGGGCCTATTACTGATCATTTAGGAATCGCTTCATTTTAAAACACTCACCCTGGCTCTCAGTGGCTTCTGGGCATCAGGAAAGCAGCCTCAGGTGCCCTGGGAGTGTGCCTGCAGCCTGGAGATCTACGGCCAGGCCTCGCGACAGAGCTCCCTGACTCCTACACATGGGGAAATCCTGGCTCGTTCATTGGGAACTGTACCCCTTTCACTGGACAGCATCCCTCAGCAGGCCTACTGGCCAGGCCAGACACCTTCCAGGCCTGTCACTTCTTTCTCCAGGGCAGAAAGGTTTGGAGCAGTCTTCGGAGGGTACCTAGGTCCTCAAACCTGTGGGTTAGTATAAATGTGTGTCACCAGGGGTGTAGCAAATGGTGAACATGAAACAAACAGTTGGCATGGGGGCAGACAGAAGGGCTGCAGCAAATCCTAGATTGGTACCAGCCTGCTTTACCCTGGAAAAATAGCAGGAGGTTTGGTTTGGAATATTCTTATACAAATCAGATTTGCTTGGAAGCAAAGGAGCAAGTGTCCTGGGAGCCCACATGCTTTGTCCACACAGTGTGCAGGTCAGGTCCCCAACACAGCTGCACCAGGGCCTGGGGGTTCAAGAAATCCTGGAGATTTGGGGGAGCCTGGAAAGGGTGGGGTCAGGTCAGGCTCCCAGATGGGGCAAGCTGCTCCATTAGCAGGTGGTGAGGAGGGGGTAACTGGGCACTTCATCAGAACCTGTGTTGGACCCAGCGGAGAACTGGCCAGGGCAGGGGCTAGCCTCTGGGAGCCTGGGGGGTAGGAGACGAAGGTGGGAGGTGGTGAGGGAAGAGGACAGAGGGAAAGTGTGGAGGTGGGAAGGAGGTGAGGTGGGAGGTGGTAGGGGCCAGCGGGGGAGGTGGGCGGGGAGGAGAAGAGGAAGGTGAAAAAAGGGGCGGGAAAAGGGGAGGGACGGAGAGGGTAGGGGAGAGAGGAAGAGGGCGGGGAGCCGGGCGGGGAGTAGGAGGAGGCAGGGGAGAGGGGGAGGGACGAGAGAGGAGGCGGGAAGGGGAGGAGGGGAGCAGAGGAGGGGCCTGCGCACCGCCCCGTGCCCTCCCTCCCGCGCCGGCCTCCGCGCCCTCGCGCGCCGCAGCATCCCCGCGCCGCCTGGCCGCGCCGCCGCTCCGCTCCGGGCCTGAGAGCCGGCCGCCGCCGCCGCCGCCGCCGCCGCCGCCGTCGTAGCCGTAGCCGCCATTCCTACGCCCGCGCTCTCTGGGCCGGGCACCGCTGGTCCGCGCGGCCAGGACGCACCGCGCCAGGTAAGGGCCGGCAAGCAGAGGGAGGGCGCGGGCCGGGCAGGTGCGTGGGGGCGGCGAGACCCTCCCCGGGCTGGTCCCCAGAGCCCTCCCGGAGCTCCCGCCCCGAAGCCCCGTGACTCCTTCCCGGACCCCCGGACCCTCACGGAGTCCCGTTCCCGGAGCTCCCTGACTCCTCCCCGGACCCCTCTCGGAGTCTCCCCCCTGGACCCCCAGGACCCCTCCCCTCCTCGGCTCACTCCCTGCCCCGGCGCGCAGGTGGCTCGGCGGCGCTGGGGCGGCGCTGGGGGCTCGGGGCGCGTGGCCAACCCTGCCCAGGGGCGGGGGCGGCGCGTTCGGCCGGGCCCGCCGCTCCTGTCCACCCGGCCCCCGCCCCACTCCGGCCGTTCGGGCCTGGCCAGGCCCCGCGGCTTCTATTTCTGTCTCTGAGGCCGCGGATCCTGGGCGCTGGACCCGGAGCCGCGCACTCAGACAGGTGGGGCAGGTCGGGGCCCTGGTGATGAATGCTGCAGGCCTCGGCTTCCTTTAGGGTTTTGGCTGCGTGATTCTAGAACAGCCAAGGAGAATCAGCAGCCTTAGCTCAGGGCTGCACCTGTTGCAGCCGCTTGGTGAGCTGCAGGAGGCTGAATCCACTGGGGTTTTGCCAATGCAAACATGGAAAGGAGAGTTGGGTCGTGGTGATCCTCTTCGTTTATTTGATTTAGTATTGGAGGCGGGGTGCATGGGAGTCTGGAGGTGAGCAGTTCACCGAAAATGAGGCCTAGGCCTCATTGTCAAGGGCAGGGACCTGCTTTCTGGAGCGTTTGCCATGCGAAGTTGTTCTGCTTTTGATTTGAAAACCTCCCCTTATGTTAAGCGCATCCAGGACTTGGGGACTGTGGCCAAGTGCCTTGCTCCCCTGTTCTGAGTCTATTCAAATCCAGTAGGCGCCACCGAGCGGAAGTTTCCTTTCCAAGGGGTAACGTGACATCCGTGACCTGTCACCTCATATCTGCCCCAGGCCTGGGGCCTGCCTTCTGGCTGCCTGGGGGCCGTTATTTGGGAATGTTTACTGTGTCCCAGAAACAGACTGCCTCGGCCAGTGCTGAGGCCAGGATTCTGGTAGAGATAATGCCCCGATTGTCACTTGAACCGTTGGTGGTCTGTGCATAACGTCTGCAAGAATAAAGAAGAATAAAGCAGGCCTGCTCTGAGTACTCCAGGCACCAGGTCCTACCAGGGATAAAACCTACAGGAATGAAGGAATGGTGAGGGACACGCTGGGGCATTTCTGTGGACAAGGACTGTCCCCCCCAAGAGGCTGGACCTTCAGACTGAACAAAAAAGTGTTTGTAGTACAGCCAGCAGGTAAACCAAATAAAGAAATAAAAACTAATTGCTGGCACTGAGAGGCAGCCCTGCCCAGGTCCACTCTTGGCACCGTGTTTCAGGACCCCGAGCTGGCATGGGAACTGGCTCCCTGTGATGGTTGGAAAATGCAACCTTTCAGAGACCCCTCCACTGGTAACCGGGGTGCTCTGGCAGGCTTGCTCAGGGTCCCGGCAGATGGTACATCCACCCCGGCTCAGGAGTAGGGGGCAACGCCACACCACACAGCTGTCCAGTGGGTCTGGGGGGAGGGAGATGACCTTAGTGACATCATTCACTCGTGATCTGTTCCCTGTGGGTCATCCAAGGCGGGTTTCATCTCAAGTGCCTTCCCCACACCAGGCAGGGATGTCTAGGCCAGTGCTTGGGAGTGCACACTAATGGCTGGCTCCGAGTGAGGCGGGGAGGACCATCCGCTGGTGCCAGCACATAGCAAAATCAATAATGTGTTGCAGAGATCAATGGTTTTCTTGCTGGTCCTCTGTGCTTCTAGAGGGAACCTGCCTCTCCCACACTGAGCATGGACAGGCCCAGGCTTCCCGCCCCTCCCTCTGGGTTCCGTTTCTGGTGGGGGGGAGGGGGGGTTCGGCCTGGATGGTGGCCAGGAGCCTCTTCCTAACCCCTTGTTCTGTGTGATGAGCCTGGGGCCGGAGCTCTTGGGTTGGCAGTTTGGACCCATGTTCCCTCCCCACCACCAGGAGTCCCCAGTGTCCCTGGGTTAGGCCCCTGCTGCTGTGTAAATGAATTGGCTTTCTGATTGTTCCATAATTTACAGCAGCCTTCCCCTCATGCTAAGAATTTGTTTGATCAGAAGAACTCCTGGGAAGGTGATGTGGCAGGTAGTGGCCCCCAGTCCCCCATCCCCAGGCTCTTCTGAGAGTGATAGCAGTGGCCACTTAACTGTCCAGGCCTGCAGGGCGCTGTGGGGTGAAGCTGGCCATGTAAAAATACACAAACGAACTTGCCGTCAGTTGACTGTTGAGGGTGGTTGCTGGAAGAAAGACTACCGTCCTTCCTGGGGCTTGGCAGGTGCAGCCTCCCCAGCGCCACCCGTGCCACTGGGGCCCGTGGCCACTTGGGGATGTCTCGGGGCGTCACCCGAGAGCAGGCCGGTCGGGCAGGCTCCTCTGCACTGGAGACTCAGCACAGCTCATGGCCGTTTCAGCCTGCCTGCTGTCAAGAGGTGATGTGGGGAAGTGGAGATTTATTAAGAGGAAATAACTGTTGATTCAGTCAAGTGGAGACAGCGTGTAAGTGGGCCTCACCTGGAGCTGGGGGTGGCGTTTTTCGGTACGTCAACTAAGGTGATCTTTGGGATAGGCAAATTGGCTCATCCCAATTCCTTGGAGTGGCTCACTTTCCAGCTGCCTGACCCTTCCCGAGTGCATGAACGTTTACCTGGCAGGGTAGTACCTGGGCCAGGCATCACAGCAGCCCAGGTGTCGTTCCCCCATAACTGCCTTCCAGCGTGCCCTTGTGATCCTCCAGTGGGACAGGGTCCCTTATTTGCTGTGAAAGTCTCAAGATGCTGTCTATGAAAGTAGAGACTGCACCCCCACCCCCACCCCCCGCCCCGGTCGTTTCTGCATAGCAGCCGGGATTGCAGGCTTTGAACAAAATGCAGTCAACCTGCGTTTGACCCAAGAATCACTCCTTTCAAAAATTATGGTATTTATGAGACAGTTGGACATTTGTTGAGTGAATGATGATTTTAAAGGATAATTATATTCCTTAGTAACAGCATTGAGGTTACGTTGAAGCAATCTTTAGCCTTTAGTGATAGATACTGGAGTTATTTGCAGAGGAAATGATACAGCATTTGAGATCTGTTTCAGATTAGCACGGGTGGGGGTGGGGTGGGGTGGTGGAGAGGCAGGATTGTCCATGGTTGGATGGTTGTTGGCTCTGGGTGACCATACCTGAGAGTTCGTTATTCTGTTCAGGCCACTTCTGTGTATTTTTGAAATTCTTTATCATAAAAAAGTTAATAATCTAAGAATCCCATTTCCTCCCCCCCAAGAATGCCATAGGATCCTTCACTTCATGAAATAGTTGAGGTTTACTTTAAAAGAAGTGCCTATGTATTAAGTGAAAACACTGCTCCTTAGTGTAGACTGTATGGAATGATCCCTTTTATGCATGTGTAGGTAATAAGGTGTAGAAGCATCTGGAAGGACAGACGCTGTGTACTGAACAGATGATGATGGAGTGCCACTGTGGATGAGTGGGGCAGGCACTGCTCCAGGCTCTCAGGACATAGCTCCAAGCAAGAGTGACGGTCCGGCTAGCAGCAGGGGTGGGAGGGAAGGATGTGTGTGTGCATGCGAGTGTGTGTGCTTGTGTGCTGAGGGAGGGTTGAGAAGGGGGAGGGTGGGAGGAACAAGGGGAACCTATCCTTTCAACCCCATGTACTTCTGTGTGGTTTGTTTCTTTCACAGTGGGATTATTTTTGTAATGATAAAATGTATTTTTAAGAAGGGGTCTCCATTAGGAAATAGAATAGCCTATTTTAGGGCTTCCCTGGTGGCGCAGTGGTTGAGAATCTGCCTGCCAATGCAGCGGACACGGGTTCGAGCCCTGGTCTGGGAAGATCCCACATGCCGCGGAGCAAATGGGCCCGTGAGCCACATCTACTGAGCCTGCGCGTCTGGAGCCTGTGCTCCGCAACAAGAGAGGCCGCGATAGTGAGAGGCCCGCGCACCCCGATGAAGAGGGGCCCCCGCTTGCCACAACTAGAGAAAGCCCTCATGCAGAAACGAAGACCCAACACAGCCATAAATAAATAAATAAACCCAAAGTTTTAAAATAGCATCATTTAAATTCAGTATAAAAAAAAAAAAAGAATAGCCTATTTTAAATATTAAATTTCTGAATCTAAATTCTAAATGGATTTGACTGGTAGGAATTCATGTTCCTACACAACTTAATAACGGATGATGTGGCTTAAATGAGGCATTCAATGAATCGATAGTCACTGATGCTCCGAGTATGTGATCTGTGGGCCATGAAAAAGAGACATTGATACCCTGACCTCGGCAATAGCGGAGACAAGACCCAAACCCTGAAAATTAAACAGCAGCATCATCTCTCAATGGGGGCAGTAAACTGAGGGACCCTCCTGGGACTGGGCCATGGGATGGGGAAGGCCCGCAGCTCAGACCCACCATAGTCCTGTTTTAAGTGGAGAACCACATTCCCTTCCATGGGACTTGGCCCAGAAACAAAAGCAAAGACGGTCCAGGGCCTCCGTGGGTGGATTTCCACTGCTAGTTGGATGACCTGCCACTGTGCGGCTGTTCCACACATTTTTAGCAGTTGCTGTTTTTTCATTTAGTAGAGGGTATGTTAAGTCACTTTAATCTATACCAACAAAAAAGCATAAAAATCCTATATCCACAAAGTAAAAAAGTACAAGTTTTCTGGGATCCTAAGTTTTCTTTTTTTTTTTTTCTATTTTCCTGTCCTATTGCAAGAAATTTGAGTTGCTTAAGCACCAGAATATAATCTGCTTTGATCTAGCATTTGGGTGTTGTTTGGCTGTGACGCGTGTTTTGATTTTGTTTGCAAGGACACTATGTTCCCGGGGGCCTGCCCTGAATAAGGGCCTCAGCTGGACCCCACTTTGTTCTCACCGTGTGTTTGGGAGTTTTGTTTGTCGTTGTTGTTTACTAGTATTTTCCGTGGCTGTGGGAGGGCACAGCCAGGCCTGAAGCAGAGTGGCTCTGCTCTGAGCCTGGGGTCTTGTCTGTGTGGCCGTGAGCCGCCTGCCATCAGAATGGGCTGTAAATACACAGTCCATTTTCCCATTGAGATCAGACATGTTCCTGGCATCTTAGTGCTTCCCAGAGGCCTTAGGGATCCTGCGCAAGCAGAGCTGTGCTGTCCGGGCATTCAGGGCACACAGGAGGTCTGTGTGCTTTGTAGGTGAGGTCCCATCATTCATCTTTCTTGAGGTGAAGGAATTAGATACCTTTAAGCCGCCTTTCAACTCGCAGATTTGTCCACTTCATGGAGTCTCACCATTTCCCCCAACAAATGTTTATTGAGCTCCAACTGCAGCAAGAAACCAAGAGACAGAAGGCTCTGCCAACTTGGCACTTACGGTCAAGTAGCGGGTGATGGAAGGCTAAGGAGAAGAAATAAACCAGAATGTCATGCATTGGGGCCATAGTGCTATTGTGGGGTCCAGGTGCTCGAGGGAGCCAGCAGTTTGGGGGAGTGTGAGATTTGAAATCAGGTGGCTGGTGGGCTGACGGAGGAGGTGAGGAGTGACCCAGGGGGACATCCCAGCACACTGTAGGAAGGCCAGAGGGCGGGTGAGGCTGGAGCGGAGGAGCAGCCCCATGCAGGTGGTGGGTCTGGCTAGATTCTGGTATGTTGTGAAGATGGAGCCAACAGGATGATTGGAGCAATAGAGGAGTCCAAGGTGACCCCGAGATTCTTGGCTCGGGCAACCTGAGGGATGGAGTGGGCATCATCCTGAGATGGACTCTCTGTGGGCAGAGCAGTTGTGGGGAATTCGGGAGGGCGGCTGGCTCTCCAGATAGTACCTGTGAGCTCCTTTGCTGTCCATGTGCTGGCGGTGAGGGGCTTTTCAGGCAAGTGAGGCTGGAGTTTGGGGGAGTGGCCTGGGCCCGGCAATCAACCTGGCTACTGCCGGCACACAGGTGTGATTTTTAAAGCTGAGTTAGCACAAGATGGCAGGAGAGTTGGATGGATGGAGGAGAGGAGAGGTCCAAGGTCAAGGGACCAAGAAGGAGTACCATCAGGGCAGGAGAAAGCCAGAGGTGTCGGGGGCATCCGGGGCCATGGGCAGATCATGCATGGGGAGGAGGGGCTGCCTGGCCAAGGAGTCCAGTTAGGCGAGGACTGAGAATTATCCTTGGAGAATTGACCTTAGCAACATGGAGGTCATCAGTGTCCCAATGAGAGGTATAGGGGAGTGGTGGGCCAGGAAAGGGGGAGAAGGAGAGCTCAGGACAGCAAGAGTCGGTAACTTTTTTGAGAATTTTGCTGTGAAGGGGGTGCTGAGAAATGGGGAGGAGCTGATGGGTATAAGGATTTGAGAGAAGCCTTGTTTCAGGTTTCTGTCCTGAAGGGAAGGACGGAGCAGAGGGGAAGAGTGATGAAGAAAGTGGGCTGGGGCCCTTGCCCAAGTCCTCCGATAGGGACAGTTGGGAGGCCAGCTGTTCCCCCGCAAGCAAACTTTCATTGGCTCTAGTGTGCGCTGCCCCTCTCCTTGGCCCTGAGGTGTGCAGACAGGGGAGAGGAGCCAGGCCCTCAGAGAATGGTTATGGAAGCTTGTGACAGCAGAGCCTCTGAGTACGGCAGTGGGTGCCCAGGGGCGATGGAGCGCTCTTGGGTGGTGAGCACAGAAGGCCTGGAGAGCTGAGTTTGCTAGGCTCCTGGGCAAGGGGTGGGTGCCCTCCTGGCTGAGAGGACACCTGTGCGGGGCAGGAGAAGGGCGAAGGCGGACCAGGTCCACTGGCCTGATGGGCCTGGCCAGAAACAGAGGCTGAAAGTGGGGCTGTGTCCTCACAGCCAGAATGTGAACACTTCCCTCCTGATGTTAGCCTGATGTTAGCCTGGCATTTCCTATATATAGGCCCCAGCCACTAGCGAGGATCTGCGTGTTATCTGCAACACTGCCTTAATTCCATATCCACTGAACGCTGTGTGAATGAGAGAGAGAACCCGTCTGCAGGAGTGGTTCCTATGCCAGCGGCATCACATCCCCCGAACTTGCCACAAGTGCAGGTTTTCACCTCTGCCCCAGACCCCCTGAATCAGAAGCTCTGTGTTTTAATAGGCCACCCAAGGCTGGGCTAAGCACAGCCTGCCCTTGTGGGCTGCACTCTGGAGGGCAGACAGGAGGACAGAGGCGGGGCTGTGGACCTCACTCTGGATGTCCATTAGACTTGGGGTGTTTGCCTGTAGAAACAATGTTTCGTTAACCAGTATTATTGAGGCATAATTTACGTACAATAAAAGGTACTGTTTTAAGTGCCCTGTTCAGTGAGTTTTGACAAAGGTACACAGTTATGCAACCGCCGCCATAAACATGATGGAGGCCAGGAGTGGATGAACTCTGGCCTGCAGGTCAGGTGCACCTCACACATTCATGCACCCACACCATCCCTGGCCACTATCAGCGGGAGTTGAGCAGTTGCAACAGAGATTGTTTAGCTGTGAGCCCTCCCCAAATTTCCTGTTGCCTCTTTGCATTCAGCCCTCCACCCAAGCAATCACTGATCTGCCGAAATTAGACTATTATGAGATTTGTTTCTTTAAGAGTTTCAAAATGGAAGCATGTATTGTAGACTCTGTGTCTAGCTTCTTTCCCTTGGCACGTTTTTGAAATTTGGTACACGTGGGCGTACCATGGTTTATTAATTCATTCACCTGTTGGTGGATGTTTGGATTGCTTCCTGTTCGAGGTTGTTGTGAATAAAAGGGCTGTGAGCTACAACTCAACACAAAAGGATAAACAACCAGTTGAAACATGAGCGAACGTGTTATTATCTCCAAAGAAGGAAGACAAATGACAAATAAGCACATGAAAAGATGCTCAGCATCATTAGTCACTAGGGAAGTGCAAATCCAAACCTCAGTGAGATACCACTTCCGTCTCACCAGAATGGCTTTTATCAAAAAAAAAGGAAAATAATAAGTGTTGGTGAGCATATGGAGAAATTATAAATTTCATACATTGCTTTGAGAATGTAAAATGGTGGAGCAACTTTGGAAAATAGAGATTCCTCCAAAAGTTAAATACAGAACTGTCATATGACCCAGCAATTCTACTCCTGGGTAAATACCCAAAAGAATTGAAAATAGATATTCAAACAAAAACTTGTATACCACTGTTCATAGCAGCACTGTTCACAATTTGGGAACCAACCCAAATGCCTATCAGTGGATGAATGAATAAATAAATGTGGTCCCTCCAGACAATGGAATATTACTTAGCTGGAAAAGGAATGAAGTACTGACACGTGCTGCAACTTGGATGACCTTTGAAAACATTATGCTAAGTAAAAATAGTCAGACACAAAATGCACATGTTGTTATGATTCCATTTATACGAAATGTCCAGATTAGGCAAATCTACAGAGTCAGAAAGCAGATTAGTGGTTGCCAGGGCTTGGGGCAGGGGAGAATGGGAGCGACTGCTTAATATGTATGGGCTTTCCTTTGGAGCTGATGTAAATGTTCTGGAACTAGATAGTGTTGATGGTTGCATACCCTTTAAAATGGTTAAAGTAGTAAATTTTATGTTATGTGTATTTTACCACTATAAAAAAGATATAAAAAATGCTATATTCATTCGTATGCACATCTGAGTGCAGACAGGTGTTCTCATTTCTCTTGAGTAACTATTTAAGAGTAGAATTGTGGGGTTGTGTGGTAAGTGTATCTTTAACTTCATAAGAAACTGGCAAACTGTTTTCCAAAGTGGCTGTATCATTTTACATCCCTACTGCTAACGTGCGAGCACAGTTATTTCACGTCCTTGCCAACACTTGCTGTTGTCAGTCTTTTTAATTTTAGCTATTCTAGTGGGAGTTGTGCTGGATCATAGACATTCTAGTTGAGTATCTTTTCCTGTATTTAGTAGCTATTTGTATTTATTCTTTTACGTTTTTGTTCAGATCTGCCGACTTTTAAATTGGGTTATTTGTCTTCATATATTTGAGTTCTAAGAGTTCTTTACATATTCTGGATTCAAGTTCTTTGTTAGATATTTGTATTGCAAATACTTTCTCTCAGTCTGTGGCTTACCTTTTTACTTTATTAATGATATCTCCTCGGGACTTCCCTGGTGGTCCAGTGGTTAAGAATCCGCCTTCCAATGCAGGGGACACAGGTTCGATCCCTGGTCAGGGAAGTAAGATCCCACATGCCGCGGGGCAGCTAAGCCCGCACGCCGCAACTACAGAGCCCACACACGCTGGAGCCCGCACCACCACTAGAGAGAAGCCCGCATGCTGCAACAAAAGATCCTGCACATTGCAACTAAGACCCAACGCGGCCAAAAATTAAATAAGTAAATAAATAAATATTTTAAAAAATGATGTCTCTCAAAGGGCATACATTTTTAGTTTTAAGTCCAGTTATATCAATTATTTTTAGTAGTTTAGGCTTTCTGTGTCCTATTTAAGAAACTTTGCCTCGCCCATAGTCATAAAGATTTTCTCCTGTGTTTTCTTCTGAAAACATTATGGTTTTACCTTTTATGTTTAGATCTGTTATCTATATTGAGTTACCTTTTAACTGGAAAGAGGTAAGAATTGAGGTTTATTGTTTTGAGTGTGGATAGCCAATTGTTCCAGCACCATTTGTTAAAGAAACTATCCTTTCTCCACAGAATTATTGGCATCATGTTTGAAAAGTAATTGAGAATCTGTGTGGCTTTGTTTCAGGCTCAATTCTGGTCTGTTTTGGCTTATTCACCATTGGCCCTAGAACCACTCTGTATTCATGACTTGCTGTATAGTAATTCTGGAAGTCAGGTAGTGAGACTTCCAATTGTACTTCCTTTTCAAAATTGTGTTGTCTAGCGTAGATCCTTTGCATTTCCATATAAATTTAAAATCAGCTTACCAGTTCTACGAAAAGGCCTGCTTGGATTTTGACTGGGGTTGCATTAACTCCTTAGATCAACTTGGGTAATGTAGAAATTTTAACAGTATTGAGTCTCAGTCAGTGATCATGGACTATCCGTCTGTGTTTGCCTTCCTTCATTTTTCTTAGCAGTGATTTGTAGTAGTCACTGTAGGTCTTATACATATTTTATCAAATTTATTCATAAGTATTTTATGGTTTTGAATGTTATAAATGGATTTAAACATTTTTTATTTTCTAATTGTTTATTATACTATAAAGAAATACAGTGGATTTTTATATTGTTTATTCTATCACCTTTCTAAATTTACTTATTTGTTTGAGTAGCTTTACTGTAGTCCTTCAAGATTTTTGCACAAAGATAATGACAGTTACAAATAGGGACCATTTTACTTCTGTCTTTCCAATTCAAATGCTTTTTATTTCTTTTTCTTTTATTCCATTGTCTAGGATGTTTAACAGAAGTGGTGACAGTGGGCATTCTTACCTGTTCCCAATCTTAGGAACAAAGAACTTGTCTTTTCATTAAATATGATGTTAGGTGAAGATTTTATGTAGATGCCTTTTCTTTTTATTTATTTATTTATTTTTGGCTGTGTTGGGTCTTCATTACTGCACGCAGGCTTTCTCTAGTTGCGGCCAGCGGGGGCTACTCTTTGTTGTGGTGTGTGGTCTTCTCATTGCGGTGGCTTCTCTTGTTGTGGAGTACGGGCTCTAGGCACACGGGCTTCAGTAGTTGTGGCAGGCGGGCTCAGTAATTGTGGCACATGGGCTTAGTTGCTCTGCAGCATGTGGGATCTTTCCGGACCGGGGCTCAAGCCTGTATCCCCTGCATTGGCAGGCGGATTCTTAACCACTGCGCCACCAGGGAAGTCCAATGCCTTTTTTTTTTTTTTTTTTTGAGGTTAAGGAAGTTCTCTAGTTTGCATGGAGTTTTTATCAGGAGTGGATGTTGAATTTTGTTATATGCTTTTTTCTGTATCTGTTGAGATAATCTTATGGTTTTTCCTCTTTTTTTTTCTTAGTAAATATGGTGAATTACATGAGTTAATTTTTGAATGTTAAACAACCCTGCATTCCTGGCACAAACCCCAGCTGGTCATGACGTATTATCCTTTTTATGTACTGCTGGATTCAACTTGCCACAATTCTGTTAAGGTTACTTATAACTATATTCATGAGGAATATTGTATTATTTTCCTGTAATACCTCTGTCTGGTTTCTGTATCAGGGTAATGTTGGTCCCACACAATGATTTGGGAAGTGTTCCCTCTTCATTTATTATTATTTTAAGAGTTTGTGGGGGGCTTCCCTGGTAGCGCAGTGGTTGGGAGTCTGCCTGCCAGTGCAGGGGACACGGGTTCGAGCCCTGGTCTGGGAGGGTCCCACATGCCGCGGAGCAACTGGGCCCGTGAGCCACAGTTGCTGAGCCTGCGCGTCTGGAGCCTGTGCTCCACAACAGGAGAGGCCGCGATAGTGAGGGGCCCGCGCACCGCGATGAAGAGTGGTCCTCGCTTGCCGCAACTAGAGAAAGCCCTCGCACAGAAACGAAGACCCAACACAGCCATAAATAAATAAATAAATAAATAAAATTAAAAAAAAAAAAAAAAAAGAGTTTGTGGGCTTCCCTGGTGGTGCAGTGGTTAAGAATCCGTCTGCCAGTGCAGGGGACACGGGTTCGAGCCCTGGTCCGGGAAGATCCCACACGCTGCGGAGCAGCTAAGCCCGTGCGCCACAACTACTGAGCCTGCGCTCTAGAGCCCATGAGCCCCAACTACTGAAGCCCGTGTGCCACAACTACTGAAGCCCGCGCACCACAACTACTGAAGCCCGCGTGCCTAGAGCCCATGCTCTGCAACAGGAGAAGCCACTGGAATGAGAAGCCCACACACTGCAATGAAGAGTAGCCCCTGCTTGCCGCAACTAGAGAAAGCCCGCGCGCAGCAATGAAGACCCAATGCAGCCAAAAATAATAAATAAATAAAATAAATAAATTTATTAAAAAAAAAGTTTGTGTAGAATTGGCATTGTTTCTTCCTTAAACATTTGATAGAATTTATTAGTGAAGCTATCCTGGATTTTCTTTATGGGGAGAGTTTTTAATTATGAATTCAGTTTATTGATATAGGGCTATTAAGACTTTTATAAAGTTATTTATTTATTTTTGTCTGTGTTGGGTCTTCATTGCTGCAGGCGAGTGGGGGCTACTCTCCGTTGCAGCGCACGGGCTTCTCACTGCGGTGGCTTCTCTTGTTGCGGAGCACGGGCTCTAGGAGCATGGGCTTCAGTAGTTGTGGCACGTGGGCTCAGTAGTTGTGGCGCACAGGCTTAGTTGCTCCGCGGCATGTGGGATCTTCCCGGACCAGGGCTCGAACCCGTGTCTCCTGCATTGACAGGTGGATTCTTAACCACTGCGCCCCCAGGGAAGTCCCTCTATTTCTTTTTGAGTCAGTCCTGGTGATTTGTGTGTTTCAAGGAATCTGCCCATTTCACCTGAGTTGTCAAAGTTGTTGGCATAAGATTGTTTATACTATTCCTTTATTATCCTTTTAATGTCTCTGGATTTGCATGATGTTCCCTCTTTCATTTCTGAGCCTGGGATTCTTTAAGGAAAAAAAACAAAGCGAAACAAAACCCCAGTGTCTGTCCCCACACCTGCCCAGTTACATCAGAATCTTTTGGGGTGGGAGGGAGGGCGTGGATCCATGGTTTTGACAACTGCTCAGGTAATTCTTGTGCAGCCAGAATTGAGAACCTTTGACGCAGAGGAAGGAGGGATTAATCTTTACTTACTGGTAGTCCAGGCAGGCCTCCCAGAAGGGGGAGAAGGAGGATCTGAGAGAGCAGAGGAGGATTTGGGTCCTGGGGTCTGAACGCAGGGTTTGTTTGGAGAAGACCAGGCCAGCAGCCTTGGTGGGGGCTTTAGGTTTGGTGTGGACCGTTGGGCCTGCAGGTGCAGAGGGCATTCTGTATGTGCCAGATCTTGGAGTAAGCGAGAAATGGGAAGGAAAGCAGCTGGCCAGGAGACAAGACCTGGAACACCAGACCACACGGCTTAGACTTCCTTCTCTGCAGGGTTGTTGTTTGTTTTTAAGTGAGATCTCCTGAGGTATAATTTGTGATCAGGAAAGTTCACCCATTTTAATGTCCTGTTCTATGAGTTTTGAAACATAGTCATGTAACGACCACCAAATCAAAATATGGAAAATTTGCATAATTCCACAGATTTCCTTGTGTCTCTCTGGAGTCAGGTCCTTCCCCCACCTCCCCCCACCCCACCCCCGCCACCCAGCATTCACAGATCTGTTTTCCGTCCTTGTAGACTCTTCCAGCATGTTCTATAAGTGGAGTCATACAGCGAGCAGCCTTTGAGTCCAGCTTCTTTCACTCTGCCTAATTGTCCAAGGGTTTGAGCAGTAACTAATGCGATCAGATCCATGGTTAGCGGTGACTCTGGCACCTGTGGTTTATGAGCTGGAAAGGCGAGGATGGAGACAGGGAGGCCGTTATGGGAAAGAGTGACCTAGTGATATTTATGGTAAATGACCTGCCAAATGCCTTCTATACCTGTCTCATGGCATCCTGACCACAGCCCTATCAGCCCTGTTAGGACAGTTCTTCCCTCTTTTACAGGTGAGGATGTTGAGAATGGAGAGAATAAGAAATTTATGCACGGGGTCACTCAGCCAAGAAGTGGTGGGACCAAGATGTGAGCAAGGGGGCGGGGGCCTGAAGCCTGCAGGGAGGTGCAGTCTGCATACACAGCTCCTGATGCACTCACCGAGGGGTGGCCATTGGTCGAGGTGTTTTAAAAATTTTAAAGATGTGTGAACCCTCGGCCATGGCTGTTCAGTGTCTAGAAGTTTATCCTAAGGAGTCATGGATGTAAAGAATCATTTATTAGAAAGGGTGCCAGGTGTTGATAAACAGAAAGCCCACATACCAGCTGAAAGCCACTGACAGATGGTCAGGGATGAGGAGATACAGTTAGGCTAACCCATCTCTAAAAATAGTAGTGTAAAATATGACTAATTTGATGGGGATCAACATATCACATCAGGTGCTGAGAACCATTCCTAAAGCAGTACGTACAGCGAGGACCTATAATTTGCCTAGAAAGCACTAGATAGCCTGTGTCCAGAATAGGAGTCACGTGGTTAGTTGATGATGTGGCTTTTGTTTTCTCCTGGGTGCTTGTCTGCATGTCTCCAGTTTTCTGCAGCAATAAAGGAAAAATACAGAGAAAAATGGAAAAACACAACTTCATATCACATGTGCGGATACACACACGTCATATGCCTTGAGAGTCTGACACGCTTTTCTTAGACTTGTTATACCTGCCTTGTTTAAAAAGCAGGTGGGAGTTCTGTTTGTTGTTACTTTTATATGAAAAGCATACTGTGGGAAGCAGACCAGCCACGCTGGCCTTTCCAGACAGGGCGAGAGTAGCTGCTTGGTGGGGGTGGTGCATACCTGCCCTGAGCCACGTGCAAGGGGTGGGCCCGCCACTCTCCTCCGTGCCCGGCTCCAGCGAGAGCCCATCCTGACGGTCGGCATGGGGTTGGCCGCGAGGTCCTGCCTAGGCCCTGGGTGTGGTGTGTGCGGCCTCAGCAAGGCCTGATCCGCTCGTGAGTGGGGTCAGCCGCACCGGTTCCTGGGGGCTGTGGGATTACAAAACGAGGTGACAAGTGAAACATCCCTTCTTGGCAGACTTTGCATCGGGATGCACATGGAATTCAGTGTCATATTTAAAACTAAGCTTCAGAGAGGTTTCAGTGCTTGTCTAACGTTGCTGAAAACATTTTCTTAGAATGTTAAAACCTCCTGGCAATCAGGGAGCCTGGCAGCTTTCAGACCCTGAGGGCGGCTCCCATTAAGACATGCATTTGTACTGTGAGGCAGCATACTTGCATATGTGTGTGTGCACACGTGCATACAGGTGCGCATGCACACACACACACACATGCCCCGCTAAAACCAAAGTTTTCCTCAGCAGGGCACTCACCCCTGACCACGTATGATGCTCTCTGATATTTTGTTCAGTTGCATCTTATTGAAAACTGTGTTTTCACCCCCACATGGAAAAATACGAAACCCCATTTTGTCATCTGGCCCTACGTGTGGCTGCGTGGACATTTAAAAATTTTGGCATTAAGCAAATGTGTGCAGGCTACGTATTATCATTTTATTTCCCACATCAGCCAGTGACTGTGGTGCCCTCAGCCTTGGTTTCTGTGAGTCGGTGGCTGAGTGCAGGTTGGAGCTGGGAGTAGAGGAGGTGCCCCCGCCTCTGCAACAGCTGCCATGGGGCCACACACGGGTGCCAGGAAACTGGGTCAGAGCAGAGCTCCTGATCCACAGAAGTGGATCCTTGGCGGGGTCTTTGAAACCTGACGGAGTGGCTTGGGTTTCAAATATGGGATCCCTCGGGCCGCCCTGGAAGCAGGGCGGCCTCCGTTATGTTTATGTCCCTTCCCACTTGATGGACAAGACCACCAAGGGAGCAGGGCTTGGTTTTTCCTGGCAAACCCGGGAGGGGGTGGGAACACAGTTTTTAAAATAGATGCTCAGTGCTTAGGGCCTGGAGATGCAGGTCCTCTCTGGTCTGCACTGATGGCTCTTAGCTCCCTGAACCGGTGGCCATGGACTTTCTGTCCTGGGACGAAGGCACCACTTACAGTGAGCAGAAGGGACAGACGCCCGCTTCAAAAACAAGCGAGACCCAGAGCACGCTCGCTCTCCCCTCTCCCTGGGAGAGGAAGCAGCATGTGTGCGCACCAGCTCTCTCCCAGTGCCCAGACTTCTGCTGAGATGTTTTATATCAGGACTATTTTCAGGCCTTGACTAGCATTTATGTTGCAGTCCCTAAAGACAGGAAAACACTTTGTCCAAACACAGCCCCTTTTGTTAACCATATCAGGTGTCAGCCTCTGCAGACCGCTGGCTGGGGGCTCGGGGAGCAGTGGCCTGGCTTCTGCCACCAGGGTGATTTTCATGAGCTTGGCAGCAGCTGTTAGCTGCACCGGCCGAGAATGGCTGGGTACTTCCCGGAGCAACCAGAGCCAGCGGGGTGCTTGTACCAGCCTGGCCTGTGCTTCTCTTTGCACTTTGGCTGTCCAATGCCTGTCTGTTGAGAGCTGAAGGAGGATGGGTCTGTTGGAAAGAAATGTGCTCCTAAGGCTGTGATGTCACAGTTGTCTTCTGCCCAGCAGAGTGACCTGTGTGTGGCCCTGGGCCGGCCCTCCTGTCCTGGGGCACCCTCTCTCCAGGAGAACAGCCCAAACAGCAGCGGCCGATAGACAGTGGCACTCACCCTCTGAATTCCAGGGTCAGAGTGAGCTTGTCGGGGTCAGGTCCCACCTGGGAAAGGCCACCTGGCTTCTGGCTGCCCTCTTTTCATGGCCGCCCATCACTGGCTGCTTGGCAGTGGGTTCCCTTGCCCAGCTCGGTGTGGCCTCTCTTCCTTTCCCACCTTGAAATGCAAGGGAAGGTCACCAACAAAACAGAAGCAGCAGCAGAACCGTCTGGCCTGCCCCTGCTTCTGTTTTCATCTTCCCGTTTTCCTTCTTCCTTCTTCAGTGAGATGTTTGCAGACTTTACAGTGATGCACACATGACCTTGCTTTGCTCACAAATGGAGCCCAGCTGTGTGGTGCCCAGAGCACCACCAGCCCCGCAGCCCTTGGGCCCTTCCGACACTCCTCCCCGAGGGTACTGTCCCCGCTGATTGCAGCAGAGGTGCATTCTGGCTGGGTTTGGTTTTGCATACACTGGGTTCTGGAGCACACCCATGGATGTCCCTCAGCTCCTGCGTGTGGCCGGCCTCGGACCCTGCAACACACCCAGGGTTCTTTCTTCTTCCCCGCCCTCCGCCATTCCGTGGGGGCCGTGCACCACAGTTCACGTGCCTGCTATGCTGTTGGCTTGGTTTCTGGCTTGGGCCATTATGCATGTAGCTTGTGAACATTCTTGTCCCTTTATTCTCTGTTCAGGACGCCCCTGCTGCCATCTAGCCCCTTGGGGGTCTCTCCTTGCCACCCTCTGCCTCTTCCCACCTGGCGGGCCCAGCAAGGCTGGGTGGAAACCTCCCTGGTCATTTTAACACGGTGGTCCTTCTCTGTTCCACAGTCCTGTCTCACTGCACTGTGCCCTCTCACTCTGCTGTGCTGCTGTTCATGCCTTCGGTGAGCAGGTGACGAGCTCTGCGTGTCCCAGGCGCTGGGTTTGCAGCAGGGGATGGGGATGTGGAGGGAGAGCGCATAGGACGTGGTGCCTCCAGCTGGACGACAGCACATAGGCACGCCGACGGGGGATGTGTGCCGCCAGGGAGGGAAGCTTGGGGGTGGGTGTTGACCACCAAGGATGGGCTTGAGGTCTCTAAGTCAGGAATGCTGAGTCGGAACTCAAGGACAGCAGTAAGCAGCCGAAGCTGAGTAGGGAGAAAAGCTGTGGCAGTTTAAGTAAAGTACATGGCTGTAAATCCGTTAGCATTGCTGTCACTGAGATGCTGTGTCTGTCTTCCCTGTGGGTGGCCTCTTGACTGCTTGGATCTTGGAGCCCTGAGATGCCAAGTAAGGGTCTGATGGCCCTGCAGCTGCCATGCTGTGAGGAAGCCCAACCCCCAAAGGCCACGTAGCACTGGGACTGCAGTGGGCAGTCCTGGTCTCTGCACCCTCATCGCTAGGACCCTGATGTGTGAGGGGATCGGCCGTCACATGATCGCAGCCCTTGGCCATCAGGACTCCAGCCGGGGCCTCAGACGTTGGAGCACAGACAAGAGTCCCTGCTGGGGCCCGTTGGGACTCCCGGCCCACAGAACCGCTGAGCGTGGGGAAGTGTCTTGGGCCACCGAGTCCAGGGTGGTTTGTTACACTGCAGCGGTGGCTGGAACAGAGTGGTGGCTCCCAAGGGAGCGGGCAGGGCCTGGGGGTCAGGTGGGGTTAGCCCGGGACACAGGTGCTGGGTTGGAACCATAACGGGTACAGTAATGGTAATTACTTGAATTTCATCCTGCAGTTTTTCATCGTCTGTGTAGCAAGGAGGCCTTCTGCCTTCTCCGTAAACTGACCGTGAAGGAAAACATGCTTACACTTCATAGACTCACGGTGTGCACGCATGTTTCCTAGGGTCACCATAAGAAAGCTTCACAAAATGGGTGGCTTAGACAACAGGAATTTATCTTCTCCTAGTCCTGGAGGCCAGGAGTCCAAAATCAAGGTGTTGGCAGGGCTGTGCTCCTTCTGAAGGCTCTAGGATAGGACGCTTCCTGCCTCTTGCAGCTTCTCTTGGCTCCATGTGTCCCTTGGCTTGTGGCCACATCACTCCAAAGTCTGTCTCCATCTTCACGTGGCCTTCTTCCTTGTGTCTCTCCTCCATGTATCTCTTATAAGGACCTTTGTCAGTGGATTTAGGGCCCACCTAGGTGACCCAGGATGATCTCGTCTTAACCTCCATGATCTGAATTATTGATACATCTGCAAATATTTTTCCAAATAATGTCACATGCACAGGCTCTGAGTCAATGTTCTTTGCAAGCTACCTGGAGCACATGAGAAGGCAAGAGAAGTACTGTGTGGGGCTGGGAGGAGGCGGGTGGCCCTGCTGGGGTGGGGACTGGCCTGGTGGCTGGGTGCAGGGAGAGGGGGTGTGGACTGGGGCTGGCAGGCATTCACCTTCTCCAGGATATAGTTCAGCGAGGCTTTATCAGCAGGAAAATGGAAACTGCGGCTGCTTTCTGCATTCGTGGGAAGTTATAGAAATGAGAGTGTGGTGGAAACTTGCTGCTTTGTTAAATAATTTTGCATTGACTCAGAGGGGAAACAGGAAAGGGCCTTCTATCTTTTTATGTGGGTTTTTATCTCTGCTGCTGGAACCTTTTCTTTTAAGTAGCTTTTCTACGAAAATACCCGTTGAATCTTTAGTGTGAACAGGAAGTCAGATATGCTGACTAACTTTTCCTTTATTTTAATGGCGTTTTTATTGTTTTGAAAATGAAGAAAGCAAGCCAAGAGTAAAAGCGACCTCCTCGTGCCCAGGGTACATGCCGTTGCCAGCTGCATTTCTGAGGTCTTCTCTGTGCCATTTACATACACACATATGTGCGTGCACACACATGTACACATGCATATAGATGGTGGTTTCCCAAAGATGTGGTCACACCGTAGAGGGTTTTGCAACTCACTTTTTTCACTCAGCACTGTGGCATTGACACGCGTGCTCTGCATTGCACCGTGAGGCTGTGCATGCACGAGTCTCTGAGGACAGCGTACCCTGTGTCCCTTACCCCATGATGGAAATTTGGGTGTCTCTCTAGTCTGCCACATCCTTGACAATTTTTCTTGGTGTACTCCAGTGAGTATTTCTATAGGAGTCTTAGAATGGAAATATTTGAGTCAAAGGGTGTATGCACTTTTAATTTTGACCGGAGTGGCTGTGCTGTCTGCCAGGACAGCGTTGTGCCCCCGAAGCTCACAAGAGTCTCTCTTTCCCCTCACCTCCCCGCCCCGGAGCATAACTGGTGTGTTTAGTCCTCACCAGTGTGATCAGGAGAAGGGAAGGTCATGGGTCTCTGACCCCTTTGCTTGTTTGTGGTTTATTAGTTGTTTGTATTTTCTCCTTGAAGCACCTGACTTTGGTCTTTATCCACTTTATTATTCACTTTAGTAGAAATTGAGCTGTTGCTCTTTCGCTAATTTTATTGATTTGGGGAATTTCTTTCATTTTAGAGTATTCTGGAAAATCAAAGCCTATTTAAAAGCATTTCATCCGTAAGCTTTTTAATAGATACAAATGAACTTTGATTGGAGACCCGTGGGGCCATCACCTGCTTCTGTGGTTCGTCTGGGGGGTGGGGGTGACCTGAGCGGTCCGAGCCTTTCATGTCCATTGCTCTGGGACGGGCATCAGTCTGCTTTGGCTGTGCTAGCCTGGCCACCTGCCTGCAGGACATGCAATGGGCCCCCATGAATGGTGGGGCCCAAAAAAGAAATTGGTAATATTTGGAATTGGCTGTGTGTGTGTTCGTGTGCATGTGTGCCTGTGTGTGTGCATGTATTCCTGAAAAATAGCGCACAGCAGAACTGGAGGATTGCATTCCCAAAGGTTTTCATGGATTTAGGAGTCTCTGCTCACTAGGAGGCTTATAGAACTAGTTTTCTATATATCATTTTGATTGTATTTTTAGCCAGATGATAAAACTCACCTCCCCACACCCCCTCCACGCTTCTTGCTTGTTTAGAATGGCAATGCACAAGTGAAAATTCATCAAAATGTCATAAGTAATGCAGCATGTTTTCCTGGGAGGCAGTTATGCGCCCCAGACAGATGTTGGGCTGTGTGTCCTGTTTGCACACATGGCTTTTCACTGAACCCTTCATAGGGTGCTGTGTGCTCATAGAGGCTTTCTCTCCACAGTAATGTTCTGCTCCAGAGCGGGGGTGGCCCAGGCTGGGTGGCATCTTGGAAGTTGTGGCCCTGATTGTATCAGTCAAGGTTCTCCAGAGAAACAGAACTAGTGGTGTGCGTGTGTGTGTGTGTGTGTGTGTGCATAGAGAGAGAGAGGTTTATTCTGAGGACTTGGCTTTTGTGACTGGGGAGGCTGGCAAGTCTGAAACCTGCAGGGAAGGCTGGAGACTCAGGCTGCCTGGAGGCAGAATCCCTCTTTCTTGGCGCAAGATCAGTGTTTTTTCTTCTAAGACCTTCAACAGATTGGATGAGGCCCACCCAGATTATGGAGGGTAATCTGCTTTACTCAAAAGTCTACCAATTTAAATGGTTATGCCATTCAAAAAATACCTTCACAGAAGCCTCTGGAATAATTTGGCCAAATATCTGGGCATCGTGGCCCAGCCAGGTTGACGTGTAAAATTAACCGTCCTGATCAACACCCCCAAGTGCCTCAACCCCATGGTGGGTTATAGATTAGGTGCATGAGCTTGTTTAGGGTGTACAAGGACAAGGGGTGACCTGCTCCCTGAGCAGGCAGGGGCTTGTGGCTCGTTCCCAGAGGCCACGGGGCCCAGTGCCAGCATGGAGGAAGGTAACATTTCTTGCATCCTGATGGCGCTGGGAGCACAGCTCTGGCCTGGTGCAGGCTGAGCCCCATACTTGCGGCCTTGGGGCCTCATTGGGACTGCTCCTTCATTCTGTCACCTCTGGCCCCATGTTTAGGCCTGAGTGACTCCCTAGGTGCCTCTGGGGAGGATACTTGTCATCCTCTTTCTATAAAATGCTTCATTTCCTGACATGGACACGGTGGAAGTATTTATTAGCTGAAAGGCTTGGTGCTCCGCATCCTGGTATTTTCTTTTTCCAGCAGAAACCCTTGTTTGGGTCATGGTCCGGCTGTCCTTTCCTGTCCTCCATGCCGCTGAAGTTGACCTGTCCGCCTGGCACGTTCTTATCAGGCCTCTTGGCTGTGTTGTTAATTGGACGAGAAATAATCACAGTGAAACAGAAGAAAAGCAGTGTGGTGTCCCCAGGCAGGCTTGGCCTGGTCCTCCAGTTTCTGTAGGCTTGGAAATGACCTGCTTGGTGGATAAGGGAAGGGAGACCAACAGGAGCTCTGCAGGGTTCCCCAAATTGATGAAGGAAGATGGCTCTTCTCATTCTTTTCCATCGGGTGCACTGTTTGAGGCTAATGAATGAATGAATGCATGCTTGCATGCATGGGAGAGTGGGCTGGCCCCAGAGGTGGAAGGGCTTAGGGTGGCGGGCGGGAGCCCGAGGGGCATGGGTGCCAGGGCTGTGACCCAGGGTTGGGCGGCAGGAGGGAACGTCAGTTCTAGGCCTGGCACTCGGTGTGTCTGGTGGCTTCTCACACACCTCTGAGCTGGCTGAGGCCCAGAGAGGGACGTCACTAGGTTCCCGGGGACCCGCAACCTCTCCTGGTCTCTGGGTGCGTGGGGCACAGTGCGGGCACAGCTGCCCCCAGGCCTCTGAAGGTTCCCACGAAGCCTCTTGTCTCGCCATTTGTTAGAAAAGCGCGACCCACCCTGGCAGCCGGGGGCATGCCTGAGCGTGTGGCTCTCCTGGTGCTCAGGGGCTGTTGGGCCTCTGTGGCGCCCGAGCCTGACCCTCTCCCAACCTGGGAGGCCAGCTGGGATGCCAGTTGGGATGCCGGAGAGCTGGCGCTGGAGACGCCTGGTGACAGTGGCGAGTGCCACAGCAGTGTTTCAGCTCTGTCTCCCCCTGCCCCCAGGTCCTAAGGCACCAGCTGTTCCTCTCAGAAGCGCCTTCTGGAACTTCTTAGGGTGGCCCGGTGGGACGTCCGGGGGCTCCCCAGTGACAGACCTGAGACCAGATCTCTGGTCTTGACACACTGTGGAAAGGTTAGCCAGGAGAGATGTGTCAGTGAACAAACATTCTTTCTGACTTTTTTCTCTTCTTTGAGGGACACAGGTCTGTAGGTAGGGGCTTGGGAAACCAGCGGCTTGATCGATTTTCATTTTTCAGCCCTGTCCTCAGTCAGGATGTTCTGGGAATCAAACTGGAAAGAGATGACGAAGTGTATGTAGTTTTTCAAAAATGGTCCATGTCTGCTGAAGCTTGTGTTCTGCAGGGAAGATGAAGGGTTAGAGGCCTAACCACAGAGAAGGAAAGAGAAGCTAATTTAAACACAGTTTACAGAGATTATTTACTTGGCTCTCTCATCTGTGTACACAAAGGAATATTGCTAGAAACTAAGAACTTGGAAACACGCAGATAGGTTTTTATTTTGTTTGTCCAGCCTAATCTTTGTGGTGTTCTTATCTGGATCAAAATGCCAATGATTTCTTGACTCCACCACCAACGTGGAGTTTAAACGAGGGTTAATTACCATTCAGAAGCTTGTGATGCAAGCTTGTGAGCTGGGCGAATGAGTCAGGTTGTGTTTGTTTTTGGTGTTTATAGATGCCAGGTATCTAGAAGCTGCAGTTTGCATTTGGACATCATTGGGGTTCAGTCTGTTGGCAGCCAGTGGGAGTGGTGGGAGGACCCTGCCCAGAAGGTAGAACTTTTCTGAATCAGGAGCATGGGTCACACACTGCAGCTGCCGGGACCCAGAAATACTGCCATGGGGGTGTAACCCCCCTTCTTTCTCTGCCCTCTTCTCTTTGTGATCTCAAGGAGGAGATGAGGAACAGGGTCCAAACTTGTCACTGACTGATTGGGCCAGAGTCTCCATAGCCCTCTGTCTACATGCAGGTCTGTTTAAGGTTCTGGTCAGCTCAGGTATGGCTAAAAGTGCAAAATGCTTCTTCAGACGATCGATGTATTTTACCGACTTTTTGGTTGCCTCTCGTGGGAAGCAAAAGCATGATTCTTTGAAAGTCCAAAGGATTGGACAAGTTGACTCAGGGTCTCTGTCTCGTTTGTGGTCACATTATGAACAGACCCTGTCCCATGTGTAACGGAGCCTGCGTGCATGGTTCATGCAGGGAAAGTCTGGAAGCCGCACGCCAGACCAAGCAGCACAAGTCTGCAGAGGGTGATCCGCAGTTAAAGCTTTAACCTCCTGCTTTTAGAACTCCCTTTTATTGTTTTATTTTCATACAAGTACACTTTGTAAATCTACTTTTCTGATAAAGTTGTTTTAAAATAGAATTTACCGTTTTAACCACTTTTAAGTGTGCAGTTCAGTGGCATTAAGTACAGTCACACTGTTGTGCAACCATCACCACCATCCACTTCAGAACTTTTTCATCTTCCCAAACGGAAACTCTGCACAAATTCATTAAACACCAACTCCCTAGTGCCCCTTCCCCAGCTCCTGGTACCCACCATTCTACTTTCTGTCACTATGAATTTCGCTACTCTAGGGACCTCAGATAAATAGAATTATGGAGTATTGTCCTTTTGTGTCTGGCTAAAAGTGAAGTGTTTTTAAAAACATTTGAATCAAATTAATGTAGTCCTTTTACTCTTTTTTCCTTCATATTTTAAATTATTTTATAGTAAAAATGATTATTTTGGTGTACAGTTCTGTGAGCTTTAATACATGTATAGATTTATGTAACCACTTCCACAATCAGGATTCAGAATAGTTCCATCCCCCCAAATTCTCCCCTGTACAGGCAGACCTCGGAGATATTGCAAGTTCCGTTCCAGATCACTGCAATAAAACGTATATTCCAGTAGAGCAAGTCACTCACATGAAATTTTTGCTTTCCAGGTACATAAAGTTATGTTTACACTATACTATAGTCTATTAGAAGTGTACAATCTCATTATGTCTAAAAAAAAACCAATGTATATGTACCTTAATTTAAAAATACTATTTGTATCATTTTTTTAGATTCTGCATATAAACAATATCATATGATATTTGTCTTTCTCTGTCTGACTTACTTCGCTTAGTATGATAATCTCCAGGTCCATCCATGTTGCTGCAAATGTCATTATTTCATTCTTTTTAATGGCTGAGTAATATTCCATTGTATATATGTAGCACATCTTCTTTATCCATTCGTCTGTCGATGGACATTTAGGTTACTTCCATGTCTTGGCTATTGTAAACAGCACTGCAATGAACATTGGGGTGCATATATCCTTTCAAACCATGTTTTCCTCTGGATGTACGCCCAGGAGTGGGATTGCTGGATCATACCATAGCTCTATTTTTAGTTTCTTAAGGAACCTCAATATGGTTCTCGATAGTGGCTGTACCAATTTACATTCCCACCAACAGTGTAGGAGGGTTCCCTTTCTTCCACACCCTTTCCAGCATTTATTGTTTGTAGATTTTTTGATGATGGCCATTCTGATGGGTGTGAGGTGATACCTCATTGTAGTTTTGATTTGCATTTCTCTAATAATTAGTGATGTTGAGCATCTTTTCATGTGTCTCTTGGCCATCTGTATGTCTTCTTTGGAGAAATGTCTATTTAGGTCTTCTGCCTAACAAATGAACTTATTTACCAAACAGAAACAGACTTATTGACTTAGAGAACGAGCTTATGGTTACCGGGGGGAAGGGTGAGGAAAAGGGATCGATTGGGAATTTGGGATTGACATGTACACACTGCTATATTTAAAATAGATAACCAACAAGGATCTACTGTAGAGCACAGGGAACTCTGCTGAGTACTCTGTAATAACCTAAATGGGAAAAGAATTTGGAAAAGAATAGATACATGTATATGTATAACTGAATCACTTTGCTGTACACCTGAAACGAACACAACATTGTTAATCAACTATACTCCAATATAAAATAAAAATTAAAAATAAAATTAAACATTTTTTTAAAGGCAAAAAAAATACTTTATTGCTGAAAAATGCTATCATCTGAGCCTTCAGCGAGTTGTAGTAGTAACATCAGAGATCACTGATCATAGATCACCATAACAAATATAGTAATAATGGAAAAGTTTAAAATATTGTGAGAATTACCAAAACGTAACATAGAGACATAAAGTGAGCAAGTGCTGTTGGAAAAATGGTGCCAATATACTTGGGTCAATGCAGGGTTGCCACAAACCTTCAATTTGTAGAAAACACAGTATCTGCCAAGGGCAGTACTGGTAAAATGAGGTATGCCTGTATTATCCTTTATATTCACACCTCCCATCACCCCTGACCACATACAACTACTGACCTACTCTGTCCCTCTGGTTTACCTGTTCATGAACTTCCTATAAATGGAGCCATAGAGTGGGTGGCCTTTTGAGGTTGCCTTCCTTCTTAAGCATAACACCTTTGAGGCTCATTCAAGCTGTTGTGTGATCGACAGTTGATTTTTTTCTTGTCACTGAGTAGTAGTCCATTGTACACTTGAATAGAGCTGCCATAAACATTCATGTGAGGGCTTTTCTGTGAGTGTATGGTTTCATTTACTTAGGATAAATACCCAAGAGTGGGATTTCTGGGCCATATGGTAAGTGTGTGTTTAACTTTATAAAAACTACCAAAATATTTTATGGAGTGTCTGTCCTGTTTTACATTCTCACCAACAACCTGTAAGAGTTCCACTTGCTCCACATTCTCACCCATACTTGGTTTTGTTAGTAGGTTTTTTTAAATTGAAGTATACTTGATGTACAATATTATATGTTACAGGTGTACAGTATAGAGACTGACAATTTTTAAAGGTGATACTCCATTTATAGTTCTTATAAAATATTGGCTATATTCCCCGTGTTGTACAGTATATCCGTGTAGCTTATTTTATACCTGATAGTTTGTACCTCTTAGTGCCCTTTGTCTGTATTGCCCCTCTCCCCACAGGTAACCACTAATTTGTTCTCTATATCTGTGAGTCTGTTTCTTTTTTGTTATAGTCACTAGTGTGTTGTATATTTAGATTCTATGTGTAAGTGATATCACACAGTATCTGTTTTTCTCTGACTTATTTCACTTAGCATAATGCCTTCCAAGTCTATTTATGTTACTGCAAATGGCAAAATTTCATTCTTTTTATGACTGAGTAGTATTTCGTTGTATGTGTGTGTGTGTGTGTGTGTGTGTGTATATATATATATATATATATTTATATATATTTTAATACCACATCTTCTTTATCCATTCATCTGTTGATGGACACTTAGGTTGCTTCCATAGCTTGGCTGTTGTAAATAATGCTGCTATGAATATTGGGGTGCATGTATCTTTTTGACTTAGTGACTTTGTTTTTTTCAGATATATACCCAGGAGCAGAATTGCTGGGTCATATGGTAGTTCTGTTTTTTAGTTTTTTGAGAAACCTCCATACTGTTTTCCACAGTTGCTGCACCATTTTTTTAGTCATTCTAATTTGCATACACTGTGTCTCCTTGTGGTTTTAATTTGCGTTTCCTAGTGACTAATGGCATTAATCATTTTCTCACGTGCTTATTTGCCATCTCTATATCCTCCCTGGTGAAGTGTCTCTTATTTTATTGGGTTGGTTTTTCCTTCCTGTTGAGTTTTGGGAATTTTTCCTGTGTTCTGAACACAAGTTCTTTGTCAGGTTTGGGGTTTTCAAATATTTTCTTCCAGTCCGTAACTTGTCTTTTAATTCTTGTAACAAAATCTTTCACAGAACAAAACGTTTTAATTGTGATGAAGTTCAACTTACCAATTTACCATCATTCATAGGGAGTACATGGAAAGATGATTCATTTTCTGTTACTGATCTCGTATCCTGTGGTTTTGCTCAACTCACTTGTTAGTCCTGAGAGCTTTTTTGTTGTTGTTGTAGAGTCTTTGGAATTTTCTACAGAGGCAATCATGCTGTCTGTGAAAAGGCCATTTTATTTCTTCCTTGCTAATCTGTATGCCTTTTATATCTTTTTCTCGCCTCATTCACTAGCCAGGCCTCCAGTGCAGTGTTGAATAGAGGCAGTGAGAGGGGACATCTGCCTTGTCCCTGGTCTTAGGGGAAAGCATTCAGTCTTTCATCACTGAGTATCATGTCAGCTATAGGTTTCTTCACAGATGTCCGTTAGTAGACTGTAGAGGTTCCCTTCTATTTCTAGTTTGCTGAGAGTTATCATGATTGGATGCTGATTTTTTTCAGATACTTTTTCTACATAAATTGATATGCTTGTGTGTTTTTCTTCTGTAGACTGTTAATATGGTAGATTACATTGATCGATTTTATGTATTGAACCAGCCTTGCATTCTGGGATAAACTCCATTTGGTTGTGGTGTACCATTTATGTATATATATATATATATATATACATATATATATATATATATATATATATATATATGTATGTATGTATATATATGTAGCTGGATTAAATTTGCTAATATTTTTTGAAGATTTTTGCATCTATGTTCATGTTGGTCTGCAATTTTCATGTGCTATTTTTGTCTGGTTTTGTTATCAGGGTAATGCTGGCCTCATTTAAGTTGGGAAATGTTTTTTCTTCTGTGTTCTGGAAGAGCTTATGTAGAATTGATGTTCTTTCTTAAATGTTTGGTAGAATTTGCTGGTAAAACCATCTGGGTCTGGAGATGTCTTTCTCAGAAGAGTTTTAAAGTATGAATTCTATTTTTTAAGTATTGTTCAGGTTATCTATTTCATCATGATGCGCTGTGGTAATGTGTGGTGGTTGAGAGATTGGATCATTCCCTTTAAGTTGTTGACTTTACTTGCAGAGTTGTTCGTGGTATTCCCTTATTATCCATTACTGTCTGTGAGGTCTGCAGCGATCACACCTCTCTCTCCTGGTACTGGGATTTGGGAATGTATTAGACCTAGTGCCTGAAATGCAGCCTTTGTTTGGAATGGGGCCAGCATCCTAGCTGAAGGCATTGCCCCCGTCTCCCTAGGCTGGATTCCCTGGGTTTCCATGGTATCTTTAGGGAGTAGCAAATGAGGTGTGTTCGGAGGAACTTTAAGGCTTTTGGGCAGCATCTGGCGCCCAGGGGTGGAAAGTTAATACACGGCACCCCAGTGACCTGCATGTCTTCTTGTGTTTCCGGAAGCATCAGTTTGCTGCCAGGGAGCAATTTCACACGGCGCGGCGGCGTTGGGGGGGGGGCGGGGGTGTGTGGAATCTCGCTAAAGGGTGGAAGAGATTCCCCCCCCTTGTTCATGGTGTTTAAGGGGATTGTTCCAAGTGGTGTGTCTGTAGTATTGACTAATTTATGTTTCATCTATTTCTAATCAAGGCCACAAACTGGGTTACGTTTTTTTTTTTTTTTTTTGGCTGCGTTGGGTCTTCGTTGCATTGGCTTCTCTTGTTGCGGTGCATGGACTCTAGGCGCGCAAGCTCAGAGCACAGGCTCGGTAGCTGTGGCGCACAGGCTTAGTTGCTCTGAGGCATAGTGGGATCTTCCCGGACCAGGGTTCGAACCCGTGTCCCTTGCATTGGCAGGCGGATTCTTAACCACTGTGCCCCCAGGGAAGCCCCTGGGTTGCTTTTAAAACTCTGGTAAATTAAGACCAGTGTAGTGGTATGTTTTAGTTAGAGGTTTAAGTGGAGACTGTTTAGTGGTGGTCGTTTATTTGGCGGGGATGGAAGATAGTTGATAGCGTGTCCTTCTGTATGATACTTTGTCTTCCTTCATCAGGAATCCTAAAGTAAACATTTTTAGAATGACGAAAGCTGTGGGGTTTGGGCTGCTGTTACAAAATACCACAGACTGGGTGGCTTATAAGCAACTGACGTTTATTTATCACAGCTCTGGAGGCTAGACATTTGAGATCAGGGTGCTGATGTTGTCGGTCAGGTAGGGCCTGGGTTCAGGTCTTGGACTTCTCACCGTGTTGTCCCAAGGTAAAATGGGCGAGGGACCGCGCTGGGGTCTCTCTTATATGGACACGAATCCCATTCATGAGGGCTCCACTTTCATGTCCTACTCACTTCCCAGAGGCCCCCCTCCTAATACCATCATGCCGGGGGTGGGGGTAGGATTTAACATATGAGTTTGGGGTGGGGGAAGACGTAAACATTCCGACCATAACAGTTTCTGACCCTGATATTGTGACATCTTCCTAGGTGAGAGAAAGGGTCATAGTTGTTTAGTAATTTGTCAAGCAAGATTAATTTTGCTTCATTTAATTAAAAAAAAGAAAAACTGTGTCACACTGGGCTTTAGAATAAGAGAGGCATTTATGAGCAATAGAAAGAAAATAGGTTTTTGCAAAAGCAGAAGGGTTTGGAAACCTGTGCAGGCCCTGGCGAGGTTAGGGGGCACAGAGTTTCCTAAATGATTGCAAGTCATTTGGAGGACCGGGCCTGGCACAGTGACCGCCCTGCTTTAGTCACTGTATCACAGTCCTGTGGCAGCTCAGTCTGTCCTTCTGCTGCGTGCCTGCTGCAGGCTGGTCAGGAAGTTCCAGGTGAGGGGCCGTGGCTTGGGTACTAGCCACCAGGACAGCTTAGGTCTTTGGAGGGCTGTTTTCAAAAGTGGGGTGGGGAGCCTTTCAAGAATTGTAATTCTTCTAGGTGTGATTTTCCCCCTTACTATAAAAGTAGCACATGTACTGTAGGATGTACAGAAAGGAGGGGAATTAAAATCAGCCCCTCCTGCGAGAGAGTTTGGGTATAAATCCTTTTAGCCCCTGCAGCCCTAGTCTCCTTTGGGGCTGAATTGTGGGCACCACATGCTGGCGTGGTGCCTCGGGGGGCGTCCCACGTGAGATCCCAAGACAATCTAGTTCTGAGGTCTCAGAAGATGGGTAGCTAGGCTGCGAGGGCGTGAAAGTACGCGGAGGCACGCTCTCCCACCCGTTCCCCGTGTCCTTGTGTCCTTGTCCGCACGTGGCGCCAGGAGGGAGGCAGGCGCCGGGGCACAGGTGGGGACATGGTGGGGAAGGAATGCCCACTCCTTTTCACGGAGAGTGTTCAGCTTTGACAGCTGACAGGGGGAGCCCCTGTTAATTCCTACCTGTACGATTAGCTCTGCAGATTAATCATTCTGTTTCTTTCCAGGAGTTTGGTGACATTTTAGTTTCTGTTCTGATTGCTTGTAAAAGAATAACAAAACCCTCTTTGGGCCGTGTCTTCTGGAGCTTGTGGCTTAGAACCTAAGAGTTACATAGTAAGGAGAGGGCAGTGGAAGTGGAGCAGCATCCTTGCAGAAGTTTCCGGTAACGGGCGTGGTGTTCATGTGTCATCGTCATGTGAACCCAGCAAGGAAACCTCGCGTCCTGGCAGTTACCTCCTTTGGTGTCACATGAGAACTCACCTGAAAACGCCGACCATCAGGACTGCAGACGTTGCCATATACTGTCCGGGGACTGGATATGAGGGTGTTGATTAGGGCACACAAATTACAGTGAAAAGAGCACAGTTTGGCTGTCACCGAGGAGCTCATGCATGCACGTGACCAACTCAGGCCTTGAGACGGATGTTTCTCAAGCGTGGCCTTGTGCAGACGGAAGCACATGCCCTCTCGACATGACACAGCATGTGTTCTGTACAGAAGGAACCTCACTGACTCCCTGGGCGGCCTCAAGGAAGCGTGTGCCCCAAGAACGGTCTCTCCTCTGACCTCTGAGGAATATGGTCTGCTTGGTATCAGCGTGTCTGAGCAGGTGTGTGCAGGCTGGAAGGGGTCTTGGGGGGTGGGCAGACCTGGGGTAAACCTGTGCGGCTTCCTAGAGCGTGATTCTTTTCAAAGAAAGAGAAGGCCCCAGGTGGCCCCCTCTCTCTGACGTTAGGGGTTCTTAGAGATGTTCGAGAAACCCTGGAAAGAATTCTAGTTTGGCAGAAAGAAAAGGCATTTCTGAAAGTGGATTGGCGTCCCTGTTCCTTATTTTCAAGGCTGTGTGAGCACAGACCTAAGTGATCACCATGTTTTTTCATTTGAGTAAGGGGGACTCTTTCATTCCTATCATTCAGCAATTTATGTGTCAGCTGCATTGGTACATGCCCCAGCTGGCTGCAGTTCCTTGCTGGGAATGGCCCACGCCTGGGAGGGGCTGCTGGGACACTGCTGGGTCTCTCGCTGGACGTGGTGCTCCAGGACCTGCGTCCCTTACGCTGTCGGGACAAACCTCCTCCCTGCTCCCAGCTCCCCGGCTCTCCTCATCCCCCACTCCCCTCTAGAAATGCAGAAGTCCTTCTTGGTACCACTTCACCCTTCACCTCACTGTGTACCATTGCCGGGTCCTGAGCCCCCTTCCCTCCCAAACCTCACAGTTCTGCCCTCCCTTCCGTCCACCATGGACTTTGGAATGAGCATCCTTTGGATGGAACATTGGAGCCTGTGGGGTTTGTCTGTCTTGGTACGGCTCTGTAAGTTGTACGTAACTGACAGCCATGAAGACAGTCCTCGCCTGTAGACAGGCAAATGAATTCTGTCCAGTGGCAGGGCAGTTGACTTCCTCCCACGGAAAAATCCAGTCTTGTGCCTGTTGGAAGTTCATTTCCATATTTCTTTATTTTATATATATATATATATGTATTTTCTTTTAATTGAGCTGAAGTGCACATAACATAAAATTAACCACATTACAGTGAACAACTCAGTGGCATTTAGGACATTCACAGTGTGTGTAACCACCACCTGTATCTAGTTCTAAGACCTTTTCATCACCCCCTGCGTGATGAAAGTGGTACTTCACTGCTGCGTACCACTAAGCAGTCACCCCCTTTCCTCCTCCCTCGGCCTCCATATAATCTTGTGCCTTCTTTGAAGGCACTGTAATGTCTCCTTGGTTCCTCATGAATAATGAGTTAAATAACATTTTTAACATGTGGTCATTTTCTTAAATGACCTTTTAACAACCATCCGCCCTTGGCTGAGCTGCCAGCCCTTCTCACTGGGCGGTGCTGGTTTTCAGTCCTCCAGCGCCTCCTGTATGTCCTCCGTGGCATGCGGTGGGCTGGGATTTTTTTTTTTTAGAATGAGAATCTGGTCATGGAGGGTAGGTGAGCACTTCACGTGTGGACTTTCCTGGTCTTGTCTGGGTGATATTTTGAAAAGAAGTCATCTTCCTGGGCTGGTGCTGTGTGCCCTGCCAGGTCAGTCAGCATGTATTGATTAATTATCACAAGTCCAGTGCTGTGTTGAGCAAGCCAGATGTTTACAGTTGTGGAGAGGGCATAGTGCCAAGAACAGAAATCCCATGCATTCAGAGCCAGGGGGCTTGCGTGCTAGGTGTCGTCATCAGCTGAGCAGAGAGCAGGACCCTCACCCCCTGAGCTCTCCGGGCCGCATGGTAATGGCCAGGAGTTGGCCCAGCCTGTCCCTCAGGGGCTGAGGACTCCCTGGCACCCCATGTTCCCAGCAGACCTAAAGCATGGCCTCCGTGTGTGAAGGTTGAACCCCTAACTGACCCGAGTCTCAGTCAGTCTTCCTCGTGGGGCCCTCACTCTGGTGCGACCTCAGGTTTGAACTCGGCCCTCAGTGACCCTGGCTTTTCCCAGTCCCTTGGCTATGTGGGGAGGGACCTTTCTCTGCTGTCCAAAACCAACTGCAGTAAGCAGGTGGTTGTGACCTTGAGCAGAAAGAGAAAGGTCCAGCCTTGATTGTGGGAACCCCCGGAGTAGTCCTGTTGAACGGAGACAAACCCCTGTCTGCAGAAGGGACTGGATTGTTGGACAGAAGATGGCTGGTGTGAGCTCAAGATTTTCACCTCAAGAAGGCTGTTGGTGCTTTTGTAAATGGCCAAGGACAGCTTTCAGTTCAAGGTGTCGTTGGCTTGTTTTTGCTTTAAGTGATAGGCATTTGTTGTTTTCTGTCGGCTGATGTTTGGGGGCATTTTCACTCCTTCAAATTTAAGACATTGCATCATTGTACCAAAAAAAAATTTATTTTGTAAAGGAAACACAGCTCTCGTGTTACATGGGTATCCGCGAGGAAGCAGCGTCTCCACAACCTATCCGACGGCTGCTTGTTGTTGCTCACATCAGTGTTGTCCCCCCCTTCCCTTGGAGTCCCCACTTCTCTCCTGAAACCAACTTTGCGGGTTTTCCTATCGTAAATAACACATGGCTAACGCCGTTCATTTCTGTGAGGAGTTGTGGCACCATACCAAAGTTTTGGAGGGAAGTTAGTGAAATGTCCCAACATATGTATTCATGAGAAATCAAGTTTCAAGTATTTACAGCACAGTGGTGCAGAGCGATTTCTAAGCGTTTCCCTTTGGCTACACAGAGAATGTCGCAGCCAGGGTGGCATGTGCGTGTGTGATTTCAGCACCTCGCTCTGCGGTTTGGGTCTCAGTAGGCCCTGAGGGTTTCCCTTCCTAACCCAAACCGAGTTTAATCAGCTGCTAGGAAAAGCGGTTTGCTAAAACTCATCCTACGCTTCTGTTAAATCTGATCCATTAATTCATTTGTTACTGAAGACACATGTTGACCCCAGGACTTTCTCCAGGGTTTGTACACTGTGGTTTTCTATCCATATGCCATTCTCCAGTGTAGGAGAAGAACTCAGGTGGATGCACTTTCTAAAGGTTTATTTTGATGGTTTTCCTCATGTGTCAACACACCTCAGGTAGGGCAGCGGGTATCACCATTACCTCCTTGGTTGGCTGAGGAGGTTTGACTTAGAACCACAGCAATCTGCTCAAGGTCATGTGTCCAGAAAGACACGTACGCACACTCTGGTGCCAGTCTGGCCCTTTATATACTCTCATTTATTTAATCCTCTCTTTGGGGATGTTTTCAGTTTTATGCTATCGAGAGGCTCCTGGATGAGAACTTTTGTGTGTGCGTACCTGTCCCTGGTTCTTATCGTTACCCGTAGCTAGCACTGACTTTTGTAAGGTTCCGGATGTTGCTTCATGAAGAGGCTTCCTGTTGACGTTGGGGAGGGACTCATACCTCCTCACCACCATTGAGCCTTATCATTTTTTCTTTGTTAATTCTGTAGGGGGAGAATGGCATCTTGTGTTAATTTGTATTATTCTGATTACCAGCGAGATGAACACTTCATTTCACACATTTGGTTGCAACACGTTTAGAAGAGAATCTTTTGTGTTCAGGAGAGCAGTGACCAGTTCAGCAGTGACCGCCCCCCGCCCAGAGCATGAGGGCAAGCATTTGTTGGTGGTGGGAGTATTCCCGCCGGGAACTTCTCTCCCTGCAGGGGCCTGGGGAGCAGGGGTCCTGGATACACTGTGTGTCGTGCTTTGGATGGCCCCGTGGAGCCCTGCCCACCTCCTGGAGGGGTGTCAGCTTAAGCAAAAGGTCCCGTGTGCTGTGTTTGATGTTTCCAAGGAAAGGCTGAGTTTTCCACAGCGAGTGGGACACTGGGTGTGCGTGAGTGGTGTGATTTTCCTTTGCTGTTGCTTCCCCCTGTTTCTCTTGCCTGCCGGCCCCCAGGAACAGCTGTGACTTGAGGTCTCAGACACGCCCCTGAGTTGACTCCTGAACCAGTCCCTGTTTGTACCGTGACCCTGAACTGGTGGGACGTTCTGGAACCGTATGAGTCTTCAGGAAGGTGGAAGTCAGAGGTCTCACCTGTCCATCAGACCCATGTGTTTTGGGCTTCAAGTCATTTGTAATCAGTTGTCCCATGGAAAACAAAGCCAGACTTAGTAATAAGAGGCTTTATTAGGAAGGATTATCGTGGGGGAACCAGGGAGGCAGCTGTTGCAGTGGAGAGATGTGTGCCCATGACACGGGCGAGCATGCCAGGGATCGGCAAACTGGGTTTTTACTTAGTAGGGAGGTGTAGACAAGGCTATTAGGACCCGGGTGTGGGGATGAAGAGTGATGGGGTGGTAGACTGGAGGATGTGTCCCGCAAGGCCGGCCTGTTCTCAGGGCGGCCGTCCGAGTGCTCAGCCTCACGGTGGGTCGAGGGAGGCCTGGGGGAAGGAGAGAAGCTGAACCAGAGTCGGGTAACAAGTGTTTTGTTCCGATTTCTCTGTAGGGACAGGCTGTTCCGCCCATCACTACAAGGCACAGAGTGGAATTCGGGGGCCCGTGTCTCACCTTGCCCTAGGCGAATGGGGCCCCCGTCTTATCTGAGTCTTGTGCAGTGCGCCCTTCCAGGATCACAGAGGGATGGCGCGGTCTCCCTGCCGATGGCAGGGCCAGGTGCAATCAGGACGGTCAGGCTGAGCTCTGCAAGGAGTGGGTCTGTCGTGGCGGCAGACAGGTGGCTGCCTCGACCGCGTGCTTCAGCCACCTGGGCGCTGAAACCTCAGCGGGGCCGCCCTGCCCCGCCCAGGCCTTTCCCGTGGGGACCTGCTTCCAGGGGAGGCACATGTGAGCTGGGCTGTGATGGATGGGAAGGACCTGCCGCACGCAGGAGCGGCTCTGGGGACAGAGGGCCGGGCGAGGGGGCGCTGGCCATCTACGGTGTTGTGCCCTTGAGCTGCTCGGTGGGGCTTGGTCGGGGGCTTGGGGTGCCTCCTGAGGGAGGCCAGGAGCGCTGTGGAAGGAAGGAGCCCCGGCAAGGGGCTTCCTCAGCATCCTGCTTCTCCTGGGCTCTGACTGGGGGGCGTTTAGTAGCCCCGCCCTGATTACACGGTTATTAAAAACTCTCACAGATTCCAGGACACTTTTGGTTTCTTCCTTTCTTTTTTCTTGCTTTGACTCTCCCCCTCTTCCTCCCCCCCTTTTCTCTTCTTCTGATTTTGTTTTTTACGTTCGTCATTCACTTTAAAACTTAAACATTGTTGAAATACTAAGCTTTGAACACCAGCAGTTTCTCACCACATGATTCTGAATGAGGGGCCAGTTTGGGACCTTTGTTGTCGCTCACACCATGGCTAGCAAGGCCTGACCCGCCCCCACTCCTTCTGCACCTCCAGGAGCTCATGCTCAGTGTCACGGGGCCAAGGGGAGTGGCGTGGACGGAATCGGGGTGCAAATGATGCTCTTTGCTCCCAGTTCACGCAGATGCCGCACCTGGTCCCTCCTGGCCGGGTGAGCCGCACCCCATGACTGAGTCCCGGGGGCCTGTTGCGTGGCTGGGACATTTAGTCTGTGTGTAGGATAGGGGGTAAGGGATTCTGGCTCACGGTTTGCCCTGCTCACGTGTCCCCTTTTCTCACTCTGTCTCAGACTCTGCCATCCCAGACGGTAGTAGGAAGCCGCATCCCAGTTGCTAAAATGTTTGATGACACCGATCGTCAGGTAGGGGATGAAATCCGCCTGCAGAGCGCGGTTCTTGTTAGAGGTGGCTCCTGCCCAGGTCTTGCCGTAGGTGTTCCTCCCATCCGTGAGCAGCTTCATCTGTTGGTTACGCTCCTGGCACCAGCTGGTGACTGGAGAGCAGGGGAGGGAAGCTGGTGTCAGAAAGCTCAGGCGGTTCTGCTGGAGGGTTCACAGTCTGTCTGGGAGCTGCGGCTGCAGAGGCCAGGGCAGGAGAAGGGCCGCTCGAGGCCACGCTGCGGGAGCAGGTCCAGGAGGGGAAGGGCCAGGGCTGCAGAATGGGGTTGCCGCCCAGCGCTGGCATGAACGCTAGCTCCAAGCCTCTTCACTTTCCATCCATCACTGCCTTTGTTGCTGCTCCTCCCCTGAGGGGGCGTTGGCAACCCGGGACCTCCAGTCTCACACCCTGGCAGTCAGATCTAAACTGGATTTGAAGCTTTGGCACCCGCTGTGGCCCTGGAGGGCCATCTTCAGCTCAGGGTCCGCCTTGGGCACTTCTTGAGCTTTCGTCGCCTTTACTTGCTCTGATTAAGCCAGGAGAGAAGAGAGCTTCTGAGGGAGCGATTCTGTTTGTTTGGGCTGGGAGCCAGCAGCCTAAGAATCAGCTTCCAGAAGAACTAACAAAGTGAGCAGGACCCATGCTGGCAGCTCTGGACCTGACAGTGGAGGAGGGTGGTGGAAATGTCAGGTGCCAGTCCCGTCAGTCACACCCCGAGCTGGGGGGGGCCACGGCCACTTCAGACCCGCAGACGACTGTGCCTGTCCCGGAGAGAGACCTGGATTAAAAGTCTGTCCAGACATGCTTGCGTTAGAAGGAGTTTCCAGGAGTGACTTTTATTTTCAGTGTGTACACAAGACATTTAAGTACCACGTCCTCTCCAGACGCCCGTTCTGCTGATGGAATTGTTCTTGGAGGGAGCGTTCGGTGTTTGCTCCCCACGCTGCTGGCCCTGCCCGGATTCCCCGGCCCTGGGAACTGCCCCGCCCCCATGTTAGGAATCTCCCCTTGGCTTTACCTGTCACATTGTAAATAGACGGCTTACAAAAGATAATTGAAAAGGAAAGGCTTAGGAAGATTAAAAAATACTCTAGAACTTGTGTTGAAGTGAAGAAAACAACTCATTTCTGGGATCAACTTTGCCAATTTGAAGGGGTTCGTACGGAAACGTCGTGCGGGTGGGTTCTCTGGGTGAGGATGGAGCAGGTATGTCCTTGTGTTGCTGCTGCGGGCCCGTCTGTCTCTGTGACGAGAGTCCCGGGGACGTGCGGTGAACTAAGGTCAGCCTCTGCGAGGAGCTGACCGCTGGGATTGTGTGTCCTCCCATGAGAACGGGGACCAGGTGGTCTGGGAGGCCTGGCTTCAAGGCGAGGGTCTGTTGGCGGTGCTGGGGCGCCTACCTTGGGGACGTCACCTGCCTGCGGGCTTCCCCGAAGCATGGAACAGGAGGCGCCGTGAGGAGCTCTGCGGCCTCCCAGGATAGGGTTCCTGTGGATGTCTGCGGGGTGCAGTTTTGTGTCTCATCCGTCACTTTTTCCCCTTTGACTCAAACTCTTAAAACCTGGTGGTCCTGCTTATGGTGAGAACTTGAGTGCAGGAAGTGAATTACTCGGAGGGTTTTTGTTTTGGTGCTGCCTCGTCGTAAATCCCACGGTTTTATTCTTACCAAGAGCGCGCTGTGTGTGCTGCCTGGGTACCAGGGTGGCCCCCAGAGGCAGGGGGCTCCATGGGCATGAGATAGAGCACCTGCCCGTCGGAGGTGTGCTTTATTTTTAGCAAATGGCATTTAGTGTCTTGCAGAGCTGAGAGCAGGATGACTGTAGATGTAATTAAGTGACTCTGAAATGGGAGTTAATTACTTCTGCATGTGTCAGAGGGCCAGGGAGGGTCTCTCTGGTCCTCTGGCTGCAGCCCTGTGAGGCTGTCACCTGGACAGGCTCCCAGGACCAGCCCTCGAGGGCATCCAGGGTCCTGTGGGTGTTACTCTAACTAATGGTAAGTGGTCTGAGCTTTTAGTCTCTGAGACTGGCCTGAGGAACTGACAGTTCATGACTCTTTAATGTAAAAATTACATACAAGGAACTTTATCCTAACGCTGATCTGTGCATGGTATTAGCCCAAATGTGTCCTCTCAAGGCCTACAGAACAGACTATGTTACAGGAGCAACAGGTCACTGACAAGAAGGCATGTATAAAGCGGTGTGTCCAAAAGCTGCTGTAACAGGACGGAGGGCTTGAGCACCGCCCAGCTCAGGGGCTGCCCTGGTCAGTGTCTAGTGAGAGAGCACCCGTGGGTGCTGGTGCTCTGTTCTTCCTGCTAAGGACGGGGCTCCAAGGAACCAGGACCAGGGTGGACAGAGGGCTGCGTCTAGGACCTCCCTCCATAGCTGTCCCCAACTCTGATCTTGTCGGGTCCATTCATAGTGACTGGAAGCTTCCACACCTCCAGCCACACCTGGGCCCGTGCTGTCCAGTGCTGCGGCCGACACCACACGGGGTGAGGAGCGCCCCACGGGTGGCCGGTCAGAGCCGAGCAGCGCTGTGGCTGTGGAGACCTAGACTCAGAAGCAACGGTAGGATATCCTGTCCACGACCCTATTAATTATGTGCTGAAGCGATTGTGCTTTCGATGTGTATTGGGCTAAATAAAACATATTATTAAAACTAACTTCACCTATTTGTTTTTACTCTCAATGTGACTTGTAGGCACACCTGAAATCATGCACGTGGTCACGTGTGCGGCCCGCCTGGTGTTTCTGTGGGGGGCACAGATCTCGGCTGTTCTCTGATACCCTCTGTGTTTGGGTTCCCCCTTCTGTCAAGGCCCAGCCCATAGGCTGGGAGGCACAGATTAGGAACAGGTAGGTGTATCAGGCTTTGAGAATACCTTGAAACCAGCTCTAAGTGCTATTGTTTTTGCATTTCTGCAGACAATTACACATAGACCGCTGGGCCTCATCCAAGAAATGGGTTCTGTGCTCAGATGGTGTTTCTCCTGCACAGGGAACCGAGCACTTGGCCTTGCTGAGCACGCTGCAACCCTGAAAGGCTATCCCAGCTCCCTGTCATTCAGGCTGCACCTTATCCGGACTCCCTGTTTTCCGGGCTCCCTGTTTTCTGGCTCCCCGTTGCCTGGGCTTTCATCTCCCTGATTTCTGTGGATGAAGAAACGTGCAGTGCATCTGGCCTGATCTTCCACTTACAACTGTGGCCTGTGCGTGCTGGTTGGCGTGCCGAGCCTGTGTGTCCGCGATGGCTTTGATGAACTCCTGCCACTGATCTGGTGGGAGGAGGGACCACCGTTTAACCCTCTTCCGCCCCTGGAAGCCCCGCTGACAAGCTGGTGAATGTGGGCTGCTGTTTGAGTAGCTGCAGGGCACGTGGCCCGAGTCCTGGGAGAGACCCACAGGCCTTCCCACATCTGGCTGGGCTATTTATATCCCACAAAAGCCTGTTTTTCTCTGAAAAGAGTGAGCATGTGGTGATGCTGTCATGTGCATGGGTGAAGCCAGTGAAACAGCCTTTCAGTAATCTCCTTTCTGGTGCGTCCGACACGTTTTCACGGCATGCACAGGCTTCCGGGTTCCACATCTGCCCTGCCCTGTGGTGTTCGTGCACACTTGGAGTGCGGGCAAGCTGTGGCCCCCAGGGCGGCCCCGCTCCCATGGCGGGAGGGCACGGCTGGCCCAGGGTGTGGAGCCCCAGCTCTCCCTGATAGCCGGGGAGGGACAGGTTCCTCTGGGGCCCATCACTCGAACAGCATACTGAACTCCTGAGCTGTGCCCCACATGCTCTAGGCACTGGGCTTTCCACAGTGGAGAGAGCTTTCTCGTGTTGGGGAGGACGGACCACAAAGAGGATCAGTAAGTCAGATATGGGGGGGTGAGATGGTGGTGGGTGCAAAGAAGAGAAGTCAAGCAGAGAAGGGGCAGTTCGTTGAGAAAAGACAGGAGCTGGGCCTGGGTTTGGGGAGGAGTGTTCCAAGCAAAGGGGACAGCAGGTGCAAAGGTCCTGAGGCAGGAGTGTGCAGGAGGGACAGGTGAGAGGAGAAGAGGCAGGTAGATGGTGAGTTTATCTGTGCTCAGGGATGCTGAGATGGGAGCCCTGGGAGCCAAGGGTTTGGACAGGACCACAGGCCTCTAGGAAGAATGGACCCTGGAAGGTAGAACAGGGCACCCTGTTAGGAGGCTGTGAGGCGATCCAGGGAGAGACGTGGTGGCTTGGGCCAGAGTATAGCAGTAGGGGTGGGAGGATGGCCCGATTGGGCATTTATTTGGAGGTGGAGCTGAGGGGACTTGCTGCCAGGTTGGATCGGGGATGGGGTGGGGGCCGAGGACACACTGAGGTTTTGTCTGAGCAACTTTAAGGATGGAGGGTCCACTTACAGGCCAGCTCCACCCAGGCTGTCTAGGAGGCATCCTTACCTTGGGAGACGGGGAGTGTGGCTTGGGGACACGTGAAGTTTGGAGGGGAGGAGGCCCTAGGAGCCTACGCCTGGAGTTGGTGAGATGTCCAAGGAGTGGCCCCGAGGGGTCGTTCCCAGCTGAAGCTCAGCAGCAAGTTCTCCCAGAGAGCAGGCTGCCTTGCCTGGAGATGTCCCTCAAGCATGCGTCCATCGGTGAGGCTGGCCTGGGGGGGGGACACGAGGGTGGGCCCCTGGGGTGAGATAGCCCTTGATGGGAGACTCGGACAGGTGGCTCTACGGGAAGGAAGAGGATGTGGGTGGCACGCGGGGATGTGAGTCTTGTCCAGCTGAGCCCCTCGGTGTGAGTGGCGGGGCCTTAAGCTGTCTGGAGGCGGGGAGAGAGCGGCAGGAATGTGGGTGAGGCAGAGCCCGCCCCCCCCATCCCTGGCATGGCTGGCTCTGAGGACTCTGCCCAGCTTGGTTTGGGGAGGAGAAGGTGGGTTTGGAAAGGGGGTGCCTCCATCCTTCTATGTAAGCCCTGTACAGATACTCTTCATGCCTTCATTGCCTTGTTTTGCTGCCTCGTTGGAAAGACATGGCTCTCCAGGGTCTCGGATGGCCCATGCCTTTGAGTCAAAGGGGGCACTCATTTTTGCAGGAAAATGCCATGGGCAGCAAAGTATCCTCACTAGAACCTGAGAGAGGCCCAGCTGTGTTCATTATGGAGACAAGATCGTGTGTCTTTGTCTTCTTGGCCATGTTTGGGGCCGGGGGGGCGGTGGGTTAATTACCGACTGGTCAGTGTTCATGATGAACTTGGATCAGGCCCCACGTGGAGACACTCACTCAGGCTCCAAGATGGCTTTTTTGGTTCTATGTAGTAGGCTGAAGAATGGCCCCCAAAGAAGTCAGATTCTAATCCCTGGAACTTCTGCGTGTTACCTTTTCTAGTGATGGGATCTTTGCAGATGTGATTCAGTTAAGAATCTTGCAGGAGGAGGTGATCCTGGGTTATCTGATGGGCCCTAAATGCCATCACACGTGTCCTTATGAGAGGGAGGCAGGGGAGATGTGAAAGACTAGAGGAGAAGGTGATGTGAAGATGGAAGCAGAGATTAAGAGTGATGTGGGTGTGATGGCTGATTCTGTGTGTCAGCTTGACTGTACCATGGGTGCCCAGATACGTAGTCAAACCTGATCCTGGGCGTGTCTGGGTGGGATTAGCATTTGGATCTATAGACAGACTAAAGCAGATTGTCCTCCCCCGTGTGGGAGGGCCTCATCCAATCAGTTGAGGGCCTGAATAGAGGAGAAAGGCGGAGTAAGGGAGAATTCCCTCTCTCTGCCAGGCTGTCTTTGAGCTGGGACATTGGTCTTCTCCTGTCTTCAGAGATGGAACTTGTCCCCTCGGCTCTCCTGGGTCCAGCTTGCTGACTGTAAATCTCAGGGCTCTCCAGCCTCCATGGTCATGTGATCAGATTCATTATAATAAATCTCTTTCTCTGTATATACACATCCTATTGATTCTGTTTCTCTGGGGACTCTGACGAATACAGTGGCCACAAACGAAGGAATGCCACAAACCACCAAAAGCTGGGCGAGGCAAGGAAGGATTCTCCCTCAGAGTCTCCAGAGGGAGTGCGGCCCTGCTGACACTGTGATTTCAGCCCAGTGAAGCTGATTGCAGACTTCTGGCCTCCAGAACTGTGAGAGAATAGATTTCTGTTGTTCTAAGCCACCCGGTTTATGGTCATTTGTTAGAGCCGCCACAGGAAAAGAACACAGCCAGTGTAAACAGTGCTACCGTAAATACCCCAGCCACACGCATGGGGCTGTTATTCAGGCATGGATTTCAGGGAGTGGCACTGCTGGGGCAGGGTGTGTGTCTCTTTGTTTCGTAGATCGTGCCAGATAACTTTTCAAAAAGATCTAGCAGCCCGTCTCTTCCCTGCTTGGATGCGTGTGTACCCTGATCCTGCACGCTGCCTCGGCGGCGGGCATGAGCAGTCTTTTCGACTTTGTCAGTCTGAGAGGGGCAGAGCTGCAGCTTTGTTCCTTGACATGTGTCTCCTTGAATCTGGTGAGTTTAGGATCTTTGCTCAAAAGATCCCTCCGTCTGTGAAATGCCTGTTAGTGTTCTTTGCCCCTGTTTCTCTCAGGGTGTTTCCCCCTCCCTTATCCATTTGTAGGGGCTGTTTATTTGTTACAAATGGTGTTGATTTTCTGCCTAGAAAACATTTATTCCCAGTTCTGTTGTTTGCTAATTACTTTTATTAACGTGTCATCAAGATTAAATCATTTTATTGTCGAATATGTCTTTCTTTCCTTTTATGACTTCTAGGTACCCATGTTCATTAGGAAGATTGCACAGTCTGTCTCTTGATTTCCTGGCAGGTATTTTATTGTTTTGTGTATAAATTCTGGTCTTGAGCGTGTCTAAAATGCTTTTGCATAATATAGAGTAAGATGCTTGAGGGAGGGGAGTCCGGTTTTATTTCCTTCCAGTGTACCAGCACTGATTATTCAGTAATCCATCCTTTGATCAATGAACTGAACTTCAGCTCTGTGGTATAGTATGGTCTCATGTAAACTGGTTCCCTTCAGGGATTCTCCATTCCATACCACTGGCCTGTTTGTCTTCCATTTTCCACCTTTACATTGGTAGCAGCTGTATGTACAGTGTGTTTCGATAGCTGATGAAGGAACCCCCCCCCCCTTGCTGAGCTCTGTGTTCACAGTGAGATGTTACACGACTGTTCTTATATATGCACTCATGACTGTGTGTCCACATTTACGTGGGTCTCATGGCTCCTGGGCAGAGGAAGATTTGGGTGGACACACGGTGGCTGTGCTGCCAGGGGCAATGGGCACAAAGGTATGGTGGAGGTTGGAGGGAGGGCCAGGTGGAAAAGGACACAACGACCATCGCATTGCATAAAATTACCCCTCTGCGCGTGCAGAATTTTTAAAGATCATTAAACAAGTGAAATAGTAGTGTCCAAGGGAAAAGGCACTAAACAGAGAACAAGTTTATCATGGGGGAGTGAAAAGATAATACATTGCACTGGCTCCACCATTGTGTCGGGGACTTGCCATGGTGTGGCTTTTCTCTGGGTGTGGGTGCTAGTACTCTGCACTTGGTGGGGCGTGTGTGTACGTGGCGGGGTGCATGTGCCCTTGGCGCGTGTGAATGCGGCTGTTCCCAGGTACCCTGTGTCTGACGGCTGCCCTCAGGAGCTCACACCTGGGCACTGACTCGGGCCCTCTGAGCAGCAGTGCTCTGTTTCCCCATGTGTCCTCTGTGTCCCCCAAACACCCTCTGTGCCCAAGCTCCCACTGTGCTGCCCAAGCTGGCCTGACTCTACCCACACTGGGAGCCTGGTGTGGTCAGGGTCTGTGCTGACCCTCTTGTGGCCCTAGCCCCGCCCACACTGCAGGTGGAGGTGTGCCTTGAGCTGCACGCACCTCACCCCACACAGGATGACAACAGACTCACATAAGGAAGCTGGGCTCAGCAGAGGAGGGGGTGGGGTGGGGCGGGGGGAGGGCGTAGGTGCTGCAGGCCTGGGGCTGTCCTGTCACTCTGCCTTGCCAAGGTCCTCCTTTGGCAGCTGCTGGTGGCCCAGCCTGCTCCTCGGGTGGCAGCCACGGGTGGGTGGGGTGCAGGATACACCGTGCAGGCGGGCTCATTTGTCCCCCAGACACCTGGGTGGCTGGAGGCTCTGCGGGAACGAGTGGACCGTGCACATCTGCTGTGCAGTCAGTGGAAGGTGAACCAGGGGCTTCCTGTGGGTGGAGGTCCGGGAGCCGGTCCCGTGGGAAGGAGGGAGGAGGTTGGGGAGCAGTGGGTGCTGCTGCAGGGGTGGCATCTGCCCGCTGTTAGCCGTGCTCCTCCTGGGCGACTCGGGTCCTCTAGACTCGGGCTTCGCTGCTCGTGACAGGGTTTGCAGACAGTCCTGGCACACCGAGGGGTGGGTGTTTGCCTGGTGCACTTGAACCAGGTCCCAGGGCTGATCCAGGGTCGGTGCCTGGTGGTCTGTCTGCTTCCTTACTGGGAAGGGGTGAGGAGGGTGGGCCAAGGACTCCGGCCATGCCGGGCAGTGTCTAGTGCTGATCCCCTCCAGGCCTGCGTGGATCATAAACCCCCACGAGTGGGTTTTGACACAAGAGCTCGAGGCGGGGAGGGTGGGTGTGTGGTGCTGATTCTTTGCCAGCTGTTGGGTGCCTGCAGAAGTGAAACTCATCTGTCTTTCCAAATTTCACTTTGGACTCCGTATTTCCAGCCAGCAGAGGAGGTGGCCCCGGCCGGGCAGTTTCTTCTGATGTTTCAGATCGCGCTGGCACTCGCTTCTCCTTGCTGCAAGCACCCCGCTCCGGAGATTCTGCAGGCACTTGGCCTCCTTATAACTCCTCCTGTGCTGCTGTGACCAAGTAAGAAGTTCAGTGCTCCTTGCAGAGCTGTTTACGTTTAATAGACACTGGGGAGCTTGAGAGAACATGAAGCCACTCCTTCTGCGCCGGTGGGGCTGTGGGTGGGTGCCGGGCAGCTCCTAGGCCTCTGTCCCACGGAGCCCCTCCCATTGCTGTGGCACTGACCATGACCCAGGCCACACAGGGGAAGTAAACCTAGTTGGGGTCCAGAGACTGTGGCCGGCAAGGGTGGGAAGGACGTGTGACGCGCTCCCGGTGGCCTGGCCGGGGAGGGGGCATTAGTAACATGCGAGCTCGCCAGCCTCGCCTGTGACAGTCAACAAGTCCATACCTGCACGGTTCGGGCATGTGCACATCGAGCTGCGTGTCCAGTGGGGAAGAGAGACGTTTAAACCCAGCTGTGGGGCGTGTGCCCCGGGAGGCACTGTCGGTCCCCCACGTCTGCCTCCTCCCTGCCCTGCTGGGTGATAGCCCCCCGCGTGAGGAAGTCACCCTACTGCCAGCCCCCAGCCCTTTGTCCCAGCGGTGGAGCTTGGTGCTGCGTTGCTGATCAGAGGACACAGTTTAATGGGATTTTAGTGCAGGTCCAGGTAGGAAAGCTGAAAACAGAAAGCACTGGCCTGGTGTGGAGGTGCAAATGGTGAGAGCGACCCAGGGGTTATGCCCACAGGAAGCAGCCTTGATGGCAGGTGGGCTGAGGGGGCCAGGCGTTTGGGACCCTACGGTCCTGAGAAGGAACCCCTAGTTCTGGGCGGGAGGTGATTTGTGCCCTCTCACTCTTCCTGCCTCTGGGCTCCCTTTGCCCCCTTCTCGTGGCCGGGGCATCCTGACACAGCCTGGCCCCAGGCACTGTGGCCAGAGCCCAGGGTCACCGTTTCGGTATCAGCATTCTGGCCACATCTCTCTTCTGGCTTTGGCCCTGGTATGCTGGGCCCTCGCCTCAGCACCTTTGGGTTGTCTACCTGGAAACTCATGTTTCCCCCAACTGGATGATGGCCCATCCACCACTCATACCCCCAAAAGTCCCCAGGGTGGCCTGTCCATTGCACAGACCCCCCCCTGAGAGTACCCAAGATGGCATGTCCACCAGGCAGACCCCCTGAGAGCCCCCATGATGGTCTGTCCATCGTGGCCTCCTTTTTTTCTGGAAAATCAGGGACATGTTACCCAGAGGGTATTGGGCCACATTTGAAGGGTGTGGAGGATGCCCTCAGTGGCTGATATGTGGAAGGTGCCCGAGCAGAGGACAGGGCCAAAGGGGTCAGCGTGGCTGGGAACAGCAGTGTGTAGGGTGTGTGCAGGTGAGGGGCTATAGGAGAGAAGCCCCATGTCCTGGGTGGCCCACACAGGGAGGGTCGGGTCAGAGGGCAGGTGATGAACCACTGGGCCTCCGTTGTCTGTCTGGACTGTTCTTGGTGAGACTGAAGGCAGGCTGGTTTGTCCCTGGTGCTTTTCCTCACCCTAGCTGGCTCTTGGCAGCTGTGACCAAGGCCATGCACTGACTGCAGAATTATTATACGGAGCATTCTTGAGCCAAATAAGGTTGAATTCATGCTTAAAATTGATGCTAAGATGTGGTGAGCTTGAACATGGGTCAGCTGGTTTTCACTGGACCTAAATTTGTGCATTTGGTTCTCTGCTAACTTTTTGTAAAGGTGCAAGTACCTGTAAATAGGTTTATAAAAATAGACACTTCTCTCGCTGTTTACCATAAACTGAATTGACCCATTGATGCACTCTGGGGCCTGAGGTCTGCGGTGGGCTGCAAAGATCTTGAGATTGGTCTGCTGAGCTAGTGCTGATCATAGGAGCACCTTTTCAGTGGAAGCGGAATTAAATTTTGCATCTTGTTATTTGTGGAAGGCAAAGGCTGCCATTTGAAACCCTTAGCTTCTTGTTTGGTACCTTAATTTTTTTGTGAACTCTTTAATCACAGAAGAAAAGTGTTTCCTCAAGTGTTTCTTTTTTTTTTAAGATACAGATTTTATTTTTAAAAAAATTTTTAAAAATTCATTAATTTATTTTTGGCTGTGTTGGGTCTTCATTGCTGCACACGGGCTTTCTCTAGTTGCGGGGAGCGGGGGCTACTCTTCATTGTGGTGCACGGGCTTCTCATTGCGGTGGCTTCTCTTGTTACAGAGCACGGGCTCTAGGACATGTGGACTTCAGTAGTTGCGGCACACGGACTCAGTAGTTGTGGCTCGTGGGCTCTAGAGCGCAGGCTCAGTAGTTGTGGCGCTCGGGCTTAGTTGCTCTGTGGCATGTGGGATCTTCCCAGACCAGGGCTCGAACCCGTGTCTCCTGCATTGGCAGGCGGATTCTTAACCACTGCGCCACCAGGGAAGCCCCCAAGTGTTTCTTTTAATATTACTGCTACTTTAAGAAAATTGCCTTCAGAGCTAATCATCTTTGTAGGCAATTTACAGACCAGAGTGGTTTTGACTCTCAGCAAACAGACCTTAAAGGATTCAAAGAAACCCTGTTCTTTAAAACAGATAGCTCATATATTATAAGTCTATGAAAATATTCTAAAATTGTAAAGCATGTTGCAGACTACAACACATAAATTACATATAATTCTAGTCAATGAGTATAAAGAATATTTCAGTCCATTGCCTCAAAATATCTTTAAAGCCAGAAACGTTCGTGTTTCTCATGAACAGAATAAAGTGTTTTCATAATGCTGGTTTGACTGGAGCAGCTTTTAACTCATGATGGGTTGGATTAATATTTTCCCTAATTTCATGAGCCCAGCTCTGTCACTAGCTGAGCGTCACAGTCACCTGGCTCCATCGGCCAAGTCACGGAGCATGTCTTTTTGGACTTCTGATGGGAACCATCACAAGGCCCTGGGAGGCTCTGAAAGTCGTCCCCAAGCCATCCCAGGGCGTGGCGTTCCCAGAGCCCATCCCAGCTGTGGCCCTCCTGCTTCTCCTGCGTCTTGTCTCCAAGCCTGCTGCTCAGGGCATTGTCACCAAAGGCTCTGAGGGGGAGGAAGGTGTGAGAGGTCACGGGACAGGTGCCTGGGATCAGGTGGGGCTGCTCCCTGCAGAGTCTGCATCACCGCCCCTTGTCACAGTCTTACTGCATCTAGCGCAGACTGACCCCCTCCCGCTGCCTCTGTGGCTCATTAGGAACCGTCCAGTTAGAAAGGGCGAAGGCCATCGTGCTGGCAGCTTCCTGGGCGCTGTTTGTTTCAGCAGGTGGGATGGACCTCGTTGCTGCGTTTAAGGGATTTTAGAATTGAGGTCTGGGACAGAGCAAGTTGCTGTCCTGCCCGGGCAGGGCATGGACTTCTCATACAGTGTAGCTCCGTCCGTCAGATGGGTGCGGCCAGTCCCAATCCAGCTTATGACTGAGGCTCAGACACCCAGTGTGCGTGGTAGTCGTCTGTGTCTGCCCACATCACGGCCCAGCTTCCTTCAGCCCAGGACTTGTCAGCCAGTCCTCCGTCCTGGTGGCCGCATAGCCAGAGGTAGACACCGGAGTCTGTGCCTGTTGCAGGCAGCACGTGTGGGTTGGCGCCCACTGTCACCAGATACCGCTGTGTCCCAGGCCCGTGTCCTCCCCTCATGGAGCCCAGAGTTGCTCATGGCAGCAGCAGAGGTGCAGGTGCTGCATTTTGGGGAAGGGGGAGGTTGGTGTGGTGCTGGGTGCCGGCTGGAAGCCGTGTCTGGGAGGCTGAGCCTGCGGTGTCTGCCCATCTCCTCGCGTTTGTTCACGACCGTGTGTGGGCACCACCATCCCCACGCTGTGCCCCCTTTCGGGCCCCGTGGGGGACGGCCAGTGCTGCACTGGTGCTCGTGTGCCCCCGCCCAGCCAACCCCACAGACGGCGTGGCGGTCCCAGGGTGAGGCCCACTCGTGGGAGGATGTGCCCACGGGCAGTGGTCAGGAGACGAAGAGGCGCTCCTTCACCAGCACTTCTTCCCGCGTTGGTGTCTGGCCAGCGGTGCAGAGGTGCTCTGCGCACACCACGTCCCCGTTCTCCCTCGCTGCCACCTTGCAGCCACCACACGACCAGATGCCGCGACTCTCCCTGTTTTCAAGGCCGGACACTGGCTCTCGGAGGGGCTGAGGGGCTTGCCCGGGGCCCTGCAGGGGAGCCAGGAAGAAGGGCAGCTCCCCATCCTCGCCCCGGAGCCCAGAGGCCCTCGGTGACTGCGTGGCCAGGCCTGTGTGATCCCTGGGCACCGAGGGGCCCGCCCTCGGCAGGACCCCTCCCCCCTCCCTGCAGGGCTCTAAGGGCCTTTCTCCTTGGGGACAGGAGCTCCTGGCTCCTCCCTTGGCCTGGGCTGGCCCTGCCCGCCCCCCTGAATGAGCCCACACAGGAGAACAATCAGGCCCACATCGCTGGAGCACAGCCGGCCATTGAAAGGGACAAGAATGGGGCAAGCGTGTTCCATGGCCCGAGGGAGGCTCACTGCGGGGCCTTGTCCCGCTGCTGAACGGCGCCTTGTCGTGGCCCCTGTGGGCCCAGCTGCCCGCGGCCTGTCCCTGTGGGCCCACCCGGGCTGCACCCTGGAGACCCAGGTGTCAGAACAGACGCCCTGGGCAGCAGAGCTCCCCGTGAGGATGGGGCGGCCGGGCCAGACCGCATCCTGAGCGCCGTCCTGCCAGTGGCCAGGGTGGGGTCAGGGAGCCGGCCGGCGAGTGTGGCCCTGGGAGAGGGGAGGCCGCTGGGCCGGGCGGCAGGGGCTTGGCTCTTTAGGATTTGCTGCCAAGAGGCTCAGCATTTTCTTTTCTTCCTTTTTTCCAGGTGGTATGATTTGTTATTTACTACTAGAAGAGTCCAGAAGGATCTATAAACTACCGGGTAGAAGAATGTATAAACATCAGAGTTTGGTTTTTTAGTTCTGAGTGCCTGACATGTGGCACCTTGTTTAATCCTCTCAGTAATTGGGATGAGTTCCAGTCATCCCCATTTCATTGACAAGGAGATGTGTACAGTAAGGCTGAGTACTTAGTGCATCCCAGCATTTTCTTATTATTCGTGCCGATGGGGTTTTGTTTTCCCGCTTCTCACGGCTCAGTTGAATGGGAGCGGGCTGAGTAAGCAGGCAGGTGTCCTTCTATCCCCCCACCCGAGTGACCAGGGCCTGAATGACCAGTCACTCTTCTAGAGGACTGGAGGAGTTTGTCTGTGAGAAGTCCATCTGTCCATCCAGTAGGTCAGCAGGTGTCCAGGGCTGAGGCTGTGATGCAGGGCAGGTACTCTGCTGGCCAGGACAGGCTCCTGGGTCCTTTTCCTGGGCAGCTGATTCAGGTCCCTGTGGACGTGTCACAGCAGATGTGGATATAGGGCAGGGAGTGTTTGTCACCTCCCTTTATTGTTTGGATTGCTTAGGTCTCTTGGTTTCTCCCTTTCCTATGTGCTTGGTAAGAAGCCGATGAAGGCCACGGGCCTTGAGTCCAGTAGGACTCAAGTGTGTGAAAGTCCAAAAACTGGGGAGGGCTCTGTCTCTGGGGGTCCGGGATGGGGCGGGGTGCGGGGTGGCCAGAGACACACCAGAAACTCTGCCGTGCCAGCTTGAAAAAGCTGCCTGTGCTTAAGGGCCTCATAAAAAGAGACAGTGGCGGGAAAGTGCCCAGGCTGGGAACTGTGGAGGGAGAGTTCTGAGATTAGAATTAACATAGGAATAGGGCTGTGAATGGGGGTGTTTGTAATCCTTCCAAAATTGGGATAAAATTTGCATCTGAATGACTCATCAAGTCAAGATTACCTTGGAATGTGTGGTTTCCTTCTTATTTTCTAGTTCCTATTAACAATCATTTGCATTTTTATTCAACCAGCATTCTTAAAATACATGCTACTTTACGATTGCCCTCATCCTGACTTTTCCTAGCCTGGATTTCTGTGTTGGCATCTCCAGCTCTGTCTGACCTCATGGAGGGTGTGCAGGAGTGGCGGTTTCCCCTCTCAGCCGCCCCCATCCAACACGGCACCTACGTGGACTCTTAACTCTCAGGCCAGCTGGCTAACTCAGCCCTGAAAGGCAGATGGGTCTTGTTTGGACCTCCCAGTATTAAAAAAGTAAATCTTAATTACTTTTCAGTATCAAGAAATTGCGAGACCACCTAAAAACCTAATTTTTTTCTAGGAGAAAGATCAGGAGTTGTGCCCTGTAGGGCCACATTACTGAATGGCAGTAGGGCTCTGCTAGGGGGTCTGCAGGTCCCTAAACACGTCCACATTCTAGTCCCTGGAGTGACTGTGTTGCCTTACACGGTAAAGGGACTTTGCAGATGTGATTTAAGTTAAGGATCTTGAGATAGGGAGATTATCCTGGTTTATCTGGGTAAGCCCTCAATGTAATCACAGGATTGTAATAAGAGAGTCAGAAGGGCAGAGAGGAGAGAAGATGCTGTGCTGCTGGCGTAGGAGAGGAAAAACTTTTCCTCTGCTCTTAGGTTCGGTGATTGGGGCCTGTGAATTAAACTGACAACAGATTAATGGGGAGAAAGGCATACAAAATTTAATATTGTTATATGCACAGGGGGCTTCACACAGAAGAAGTAAAAACCCAAAGAAGCAGTTAGACTTGGGGCTTATATATCACTTTAACAAAGGGCAATAAATTTTGAAGTGACTAGACAAAGCCAAGGGGGGTTGGGTCCCTAGGGATAGTAAATTGTGGGAAGGTGACTAGGAAGCATATGGTAGATAAAGGATGTTTAGTAAGGTTAATTATGCACACTCATCTCAGTGTCATCTCCGGTACACTTTTACAGAGAGAATTTATGTCCTGCTTTTAGGCAAATGGGGGAGGGCAGGGAGCTCTTCTTGTATCTGCTGTTCTCAGTTGCCTTCAGCTCAAAATAAACCTTATGCTCAAGTGGGCTCTTTGGCCTGTGCTCTTTACTAGCTTTAAGGTAGAGGAATGAGCCACCAGCCAAGGAATGCAGGAGGCCTTTGGAAGCTGAAAAAAGGCAAGGTAATGATTCTTCACAGAACCTCCAGAAGGAATGCAGCCAGCTCTTGAATTCTAGCCCAGTGAGTCCCATGTCAGATTTCTGACCTCCAGAACAGTTGGGATAATAAATTTATGCTGTTTTAAGTCACCAAGTTTGTGGTATTATTTTACAGCAGCCATAGGAAACCAATGTAGGTCCATTAAGATGCGGTTTTGTGCTAAGAGGAGCTTCACAATCACCTATGGAGACAAGATAAACGAAACCATTACTGAGCAGCAAAGAAAATATAAAATCTAGTGTGAAATTGCGTCATGTAGACCAGGGGTATTCAAACTTTAGGTAAGAAGTACCTAGAGGGCTTAAGCAGACGTAGCTTGTGCAAACTTGGAATGCTGTTGGGGGGCCGTGAATGTGCCCGTGGACTCCGCTGCTGCCACTGCTGGCCTGGCATGGAGCTTTGCGTCACTTTCTAGACTGCAGGTGCTGCAGTGGTTTAGAGCAGCTCAGAAGCGGCTGGAAGTCCTGCTGGCTTGCAAAGGACAGTAGGATTTAACAATAGGAGGGAAGGAGGAGGTGGTGTGTCTCGGGGGACTTGTACGGTGGGAGCAGGAGGTGTGCTGGGGCTCTGCCCTGACCTCAGCGGCACTGAGAAGGAGCCCCCTGCTCGGGGGCAGGATCCGTCATCCCTGGTCCAGCATCTCTTCCTGTCCAGGGACCTGACCGAGCGTGCACTGTGCATGAGGCACTCATGCGTTCAGGGCCAGGCGAGCAGCCATGGGCCCCAGGCATGCAGGTCGGAGAGGACAGAGGACAGTGTGAACGGGGCAGGAGGAGCGCCTTCCCAGGTGCCCAGCAGGAGAAGCGAGCAGGGCCCTGCAGCCAACCCCCTCCCCGGTGCTCGCCGGGCTGCTGCTGGTTTCAGGTGCAGGGCCCAGCAGCCTGGCTCTGGGTGCCTTGGTGCCCCCGTGTTCCCAGTCCCGGCCCTGCCTCTGGTTGGATTATGTCCTGTCACAGACCTTCTTTGTGTCCTCTCCAGTGACACAGTTTAGCTTATGTGACCTTTTAATTCAACAAACTACCCCAGTTGGACTTTAGATTCAAGCCCCTTCTTCTGCTGTGGCTTGGGACCTGGGACGCATCTTTTCCAGCTTATATGTTTCTGTGGGATTTAGTGTCTTAGCCCCTCAATGGGGCTACGGGTTTTGAGAAGCATCTGTGTGGCTCTAGATTAGCTTTGTGTCAGCCAGGCCAGCGGATTCGTTTCCTTTATGGATGTTTTTGGCTTGTTCTATATGATTTCCTGAAAGAAGGTCTGAGTATTACACCAGCAACTCCCTCCCTACCCTACCCGTTCTTTTTTAAATTTATTTTATTTTATTATTTATGGGTGTGTTGGGTCTTCGTTTCTGTGGGAGGGCTTTCTCTAGTTGCGGCAAGTGGGGGCCACTCTTCATCGCGGTGCGCGGGCTTCTCACTATCGCGGCCTCTCTTGTTGCGGAGCACAGGCTCCAGACGCGCAGGCTCAGTAATTGTGGCTCACGGGCCTAGTTGCTCCGCGGCATATGGGATCTTCCCAGACTGGGGCTCGAACCCGTGTCCCCTGCATTGGCAGGCAGATTCTCAACCACTGCGCCACCAGGGAAGCCCCCCTACCCGTTCTTACCGGGTTGGGTGTGCAGGCTGCCGTACCCCTGGATTCTGTGAACTTGGGTTTTGGTGGAAGTGCCCCCTCTGGGGTGGGATTTGGCTGTACTCTCGGCTGTGTGGGGGGGGGGGCAGGTGGGTTTAATGCAGGAACAAGCTTTTGGAAGTGGTTACACTTTCCGTCAGAGGTACTGTTGATATCGTCCCCTTACAGGTAAAGACTGTATCAGAAACTTTTCCTAGACCCTACCCTGAGGGAAAGTCTCTTTCCCAACAAACCATGAGAACCGTGACCCAGTCAGGTCTCCTCCTTTTCTTTTAACCAGCAGCATCCGTGTGTACCTCTGTGGTCAGCTCTTACCCTGGTCTCTCCAGGGTTCTCAGTCAGCTCTTACTTTATTTCAGGATACACACATGCAGATGCACACCCACACTCTACACGCACCACACACGCGCCACGTAAACCCACGTACACCACACACTGTGCACACACCACAGTGCACTTACAGTGTACACGTATCACACACACCATACCCACACACTGCGCATACCACCTATGAAAACATGTATTCCAGCTGACCGTGGGTCTCTGTCAGCCTGGAGCGTGTGGCCAGGAGATTTTGGTGGGAAGAGTGAGCCTCAGTTTGCAAGGTGGCCAGAAGCCTTCTGCTGATGTCCTCACTTCTTGAAGTCTCCCGGAGCCTGGCTGTCACCAGGACCGTGGCCCCTGACCCTGCCTGGCACTCAGCTTCCCCAGCCTTTGATGGGAGTGGAGCAGCTAGGGAGTGGGAACCTGGTGGACGCGGGACAGGCCTGGCTGGCTGGCTGTGTAGGCTATCGGAGCCCACTTTTCAGAAGTATCATTATGTCTCTCGGCCAAGGTCTGGCCTATCTTGGAACTCAAACACCTGGAGACAGCTCGTAGCCCTGCTCCCACATGGCAGTACTGGGTGAGCTGTCCACCTGCAGAGGTCCATTCCGGTGGAGTGGCACCGGCCGAAGGGCCGAGTCAGTGGGGACAGAGGTACTAGAAGAGAAGGGGGCTGCTGGTGCTCCAGCGCTGTCTCAGATGCTCCAGATGCCGCCCAACCCTCCACCTCTCTCCATGTGCAGGGGAGCTGTTGTACCTCTCCTGTCACTCTCCTGTCCTGGAGAGAAGAGGTGTGGAAAGGTTGAGGACCGAGTATCTCCAAACACTGGTGTTTTCTTGTTAGTTTCAGCTCTGTACACCTTTGAGTGACTGCCTCGTCGGCTCATGGTGCCCCTGGGTGCCAGGTGCAGTGCTGGGTGGTGATGGTGCACCTGGCTGGGCCACCGTGGAAGGGCAGCAGGCGGGGGTGTCTGAGGCATGTGGGCTGAAAGCCTTTTTCCCTGCTGGAGAATATACTATTATATCATATGGATAGATCACATTTTCTTCATCAGTGGACACTTGGGATGCTTCCACCTTTTGGCTTGTGAATAATGCTGCCATGAACATGGATGTGCAAACATCTGTTTGAGACCTCACTTTCAGTTCATTTGGCCGTATAAGTGGAAGTGGAATTAATAGATCATGTGGCAGTTCTGTGTTTCATGTTTTGAGGACCCTCCACCCTGTTTCCCACAGCAGCTGCACCATTTCACATTCCCACCAACAGGGCACCAGGGTTCCACATTCTCACCAATGCTTGTTTTCTGTTTTTTTGATTGTAGCCATCCTAAGGAGTGTGAGGGGATTGTCGTTGTGTTTAATTAAAGCCTCAATTTGGAAACTCACCTAATTTTCATGTGGTTATTAAGGATCATTCTGCACCACCAAATCCAAGTCTATTTTTTGGGACCTGCGAGTCCCCAGAGGACATCTCATGCTGCGTTGGTGACTCCAGGGAGAGGAGGGAGATCCGGATGCCAGTGCACGGTCGTGGGTGTGAGGCCGGTGTGGCCGTGGCCCTGTCTTGCCCTGCACGGGGTCGGACCTGGCCACGGGCTGGCTGGAGGCACTGCTCCCGGATGCAGTTGAAGAGGACACTCTGCTGACCATCCTGGGACCTTCAGGTTGAGAAGGTCAGGCCGGCCTGTGCTCTGGGGCTTCGCTCTTGCCCTCTATCCCAGGACCTCTCGTTGCCTGTGTGTCACCTTCAGCAGTCCCCACGTGAGGCGGGAGAGTGGGGCCCACGGGGGCTCTGCCCACCTCAGCCTCCACTCTCACCCAATTCCACAGTCTCTGTGTGGGCAGGTGTGCCCGTGCGGGCAGGTGTGATGTGTTTACGTGCACGTGTGTGTTTGGTCCTTTAGAATCTGTGTCTGTTAGCCCAGGCTTCACGTTGCTCTTGGAGTCCCCCGTGGATGACCAGGCAGCTTCTGCAGGAGCTGTGTGGAGGGTGTTTTCAAGCTCTTTCCTGGGAGGCAGCTCAGAGCTCCCTGGCAGGGGAAACAGGCCCAGGAAGCTGCTGGAGATCTGGTAGAAATGGGATAGCACCCTGTTTCCTGAGGTTCTTCACTCGTCTGAGCAGGACTCAAACTCACCATCGTCACCCTGGCACCAGAATTCCCCATGGGAAGGAACTGTCCTTGAGAGACTAAGGAACTGCAGAGGTGAGGTCTGAGCGGTGAGCAGAGGCAACCTGCTGATCCCTGTGGCCGCTGGAGAACTCTCCGGACAGGGAATGGCAGGGGAGACAGGAGGGGGCGGCCAAGCTGTACAGGGACGTGGGGGGCCCTAGGCGAGGGGTGCAGAGACAGCCGGGGACTTGGGGAACTGAACCCTGGAGTGGGCAGGACCTGTGGAGGGGAAGCTGGTGGCTGTGGTCTTAGGAAGGACCTGGCATGGCGTGGGGTGTGTGCTCCAGTCTTCATGCTTCCGGGCTCACCTGTCCTGGGGTGCGCTGCTCAGCCCCATGGGCTTTCTTTTGGCTTTGAGTTCTCCTTGCTGCCGTTAGGAGAGGACACTGGAGGGCGTTTACTTCCGTGTTTTAGTGTTCTGGGGCTCTCACCAGGGTGGGCATGACTTCATCCCCTCAGGTCTGGGCTCCCAGGTGGCCCCAGGGTCCCGTCCTGGCTCTCCAGGTGCGGGAAGCACTGCCCAGAGCGGCACGGAGAGCTGGCCGGTCGGCACTGACCTCACTCCGCTGGCCCTGCCCCCCTGGATTCTGTCTTGTTTGCACAGAGCCCGTGGGCATTTGCACCTGGGTCCTCGTGTGACCGTCGATCAGGGCTTTCTTCCCCCCGGACCGCAGGTGTTATGGGAGCAGGGCTGTGGGTTGGGTGTGCCTCTCACGGGGCTGGCACGACGTGGGCCTCTGAGGGTGGAGGCGGAGGGATGGAGAACAAGGCACGGCAGCAGCTGTGCGTGGCCCAGCTCGGGAGGCCCCGCGCCTGGCTGTTGGGGACCGCTCTGTGCCAGCCCCTCCCCCGTTATAGGCTCTAATGGCTCTTCATCTCTTCAGAGGCTCTTAAGCCAGCCACGTAAGACCTCGGTGACCCAACGGCAGCCGCATCCAAGACTGGCGAGGGCCGTTTGATTTATATTCTCTGAGAGACAGCGTTCTCGGTGACGGCCACGGCTGACTCATCCCAGTGACTGAATGTTTTAGAGTTAAATCAAGGAAGTGATTACTGAGCCAGTGCAGGTGTCTGAGGTGCCTGGAGCTGTGGGCACTGCTCCCGCTGTCCCCGTGTGAGCCTCACTCCGGTGCGCCGGCAGGGCCAGGGGATGCCTCTCCTGGCCTTGGCTTTCACAGGTTGGCTCTGGGCAACCCAAGCGCCCTCCTCCCTTCCACGGGTCTTCTTACTCTTTTCTGCTGTGGAGTATGAATGTTAGGTCACTGCATGAGGCAGCTGCTCTCATCAGCAACACCTGTCCCAAGGTGTCCTCCGGTAAGCAGGTGCCACCCTGCAGGGTGACATCTTTTAGGACAGGACATGAGAGTCACAGGCTGAGATCAGTGCTGCTCGGAGGTGTGCGGAAGAGGTGGATTTCCTCAGACGCCAAGGACAAAGCTCCTTCCCTCTCTGATCAGTTTCTTTGGGGATAGGTTGTTGTCGAAAGAGCAAAACGTGAAACTTGGCGGAGTTGGTGTGTGGTTTTTTAAAAAATTAATTAATTAATTAATTTTTGGCTGCGTTGGGTCTGCGTTGCTGTGCGCAGGCTCTCTCTAGTTGCGGCGAGCGGGGGCTACTCTTTGTTGCAGCGCGTGGGCTTATCGCGGTGGCTTCTCTTGTTGCGGAGCACAGGCTCTAGGCGCACGGGCTTCAGTGGTTGTGGCGTACGGGCTTAGTTGCTCCGCGGCATGTGGGATCTTCCTGGACCAGGGATCGAACCCGTGTTCCCTGCATTAGCAGGTGGAGTCTTATCCACTGTGCCACCAGGGAAGTCCCGGCAGAATTGGTTTTTTATGGCTGCTGCCCTCAGCAGGATTCGGCGGCTACAGTGTGATGATCTCGTTAAAGGCTAAGCAAACGGCCCAGGCCATTCCGTGGTAGATTTTAATATCATCTCTGACATTAGTGGTTACCATCTATCATGCCAAGTGGTGTCATAATAACCCACGTACTTTTTGAGGCCAGCTCTGTCTTACAGCTCAGAATCCGAGGGGCTGAGGGGTTAAACAGCTGGCCTGGGTCATCACAGCTGGTAAGGGGACCCAGAGCTCAAACCCAGGCAGCTGGGCCCAGCACCCAGACTAATTTACGTCTCTCTTGGTAGGTAAATGGACGGGTCAGAGTTGACGGGGCAGAGCAGCACAGATGCAGAGGGGAGTGTGGTGTGACTGGGACATGGAGACACGGGTAACCAGAGTCGTGCTGGGGATTTGAAGATGCAGATTCTGGTCTGGCTGAGGACCGGAAGTACTGGAATGCGGCCGTGAGGATGGCAGGACTGCACTTGGGGGGACTCGGGGCCACCTTCCCCTTTGCTGTGGGGTGGCCTAGGGGCAAAACGACTGAAAGAATCTGGAGAAGCTGCTGTTGTTTGGAAATGACATGATTGTTTTTTAAGAAAAGTACTGAAAAAGGCATTTCCTAAGTAAAAAAATTAGAAGATACAGAAAAGTCTAAAGAAAATATTTAAAGATGCCCCAGAAGTCCCCTGCCCAGAACTGAGCACCTCCCGCACCTGGCCCCTCTCCACCTCCGACAGGCGGTCATGGCCAGCTTGCCTGGTGCCCTGGGCTCCGAGATCAGGTGCACTTGGCCCCAGAGAGCTCCCCTGCAAAGGCAGGTAATGCTGCCCTGTTGGGATCAGGGACTGAGCTCCAGCGAGTGCTTGGAGCAATGGTGCCCACACCCTTCTGGGCCTGAGCTTTCCTGGCTATTTTTTTACATGAATGAGCTTACGTTTAAGTGCTGTTTTATCATCTCCTCTTTGCATTTAATAATATATTGTGTTCATCCGTATTTGTCAACAAGCATTAACTTGATGGCAGAGCGTGCTGTAATATTACTTATTTAGCCAGTTCCTGATGAGTGTACATTTAGATTATAAATTTTTATTTTCGTTCAAGTGACATGGAGATAAATATTCCTGGGCTGGCATCCTTTTGAACTTGTAGGATTGCTGAGTCCGAGGAAGGAAGCGTGGCAGAGCTTGTTAGACTCCTCCAGAAAGCCAGGCCCAGCTCCGCCCTCACCAGTGAGCAATAACTGTTGCAGGTCCCCTTGGCCTGGGAAGACGTGGTCCACGGGCTGTGCTGCTGGCCAGGTGCCAGCTCCTGCCAGGGTCGGGGTGTGGGGGGAGGCTTTGTAGCCTGGCAGCAGGCACCTCCAGGAAGGCAGTAAATTGTTTCCCACTGAAGACTGAGGGGCTTGTAATCCACTGACGGTGGGTTCCGTGCATGAGCGGGAGGGAGGGAGGGGGGTTACCCAGCGTGGCTCTCCTGGTTTTTGGAGAGAGCAGAGAGATGCCCCAGGGACCTCGCAGGGTAGGGGGCCAGGGTGCCAGGGATAGGCTGGGCAAGCTGGAGCAGGAGCTTCGAGTTTCTGGTCTGCAAGTTGGGAGAGCCTTATTATGTATGTCCTCGCCTCTGAGTAATCCCCTCCCTGTGGCTGAAACGTTTCTAGAAACTTCTGTCACCCATGGATGCTTTGGGTGTGGTTGCCATCCCAAGCCTGAAGCCTGTCCTGGGCAGCCTCCTGGAGAGCCACCCACTGGGTGCCCCCCTCTGACCACAGGTCAGGGTGAAGCAGCAACTTTGGAAATGTCTTTTCCAAAGTTTTGTAGTTATGGAGTTGTTTTTGTTGTTGTTGTTAACATAGTTCTTATTTGTTTATTTTTAAATTAATTTTTATTGGAGTATAGCTGTTTTACAACGTTGTGTTAGTTTCTGCTGTACAGCAAAGTGAATCAGCTATACATACACATATATCCCCTCTTTTTTGGATTTCCTTCCCATTCAGGTCACCACAGAGCATTGAGTAGAGTTCCCTGTGCTATACAGTAGGTTCTCATTAGTTATCTATTTTATACAAACTATGAATAGTGTATACATGTCAATCCCCATCTCCCAGTTCCTCCCATCTTCCTCTCCCCTTTGGTTGTAGTTATAGAATCTTTAATGAGGTTGTATTGTCAATTGAGTTTTCAGAATGTCCCGTCTGAAACAGCTTGACATTGAACAGAAACCACATTCTTCTGAGCATGAAACTAGTCACTCTTCATTCACTGTGCAGGGTGCAGTGTTTGTGAATTATTTCATTTCACTCTTATGCCTTTTTTTTAAGCTAGCAAGAAACGATGGGTAGTGTGCACTCCTGCCTGACCTAGTTAGCAAAGTGCATTTATTTGGAAAGGGCGTGCTTCCCGGACTTCCCTGGGGAAAGGCATCTCCTGGAGGTGGGGACATGTGGATGGCCTGGAGATTCAGATGCAGCCGCCGTCCTTGGCCAGAACCGTCCTTTACAAAGTGTCCGCTGGGTTCCTAACTTGGAACAAGTTGAGATTTTGATGAGAAACTGGATTTAAATAAGCCCAGTTAGGCAGATGTGTTTACTAACACGATGTGATCCACCTAGGTCAGGGTCTCCGACATGGGAGTGGGGAAATTTCTGCTTTCCAGCCCTGAGGAATGGCGAGGTGACGTGGGGAGCAGGCCTGGGGTGAGACGGTGGGTTTCAGACACTTGACCCCACTGCTCGACACTGACGTGGCTTCTGAAAGTTTCCAACCCTTTGTACTCTTATCTGCGAATATCTGATGATGATCACGGTTGCTGGAAGGAAGAATCCCTGTGAGACGGCAGTATATTCCTGGGGTCATAGGTGGCCTGACTCACTCCCTTCCTGGCCCCGCCCTGGGAAGGCTCTTGCAGTGATACTGGGGAAGTCAGCGCTACCCCATGCATCTGCTTGGCTTCTCACAGGTGATGAGTGACGCTCAGACTAGAGGTAACCAGGGGGAGAGGGTATGGCTGCTGGCTGGGGGGCCCCTGGTGGGTAGGGGGAGCTGCCTCCAGACCTGCATCAGGTGGTCAGGTGCCTGGTGACCATTGCTGCGGAAGGAGCTGGGCCACCTTGGCTGTCGGTGCCCTGGATTGCGCTGCTTCCTGGGCCTGAGATGAATGACTTCCACCCAGGGGCCCCTCCCTGCCCCTCCTTATCAATTTCCAGACCCAGGGCTTTGGGGGGCTGTGAGGCACCCGGAGGCTGAGAAGGACGCCAAGGGGCTGATGGAAGGTAGGCAGGGCCAGGCCAAGCCAGCCCTGAAGGAAGCCCCATTGGCCGCTGACAAGGGCAAAGATCAGGACGAGAATTCTGCTTTTCCTGATATCCCCACAGCCAGCCCAGGGTTGGAGCTCATTTTCTGCTCTTCTGGGAGCACTTCCTCGCTGGGGGCGCCCATCACCCCACACCTGGAGGAAGGGCTGGCGTGAGTGCTGTCAGGGTCCCAGTGCAGGGTAGAGCGCCGTCCTGGTAGAGGCAGAAGGCCGGGCAGAGCTGAGAGCTGTCTGTGTCTCAGTTTCCTCCTGTCTGGAATGAAGGGCCAGGTCCTTGGGGGCTCTGAGGGTTTACCGGGTTGGCATGTGTGCAGCTCTGAGAGGCGTGCCTGGCGTCTGGCCCAGGATCCCCACCGTCTGCTCTGCTGCCCAGCGCCCACCTGGGCAGCTGCAGGTATGCCCGGCCCCCGTATCTTTGCCTGGACTTGACCCTCAGCAGGTGATCACAGGCCTGCCTGAGTCCCTCGCTGTGTCCAGCATGCAGTGACTGAGGTGTCCCCAGCAGGGACCTGACTGGTGGCACTGAGTGTAGAGCCCAGAGGGAAGCTGTGGCAGTGGGGGTGGCAGCGTCCTGAATCTGTGACCGCTGGGAGCATAAGGAAGTACCTTCGTGGGAAGTGGTGCCCACACTGACCAGGAGCATCTGTCTAGACCACGTCCTTCTCTGTGGTCACAGGGAAAGCAGAAGTGCCTGGGTGAGGCCTGGCCCACAGCCAGCTTTGCAGATAAGGGAAGCACCTATTCCCAGGACCAGGGACCAAGCCACTTTTGTCTGAGGCCAGCCCACCAGGCGCACACTCCCACCCCAGGGGGCAGCAGCCCACCCCGAGGGACCCAACGGACCCACCTGCCGGACCCTCCACAGGTGGACATTTGCCCCCTATGAGTTCCTGCTCCATGTCCCATGACATGAGGGTAGCAGGGGTCAGGTGGACCTCCTTGGACGCAGCGGTCATCAGGGACCCACTGGATGAGAAAGGCCTGACCCTGTGTCTCTCGTGGGACTACATGCTCACGAGGAGGCCCGGCACCTCGCCCAGGCCTCGGGTTGGTCTTAGCAGGGGTCGCCCAAGGAGGAGTGGTTGTTCCTGAGGCGGATGGCACAGCCAGATGGCCGTGCTCCAGGTCCAGTTCGGCAGGAAGCGAGTCCTCCAAGCTTTGGCACCCTCAACAGAACGGGGATGTTTGATGTGTGCACACACCCCTATTTTCTATCAGCTGAGTAAGTCTGATGGTCAGAAAAGAGATTAGTGCAGCACAATTATTCACATTTACTCAGCCTTTAAAACCATATGCATCTTACCAAAAAGGGTCCTGAAATATTAGAAAACCAAGTCCTTTCCTCCGGTTGGCACTGTTCTAGAACCACATTTGGGGTCCCCTCTATTCCATCCCTACATCCCATCCCCGTGTCCTTTGTTGCTGGACGCGGGTGCCCAGCATGTGCCAGGGGGCGAATGTGTGCAGCGCTCAGAGGCCTTTCCCTGGCTGGGCACCTGGTGTAACTGCGGCCGATGCTGAGGAAGGTGCCTTACCCCTGTGCCCCGTCATTCTGAGCCCAGTCATTCTGGGCCGAGATACAGTCCTCCACCGGGACAGGTTGGCAGGACCCTAGTGGGGGGGTGGAGCTGGTGGCCTCATGTATGTGGTTTAAGGATGTTCAGAATGTCATGTAGATTTTTCAGTTAATTTTGGTTCCCATGAATGGGGAGGATAGACCTCCTGGCTAGAGACCCCTCTCTCTGCCTCTGTTCCTGCCTCATTCCTAACCCGCTCCCTAGCAGTGGTCCCAGAGCGGAGGTGCCTCCTGGGGGCGGCAGGAGACAGAGCGAGGCTGGTTAACCCCTCAGCTGGAGTTTTCCGCCTGGAAGATGACAGTGTGATGATGATGTGCCAGCTGCCGCTTTTCCGTGTCTCACACGTTCTGAATCATCTGGAAGGTGACACAGGGCTCAGAAAGGGAACGCCCTGTCCGCTGTGGAATTCCATCTGATGAAAGGACAGGGCCTTTGTGGGCTCTGGGGCCATTGGACTGGGCTCCGGGCAGGCTGCAGGTTAATAGGACCCGGGTCCGGCCAGCAGTGGCTTGTGAAACGTGGGTGGTCTCTTCCGTGTGTGGCGACTTCAGAGTGAATTCCTGGACTGTGGGGTGTGTGTGGGTACTTCAGATGCCTCACTGTGACTTGGGCTTCGCTTCACACTGGGAATTCTAGCAGAGGTGACTCCCAGGCACCTTCCTGCCATCTGGAGGGATACAGGCATTTGATTTTTCCAATATGGCCATATCACTGGACTCTGTGCCCTTCTGACCTTCCTGGCGGCTTCCACAGCACCTTGGGGTCAGACAGACAGAGGCCCCCTGGTCCACCGTTGGCTAGGTGTGGGCTGGTGTGGTTTGACCACGGTACAGAGGCAGCAGAGTCTCAAAATAACAGGCTTTGCTGCAAGGTGCTCGGCCGAGCCCAAGGCTGAGTTGGCGTTCCTGAAGTCCCCTTGAAGGGGTGTGGAAGCCGGCGAATCAGACTCAAAGGTTTGTGCGAGGGGTATGTGCACAGTAGAGAACAGTTGGACGTCTAAAATCAATAGTGAGGTGAAATTGAGCCCAAGATGATGGGACATGGCTGTTGCTTTGTGTCCTGCCAGGGTGAGGAGACCTGGGGCTTCACGGCACTTTTGCTGGAGCGTGTGGGTTCCCTAATGGGTTTTGCCAAGCTGGGAGGGAAGGCCACGTTCGGGGAGGGAGGCAGGATTGAAAGGAGAGGGCCTCGTGTTGGCTCCGGCCTTTGCTGACTCGAGCTGGATGATGGCCTGTGGTCGAGCTGGCCTGACTTTGTACTTCTGCTGTGTATTTTTAAGGAATCACTAGATATGAAGGCAGAGAGAGTGGCATTTTGTGGTTTGGACTTAAAAAAGAAATCCCCGCTTGGGTCTGGGCTTGGTGAGGCTCACAGGCCCGTCCCTCCCGCCTTGGCCGAGAGGAGAGACCTTCTTGTCCTTCTGCAGCCGGGCTGGGTCTGGGGGCCCTGTGCAGGGCAAGAGGCATCTGCTCCCCTGGTGCAACCGCACGTGCTTCCCGGAGGACACTCGGAGGGGGCCGTGAGCACCTGGGGGTGCAGGATACTGCCCCAGGCAGCCCTGAGTGCAGCCCTCCGCCAGCCCCAGAGTCCAGATGGTTCTTTCTGGGCAGATTCTGTGACGTCTTCACCAAATGGTGAGGAGAAGAAACCACTGTTTCTGAAGTGCCAGCCGTGCGGCAGGGACGCCCCTCATCTCTGCCCTGAGTCCCTGGAGAAGGAAGGGTGGGAGCTGCCGGCTCCGGGGCAGAAGGAGCACCAGCTCCAACTGGAGACACGAGGCTTCCCCAGAGAGCGGTTTCTGTCCTGCTCACTGTGCCGTGCCCGCCCCACCCCCGGTGTGATGCACCGTCCTGAGCCCCGGAAGTGCTGACAAGGCCTCCGGGTAATGCGAGACCCCGGAGGGAGGGAGTCCCAGCTCTGATCTTGGCTCCAGGCCAGTTGTTGGATTTTCTGAGTCTCTTTCTCTGCAGCAGCAGCAGCAGCACGTGAAACCCGTCTCCTCAGGGCTCTGAAGGATCCGGAGGTGCTGACAAGGCCTCCGGGTAATGCGAGACCCCGGAGGGAGGGAGTCCCAGCTCTGATCTTGGCTCCAGGCCAGTTGTTGCATTTTCTGAGTCTCTTTCTCTGCAGCAGCAGCAGCAGCAGCACGTGAAACCCGTCTCCTCAGGGCTCTGAAGGATCCGGAGGTTGCTGGGGAGTGGAAGTTACTGCCGCTCCCAGAGGCAGCAGGGGTCCGCACGGCTGCAGCCCCGTTATCGGTGCCAAGTCTCTTGACCCACACCGAGGGCTCCTTCAGGTGTCCAGTGTTTATGGTCAGGCATGTGCACACCCCAGAGAGCTGCACACGAGGGACGTGAGTGACCTCCTGTCTCATGGTACCGTACGTGCCCTGGGTCACTCACAGTGCAAGGGGTGAGTACGGCAAAGCGTGGTAGAAACCTCCGTCGTGAGTGATGCTGGTGGAGTCCGGCAGGAGTGCCTGCTTTGCTCTTGTGAACAGTCACTTTCTCACCTTTACCTTTTGGTGGGACGTTCACTATTCTTGCTTATAACTTTTCACAGGACCCAGTAAGCGAAGCTCAGTCAAGTCCAGGCATCCATTCTGAGGGCAGTTTTCAGGCTGCGCTGGCCCATGAGCCAAGCTGTAGTGACAACCAGGATTTCCGGGGGTGGGTATGATGGAAATGTACCCAGCAGGGCACAGCCGGGGTGCGTGGAGCAGGAGGGCAGGGTCACCCTGGGAAAGGCAGGCAGTGTGGTGGCACTTCTGCTGATTCTCAGCCCCTGAAATCACACGGACTCCGGGTGCACAGGGGGCTCCAACCAAGATGTCTGTAGGTGGGTCTGGGCCGTGTGCTCTCAAAGCCCTGTAGGAGGGTGGACAGCGGGGGTGGAAGGGGGTGCGGCCTGAGGGGGAGTCCTGGGGTGGTGCCGACACACAGTTTGGGAAGAGAGGGCAGACGTCGCTCTGGGGCAGCCCAGTCAGGCTGTCAAAGAAAGGGCTTGATCGAGTTTGGAGTCAGATGGACCCAGAGTTTAGACCTTTTCAGGTTCATGGAGCAGGGGGTGGTAGTAAAAGCTGACGTCGTGGCCGTGCGTTTTAGAAAGAAAAGCTTTAAATCTAGGCAAAATCACAGAGTTAGAGCTAGCACGGGGATTGGTGTTGGCTTGAAAACACCTGCTTCTCCCCCACACTCGTTTCTGCTAGGATGTGGCTGAGTGTGGCTGTGAGGTTCTGGTGGACCTTCCCCAGCACTGGGGAGTGTCCCCACTGTGTCACAACAGTGCAGTGTCGCTTGTGTTAACATTGATTCAGTGTGCACTCCTGTAGTATGTATATGTGCTTTACAACTCCTCAGTCATGCTGCTTCCGCCGCAGAGAGTAGCTGAGGAGGTGGAGGGGCTGGGGGAGTAGCTGAGGAGGAGGTGGAGGGGCTGAGGGAGTAGCTGGGGAGGAGGTGGAGGGGCTGAGGGAGTAGCTGGGGAGGGTGGAGGGGCTGGGGGAGTAGCTGGGGAGGAGGTGGAGGGGCTGGCGGAGTAGCTGGAGAGGGTGGAGGGGCTGAGGGAGTAGCTGGGGAGGAGGTGGAGGGGCTGAGGGAGTAGCTGGGGAGGGTGGAGGGGCTGGGGGAGTAGCTGGGGAGGAGGTGGAGGGGCTGAGGGAGTAGCTGGGGAGGGTGGAGGGGCTGGGGGAGTAGCTGGGGAGGAGGTGGAGGGGCTGGCGGAGTAGCTGGAGAGGGTGGAGGGGCTGAGGGAGTAGCTGGGGAGGAGGTGGAGGGGCTGAGGGAGTAGCTGGGGAGGGTGGAGGGGCTGGGGGAGTAGCTGGGGAGGAGGTGGAGGGGCTGGGGGTGTAGCTGGGGAGGAGGTGGAGGGGCTGAGGGAGTAGCTGGGGAGGAGGTGGAGGGGCTGAGGGAGTAGCTGGGGAGGAGGTGGAGGGGCTGAGGGAGTAGCTGGGGAGGAGGTGGAGGGGCTGAGGGAGTAGCTGGGGAAGGTGGAGGGGCTGAGGTAGTAGCTGGGGAGGGTGGAGGGGCTGTGGGAGTAGCTGGGGAGGAGGTGGAGGGGCTGAGGGAGTAGCTGGGGAGGATGGAGGGGCTGAGGGAGTAGCTGAGGAGGTGGAGGGGCTGGGGGAGTAGCTGGGGAGGAGGTGGAGGGGCTGGGGGTGTAGCTGGGGAGGAGGTGGAGGGGCTGAGGAAGTAGCTGGGGAGGGTGGAGGGGCTGGGGGAGTAGCTTGGCAGGAGGTGGAGGGGCTGAGGGAGTAGCTGGGGAAGGTGGAGGGGCTGAGGGAGTAGCTGGGGAGGGTGGAGAGGCTGAGGGAGTAGCTGGGGAGGGTGGAGGGGTGAGGGAGTAGCTGGGGAGGGTGGAGGGGTGAGGGAGTAGCTGGGGAGGGTGGAGGGGTGAGGGAGTAGCTGGGGAGGAGGTGGAGGGGCTGGGGGAGTATCTGGGGAGGAGGTGGAGGGGCTGAGGGAGGAGCTGGAGAGGGTGGAGGGGCTGGGGGAGGAGCTGGGGAGGAGGTGGAGGAGCTGGGGGAGTAGCTGGGGGAGAGGGGGTAGTGACTTATTGTAGGTCACACAGCTGAGAAGGGGCAGCGCCAGACCTGATCCTGGGCAGGGTGGCCTCAGAGTCCGTGCTCTGGCCACCATGGGAGAATAAACATGGACTGAATTAAGGCGTCTAATTTGCTTGAAAGAAGTATAAAAAATGTTCTAGATGTTGACTGTGTAATATCATAGAAAATATGCCTTTTCAAAATACCTCAACTCATGGAAAACTGAGAAGTGAGTCAAATGAATGTTATGAAAGTTATGTGCAATATTTCCCAGCAGAAGGAAGCAAACCCATGAGCATGATGAAGTAAGTGTTTCCTGGCCCCCACCTATGTAAGGAGAGAGCCTTATGATGACCCTCTCACGGTGTCCTCTCTGTGCCACCCGACCTCGGCAAATAGGCTCTGCATTCTAGAAAGAAGGGCTCCTAGCTCAAGTTTTGCTGATTGTTAAAATCAGTCTTTAAAAATGAATTTTAAGTGGGGAAATTGACAACGATCCGAATGTCCAACATTATCATATTTAACTATGCAACATTGCATAGTCACAAGTTGGTGCTGGGGAACCCTGGATCATGTGGGATGGGGCCACATGCAGAGACTCATGGGGCACAGTTCATGCTCGGGCCCTCACTTCCTCTCCCTGCTCCCCAACTCAGCCGCCCACAGACTGCTGGTCCTTTCTTCTTTCTTGCGTTCCAGGTCTCTGTTCCTCTTGCCGCATGGCTGTGAGCCAGCCTCTCCCACTTCGGGGTCTGCGGCACTCACCTGCACCAAAATGCTCTCCTCTGTGTCCGCGTTTTCTTAGGATAGATAGGTCCAACAAAACGTCGGAACTGCTGGAAATGATGTAAAGTCTGTTTGCTGGTCTTGAAAACTTCCATTTTAATGCAGTGACTTTAGTAAATTTCAAAAAAGGGAATCATGTTTTAATAGTTATAATAACCTGTTTTTTGAAATTGCCGGAAATGTTTTCTTCTCTGACCTTTTATTTTCTGATTTTTTTACATTTAATATATTTTACTTTTAATATCAGATTTAAAGTATTTTAATTAGGAAACCACATGCTTAAGATAAGAATTCAAATAGTACTAAAGAATACACATAGTAAAAAATGAAATACACCCCTACTCCAGACCAAAGCAACTCTCTAGTTGCTCACTGCCAGCAGATCCTTGATTAAGTGCTGATCTAATCAAATAGTTTGGAGTAAATTATGTGCACGTACAAATGGTTACATACCCTGTGTCTACACAAATGAGAACATATTATAACACTGTGGGGAACCTTAATTTTTACTGAACTAAGTATCTTGGATATCCTTTCATCTCAGTGACCGCTTTATTTTTTTTAACAGCTGCATAGTATTCCATCCTATAGATGTGCCACAGCTCATACACAAATCAGCTTACACATATGCAGTGTGTATACATGTGTGTATACACACAAACACATACATATATGTGCCCACATGCACATGAACTGATGGACTTCTAGGTGTTTCCAGAGTTTTCCTATCAGCAGCCTCATACTGTACTTGGGCATCTTGTACATGTGGGGGTGTGTCCAGCTGAATTCCTGGTGGAGAACTGCTGGGTCAGGGGGTCTGGACATGTCATCTTGGCAGGTGTCACCCAGTAGCCCCCAGAGAAGTTGCCCCAGTGCATGTGAATGCTGCCCCCGGCCCCTTATCACCGTACATTTTAGCCAGCCTGTCTCGTTGTTGCCCTTCTCAGAGGTGGGAAATGGTGTCTTGCACTAATGTGCAAACCCACCCCAGACAGGGCATGTGGGTGGAGTGCTGATTGAATCTCCCCATTTCACACTGCCCAGACACCTCTAGCGTGGGCTTCTGGGCTGAAGTGAGGAAGTTCAGCAGATGAGGCTCAAGGCTCCTTCCCCATCCATAACCGCAGAGGCAGGGGCCCTGCTCCCAGGAGATTGTGGACGTGACCCCAGGCAGACCCAGGCTCTGAGCTCTGAATTCCCTGTGAGAGGAGGAGGCTGGTAGAGCCTTGGTCATGGGGAATGGGGACTGTGCTTACGCATGCTGGGGGCCGAACCCTGATATTTATGTCTCTCAAGGTAGGTAATTAACAAGTATAACTGGCTCTGCTTCACAGGTAGGAAGAGTCATAGTTGATAGTTATGCAGTGCTAGGAAGCTGCCAGACACTGTTTTAAGCTCTTCACATAAGTTACTCATGGATCTTTACAGCAACCAAATAAGGTAGGTACTATTATTATTTTTTTTTTTTAATTTTTATTTATTATTTATTTATTATGTTTATTTTTGGCTGTGTTGGGTCTTCGTTTCTGTGTGAGGGCCTTCTCCAGTTGCGGCGAGTGGGGGCCACTCCTCATCGTGGTGCGCGGGCCTCTCACTATCGCGGCCTCTCTTGTTGCGGAGCAGAGGCTCCAGACGCTCAGGCTCAGTAGTTGTGGCTCACGGGCCCAGTTGCTCCGCGGCATGTGGGATCTTCCCAGACCAGGGCTCGAACCCGTGTCCCCTGCATTGGCAGGCAGACTCTCAACCACTGCGCCACCAGGGAAGCCCAAGTAGGTACTATTATTATGCCCACTTTCTGGATGAGGAGGCAGAGGCACAGAAAAGCCCAGTAACTTCCCCAAGGACACACAGCTGGAAAATGGAGAAGCCAAGCCTGGAACCCAGGTCGTTCTGACCCAACAGCATGTCCCATGCCTGGCCCCATCCCACTTGTGTCTTTTCCACGCGCTAAAGAGAACACTGGGTTACTGCTGAGGCAAGGGGCCTTCAGAAGGTGAGGTCACATTGGCAGAATGTAGGCAAGATGCATGCAAAATGAAGACCCCCTTCACCTGGGCTCTGCACTTTTGTCATAAATGGTCATGAGACAGCTGCCATCGGGGCATAGGCCTTGGGGCTCCCATGCTCTCCTGCAGGATTGGGGGTGTGGTGGGAGGTAAAGGCCAAGTTTCTCCTTTGTGTACCAGAGGGAAACACTTCTCTCTTTTCTGATTGATTCCATTCCTTTCTTTTGCAAATGGACTGTACATTATGTGCGTTATAAGCAGGTTTGCATAGTCAGAGGAGATGCGTAGTCAGAATGATATGGTTAGTAATTGCATACAGAGCATGTCTTTTGCATTCTTCAGTATGGTGATAACTAATTATAGCCTGTGGGTTTTTATGTTGGGAAAGGAGAAAAATTGCTGTGGTAAAGGGTGCAGACAACTGGGGGCCCTCAGGGCCTCTCGGTTGACTGAGCCAGAAGCGAGTATTTTCACTCAGGAACCTGGGGGCTAGAAGCTCTTTGATGGAGGGTAGATATGGAGACTTGGCTTGAAGGGAGAAAATGAGGACGCCAGTGTCCAAGTGCATTGTGTGAGGTGATTAAGACACACACACAGGTACCCTAGCCTGCTGTCACTTGTTGCTCAATACCATGAAATTAGGGTGAATATGATACGCGCCTTGTCCAACCACAGAACAAGCAGCTCTGGGCTTTTATTTATTGAAGTGACAAAGACTTATTGAATCTCTAGAAGAGAGAAGTTTTTTGGTTTTAAAATTCTTAGTGTTCACATTGTTTATCTAAACCTCTTATTTATGGGTGACTCACTTTCTTTTTTCCTTAAGAGTTCTCAGCAGTCCCCAGGTGGCTGCTGGGCCCCGCCTGCCCATGTGCTAGGAAAGCCCCGTGTGAACGGGTAAATGCCATAGTTATTGGGTTTGCCCATTGCCGTCCATCGGTTGTGTCAGCTGCTCGCCCAGAAGAGCATTTAAACAGAAGCCATAGGTTCTGTGTCTTGCGTGGATATAACTTTTTCCAGGACACTTACCTGCTTGCTCATCTGAAGATATTTTTGCTTATAAATTGGCCATCAGAAGGAGTCGCTTCTGTGGGAAAGACCCAGACCCAGTCTTAGGCAGTACATCACAGTGAGGCCGGGTGAATCCTAACCATTTCTGCCTGTCACTTTGAGGTCTTATCTGCTGACTTGAGCTGTTGGGCGCTGAGGGGCCCTGGGTGGCCCTGGAAACTGTGTGCTTGGGTGGACATGTAAGAGTGGGGTGCAAACTAGTGTCTGGGCTGCAGGCATGATGGTCCCACTCCCTGGGGGGTGGGGGCGCTGTGTGGGAGAGATGGGGCATTAACGGCGTTTCCAAGGAGCATCTCCTACTTCTCAGCTGTCTTCAGAAAAATGGCAATAATTGTATAAACCCTTGAAGCAAAAGAAAAAAATAATTCCAACCACAAAAAAATGCTAGAGCTTGATTCTGAGGTTTAAAAAATATGTTGGATCATTGGCAGTCGTAGAATTGCCAGCATCCATTTAACCAGCCTCTAAACCTTCATTAATCCTACACTGTGACCTCTGGTTTTGCAATTCTGATTCTCTTTGTCTGATAGTTTGTGATCTTACTGGACTTGGGGATTCCTATTTTGAGGGCTCTATCCTGCACTGGGAAGGGGTAACAAATACAATATAGAAACTTGCTATACCACTGTGGAAATTCTTCTGTTTGGCTTAAAAATAATAATCAAAAACAAAGAAAAAGGGAATTAAATGGGTTTTTTAGGAAATCATTTTCTCGTGAATATGTTATCTGTATCTCTTTTTCCTTCATCGCCTGGTGCCTTTGGATTTCAATGAAGATGAATTCTAAAAGATACATATCTGAAGTCAGTAGCCAGGAGATGATACTTTTTTGATTGATGGACTCTCAGCTGACAGTGACTCTGGCTTGTATTTGAATGGCTTGTTCTGCAGGGAAGCGGTGGTGGTCAGTGGTTGGGGACCAGCTCCGGCACCTGGGTGACCAACAGGTTTCACTTCCTTTGTTCCTGGGTGAGCAGTTGCACACCCCCTACCTCCTCCTGTTTGCACAAGTGAACAAGTAGTGCCAAGCCATCCTGGGTCAGAGAGTCAGCTGCGGGGCTCCAGAAGCGAAGGCAGGAGTTTGTTTTCAGTGCCTTTCCAGAAGTGATGTTGAGTTTATGTGGACAGTTTCACTGTTTAAATATTCTCATTTCCCATTATTTTCAGAGCCAAGATTTCTGAAGACTCCTTCCTAGAAACAATTGGGAAGTTTCGAGAGGCACAAGATAACAGGTAAAATCCCTTTGTTTCTCAGTCTATCTCGCAGATTAGCAAAGCTGACACCTTGTAGGAGCCTCAGTGGGATCCAGCCGAAGGTTGGTCCTTGGTCCCTGTGCTATCTTAGGGGCAAAGATCTGGACTTGGCCGCTGCCCCTTGGGGCTGGCTTGAGGGAAGCCTACAGGGCAGTAGGGACACTGCCTGTTTGTTTTTTCTTCCCCCACTGCCTTTCTGCCCCGTGCTCCTTCCCCTGCCCCCTTTCTGGGCTGCAAGCCGCTGGTCTAGGCACTAAAATGCTCCATCTTCTCTTTTGGGGATGGGGGTGGTCATCAGTGATGTCTGGTGTAAAAAGATGGCTGTCCATGTCATCTGCCCTGAAGCTGAGTCATTTTGTGATTAATCTTAATTTTGGTCAATTAATACGTGGTCAACCGTGTATTTCCAGTTTTAGAGGAAAGAGAAATGCCAGTTTAATTTGTAAAGACAAAAGGTAAGCCCCTACCTCCCCTTCATCCTTTTATGCTACTCATGTATTGTGGATTAGCTGGCGGGGTTGTCATTTCTGCTAGCTTCTCCACACACCTGCTGCCAGCGTAGTCTTTGGTGTCTGCCGTGCGTGGCAGTCCCGAGGACTTGTTATGCCAGTTTTGGGGGGTGGTTTTAATGAACACAGCTTCACTTCTAGGGATACTTAGCGCTTTCTGTGTTTATTGTCTGGTTATATACATATACATTTTTAATTACCTGCTCTGTTTGGCCAGGGCTCTGTAGTTTATTAGGTCTTTTCTTTCTGTAGTTTATTAGATCACTGCACTTATTAGGAATTCCAGTCCCTGGCATTTATGTTCCAAGTGTTTTTTCCTAGTTTTTTTACCCCTAGATCGTTTGTCTTTGGATTTTGTTTGCTGAACACTTTATTTTAAAGAAATATTTTGGAATCTTTGGACATAAGGTACTTGAAAACAGGGGTGGTTTCTTCTGTTCAGTACTATATTGAGTTGTTAGAGAATTCCATTGTAAAAGTCTAAGAGGATGGACTCTCACTTTTACCTTGTGGTCATAAAAAGCATGAAGTATATGCAGGAAAAGAAGCCACTTCTCATTTTTATGTAAATGCAAAAAGGGCAAAGAAATGGCAAGAATAGACTTCTGTTACTTTTACCTTGTGGTCATAAAAAGCATGAAGTATATGCAGGAAAAGAAGCCACTTCTCATTTCTATGTAAGTGCGAAAGGGCCAAAAAAAAAAAAATGGCAAGAACAGACACCAAGAAATGGGCTGGGTTGTGGAACATTACATACCACTGCACAGGTTAATGTGCTGGATGTAATATTTGTTCACTGACTTGAGTCTAGTGTAGAGGAGACATACATTTTTAATGTATTATTTTTTTACAAACCATTGTAAACATTATTCATTGTTTTAAAAGCGAACATTAAAAAGTGAGTTCCCTGGTGGTTCTCCCTCCCCAGAGATAATCACTGTTAACAGTTGGATGTATGTCTGTGTCCATGTGTGTCTGTATGTGCGCCTGTGTGTCTCTGTGTGTGTGTGTCCATGTGCGTCTGTATCCTTGTGTGTCTGTGTCCGTGTGCGCGTCTGTGTGTGTGTGCGTGTGCGCGTATGTGTATGTGGACTGGCACGTCCTCCCTGGACACACACGGGTCATCTCGGCCTGCTGTTCTGCCCTTGCCTTTCCATGTGGTCAGGGTGCTGTGTGCTTCCTGGTGGTTCCTGCCTAGCTTCTTCAGTGTCCTGCACGTGTCTGTTAACTAGCCCGCCCGGTGGAGGCACATCCCTCCAGGTGCCCTCGTGGGCTGTCCTCGTCCACGTGGCTCTGCACACTGGGCTGGTCCATAGGATAGCTGCCCAAGACTCGCTAGGAAGTAGGAGCCATTTGGAAATTCAGAATCGCCCTCAGAAATCCTCCAACCCTTCACCAGCACTCCTAGCAGCAATCTTAAATTTCTCTGTCTCGTGGGGGATAATTAGGTATTTTATTTTAATTTACATCTCTTTATTACTGGAATTAAGCACCCTTGGAGTTACTTTGGAAGGTAGGAGAGTTTTATAAGGTAAGGAGAAAATTAAGAATGCAAATAAATTCCAGTTAAGGCAGAACTATCAACGGTATCATTTATCTAAGTTTGCTCTCTGTACAGGTCAAACTGGGGACTGAAGCACCAGTTTTAGTGGCATTTAAAATATCTCCTGGTGCACATCGTGTCCTCCAGCCCTTGGGAAACAAGCCTGGGGGCACATCTGGAGCTGAGCTCCCTATGACGCCAGCAGCCCCTGGACAACAGACATTCCTCCCTGGGGGTGGGCCAACAGGAAGAATCAGGCCAGGGGAGGAAGGTTATTTTCTATTCCCTGGTGCTAAGCTGTCCGGGCTCAGAGACACGTGCACACGCTATGCGAGGGTGCCACATGCCCTCCAAAGAGACAGTGCAACTGTCAAGGGTAGAATGATGTCGCACAGGTGGTGTGATCCCTCCCTCCTCTGGCCTTTGTGCTTTGGGGTCCCTGCTGCCCTGCACCTGCCCTGCGTACGCCCTTCTCAACATCATCACTGCTGATTGACTGCCGATTAATTGGTTGGTATGTGCATCTGTCACTCTGCCGCCCTTTTTCTCCTTCCTGGCTTCCATCGGCACATTTGTGACACACACGTGCCTGGGTTTAGGTGAGAGAACGAGGGTTAAGGTATGTCGGGAAGTCCTGACCAGCTTGTTTGCCCCTGCGGGGCGGCTGGTGGGGAAAGCCGGTGTCCTGGACACTTTTCCATTGGGGAAGTGGGAGGCATCCAGCCGGACTCAGCTCTAAGGCTGAGCCTGGCTCCTGGGATCCATTCTAAGTTCTGGGGAAACTGAAGTTGAAACAAAAACCTGTTTGTTGTGTGTGTGACACAGAGAGCTTCTGAAACATGTTCCTGATTCCTGAGGGGGCAAGGCCATTTGGCAAGGTGGTGACATCAGCTCCACAGCCAGGGGTGGGGGAGGAGAGCCCTGAGGGTGGGGAGGGGAGGGGGGGAAGCACAGCCTGGGGCTGGGGGATTGGGTAGGGAGAGGAGCCGAGGTCAGGGTGCAGCCTGGGGTAGGGTAGGGGAGCCTAGGGTGGGGGACAGCCTGGGGATGGGGACACTGGGCCCGGCACCAGCACCGGCAGGGCATGGTCTTAGGGTGGCTCTTGTGTTCTGTGCTTCTGGCTGGGAGGGGAAGGTATATTTAGCTGTGTGTCTTCCGCTGTCCTGGCCACAGGGCCTAGAGGGTAAGTGGGGCTTCACCTGCCCTGTCTGGGCAAACCCCATAGACAAGAAGCGTCAACAGGCTCCCCCAGTAGTCATCCACAGCTGTCACCTGAGCTCCCCTTTCATGGGTTTCCAGGCGATGCCAGTGGGGACACTTTGAACATTGGTTTAGCATCCTGTTGTTGATGCCAGCATTGACGCCTTACATGGGGTAGTGAGTGGTGTCCCCTCTGTGACCCTACAGACAGCTGGTCCCAGAAAGGGAAGCCAAGGTGTGGGTAAGCGTGACAGACCCCAGACAGTACCCTCAGCCCATGGTTCCTGCCTTAAAGGACCCTAGCCTTTCGTCACCGGTCACATCTAAGAATGCAGTGCTAGGTCGGGATTTCTGTGCCGCCACAGAGAGCACACACACTGCATAGGCATGCACATACACACATGTACACGCACACACAAGGCACACATGAACAGACACAGATGCACATGCACACACCTACTCATACGCACACACCTACAGGTGTGTGCATGCATGAATGAACACGCATATACATAGATACATGTATACAAATGACACAGACATGTGTACACATACATACATGAATGCACACATATACAGGTCACACAGAGATGCATACGTGCACACATATACTCCGATACACACTTAAAGGTGCACACATATGTGTATACATGCACAGGTACACAATACATGTATGCACACACACAAGCGTACGTACACAAATGTGTGTACGGTTTCATGAAATAGCCCTTACCCTATTTTCTCTGCCCCAACCCCCTGACTTGAGTCAGGGTCGCTCGAGTGGAAAGCCGCCGCGTGACAGGCACTGACAGGGCGCTGAGTGCCGGGTTCAGAGACCCCTCTGGGTTCCATTCTCCTGACATTTAAAGTGGGGTCATGCACTCCTCCTGAACCAGCACAATTACGTGTAGGTAATGGGTGTGACATTGTATGACCCTGTCTTTCTAATGGGCTCCTGTCTCACTGTGACACTTTCACAGGGGGGAGGCCAAATGCACACTCCTGACACTTGGCTCCCAGCAGAAGTGCCCACGAAAGCCAGAGGGTGGGCGCTTTGTCCAGTTGTTTCCATTTGAACATTTAAGGCTTCGATTCTTAATGCGACAGCGATCGCCGAGCCAGTGTTCCCGGTTGAGTGCACCGTGTCCGTGTGTCTGTGTGAGTGTGCTGTGTGCTTTGCTTAGAACTTTTAAATTATACGGAACAATGCACGCTTATTGAAAAAGAACAAACATCAAACCCTGCCAATGTCATAAAGCAAAACATGCATCCCCCACACCCCTTCCCCAGAGAGGAGTCGCCTGTGTGTGGCATGGACCCTCCTGACCTTTGGCTATTCATGTGGATTTTTTTAAAGACCATTTGGGGACGAGACGCAGGGTCTGATTGAGGCCATCGGGAATCTGGCGCCTGCTGATGAGATGAAGACAGTTGAGAGCTGGATGAAGCCCATGTTGGGTAGCTTCTGCAGAAAGAGCTCGCGCCCGTCCTCGGGCCGCCGTGGGCAGGGCGGGCCTGGGAATGGCCGGGAGTGAGTGGCCGCCTGGCTAGTTCAACACCCGCTCAGCTCCTTAACCACAGTGTCTGGGTTGGTACAGGCTCAAGGCGATTAAGAAGAATGTTTTCCCTTCTCACCTAAACCAGTGTGAGCAGCCCATGTGAACAGCGGCCATTCCTGCAGGTCCCGGAAGGCGAGAGACTGGCCCTTCCACCCGCCTCTGCTGAAACTCACTGGGCCCATTTGTTAGGGCAGCTCAGCCTTTCCTGGAGCTGTGAATCCATTCTAAATTTCTGTTCATTCTGGCTGTGATGTGTGCGAAACTTTCTGTCACTGGGGCCTCACCTTGGTTCTCTCCAGCTCTGGCCTTAGTCTTCTAACTGCGATGTTTGTATTTCCTCTGGTTCTGCCGGCCCTAGAAGGGACCACATCGTTGAGCATTTTCAAGCCCCTACTCATGCTATGAAGAAAATAAAGCAGGAGGAGGATGGAGGTGGCCTTGGGGCCAGGGTGCATGTGGGAAGGAGCCAGCTACCAGGAACTCCTGGGTGGGGAAGCGGGGTGGGGGGGGTCGCAGAATGTTCTGGAGAAGGGAGCGGCAAATGCAAAGACTGGGGTTGGGGGGTGATCTGTGGCGAGTGAAGGGACGGGAGGCCAGGTCCCCTTGCTGGGCACTGTCGAAGCTTCATTTTACACTAACTCCTGTTCTGCTGCTCAGGGCACTTCTGCCGCTTGGTGAATAATCCTATTTCTGCAAAAATGTATGAACCCCATGTGGCTGCATAAGCACATCTTGCTCTACCTGGTCCTTGGGACGCCTGCCTGCAGGGGCCCATGTCCCCTGCTTCTCCACCCACTGAACTGCTGTCTTCCAGGCTACAAAGAATCAAAGCATTGATTTCTTTTAAAAATTTAATTAGCTTTTATCAGAGCAATTAATGCGCATGATCTTAACTTGAAATAATTACTATACAGCTTATGAGAGAAAACAGGTGCTCCGGTCTTGTCGCTTTGTCTCTGAGACAGTGGGCTGCAACTGTTTTAGCCATTTTGGGTAATATTCCTTCAAAGTGCTTGTACAGATATTTCCTGCATTTGCTATTGTAGATCCTGTGTTACCATGGAAGGTGAGGACTGGGGTTCTCTGACATCCTCCTTCCCTCACACCTCCCCCACCCTCCCAGTGACGTTGCTCCACAGTTTTTGTTATTGGTGCCATGTCAGCATTGCTCAAAGCTGGGCCATAATAAGTATGCTTTGATCACATTTCCTTTCAAGTTTCACTTTTGCTTTCTCTGGGGTTAGTAACTGCTTCATTTTGAGTGTGTGTGCTTCATTTTTTATCTATGAATGTGTTACTAACTCATCCTCAGGCTCTGCGAGACCTGTAACCCTCATATTTCAGTGCACAAACCCACGGAAACTATGCATGATCTCCCCTGCACCCTCTGGGCCTCTGTCTCCTGCTCCCTGCACCCCTTCTCCATGGAGCACACCCTGTCTCTTGTCCCCCAGCTCTTCTTCCTTCTCAGGAAGACCAGGGAAACAGCTCCCTTGTTTTGGTGGCGTGAGTCCTTCAGTAGCTTTCTGAGAAAGGATGTAAGGGAGGTAAAAGTTCTAAGAACTTTCATGCTTGGGACATGTTTCTGTGCTACACTCAGATGATTGATAATTGGGTTTGATTTGAGAGTCTGCACGAGCAATCCTCCTTCTTTGAGACTTTAAAGGCATTGTGCTGCCTCCTAGCTGTTGGCGTGGCTCTTGAGAGGTCATTGTCTGGAGCCCGTTTTCTCTCTGGAAACTTTCAGAATCTCCCCCTTTGCCTCCCAGGGCTCTACTGCAGTCTTTCTTCATTCATTGCACTGCTGGGCTCTTCCATTCTATAAACCTGTGGGTTTTTTTATTCTGGACATTTTCTTGTTGTTATTTCTCTGATAACTCCGTGTATTCTTACGCTCTTCTGGAACTCCTGTCAGTTAGACATGGGTCTCCTGAATCCATCTTCTAGCTTTCTTCTCTTTTCTCTCCCTGTGTTTATCTCTGTCACATTGTTCAACTATTAGGAAACCTCCTCAATTTTATCTTCCAATCCTTCAGCTGAACATTTTGTTGCCTTAATCAAGACTTTAATTTCTAAGGTCGCTTTCATTTTCTCAGGTTTCTTTGTGACTTCTCCTCTCACAGGCTCCGGTTTCAGCTCTGTTTGTCCCCAACGGCAATTAATTACTAGCAGTGGTGTGCTAGTGAACACAGCCATTTATCAAACACTAAATTATGTGGACTTAAATAAATTGTATTAAAAATACAAGTGAAGGTAAACGTACTCAAAACCCACCGCTTCCTGTGCATTTTACTACTTCCTGTGCTATTACCTGCTCTTGAGGCCACGTGCCTGTTGTATCTGTGTGGTGGCAATACGGTGCCCTGGTGTGCTAGCGTGCATGTCGTCCTATCTCTGTGTTCAGTGACATCATGTTGGAAGCTTGAAAGCAGCATTTACACCCCAGGGGTCAGCATACACTACAAAGCAGGGCACCCTGCCCCCTTGGAGAGCCAGTTGTTAAGCTTTGCCAGTACACCACTGCTTTTGCTCTTCTGTTTTCTTTCTAGTTTCCCAGGTTTGTTAACATCTGCATGGGCTATCACCCTCTCCCCATTTTTATCCGTATGGGTTTATGTCCTTTTAGGGTGTCAGAATTTTACTGGGTATGAGGAGGGAGTTGAGATAAATCTCTGTGTTCTGGGCACCAGTTTCCAAAGAGGGATTCTCCCATCTCCCACATCTGGGTTCTAAGCCTGGTTACATTGTGTGTCATGGGATGTCCCAGAGGAGTGACTTGTATCAGCGACCTAAGTAGGAATTTGTTCTTGCCGTTGGATCCTTGCAAACCGTTTCCCTCCAACAGAGACCGGACTCCATGCTGATGTTTGAGGGGAAATGAAACATCCCAGTGGGCCTCACATCTGTGCCCCGCAGCCAGAAGGGCACCCCAGGCTGTGGGCAAACTGGGACAGGGCCTCACACATGCTCCTTTTGTGCTCAGGAAAGACCTCTCTGAGCTGGTGTGTTGTGGGTTTTTTTAAATGAACTTTCTATTTAAGAGCAGTTTTAGAGTCATAGTGACATTGAGCAGAAAGTACATAGAGTTTCCATATATCTTGTCCCCTCCTCCACATCAACATCTCACTCCAGAGTGGTCGAAATCCTCTGAGCTCTGCCTGTTTGCCCCTCACTCAGCTCTGACCCTGGCAGCCACTGAGCTTCTCCCTGCCCTGATTTGGAGCATTCCTAGAAACCTTACCTGTTTGGGAGCTTGGAGCAGAGAAGCTTTGGGGAGGCACTGCCAGTCACTGATCAATTATACAGAGAGAAAGTCTTCTCTGGTAAATTAATGAGACTGTGCCGTGGGATTTACGCACGTGATCTCTGGTACAGATACATTTGGAAATGTTCTGAATTGCTTTGCCAAGCAGTGGGAAGACGTCCTTGCAGATGGGCCAGGGTCCACATGTCCAGAAATGGCTGGGACAGAAAGGTGGAGGGAACATGAAACAGGAGAGGCTGGATAGAAGGTTGTGTGCTTGGGTTTAATCTGAGTGAGAAATGTTTCACGTAGGGAAATGATATGCTCTGATTTACATTAAAAACGTTATTCTGGCTGCTCCTGCTGTTTGGTAAATGTGTTACAGGGAGGTTGTATCTGTTTGGAATTGTATCTGACTGCTGGTAACAAAGATCTGAAAAAACAGTAATTTAAAGAGATTAATAGTTTATTATCAAGCCTAGAGGTAGGCAGAAGAAAGCAGTTGTAAAGTCTCCAGTATGTTGTGAGGATCCCCAGTTCTTCTGGATTTCCACTTGGCTGTTCTCAGAATGAGACTCTTATCTTCATGTTCACAAGGTGGCTGGCAGAGCTCCAGCCATCAAATTTGAGTTCCAGGCAGCAAAAGGAGGAAAGGCTGAAGACAAAAAAAAAAAAAAAATGCCAATACTAGCTGAGTCAGCCTCCTTTAGAGAGCTTTCCTGGAATTCCTACCTAATAACTTCTGTCCACAGTTCTTTGGCCAGAACTGCCACCGGGGGAGCTGGGAGACATGGTTAGCTGGCCACACTGCCGTCCTAGGTAAAATCAAGATTCTGTTAGTGAGAATGAAGGGATGTGGATGCTGGGACAGGAAGCTAGCAATCTCTACCCCAGGCGGCAAGAACGGAAGCAGGGTAAAGGGGTGGGAGGCTGTGGAGAGGTCAGGGTGGGGGATGGGTGGGGTGGGCACGGCTTCGATTAGACTGGTAGTGGCGGAAATGGACCCGGGAGCGAGCTAGGCGGGTGTCTGGTGCACCCCGAGCCAGCAGCATCATCCACGTGAATAGCTCTCGCCAGGGCCTGGGCGTCCTGCGGCTGTGTAGGATTTCTGCGGTGTATTTAGCGTTCACTGGACACTCTGGGGCTGTTTGCTGAGTGGGTCACATCGGGAACACCTCGCCTGGCCTGGGCTTCTGGAGCCACCTTGTACTTCACTTCCCTGCTAAGGGCAGGAGAGCAGAGTCCCCACCCAGGGCCCCGGCCGAGGGTGACGGTGACCCACACGGTGGGTGCCTCTAAGAGCTGGCTCTGCAGAGAGTGAGCACTCACGGCTACCCCATGAGGCAGCTCTCTCTCTTCTTCCCCTCCCGGCCTCCTCGGCCTCCTGGTGCATCCGGTGTTGTGTTTAGCATGGATCGTGCCTTTGCCACCGGGTGTCTGGGCTGGCCGTCCCCCTGGGCCCCCAGCGCAGGGCTTGGCCTGCAGCCCAGTGCCCATCCTGTAAATAGTTATGTTGGCAAACGGCCCTGCTCATCCATTCACACGTCATCTGTGGTTGCTTTTGAGCTACCATGCTGGGCTCGAGTGACTGGGACAGAGGCTCTAGGAATCAAAAAGCTGAAAATAATGCCCATCCGGCCCTTTGTCAAAAAGAGGTGCCAGTCTCCACCCAGGATGGGCCAGTCCCTGGAGGAAAAGATGGACTCAGTGTGCTCCCTGAGTCCACGGGCCAACAGGCGTGTTGGGATGGAGGGCAGATGCTGGGTGGATGGGGAGCCCCCGCCAGGCAGCCTTCGGGCTGGGAGGAGGAGGTGAAGCGTGGGTGCCTGAGCAGGGAAGGTGGGCGGGCAGGTGAGGCTTGGCCCCTGGTGTCCGGCCCTTGCCCAGCAGCTCCCCAGTGGCAAGTACTCACCGTGAAAGTCCCCCATGAGTCCTTCCTTTGTGAAGTGGAGCAGGAGTGGTAGTGGCCCATACATACACATAAAAAGTAAATAAAATAAAAATAAAAAGGCCCCAGAGCACTGTGGAGGGTGAGCCGTGCTCCCTGCTAGGCTTTGGGGGCCAGAGAAGGACACCAGGGTGTGAGAGGTGACTTCCCAGGCAGAATAGGAAGGAGCAGGGAGAGCTCCCTGGAGGCAGCGACTTAACCAGGTAAACAGGAAGCCGGACCTTCTCCCCAGACCCTCCTGGGAGGTTTGGTTTGGCCTGATGTGTCAGAGAGCAGCAGGGCAGGTGGCTGGACAGGTGCTGCCCTGTGGCAAATTGTGGGGTTCCCAGGGAGACGGAGCCGGGAGAGGACGGCTGGGGAGGGAGCAAGGGAGCTGGCTGTCCCTCGGGCGTCCTGAGGGGTGGTGGTCAGGATGCTGACGGTGGTGGTGGGGGCAGGGGAAGGTCCTAGAGAGGGAGGGCCCGGGGGTGTCAGTAGGCCTGGTAGACCTGGAGGGGGGTTGGCTTGGTGGGGGTGGAAGGAAGAGGAGGAGGTGAGGATGGCTGACTCCCAGGGCCTCCGGGGGAGGGGAGAGGGGTGTCGGGCGGCAGCCGCTTCACCGTGTTGCAGGAGAGGGTACTCAGTTGAGGAGCAGGTTGCGTGCCTGTGGATTCATTCCCTGTGGGCCCCGCAGGGCAGCACATCTGCAAAGTGCAGTGGTTCTGCTGTAGCTTAACTGTATTCCCCAGATGTGGTTGGCAAGTGTCCTGCCTCTGTTCAGGCCGACGTTTCGGTTTAACCTCTCCCTGAGAAGGCGGGGACAAGTCCATCTCGCAGTGTCACTGGGATCCTGGTGGGGCCTTGGGTCAGGGGCAGACCCTTATTGCCCCAATCCACTGATGTGGAGGAGGGCTGCCTGCAGCTCCCCGCGGGGACCCTTGCAGATGGTGCACGGGGTTGAGCAGGCGGGAGGCCGGGACTCCAGGCAGTCGTGGGGCAGCGTCAGAGCGTGGGTGCCAGGAGATCTGAGGACCCCCAGCCCCGCAGGTTCTCTGTTCAGCACAGGCCTGTTCTTTCCATGAGGTGCTTCTTCTCGGTGACAGATCAGAGCCCATGACCAGTTTCCATGACATGCAGACTTTTACGGTGAGGCTGGAGGAGCCGAGGCCATCGGGGTGGCCCTGTCCCCTGCAGGAGGTCAGCTACTCCTGCACGACCAGGACGTGCGTGCGTGCATGTGTGTGTGTCTGTATGCATGCGTGCATACGTGTGTGCTTGCACATATGCGTGTGTGTGTGTGTCTGTGTGTGTACTCTCACATTTCAGCCTCCGCACAGCTCTCCAGTCTTTAGTTCTGGCTGTCGTCCTCGATGAGCATTACAGGAATTGGGAAGCCAGAGTCTCCGAGGGAAACTGAAACCCCGGTTCCGTTCCCTACCTTCCCAGTGCGTTACCAGCTGGACGCAGCGCCCGCACAGGGAGGAAGCTGGGCGGCCAGGCAGGCACTTGTCTCCCTGGTCTGGGTCCCTGTGTCTGTCCTGCGTTCCGGGCCTACCTGAGGACCAGGAAGCCCTGACGCCTGTAACTCTGTCTGGGATGCGGTGTCTGTGTGGGGCTGTCCCCACAGGAAGCCCTCTATGTCCCCACCACTCTCTTCTCCTCAGCAGACAGAGTCCGTGGCTGGGGATGTGGTGAGAGCAGAGCCGTGGGGGGGATATTGAGCAAACAGAAAGCAGGCGTTATTACGACACATCCTGACTCGTAACCCTTCCTTTTCACTTTCTTCCAGGATTTCTTCAGAAGGCCGTGGAGAAGCACGCTGTTTAAGAACCAGGTGGCCTCTGACATTTGCAGTGGTGAGAGCAGCTCGACCTCAGCCAGCGTGCTGAGCAATGCGGGGCCTCAGGGCTGGCGCCGCCCACCAGCTCCAGGCTGTGCTGCAGGTCCTAGCCCTGCAGCTCTGAGCAGCGACCGCCCTGACACCCACCGTGGGCTCGCCTGCCCGCGGGCATTTGCTGCCGAAGTCCCCACTGCGGCCCCAGCCGATGAGGATGTGCGCCCCCGTCGGGGGGCTGCTCACCGCCCTCGCCGTGGTGTTTGGGACAGCGGTGGCGTTTGCACCCATACCTAGGATCACCTGGGAGCACAGAGGTGAGGGCAGAACCGTGTCAGGCGCTGGTGGCATCTGAAGGGAATGGCCACCCTGCTCCCTGCTCGTGGTGTTGAGATGCACGGGTGCCCTTTGCTCTGCTGGGTCTGTCCTCCTGGCACTTGCGTGTGGGCAGACGGCCTGCACCGCCGCTTCTGGGGAGATGGTCTGATAACTGGAAACACTCGCAGGGCTTGTTCTTGGCCTGCTGATTTGGCTTCTAAATCAGGGGGGGCCCTGGAAGGAAGTTTATCTTCCTTGTGCCTGGTGACGTTTGGTGCACACTGCCTGGGCACAAACCACACCAAGTAGTATCAATATTTTGAGGATATTTAATTATGTGTAGCTGAGCTTCAGGCCAATTGTTTTCATTTGCTATTTATTAGTTTCTCTTTTGTTTATTTCCTCTTTTGGGAGCTGTGTCTTAGGAACACCTCTGCTCCAGTCTTTCAGGCTCAGTGGTCCTGAGCGAGGTGTGCTTGCCGGGCTTGAGCTGTCTTGTGCAGAATTCCAGGCAGTGTGTGTGCTGGGAGAGTCTCTATCCTGTGTGTATCTTTCTTCAACAATGGAAAATTAGAAGAGCAGAAAGCGTGAACACCTAACGCTTCAATAAAATCAGAGCTTGGTGATAGATGGAAAGCCAAGTTTAAAATTGATGCTGGGATGGTCCAAAAGAAGAAATAGCTCCTTAAGAAATAGTGTCAGTACATTTATATTACTCCTAAATAGCTCACCCTTAAATTCCTCATATTCCTAAATAGCTGTTGATTCAATTACCAAATAAGTGAAAAAGTCATTTGTTTCTCTGCTTTTTAAGTTTGTGGTGGTTATCCTTGGAAAATGCTTGGGTTAAGGGGTGTAATCGCTGAAATAGATTTTTTTAAAGGCTTTGAGGTAAATGATTTTTTTCTGAATAAGAAAATGCTAAATAGTTATATTCTTTATAAACCTCATCTGTGGACGATTAAATGCACATAGACAAGAGTTTGATGGGAGGGAGAGGGAACCACAGTGGTCAGCAGTTTAAGGTGTCTGGCCTGCAGTCTCCTGGGAGGTCACAAGGTTACACTGCGAAGAGGTCACGCTGCCTGGAGGTCATGTTCCTAGGAGGTCACGCTGCCGGGTTTGGAACTCAGCTGGGCTGGAGGGAGCAGGAAGGGAAGTCAGGCCACAGCACCGGGAGAGAACAGTGGCTCTGGGGCCTCACACTTGGTGGCAGCCTCCGCCCAAAGGTGCCTGAGTTCTGGCCTCGGCTGGGGCCTGTCCACTGTGGCAGCAGACCCATGCATGGCCCTAGTGAGACAGCCGCGCACTAAAAGGGGACCAGATGCTCAGGCTGTGTCCAAGCTCAGAAATACCTAATACGGTCTCCCCCCACCCCGCCCTCCCCAGAGGTGCAGCTGGTGCAGTTTCACGAGCCGGGCATCTTCAACTACTCGGCCTTGCTGCTGAGTGAGGACAAGGACACCTTGTACGTGGGCGCCCGGGAAGCCGTGTTTGCCTTGAACGCACACAATATCTCCAAGAAGCAACATGAGGTATGGTGTGGGCTCCCCGCTCCCCTGCTGTCTGGGCCACAGACCCTTTCCAGGGCTTTCTCCTCAGATCCACACACCGGCCTGCCCCTGGGGTGTCGGGCCCGCTTTCGGCTGTGGACTCTGCTCACCCCAGTGGCCAGCCCCACGGGCGTCCTGTGCGTCTAGCGAGCAGCCTTCCTGCCCAGCAGGGCTGAGGGCCTGTCATCCTGAAGCTCCTTTCCCGCCCTGTGTCCAAGACGCCCCATCTCAGGGTGTTCCCCTGGCAGCCTCCGTCCTCCCCAGGCTGGCAGTTCACCCAGGGATCACCCTCTTTTTATCTTGGATTTTTGAACATTTTATTACGGAAAATCTCAGGCACACACAGGAGCAGAGGGAGTGATATGATGAACCCTGTACCCGTCGAGGCTCCTGCAGGCCGGGGGTTCACCCCCATCCCATCCATGTCCTCCTCCTCTGCTCCCTCTGCGAGGCTTTGTGAATCCCAAACACACGTTCTTCATCTGCACATGTTTCCCTGAGCATCTCCTAAAGGAAGGGACTCCTTTTTTCAAAATAACCAAAATATCGTTATTGCATCCCCCAAATTAATTTCATCAAATAGTGTTCAAATTTCACGGACTCCCTCATAGATGATGTTTGACTATTCAGTTTGATCAGGTTGAACTCAGGCCGTCTGTGTGGCCAGGCACTCTATCCGTCGTCGAGTCTCCATTCCTGGGAGCCGCCCTGGGTCTACGTGCTGGGAGAGCCACTCGCAGTCCTGTCCGGCCCCCAGCCTCAGTCTGGCTCCTGTGAGAGGCCGGACCCTCCACCCAGGCGGGCGTCCTCCTCCTGGCCCTTGACCGTCGCAGTCTGGAGCACGTCAAGGATTGCAGAATGGGACGTCCCGCCTCTACCTTTCCTTCTCCATCTGTGAGCTGGAATATCGTCTGTGATGGGGAAATGCCCGTTGCCAGCTATTCACATCTCCCGAGGCCAGTTCCTTTGGACATGGCAGGATCAGTGCTTGAAGTCTTTGCCTTTATTTACTAGTTTTCCAAATAATGAGTAAGTTCTCCCCAAAGGGAGACAGTGGGTTTTTGGACTGTTTTTGGTTTTTTAGTATGACCATGACTCCTGGATTTAAACGTGTTTGAAGTGCCTCAAGCCATTGTAGCCAATGCTCGGACTGTCCCCTCCTGGCCTCTGGCAGCCTCTCCTCTGCTCCTGAATCCTTAGACACCACCCTAGTGGTTGGTGTAATTTTCTGGTTCTCTGGAATCAAGCCGGCCCATGCTCACCTTGTGCCTTTTCTGCCCCAGATCTCTTATTTTTTTGTTTCATTTTGTGTTAATCTCCAGAGTCAGGCATAGTACTTAATTTCTGTTTCACATAAACGAGATTCTGGTCATCACCCTGTGAAAATAAAGTGTTTGAAACACTAGGCACTTAGAGCAGAGGGGTGCTAAGGGCCTTCCCTGCTCAGCCCCTACTCCCTGTGTTCGTTGAATCCCCTTCCTCTGGGCCTTACTCTCCTTTCCAGTAACTCGGGCTAACACTGCCTTTCAGAATCTCGTCTTGGGAACATCGTGGTTCCACCGCGTGCTTGTGCCGACCTGCAGGTGCTCAGTCAGAGCCCCCGTTGCTCTGTTAATGCCATCACTGTGGGTAACCGAGAGGCTCTAGGCTCCGTAGACGTAAAAGAGGAAAAAAAAGTGAAAGGACTACAGCCAAACTTCAGTGAAAACGCCCGTGATCAAGGGCCTGTCAGAGTTCATGTTCCCGTGTCCTTATGCATTGCCTGTGGATAATGATGAAATTGTCTACATTTTAATTTCTAAAGGAAGTTGCTATTTGAAATGGGACTTTGTTCTGCTTTCATGTGTCCTGATTAGGACTTCCATTTCTCTGAAATCACATTGCTAAGGGATTCACTTCACTGCCGTGGAGAAGCACCATGTGCTTCCTGACCTCTGAGTGCCCGACGGCCAGCTTTGATTCTCCGGGAGGAGATATATTATATTCTGGCATCAGTGCTGGAATATCACACGGGCAGATGGGGCATCTTGGGGACAGTGAGGCAGGAGCGTGGGAGCCTTCTGTGATGCCGCGCTGTTGCTGCCCTTCCTCTGGAGGGTGGGGCGCTGAGGCATCTGCCAGCCTGACTCGTCCACCTGGTGTGGAGGGAGCAGGAGTTCACATCTCAGCGGGAAGACACCTGACCTGAGGGAGCCCCGTGGCTTCATCACTTTCACCTGCTGCCGTCACATAAAATTTAAAGCATCATAACCCTGCTGTTCCACTGATAAAGTAAACGTCAAGACGTTTTACTAGACTCGAGAATCAGTTTTGAAGGGATGAGAAAACCCACTTGATGTTTGAAAATGCCTGCAGTTTAGGGACTTCCCTGGCCGTGCAGTGGTTAGGATTCTGCGCTTCCACCGCAGGGGGCGCGGGTTCGATCCCTAGTCGGGGAACTAAGATCCCACATGCCGTGCAGTGCGACCAAAAGGAAAAAAAAGAAAAGAAAATGCCTGCAGTTTATTCTTTTGATAAATAATTGAATCCTCCCCACTTTCAGTCATTTAGTTTTTGCAGGTTTCTTCAGCAAATCGCAGTCATCTGGGAGCCACCTTCCAGGCCCCCTGGCTGCAGCATGCGGATCACAGAACTTTCACGAAGCGCCGTTGCTCACGGGTCCCAGCGTCTGCTCTCTGAGCCTCGCTTTGCAGTCTGAGATGTTAATGTCCCGGGAAATACCTGTGCTCTAAACACCACCATGTGCTTTGTAAACTGCATGTTTTTTATACCAGTATCTCCTTTTAAAGGGGGAACATGCACTGAAATGGACTCTGGTTTTTCCTCACAGGCATATTGGAAGGTCTCGGAAGATAAAAAAGCAAAATGCGCGGAAAAGGGGAAATCAAAACAGGTAATTTCTTTTGCAAGCTTCAGAGCCCACCCAGGCCTGTCTTACTTGTTTGACTCTCCCGAACGCCCAGAACTCTGTGGCGCAGCCCAGGCAGGTTGCCCCGCCCTCAGGACGTCATCGCGACTCATCCTGCAGGTTACCTCCCTGTTCCCAAGTGGTGAGCCTGGGGCTCTCAGTGCAAGTGCCAGACACACTAGGCTTTAGAAAAGTACTTTAAAGTTTATCCGAATTGAATTTATTCAAATGGCCTGAAACTTTGACTACAGAAAAGGATGTCTGGTGCCTGCTGGCCTGAAGGTGTACGGTGCAGGGTTCCTGCCCTCCCTGAGCCCCAGTGGCCTGGAGGGGTTTCTGGATTGTTGGCGGCATCTGTGCCTTGAGATTCTGCTCCTTCTCTAGGAGATACTGGGCATCTCAGTGTGGTGGCCATCCGGGAAGCGCTGGGCTGAGTGTCCCATCTCCCTCCAGAGCTCTGGGTTATGGCTGCCACCCACTTGGGCCGCCCTGCCCCTAACTGGTGCTGGGCCGATGTCGGAATCTTGGAGTATAAGCACCCCATCTTCCTTGGTAGTTGGTTAAGACAGCTGAGTTATAGTCAATTTCTGTAGTCGTTGGCTAATTTCAAAGCAATTAAAATTAAAAAACAAAAACAGAAAAAATTTTCTGGCTAAACTTTTTTAGCAAAGTACGAAACACTTTCACCAAAGTCACTAAATCCGCAATGAGGGAAAATGCAGGCATCGCAGTGTAATAACAGGTGTCGCAGGGAGTTGTCTTAGAGCTAAATTAGAACAGGCACTTTGGCCGGCCCCATGTGGAGGCCATACAGCGGACAAGGGTCCCTCCCAGTTCTTTCAGGGACGATGAATTACTTCCAACCAGCTTCAAAACAATTACGGCAAAAAAAAAAAAAAACCTTTCCCGAGTGGAGATAATTTCAGATGCTAGCACATATAATCCAAGTACATTTCAGCCTAAAATAGTGGGTGGGTTCTTCAGTGGCATCTGGTTTTCCTGCGGGGCCTTTCTGATGTGGAGCGGGGCTCGGCGCCCCTCATTAGTCCTGCCTCTCCCCTGAGCTAGGCGGGCCGGACACACCCCTCTCCTGAGAAGCACTGCTTCCAGTTGCACACACTGGGGCGTCGAGGGTGGGGTCCCCCAGAGATAGGGAGGGTGGAGGGAACTCTGCACAGCACACACCCCCTCGGGCCTGCCAACACAATGAATGGTTTGTGTGTTCAGTGAGAAGTAAATGCGTGTTTCCCTGTGCCGGGTGTCCAGTAAGGTTTGAGGTCAGCTTTCATTGCTTTTTGGCTGATACATCTTTGCTGAGTATAAATCAGTGACTGAGGTGAAATCTGTTTGGCACTTGACAGCGGCCTGTGGGCTCTGCAGAGACAGAAGCACTCCGGCCAGCTGCAGATGTAGGTTTGTGCAGGGGTGGAGCCGGGTCTCCTGCTCCCACCGTGCCAGGCAGGGCGGGGCTGGCCTGTGCAGACGGATGGCACCTGAGGCCCGAGGTGGAAGGGTGGCAGTGAATTCACCGTCGGGTTGGTCATCAGTGAGCCGTGAGGAGCTGCTGTCGGGCGTGTGCTTGGCTGGTTCATGCTGTAAAGCCAGCAGGCTGGACAGTTGGGATGGCGGAGGGCGTCCGGTGGAACCTGCGCGGTGGCTGACCCGTGCGTTTCTCTTCCTTGTAGACAGAATGCCTTAACTACATCCGAGTGCTGCAGCCCCTCAGCGCCAGTGCCCTTTACGTGTGCGGGACCAACGCGTTCCAGCCAGCCTGTGACCACCTGGTAAGGCCGCGCAGGTCCCCTGGTCAGCCGTTAAAGCAGCGTGGGGCTCGAGGCAGCGGCCAGTGGTCTCCACTCTGCAGTCTGGGAGGATTTTCTCCTGCCAGCTGTGTGGGGATGGGGGTGGCCCATGGCTCCTCAGAAGGCCTCCGCCCACTCCCCGGCCTCCTCTAAGCCTTCCTGTCTGTAAACCACCATGACTGAGGGCATGACCGGGTGCAGGACTTACAGGACCGCTGGCCCATAGTGCAGAGCTGGCAGTGGGGGGGACCTTCTGGGAAGGCCAGTGTTGACAGAGAGGAAGCATCAATGTGCCCTGATCCAGCATCTTGCCTGTTTCTCCTTGTCACGTTTTGTATTTTGTGAGGGAGCCCTGGCTATGACATGGGCCCTGGTCAAGTGGAAAACTCAGGACTTCTGCTCTTGGATCCCTTGTTCTTGGTTCATATATGTTACGGACTAAATGTTTGTGTCTCCCCAAAATCCATATGTTGAAGCCCTAATTCTCCAAATGTGATGGTATTTGGAGATGCAGCCCGTGAGGAGGTAATTAAGGTTAAACGAGGTCATGAAGGTGGGGTCCTGATAGGATGATGGCCTTATAAGAAGAGGAAGAGACACCAGAGCTCTCGAGCTCTCTCCCTCTGTCATGTGAGGTCACAGCAAGAAAGTGGCTGTCCGCAAGCCAAGAAGAGGTTCCTCACCGGGAACCAGCCGTGCTGACACCCTGATCTCGGGCTTCCAGCCCCCAGAACCATGAGGCAGGAACATGTGTGGTTGCAGCTCCCCCAACCCCTGTCTGTGGTCGTCATGGCAGCCCGGGCTCACTAGGACGGTGTCTGCTGCTCTGGTCTTGGGCCACCACCTTCAGTGTTGGCTGTTGGGGTACAAGTTGCCCACTGATAGGCAGTTCTGGAATTCTTCCCTCTGAGGAGTGACAACACAATGCCAGTTTGCTGAGCAGTTTTAGAAGCAGGACCCATGTCTCCGTCACCTGCGTCATGTCCTTGACTCTCCTTGAGCCTTGTCAGTTGTCAGTAGGGTCCTTTGGAGAGGGCCCCCCACTCTTACACCGCCCTCCCACCACTCCTGATTCCCTTGCTGACGGGGAGCCGGAAGGAGAGAGCGGATTAGATAGCAGCATCTCTCTGGGAGATACTCTTTTTTTTCAGATAATCTGATGAGCCATTTATAACAACCACAAAGAGGGAGGAGTGTTTTAAATGCACTTGAGGATCGATAACGAAGCACATTTTCTAGTGTTTGTCCCTATTTAGTGAGTAACTGTCAAGTGTGAAGTATGCTAAAGTGGCAAGCTTAGTTTGCTTCAACCCTAAATTCATTGGAATTAAAAAAATGTTTTCCAAGCTTGAGTCGGAGATACATGACAGGACAAAGTATGGGCGAAGTAAGGACCTGCTTCAAAAACCTTGTATCTGCACACAGACCCCTGGGGTGGGGTCCATACATAGGGTGGGTCTGCCGGGCTGTCTGTGTCCACAGACTCTGGCGGCAGAGGTTGGGATCCGGGTAGGGGGTGCGTATACGTGTTGAGATCTTCAGTCCTCATAGACAGACTTAGTTTCTTTTTCCTTAGGTCACATTAGTCATATTAGAAACATTTTGCACGTGAAGGGATTTCCTGGCTAAACTCTAGTTAGAAGCTTAAGGTATGGAATTGAAACTTAAATTCCATAGATATGTCAGTTGTTGAGGTAAGGGAATCATATGTTTCATTTAAATCTAGACCTATATTTTTTCCCAATATTTAAAAAAAATTTCAAGCCGACAGAAAAGGTGATCACACACATGTGTTCTAACCACACAGATTGCATGGTTGGGAGCATCGTATGTGTGCACAGGTATGAGCACGCCTATGACCCCTAAATGCTGTCACATGCCTCAGAATAATGACATTTTCCTACAATAATGCCGGGTTTGTCATTATATCTAAGGAGATACACAATAATTTTCTAATGTCATCTAACCTCCAGTCCCTGTTCAGATTTCCCCAAACATCCTCTTGAAATGCAATCAGTGAATCACATCAAGTGGGGTGCACTGTCACCCCAGTTCACACCTCCTTAACCTAAGAGGTGAAAAGTCTGTATATTGTTTCCACCAGCCTGTTAGAAATGTAACTGCATCTTTCCCACGCCCCTGAGCCCTCTCTGCTCTGTCTGTGACGTGTTTCCCTCGCTCTGACAGACAGCAGGGCTACTCATCCACCCGTCGCAGTCTGGGTGTCCATCTTCTTAAGCTTCGCCAGGCTTTCAGGTGGAAAATGGTACCGCACTTTCATTGCCTTGTGCTTCCTGGGTTGCCGGCAGCTCAGGCATCCTTTCTTGTCTGTGCTGCCGGATGGGTTTCTTCTTCTCTAACTTGCTGTGCTTTGACCGTTTTCCTCCTGGAAATGCTTTATTACTCATTTGTACAAGCTTCTTGTATATTCAGGGATGGAAATGCCTCATCTGTCATTTTGCAGGCATTTCCCCCACTTTGTCACTGTCGATCTCTGTCTCATTCTTCTGTGGACAACCGCTTCCCAGTGCTTTGTGTACTGGATCTGTCCATTTTTTCCCTTACTTGGCTTTGGGCTGTCTTGTCAGGTGAGGAGAGATTATCCCAAGACTGAAATTGTCACCCATACTTTCTGTTAGTGCAGCACGGTTCCGTTTTTAATATTTAAATCATCGATCCACCTGGAGTGTGTTTCGATGGGTGGAATGAGGTGGAGATTCTGCTCCTTTTTTCCTGTTATCTGTTTATTGGATAGCCTGGTCCCCCGCTGCTTTGAAGGCATCTTTGTTGATATTAAAGTTCTGCACGTGGCCTTCCAGTTCCTTCCGGAGCACATCCTGTGTTTGGTTCGCCCTGGCTGTTCTACGACCCGAGAGCCATCGGCATTGCCGTCTCCGTCCTATAGGAGAGTCAACTGAGGCTCCAAGATCTGGAGGCGCTCTCGAGGGTGTCAGAGGGTGCCAAGGCACCAGCGTCCAGACCTGGGACCAGGTGGTAGACTGTGCATGTGCTCTCTCCTCTGTTCCCCCAGAAGAGTGAGTCTGTAAATTAAATGGTCCCACAAAGATATATTATGACTACAGAAGTTCAGACATTTTATGGTGCTCTTTCTCTTCATTGAATTATAGAACTTAACATCCTTTAAATTTCTGGGCAAAAATGAAGATGGCAAAGGAAGGTGTCCCTTCGACCCAGCACAAAGCTACACGTCCGTCATGGTTGGTGAGTCCTGCTCTCAGAGTCTGTCCCTGGCTTAGCTCTGCTGGACCCCCAGGAGGTCCCGTTCCTCCTCCTCCACAGTGGTCTCCCTCTGCTTCGTTCCCATATTCAGTATCCTCACAGAAGGTACGGGAGCCTCTCCACAGACCCGCTGATATAAGCTTTTGAATTCTGTCATTTGTGCAGATTATCTGGATCACTCGGTCACATTGAGTTAATGCTCCCGTTTGAGGGACGTTTGTGACTGAGCCACGACCTGCCTTGGAACGGCCTTGTACACCCAAGGCGAGCAGGCCAGGAGCCTTGTGTGCACCCACTGTTGTGTTTGTTATTTTACTGGATGCAGGAGTTACTTGCGTGTGTTACTCATTGCCCCTAACAGTTTAACATGGAGCCTAAAATTACCCATGTCAAAGAAACAAAACAGAAGACTCAGGAAGCAGAAACATGCTCCCAGAAGCAGGGCGATAGTCTCTCCGTTTCCTGGGAGGACTTGTGTTAGCTTGGGAGGAGAATGTGGTGCTGAGCGTCTGTCCCCGGCACTAGTGTTGATTCCCTTTTCCTCTTTCCGCCTGAAGATGGAGAGCTTTATTCTGGGACGTCGTATAACTTTTTGGGAAGCGAACCCATCATCTCCCGAAATTCTTCCCACAGTCCTCTGAGAACGGAGTATGCGATTCCTTGGCTTAACGGTAAGAAGCAGGTGGCGTCATGGAAGGTGTGTTTCTGCTCGGGGTGGCTTCCTCGCCGGCAGAGCCCTCACTCGAGTTCTCCTTTTGCCGGCTCCCAGCCTCACAGGAGGGCATCTGCGGCTCACCCTCCTGTGTCCCGGGGCTCATGTCAGCCCCGGTGCAGTAGGGATGCTTCTGGAACTGCTGGGGGCTCCACAGCCAGCATCCACGGGCTTCTTTGCTTTCTTCTCTGCTAAGAGAGCGCTGTTTCAAGCCTGCCTTTACCCCTTCTTGAAAACGGATCTGGGAGGCTCAGGACGGCGAGCTCAGGCTCGTTACATCAGCATGTGATATTATACCATTATCTCTGGACAGCATGTGTCCATGTTGGATTCACGGTCCAGATGGCTCACAGATGCTCACAGGGGACTTTTCTCGTGGGCATCGGCCAGCCAGCCAGAGCCTTGGGGCACCTGGATCTGGTGGTCAGCAGTTTGTCTCTTTAGGCACGTGCTGTTTAAACTGGCAAATGCGTATCTTCCAGTGGGTCTCCGGGCTATGGTGGGATCTAGCTCCCTGGGGCCCCTAGTTGGGGGCCTCCCAACTGCCAGGCCCAGCCCTCAGTTGTTGGGCTGGACCAGGAGGCTGTGCTTCAGAACCCCCATCTCGGGCATCTCCTTAGGCCAAGGAGGGCAAGATGGGCACCGTCATCATTCCTGGGCCCTGGCGTTTGTTTGGGGTATGGCATGGGCACCCTCCCACGTCCTCGATAAGGGGTGCCCGGGCCCTCGGTGTGCACAGGCATAACCAGAGCGTCTGTTCCCTGCAGAGCCCAGCTTCGTGTTTGCTGACGTGATAGGAGAGAGCCCGGAGGGCGGGGACGGCGAGGACGACAAGGTCTACTTCTTCTTCACGGAGGTGTCTGTGGAGTACGAGTTCATCTTCAAGCTGATGATCCCACGGGTAGCGAGGGTCTGCAAGGTGAGCCCCTACCCCCCTTCTCTCCCTGGTCCCAGCCCTCGGCGAGGGCATGTCGCCCAGGCGCCACACTTCCTCCGAGATGTCCATTTCCTGACCACTTTATTCTTCCACGCCACAGATGTCAGTGTGGACGGGCCGAGGGCTCGGGCCTTTGTCCTCCCTGCGGGCCTCCCTGGAGACCGCAGGAGCACCCGCCCCGCGTGTGACGATGCCTGTCCTCAGGGCTCTGCTCTTAACACACCTCCCTCAAACCTCCCCCAGTTTATAAGGAGTTAGTTTCTCTGTACTGTGTTAACCAAATTCTGTTGGAATTGGGGTTTTTCCATTCCAACGTAGAGATGGGGAGGGGTGCGTTTTCATTGTGTCCAGAATAAGTAAGGATACGTCGATTTCATGTTCTTCTGCATCCAGTTGTAAGAGTTTCAGTATTTCTCTCCAGACCAAGTCATGTCAGGGGTGTTTCACGATTGCTGCTTGGTGGTCAGTTCGCTAAAAAGTGTTTCGGAGAACCTGGCAGGACCAGAGCACCTCAGCAGATAACTTGGGGGCTGGAAGGAAGTGAAGATTTGATCTCCCACAAGGAGCGCCTTTCGGGGGAGACCACGCTTACACACATTGGCCTGAGACAGATTGGGGAGCCTGTGCATCCACCAGCCCCTGGCTCTGCCAGTCACTCACGGACGGGTCGTGAGTCTGGAGATGCACATGAGCCAAAGGGCCAAAGCAGTGAACATGTGCAAGGATGGCGGGGGTCTGCTGCATGACACAGAGTGTGGGCAGAGTCGAACAGTTGTTCTAGCTGCAGTTGGGAGACCGCTCGTCGAGAGGGTTTTGTTGGTTTGGTTTTGTGCTTCAATCGATGACCCGAGCTGGCGTGAAAGGAGTTGCCGGCGTCACTAGCGGTCTGCAGCCTGCTTTCCTTTTCAGCCTTGGCTTCCTTTCATTCAGGCAGAGCTGCTCTGGGCCCAAGTACATCACTTATCACCTGCTCACGGGGGGAGTCTGCCCTCCTCCTACCACGCGTGTCTTTGGGGTTACAGGGGGACCAGGGCGGCCTGAGGACCTTACAGAAGAAGTGGACCTCCTTCCTGAAGGCCAGGCTGATCTGCTCCCGGCCGGACAGCAACCTCGTCTTCAACGTGCTGCGAGACGTCTTTGTCCTCAGGTCTCCCAGCCTGAAGGAGCCCATGTTCTATGGGGTCTTCACCCCACAGCTGTGAGTGCCCGGGGGGGGTGGGTCGGGGGTGTTTTCGCTGCGCTCCCCGCTTCACAGCAGTCACGCCGCCCCCTCCTCCCCAGGAACAACGTGGGGCTCTCGGCCGTGTGCGCCTACAACCTGTCCACAGCCGAGGCGGTGTTCTCCCGTGGGAAGTACATGCAGAGCGCCACGGTGGAGCAGTCCCACACCAAGTGGGTGCGCTACAACGGGGCCGTGCCCACACCGCGGCCCGGGGCGGTAAGTGGACCGGGCTCTCCCCGCGGGGAGCGGGCGTCCACCCGGCGCTGGGAAGGGCCGTGGGCACGCTCTCCTTTTCCTGGCTTCTTCTCCTCGGTGTGTTGTGTAACAGCTGTTCCTACAAACTGCCCGAACAGGAAAGCTCTTCTGGCTGGCACCAGCTGTTCTGTGGGACTAACATTGCGTAATAGAATTAGAGCTTTTTCGTTTTCTGTTTCTTGCAGAGAAACACACGATTTCTTGGCAAAGGGACGAGCGATACTCTCCATTCGTTAATATGAGTCACACTTTATTTTCTCCTAAAAGTAGTGAATTTTATGTAGAAATGAGTGTGGGTGTCTAGGCCGATGCGGCTGCATCCATTTACTATGTGACTGGTGAGCTGGGCCGTGTGCATGGCCCGTGGGTGGGGCTGTGACCTGGGAGAGTGGCCTGGTGCTTGGAGCTCACTCCCCCAGGATGGTCCCCCTCTCTGGGGTACGCCTCTGCTAACACAGGTCATTTCCTTTCACGCGTATCTTTAAGCAAAAGGTGTTCACCTGTGGTCGTGAATTTTGGTTTACGCACATCAAGAACTAGGACAGAAAAAAGGATCCTTTGTGCTCTTGACCTTTATGCTATTTATATTTAGAATTGGACTATTTTTAGCCATTTTTCGAGGCTTCTCTTCTGGGAGAGCTATGGAATGATAAGTGTGTATTTTGCAATTTCAAAAGTGTGATATGCTTTTTTCATTTATGAATGGATGAAAATTACTTCATTGACTATGTATCATGAGACACAGTTGTGTCTTGTGGACAAAAGGACAGTTGCATTTCCTCCCTGCTTTGTAACTGTGCCTTCAGATTCCTGGGGAAAGGTCACCTCAGTGTTTCCATTTTTTCAAGAAATGCACCGTGTAGTCCTAAGTTCTTCACCTCGGGGAAGCCCCCCCTCCTGTACGGAGCGCGTGCCGTGTGCCCGTGCACCCCGCGGTAACGGGTGGTCTGCTCCTGCAGTGCATCAACTGGGAGGCGCGTGCCGCCAGCTTCTCCAGCTCCCTCAACCTACCAGACAAGACTCTGCAGTTTGTCAAAGACCACCCTCTGATGGATGACTCCGTGACCCCGATAGACAACAGGCCCCGGCTGATCAAGAGTGACGTGAACTACACACAGATCGTGGTGGACAGGACCCGGGCCCTGGATGGGACGGTCCATGACGTCATGTTTGTCAGCACAGGTGGGTCCCGGGCCCTGGGTAAGAACATGGGTGAGTCCAGCGAATTTCTGCTGCCCGGAGCCAGCATCTCCCCCAGGTGCCTGAGTGGTTTGTTAGAGCGTGGAAGGGTTTCTGAGAAGTCACCACGCCTGGATGGCTTCAGATCTCTGTGACCATCAGAACACCTGGGGCACTGGTTAAAAATGCGAGTCCTGGCCCAGATCTAGAAATTCAGGTGTGGTAGGTCTGGGCGGTGCAAAGGGAGGCTGGTGAGAGCCGGCACACGGGCACGTCCTGCCTCCCTGCCTGACACCTGTCCTGACCTGCCGTGGGAGACACACCTTTCCTGGTGGTCCGTAGACTCCGACACAAGTCTTCTGGAATGGTCTTGGCAGCCAGGCACAGCAGCAGCTGGCGGGCTCTGTGGTCGCTCTGAGTGCTGCCCAGCTGCCAGCCTCCCCTGCCTGGGGCTCCTGGCACGAGGATGGCACCCTCAGAGTCCAGTGCAGCCCAAGAACCATGTCACGTTTGTTTGGAGGACACGGTGTCGACTACTCTGATGTCAACAAAGGGCTGTTTATTTTTCGGATAAAAATGGGATAACCCATGTCAGTCCAGTTGTTTATTTTGCCGATGGCTTTTCCTTCTCCGTGTCTAATGCAAAAGCGTCATCTGTTTCTAAGCCTCCTACTGGGGGAAGGAGTGGGAGGCAGAAGGGTGACCGCTGGCTGCGTGGCTGACAGTGCCAGCACCGCCCTCTCCTCCTGGGGAGTAACCTGCAGCTTTGACCTTGCAGACCGGGGTGCCCTGCACAAAGCCATCAGCCTTGAGAACGACGTCCACATCATCGAGGAGACACAGCTCTTCCAGGACTTCGAGCCTGTCCAGACCCTGCTGCTGTCCTCCAAGAAGGTAAAGTGACTGGGTGGCCGGCTGGATGGCCCCGCGTCTCGGTGACCACAGGCTGGGCCGGGCTGGGCCGGGCTGGGCCAGGCAGGCCCCGTCGTCCATCTGGCCTAGAGGAGCCGACCTTCAGGCTCTTATAGAAAGTCCTTCCATGAGCTGTGGGGTATGGGGTGGAGGGAAGGCAAACTGTGTACTAAAAGTTGCAGAACCTCACTGAGTTGTTGGGACCAACGTACGATGCCGTCGGGGGGCTCAATGGCCTGTGAAAACACTTCTGGTGCCGGAACTCGGTGAGGGTGAGACCCAGTCAGCGGGAACTCGGTGAGGTTGAGACCCAGTCAGCGGGAACTCGGTGAGGTTGAGACCCAGTCAGCGGGAACTCGGTGAGGGTGAGACCCAGCCAGCGGGTGTGCCCTCCGTGCAGCTTCCTCGTCTGCACAGAAAAGCGTCCTCTGAGTAACGGTGCGCCGTGTCTGTAAAGCCCCGTTTCATGGGGCGCTGTCTCTTTCACCAGGGCCAGCCCGCTTTGTCTGTAAAGGGCCAAGAGTGAATGTTTGAGGCTCTGATGCCCGTGCTCTTGTAGTTTGAGAGCAGCCGTGGGCAGTCCGGAAGCAAGTGAGCCCTGTTATGTTCTCCCAAAGCCTTATTTACGGGCACTGAGCTTTGCAATTTGTGGAATTTTCATATGTCACAAAATATTATTCTTTTGATTTTTCTTCAACCGTTTGAAAATGTGAGACCTGCTGTTAGTTGATGGGCTGTATAGAAACAGCCAGCGGGCTGGATTTGCCCTGTGGTCCACAGGCTGTCCCCTGCTGTACATCCAAAGTGGCCTTTGGGAAGCGTGCCACCTGGTTTACAGCCGGGGTGGAGAGTGAAGAGCGGAGTGCAGGCCGGGCACCGGGTGACCTCGTCCACATCCTGGCTCCAGGTGCATGACTGTGAGTCCCGCCTCGGCTTCCTCATCTACACCGTGAGGGACGGCCGACCCTGGGACTGTCCCAGCCCTGCCCTGTGACTCCCCATGCCGTGACCCCTGTGCTGACAGGCTCTGGTCAGCATCAGAAATTGGTAGCCTGGCCACGCATCGAATTCCCCTCCACTGCAGGCCCACCCATCTTGTGGCCTCTCCCACCTGCACCCTGTTTGTAAAGCCTTGCTTGGGAGCACCAAGCCAGGCTGTCCTTGCTTCGTATGGCGTCGCCCTGTTGCTGAGGTTTTCCCTTTTGACCCATGACACGCCTGGGCCACCCTCTCTTCACGCTGGAAAGAGCTTGTTCCTCCAGCCCCTCAGAACATCCTCCCTGCCCTGGCTCCGGGTTGGGGCCTCCACCCGGCCCGTGGGGCCCAGGCTCACTCCTCCCTGGGCTGTGGGCAGTAGGAAGGGGCTCCCGATAGCCAGGCGAGAAAGAGAAGAAGGTGACCTCTCGGTCAGGCGTGTATTTGCAAACTCCACACACGGTCTTTCGTCCTCTCCCCGTCATCATGAGCTTCAGGAGTTGGATCTGGTTTTCAGACTCCTGTAGCAGGGTCACTTCCCCTCTTGGCCGCCTCAGTGTGTGTTTTCTCGCTCCAGTTCTAAAAGGGAAGGAAGACGAAATAGCCTAATGGGGTTAGGCTACCAGACATCTGTACCTCTCGGGTGGGTGCTTTTGGCCCCCTTTCCCCTGGGCCCACCTGCATCGTTGTTGAAACAAGGAAGCCCGGGAGCCCTTCTGGCCACTGCCACGTTGCTCAGGTGCTTCAGCCAGGCTGGGGCAAGCACCCTCAAAGCCTCCAAATGGTCAAGTACTCATCAGAACCAAGGCCGGGCCCCCAGTGCAGACACGTGGTGAGAACAGGGCTCGGCTCTGCTCCACGACACCATTCACAGACCCAGCTGGCCCTGCCATCCTGAACCCAAGTCTTCCAGGGCATGTGGGTGCTGATCCCATGGGAGGGATGGGGGAAGGAGAAGGGAGGGAGGGGGCAGGACCCCCTGTGGGAGGTCTGACGGGTCAGTCCTGTGCTCACCTGCCTGAGGTCAGGATTGGTCATGTGGCCGGGGGCGAGCCGTGCAGGGAGCCTGGCACCCCAGGGAGGGAACTGCCTGTTCCCACAGGAGCCCCCACTGCGCTGGGATGTGGTTCAGGTGCCCATGGGGTCCCACACCTTCTCCTGGGCTAGTGGGCTCAGGGTGGCTTCAGAATGCTGTCCGTGCCGCCGTGGCAGCAGGAAGCGGCTGTTCGGGGTAAAAAGACACCCGCTCCCCGCTCCCCATTCCCCACCAGCAGCCTCTTCTGGGTCGATCATGCCTGGCTCTCATTGCAGAAAACTGACGAGCAGCTGCCACAGGGCTGGGGGAGCACAGGAGGGGCTGCCAGGGAGGGGAGTCCCTTGTCACTACCTGCTCTCCCCTGACAAGTGCATTTGTTTTTTGTTTTTATTGTGGTAAGTGTACATCATATAAATTGTACCACTTTAATTATTTCTGAGTGTACACTTTAGCACCATTAAGTACCTTCACATAGTGCAACCCTCATCCCCATCCATCTCCAGAACTTCTTCATCTTACAAAACTGAAACCCCAAACCCATTAAACACTGACTCCCCCCTTCCTCCCATTCCCCAGCCCCTGGCACCCACCATTCTCCTTCCCGTCTGTGTGTGTTTGACTACTCTAAGAACCTCGTGTTGATATAAGTGGAATTCTACAACATTTGTCCTTTTGTGACTAGCTTATTTCACTCAGCATAATGTCTTCAAGGTTCATCCGTGTTGTAGCAGCTGTTCATCCATGGTCATCCTTCCTTTTCAGGGCTGAGTAGTATTCCATCCCACGCGTCCACCACATCTGGTTTATCCACCCACTGGTGGACACTCGGGTTGCCTCTCCCCCTGCTGCATGAATAGCCGTGTTCTCCAGTCTCTTGTGCGTACATGGCAGGCGTGCTCTGGGCCCATGGAGCAGGCTGAGTGTGGTTTTCCCGGGGACACTCTTTGATGGTGAGGTGCCACCTGTACAGCAAAGGTGGGAGCTCCTCCAGCTCTGGCCATGTCCACCCACAATCACCCACCTGTGTACACAGAGACTGAGATGTGACTGAGAGACCCCGGTGCTGCGGCCGAAGGCACAGTCACCCAGAGGGTGGGGACCCGCAAGGGGCCAGCAGGAGGGCACCTGGGCACGTGCGCGCTCAGCAGATCTCACAGGTGCCGGGTGGTACCCGGCCGGCTTGTTTTCTCTCACAGAAGAGTTGGGGTGAATAGTACAGGGGTCCTGCGGCCCTTCCCCAGCACGCCTGTCTAACCGAGGAGGTCCGCTGGCACAGCGCCTGCACTCACCTCCACACGCCCAATCCCCGCGTTCCCACGACCTGCGTTTTGACTCCAGGGCCCCCCGTGGCCTCCCTCGGTGTCTGTCTGACGGCTCCCCTCTGCCCTTATCTTGGTGACCTTCACACATCTGGAGAGAACTGATCGGCGTTTTGTGGACGCCCCTCGGTTTGGGCATATCTGATGTTTTCTCGTGTTGAAGTTGGGGTTGAGCGTTTGGGGAGATGACCACTGTCTCGGGGACATGGATTCAATGACTTCTCAGAGTTACTCGGTTTCTCCTTCCACGTTGTCCCCACACCCTGTGGTCAGTGGGTCCGGTCCACCTGGGGGGCAGGGAGCTAAGCCCCAGCTCCTGGAAGGAGGAGTTGAAGAGTTTGGGGGCCGTGTTCAGCCCCCGCGGCAGCTGACACTTATTTGTGGGTGACCTTGAGGCCACACACACACCCCGCTGCCTCTCGCCCACTGACTTGCACGTCCACCCATGGGCCTTGCCTGCAGCGCTTGCTGCCGTGGGATCTCAAGCCACTTTTCTGTTCCCTTCCCGTCCACATTCGCTGGAATCGGTGAGGCCCTGCCCTGTTGGGGAGCGAGGGCTGGAGGCTGGGCTGAGCAGGCTGTGGCACAAGGAGGATGCAGCTGCCTGCAGGGGTCACGTGGGGCTCCGCAGGCCACCTGCTCCGCTCTCCGTGAGTGTCCGAGCCCTCACCAGGGCCCCTCCGTAGGACCCCACTGAAGTTGCCCACTTGGCCGGTCTCCCCAGGAAATTTTTCCTCACCTCTGAGCCACGCGATCCCAACTGTGATATGGGGTGTCGTCCTGATTCCTTCTTAGGAATATGGGCTCACCTGGCCTCATCTGCCCAGCTCTCTGCCGACACGGCCAGGCCGGCACTGGGCCTGACTCTCTCTACCACCTGTCATCACAGTTTGACTCCGTTGCACAGGGGACTGCCCTCTCTCGGCTGTGCTCACACACGGGTGGGTCTGTGACCCCTGGGCCTTCAAGGCGTCACAGGCCAGGAGATCTGGGGTAACGCCAGGGCCTTTGCACTCCAGCCAGACTCTGAAATTAATTCAGAACATGTCCTCAGAGGATAGAGGCTGTGTTTAAAATACTAAGCTCTGTGTAAACGTGGGAATCTTTTGACATTAACCAACGGCCTTCCTAGAAGGTCAAGGTGAGACAGAGGCTCAACAGCAAAGGAGAGGGAAAATGCCGTATCTGAATCGCCAGCCCTAGGTCTGCTGCTGGGCTTCAGGTGGACTCCGTGGGGGAGCCCTCGTTCTAGCTGAGTTCCGTGAGAAAATCAGCCTGCCCCAACCGCCCGTGCGCCCGGCTCCCTGCCAGTGCTGCGGGCGCTGGCGGCATCAGCCTGAGGGTGGAGACGTCCCAGGCCCAGCATTCCAGAACACGGAGTAGCCTGCTTTGCTCTCTGCTTCAGAGTGTGGCTGTCCGTTTCCCCAGCCGCGTTCATTTCTCGTAAACGTAGATGCGTGGGAAACGAATGCCTCCTCTCTTGTTTAACTCTGTTTACTAGAGCTCTGTTCACTCTCCACCTGTGTTCACTGCGGCCCCGCTGGATTCACACACTGACACGGGCGTCTGTGTGCTGGTGCTCACGTGTTGCAGGCACGAGATGGGCTTTGGAGGCTGTGCCCTTTGGCCTCTGGTCTAGTGAGGCTGGGAGGGCAGTCGGGAGTGTCAAGCTAGTGGGTCTTCTTGCACACAGAGGGGGCAGAGGAGGTGCAGAGATGCACTGCTGGCGGGTAGGATGAGGATGGGTGCTCGGACGGGGGAGGGGAGGGATTTGGACCAAGGCCCAGCACTCTCTGAGTTAGCCCGTGGATTCCGCCCGAAATCCACCCGTCTGTCACGACGCTGCAGTGCAGATTTGTCTTGGATCTAACCTGGCCTCGTTCCACTTCCGCCTCCAGAAGCTCGGGACGATGCTTTGTCATCACTCCCCATGAGCTAGAGAAGCACCTGGCACGTGGAGGGCTGCCCCCACCCAGTGCCCACCGTTCTCATCTGTTTCACACCCACAGGGCAGAAGGTTTGTCTATGCCGGTTCTAACTCGGGCGTGGTGCAGGCCCCCGTGGCCTTCTGCGGAAAACACGGCACCTGCGAGGACTGCGTGCTGGCCCGGGATCCCTACTGCGCCTGGAGCCCGGCCGCGGCCGCCTGCATCGTCCTGCACCAGACCGACGGCCCCAGCAGGTACCGGCCCCACTGCATGCAGGCGCTCCGCCCAGCCCCCTGGCGTCAAGCGCACGCACTGTGTAACCTGTGCCCGGTTGTCTTGCAGGGGTTTGATTCAGGAGATGAGCGGGGATGCGTCCGCTTGCCCCGGTAAGTTGCTCGTCCTCGCTGCCTTCTCTTCAGGGACGGCAGCCATTCACGTAACCATTTCATGATGCTTTGCTGGTGTGGCATTTCGTACGTTTTGTTTTTCTTTCTCGGAACAGAGGTCAAGTAATCTCGTGGCAGACCCCGTGATGTTTCTCTGTCCCTTCTATCACAGAACAGGATGTTGAAGCCACGCAGAGTGTATTTGTTTACTGGAAGGCGCTCTCCATCCCAATCTGTGACGTCTGCTCTTGAGATGCATCCTCTCTCTTCTGCTTAGCTTGGGGCGCGTTAAACAAAACCTACCCCTCTTGTGAACAGGAGGGAGGAACTCATGAGAGATTAGTCCCCGTTCCCCTCGGGGGATCCCACCCCTGCCAGGAGGTCCGGCATGTCCCAGCTGAAGGCAGGCGTGCCCTGGGCTCCTGCCCTCCCATCCCTAACCCGCTCGCTAGCTGTCATCAGTTAAGACAAGTTTAGGAGGAGGGCGCCAAGGCCCACCGAACAGCTAGCACACCCGGCAGCCGCTAGCAGAAGCCCGTTGTTTGGTAAAGCGCCGCCACCAGAAGGCACAGCTGACCGCTGCCCAGCCTCCCCGGCCTGGGGAGTTCTCTCCTGGGAAATCAGGGTGCGAAACAGGATTTCTTCTGCTCAGAGTTGGCTTCAATTTCTTTGTCCCCAAGGGCTGCCATTGGGGTCTTAATCTTTGCTCTTCCGTCACGCATGTCTTTATCTCCTTGCTGTTCTGGAAGATTCCATGTTGCTCCACAGGGTGAAACTCTTGTGTCCTCTTGTGCGTGTTAACCTAGTTTTGAAAGAAGTATCGAGCAGGGTTGTTGATGCTGTGCACGTTTATTTTGATGTTCCAGATAAAATTAAAGAAAGTTACCTGCAGCATTTTTTCAAGCATGGTGGCACAGCACAACTCAAATGCTCCCAAAAGTCCAACCTGGCCCGGGTGGTGTGGAAGTTCCAGGACGGCGCGCTCAAGGCCGAAAGCCCCAAGTACAGCCTGGTGGGCAGGAAGAACTTGCTCATCTTCAACCTGTCAGAAGGAGACAGTGGGGTGTACCAGTGCCTGTCTGAGGAGAGGGTCAAGAACAAGACAGTCCTGCAGGTGGTGGCCAAGCACGTTCTGGAGGTCAAGGTGGTCCCTCGAACTCCGGTGGTCTCCACCTCGCCGGTCACACGGACAGAAGGTAGTAGGATCACCTCCAAAGTGTCAGCGGGGCCCACCCGAGGCTCCTTTCCCCAGACCCCGGCCGTGCAGGCCACCATGCCCAGTGCCATCGCCCCGCCGTCCAGCCCCGAGGGGCCCACCGGCACGTCCTGTGAACCAAAGATTGTCATCAACACGGTCCCCGAGGTCCACTCGGAGAAGACGATGTATCTCAAGTCCAGTGACAACCGTCTCCTCATGTTTCTCTTCCTCTTCTTCTTCGCCCTCTTCCTCTGCCTCTTCACCTACAACTGCTATAAGGCCTACCTGCCTGGACAGTGCTTAAAGTTCCGCTCGGCCATGCTCCTGGGGAAGAAGCAGCCCGCGTCGGACTTCTCAGACTGCGAGCAGAGCGTGAAGGAGACGCTGGTGGAGCAGGGCAGCTTCTCCCAGCAGAACGGCGGGCAGCCCAAGCCGGCCCTGGACACCGGCTATGAGACAGAGCAGGACACCATGGCCAGCAGGCTGCCCACCGACCGGGAGGACTCGCAGAAGATCGACGAGCTCCCGGTCCGGGACCGGCCATTCGACGTCAAGTGCGAGCTGAAGTTCGCCGACTCGGACGCGGACGGGGACTGAGGCGCCCGCCGCTCGCTGGGAGGTCTTTGTGTTGCCAGTTCAGTCCCCCGTCCAGTGCTGCATAGGTAGCCGTCGTCAGCAAACCTCAGTCTTCTGTGTCTTTTCTCTTGGGTCGCGCTTGTGACTTGGTTTCTCTTTGTCCTTTCGGAAAACTGGCGAGCATCGCGGCCGGCCTGCTGGTCGGTGGGGCCCTCGGAGTCGTGCCTGCAGGCGCGCCTGAGGCCGCTCTGCGGCGGGAAGACGGCCGGGCCGCCACTGGCCCGGGAAGAGTTGGGCCGTGAGCGTCCCCTCCTCGTAGCAGCCACTGAAAGAGAATTTAATTCCAGATTGGAAATGACGTTTTAGTTTATCAGATTGGTAACTTATCGCTTGTTGTCCAGGTTGGCACGATCCTTTTCTTCCACGTAATTACTTTTTAGGATTTTTGCTTTAATTATGTTGGCATGTTGGGTCGTTTATTTTTTAAATTACTAAAGCAGATGTTTGAATATTTGGAAGATGTACATCTTCTGGATTTTGTTGTATATTAGGGTAAAGGTATGGCTTATGTTGCTTAAGATTCTCAGGGATAATCTTACTTTTGCTAAATGCATTCTTTTCTGCTTTTAGAAATGTAGACAAAACCATGTCTTGAGCACATGTCCTTTTTTCTTTTTTTTTTTTTTTTTTAATTTTGTTCCTTAAGGGAAGCATTGTTTTCAGAGAGATTTTTTTTCTGTACCTTTTTTTTTTTTACTCTTGTTTTAACTCTTTTGAGGAGAAGGCTGTGGAGGAATGTCCCACGACACCGGGCAGGGTTTGGAGGGAGGGATGTGGGCCCCAGCGTGCTCTGGGTGGAGCCGGGCCGGCCCAGAGTTGAGGGGACAAGTGTGTTACAATCCAGTGCCCACGGCCACCGGTCAGAACCTCCTGCCCAGACAGAACGTTCACCGGGACGTCTTGGCCATCTGAACATCTCCTTTTTCTTTTTGCTTCCGTCTCATGCCCTCTGCCCGCCCAGACTCTCCACTTGGCCTAACCGAGCTGTCCCCAACTGGAAGAGAGCAGGGCGGCCGGGGACAGCCAGGCTGGCGAGCACAGCGCCCCTCCCACAGATGCCGCCGCCGCGGACCTGCCAGGCCTGGCGCCCTCTCAAGGTGCAAGTGGGTGGCACAGTCTAACCATCACCGACGTCACACTCCATTTCCTGCTTTCCAGACACCCACATGGAGGAGCCTTTCTTTCCGTGGCAAAGAGCAATAAACTCTGAGTGTGTGTGTGGCCTGTGTGGACGGTGTCATCTTCCAGCATGATAGGATTCGACCGTTCTGGTGTAAACATTTGTGTTTTATAAGATTTACTTTGTTTTTATTTTTCTACTTTGAATTGTATACGTTCGGAAAGTAACCGAATAAACAAAAGCTTATATCCTTGACGCGGGCGCGTGGTTCCCTGTGGCTCTCCCGCCGCCTCCCCGCGCGGCCTGGGCCCCTTTCTTTCTTGCACTTTGGTCCCCTTCTCTGGCATGCGGTGTGTTCCTGACGACTTCTGCCTCAGAGCCCTCTCTCTTTTCTGTCCTCTGTCTCGCAGCCTCATCTCCTCTGCCCTTTCCTCCTCCGGGGTCCTCTTCCCTGTCCTGTCTGGTCCCTGACTCATCTTCCTCTCCCCGAAGCCCCTGGCCGGCCTCGGGCCCGGGGCCTGACAGCCGCCTGCAGGTCACCTTGCTGCCGCCCTTCCTCAGCGACCAGGCCCAGCACGTGCATGCCCTGGGGACCTTCCACCTCTTCTGCCATGCCACAGGTGAGCGGGGCACCTGTCCGGGTTGGGGGGCAGGCAGTGGGGGCCTCCTCCACGAGCACGGCCTTCCTGGCTGCACCTCTCCGGTGGTCCCCAGCGACACTAAACTGTTACCCCGAGGCTGTTCCTGGGGACAGCAGGGCCCGACCAGTGTTTTCCTCAAAGGGCCAAACTCTTCGGCTTCGCCGGCCATGGTTTCTGTTGCAACTACTCAGCTGTTGCCTTGTAGCTTGAAAGCTGCCGCTGCGCGGGCACCAAAGTTTATTTACAAACTGCAGCTTGCCAATTGCTGGTATATAGGGTTACTTCTTTGTCGGCTAACACTTTGGGTTTGATGTATGTGGCGTTTGGAGATTTAAAACATTAACCGTAGAGCCTCCAGAAAGGGAATTGTTCTAACAACTTGCTTCAAGATGTTTAAACGCAGAAAAGATTGGGAGTCTAGCGTGCCCCCTCGGATGTAGGAGGCGTTGGCACTGTGTTGGATGGTATTGGGATGGGGCGTCAGCCAGACCCACGTTCCGAGTGTGTCCTGGGCTTTGGGCAGCACCCGGTGGCCCGGTCTCCCCAGGGTGCCGTCTTCTAACTCATCAGTAGCTGCGGGGAGAAAACACGTGGCACGTTCCGGGCCTGGCAGCTTGTCCTCTTTGCTCAGAGGCGAGGAATGAAGTTAGTGAGGAGGACAAGCAAATCTCATTTTTTTCCTTTTTTTGAGAATTTAAGCAAGCTGTGAGAAGCTGCTGAGTGTTACGCTGCTGCCTGATCCCCTGTGGAGTTGGCTCACAAGACTTTGAATGGCTCTGTCCAGTTGTGACCCCGCACGTGTGGCCACTGGTGACTCCTGCCTGGGCCTTGGGCAGTGGGTAGGGAAGTTGCCTGTGAAGGGGACTTCTGCAGACAGACCTGCAAGGGGCGGGTCCGTGTGGCCCCAGGTCACCTGGGTGCTGCTCTCGGCCACTTGACTCCCTTGGGACAGGGGCCCAGGAACTGCTTCAGGCCCCCAGGCCCGTCCCACAGCGGCAGGGTCCTCCACAGTCACACTGGGGAATCTCCTCAGTGGTGGGAAGGTGGGGAGGCTCGGTGCTGGGGACACCAGGGCCCCTTGCTGGCAGACACAAGCCCTCAGGGACCCCATAGCTGGGCCTGCCAGGACCCACCCCTCAACAGAGCAGTTTCGTGTCTGCACTCAGGGAACCTACTCTTCCCGAGGGCAGCCTGCTGTTGAGGGGCAGAGTGGACGAGAGCATGTCCCTTCTGTCTGAGGCCCCACGCAGGCCTGGTCCCCCAGCTCATCCTGCCGCAGGTCACTGGGTTGGGTGTCCCCAGTGACACGTCCAGATCTAGGCAGGCGCTGGCTGCCCTCTTCCTCTAAACCTAGCCCCATAGCCAAAGCCGGTTCACTGTGCAATGTGGGTGTTCAAGTGCACAGTGTTTAAAAAGGCAGTGTCTCTGGCCATCCCCTCCCCCGAGTCCCGGAAGGCACCAGAACTAAAGACCAAGTTTCCTGTCAGGCTGCGGCTCTGCAGAAATGTTGGCTTCTGCCTCTGCCTGCAGGCACCTCCCCGTCCAGGTTGCTCCCACGTGGCCTCGGCCTGAGTGTCACTGCAGAGCTGGGCTTAGGAAACCATCTCACAGTGGCTCAAGCTCTGGCCCAGCTAAGGCCAGGTCGGCTTCTCACGGTGGGCATGGCCTCGCGGCTGGGTGACTCTGAGGGGCTTCTCAGCTCACTGTCTTCTCTGCATCTCCAGATCATGCTGGTGGAATGTGTGTGTGCGCCTGTGTGTCTGTATGTTGATGTGTGTATGTGTGCATGTGTATATGCGTGTACATGGGTATGTGTGTGTGCTTTGTCTGCTGACATATCTGTGTGCACATTTGTGTGCATGTATGTCTGTTCTTGTGTAGACATGTATACACACATCCACGTGTGTGTGTGTGTGTGTGTGTTTCTTTTTGGTTCAAAGCACTCTGCATGATGTGCCTTGTGGCCATGCTTCCATTCACAAGCCCTGAGTCTTGAGTGTGAGGAGGAAAAATTCCAGGTTCTGGGGTGGTTCTCCTCACTGCTGGCTGTCTTCCATTTGAAAGCGATGTATGTGCACAGTGGAGAGTTAGGAAAATACTGACAAATATAGAAAAGGGGTTCTGAGCTGGAGAAATTACGAAGGCATTTAGTCATGTTTCACTTTTCTGAAATAATCCATGCTTCTTGTGGGAAAATTAGAATAGTACAGATAAGCAAAGAAATCTCCCACTACGTGCACATGAGCACATTTACCTTTATTTTGGCTAAAAATACAGATAAAACATACAGGCATATCTCGGAGATGTTGTGAGTTCAGTTTCAGACCCCGCCATAAAGTGACTATTGCAATAAAGCGAGTTGCACAATTTTTTTGATTTCCCAATGCATGTAGAAATTACGTTTATGCTATACTGTAGTCTATTAAGTATGCAATCACATTATGTACCCTAATTTAAAAGTACTTTATTGCTAAAAAATGCTAATCATCAAGCAAGCCTTCAGCAAGCTGAAATAGTAACGTCAAAGTTCACCAACCACAGTCACCATAAAATTATAATAATGAAAAAGTTTAAAATGTTGTGAGAATTACCAAAATGTGACACAGAGACACTGAGCAAATGCCGTTGGAGAACTGGCGCCGATAGACTTGCCCGATGCAGGGTTGTCACACACCTTCAATTTGTAAAAAACATAGTGTGTGCAAAGTGCAGTAAAGCGAGGCACAGTAAAACAAGGCAGGCCTGTACATGTAACAGTGATTGATAATGCGTCCATATGCATGTCTGTGCAAAGCGTGTGTCTGCACATGCACCGTGCACATATATACAGACAGAAATAGAGCTGTATAATTTTTTAACAAAAGTAGAACTTCTCTTCACCCTAACGGCCCTGCCCTCATTCCTGATACAACTATTTTTCTATGTCAGAGTTAGACCTGTGTTGTTTTTAAAGCTAAGAATGGGTCCTCTCTACTTTGGGTGACATTTGCATATTCAGGTTTCGGATGGCCTTTCATGTTTTAACTACAGTGTTAGAAATCAGAGCCCTTTAAGCCACCGGGGTCAGAGGGGCAGAAGCGGCCTGGGCCTCGGAGCTCCTGCAGCGACAGTTGGTGCAAGTGTGCGTGTCACGGCTCCTGAAAGGCGAGGGTCAAGCCGTGGGGGGATAGTGGACCCGTGAGTTGGTCGTTTTTCCAGGAAGAGTCAGGACGCCCCTCCACGCTGGGGCAGCCCCGGGCCCCTGCTGGAGTCTCAGTGCTTACAGTGTTTGAAGAAGTGGTTTCGCCAGAAGCGCTGTCTGTCTTTTCTGTTGTTTGTGATAATCCACATGCCTTTACGACGCGGCAGTCCTGGCCCTGGGCTTCTGGAAATCTCTGTGTGCAGGAGAGTCATCTGCAGAAGAGACTCTCCCGCGACCCCGTGAAGTTGGCAGCTGTGCAGGCATCTCCCATTCCTTCCGACATGGCCCACAACATTGTCTGTAAAGCGCCTTTTGCCACATGAGGTCCCAGGGTTTAGGATCTGGATATTTTGGGGGTCACTCTTCAGCTGACCACAGCGCCCCAGCACCTGTGTGACGGGCTTGAGACACTTTGAGGAGGAAAGCTGATGACCTTGGGGTGGTGGAGCCCTGGAAGAGCCCCTTTCCTCTCCCGGGCAGGTTCTCTTGGTTTCTGTACAGGTGTGAACTCTGGGCCACGCCGGGGAATCCGGAGTGAGTGTCCTTGGTGCGTGCAGCCTCTGGGTGCTCGGAGAAGAGCCCCCCCCCAAGGGGTGCACCCGGCCGCCCGGTAGCTGGAAGGACCCTGGGCGTGAGTATGGGCGGTGGGTTGGCCCCAGGGCCACTGGTCTGGGGTTGACCACACGGAGGAGGACGCCTGGAGGAACGCTTGGCTGCCTGTAGCTGCACGGACGGCATTGGGGCAGCTGTCAGGACGTGGCCTGAGGACTTAGGGTGGGTCCCATCACAACCCCCTCCAGCTGGGGACTCTCAGGCCCTCCGCCTCTAGGATGGGCCGGCTTCCCTTGGAGAGAGGCCATTGCTCGGAGGGATTCTAGTTTTGTCACACAGTAGAGTCAACTCTACACCAGTGGGTTTCCTTAGACGGTGTGGGTCGAGGTGCGGGCAGGATGGAGCCAACAGTCCCGCAATCCTGAGGTGCGCTGGGACCCAAGACTCCTGGTGGCCCCGAATTTCCGAGGAGCAGGCCCCTGTGGGACAGTTGGGTTTGGCCTGCTGCCCCGGGTCCCCACGGATGTCATGTGGTGGCCCTGCTGACCGGTTTTAACTGTCGCTTTCCCTCTCTCTTTAATCTCTTCTGCATTCAGAATGAGTTGGATAGTTTTAAAAAAGAATAAATGGAACGTAAGTACTTTAACATATGTAATGTTTTACTACCGCTAAATACACATTTAGAGAACATTCAATGGTGCTTGACGCTGTCCTCACCGTGGAGGTACATGTGGTTTCTGTCCTTGTTTGTGCCCAGGCAACCGTGGGTCGAAGGAGAATTTGGCTCCTGAGAGGTCCTGGCCCATGTGGTTCGGGGTGACGAATCATCCCCAGCTCAGGCCACCCGGGTTCTTTGTCCCAGTGTCAGTCATGAGAACCTTCCAGAGGCTCCTGTGACCCATGTTCGTGGCCCCTGTCCTGGGGGGCTCGCTGCGTGGCACCACTGAGCAGGGCAAGGGGATGAGACCTGATTTCAGTGTCTGAAATTCAGAGACAAGTCTCCCGTTCTTAATCAATAATGCCTCGCGCGTGTCAGCTTTTAAAGTTAGACTCCGCCAAGGTGCCTGCTGGCCAGGGAACGACTAAATGCAACATGGTGTCACCAAGTGCATTCAGTTAAAGGGAGGAAGTACCTCTGCCTGACTGACAGGCACCCAGGCACATGCGCACAGACGTGGTGCTGTGTACGTGTGCGTGTGCGTATATGTACAAGTATGTACATCTGAATGTATATGGAGAGTATGTATAGAGTTATCTATGGGTAGAGTACAAAATGCTTTGTTTTGTATATTATACAAAAACTTATATTATGCAAAATTATAGTGATAGAACAAAACACCAGAAATCCCAAAAATCCTGCCCAGAAAACAACTAAACAGACCCCTGAGGGCTCATCCACTGGGCCAGGAAGGCTGGGGGCTGCTGTGTAAAACGCTTCTGAACAGCTTTCAGGATTCTCTCCAGAGCCTGTGTAACGTGTCTTTCTTCCAAATAGCATTTTATTTTTATCATAAAATCAGTATTTGTTTGTTGTGGTGAATTTGGAAACTTCAGGAAAGTATGAAGAGCAAAACCCAGTCACCCCCAAATGTAACCAGCTGCAGCCCCCCTGGCACAATGGCCGCTTTCAGGCCTTTTCTCATGTGCATGTGTCCACACACACGTACACACATATACAATGTACTTACATATTGTCTTGATTTAATATAATGTTATTGTTATTTTTTCGTGTTGCTAAATCTTAAACGTGATTCCTGATCAGTGACAACACGGGTGGTTGCCGCAGCGTTCAGGGGACCCCTTGTGGGACATTTCCTAATTTCCAGTAGAAACGGCTTCAGTGGGTTCTGATCATTGTCTCGGGATTCATTCCTAGGATTGTCCGGTTCAAGGGTCTGACTCTCCCTTGGGAGGAAGGTTCTTTGAGGATCCTGAACGTGGTGGGTCACCGATGCAGGGACTGCACAAAGGTGAATAGGTCCCAAGTTGGTCACACGGGGACCTGACTGGCGACGAATCCATCAGAAGTAATCATATCTAAACTAGAAGTCTCTCCCCCTTCTAAAAAGCCCAGCACGTGACAGAGAAATCTCCGCCCACCACCGTTCCCACCTGGCCGTTCCCACAGGCTCCCGCACGCATGCACACCCCGATGCCAGCTGTTTCTGTGCTGGTTTTTAACCCTTTGGCTCTATCATTTGTTTTTCCTGCTCAGTGAACTCCAGCCACAGGCACATGTATTCCTTGTACTGCTGACCATCCTGCATGAAATCACGTTTTATGTGATTTCCCAGGTTGGCGGGCATCTGAGATGGAATCTAGCTTTTCAAAGCTGATTCTCAGGCAGGGTTGTGATCAGGCAGGGCTGCTCTGGTCTAGCTCAGCCTCACAGCCTGCCCGTCCAGGGCGGTGCTGTCCACGCGGAACAGCAGGCATTTGTCAGGGAGCTGGGTCCCTGGGCAAGGAGGCCAGAGGGCCCCCCTCGTCCACATTGTTGGGGTGCCTGCCTGGCAGAGGCAGTTAGGGTAGCAGCATGGGCTGGCAGGGCCTGGCCCAGCACCGCACCATCCACCCCCCCAACCCCGTTACTGGGAACAGCAGGAACAGAGGGCCTGTTCGTCCCCCGGGGCCCACAGGGAGTAGGGCCTGCACCCCCTCCTGCCCGGCTCCGAGCCACCTGGGTGCTCAGGGCAGGCGGCGGCTGCTTCTGTCTAGGGCGTGGCCTGGCCTGGCCTTTGTTCTCCCAGCTCAGCTCAGCTGGGGGTCTGCACATACCCCAGGAAGGAGCCGAGTTGTGTCAGCTGGGTGTTTTCATCTGACCTTGTCCTGTCTTCAGCCACTTTTGAGTGGAAGCCAGCGTGTAGGCAGATCACAGTGGAGGCGGCCTGGCTTGTTTGTTCTGAAGTAGGGACGGGAGTCGGGCCCGTCTCAGCACAGCCCTTGGTGCCCAGGGTGAAGCCTGAAGCCCCAGGCTCATGCAGCTGCACTTTATGGATGGGGAAGGTGGCCCCGTCAAGGAGGTCACTTGCTGAGGCTGTTTCCGGTGTTGGGACCAGAGCCCAGGCTTGCTCCAGGCTTTCCACACACTGGTCCCCACAGCCCACCACCCCAGCCACTGTGGAATGAGCACGGGATCTGCGGGTGGCTCGTGTACAGGACCCTGCCATGCTTTGGGAAGGGGGCTTCTGCCTGGGCCCTTCCCCTCCTCCGGTCCACTCTCCTCCAAGCCCTTATTTTGTAAGACAGGCCCTCAGCCCTTCTCGGCACCCTGGTGCGCCTGGGAGCTCCAGGTGGCAGTCCCACCCCTGGGCGTGGCAGCCCGGCCAGGCCCCACTGGGTAAGCTGTGACTTCTCCATGCCCAGGGAGAGGGAGTGGCCCAGCAGAGGCAGAGCAGGCCGAAGGTGGTGGCAGCAGGGCCGGGTGGGCAGATGAAGTTCCCAGGCCCAGACCCTCTGTGCCAAACAGACATCCGCCCCAGAGCTCAGCCACCAGGCACTCCAACGGGGTGCACAGCCTGGCGAGAAAGGGAAAGGGGGTGCCCCACGATGGCCTAGAGTGTGTCATGGGGACATGGCCACGCAGGTGTGCTTTGAAAAAGGCACCTGAGCAAGCTCAAGGAGCAGGGAGCCACGGGGCACAAGGCACTAAGGTGTCTGTACCCCTTTGCTCCCAAGGGTCACTGGGGACCACAATGGGGAACCACCCCCAGGCCTCCTCCAGGGGAAGGACAGGGACTTATCGGAAAGCTGCACTGTCACTTTGAGTCCAGCTGGGACGAGGCCCCTAATCTGGGAAGCCCCCATCTCCCGCGCCAGGATAGTTCCCATGGTTCCCATGACCCCTAGTGGGGGTCCTGGTGGTGAAGATGGTCTGTGTGCCCCCAGGTCCTGCGGACGTTCACTTTCTCTGGGAGAAGAACGGGCGAGAGCTGGAGGTGTGTGTCCCTGCGCAAACCCACGCGCTGCCTGATGGCAGGGCCCATGTGCTCAGCTGGCTGCGAGACGCCCTCCGGGAAAGCGCCGAGTACCGCTGCTCCGCGCTCTCCACGGCGGGGAACAAGACCTCCAAGGTGCGGGTCACTGTGACCAGACTGGGTAAGTGCGCTCTCCTAGCCTCGACTCTTCACCATTTACCCTTGTCCCTCGAGCAGCAGACTTGCATGGGAACATTTCAGTATGGAGATTACCTGTAGGGTTTCACGAAGATGGATGAGTTAGCTTTTCACTGTCTGCCTCATTGGTGCATGCATGTGTGTGTGCACACACACCTGCACACGCACACACCTGTACCCGTGTGCACACGTGAATGCATGCTGGCTGCCGATCCCCCGTCCTCCCAATAGAAGACTCAATCTTTTTATTTTTTTGGCTGCATGGCTTGTGGGATCTTAGGTCCCCGACCAGGGATTGAACCCAGGCCCTGGGCAGTGAGAGCGCGGAGTCCTAACCACTGGACCGCCAGGGAATTCCCTGTGTTACATTATTAGGTTGGCCGACCCCGTAGTCTATTATGATTTCCCCTCCTGTACTTCTGTTTCCCACGTAGGTAACCACTGTGCCGATTCCTACTTGCTTGGTTCATACTTGTCATTAATTCCGCATCAGACCCTGCAGTTCAGTCCCCAGTCAGTACAGACATACTGGCGTCCTGTGGTCAGCACCCCCAGAACCTCTGCACCAGGAGCCAAGTGCCTCCCTGGGACTGGCCCTCTCCCACTGAGGCTAGAGATTCCGTTCCTCTGATGTTGGATCTCGTGGTGTGTTTCCCGGCGTTCCTTTCTTTCTTTGATTTCATTCTTCCGTGAAGTGTCTCTTCTGGCACACTCAGGGTGTCTGGGGGGAGTCAGCGTTTTGAGAGCCTGTGTCTTTTCTCCATCTGCACACTTAGAGAGTCCAGCAGGGTAGACAGTTCTGGCCTGAAAATCATTCCCTAGTGTGTGAGGCTGGCCCTGTCTTCTGGCTCCTGAGAGCCTGCCAGTGACCGTGTGTGACCACTGTCTTTCTGAGTGCCGTGCAAGTGCGTGCCTGGCTGGGCCCCGTCACACGTGCAAGCCCCCGCCTTCAACTCTCGGAAGCGTTCAACACTTAATTCACTTTTCTCCACTTCATTTCCTGTTCTTTCTGGAACTATTTTCCAAGATGTTGGGCTACTTGGGCTGGTCCTCTGTCCATCTTCTCTTTCCTGTCACCTCTGCTTCTATTAGCTTTTCTCGACTTTATCTTGCACACCTGTTAATTTTCATCCCACTCTCACACTTTATTACTCTGAGGTTTTCATTCTGTTCTGTCGTGAGTGCATTCTCCTCTTGTCTTGTGGATGCGGTGTCTTCTCCCGTCTCTGAGGATTATTGAGAGGATTTTCCAGTTTTCTTTTCCCTCCCAGTTGCCCTTTTTTGGTGGTTTTGTCTTAGTTTCCCTCAGAAGTCTTGGGACCCTTGATTGTTGGTTACATTTAAGAGAGGGGCACAAAGATCCCTCCTACGAGGCCCTTTCTGCCCAAGGTGCGGTCTTTGGACAGGCAGCATTCCTACTACTTGGGAGTTCGTTAGAAATGCGGAGCGACTCAGAAGTCCTGGGAGCACCTCGTGTTAACTTCTCCAGGAGATTCCTACGTGCACTAGTGAGGAGGCTGGTCTGCCCCGCACCCGTCCACTGTCGTGCGGAGGGCCGCCGGCTACAGCCCACACTTGGAGCAGCAGGCCGTCCAGGGCTCAGGTTGGGCCATCAGTGAGGACTTAGGTTGGCAAGAGGCTGGGGCCTCATCATTCAGTACATAAAGCCCACCATCCTGTCTGCCTTCAGTGCGGGTACTGCCCAGGTCACCCGTCCTGTGCTCTCCAAGACCACAGTCTCTTCTGGAGCAGAGGGAGGGCAGCTCCCCGGCCGTGCAGAGAGGTTAGGGCCCTGGGGGCCACGGGCTTCTGCTTCTGGTTCTGCACAGCCTTTGAAGCGGCCTGCGCGCCACCTCCCTGTTGCCCAAGCCCCCGAGCGTCTCCCCGCTGCTGGCCTAGGACCCTGTGTGCTTGGGTCTGCTGATTCTGCCGGGGCCAGGGCCGTTTCCACCGGTCCCTCTGCTTCTCAACTTTCAGGTTTTCGCGGTTTCCTCTCCTATTCTCTGTCCTTTTTCAAGAGTTTATATGTAAATGTACACATTTTAAAAGATCCTTTGTCCTTTAACTGGGGGTTACAGAGAAAAGGAAGTTACAAATATTCACTCCCACCTAGAACCTCCGTTCCTGTCATTTCTGTAAAATGCCCTTGCCTGTTGCTGTCAAGATAAAATGAATAATCTTGTCATAAGCGTGCCTTACAAACTGTGACCTCTTATCCAGAAGTCAAGTGAACGGTACTATCAGCAAATAGCTAAGTAGGAATAGCCAGAGAAGCAACTATGCAGTTGGGGCTGTTAACTGCTTGACCTCATCTAAATCAGCTGCCTTATAAGGAAGGTACAGCTCACAGATGATGAAGGTTAAGTGACTCACCCAAGGTCACACAGCTCACCAGCCAGTAAGGAGCAGGGCTTGACTTTGATGGCAAGAAAATTTATACCTGAGTCACTCTACAGACAGTAGACCCCAAATCCAGGAGAGGGCATGAGCACAGTTAAGACAGCTCAGTATTTTTTATCTCCCCACAGACCCCACCATGTTTACTGAAGGTACGGGTGGTGGTGGGTGAGGATGTATTAGAAGATGAAATGTTTCTTTTGGGATTCGGATTCCCATGTGTTGAGTCAGGAGCCCCTGCAGGGCCCCTGGAGTGAAGGGCCACTAAGGGCCCTCCTCCAGAACTCTGGGTGCCTCCCATTGTCGTCCTGGAGTGGGGGGCAGCTCCAGCCGAGGGCTAGTTGTGTGGGTACCATCACCACTGGGCCTGCTCAGCTCTGCTCAGGGTATGAGTTCGACTTCCTGTCTGAAGGACTCAGGTCTTTGGAACCCATTTCTTTCTTGCTTTTTTTAAAAAAATTTATTTTGGCTGCGCCGGGTCTTAGTTGCAGCACGCGGGATCTTCACTGCGGCACGTGGCATCTTTAGTTGCGGCATGCATGCAGGATCTAGTTCCCTGACTAGGGATCGAACCCGGGCCCCCTGCAATGGGAGCGCAGAGTCTTCCCACTGGACCACCAGACCAGGGAAGTCCCTGGAACCCATTTCTGAAATTAGTCACATGAGCTGTAGTTGAAAGCAATGATGGGGTGCATTTTTATGTTTACAAAGAAAAGCTATGGCTCTCAGACTCATGCCACCCTGACAACCCCTACAAGTGACTCATTTTCAAAATTCAGGATCAAACACAAAAGGAGGGCAGTGCGGGGCGAGTAGCATGTGATGTAAGGGGACGCCGGACCTCGTTACCAAGCAGGTTTCTGAGCCTCAGCTCCCCGCCTCACTCAAGGGAGGCGGCAGCAGCCCCTGCCCGCCCCGAGCCCCAGAATATCTGCATTGCCCATGAGGTGTGGGGAGTTAGCCCCTCTCCTGGCTGCACAGAAAGGGCCAGTTAGATGTGGGGCTGGGGCCACCGTGACCTTGGGGAGCAGCTGCCGTGGGAGGGGGTGGCCCGGGGAAGGGAGGGCAGGGGACACTGACTGTGGAAGCCCCTGCAGCCAGGAAGGCGAGGCCCGAGGGGTAAACGCGTCACCCCTGCCCACTTGGCTGCCTCGGCCGGCTCGGCCCAGCAGGGGGGCGTCACCTAGCTCACAGCACAGCCTCGGTGCGTGGAGGGCCCCCGGGGGACCATGAAGGCCTGCAAGCTGAGACCTGGAGCCCCGCCTCTGTCTTGCAGAGGCGACCCAGCAGGAGAGGTGGACCAGAGAGCTCGCCACCTGGAGGGCCGTGGTCGGGGAACACGACCGCATGATGCAGAGCTGGAGGAAGGAGTGGGTACGTGGCCGGGCCCGAGGGAGGGCAGGGGTCTGGGGGGTCCGTGCTGCCAGTGGGCCCCACATGCTTCCTGCTGACCCACTGAGCAGTTCTGCTTTCTGAAACCTGCACTCTGGGCACCCGCAGCCGTCCAGCCTGGAGCCGATCCCCGGAAGGGAGTCAGCGCAGGGTGGGGCCCTTACAGGAAACCGAAATCAGGCAGGGCCAGCTGGTTCTGGCGAGAAGCCCCCACAGCCACCGCGACCCCCAGACACAGCTGAGCACACCGGGCTTCCCTCCCGCGGGACCCTAGACCCCACGGGGAGCACACGGGAAGGGGACTCGAGGCCCTCCTGTTCTGCCAGGAACTCGAAGTCCACGTTTTCTTTCAGGAACGCTGTAACCAGGACACCTAGCCACCAGGAGGCAGCGCTGGCTCCAACCCCAAGCCGCCCTTGCTGTCACCCGCCATGCAGCCTCGGAGGCCCCAGGGCAGTGAGCTGCCTCCCTGCTGCTGGACGAGGCCGTCAGGGCTGCTCAGTGGAGAACACGCAGCCCGCTCAGTGGAGAACACGCAGCCCTGAGTGAACCTGCGACAGTAGCCGAAACCTCTTGTAATTAGGTGCTTAGATGGGACAGAATGGCCTGTCTGGCAGAAACAGGAAACCAAAAAGGTGTAACAAACAGGCTACAGACAGAAACTCTGGTTAAGACAGCAGTGTGCATGACGGTTCCTCTTCCAGAAGCACTGGTGTTACGCTCCACAGGTCACCCCTCACAAGCTGACTGATTTCATGTCATGCAAAGGGGCCGCCCCCTGCCCCCTAAGCGGCCCAGTGTTAGCGCAGCCCCTCTTGACCGCTGGCTTTACTGCTGTGGAGCTACCTGCGTACTTAGCCACTCGACTGTAAGGGACAGGGAAGGGCAAGGCTTCAAAGGACAAGAATTTGCCTTAAACCTTGAGTGCTGAGGTCCAAACTCAGGAGCTAACAAACAGACGTGGATTGAGGAGACTCTGTGTTATTCCTCACTAATGTCAGCGCTTCGGCCTGTTTTCTGAAGCTCCCAGTGTGCACCTGTCACCAGCGGCCAGGGCCTGGGCACCGAGCTTGTGTGAGGCGGAAAAGCCAGCAGGTCAGCTGTGTGCATCTCCCGGGTCACAGTCACTCTTCTCACAGCGGCGCGGGTCTGATGAGGCTACACTGTACACATGCTTCTGGGTCCCTAGTTATTCACGCTGCACCTGGAGACTCTGCTGTGTGTGTGTGTATAAATGTGAAGGCCGAGGCTGCTCAGCCTGTAACCTTACAGATACTTCTTGTTTGTGGAATGACGTTTTTTAATGGAATGCCGGTCTATCATAAAGCTAAAACCTCTGGTAAGTTGTACTTCTCTTGTGACCCTAGCAAGTGGATGTCTCCTCAGCCTCACGACCACAGCTGTTTCCAGACCCCCTTGTTCTGAAGCTGGGTACCTTCGTACAAGAGCAGCAGCACACATTTCCAGCCAGTCACCTAGAGGATCCACTCTGAACAAGGCTTCTGAGGATGGCTGGCTTTGGGGTTAAAGTTGTCCTGTTTGCCCACCCAGCTGCTGGCCCACCTTGCAACAGACGCCGAGCTGGCTCACGGACCACCACGCACTGTACAGGGTTTTCGGTGAAACCTCCATCGGCTCTCGCTGCGGTTCTCGTGCAGGTAGGCTCCAGCCGCCACAGCTGCGGAGTGGACGGCTCCAACACTGGGGCCCTTTCCTTGGTGCTATGATTCTTCCTCAAGTTCGGACACAGTCAGAGCACCTTCCACGCCCAACAAAACAGACACTTCCAGTTATCACAACATCAACACGCAGGGTCCTGGTGGGAAATGTGGTTATGAGGATGAGTTTTCTCTGAACTGTTGGAAAAAAATAAAGAGTTCTTTCTACGTTTGCTCAGTGAAGCGTGTGTGTACTTGGGAAGCCCGCCTGCTTTCTGTGGCACCATCAGTACAGAGTAGGTCACTGTGTCACCTGCAGCAGTGGCCTGTCAGGAAAGTGACACCATGACCAGGGCAACTCAGCATTAAGTCACATAAGTGAACCCTCTCAGGAGCTGAATGAATGTGATGTTAAAAACCCAACGTACTTTGTTCAGCTAATCTGAACAAATACCACAGACCCAGAGGCCTTGGGGGCTCTGGACAAACAACGTGCATCTCTAGCAGAGATTTCTTAATGATTTTTTGATTTGTCAGTTTTATAATTCTAGACTGCTGAATGCAGCTGACTAGCTATTTAACTTTCTCCCTAAAAGTTCATTTGGAACCTTTACTCTCAATCTTTTCAAACCTACTGTAGTTGATATGGGGTGGGGTCCTCCCTGCTATTCCTCCTGGTGGCCCTGAGGGAGAAACCTGTGACAGGATGGAGGGCTTGGTGGACCAGACTGCATGTCCCTCATTTAAACAGCTCAGAAAGTGTATGGAAAAGCAGGGCACACACCGGGAACAACAGATGAGAAGACAGACCGGTGCTTCCCCCAGACGACCTCCACCTCGCCGCCAGCCCTGGCCACGCAGCGGGCCATTTCCGACTCCTTATTCCACTTTTATTTGTCACAGGCCACTCACTCTCATAGGTACATTCGGCATGACTGAATTAAACTAACAGTATTTGCAAGCCCACACGATACCTTGCTTGCTTGACAAGTGCAAAGCAGTGAAACTTCGTTCCTGCCATTTCCCGTGACCAGCCCGCCAGCAGGCTGGACCGAGGCGGGTCCAGCAACAGTCTCTAACGGTTAGTCGCTACTTCGAGACCCAAGAGGCCTGAGCGCAGCAAACCTCTCCCTGCTCAGTCCCCTTCAGTTCAAAGAAGAGTGCCCAAAAGACACGTATCAGGACGCAGGACCACTGATTAGACCAAGATGACTGGAGTCGCCAGTGAAATTAAATAATCACTCTTTATTCAAAATAAATAAACCCTCTTACTTACAGGAAAATATGAAAGTAAACTTCTATCCTTCTGGCTTCTAAGATAGAAACCACATTCAAAATATGTTCACTTACAAAAGAAAGAAAATATTTGTAGATTATGAAAACTGAAATTTAGGAACTTCAATATACATTTGTTTCTCTGCGAAATAAAGAATAAAAGGAATAATTCATGTCAAAAGGTCACAGGTTAGAGAACCGATTTTCCTCCTGAGGCTCATTTTAGCAAACCCTCCAAGTACCCCCAAATCTTCTGGCTGAAGAGCCACAACCTGAGAAAGGCACCCCTCCCCACCCCACCGCTCCTGCGCTAACACTGGCCCCCACAGTGCCCGTCCAGCGGCTTCTGCAGGGCTGTGCTGGTCACCGGGACTGGGAACATCAGGCTGGAACCCCGCCGCCTCCCAGCCACGTCACCTCGGGCCCCCGCTGCTTTCCACAAACTAACTTGGCTCCACTACTCTGCAATGGAGAGACGTTCCCTTAGCAGCAGAGTACTCCGAGCACCACCTTTTCCAGCATTTTCCAGACTCATATTGCACTCAGAGGGCCAAGGCTGCATCCCGAGGCTTTGTGAAAAGGTTTCCGCCAGCATACCAAGTGCCCGTCCATGGGACTCGCAGCTTTTGGATGCCTACAAACACTGCTGGTTAATTTCCCAATTAAACAGTCATACAAAACACACACTAGGTCAACGAAGAACTGAGAAAAAGAAAAAGACCCCGAAGTCTTTCAGCCCCTGCCCCCTTACCCCAAATACACAAACACACAGGAAAGAATTCTTATAAATTCAAGTTCATCATCTGAGAGGTCGAAGCCTTCAGCGATTCCTCCAGTTCCAGGGCACGTTGAGTGTATGCTTCCAGATGGTTTCTCCAGATTTCAACTGGAAACAAGAAAGCGCACAGCTGATGGACAGGCGGGGACAGTCAGGGAAGTCTCTTGGAAAGCAAGCAGCATGTGGCCTGCCCAGCGAACTAGCTCCCTAGATGGGGCCCAGCAAGGACTCAAGCCCAAGTCCCCAACTGCAACCCCCTCGTGAGCAGCATCAAACACCTTGGCGCACGCCGGCCTTGACAACCGCCCGCCAGGGATACAGCTGTCCTCAAGGATGCCCTCTGTTTGGGTGCCATCTGACCCGAGGTTTGTCTGAGACATCCACTGACCAGCCCTCCCAAGTTTGAGACCACCTCTTAAACAAGGGCCGGGTCTTAACGGGGCCTTTTGCAGCCGGTCCTGCCACAGTGGCCATGCTGCTCTCCTGGGCACCCTTTTTAAATCAGTGTCAATGAAGACTTAGAGGAGGCTCAACCCCAAATCCATTCCCCCAGCACTCACTGTAGCGTGGCTCCTCTTTTCCGGCAGGGGCCAGGGGTCTGTCCTCTGCAGAGCAGCTGGGGCCCTGCGTGGGCGGGCTAGCGGGTGCGAGGGGCCCAGGCTCTCCCGGCAGCTCCCAGTGCGCATTCTCCAGCATGGTCCTGTACGCCTGCCGGGCCGCCATCGTCAGCTCGACCATCTTGTGGAACTGGTCCTTGGGCAGAAACGAGAGCACAGGTGACATCCCCTGCAAACTGGCGATGGCGCCCTCCACAGGGAAGCAGGGTGATGCCCGCCTGCGGTGCTGCCCGAGGGAAGAGCAGGTGCTGACCTCAGGCCTGCTTAAGGCTCCTCTGTGGCAGCAGTGAGCCCGGAGCTAAATTCAGAATCACACTTCCATGCTTTTAAGGCAACAAGGCCACCAACGCTGCTGCCTTCAACACTGGGGCCCCGGAGGCTCAGGGCTGCTGTGCTGTGGAAGTGCAGACAGCCACCATCCCTCCCGACTCCCTTCCACGAGCAAGACAGGCCGGCGCCCCCTCGCCATCTCACCTGGGCCCCATCGTAGCTAAAGATCCCCACCACGCTGACAGGAACAGCCTTGTTCAGACTGCGCCCCAGAGCTTTGCGGTTGAGAGCAAACACAAAGGGGATGTTCTGCTCACAGGCGTAGTCAATGATGGTGTGCAGGGTGTCGTCCAGCCCACCTGGTCAAAGGACAACGAAAATGACAAGGAAGTGCATCACACGAGCATGCTGGTGACACTGGCCGCCAACGGCTTTTCCCGACAGTGACACTCCTGGCTATTTCCTTACTCAAGCCAGTGTCCCAGGCCAGGTTTCACCGGGAGAGAGCCAGTCACTGCGGTGCAAGTACACTATTACTTCGGCCACATGGAAGAAATCAACTCTCCAAGAGAGACGCTTCTAAAAGCAATAAAACATGATAAAACACGTCCACATCAAGTCAACAGCTGGTGCTGGTGCTGTGCGTAATGGAAAAATGAAGTCTTGGTAAGTATTTGCTGAATACCACGTGCCACCCTCGGTCTAACGGCCTCGTGTGGGCTGGCTCCTATATCCTCACAAAACCCTGAGGGGGAGGCTGCACCCCGCTTAGAAGTGGAAATCCAGAGCCCAGAGAGGTCACTGAGTACCTCCAACCCTGCCTCCCAGCGAAGCCACCAGACGGGCAGGAGTGGGGTGGGGGTGGCACCGAGAGCAGAGGGTGAAGGGAGCCCTGCGTGCGGGTGACGTGCCTGTGGAACCAGAAACCCAGCAGCACTGACGAGTTACCACCAACAGGAGGATCACATCTGGGCATCTGTGCACGAGTAATGCAGAAACCACCAGTCTGCACACACGCATCAGCCAGCTAAAATGTAAAACGGAAGAAATGACTCTATATATGACAACAACCAAAGATGACAACAGGTGGGGATAAATGTGGCAAGAAACGTGAGATTTATATAGCAACTTCAACATGCTAGTGAAACACAATAGAAAATCTAAACAAAAGGCACCTATGCTCTTGGATGGAATGATCCAATATGATCACATGTCAATTCTATGTTAACGTAAAACTTTTTATACTGTAATTTACTCTAAGTGGGATTTTTTTGAGAAATAAAAAAATATTGGGTTGGCCAAAAGGTTCGTTCTTTTTTTCCGTAAGATGTCTCTAGTAGCACTTAGCTGTCTTTAACTTCATTTGAAACAATTTTGTTAGATTGTATTGTGACAACTGTCATATCAGCATGCATTTAAAAAAACTTACCGAAATTGGTGAATTTTTTTTTTTTTTTAATTTATTTATTTGTGGCTGTGTTGGGTCTTCGCCTCCGTGCGAGGGCCCCCTCCAGCCGCGGCGAGCGGGGGCCACTCTCCATCGCGGTGCGCGGGCCTCTCATTATCGTGGCCTCTCTCGTTGCGGAGCACAGGCTCCAGACGCGCAGGCCCAGCAATTCTGGCCCACGGGCCCAGCCGCTCCGCGGCACGTGGGATCCTCCCAGACCAGGGCCCGAACCCGTGTCCCCTGCATCAGCAGGCAGAGTGTCAACCACTGCGCCACCAGGGAAGCCCAAAATTGGTGAATTTTTGTGTAGCCATTTTAATATTGAAGATGGAAGAAAAAAAGCAACATTTTCGGCATTTTATGCTTTATTATTTCAAGAAAGGTAAAAACGCAACGGAAACGCAAAAAAAAAGATTTGTGCAGTGTACGGAGAAAGTGCTGTGACTGATTGAATGTGTCAAAAGTGATTTGCAAAGTTTCGTGCTGGAGATTTCTCGCTGGCTGATGCTCCACGGTCGGGCAGACCAGTTGAAGTTGATAGCGACCAAATCAAGACACTGACTGAGAACAATCAATGTTATACCACTCAGGAGACAGCCGACATACTCAAAATATCCAAATCAAGCACTGAAAATCATTTGCACCAGCTTGGTTATGTTTTGCACCAGCTTGGTTATGTTAATCGCGTTGATGTTTGGGTTCCACACAAGTTAAGCAAAAGAACCTTCTTGACTGTATTTCCTTATGCGATTCTCTACTGAAATGTAACGAAAATGTTCCGTTTTTAAAACAAATTGTGATGGGTGATGAAAAGTGGATACTGTACAATAATGTGGAACGGAAGAGATCGTGGGGCAAGCGAAATGAACCACCACCAACCACACCAAAGGCTGGTCTTCATCCAAAGAAGGTGATGGTGTATATATGGTGGGATTGGAAGGGAGTTCTCTATCATGAGCTCCTTCTGGAAAACCAAACGATTAATTCCAACAAGTACTGCTCCCAGTTAGACCAACTGAAAGCAGCACTTGAAAAACATACAGAATTAGTCAAAAGAAAATGCATCATCTTCCATCAGGATAACGCAAGACTGCATGTTTCTTTGATAACCAGACAAAAACTGTTACAGCTTGGCTGGGCCGGGAAGTTCTGATTCATCCATCGTATTCACCAGACATTGCACCTTCGGATTTCCATTTATTTCAGTCTTTACAAAAATCTCTTGACTGAAAAAATTTCCATTTCCTGGAAGACTGTAAAAGGCACCCGGGACAGTTCTTTGCTCAAAAAGATAAAAAGCTTTGGGAAGATGGAATTATGAAGTTGCCTGAAAAATGGCAGAAGGTAGCGGAACAAAAGGGTGAATACGTTGTTCAATAAAGTTCTTGGTGAAAATGAAAAATGTGTCTTTTATTTTTACTTAAAAGTCAAAGAAACTTTTTGGCCAACCCAATACACAATATGAGAACAGCCTTTTGAAAAAGGAAACTAACGTCAGGCTAGCATCGCCAGGTATTAAAGCTTACTATAAAACTACAAGAACGTAAACGAGGGGATGAAGAACGACAGAATGGAAGGTCCAGAAACGAGCCAAATGCGTGGCACTTGAGCAGGTCGGCAAAAGCACTCTGAAGCACCGGAGAAGGCGCAGAAGGGACAGCGAGCGGGTCAGCCTCTGCAAAGATCCATCTTAGACTAAAACGCATTCAACCTAAACAAAAATGAAAACATGGAAGAACCAGGAAAAAAAACAGAATTAAGAAAAAAAAATCTTTAATAACCCTGGAGTAGGAAGGTCGATGAATGACATAAAACCTAGATGCAATAAAAACAAGAATAAAAAATACCAATATGTACACACCTGAAGTCTCTGCACGGCCAAAAAAGGTTTAAAGAGAAACAGGCACGTGACAAAACAAAAATATTTACAACTCTTACCCAAAGGAGCTCTTATTTATTAAAAAAAGGTACACATAAATATAAAAAAGACTGACATCCTAAAAGACAAATGGGCAAAGAATAAACAATTTACAGAAAATGCCAAGCCCTTAAACAAGCGGAAAGGTGCTCAACCTCCCTTCACAAGAAAATGCTAACAGAATCTTCCCAAGAGGGTGGGGAGGCCGGGAGGAAGCAGCACGCCCGGCTGTGGGGGCTGCAGTGTCCCTGGGGGGCAGCGTGGCATGTGCGTTAACCTGGTAAGTGCACAGGCCGTTTCGCTCTAGGAATGTACCTACAGAGATGTTCAGTAAGAAATGACAGTGTGTGGACTTTCCTGGCGGTTCAGTGGTTAAGACCACGCTTCCATTGCAGGGGGTGTGGGCTCGATCCCTGGTCAGGGAGCTAAGATCCTGCATGCCGCGCAGCGTGGCCGAAAAGAAAGAAAAAAGAAAAAAACTACACTGTGAAAGGTACATCCTTGTTTACGGCTACAGAAATCTGAATGCAACTGAAGTGTCCATCAGCCCAGGACTGCGCAGCCAGAAGAATGGGAGGGTCCCGAGCCAGAATGATACTAAAAAGAGCAAGGGGTCTTCCCTGGTGGCGCAGTGGTTGAGAATCCGCCTGCCAATGCAGCGGACACGGGTTCGAGCCCTGGTCTGGGAAGATCCCACATGCCGCGGAGCAAGTGGGCCCGTGAGCCACAATTACCGAGCCTGCGCATCTGGAACCTGTGCTCTGCAACAAGAAAGGCCGCGATAGTGAGAGGCCCGCGCACCGCGATGAAGAGTGGCCCGCACTTGCCACAACTAGAGAAAGCCCTAGCACAGAAACGAAGACCCAACACAGCCATAAATAAATAAATAAATAAATAAAATTAAAAAGAGCAAGGCACAAATGGGATCCAGGACACCAGATCACACACACACGGACTATCAAGGACACATCAAAATATGGCAATGCTGGTTGCCTCTGGATGGTGGGAAGTATCTGGGGGACTTACTCCCAAAGGAAAGTAACAAGCACTGAATCCTGCCCTCTTGCATGGAGAGCTCTTTGAACCTAGCATCTGGAAGGTTACAGCATGGCATTGCCCCGGTTCCTCTGCAAACTGACCAATTCCTGAGCGAACACACAATGTCTGCATGAGAAGGAAGAATTTCCCAAGATCTCCTATCACCTGGTATCTAATTACATATGATTACCTAATCTTCTTTCAAAAGAAGAACTTCTCAAATGCACATCCTACTGCTCTGAGGGAACTGGGAACTCATTCTGCAGCTGGTTTGACTGGGCATTAATGGTTAAGCCCCACATCCCTTAAATCTGCCCACCCCCCTGCCCCAGATCTCCCTGAAGAGTATCAAAGAGGATGAGGATGAAATCTCTCAGGATATAAACTTTAAAGAAAAAACAGTTCTGGGCAGGCGGTGAAAAGCGGGAGATGGGACCAGAGGTGAGGCGATGGCTGTGTTCCTTACAGTGAGATATTTTCAGCTTACCATGGGAGGCTGACCGCGTCTCTTCAACATCAGCCCCATGGCCTCTCACTCAAGGGTCTGTCTCTGCCTTGTGTCCACCCCAACCCAGGAGCTGGTCACAAAGGCTGTTACAGCAGTGTGCAGAAAAGAGCTATAATGCGCCCGGCCCAACAGCTGCCATCCATAAAAAGGCCAGCTTACTTGGTTGACCCTTCACTGGTCCCTGAATTTGGGCTTTGGGAGGACCCGTCACCCCACCTGGGAAGAGTGGCTACTGTACCCAAAATGCATGTGAGGATTACACTGAACACCAGATTTCCTTCTGTGAGTCTGGAATGTGGGGACATGCCAGGCAGAGGGTGCCCATGTGACCAGCCCCAAGGAGCCTCCCTCGTAGATGACATCACACTTCACACATGTTGTCACATCTCGTTTTGAGGGAATTCAGCGCATCCTCTCTGACTCCCCCGGGAGAGGACACTGGAAGCATGCACTGCTTTCCCCGACACAGCAGCCAAGTCGAGATGGTTTTGCTCAGCCGACGTTACTAGTGAGAGCTGAAAACATCTCCAAGTGCCGACTTCTCAAAGTTCCACAGGAAGACAACTTAAAACAAGCAAATGCTCAATCAGGTAAACAATTTCCATTTAAAGTTTAAGTACAGAATTATCAGGCAAATGCCACTCGGAGCAAATACAGTATTTTAACATAATCCCAGGCTGTAATACTAAATTTTACCTGTAAAATAACCGCAATCTATTGGCTATCTTTTCCAAGGAATAAACATTCCTAAAACACATAATCGAGTTCTTTATGCTTCAAAGCAAAAAAAAAAAAACAATGTAGGGACGGATGATTCAACAACGTATTTTAAATGTATAACAAATCCTTGAGATGCCCATCAGTACATTCTTAGCTCCATTCTCTGGCACAGTCAGAGGAGTGGGGGCTTAAAGAAAGAGCAAGGTGGACTGCCAACTGAATACACACATTCCCGTTTCTTGGTTTGTCTTTTTTTTTTTTTTAATTTTTTATTTTAGTTTTTAAATTTATTTATTTTTGGCTGCTTTGGGTCTTCGTTGCTGCACGTGGGTTTTCTCTAGTTGCGGCGAGCGGGGGGCTGCTCTTCGTTGAGGTGCGCGGGCTTCTCACTGCAGTAGCTTCTCTTGTTGCAGAGCATGGGCTCTAGGTGCGCGGGCTTCAGTAGTTGTGGCACACGGGCTCAGTAGTTGTGGCACACGGGTTCTAGAGCGCAGGCTCAGTAGTTGTGGCACACGGGCTTAGTTGCTCTGTGGCATGTGGGATCTTCCCAGACCAGGGCTCGAACCCACGTCCCCTGCATTGGCAGGCGGATTCTTAACCACTGTGCCACCAGGGAAGTCCCTGGTTTGTCTTTTAAAGGTGAAAATCCACAGGAGAATGCAAGATAAGAGCAAAAAAGTTTTGGAAGCTGAAACACAAACAGCTGACTCAGCTGACCTAAGCCAACAATGGGAAAACACCTAGACCCAGCCATTTATACCCTAGAATTCAATCCCCAGAGCTTGGCAGCTAACTGGCAGCACTGGGCACTTCAGAGACAGGGTGAAGTTCAGATGAGGTGACAGCAAGTTGGTGTCCAGACCCACTTCACCCAGCCGACATGCCAGTGCCGGGCCTCTGGTGAGGCAGGGCGGCAGGTCTGTGGGACACTGGGACCCACACTTCTAACCGTGGGCGTAAGGACAAGGTCACAGACTCCCAGGGGGTAAGAGTTCTTCCCCAGGGAATACGGAGTCAGAGCGACAGAGCAGCAGCCCAGCTGTCATCCTACAGCAGAGGTTCTAGCTTGGTATCCACAGCAGCAACTAAGAACTTACTAGAAATGCAAATTTTGGGGCCTGCTGGACCTGCTCAGGAAGAAACTGGAATCTGTGTCTTCACCAGCCTCCTGGGTGACTCTGATGCTCACTACAGTTTGAGAACCACTGCCCTCAAATGCAGCTCAAAGCCTTTAAATGCCAGCCCCGCCCCCAGATTTCTAGTCAGCTTTAAAAGCTGTTAAAGACAAACAGGGGACTTCCCTGGCGGTCCAGTGGTTAAGACTCCGTGCTCCCAATGCAGGGGGCACAGGTTCGATTCCTGGTCGGGGAACTAAGATTCCACATGCCGCACGGTGTGGCCAAAAAAATTTAAAAATTAAAAAAAAAAAACAAAAAGAAACAGATAGCAGACACCGGTATCTGCAGAAACCTCCACCATGAGATCAAAACAGCAAACCACCTGGGAAGGGAGGCTATGCAGGGAGAAGGAACCTTCACATCACTATTATTCTCAAGGAGGAAACACATCCACAGAGCAACGGCAGCTGCAACACACAAAGAAACTTCAGAGAACAATAAAAATAGCTCCCAGAAATTAAAAATAATAGCAGAAATAAAAAACTCTATAGAAAGGTTGAGACATAGCTGAAGAATCCTTACAGAAAACAGAACCAAACGAAAGAGGTGAAAGGAAGAAGAGGAAAAGTCACAGGAGGACAGCAGTGCAGGAGGCCCACCATCTGAGCAACGTGGTTCCAGGAAGAGCCTAGAGAGGACCGACTGTAGGGAGATCCAGAGCACAAACCCCACAGCACGTCCCAGAACTGAGAGCACTGCCTGCAAACCGCCCCACCTCCCGGAACCCTGGGCACAAGGAATTTCCCACAAGCTTCCAGAGAGAAGGGAGAACAAAGGGGAAAAGGTCGGAAATCAGAAAGACTGGATTTCAAGCACCATCTTCTAAATATGCTGCCATGTACCCTTTCTCTCATAAGCCACTGGGGGATGTGCACAGCCCGAGACAAAGGAGTGCACGGGAGCCACTAAACACCACACCCCAACAGGAGAAGGGGGAGGCCGCCCCCAGGACGACAGCTGCACAGGAAGCACAGAGCCCGGAACGATTCCAGAAGAGAAGCTGCAGAATGCCCGATGCACCCACTGCCTTAAGAGGTTCAGGCGGCTGGCTGAGAGCTTGAGGAGGGATTCATGTCAAGCCCAGCGCCTGCCATGGGACTGTGGTGGGGACACTGCCAGCACACAACCAAACAGGCAGGTCCCCTGAGACCCCTTTCTGATGGCTGGGACTGCACCTGCCCTGAACTAGGACGGGGACGAGCCCACTGGGCTGGCAATGAGCAGATCCAGATCCAGCTGCTGCCCTAGTGCCCCTGGGTGCTGCAGGCAAGTCAGGAAACCTCAAGTCTTCAGACTGGAACAGCAACCGGAAAAGCTCAGGGCTAGGATCTGGACTGGATCCCTGAAAGTCCAGTTCCAGCCGAGTGGAAGTTTACACTGAAGGAGAGAGGATCAGGACCAGAGAAGGACTCCAAACACTTACACGAAGATGGAGGACCAGTGTCTAAGTGACGGCATTCTGCTCTTAACTAACAACCCCTCTACTGCACAGCCTGAGGAGGACACAAAATGGACCACCCAAGGGCCAATGGGAGGTGTCACAGACGTCCATCTGTCGGTCACCTCGCCCAGCATATCACATCCCGAAAAACAGAACCTTCCAGCATCAGTAAGATGGCCAAGTGCTTGGACAAACCCATCTTTAATCACTGGACAGATGAGTTAGTCACAGACTGAGCAAGCACATTTAAAACGGACAAAAGCCCAATGCAGGGACCGCCTAGCTGCCAGTCACAAAGCCTCTGTGGTGTGAGTGACCAGTGACCACAAGAGGCCTGCGCGGGCCAGCTGAGCCACACTGTGAAGACCACAGCCTGCCTCACAGAGGAATGCGCTGGCTGATCCGATAAACTCTGGAAACAAATTACTCTATTAAGAGAAAATGAAACAAACTGAGCTGCCGAGGCCTCAGTGCCCCTTAGCCGCTGACGGGTGTGTGGTGGCCAGAGGGCGTGTACTGCAGCGGGCCACACGCCAGGAACGACACAGCGCCCTTACCTTTTGACTGTATCTTCTCACAGTTGGGGGAGATGATGATGCATTTCAACTTTCTGAGCTTCAGATGTTTGAGAACTTCCCTCAGCCCCAACACAAGTCGGCGTTTGGTCTTAGCCTTGACTGGATCTTTCTGGTACATACGATCTTGGAAACGAACCAGCTCTTTCAGCAGGTCCGTAACACAAGCGTCAACTTCTTTACTGAGCATCTGGCTGCAGTAGCTGAAAGAAACATTAGACACGGTCACGTTCCCACTGGCTGTGACACTCCAGTGCGCGGCTCCTGGCACACCTCAGATGAGGCGGACAGCGTGCCCCTTTCAAGAAATCACGCTTTGAGAGCAATACTAGTCAAAAAGGTGGAACTCCTGATAGGATTTTACGGAAGGTATGGATGGAGGCATCCTCTCCAGCCCCAACTACAAGGGACAAAGACCTCGGGGCCCCATGTCCCCAGGGCGGCCACTCCTGGGCACCTCTCCTCATGAAAAAAAATGTTTGGAGAGTCTACCCTGAAGAAAAGTGGGAGGGAAGGAGGCAGAGCACCCTAAGAAATTACGTACAGAAATTACACAACGAGAGGGAACCCAGATGCAACGGGCTGTCACCTCACTACCCGTTCCCCCAACCACAACTTGGATTCAAGGGCACCTCTGGCATCACGGCACTAGGACCTCTCGGGAGCAGATTAGGTAGCCCTGGCATGTGTTACAACCAGGTCCTAGCCACCTTCCACCGAGAGGATGCAAACATCCAAGAACTCAACGCCCAGTGTCAGAGTGAGCACAGTGCCCCAGGCCCCACAGCTGCCCAGCTCACTCACTCCCGGAACCGCCGGCTGTGGATCTTGGGGCAGGCCTCCACCTCCTTCTGGGGCTCAGCTCCCAGCCGGTCTTCTGACTTGCTCTCTGCCACAGAAGCACAGGACACCGACTCTTCCGTTCCCCCTGGAGTTTCAGAGAAAGAAGTCACAGCATGGGCCCTCCGGGGCTCCACACACAGCCTGCGGGGACCGACAGCACGGCCCCTCCGGGGCTCACACACAGCCTGCGGGGACTGACAGCACGGCCCCTCCGGGGCTCACACACAGCCTGCGGGGACTGAGGCAGGGAACGCTCAGCAGGGGCAGTGTCGCCAGAGCAGCCCGAGCCGGCGGCACACACCCGCCACATCCAGACACGGCCACCGAGTGTCACAGCAGGCAGACGAGTGACGGGAATGGCTTGGGAAATCAGAAGAACCGGGCGACTCTCTGCACTGCCTAGAGGTGTCTCCCCGCCCCTTATTTAGTTATTTACTTATTTTTATTGCGGCAAATATTTCCAAAATTTACCATTTTAACTGTTTTTGTTTTTTTTGGCCACACCACGCAGCATGTGGGATATTAATTCCCCAACCAGGGATGGAACCCAAGCCCCTGGCAATGACAGCGTGGAGTCCTAACCAGTGGACCACCAGGGAATTCCCTAACCATTTTTAAATGTGTGGTTCAGTGGCCAAATTTATTTTTTAATTTTGAAATTTAACCTGAAGTCCTTATCAGTAAGTTTTAAAAGCAGGTTTATTAGTTCTCAATTTTTTTGCACTTAAATGCTTGAAACCATTCCTTTATCAAATAACCCTTAAAAGAGAAGCTGAACATCTAAACTGGGAGAGCCACAATAGGTGTGTTTAAACCCATCAGACAGGATTCAATAACAGCTTACAACACTCAAATTGTTACTTCTAGACACTTCCAAAGTGCAAGTGCAATAACATCACCAAGGGAAGGAGTTCACCCACCAGGGAAGACAATGTCCCATGGCTGGCCTCTCCACCACCGAAAGGCGTAGCTTGTAAAACCCCTGGCAGCCTGTATGGCAGGAGCCTCTAGGCTGGGTGGCAGTGGACCCAACCCCAAGATCCACCCCGGGGAAATGCCAGCAGGAGGGGTGCTCACGTTCCCTATACACATCCCACACTGCCACAGCACCTCTGCTTCTAATGGCCCCAAAGTGGAAACGCCCACAACGCTCACGTGCCACCTGGCACGTCTGTACTCCTGGATGCTATGCAGCAATGACAATCGGGAACTACCTCTACAGGCCACAGACATACTGCTGGGCAGAGGGGCACACACTCCAAGATTCCACTGGAACAAAGCCTGAAAGCTCACGGGTAGGGCTGCAGACAGGGCTGAGGCCTTGACCGGGAATCATGGGGACTGTGGGGCTGATACACCTCTGAACTTGGTAAAAAGCCCTCAAGCTATATGCTTATGATTTGTGTACTGTTCTGAATGTATAATTCACTAAAATGCTTACTTCACCCATTTTTTGTATGACACCATGTCTCACACACTTGTGGGCAAGCAGCTCTGCAGTTAATGGTGTTAATTCTCATGGCACTTCAAATTGCGAGGACCATCCAATGCCACACAGATCAAACTCAGGGGCCTCACCCCTCTGTCCCTCTCACCCCTGAGAAGCAGAGACACCAGAAGCTCCACCTGCCCCTAGGGACGTCCTCTTACTGTCAAGTTAGGAGACTGAAAACTTCTGCATTCCTGAGGCCCAACGCCCACGTGCTTTTACCACACAGGGACAAGGGCTGGGCAAAGCCCAGACAGTCGGCTGTGCATACGGCCGCCTCCGCTGAAGGATTCTTTAAGCAGCAAGCCAACAGAACTCGGTACCTGAGGGGTCAGGCTGCCCGAGGGCCTGGTCATCACCACCGCTCTCTCCATCTTGCACATCGTCACTGGCAAAAGCTGGGCTCACAGCATTTTCTTGGAGACGCTGCTGCTTTCTCTCCTGCCGCTCTTTCAAAATAATCTTTAAAATTAAATAAACGATCAAAACACCTAAATACTTGTACTTAAAAATAAGCTCTTCTGCAAAATAAGCCACCCAAGTTCAGCCGGTTGGCACCGTGCCTGTTTGTGCCCTTACTCCCCAACCCCCCCATGGGTGGGCCCAACCCTCTCAACCACAGCCCAGGAGCAGCATGGTCCCCCTGGGTGCACAGAGCAGGGCATGCGAGAACTGGGCTCTGATGCAACTGTGCAGCTCAACTGTTACCTGGCCCCAGGCAAGACACGCCTTCCTCAATCTGACACCCACTACACTCCACAGGCTGCTTTGAGAGTTAAATCAAAGAACGTGTGCCAGGAAGTGTCCAATATTTACCAAATCTGAGCATCAGACAGATTGCCTTGGGTAGAATGAGGGTAAACAATGTGAATGAGAACATAGTCCCCCCATTTCTGGTTTTCTGTCCATGTCACTCCAAAGTATTAAAATAAATAAATAAGGCCTCCCCCTCCAGCAGCTAAGGCACCCTGCTTCGCTCGCTCTAGCACCCCACGTGGGAAGAGCAAGGGATCATCTTTCAGAGAATCGTGTACCCATCTTGACAAGAGCAGGTTCAAATGAAAGTGAAGGTTAAAATCTAAAAATGTAAGAGTCGAAAGGAGTAACACAGATACAGGAGAGTCTGTAGGTTTTCTCGCGCCCAATTTCAAACAAAACACCACACACCTTCTTCAACGAGGTTGGCTTCTTGGCCTTGGGGACCTCCCTCTGCTTCCCCTTCTTCATCAGGGGGGCGCTGGAGTCTAAGGGGTTGTGCGGGGTCTTCACCTGGCCAAAGCTGTGGCCCTTCTTCCCTGACATGGAGTCTTTGGAGAGGACGGGCACTGCTCCGACTACAACACAGGAGGGACACATGGCTCAGGCTGCCGCCCGCCACCTGCCCGGCTCCAGAGGGCAGGCTCGCTGCAGATCTGTCTCAGGGGCTCCATATGCTGCCCGCCCATCCCCACGACCTTGCTCATCCTCATCAAAGTGTCCCTTAGAGAACCAGCTTCCCATCCCTGTAATCAAATCTCCTATGTTGTAATCAAATCTGTAATCAAATCTCCTATGTTGCTCAGTAAAGTCTGATGATGTGTGGGTCTCATTTTTTGATTAAGAATTTTTCCGGGTAGCTTGTACTTAAGATGCCTTTTACTCCACCATTTGCAGTTGACACTGCCTTTGCAGAAGTTGGCCACTGGCTTTCCTATGCATACCTTCTACCTCACTACCTTATAAGGTCCTCGTAAGATCCTAGTAATATTTCAAGTTGATTCTCTTGAGTTTTCTAGACATAAACATACCTTCCTAAATTCCTTGCGCAGTGTAAATACATGACCACAGTCACTACTCAGTACACTTCCACTGCATGCTATGGTTCTGTTCTACTTCCCACCTTGTTCCTGTTCCCGAGGAAACAGTTAACTTGTTCATACTTTCCCCCTACTTTTTAATCAGGAAAATTTCTAAACACATACCAAAGAAAAAGAGAATGTATAACAACAAACCCGCGTACTCACTGTCCAGCTTCAACAACCATCAGTATTTTTCCAAATATATTTTACCCACCCTCCTTAATTTTGGAATATGTTTTTAAAGTGCTGTGTAGACACAGGGGTGACTCCTGGAAAGGCAAGCCAAAAACAAAATAAAAACAAAAAAAAAATAACTAAGCAGAGACATCAACAACCACACACGGCAGGGAAGACAGCCACCAAATTCAGACCAGGGCAGTTCCTTAAACAAAACAAAAAAACCCCATCACAATCACTACTCTCAGAAGGAAAAAATCAAATCCAGAGTTGCTGCAATATATTAACTAAAACATTCAGTATTCAACAAAAAATTTTTCAAACTTTCAAAGAAACAAGAAAGTGTGACCCATACTACAGAAAAAAGGAAGTTAACAGAAACTGCCTTTGAGTGCTCCCAGCTGTGGGACACAGCTGACCAAGACTTCAAGGCAACTATGAGAACAGATGAAAACACAGGATTTCAATAAATACAAATAACAAAGGAGAAAGGCTCAGCAGCAGATTTGAGATGGTAGAAAAATCAGTGAACATGAAGATAAATCAATAGAAACTATTCAATTTAAAGAAAAATTTTAAAAGATTGAAAAAAATGAAGACAGCCTCAAGAGACCTGTGGAGCAAAAACAAGCATACCACTATATACATATAATGGGAGTGCCAGGAGAGGAAAGAGAAAAGACAAAAAATATTCTGAAGAAATAATGGCCCTAAATTTCCCAAATTTGATGAAAACTTTAATCTACAAAGCCAAAATAGGATAAATATTACCAAAGGTAGGATAAATTTAGAGATTCCCACCTAGACATATCATAGTCAAACTGTTGCAGGTGGAAACAAAGAAAAACTATGGAAAGTAGCAAGGGAAAAACAACTCATCACAGAAAGTGGAACAACAAGACAAGTAATATCTGACGTCTCACTGACAACAATGGAGGCAAGAAGGCAATGGAATGACATTCAAAGTATTGGGAGAAAAAAAACGTCAACCAAAAATTCTATACCCGGCAAAACTATCCTTCAAAAGATGAATGTAAAATATAGATGTTCCTAGATAAACAATGACTGACAGAATTCGTTTCTTAATTTACTTATTTATAAGCAACCACTTACTTTTTTATTTGTAAGAAAATAATATTTTTAAAGTAAAGGAAAAAATCAACAAAGGAATCAAAATGGTACTCTATATTTAACACAAAATAAAGCAGTTAAGGATGAACAGAAGAATAAATAAGACATGCAAGAATCAGAAAAAAATAGCAACAGCAGTAAATCCAACCACAGTAACAATTACATTAAACATGAATGAGTAAAACACCCCACTCAACAGGCAGAGATTGTTAGCCTGGATAAAAAAGAAAGCTCTGACTATATGCTCTCTACAAGAAACATATCTTAAAGACACTGTCTGCTAGGTGGCCAGGGCTACTCTTCCCTATGCTGCTGGTAAAAACATTCACCTCCTCTTTAATCTGACCAGCCAGCTGGGAAGGCCTGACTTCGGCTCCAGAATAGACATAAGCCTCCAAAGCCCTTTGACTTAAGTTGTGTTCTGGCAAGAAAGCCCCACATAGGGGTACTTGGTACTGGCTCATCTAAAATAAAGAGAAACCCTGAATTCCTCTTAGCTAATTTTTACTTTTTCTGGAAAGAATGGTTCCATTGCTGTTGTCAAAAAGGAAGGTGATGGACATGTCAGTATTTGGGCATTCCTGGGATCTCTGGCCAAAATGTCATTTCAATACTACCAAAATCCCAACCTTACAATCTGACAACCTCAAATACTTAAAAATATCATCTGATTGAGGGCCCCCACTCCTTGCAAAACTGTTTATGTACTTCACACACAACTGCATCTAAAAGGTCCAACTTGAACCTAGTTGCAGAACAGCCATCTCATATAGCCTCAGAGGTAGTTCCCTCACTTTTCCTGCTTTTACCTTTGACTGGAGATCTAGAACGCTCAGTCAGTAGTTTACACACTTCCCTGCAGGCTCCCCAAGAAGCTACATTCTTCAGAATCAGAGGTTGGCCAAGCACCTTGCAGATTTCTCTGGAAAGGCCAACACTGCAGGCCTTTACCAAACAGAAGACGAGCTGAGAAAAGCAACTCTGAGGAATATCTAAGAAGGCAGTGGTCCCAAGTTTTGATATATGTAAGAGTTACTCACACATGTGTTGTATAAAACTGTGGATCCTGAAATGAATAAAATTACCAAAATCATTGAGACAAAGAAATTTAAATACAGACTGGATACAAGATGCTAGCAAGAAATAATCATTAATATTATTAGACAGGAGGATGGCAGAGTGGTTCAATTAAAAATAAAATCACCATCAATTAGAGATACTGATGTATTTATAGGCTAAATGACCTGATGTCTACCAGTACTTCAGGAAAAAAAAGTAGAGTTCCAGATGCAACAAGACTGGCAAAATGTTAACTGATGGAGCTGGGTAATGGGCACATGGTGGCAGTATTCATCATATTCTCTCTACTTTTGATTATGTTTTAAATTTTCCACCACAAAAAAGTGAAAAAGACAAAACAAAACCAAAAATCCCACTGTGTGCTTGTTAAAAACACCTACTGCCCTTCCCATACCAAGTGGTTCTAGTGTACCACTTCTGAGATGTTCCTGGAACCTGCACTTTCAGCTCGCTCCCAGGCAGTACCATTGCTGGCAGTCCTGGGGATACTGTGTGAAAAAGAAACACTGGGTTCAGGGACACACTGTCAACTGGTGCCTCAGCTACACTGTACTTGGGCTAAATTAACTGCATTCAGACATTTTAAATTTGTACTCTGGGCTTTTAATAAAGGTCACTATGAAACTCACTAAAATTTACTTCTGCTGTAGCCATGAGAAGGCTATTTAGGAAGCTGCTGACTATATCATTCAGCAGCCCATATAAAATCATCTGCCGGAGAAAGAGTGTTTAGAATTTTCAGCTTCAAAAAAATCCCACCTCCACCCCCATCAGAATGGCTAAAATTAAGACCAACAACATCAAATGTTGATGAGGATGTGGAACCAGGAGAACGTTCATACATTACTGGTGAGTGTAATATGGTACACAGGCAGTTTGGAAAACAGTCTGGCAACTTATAAACTAAATACCACGTGGCCCAGCAATTCCACTCTCCCAAGAGAATTTTAAAAAGACACTCAAATACTTGTACATGAATATTCACAGCAGTATTATCCACAACAGCCAAAAAGTGCAAACAGCCTAAATGTCCATCAATAGATAAAGAAATTGTGGTCAACAGAATATGATTCGATCACAACAAACACTGGTGAAATAAGATACATGAACATGGATGAACATCAAAGACATTAAGCTAAGTGAAAGCAGACTGACACAAAAGGTCGCAAACTATATGATTCCATTTATATAAAATGTCAGAATAGGCAGATCCATAGGTAGTTGCCAGGGGCTGGGGAAAGGAGGAAAATGGGGAGCTTAATGGGTAGGGGTTTCCTTTTGGGGTGATAAAAATATTAGGAACTAGACAGAGGTGATGGTTACAACACTGTGGATGTACTAAACGCCACTAAATTGTACAGTGTAAAATGGTTAATTTTATGCTACATGAATTTCATCTCAATAAAAAACAAAAAGGAACTACTGACATATATCTACAGTGTAAGTAAATCACAAAAATACTGTGTCGAGTGAAAGAAACCTTACACAAAGACACATATACTAAGATTCCACTTACATGAAGTTCTAGAACAAGGAAAAACTAGTCTATGGCAGAAAAAAAATCAGAACCATGGTTGCCTGCGGGTAGCAGCAGGGAATGACTGGGATGGGAAGGGGCTGAGGAAAATTTCAAGGGTGCTGACGATGTTCTACATAGCCAGGAGTCTAGGTTACACAGTTATACATTTGCCAAAAGGCTTCAAATGGTGCACTTAAGATCTGCGCGTGTCACTAAATGCATATTTTACCTCCAAAGGAAAAGAAGAGCCATAAATAAATACTGAACTCTAGTAAATGATATGCATGCTGTAACACTTGGGGGTAAAATACAGTGGTGTCTGCAACCTACCTTAAATGCAGCAAAAATAAAAAACAACATACTGATGAATGGATAGATCAGGGTCAGCAAACTTTTCCTTAAAGGGCCAGAGAGTAAATATTTTAGGCTAATGAGCATACGCGTATTGCCAACACTCAACTGCCATTATAACTCAAAAGCAGCCACAGATAATACTTAAATGAACAAGTGTTGGCTGTGTTCTAATAAAACTTTACAACCAGCAGCCAGCAGGTCATAGTTTGCTGACCTCTGGAAAAGTTACGTGATTGAAAAAAATTACGGAATGACTGTACAATCTAGATGGTGAGTACATGGGTGGTCACTGCATGGTTTTATTCAGCTTTTCCAGCTGTTTGAAAATTTTCAAAAGAACAAAAATGCTACCTCCCTCCCCTGAAGAGACAAATCATGTTTGTCCTTTCTGGGATTAATGCCATAATAAAATCACCATCAGTTAGAGATGCAGATTGAGGTATTTATAAGTAAAATTACATGATGTCCACAAATTGCTTTAAAATGCTTCAGAAACCAAAAAAAGTAAGCTTCTTCACCATTTCCTTGGATACCTATTTTTCACTTTTAAAATAAATAAATAAACTGCCTCAGAGGGAAACATATTTAAAAGACTATGGTGGCAAATGTGCATTATTTCTCTGTATGACATATTGCCAATTTTAACTATCTTGGCTCTAAGAGGTGTTTCAGAGAGAATGACTGCATCACTACCGAGTCAACACTGCCACCCCCTGCGTTCCCATGGACAGGCAGGTAGTTCATTTCAATCTGGTGAAGCTTTATAACCTGTACAGGGCACTTACATATCATAAGATTTTCAGGTACACCAAGTCGTCACATCAAGTGGAAAACCCATAAACCCATGTTTTGTTTTGTTTTGTTTTGTTAAATGTGTATTTATTTATTTATTTTTGGCTGCGTCGGGTCTTAGTTGCGGCACATGGGATCTTTCGTTGCAGCGTGCAGGGTTCTCTCTAGTTGTGGTGCACGGGTTTTCTCTTCTCTAGTTGTGGCGCGCAGGTTCCAGGGTGCATGGGCTCTGCAGTTTGTGACACATGGGCTCTCTAGTTGAGATGCGTGAGCTCAGGAGTTCTGGCGTACGGGCTTAGCTGCCCTGTGGCATGTGGGAACCTAGTTCCCTGACCAGGGATTGAACCTGCATCCCCTGCATTGGAAGGTGGATTCTTTACCACTGGACCACCAGAAAAGTCCCCAAAACCCACCTTTCAATAAGACCTATTTCTTAAAATCATCATACTTAAATAACTTTACAAATTTTGTGATAAAATACATATAACATAAAAACTATTATTTTAACCGTTCTTCACTTTACAATTCAGTGGCATCAATTACGTTCACAACGTTGTTGCCACCATCACCACTACCCATATCCAAAACTTTTTCATGCCCCGAAATAAAAATCTGTCCCCATTAAACAATAACTCCTCATTCCCCACTCCCCTCAACCCCTGGTAACCTCTAATCTACTTTCTGTCTATGACAGAATTTCCTTCCTTTTTAAGGCTGAATATTACACTGTTATGTATATACCACCTTTTGTTTACCCATTCATCTCTTGATATACAGTTGGGGTGTTTCCACCTTTGGGCTACTACGAATAATGCTGCTATGAACACTGGTGTACAAGTGTCTAAGTCTCTGTTTTTAATTCTTTTGGATACATTCAGAGGAGTGGAATTGCTGGGTCACATGACAACTCTCTATTTGGCATTCTGAAGAACCACGGGACTGTTTTCCAAAGTAAGTGCACCATTTAACATTTCCATCAGCAACGGTTCCAATTTCTCCAAATCCCCACAAACACTTGTTATTTTCCACGTTTCTGATTAGAGCTATCACAGTAGGTTTGAAGAACTGCCTCAGTGTGGTTTTAACTTGCATTTCACTAATGACTACTGATGTTGAGCATCTTTTCACGTGTTATTGACCGTACGTATACCTTCTCATGGAGAAATGTCTTTTCAAGAGCTCTGTCCATTTTTTAATGAGTTACTGAATTGTAAGAGTTCTTATATATTTGGATATTAAATCCTTATAAGATATGATTTTCAAATATTTTCTCCCATTCTATAAGCTGTCTTCTCATTTTCTTGATACTGTCGTTTGGTACACAAAAGTTTTTAATTTTGATGAAATCCAATTTATCTATTTTTGCTTTTGTTGCTTGTGCTTTTGGTGTCCTGTCTAAAAATTCATCACCTAATCCAAGGTCATGAAGATTTACTCTTCTAAGAGTTTCAAGTTTTAGCTCTTATATTTAAGTTATTGATCCATTTTGAGTTAATTTTTGTATATGGTGTGAGGCTGGGGGTCCAACTTCATTGTTAAGCACGTGGAAATCCAGTTGCCCCAGGACCATTTTTTAAGTGACTGTTCTTTGTCCTTTTAATGAACTCAACAACCCTGTTAAAAATTCACTGGCCATAGATACGTGTGTTTATTTCCGGATTCTCAATTCTATTCCACTGGTCTATATTTATCCTTATTCCAGCACCACATTACTTTGATTATATATAAATAACTTTTGATTACAAGAGAAAACAGTCACAAAATAGTCTACTGAAAAAGACTTCAATCATTCGTCTGAAATGAAAAGACTCTTTTACCTGAGAACACCACTGGTTTGGAGGACTGCTTTGCATTCTGGGAGTGCTGCTTCTTTTCCAATGCAGTTAGCATTCCTCCCAAATCCAACTGTACTGGAATTTGGCTCTTCTTTCCACTACTTTTAAAATTATTCTAAAAAGTTCAAAAATCAGAAGTTTATTTACAATACTGTATTTTACAAATTATGCTTTTCATTTTTTGATAAAAAATCATATAATTAATAAGATAAAACAGATATAGGGGCTATAAAAATCTTAAAATTAAAAAAAAAATTAAAGTAATTAAAACCCCAGTCAATTCCAAATTATCTGCCAATATTACCACTAAGGTTGTTTATTTCCTCCTCCTCCTTTCATAACACTGGTTTAATTAAACCACTTACACGTCTGCATCTCCATTGTGAATAACAGCATACATCTACAGATAAGGAACCAAGACTTGTATAAAGTCCTTGGCTACGAAAGTTTATGTGTGAGGCTAGCTGGTTGTTACTACTGCCTCATTAACACCATTCGCTCTCCAATTGCCTAGGTGAGCCAACCAAGTGCCATGAAACCATGGAGGCATGACCAAAAATTTATACAAGTCCAAACCACACCCAGCAGGTGAGTATTATATTTAGGCACGAAGTCAGATACACTCTAAACAAATGTTATTTCTGAAATCATTCTGATTTGGGTTTTGAGACTGTATAAGGCTGTACGGACGTGTTGTCTCTTGTGCTTTAGCACCTCCACTCCTGCCCCCCGCCACTGTTCTCTTCCCTGATGCCAAATTCATGCTGGGTGAGGGCTCATGGCAATGGTTGAGTGCTGAGCACAGCACAGGCAACTACAGAGACCTCTGCAGGGATGGAAGACGACCAAATTACAACATAGGAATGCAAAGATACATGGGTTTAGAATTTTACTTTTCACAAATGTGAAAATAATCACCCCACTTTGAAAGGCAAAATGACAATGAACATGCCCAAAGGATGTTAAGTTCTCCATCTAGATTATGAACTACAAGTTCATTCCTGAATCCACAGTGGGGCTGAGGCATGAGGAGAATCATCTCTTCCTCTGATCCTGACTACCTGAGTGAAATGCTGGTGGCTCTCTTTTTTCCTCCTGTCAGACATCACTGCCTCACAAAGGGATTCTTCTGTTTCCTGAATAAGTCAACGTTTTTTCTTTAAATCCAAGTTAGACAGGCAGTTTGTGTTCCCCTCCTTTCTGATACAGCAATGGCAGTTACCAATAGTCTAATTTCAAAAGTGACAAAGCAGTTTTAGCTTAAGAGCAACTTTGTTTCAACATACTGGATGTGGTTCCCCAATGAAGGAATGAATCAAAACAAAACCACCTGTGCCCGTACACAAAGAAGTCTGGAAAGCAGTTTTTCTCAAGAGTTTAGTTTAGCAAGAAAAGTTAAGCCAAAAGCAATTGTGGTTTCAATCTAAAAATTACCTGTGGCTGCTGTTTAGACTGAAATTTCGGTGACTCTACTCTGTCTCTTCTTTCAGATGCAACTGCCAGATTGGGAAACTCCTCGGCATCCTAAGTAAACCACACACCCTTTAGCTCTTAGCAAATCACAATTATCAAATAAGCCCAACTACAGCCTTTTCCTTGCTCTTATTTTCTTTCCATAAAAATATCCTTATAAAAGTGCTCAAAGGTGTTATAAAACAGTCAAAACAAAAACAAAAACAAAAAACTGATGTAAGTGCTTCGGCTTTATTTCACTCTTAGAACAAAGTTAAGGACCGCAGTTTGAATCTCCCTGCTCCAGAGAGAGAGCAGGGGCCTCAAGGATGCGGGTTCACCGAGCAGTCTACGAACTGCCCCAAGCACCCTGGCACAAGAGTGTTCAAGCACCCATCCTTCAACTATGCTTTTCTTTAGGGAAACCATCAATCTGGACTCAGGAGATGTAAGCATCTTGTCACATGTGCTGATCCTAGACTAGAAAAAAGAAACAAAGGAACAGGTCTCTAAACAATGTTTAAATCATTTTAAAATGTCTTATGTGCTTCTGTCAACATTTTAGGGACCATGGAGAAATTATGTGAAAAATGTGGGCAGAAATAATGAGTTATTTGTTGGCCCAAACAATAACGCCTTACCGCAGTCATAGGTTTTCAAACATGCAACCCCATTACTCTCAAGGGAATGTTCAAAAAGCCCTGGGAGCCCCTCGAGTCTGTGGGAACCCCTCGGGCTTGACCCTAAGCTGGCTGCCTGCGAGCACTGCTGAGAGACCCTTCTGCCAGCACCCGGAGCCAGCCTGCTGAGTCTGGTACTGCAGAGCCATGAGAAACATAATCAGGATCCAGGACGGCTCCTTGGAGAACAGGGACATTCTTGGAGTATCACAAGACAACAATTTAAAGAGCACTTTCGGAAGTTCATGATATTCTCTTCTTGACCAGGATCCACAACAGATCTACAGTATTCTAAGTTTCTCTCAATAGTGGAGCACATTATACCAAAACATCTAGATAGAAAACGAGGCCCTGCAGAAGCCAGCATGCCAAAGCAAAGAAAAAAACAGGCCAGAAAATACTGAGGGGTATATATTAGTAGTAGGGCATACACACCATTAAACTTCAATACAAGTAGTTTTGTCTCTAGGCCATTCATTCATTTGTTTACTGAGTGCCTGCTATGAGATGGGCACTGCGCTGGGGACACCAAAATGAAGAAATGAAGAAAACGGGTGACAACTATTTTCTTTAGCACTACAATTATTAAAGAACATGTTGGAGAATTTTCACTTCAGCAACCAGTATGAACCCATATTTCTATTAAGGAATACCCATTTATTATATCAAACAAGGTGAGTAATAAATGTAAATGTACTTCAATCCTTGGTGGCTCTTGAACTGTCAAGACTTCATATTTTGATTTAGACTTTTCTTTCTTTTTCCTATTCTTTCTTGAGGCTTCATTTTGCTCAGGATCGTCACCTTGTGATGCTCTGGACTAGAACAAAAAAAAAACAAAGCAAAAATCATGGGGTTTTAGGACCATTTTTAAAGTCTTTATTGAATGTGTTACAATATTGCTTCTGTTTTATGTTTTTTTTTTGGTTTTTTGGCCGCAAGACATGTGGAATCTTAGCTACCCAACCAGGGATCGAATCTGCACCCCCTGCACTGGAAGGCAAAGTCTTAATCACTGAACCTCCAGAGAAGTCCCCCCATTTCTGTTTTTTTAAAAAAACTGAAAACAAAATAAACATCTTTATTTATTTATGATTTCAGGAGCTCTGAGGTAGAACAGACAGCAGGTTGTTAATGGAGGCTCCTAGAGGAGTGGGACCAAAGGGCTATGGGAAAAGGACCTTTTCCATAATTAGATCCTTGTAATATTATAGGTGCTATTTCAGTAATAAAAATTCACAATACATAAAGTTTTAGAGGGGAAAAAAAGAAAAAACATTATGACCACAATGCAAAGCCATCTGGGTCATAAGATTACAGAAAATCCTCATTTTCTCATCTTTATTTTGGGACTTCTCGAAAATAAACTTTTCTTACACCTCTAATTAATAAATAATTTTTAAAAAGATGCTGAGAAAACAAAACAAAATCTGTTAACTCTTAAGAGTGTTAAAAGCTCGTTCAGGGCTTCCCTGGTGGAGCAGTGGTTGAGAACCTGCCTGCCAATGCAGGGGACACGGGTTCGAGCCCTGGTCTGGGAAGATCCCACATGCCACGGAGCAACTGGGCCCGTGAGCCACAATTACTGAGCCTGCGCATCTGGAGCCTGTGCTCTGCAACAAGAGAGGCTGCGATGGTGAGAGGCCCGCGCACCGCGATGAAGAGTGGTCCCCACTTGCCGCGGCTGGGGAGGGCCCTCGCACAGAAACGAAGACTCAACACAGTCATGAATAAATAAATAAATAAATAAAAGAACGTGAATTTCTTTAAAAAAAAAAAAAAAAGAAGCAAACTGGGCTATTCATTTCAGTAACAGTCAAGTGGTCTTAGTTTGCATTAAAAAAAAAAAAAAAAAAAAAGAAAGAAAAAAAGCTCGTTCAGATGGTGACTTGGTGTCCTGTTGTACAGCCTGCGCCCCGACGCCAGCGGGGCCTTGGAGCTGGCCAGTCTCCATGTGTAGTTGGAGGGGCCTCACCGCCGCCTCCTGTGTTTCACAAGTATGTGCATAAAGCTGTAGGGAACAGGCACACAGGTCTGACTTCACGATTAATTGTTACCAGCACAGATTCCTCAGTCAACCAAGCATAAACACACAGCTCCTGTTTGTGTGGGATGGTCTAAGACACTTTGGCTATCAAAAAGTATCCTAACACTCAAAAAGATAGGAAACCAGCACTAAACAAATACGACCATATTTCAACTTAAAATAATTTATCAGTACACAATGAAAATCAAAACCAAAATCTAGCCCAGTAAAAAAGATTCTTCAAGAAACAAATCTAGGGATTGAAAAATAACAACTTAAAATTATTTGAATTGAAAGGAAAAAATGGATTCTGAAATGCTATCTTATAGTAAGTGAGCTGCAATTAACCAAGAATCAATTAACATACATGATGATCGCAAAATGTGGCACACAATTATCTTGCTACCGGTACCTGGTAGGTAAAAGCAATGTAAAATCAACAGACAAAAGACTGCAGTATTTTATATACCAGAGCCTAAGCTACTGCCAGCATCTCTCTTGTAAAGAATTCAAAATGGTCCACAGATATTTTAAGACCATAGGTCTAAAATGCACATCCTTACTTGTGTATAAAAGCTACCACTTGTGTCCCTAAACTGTATTCAATTCAAGTACTGAATACAACCAACTCAGATTAGTGCCTACAGTACCGAATGAAACACTTTCAGTTAGGATTTGAGAAAAAAAGAAAGACAATCCAGTGGTACAGAAGAGCAACATAATCAAAGTGTAACACGTACCTTTTTAGTAGGATGGACAACATGTTTCTCTTTGTACGAAGGCTCCGAAGATAAAACTTCAGAAGATGACATACTACCATTTTTAGGATCTGCTGATGAAGCAACCATCTTTAGGTTTATCATGGGAGTAACATTTTTAGGGGCTGGTGACAGTTCTGTAGATAATGTCTGCCGAACAACATAACCCATTGGTGTCCAAGATAATTCTGCTCAAAGATAACCAAAATTGTTGAACAATCCCAACAGTAAAAAAGAAATTCCTTAGAAATTCCAAGCATGCATTACATGAAGTACTCAAGAGCATGGTTAAATTAAGGTGTTGTTAAGAACGTTCTCTTGGAAACTACAGTATCCACTAAATTTGTTTTTCTTCTTGGAACATGCATGCTGAATTAACTTGTAAGGGGAACTACCTCTCCTAGCAACTGTTCTTTTAACTTGGAGGTGCAGGTGGTAAACAAAAAAGTTTCCATTAAAAAACAATAATCCACAAATACATCCACGTGGCAAACGCACAGAAATAATGAGCTAAAGATCAAACTGTGGCCCTACTAAACTTGATGTGTACCTTTAACATCCGAAGTCAAAGATCACTAAACTTCAGCTACCACAATAACTGGTAATTTATTTCTTTCTAGAACATAGGCATAAGTATGGCAACACTACTCCGTAGGTGCCCATGAAACTCTATATACAGACAAAACAAAAGGACATCCATCAGGACACGTGCAGGTCATGTCAGCAGCCTGTGGCTACCCCACAGTGGGGAGACAGACTGTTCTTGTCACCACAGAGCTATGCATCTTCACAGCAGTTGCTGAAGTGAAGGTCTTTTATTGAACCACGTATGTACCAAACATGCTAACGCAATAGAAAACACACCTGTGAATAAATCTAGAATAATTTTGTAAAAAGGTCTTCTGTTAGGACAAGCTACTCACAAAAACTTCAAAAGCAGAATCTACTGAACTCTCTCTGAATACCTCACTTCTGGGCCAGGCCAGGCCAGACCAGCAGTTCTCAAAGTTCTGAGACTCCTAGGACCCTTTCAGGGGTCCACAGTCAACACTGTTTTCCTGATAACAGGAATGTGCCATCTGCCTTCCCCACTCTCTCTCTCCCATGAGCGCAGTACAGTGGGGTTTTCCAGAGGCTGTACGACAGAGAACAGTGAAACAGGTGAATGCCGAAGCAGATCTCCTGAGCCAGACGTTAAAGAGCTGCTAAAACGTAAAGGCTGCTCTACTCTCCTGACTAGTTCTTTAGCTGTGGAAAATAGGTTTTTTTTTTTTAATTAAAATGTGCTATGTTAACCTGTAATGGGTTTACTGTTACTTTTAAAGTGAATTAGTATGTATTTTGTATTTCTCAGTTTTAATTTCAGATATTACAAATATTGACAGTTACCCAAATAAACAGAAATTCTTTGGGGTTTTTTAAAGGGTATTAAGGAGGTCCTGAGACCAAAAACTGAGAGAACCACTGATATAGGTAATGCTTACGAAAGTAATCATTTCTGAGTTCATAAAATGTCTCACTTAACCGGACAAACATTTCATTTAGAAGTCTTTACTTGTATGTAGTTTACACTCCTTGTGCATGGATGTGGGATCTCATTTGCTTACTTCAGTCGTCTAACAATGATGCCAGTTTATCAACCCATCAGCTGCCTTAAAGAAGGCTTTAAAACAAAAACATTTCAGTTGCACTAGACTGAAAATGAACTAAGAAAACAGACAGCAACAATAGACAATTTTTATTTTTTAAAATATTTGGTAGCCACTCTTACCTCTCGTACATGAAGAGGGACTGGTAGCAGCATTACCAGTTACAGATTCGGTCCGATTATTATTTTTCACCACTACTTCACCCTAAAACACAAACCAGTTCTTTTCTTACTATTTCAAAATAAAAGTAATCATTATTTTTGAAATATATAGCTTCCTTCGCCATTCTTAAAACCTGCAAAACATACGCTAATTAAAAATTCCAAACACATAAGTACATAATGTGAAAAGTTAAATTACTTTCTTCTGCCAAATCTCATTCCCTAGAGGAAAAACCACATACCGTCTACAGCTTAGCTAGCATCCTTCTATTTCTTTGCTTAGGAGATAAACATTTGTGTATCATTTTAAATGGATCTCCATAATGGGATCACACCACACGCAGTATCATGTAACTTAGGGAAAAAAAACCCAACATACAACCAACAATTTCCAAGTTAACACAGATGTACCTACACGATTCTTAGGGCCGAAGTGCCCACTGTGAATGCAAAAGCTGTCGTTCACCACACCCCCACACCAAGGCTCAAAAAATCCATGAACGTGCCCACAAAAACAAATACAGGCCTTCTAAAACGTACTCCTTTTCACAGACAGAAAGCTGCCACATGCATGGAACAAAAGGCACCTAACAACACTTGGGGACAAGTGAGTACATTAAGAGAGACCTCAAAATGACCAGCAGCCAAGGTGAAAGGAAACTGATAAATTCACACTGAATGGATCTAAAATAAATTCTGAAGTTCCTATGTTTCATAAATTTACCCATTTTACCATTTCATTACATCTAAGCCTAGTTTAAAAAAAAAAAAAAATTGTTCAGTGGCCAAAATAGCTGATTGCTGAATATGCCTTGTGCCACTTCTCTGCCTGGATAGTAGAAGCCTGGCAACCTCCAAGAGCGGTTCAGAACAATGGAAAGAACATGCTCCTTAACTAGGGCAGAAAGCCCCCATTTTCATTACAAACAGAAATGAAGCGAAATCCTCCATGTGGCACCCGCTGATTCCTGGCCCCATGGTAGAGCTCACTAAGGGCCTGGAAATACCTACTTCGCCCTGGGCCTTCCTGCCCCAGGGCCTCCCCAGAGGACCCACCACTTCCCTACAGACAGCAGGCAGGTCTTCCTGGGCGGGCAGGTGTCACTTGCTAACCTGCAAATTCCAAATTACTGCCTGACAGATGCACACCATACAAATCTTGCAGGAGGTGCCACCTAGAGCACCCACCCCATCCCAGGAGTGCGGAGCTGTCTGCTTCAATCTGCTGCAGGACTGAGGCCCAACCTCTGAACAGAATCTCGATAATTTCATTGTGCTACCACCAAATGGATGCAAAACAAGGCTGACTGGGGAAGTGAATTTTTATTTTCAGTGAAGCATTTCTGGAAACTCCAAAGGCATGGGGAGGTGGGGAGTCTGGCAAAGAGAAAGATGCCATTCTCCCTTCTATTAGCACCTTTCTCAGCTTCCAAAACACTGGGCTAGTCCTGGAGGAGGTGCTGTGGCGTCAGCACGGCTCTGTGGAAGTGACTGCACACTGAGAAACAAATTCTCTTCCGGCCCCATCCTGTAGGCTGCTGTGTTCTCTATGGGGCTCCAGATAGACACAGTATGTAAAGGCAATTATGTTAACTAAAAAAAAATAAATTCATCAAAGGAGAAAATAAAATAACATAAATGATTAAAACACAGCCTGTTCCTTGAGTAAACGTAACTTTTATGCTCACCAAGGCCAATGAAACACTAGAAATGGCTTACTTATTCAAGAATCGTTAAGTAAATTATATGTATCAATACCAAAGATTCAATGCAACAGTTATATTTTCAAAAAATATTTAATGACATGGAAAAACTACCACAAGTTTTTAGAAATTCAAACACAAGCTTGTATCATACATGTGTATCCTAAATTGAGGGGAATGCCCCTCAATTCCCACAATGTACCATTAAAAAAAGAATAAGTGTCAAACATGGTTTTCTCTTGGTTGTACAGCTTCACACAATTTTTTTTTTCTTAATATTTTTCTGGTGTTGAAAGATGTTACTAATACCATCAGGATAAAAAGGTTTCTTTTAGAGGGAAAATGGGAAAAAAAAACAAAAAAAACACTCCACACATAATTCAAGAGTGTGAATATATAAAGCAATGAGTATGTACACCTCCCCACACAGCATGACATGCCTTACTTCTGGTCCACATATGCAGTACTCATATGTAACAAGTGACCATGACATAAAGTGTCATGCTTCCACTCACCCTGGACCCGCTGTACTCTGTCCTACTTTTGTACAGTGCTCACGGGCTTGGAATTATCCACTGACCACCCATGATGAAAGCATGGAGCCCCTCGACTACTCAGCTATTCCATACACACAGCCAGGGCCCAGAAAGCAGTCACAAAGCTGTCAAACGAAACTGTGATTCTTCTACATCAGTCAATCGGCCTTACTTATCACCACTGTGTAAAAGGAAAACACCAAGGTGTAATAGTCTAAGGGTCAACATGTGGGGAATGATTTATTTTCTGCACATTATAAGCCACTACCACCAAGTCTTCAGAGGCTTTAGTATCCAGGCACCCAAGAGAAGTACTAGGACAGGAAATGGAAATCCTTTTTCCATTCAAGAGGTAAATGAACTGGTGAGCTCTGTTTTCTTCATTGTTTCTTCTTTCTCCTTACCTCCATACTGGGATGGGCCCCAATTTGTCACAAGCCATTTTAGGGACTACTAACCCAATAAAGTTTTTTCCTGGAAGTCTCAAAATCAATCTGTTTGAGAGGAAAATGCGTCAATTTGATGGAGTAAAACTTTGAGATCAAATGGTGAATACAGTGCAATTTAAAATTATTAGGCACTGAATGCACTTATTGCAATGACATTTTCCGTATCATTGACAAGACAGAGGTGCAGATAAAGAGCCTGGAAAAATCAGAAGTTACACTATGCAGTTTTAACATTACTATTTGATTAAAAAAAATCTTTCCCTGTATTGGAAAAAAATGCTACCAGAATGCAATGGTAGAAACAACATTTTCACAATGGGCTGTGGAAGCAGGAACCCATGCTAGAATCTTCTCCTCCTGAGACACTGCAATGTTTTCTAGCCACCAGATATGAAGACACTTGCTAAGTGATTCTCTGGAAAGAACAGCCACACCAGGTGTTACAGCCTGACTATAAACAGTTCAAACAACAGAGAAAGTCACCTAAGCGAACTGAGAGGCCCCTCCCACACCAAGATGTGAAGTGTAGTGTTTGAAGTGATGTCCTTGCATCACTATCCATCACTGAGGAGAAAGGAAGAAAGAAGGGAACAAAAAGAGCAGGAGGCTGCACTCACCTCTGCGTCAGTAGAGGCAGAGCGTAAAGGCCCCCACTTGAGCTGCTTTTGTATCTCTGGTATCTCACTGTTCTCTCGACCCTGCAGTTCAGGAAAATCCAACCTGGTAAATTCAAACTCAGGTTTGGACGCAGATCCACTTTTTTCAATGATTCTGGATTTCCTGTCTGTTCGTTTATAATAACCATCTGTATTTACAGAATTAAAAGTAGGGGTAAAAATTTAGATGTTGTCTAATGACCTGTACTCACACTTAAATTGCAGAGTAGAAAGTCTATTGCTATTGATGCAACAACACGTTATTGTCCAAACAGCCTAATTTTTTGTAGTGTTGTTAACCTTCTCTGTAACAGTGGAAAACATAAATGACCATGAGGGCCACGAAGCAGAAAAATGAAAACACACTGCAAATTTTAGGAGTAATTCTAAAGTGGATGAAATAGCTACCTTAACCTGACTGTGCAGCTGGGCATTTCAATTATTCTTAATACACACTTTGGAGATTTGTGAGAGTAAGGGGACTCCTACAAATTTTCTTTAAATAATAAAATTTCCATGTTTTAGTTTGCTGGAAGAAACTGGAGAGAAACAAGTAAAATTAAACTTATAACCTCTTTCCCATCTTTCTCCTTCAAATGCAAATGAATGATGCTACAGGTTACAATGCCATAAAGCCCCAGCATTTTTTAAATTATTTAATTGTAAGGCTAGAGTTATTACAGTTAACTGTTCAAATTTTCTTTCACATTACCATGTACCAGATGGTTTATGAGTGAAGTCAACACCAAGAGAAAAAGTTACATATCAAGTAACAATAAATTACACATGTAAAAAAAAATAAAAAATAAAAAATAAAAAATAAATAAATTACACATGTAAATAAAATGACAGACCATTCCAAGTACACTATTACAAAGGTTTTAAGTTATTATATAAACAGATGATGGCTGTGATCAACGTGCAATAGTAAGTAATTTACAGGAAAAAAACAAGACATCACGTATAATCACTAACTTTCAGCCAGAGACTGGAACAGCAGTTTTTAAGACCAGAGCAGACATGTCCTCTGAATGACTGTCCCGCCCCAGGTTTGGTATTGTTTAGGATGGGATTTAAACCATAGTCAACTCTCCCACATATTAAAAAGTGTCCCAACAGAATACCAGAGAAGCTATTTCAGGGGTGAACGTGATCAAATATAGTACAAGGGATGTGACTGTAATTCACTTTTATTTAACAACTCTTTTGAGGCGGGTGATTATCACCGACTTGCTATGTGACTTTACAGAAGTTCTTGCATAAAACAAGGTAATAACATGTTAAGGACACGTCATAGAGCCCACACAAACAAGTTCCCTCCCCGGGAGGAAAGGCCCCCAGGATCCCACAGGAAATCTGATGGCCTCAGTTTTTCATGATGAGTAAGCCCACAAAAATAGTTCAAAGAACAGAGACGTTTCTGGGGGTAGACAGGGTAGGAAGACCTAACATACAGAGCATGTTATTTTTACCTGATTTCAAACTATTCTCAGCATGAATGGACATACGAGGTGAACTTTTAACTGATTTTAAATCAGATGATACAGGTCCATCAGTCTTCTTAGTGTCAAACTTCTGCTCATCACAGGTTTTCTTCTGCAAGAAACATTAAAAAGTAAACATAATTAAAAAGTAACATATTAAAAAGTAACATAAATTCACTATAAAAAAGGCTCAAATTTACAAATTCATAAGTACAACTCAACCATTTTTTAGAAAGGTTAGACCATATCAAATTTTAAATATCTCAAAATTTAAATACCTTAAATAACACGCAAGAACTTACCAGTTCTTTATGTTTTAAACGCTAAAGTGACCAACAAAACCAAAACATTTACAGACCTTAAACAGAGCTTTTGTGTCTTGCGGGAGAGGGCACATGTGCTTGTTTCGTGGCTTCACGGTTTGAAAACCTCCGAAACAACGGGGTTGGTTGTAATCATACTGGGAGCCAGGCACTGGGCAAACATTTCGTGACGACTCCAGGGTGTAAGGAGAATAGCCATACGGATGAAGAGGGATCTCAGGAGATAAGTACTGAGGTGGAAAAGTTGAAGCTCCAAAAGCCATATCTTCAGCATAGAGTTTCTGTCTAAATAAAAAGGGTAAATTTTAGTTGCAGATTTCATACCACAAACCAAGGAGCTTAATATTTTGTAATATTAAACAAATTTAAACTTTTTACTATTTTTGAGGTCATTTATTCTAGCAATACCTCAAATTAAAAACCAAATAAAACCTCTGAGCACTTCTTTCTTAACCTGCAAAGAAAGATGCTGACCTAGTTCTGTTTTTTTCATTACTTATCTGGAACCTCCATGAAAGGACCCTATTGTAAGGAACATTAGAAAAGCCCAAGGATACTCCAGCAGCTTTCCACTCTCATGCTGTCAAATATTTGGAAAAGCCTCTCTCAGCAACCCTGGCCAAAAGAGCCGTCCAGACCATTCTCTCAGTAGAGGGAGTTTTTTTACTGCCCATCCAACTTCTACCCCAACAACCTGCAGGGCCTGCCTCCTGAGGCCCCCAGGTGCCCGCAGACAGCCTGCCCAGCCCCTCCCCTGCTCCAAGCCCACTGCCACATCCTGTGCTCTACTGACTCTTGGGGCTGGAGTTGCAATGGGGACACTACGCACAAGGTGGTCCAGGAACTACACATGCTGCTAACAAGATGCAACCATCTGTGAACACTGCTCCTGCCTCAGCTTTCTCAAGCTGCTAGGCTAAACCGAAATATAACTTAACATTAATTTTTTTTTTTAGCAAATTTGGTATACAGCCAGAGGTTTCAACCATTTTGCAATGAAAGTTGATACAATGACAAAATGCTAAGCAGCTGAGTTAAATACAAATCACGGTCTTCTCATTCCCACAAATAAGCACCAGCAGATGTTTCTGTGACTTTCCAGAGCTCCAAATTATCTTGTAGCAAATCAATGAAATCCCAAAGTGTACTGGTCCACTGAAAGGCAGGAAGGGCCAAAGCTAATGATGAGACACCCCACATGATCTTCCGACTGTTCAACTGTCAGGAGATATGGGCGTAGGCACCACTGCTAGAAGTCATGTTTCTACTCTGCTGCAAGTAAGAGTCTGCACGGAAGAAAGAAAGGAGTTGCTATCTACAGGCTAGACCTGTAGCACACTGATGAGAACGCTCACTGCTTTCGCTCCCATGCAGCACTGAACTGCCTGGAATCCCTGTCTATTAATTCATGACATTTTATAATAAGGTTAAATCTTATAAGACCTTTTTCTTGTAAGCAATTGATTCTAGTAACGATATACTCCTGATTAAAACCCCAACGAACCCTTTTACTGACCTTTATCTGCCCCACAGAACACCTGGCCTAGTGTTGCTCTTTGCTGAGAAGAGAAAGATTCAAAGCTTCATCCTGCTCCCCAGATGCTAACCCTAGATGTGAATCTGTTTTATTTTGTTTGATGCTCAGAAAATCTAATGGAGGGCAGATGAAGGTGAAGAACCTGTTCTCCACAAAAGAAGATAGGCAAAGAAGATGGGCTGATAGCAAAAAGAAAAAATGTTTAAATGACTATCCCAAGTCCAAAACATGGATAAATAAACAAACCAATGAAATTCAGGTAAAGAAGGAAAGAGAGGTGGGAGGAGGCATGATCCAGTAGTGGTTTTGAAGGCTGCTGTCACCCAGAAAACTTTTCTCCTGTGAATCAGGAGACCTCGGTTTGGGTCACAATCTGGTTTCCCCCTTTGGACAAGTCACTTGGGTTTCTAACCCCTCATTGATCCTTCTTCCTCTGGAAAGTTGATATTTTTCCTTTCCATCCCAGGTAAATATAGTTACATGCAGAGAGCAATATACAACACAAAACTTCAAAGAGATAACCCACGGCATCTGCGGTTGGGGCTTCAAATGGCTTGTCTCTAAAGTTCCAGTTGCCACGAATCACTCAGACGGCCCTTAACCACGGTAATACACTTCCTCTATGCCCCACCATCTCATCTGCCCCCTCCTTTTGCTATTAGCAGCCCCTAACCTCCCCTGCTAATCTCTCAGCTCCACTTCCCCTTACCCCATCACTACCGACGACCACCAAGTCTCCCAGGACCCTCCTTCCTGCCAAGCTCAGTAGCCTCTACTGCATGGTGTCTACTTCTATCACATCACTTGAAAAGCTCCACTAGCCTGCACTTGGCAGCCTCTGCCCTCTCCTTGCTCTCACCCATTTTCCAAAGGTTCCTCCATGGTGTGGCCTCCGCTACACTCTCCCTATCTCATCTGGCAGACTCACTCTGAGTCAGAATCTCTCCTCGTTCTGCTCAGGACTTCACTTACAGACTTCAATTCCAACACTTTCACCACCTCCAGGCCTCTGTCTCCAACTTACAGGTCATTTCCACTTAATAGTTAGTTCACTTTTCCCCCATCTGGCACATATAGCTCCAAAACATAACAACTGGTCCCCAAACCAGCTCCACTGCCAACTTATGCTCTCACGAATAATAGCAAATCTTTCCATGTATTCAACTGGAAACTGCTATAGCGTCTTTTCACCAAAACCCATGTGGATAACCACTGAACCCTTTTCTCTTGCAGCAGGTCTCCAGGTATTTTCTTCTCTATTTCCAGTGCCTAGAACCCAATCAAAACCTTCAAGCCCCTCTCCCTTAAGTTGAGCCAGAAACCAGGAGTGATTATCATGACCCCAACCAAAACACCCCCAAGAGCTCTCTATTTCCTACCCAACAAACCTAACTTTTCAGCTGTACCATGTAGGCCAATCGACTAGTGGCTTCCCCCCTAACAACGGGGCCTTACTCCTCTACTGTCTCCCAAACATATCTTGCATCTGGTCCCCTCTAACCAGGCCAGGACCTGTCAGGAATCCAGTCACTCCTCCACCCACCCACTTGACACGAGCCACACTCTGTGGAGAACTGGTGATTCTCACAGATGAGAGGTTTAACTTAAAAGCATCCATTGGCACTGTGATTTTTACAGTATACTACAAGATACTGAAAAAGCTCAACTTTACCGACAGTAATAGTAGCTTTGGGGAATACAACGAACTCAGGTCAGAAGAAATGAATGCTAATTCTGGTCCTGGTACTACGTCTCTGAGGAACTTTGGACAGGCATTTCTAGTCTCAGTTTCTCCTGTGTAAAAATAACACTACAGCTCCCTGCCAACCTCATGGACTGTGGCAGGCATGAAAGAAATGAACATATTCAGTAATTCCCAAACAAAACACACATGTCCTCATGCATGCGTTACACAGGATTTGTCACAAAGCAGGTACTATGACAATCAACAAAGCCATCGTCCAGGGATGATGACTGGGAACAGAGAACTTAGTTTGCATAACCTCTATTTGTTCATTACACCAGTAAATACTCACTACTTCTCAAACATAGCCAATTCTATATACCAGAATATTTCTATTGATATTTGTCTTGTCTATAACATAAGCCTGGAGGAGACTGGTAGTTCGTGTTCTTCCATCTCCACCAGTTCAAATCTATATATAAGACAAAAAAAACAGGAGCATAGCTCATGAGACAGTCTTTCTCCACTCAGGAACTAGTGCTTTTCCATATAATAGCCTTTCACTAATGAACTCCAAATGAATAAATGAAGTCCCTTGGCAAGCACTGCTAGAGGTACTAGAGATGGATATTCTGTAAAAGGTCACTCCTTTAAGGACATACAGAATTAGGTTGCTATACTGGAATAAGTAGGAAAGAGAACATATGTTTGTTACAGAAAATTCTACTCCTTTTTTCAAGGCAGCAAGAGATCTCCATTTAAACAAAATCTGACTATAGCAATGCAAGTCTTAACTTATATTAGAACTGACTAGATAATCACTTCCCTACTGTGTAAAGTCTCACCATTTCATCCCCACTTTAAAGGGGATGAAACTCATTCTTTCTAAACTTGCCCTTTGGTTTCATGCCTCCTTTGTCTTTAATTGTTTTCTTGCCAGGAAGGAATACTGTCAGTCAACCTTTTCAGTGGTTATAAACAATTAAAAAAAAAAAAATCAAACCTATAAAGGGATAAGGGGTTAAGAAACATAATTTTAAAATTCAGCATTTAGCATCCTTGAGCCTCTGATTAGTCTCAATTCATGTTACTGCCAGAATGCTGCTTTAGCTATACAAATATTTTCCACCTTTATTTTGGGTCACTAGAATTTCACCCAGCAGATGACTTAAGAGTTCTTGTCACTGAGTGCGATACATCTTGTATTTTATTATGTGAGCCACTCAAGGTAGGAAATGACTCAAAAGAGACCCATGCCAACCTCCCTTTTACAAAGGATGAAATTACAATGGAAAACTTGGTATTCCTACCAAAGACCTTCAGCGCATTCAGGCAGGACTTCAACTTTTGCCAAAAAATATAACTTTCCTTATTTCCTAAATACACCAGACAACCCAATGATTTTCTTATTCATTCCAACTTTCATTCTTGTGAACACAGTTCTAGAATTTGTATGAAGTACAAACTATTTTCAATTACACCATGTAAGTATGGGGAAAAAAAGGAAATAAGTCTGACCCAACAAAGGAACATAAAGACAAGGATTTTTACATAAGCATAAAGGTGATTCATGCCTTAAAAATAAACCTACAAGTAATCCACACAATTATGTGCAAGGCTTAACACTTATTTTTCTAAATTCAGCTAATAAATGGAAACCATTTTGTAAATACCTAGAGAATAAATCCTGAGAAGGAAAAAGAACATTTAAAGGACAATATAAGCCTTCTTTCAACTCAAATCTAGAAGAATTTATAACCAAAATTTGTAGAATCCATCTCCATAGGACACGTATAAAGCAAAACAGATAAAAGCAAAACTCAGCAATTTCCAAAGACTTATCCACAGAAAGAGGCAGCCATGCTTACTAGGCCCCACTCCAACACTGAGCAAGATTTTTCAATGTTAAGCCCTAAAACGGAGGAGCATGTTTATTTATTTGGGCGTGTCTTTGCCCAATTTCCTCTCACCCACTCGTTGCTGCCATTTCGTCTCCCATCAGGTACATGATACAGTTATAAACTGTATGCACAAATGAACTGCATTTCCCACTAATAAAGGCAATGCAGTCTCCACTTTCTGTGTCAAAAATAATCAAATGAATATGGAGAAAGGAGAGTTGAAACTTCAGTTTTTGGTGTGGGACACAGTTAAGTTGTGCTACTGGCTCAGACCCTTCTTGGCTGAGGAGCATCTTCCCCAGTTGCTCTGAAAATGTTAATGTGTTAGCTGCAGCATATTTCAAGTCTAATCACCATTAAAGTCAGGCGACAAAGTCCCCAGGTAAGGCAAGACATTCAGAAGCATACATACTCAGGCACTGCTAATTCCTGGACACATGGATAGTACGTCGTGGCTGCACAGCTGGGAAAAACGCGTGCTTCTGAAGACTCTGCCCATGCCACACTCAGCCCAGCAAATTTAGGGACAAATGGTTTGACATCTGCTGACAACTTGATGCCCTGAGGAAAAAAAGGGGGTTTTGGCTACCTTCTGAGATCAACCAAGTGGGAAAAAAAAAAAAAGAGTCCCTCCTTTCTCGAAGCCCCAGAAATGCTAATGCTGTTGTCCAAATACGTCTGCCTAGCAAAGACAAGAATTTGTTTGCTAACAATTTCTCCGCACTTTTTCACTAGAAAAAGCAGTCACCAAATATTAAAAATGAAAAATAAGGACAACCAATTAAAGTGAGAGTAAAAGTCAACCCAGACTGTATAGTTAGAACCACAAGTGACAACGTTTCCTTAGCTTTAACGTAGAATATGGTAGTTTACCTCTCTCAGCTGAGTTAGGGACAATCGAGACTACCAAACTTAACTGTAGCGCTCAAAACACACTGCGGAAGTTTATTTCCATTAAATTTCCCAAAGAACTTAAAACTGTTGCTTTTCACTCAGCGAAGCACTAAAAGTTGTTTTGTTGAAACGCAAAAGTAAGCGTTGCTAGAAAATCTTTCTATCGCCATGAGCCCTTGGAATATGAATATTAAAAAATTTGTTGGGCTTTTTTTCTTTCAGTTTTTACATCTGTATTGATAAATTTACTTCCACTAACAACTTATAATCACGGTTTTTAATTTGTGTGAAAGCCGATTTATGCGATTGCCAGGGCTCCTTCTAGAGGTACTCGGAGCACGTCGAGCAGACTTCCGCCTCAGAAAACGTTACTAACAAGCTGCTTTCAACACTCCGCTCCTCACCAGCAGTGCGGTGAGCCGGAACGGTAGCGCAACCCCTCCGCAGCCTCGGGACGAGAGGCGGTTTCCCGTCGACAGCGTCCTTTCTCACCTTGTTTAACCGCGGGCCGTGTGGGCACGCCCGGGGACTGGGGACCGCGGCCGCCCACCCCGACGCCCCCGGCCCTGCCCCCAACCAGCCTCCGGGCCAGGCTAATCCAGCTCCTACCCAGTCCGGGCAAGACCACCATTTGGGGGAGCCCAGGGCCGCCATCCTCACCTCGCCCGCGGGCTCCCGCGGCCCCTCAGACGCCATGGCGGGTGTCTGGGAAGAGGCCTGGCCAGGGAGGCCAGTAGTCCGACGGCTGGCGGAACCGAAGCGCGACACTCCTCTTCCCCGCTTTTCCACCTTCGGAGCGGACTCCAGGAAGTGCGTCACAAAAACGCGCCCCGGCCCCCGCCCTGCTTCCGGCCAGAAGTGTGCGCGGCGACGGCTTTGGGCCTGCGCGAGGTGCCCGGTTGGGTGACCGTCTGGGCCGCCAAAGTCCAGCGCTTGCGAAGTGTGGAGTTACAAGAGACTGTCTCTGCAAAGACAGCGGACAACCTCCGGAATGCGGTCGGCCAGGCCTGGACGAGGGGACGGTGCACAGGGTGGCGGGCACCTGGAGCGGGGCAGGGGTCTGTAGGGAGGTTGGGGACTTAAGGGAACCGCATACTCTGTAGTCCTACGAAGGGAGAAAGCCAACAAGATTTGGCGTCTTAAATTTCCAGGAACCTAAAGCAGTTTGGAAGTAACCGCGGACAAGAATTTCAGAACTGCTCAGTTCAACACACAGCTGTTGACCACTAGGGAATGTGCTGGGAAAGCTAGAGATGGAAAAGTAGGGTGGAAGTAAGCAGTCTCCAGGGCAGGAGGCTTTAGGTAGGATGGGAAGTGGGAGACACGGAGTGAGGAAGGGGGGAGGGAGGGACAGTGCAGAGGCAAGAACTCCTGCTTACTTGAAGAGTGCAAGCTGTTTGACCGATAGGGGTTAATTAGGTTGAAAATCTTAAACTGGAGGCTGATTGTAGGTTTCCTCTGTTGAGTGACTACCAGGTATTTCAAGCAGTAAATGCAGGCAGCTCCAGCTCATCTCCTGGTGTCCTTCTGTGCAGATCCCACAGGTCAATTAAACATACTTGGACACACCCAAACCTCCAGAGGGGGGAGAGGTTGAGCATTATGCAGTACACTGGTCTGTATTAAATACAATAGTTTACTTAACGATTCTGGCATCCTTCTGTTGGCCTAACCTGGGACCTCTAGCCAATGGGTGGGTCCCTGGGGATGGAATAAGTTCTAGGCTCCTGCCCATCACCACCTTCAGTGTTTATTGTGCTCATTGTGTAAAGGCACCACCCTTTTCTATAAACAGAGGGGCATAGAGGACCACCACACTGGGGTCTGGGGTCTTATGCTTACTGGCAGCTCACCTAAAAGGTTTCTCCAACAAAAAGCAATGAAGATAAAAAGCCTCTGTTTGCATTCACTCTAAAATATTTTCCTAGCAGCTAAAAAAGCAATTTAATAGACACAAAATGCACACTGAAGGGTGCTTTTTACAGTGCTTTTGAAGTTTTTAAAATGCTGATATTCTATAGAAAACTGTATCCCCATTTGGCACATGGAAAAGAGAAATGGGGTTAAATGGTTTCTCCCAAGGTAACTAGGTGTGGCAGTACTTACATAAGTGGAAGTAGCCCAGAGTATTAAGTTGGGTTTCTTTTTGTTCAGTTGGAGATTCTAGACAATTCTCTAGGAACTAAATTAATGACAGAGCTATAAAATCTACCTTGGCTTTATTAAACTTATCCCTAGTTCTTAGTGTCTTCATAAGTGAATTTAAATGGTACCCTCATGATTTCCCTGGTGGCGCAGTGGTTGGGAATCCGCCTGACAATGCGGGGGACACGGGTTCGATACCTGGTCCGGGAAGATTCCACATACCGCGGAACAGCTAAGCCGTGCGCCACAACTATTGAGCCTGCGCTCTAGAGCCTGCGTGCTGCAACTACTGAGCCCACGTGCTGCAACTACTGAAGCCCGCATGCCTAGAGCCCGTGCTGCACAAGAGAAACCACCACAATGAGGAGCCCGCACACCGCAACGAAGAGTAGCCCCACTTGCCGCAACTAGAGAAAGCCCATGCGCAGTAACAAAGACCCAACGCAGCAAAAAATTAAAAATAAATAAATAAATTTAAAAATGGTACCCTCAATCACACCAAGCTAATGGGTTTAAACCCACCTAACATTTTATTTCTATAAAGTGAATTTATTTCCTCAGGACTAAAATTATAAAACTGAAATCATCCAACATCCTCAATAGTCACAAATTAACCTTAAGAAAACAAACCTCAGTAACTTCAAACAGTGATAAATGCAACATACAAACTTTATTTAACAAAAGTAACAGGTAAAGTCAAACAGGCACTTACATTAAAAGAAAACCTGACTAGAAGAAATTTTAAACACCTTACAGTAACCTACTTGCAGTTGCACTTAACTGAGCTCTGTTGCTGTGAAGAATACAGCTCATGCACAGGAATGGATGAACACTTTGTACATTTTTCAAGTATTCACTGAATACTACCTTATATACACATATACATTAAATTTGAAAAAGATTTAATTGATGATCCCCAGATAGACTTCATTTTTGTTGATCTTTTGGAAGAGGTCGTCTAAAGAGAAGAATGTGTGGTTCTGTAGAAAGAAAATGTTTTATATTATTTTAATATTATATGGTTAATTTTCATTCATTCAACAAAAATTCAAAGAATTCTCAGTTGAACCAAAATAAAATAAAATAAATCTATGGTCAATTAATGTTACTTATTGAGGTATCTGAAATAAATTTTGCTCCATGTCACTGTAAACAGTAAACAGAAGAAAACAACCTAACAGTGAATATTCCCCCAGTTTTTACACACCCTGGAGAAAAGGGCTGTTAAGTAAAGATGCTATTTGAGAAGGAGAATGGTTTCTATCTTTAGAATCTCAATTCCAGTGAAAAGAAAAAGGTTTTCTCTTGTTTGGAAAAGACACTTAACACCTCATTCAAAAAATGCAGGTCCTAGGGGCCCATCCCTGTAGATTCTGTTTGGGCAGGTGGAGGACTGACTATGAACCTATAGGTAAGGTCCTCAGTTGCACTGTATTATCTGGAGAAACACCTTTTTAATAGGATTATATGCTCCAATCCCAAGAAAGTTACAAGTCTTAAGAGTTTTTGCTGCTGCTGCTGCTTTTAACAAAACCAGAAAGCAAGATAGCTTTAGTTTCACCTAATTCAGCTTCTAAGACTTCAAATTTTGTTCAAAGCAGTATATGTCCTTTAGCTAGATTTACTGATAACCCAAAAACACAATTTAACACCACAAAGTTTCTTAGTCTGGTTTACAAATAGTTACTAACAGTAATCTGGAAAACTCTCTGGTAAATACCACGTAATAGCATAAGCACTCAAGTATAACACAGGCAGCACATTTGAGTTCACTAGCTATGTTATCTCATTTCATCTTAATGTGGTAGATACTAATTGTCTAAAGGAAAAAACAAATCACTTCAAATTGCATCAATTTCTATACACAACTTCAGGACACTCAAGTTGTCTTACATTAAGTTCTTAGTTTTCAAAGAGGAGATACCAGAATTCTAAATATATTTATGGCAAAATACTTCAAGATACTACTAGCAATGACACGCATTTTAAAACAGAATATCCTTTTTTTTTTTTACTAAATAGGTTATTTTTGCAGTTCAGAAGAATGCATTATTTTCACTCGTGGTATTTTATTTACTATAAAATTGGAACCCTCTCTATGGAGGTATCAGTCATTCAGAAATAGTCAAGCTTATCAGAGTTACTTTGGGATACCATTGAAACGTCAATATTAATAAAACAATTTTAACAACCACTACTGTTTTAATTCAATTAGTGCTTCCCTAAATAGCAAAACTTACCTGGCTCATGAATCATGTAATGAACCCAGCCTAGACTCTGTTGGACACCAAGTCTCCTCCACTCCTCTTCAGACATCAGATGGGTTTTGGGTACTTGTTTGGAAAGTTCTCTGGGTAACATGACATGCCTGTTAAAAAATATAGTGAAATATTAGTGCTCTAAGTGAATATGCCTTTCCTACAATTATGGTCACTTTATACATGCATCTTTAGTATACCTACCCTGTTACATTACCATTAGCATCAATCTTAAAGACTACTCTCTACTACCTTTAATTCTGATCTTGATGGCCTGTGTTCAAATTAGAGATTAGAATACGCAGTCCAAAAGTGGGAGGCATTTTATTTATGATTAACTTTTTCCCCCTAATAGAGACTGCTTGCTAATTGTCTCAATCTTCTTCAGGAATAGAACCTCAAAAACTAAGTGGGACACATTGTTATCCAAGACATCCCAGCCTCCCCTGCAGCTACCTCTGGTCACATGTGATTAAATCCTGCCCAACAGGATATAAGCAGAAATTATGCAACTTATGGAAAGTATCCTCGAAAGAAAAGAACATGCCCAATTCTCTTTTTTCTCCTTCCTGTTAGTTATGAAGCAGACTGATATGATCAGGGAGCTAGAGAAGCCATCTAAGACCACAGAAGTGACTATAAATTAAGAATGGTCCCCGATTTTAAGACATGTCATACTAGCCCCAGGTAGCTGGGGTGGGGGAATCTAGCTTGTTACAGTTAATTTGGGTTTCCTATTACTCTATAGATCACGAACACTAAATGCACATATACATGTGCCTGCTACCTAAAACACAGACATTCAGTTTTCCAATAAGTTACTGGCCTATATCCAAAACTTTAATCAATTTTTAAGGAAGGCATGCAATATTCTTCAATGTCAAACCGTCAAGAATAGGTACAATTGGAGCTTTGAAAAATTCTTAGAAAACAAATATGCACCCCCACCGACTTCTTATTTAATTACAATTGAAAGGATCTTTATAAAAATCAAAATTCCCAGGCTCATTTTTAATCACTTCCAGCAGCAGTAGTTTTATACCGTCATCCATTACCACCAACCAAATTTTTTGACCAGTATTGGATATATGCCTGCAAATTTGTTGGCTGGGGGGTAAGAAAGGCGCAGTCTGGTCACAGGAAAACTGAACCCATAACCCATAATAAGCACTAAACTGTCATCAACTTAAGTTCTAGTCTGTGAGTGGTTGGTTAAGTACCAATTTCCTATAATTTGCCTAACAAAATCAAGCCTTAGAACAGTTGTGTTATGTTGCTTGCTGGCCACAAGGCCACCAAGTCAAATTATGCTTACTATCATAGTTTGTAAAAATTTTACCAATTCCAGTGAACTACATGATGGTTCTTAGCAATACTTACCAGCTAGCTCACTGACTCTTGAAATACTGCTTTAACATCTACTTTTAAGGCTCTGCAAATAGCCTGTTACCTTATTTCTACCTTCTACATAATTGTTGATTAGTCTCAAGAGAAATGTAAAATGCAAACTAGCTTTTGTACTCATATTATGTATGCCGTACAAAATGTACCAATATATGTTTAGATATAAGTCATATACCCTACCTTCTCCATAAACCATGGAGACAGGCTAACCTTCATCAGGACTTGATTACGAGGGAAAAATGTGTAAGTAGCTTCAAACTCAGATGGGAAGTCTACCTGTATTTTTTTCTGCATGGATATAACTCCTCTATATATTTCTAACTACATGTAAGGAGAATTGTTTCCAAAAATCTAACATTTCAGTACCGAGGGCTTATCATGGAGGGTGAAGAGGGGGTTAAAAAAAAAAACCATAACAGTACAAACAACAAAGGAGCTACTAAGATAACACTGCAAGATACAATTAAATTTCCCTTCTCTGGACATTACTGTCCTGTTTGATAAAGGCAAGTGGCTTGGTCAAGAAAGACCAGGTTTAATTAATATTGGATTAGATATTAATTAGATTAATACTGTATTATAGTAATTAGATTAAAATTGGAGTAGAATATATCATTTCAGATATGAGAGGATTTTCTTCTAGTCATTACTACACACAAACCACTTAGTCAATTAGGCTAAAATCTTGTTGATAGCATAGACTAGTTTACTTCGTGCTCATCAATGATTATGCTAGTATACTGAAACCAGAAAACGGAACTACTGCCAGGAAAAGTCCTGAAAAGTACTACTCGGAGGCAGACATGTTTCACAATTAGTATTTTCCCAGATTTTTAGAAAGATTGTGGTTTACATTCTGTCCATTACCGGATAACCCCTGCTGGACAATGCAGGTATTACTAACCTGCAAAGCTGCCCAGAGAAATCCTCCGTTTTTCTCCAGAGAAAGATTTACAAGATACTAAGAAAGAATTACAAGATACTAAGGGGAGGGAAAAAAAGAGGCCACCCACTGTTATATCCTTTCTAACTCAAATAGCATTCTTGGAAATCTAACGTAAAAGGATAGGAGGCAGAAAATAAGGTCACTATTTGGCCCCTCCTACAAGTTGGTAGTTTCCCAGAATGCAGCGTCCTAGTCACCACCCAGGAGAACTGGGTGGCGCTGGACTTTGAAGCCACACCCCAGCTAAGTCTCCTGCATACATTAAGGCTAACGTTAAGTGTTTCTTCCCTCACACAATCCAATTTGCTAATCTTACACATTTAGCAACTATGCTCTAGTGCATCACATAATGATGCAAAAACCAGAAATCCCTCAAAGCCAAAAATTTGGCCGATACACACTAGCAGAAAAAAAATGCCCCAAATCCATTCGAGTTCTCAATTTTGTCTCAAAAGGAAACCCCTTTAATAATAACCCAAGAGGGTTAACACGCACCAGCCCCTGCCGAAGTCGCCATACCCAAGACACATTTCGAATCCCAAGGAAGCTTATTTTAGGGGGACTCCCCCACAAGCTACTTTTTAGTGCCATTAACTTCAAATGCGAGAAAAAGAGAAGTGTTTCTATGGCGACTTTACCTGAGCAAAATTACCCTTCCGACAGCCCTTCGCCCGCTGTGACTGCGAGTGGGACGTTTGCCTAAGTGCGAACTAGGCCTAAGTTCTTAGGAACCGCTGCGATTCGGGCTCTCGGCGTTGGACTTCAGCTACGCCGGGTCCGCTTCGGCCCTCGGCCCCTTCCCCTTAAGGCAGCAATTCTGCACCAGAAGCGGCCCCATCCCCGCCCCAGCCTCGTCCTCCTCACAGACAGAACAAAGGGCGGAAGCCGGCCGGGCCGGCCCGCCAGGCGAGGAGAAGCGCAAGCTCCCGCCCGGGCGGCCCGGCCCCGACACAACCGCGATTCCCGGCCGGCCCCCGGGCTCGACCCTGACCCTACCTCCGGACCCCGGCCCCGAGCTCCGACCCAAACCTCAGCCCGACGCGCTTCGACCCCGACTCCCGGTCCTGGCCCCTGGTACCCTCCCCCCGGCCCGAGTTCTAGCTCAGGCTCGGCCGGGGCCGCGGCTAAGTTAGGCCGTCCGGTCCGCTCACCGGTACTCGTAGTGCTCATCGAAGTACTTGTCCGAGTAGTAGATCTGCTTATGGGCCATCCTGCGGGAGGGCGGTGGGCAGCACGGGACTGGAGCGACGAGGCGCGAAGAACGGGCGCAGGCGAGCGACACGTCCTCGTCAGGTGAAGGCAACGACTCGACTGAGACCAACCGACCGTAAGCCAAAAGAGTCCGGTTTGAATCCGACAGCCCGCCGCTGATTGGACGACGGTGTTGACCAATCACCTTCCGCGCACTCTGCGGATAGGCCGGGACCGGCTCCCAGCCTATCGTCGCCGCCCCTCCGCGGCGTTCGCACCCAAGATCAGCCAATCAGAGACCTGTTGCGAGGTCGGCCTAGGAAAGAAGTGGATGATTGGCGTGGCGTGGGGGCGGGGAGCTCACTGACGAAAAGGGGAGCGGCCAGGGATGGGCGGAGCCGGGACGTTAAGGGCCGTAGAGCGCGTGCGCAGGGGTGTAGAAAGTTCCAGGTCCGCGGAGCCGTTGGGACAGCGAACCTGCGGGAGGGGTAAGGTATCGCGGGGTTTGGCGAGGCCGGGGGGCGGGGGCTGCCCGACGAACGGCAGTCTGTGCGCAGGCGCACCCTCCCCAGACCCGGCTCCGCGTCTGAAGTCAGTGGGAGGTGAGGAGGGCCAGCTCGTTTTCCTAGACTGTGGGAAACCCAGGCGTGGGAAGCGTGAGGGGAGGAGTGTCACCGCGGGCGCCCAAGGCCGGTTTGTGGGAGTAAGGACGCGGAGAAGCCGAAGTTGTGGCCAGACATGAGGAAGACGTCCAGATGTCTCACCGCAGCGATGCGCGCCGCCAGGATGAGTGCGACGTTCCGGAACCTCGCCACGGAGTGCTGCGTAGATGGCGGTGTGGCCATGGCCCAGAGACCTATGTTAGGTGAAAACTGTCTTCCCACGCCGTTTGCGCACTCCGACAACTCTGTAGATATGCGTGTGTGCGTGCATATGGGAAAATAAAAAGATTACTGCAATAATGATGTTTAGTAGAGGACAGTGGGATTAAAAGTGGTTAGCAAAAATTCTTTTGGCTTCTTAGCATTGAATCCTAGTTTAAAATACAGGTACGTGTAGGGAATTCCCTGGCGGTTCAGTGGTTAGGACTGGGCGCTTTCACTGCCGTGGACGTGGGTTTGATCCCTGGTCAGGGAACTTAGATCCGGCATGACTCAGCCAAAAAAAGAAAAGATGTGAATAACCCGTTAAGGGAGATGAGTAAGGAAGTCACTAACTTTTTGGTGGAACCTGGGAAAGAAAAACTTACTACGAGGTATATTTTTACAGAGACCATTGTGGAAAAATCTCAAACACAGAAAAGTAGAATAGTAATATAATCACCTACCATATACCAGTTGCTCAGCTTCAGCTATTAACGTTTGGCCCATCTTGTTTCATCTATTCCCCCTTTTTCCTAGAATATTTTTAAAGTGATCCCAAATATAATGTTATTTCACTCAGAGATAATATTTCTGTGTATGTCTCCGTACACGGTATACGATCTCAAGAAAAATTTTTAAAATACTTAGCGCCGTGTCATTACTACACTTATGATTCCTCGTTATTCTCTGATAGTTGTTTTCTATTTGCTGTCTCCGTCTTTCCTTCATCTGCTTCCCCTTGCTTGTCTTCCTATACTGGCTCAAGAAGCCAGAGAAAGACTGAAGAGTCCTATATCAATTAACTTACAGCAGTAATTAAAAGTCCAAGTCTGGTAGTGACAGCATAACTTTGTGAATAGGAAAAAACAGAACTGTATACGTAAGGGTGAACCGTATGTATGGTATATGAATATTTCAATTAAAAAAATAAATAAAGCTCTAGCCCCGAATGGCTTTACAGAAAAGTTTTACCAAGAGTTTATTTCTTAATTATAAACTCTTCTAGAGCAAAAGAGTTTATTCTATTAGGCAAGAATAATGTTGATTCAAAAAAACAACATGAGAAAGGAAAGTACCTGTACCTTTCACTCAAATAGATACATGTAAAAATCCTAAATAAAATGCTGGCCAACTGAGTCCAATTGTGTTTTTTAAAAGGATGATATACTATCTTCAAATGCAAAGATAGTTTAATATTAGAAAATCTGTTAATGTAATTCACCACATTAACAGTGTAAGGGAGAAAAAAATCCTCTCAATGGAAGCAGAAGAAAACATTTGCTAAAATTCACCACTCTTTTATAATACAAACTCTTTGTAAACCCACCACTCACCAGTGATAACACTTAGTAATTAGGAGTAGGAGGAAACTTCGTTAACCTTGTAAAGGTGTCTATAAAAAACAGTATAATTCTTATGAGGAAACATTGGGAGCATTCTCGTTAAAATGTTCTATTATCTCCAATTATATTGAACAATGTACAGAAGTCAGCCACCACAATTAAGAGAAGTTTAAGGCAAATTATTTGGAAAGAGAAATAAAACTATCGTTTGCAACTGATGTAATTATATGTCTAAGATTAATATCCAGTCTGTTGCATTCCTATATAGCAGAAACAACTAGAAAACCTATTCAAAAAGAAAGTATTAGCATCAAATTCACCTACCTAGGAATAAGCCTAACAAAGGATATACAAAGTGCTGATATGCAAAATTATGAAATTTTGAGAGACATAAATGAAGACTTGAATAAATGGACAAATATACTATGTTCATGCTTAGGAAGACTCAGTATGGTGAAGATATAAATTATCTCCAAATTGATTGTCAAGTCAGTCTAATTCCAATAAAAATACCGCATTCAAAGGACTTATTTGACTATAAATAATATGGATGAGAAAAGGGCCAAGAATAGCAAAGACACTAATGGATTCTAGTAGATCGTGATTTATTAAGAACCTATAGTAATTAAGACAGTGTAGCAGTGGCTTATAAAAATTAAGATAACTTGATAGACAAACTGACTTTGGGATGTAATAACCAGCCCAGTATAATGTTCACTGCAGTTTTGTTGAAGTTCTAGATACTCTGTCATTTTGAGGATGTGTGCACTCTTTTCATTACTAATTTGCTAAATTTTTATCATAAATACACATTGTAGTTCACCACATACTTTAAAAGTTTTTCTTTTTTACATTTGATTATTTTTTTGGAATTATGACTAAGTTATAAATATCATAGATTAAAGGATATTAGTAATTGCAGTCTTAAGGAAGAGTCAAATAGCAATATTATTGAAAACTAAATAGTTGAAATAAAATATTCAATAGGTAAACTGAAAGCATTGTGGATACTAATGAAGAACAAATCAGTGAGCTAGAACACAGGGTTGAGTAACAGTCCCAGAAACCATCAGTTAGGGATAGAGATGGAAAACATGAAGTAAAAAGACCTGGAGGCTAAAGGGAGAAGTGACAACATTCGATACAAGAGTCCCATTTGGGCGCTTCCCTGGTGGCGCAGTGGTTGAGAATCTGCCTGCCAATGCAGGGGACACGGGTTCGAGCCCTGGTCTGGGAAGATCCCACATGCCGCGGAGCAACTGGGCCCGTGAGCCACAACTACTGAGCCTGAGCGTCTGGAGCCTCTGCTCCGCAACAAGAGAGGCCGCGATAGTGAGAGGCCCGCGCACCACGATGAAGAGTGGCCCCCACTTGCCGCAACTGGAGAAAGCCCTCACACAGAAACGAAGACCCAACACAGCCAAAAATAAACATAATAAATAAATAATAAATAAAAAAAAGTTTAAAAAAAAAAAAAAAGAGTCCCATTTGATACAAGGGAGAGCATAAACAGGAGAGGAAATACTATGCAAATATAATGGCTGTGAATTTCCGGCTTTTAAGGAAAGATAAAAAAGACTTCAGACTGAAAGGGCTTATAGAGTGCCAGAGAGAGATTATAGTGCAATTTAAGAACATCAAAGACAAAGGAAAGTTCTAAAAGCTTCCAGGGAGAAGTTGCCAATCACACCTACAAAGCAACAAGAATAGACAATAACAATCTCAAAAGCAACACTGGATTCAAGAAAATGTATTACTGTTCACAAAGTGTTGAAAGAAGGAGTAGAATAAATTCAAGACAATTTGGAAATAAAGCAAATAAGTAACTTAGTACATTTATTGTTGTCTAAAAAAGCAAAGTCTGAATTTATCTAATCATACTGTTACTATTCTTATTGAAACATTTTGTCACTTTTTCATAGGTGAAAAACTGGGTTCTGCTTAAGATTTTTGTCACTTATTACCATGGAATCTTTCTTTTAAAGGTTACCAAAGGATGTGAATGGATGAAGAGAGTAAGCTGTGAAAGAAAACAGCTTTTAAGAGCAACGTTTCTCAAATTAGTTTCCACAGATGGGAAGGATCCTCAAGTTCCCTGCCAGGCTGTTTAAACTTTGCGTTTTAAGTCCATGGACAAATTAATTCTGCATCATCTATATGACTTCTTAATTTCAGAGCCCAAGCATGTTTTTTGTTCCTATTAGTCTTCCTTTAATTGTGTGGACCAATGAGAAACTAACAGAGTTAGAATATGTCAAAGGAAAACAAAAGGTACACTATAGGAAGGTTTTTGCAGTTGTTAGAATACAGTAATAAAGGATTTGTCTTCTGTTCCTGATCACAAATTCCTGAATGGCTGGGGCGGGTGCGGGGCGGGGGGAGGCTCCCCTTACTAACACCACCAAGCAATTCTCTGACACCAGCTGGGTATTCTGCAATTCATTTCAGTGCTGACACTGTCTACCCGGAGATAGCATCAGGTCCCACAGGTTAAGGCTCAGTCGTACAAGACTGCCCCCGGCCCCACCACACGCACACTTCAGACACCAGTCACAAGCCCACTTTTGTTACCTGTGCTTCTGATCGAACAAATACAAATTGGAGGTTCCTACGACCCCCTGCAACTCAGGATGCCAATTGCAAGTCCAGATTGTCGCCTGAACTTCTGACCAACCAGCTGTGGATCAGAGGGTCCCACAACTCCCTCCTCAGGTTTAATTAATTTGCTAGAGTGGCTCACAGAACTCAGAGAAACATTTTACTTCCTAGATTACTGGTTAATTATAAAAGGATTCAACTCAGGAACATCCAGATGCAAGAGATGCACAGGGCAAGGCATGGGGAAAGGGGACAGAGCTTCCATGCCCTCCCTGAGCTCTCACCAAGCCTCCACACGTTCACCAGCCAGAAGCTCTCCAAACCCCGTCTTTTTTCTTTTTTGGGTTTTCATGGAGACCTCGTTACACAGGCCTGATTGACTAAATCATTGGCCATTGGCGACTGATTCAGCCTCCAGCCCCTCTCCCCTCCCCAAAGGTCAGGAGTTGGGACTGAAATTTCCAACACTCTAGTCCGGTGTTTGGTTACACTGGTAACCAGCCCCCATTCTTATGTGCACTCGGAAAGTCACCTCATTAACATAGGAAGACACCTTTATTGCTCTCTGGTCTTTGTAAATTACTAGCGTTTTAGGAGCTCTGTGCCAGAAACAGGGTCAAAGACCAAATAAGTATTGCTTTTATAAATCACAATATCACAATATGAAGTATCCCAATGGGATTGGTAAGTCATGCTGCCCTCAAAAAAACCCGTCTTTAAGACTATCATAGTGTGTTGACGGTGATGATTGGTTTCAGCAAAACATCTATCACATTAAAGTCAATTTAATTTGTATTTAAACTGAAGTTAGTTTAGCTTGTATTTGACATTTTGATGTCTTTGTTTATGTTTAAAAGGTATAAGCCGTATTCTATTTTTGTATATTTAGGTATATAACATTATAATAAAAATATGTGGGTTTTTTTTCCCCTAGTATAATGGATATAAAGTTTACATTGGTGACTGGAGAGATTAACTTCCCTTCAAAAGTGATCTGTACACTTCTTACGTTTGAAAATCTCTACTAGAATGTGGGGATATCTCCCTCTGGTCGGCTGTGAGCTACAGCTCCTGGGATGCCCTTCACCTCGTGGTCTTGATGCTGAAAGCTCAACCTCTGTGCACTGGTGCTGAATTAAATCTCAGAGATGGAGTGAGTTTTGGGTGAAGTAGAAAAGAACACCTGCATTGCTTTGCCAGGCAAAGGGGGACACAGCGGGCTTGTGCCCTGAAAAACTGTATGTCCCAACCCGGGAAGATTTAGTGAGGAGTTTTATAGCAATGGATCAAGGGCTGATAAGGATCAGGGTGTGTGCAGAGCCTGCACTCCTTTAATCTGGCCTCAGGTGGTCTCCTGATGAGCTTCTTTGGTTCCTTTGATCTGGCCTCAGGTGGTTTCCTCCCTTGTCTCTGCATCCCCTCCCTTCCCTGATTAGCAACTGTTCTAATCTGTCCTTTGGGACTCAGGGAAGGTAGTGGAGGTTGGAGTCTATTCCCTACAAATAAGAAACGGGGAAACAGAAAGGCTTCCGTGCCTGGGAGCCCCATAGTGTCCTGCTCATTTCAGTCTATGTGGGCAAAGCCTCCTGGAGCTCCGCTGCGTGCAGACTACTAGGCTGTGTGCACAGGCACTAGCTGCATCCTGTGTTACCTCATGCAAATCTTCCCTCAAGACAGAAAAATTTCACATGAAGTCCTACCAATCAGAGTTTTAGAAGAACGCAAACACTTGAGGGCTGAGGGGTCACCTCAGTTAAATAGATTTTCCTGCTAGTTCCCAGCTGAAACATTGCATAGTTGGAAGAGGTTTTGATTCGGCGGAGGGGAGGAGGAGGGAATACATTCTTTTCACCTGGAGAGGAGGGAAGAATGCCCCAGGTAAACTTCATGGAGAAAGTGATTGCTGCTTCCAGAGGGAGGGGTGGGGATTTGCCAAACAGGAAGAATATTCTGGACCAACATTCCCCTCAGAAAATACAAAAAGACCTAATAATCCTGGGGCCATGAACAACAGACCTCGGTCAAGGTACTGTGAAGGCCTTTGAAAGGAGGCGGAGGAGGACTCGGGTAATTGTTCATTTATCTGCGCTTTGCAAGGTGCTGGGCAGTGCAGAGAGCTGCAGAGCTGTGCCTCCGGGAATCCATGACCTGGAAGCAGTGATGTCCCCATTTCTGAATCTGTTAAATGTTCCAGGAAGTCATTTTGCTATGCCAAGTCATATGCAGAAAGTTTTTCTTTATCTTGTTCTGATAGTTTGGTAAAATGTGTGACAATTTTCCACACAAGTTACTTACTAATTACAAAGGGGAAAATCCTACTTACAAAGAGGAGAAACTGGACAACACCTTAACCAAGTGATCAAAGGCACATCACCCATAAGAGCAGATGGAAATCACATGCCTTCAGATGTGGGACCACCACCACTTAAGCCAAAAACACGCAACCTAAATCTACCAGTGAGGAAACATCAAACGGAAATGGAAGAGTAGTCTTTAAAATAAATGAACAGCGGTATTAAAACTTGTTAATACGAAACACAAAGGTTGAGGAACAGTTCCAGATTAAAGGAGGCCAAAGGGATATGACAACTAAATGCAGTATGTGATCCTGTACCAGGAAGAATAAAAAAGGCTACAAAAGACGTTTTTGAGACATTTAAAGGATGGTAGATCATATAAAGTGTTGAAGTTAAATTTTCTGAATTTGATAAGTACACTGTGGTTAGGTAAATAATGTCCTCATTCTTAAGAAATACATACTTCAGTATTAAGGATAAAGGAGCATGTCTGCAACCTACTCTCAAATGGTTCAAAATTAATGTACAGGGCTTCCCTGGTGGTCCAGTGGTTAAGACTCCACGCTTCCACTGCAGGAGGCTCAGGCTCAATCCCTGGTCAGGAAAGTTCCGCATGCTGTGAGGTACGGCCAAAAAATAAAAATAAAAAAAAGGCATGTACTGTTTTACTATATATATCTACATATCTTACATACTATATATATTTTTTATATATAAAACACTATAAGTATATACATACAAATACAGTAATTTCCTCAGAATGAGGACATTCTTTAATGTGTCTGTGAGTGTATGGAGAAAGAAAGAGAGAGAAAATGATAAATGTGATGGAATGTGAAAAATTGTGAATTGAGGTAATTTTGAAAAAAATGTGATTTGGGGGTAAAGGTTATATGGGAGTGTTTTGTATTATTCTTGGAATTTTCCTGTAAATTTGAAATTATTCCAAAGTAAAACATTTTTAAAAATCAGCATGAATTATAAATTTAAGCATGGTTTTATAAAAAATAACAGTTACTATATGTGCCCCTAGAAGTTCCTAAGTCAAAGCTAGCATAGATTTTGGAGATTTAACATGGAAGCACTTGGCTAGTGGACCCCAGACAGGTTCTGGGTCTGCAGGCCCTGTATTCTGTCCTCAGTGGGAGCTGAAAAATTCTGCTGCACTTCTTCTCCATTTCTGGTTGTTTTTTTTTTTTTTCGTTGGCTGCTCAGCATGTGGGATCTTAGTTCCCTGACCAGGGATGGAACCCATGTCCCCTGCATTGGAAATGTGGAGTCTTAATCACTGAACCGTCAGGGAAGTCCCACCTCTCTGTTTTTATACTTGAAGGTAGAGCTCACAAAATCTCCCTGCTTCCTCAGAATACTTTAAATCTAAGAAGAAGTGAGGAGGCCACAGGACAGAATGGTCTCAGGACCCCTCTGTGGACCCTTAGTGACCCCCCCCCCCAACCCAATGCCCTTTTCCTCAACTGGCGCTCTAACCCTGCCAGCAAGTGCCCAAGGGAGCTGCCAGAAGTGCCTGACCCAGGCCAGGTTAAGGGAGCATCAATGACTGTGAATGTCAACTCCATGTTCCCCAAGCTGCTTGGGTCTACAGCCCACACCCATCCATGGGACATACCGACATGGGGAATGTGATTTTCCCCATAACTGGTTCTGATCACTAGCTCAGGGCTGACTGGATTATTGCTCATGGCCGCAGGATTATTAATTTTTTTTTAGTTTTTTGAGGGGTATGTTGGTCCAGAATTTCCTTCCTGTTTGGCAAATTCCCACTACTCCCTCTACTCCAAGTGAAATCAGTGCAGTCCCTCCTTTCTGTTTCCATAGATCTTTCTACTTTCCCCCACTAGCTCTGTCACAGACATCTTTCATTTGAGGCTATAGAACCTGGGACCCTAACCCTCAACCGCCTGAAGATCACGTGGCCCCATATGAACAAGCTGTCATCTCTCCTGGAGTCTGGATGTTGAGAGGGACTGAACACAACTGAAGAAAGTCATGCAGTGGCAGTTGTCCCCAAGTCGTGGGCTGGGTGTCCTTCCCCAAGCCCCCAGGCTGCCCCTCTCCTGTTCTCAGATCCTGTCAGTGACCTGGGGGTAATTCACTTTTATAGATTTAGCCTCCAAACAACCATAATGACTTAAAAAAAAAAAAAAAAAAGGCTTTCAGCAGAAGTGGATTATAGGCCAGTGGGACGTTGGAAGTGTTAGCTGCCTGAGGAGGGCTGTGTCACCGGCTCCTGTTCTGTGACAGGCAGTGCACGGCGGAAAGCTGGCCTGTTGAGTCATTGCCTGCGGCTCCCTGAGGCTCTAGGTCTCCTGACAGAGCTCGAGACCCCATAAAAGGAGAAGGGAACTGCCAAGATCACAGGGTTCCACGATTGTTTTGGACTCAGGAGCTGATTTAAAATGAGAAAAGAACGCCACGAATCTCAGTTCCCCTGTGAGGTAGGAGACAAATCTCAGGGCCTTTCCTTGACATCCTGAAAGCATCCCTGAAACTTTGGCTTTGAGATCTCTGCAAAACCAAACCTCAGAGATGGATTTTACAGGTTCCTGAACTAGATTGCCAGTTGAATTCACTATCTCACCAGGTTTCTTCCTTGAAATTACAGCATTAATTTGGAAAGGATGGGTTCCCAAAATTGGTATTGGTGTCATCAGGGCAAGTTGGAAGACTCAGAGGACCCCAAGTCCTCTTAAGTATCCCCTTCCCCTATGCTTCTCTAGCTCGACGAAGCTGCCTCTCCTGTAGAAAAACATTATCCTCCTGCTCTAAGCTTCCCAGGATTCATACTTAACCTGCCTGGGGTGTGGGTGCATTGTGTTGTGTGTGTGATTGGGTGTGGTATATGGTGTGTAGGTGGGGTGTGTGTGACCGAACCAGAGTAAGAAAGAGGAGGAATTGCAGGAGTTTACTAATGTATACTTGAGGAAAGAAATTTTCTGAGCGTGGGAGGCTAAGAAGGGCAAAACCTAATTTTGGATAGGACGACATCGCTTCTACGGATGTCCTTATCAGAAGTTCTGCATTCAAGGTGCTGGCTTGCAGCTGGTTACAATTCCAACAGTTTCCTGGGTTGGCTAACACAAACTAGACCAAATCCTGGCTCAAACAAAGGAACGTTACAGGGCCAGAAATCTTGGCATAAAATATATAGGAAGGAATTTAGAATGTCAGAATAGAGGCATACAGATATGGACCTATTGTGGGGACAGAATTCCCCTATGATCATGGACCCCAGGGCTCCAAGCTTCCATCCTGACTTGGGCTCCAGCTGATTCACCTGGCCATAAGGCAGTTGTACCCAGGAACATTTGTTGGTTTGCAAACTGGTCCCCTTACACAGAGGGCAAGGAAAGACCAAAGAAAGAGGCAGAACACTCCAGATTGGTAGGTGACAGTAATAATCAAGGGAACTTACATAGGAGTCTGTCTTGGGTGGCCGCAGACCAGTAGACCTTCACACCTGCCCACAAGAATCTTAAGAGTGTATAGAGAGGCCTTACCTGGGTTCAGTCATATTCAGTCCAGATGGTCTCAACAACACATTGCTCTCTCAAGACTAAGTCTCTGAAACAGCTCCAGCTGTGGGAATGGTGGATGGAGTGTACATTCCAAGGACAGGGGAGTGGGTAAGGAACCTCATTGCCAGGATCCTGCTCTCACATCAACTAGAGGGCACATCCTCTCGATGACCTCCTCCAACAACACTGAAGCATCACAGGAAGGTGGTCAGTACTGAACTGGGCCTGGCAAGTCCGTGAAAACACAAGGAAGCTTCTGGAAGACATGGGATTACACTGTTCCCCTCCTAGGGTGCCTGTGTTTCCACTCTTTCATCTCTTTCCACCTGAACATATGAAGCATATGGCCCTGTGACTGACTCACTGAGAATTACAAATGAAAAATAAAGGAGTTTGGTGTAAGAATATGACTGCACTTAAGAGAAATACACATTTGAGGCACTGTGTCCTTTTTAGGTGGCTCTGATGGACAACAGAGATGGACAAATGTCTTCCAAGTAGGCGTTGTTTGAGTAGAGCACCTCAATGTCCACTTTGCCTGCAAACCAAGATGGCCTGAGCTTCAGATCTGGGCCTATTCCTCGTAAAAAGGAAAATGAGTTAAGAGACCAAACGAGGTTAAAGGCTTTCTTCAGCTAATAGGCACCCAGTGAGCACGGCCCCCCCGCAACTGGAGAAGGGTCAGCATTTTTATAGGACAGGAGAAAGTTGAGTACACATCCTTGCAGTTTTAACATAGGCAGCATTTTCTATTTTAACCAAAACTTGGGTGGGGAGTGGTTTCCTATTTTCGTGCCCTTTGTTTGGAGTTGTTGGTACAATCCTGATAACCATTTACCAGTTACTGCTTTTGCTAGCCTTGTGGTCCACTGGGTAGTTTAAGTTCATGGCACAAGGAAGGCAGGTAGTCAAAAAGAAAGAAAGTGGGCAAAGGGAGAAGGCAAGTGGGGAGCGGGACCCCTCTGTCATGCTTGTTTCAGTCCTTACATGGATCCTGTCATCTGTCAGGTACTTGGAAGGACTGAAATTGGAGGTCTGTAGGCAACAGGACTCGGGGCAGGGACATGAGACTATGCTGCTTGAAGAGGCCCAGAACCCAAGAATACAATGCTCAGTTTGAATGCTAACCAAGGGGCCCTTTCTATAGGAGAGACTCTTAACAATTAGGGGGTCTGGATGACCAATTATTAAAAGATTCTTCTGCTCCCTTGGACTCAAAAACATGGACTTCTATTGATACAACTCACTTGGCCATAATCAAGTGTCCAATTTGCCAGCAACATAATCCAATGTGTAGCCCCAACTGGGTACCATATCTTACTCTGGATGTGATCTCGGCGAGGAAGCAGTGAGTGGTGGCATGAAGTGAGATCTTTATTCCCTGAACAGGAATTGAACCTGGGTAGCCTGGATGAAAACCAGGAATCCTAGCCACTAGACCACCAGAGGCTAGAGGTCAGAAGCAAAGTTCCCTTGGCTCTTACCCCCATTGAAAGCAAGAATATTTCAAGGAGGCAAAAACTGTAAAAACAGGTACAAAGTTTATTATTAGAGACACAGCATAACATGTGGGAGAGCACACAGAGAAGCAGTTTGTTTACTTACGACAGAAGCAAGGCAGAAATTCACACCTGGAGAGAAAGGGTGTGGGCGTCCTCTCTAATGAGGAGGAGCGCGGTAAAGAGGTGATTCAAATCCCTTGTACAGGACAGTTACCTTTCACCAATTACCTTGTTTCTTTCTTCACACCTCACTGATCCTAGGACCCTCCCCAAGATGCCTGCACAACTTTTTGCTAAGATGGATCCCACCAAAGAGGCCTGTGGGTGCATGTCCACACTTATTATGGGGTGGTGCCCCCTCCCTTTTTAACCCCCAAGGAGCCTTCTTGCGCATATGCAGACAGGGAAGCTTTCCTTGGTCTTAGGAGTGGTCATCTTATCTCTTTACTTCAGCAGAGCTCAGCTTCTGCTACTTGCTTTGTCCTTGGAGTGTCTGGGTGAGAACAAAGCTTCAATTCTACTCCACTTGACAAACACCAGCTGTCCAGCCCAGGGACCCCTCTTTCTCCTACCTCAGATGCAGTTGCTAAATGTCATTTTGGGTTGTGTTCCACTGGGGAGCAGGTGAGTGTGTTGGTGGTATTTGCAGAATGTTAGTCAGCGGCCTCTTGGTTAGGCAGAGATCTGTATGGAAAGATGGGTCTATATGTGTGCTGGCAAGACAAGGCATCTCCCACTTCAGTCCTCACTCCAGGTGATTCTTGGTCTGCAATCTATGGGACTTTGTCCCCCTGACCACAAGAAGGGCTGGTAATGCATATTAGAACGACAACATCTTTTCTCTCAGGAAAGTGAATCTTGAGATGAGAGGCAATTAGAATGGCAGCAAACTTAGGTGACAACATAGGAATTCTCGTTACTGAGATCTTTGGGGTTGCTTTGGTTTCTGTCTCTCTTGGATGATTGTCTAGATTGACCAATAATTATCTGAGTCACTAACACCGTTCCAGCAAATGCCATTTATGCTGAAGTTAGGTCAAATTTGGTACCTGTACTAATGTAATTGCTACTTTGTTTTCATTATATTAAAGTTAATCATTTGTGTGTTAGTCTAAACACACAGACTGTGTATAACATGAGTGCAAGATCAGGGCCTTACTTATTTTTGTCTCTCTGTTGCCGAAATTCGGCCTCTGTACACGGGTGCTGGATTAAATCTCGGAGACAGAGTTTTGGGTGAAGTATTATAGAAAGAAATAGCTTTGCCAGGAAAAGGGGGCCAGGGGGGGCTAATGCCCTCAAGACTGTATGCCCTGCCCTGGAGGGGGTAGTGAGGGGTCTTTTAGTGTTCAAGGAGCAGGGCATGATCAGCTTGCGGGCATTCTTCTGATTGGTGGGTGGTGAGGCAATTGGGAGTCTGCATTATCAACCTTCTGGTTCTAACCGGTCTGGGGTCTACGTGCTTGTGGGCAGCATACAGTTAACTTCTCCCACCTGGCGGGGGTTTTAGTATCTGCAAAATAGCTCAAAGCACATGGTTCAGAATATTATCTACAGTCCTCGAGGTAGAACTAAAAGTCCTTGACTTTGTTTAATGTCTAAAGTATTATTATTTTGTCTTGCTTGACTGTTTTCCTTTCTTTCTGCATTTTCTCACTTCTCTGATTAAAATTTTTCCTTGGCTAAAGTTTTTCTACAAAGGGCAGGCAGAGGACATGGCTGGGGGTCTATTCTGGGAAGGCCTCATAGGATCCTGCTCAGTTAGGTCTCCAGGGTCAACACAATGCCTGGTTTGTAGTAGGTACTGAATATCTCCTGTTTTTATTTTGCCTCATCACTGGCGAATTCATGTGTCTATTATTTAAACACTTACCTCCATCCCCATCTATGCTTTTCCTTCTAATGCTACTTGTGATCAGAAATGGCCACACAAATCTAAGCGAGAATAGTCAGTGTGGAATGTTTTGAAGGATTCTGATGAGGTTAAGTACAAGGATTTCATGCGATTTATTTTCACTGTCCAGAACTTTTGAGTTCTGAGTTTCTACCAGTATGCTGCTTAGTTGGGATTTGCAAGACTAGAACCTTCTGGGAAGGTGGAGAATTGCTAGGGCTGCTCTAGAAGTGGAGAGAGCTGGTTGGTGCCTGGATGTGTTATACTGAGTAGCTGGGTGGGAGAGGTGCCCTGTCGGGAGGACAGCCATCTCCTTGGAGCGAACCTTGAAGATCAGTGCCTTTTTCCCAGGTAGTATCAATGGAAAATCAATTGTCCAAGAGTCGTGGAGGCAGGTGGGCAGCCTGTGATATCAGCCGAGGGCCTTCTTCCATCCCAGGCAATGTTCATTGTTTTAGAGTTACAGTTCTTGGTGCTTTTCTGGTAGCAGCTGTAGCATTTAGAGATAGTCCAGAATGAGCTGGTCCAAAACTTGATTCTGGTAACCAGGAAAATGAGAAAGTAGGAACTATTTATAAAGACAACAACCTAATTCCTATTTGTAATCATTACACATATTTTAAAATTTATTTGCACTTAGGCAATGCTTTTACCTAAATCCATTTTTTGTGTGTTTTAGAGTCCACTGCTATATATTGATAATATTCCAACGCATCTGGCATTATTTTGTGCTGTAGTTACGTTTAATAAATTAGTTATTGTTAGCTTAGTTATGCTTTATTTTTATTTATTTATTTATTTGGCTGCATCGAGTCTTAGTTGTGGCATGTGGGCTCTTCGTTGCGGTGCACAGGCTCTCTAGTTGTGGTGCGTGGGCTCCAGAGTCCGCAGGCTTAGTTGCCTGAGACATGTGGGATCTTAGTTCCCTGACCAGGGATCAAACCCGCATCCCTTGCATTGGAAGGTGGATTCTTAACCACTGGAGCACCAAGGAAGTCCCCAGGTGTGCTTTAATATTTACTTTTTCTGAGTGTCCAATGAAGCTTTACTTCTAAAAACACCTACCAGGTTACTCCCGAATTGAAGAATGTCAGCAAGGGTGTGGGAGCAACACTGTCACAGGCAGCTTCGAGTCTGGCTTGTGGGTCCAGGGTTTGTGCAGGAGACAGGGATAGCCACACCTGCCAAGTGGCTCGTTGTCTGTCTGCCGGAGAAACAGGCTCAAGGACAGGCAAACGTGAGGTTGGCCTCTTCAAGTCCAAGTGAAGCCCAAGTTCTGCAGAGAAGACCGACGTGTGCTATTTTATACGTGACGTTGACTTGGGAAACAGGCTATTCTTTTCAGGAGACCAAGTCAGGGAGGCACTTTCATGTGCACTTAATTTCAGATCCTCAGGACCCATGGGTACTTCCCATAGAGAAGGATGTCAGGAAGGGAGCTCTCCACGGGCACGGCTGGGATGGTAGCTGTCTTTTGGGGGAGGGGTTTATGAAAGTTATGCTCTGAAGATCAAGGGTCACCGAGACTCAACCCTAGTGTGCACCAGAACCATCGGAGGATGTGTTACAAATGCAGGTTCCTGGGGCCCCTCCCAGGGATTCTGATGCAGCACAGCCCAGGAACCCATATTCTTAAAAAGCTCTTCTGTGATTTTGGGATGTGGGTGTTCACTGGATCACACTGTAAGAAATGCCATGGGTGTGAACTAAGGCAGTGACTTTATAGATTTGTACTCAAGACTTTGTCTAGCAAGTCTCTTGTTGGCCTTGGAATATGATCAACAGTCAGTAGGGGAGGGACACGGGAGAGGCAGTTCCTTCTGCAAGGTCAACAGTCAACGTAGACTGGAAAAGCTTACAAGCTGCTTCTGTGCCCTCTCCCAACCTGCTGGCTCTTCATGGTTTCAGAGGGCAGGTGGACAGCCTGAAGAGAGTGAGAGCGAGCGCTGGAGAGAGCAGGGAGGGTGACGTTTATCCACTTCACTACCCGATGTCCTCTGTGGCCCTTGGCCTCATGTCTCTCTTTGCCAGCCGGCTCCTCGCCTACTGGATGATACAAACAACAGTCAGAAATATTTTGCTGGCCTCTAATACATTTTCAGCACACATATGATAGAGATCACAGCTCTTCTGCACACTTTGGGCGGTCTCAGATTGCACATGGTTGCTTTTTAATTCACTAGATAGAGATTTCTAAATTTATCTTTTGAAAAGTTTGGTGATTTCAGCGAGTCATTCTGATAAACATAAACAGAAAGCCAACTAATCCCTTCCCAACTTAGACAACTTTGATAGCTTAGTCAATGTCCTTGGTGTAATTACTTCTCCTGACAGTGGTTTTCCCTTCAATTTCAAGGAGAAATAGAAATGCTGAAGAATATTTTTTTTGAAAATTAAATGGGAAAAACGTAATATTTTGAGTCCTTATCAGGAAGATATAATGTAAAAGAAACATAGGAATAAACTTATTTTAGGAATCTAAGTAACTTCGAGTGGGAAGTTTCAAACCCTACCAGCAATGAGTCATGCATGCAGTGTTTGTAACACATTATTTCTGCAGTGACATTTAAAATTAAAAACACTACCTGACAAATGCAATATGATCCTTTTTTTAAAACAATATGGTGCATATATATTTTAAGTACTAAGGCAAATACAAATGAATATACTAAGATAGGTTAATTCTGCTAATTCAAATAACTTTTCACAGAGTATTAAAGGATAATCTGCAAGTTTAATTCTGTTTTCAGAGGAAGATTTTATATTAAAATATTTTAGTGTCATTTAAGTTACTTTTCACAATCATTCCAGAAGGTAATTCTAAATAAGTATATAACCCAGTTAGAGGGTGACCGGAGCTGAGGGGTTGCCCAGGATGGGGACTTTCAATGCTAAAACAGGGACAACTCCAGGCAAACTGGGAGAGTTGGTTACCCTACACCCAGGTGGGAGGCTGGGTGGGTGCTGGGCTCCCAATTCCTTTGTGGACATCTGTTGCCTTCCCAATGCCAGAGGCCTGCCATGGGGGAAACATTGCGAGTAAGACAGATAAATGCATTATTCATACTGAGCTTCCAGCTTCCATTCTACTGAGCAGTCAGACAGTTAGTTAAACACAGAAACAATCAGCGTGATTCCAGGTAGAGACAGATGGAAGAAAACCAACCTGGTGATGTGACCAATGGACAGATGGCGGGTGCGCACTGATTTAGAACAGGTCCCCAGAAAAGACCCCACTGAAGAGTGGTCTTTGAGCAAACACCTGCTTAATGGATAGGGGACAGTGCAGGGTGGGGGGGGATGGGCGGGGAGGGTGGGAGCCAAGCACCAGAAATAACAGGACGTATGTGGCCCAGGGCCATGGGGCTTGGCGAGGAGTTTGGGCTTTATTCTAGATACAGTGGGAAACCACTGTGGGGTGGCCTGGTGGGGTTTGTGTTTTATATGTCTGTTTGTTTTCCTCACATGGGTTCTCCGGATGGCTAAGGACACAGACAATTTCAGGGTGCACCACCTTGCTGGGACAGGCCCACAGTAACCCACAGAAAATTTATGTTCTCAAAAAAAAAATGTTGTAGGCCTTCTATACTAACACAAAGAAAAACCTACTCTTCATAAGAAGGTATTTCCAGTGCTTGAGAAAGAGATATTTAAGTGACGTCCTCGGGTGGTTTAAGGAAAGTCTGCTCAGAGATAGGTGACATTGAACTAAACGGTCAACACTCTCCCTCTAAAGCCTTATATAAAATGTGTTTGGGATGAAATCTTGATCGTGTCGCCTTCTCCCTGCATCCTCTGCAATTCTGGGAACAGTCACAAGAGGGTTTGCTGCTCCTCATGTTTATAAGCAGTGGCTTCAGAGATACCCATTTCTTCCTTTTCTCCTTTTTCCCTTCCTTCCTTCTCTCTCTCCCTCCCAACCTCCCTCCCCCCTCCCTCCCTGTGTTCCTTCCTCTCTCCCTTCCTTCCTTCCTGCCCTCCCTCCCTCCCTCCCTTCCTGCCTTCCTTTTTGCAGGCAGTGTGCACTAAGTAACTGTTAACAACCGGCTCTGGGGGTGGAGGAAGCCCTATCAGCATTTGCCCCCATTTCCTCGCTGTAAATCCTCCCCCAGTACCAGATTTCAAGCTCCAACTGTTTAGCAACAGGCTCACAGGATTCCTAATAACTAACATCGGGTCAGTTGCAGCACGTGGCTGGTTGTAGGGTGCGGGGAGCCGGCTGGGGCTCAGGGAGAAGACTGGCCAGTCTCAGGACCAGGTAGCTGGAAAAGCGTTATCTTTAAATGTGGGCTTTTCTCATTAGTAACTTTTAAAGTGACAAATAAAATAAGAAAAAAAAAAAAAAACTAACAGACAGCAGGAAAGGTAGAAAACAAGAGAATACCTTTTATTGACTCCAGTGTTAAAGATACTTACTGGGGGGACTTCCCTGGTGGTCCAGTGGCTAAGACTCTGTGCTCCCAATGCAGGGGGCCGGGGTTCGATCCCTGGTCAGGGAACAAAATCCCACATGCATACTGCAATTAGGAGTTCACATACTGCAGCTAAAGATTCTGCATGCGGCAACTAAAGATCTCGCACGTGGCAACAGAGATCCTGCATGCCGCAACTAAGACCCGGTGCAGCCTAAATAAATAAATAAATAAATATTAAAAAAAAAAAACTTACTGGGAATTCCCTGGTGGTCCAGTGGTTAGGACTCCACGCTTTCACTGCATGGGTTCAATCCCTGGTCAGGGAACTAAGATCCCACAAGTCTCAAGTTGCAGCCAAAAAAAGATACATTCTAAGAAATGAGACTTGTCCTGCTGAAACCGCACAACTCCGATGGGAATTGAATCCATGAGCCGGGACTTGAACCAAGCCAAACCCAGACTGGGACTTGAAACCACAGGCTAGAACTCAAACCCAGCCAGAACCCACTGTCTTTTAATTGAGATCACACACCTGGTCTCAGGACTTAATGAAGCTCAGGTTCTTTTTGTCTCATAACAGAAAGAATTCAGTGAGAGACAAAGTGATAGGTAAGAAGTGGATTTATTTAGAGAGAAACACACTCTACAGACAGAGTATGGGCTATCTCAAAAGGCGAGAGGCCCCGAAATATTGCATGGTTAGTTTTTTTTTTTTTTAATATTTATATATTTATTTGGCTGCATTGGGTCTTAGTTGCAGCACACGGGATCTTCATTGCTGCATGCGGGACCTTTAGTTGTAGCATGAGAACTCTTAGTTGCGGCATGCATGTGGGATCTAGTTCCCTGACCAGAGATCAAACCCAGGCCCCCTGCATTGGGAGCACAGAGTCTTAGCCATTGGACAACCAGGGAGGTCCCACGTGGTTAGTTTTTATGTGCTGGGTAATTTCATAGGCTAATGAGTGGGGGGATTATTCCAACTATTTTGGGGAAGGGGGTGGAGATTTTCAGGGATTGGGCCACTGCCCACTTTTTGACCTTTTATGGTTGGCCTCAGAAGTGTCATGGTGCTTGTTTGTGTGTCATTTAGCATGCTGATGTATTACAATGAGTGTATAATGAGGCTCAAGGTCTACTGGAAGTCAAATCTTCCGCCATCTTGGACCTAGTTGGTTCTAACCAGTTTATGTCTATCCTCAAGGGCTATGTCATTCTTTCAAAGGTTGTGCCCTGCCCCCTTCCCTCCTGCTTCACTTCCTAGGAGTAAGCACTACTGTAAACCTCTATCGTGGGCACTTAATATGGACCTCTAATGAAGTACAACACTGTTTTAATTTGTCACAATTTTGTTAGGGGAACCACTGACCAAAACCCCCAACCCTGGCCAGGCCTGATAGTAACCACTTGCATGAGTTATCTTACAACAGGAGGTCCTAGTAAGGAATATGGAACTAATGAGCTTATAACACAAATTGAAAGAATTCAGGAAAGGTTAAAAGGAGAGAGGAGACACCAGTCCGTATGTTCTACCAACCTCCCAGAATCCTTCTCACTGGAATCCATCTTGGCTGAGTGATGCCCACGTCACCAGGAAGGACCCTGAGTCAGAGTGAGTGGCCAGGGACAACCTGGAAACTAACCCCATTACTGTAAAATTCAAGAATGTGAGCCACGAGGCAGAGCAGTTCTCCTGGGTTCCCTTACCCTGCTGCTCTCCGCCTGGGTGCCTCTTACCAATAAAGTCTCTTGCTTTGTCATCACGTGTGTCTCCTCGGACAATTCATTTCTGAGTGTCAAACAAGAGCCCACTCTCGGGCCCTGAAAGTGGTCCCCCTTCCTGCAACAATTAGGCTTATTTCAGACTTTGTGTTGGTGGTTCAACAGGTAGCTGAAGCCAGAGAAGAAATTTAAGAATGGAACGTCTGTTTAATTTTGATATATTACATATATTTGTCATTGCCAAATAAATATAATGTCTTCAGTATGCTGGGTGAAAAGGAAAATCTTTTAATTCTTTGATTTTCCAATGACTTTGACCCTGTAAACTGGGTGCATGTGAAATTTAAAATTAAAAAAAAAAAGAAAATGAAGGGAAGAATACTGGAACAAAAGGAAAAAGTTATTTTCATGTTTCACAGAATACCATACCTCTTTTGAAAGTGGAAGTCAGCCCTTGGTGGGACCTCACAGTGTGACCCAGCATAATAAAATAGTCAAACAAATAGAGAGGGTGGGGCAGACTGACTTCAGAATGAATGGTTCAGAGCACAGGTTCCCAGGGTGTGGCCCAGAGCAGCAGCAGCAGCACCTGGGAACCGGTTAGAAATGCAGATTCTCAGGCTCACCCCAGACTTGCTGGATCAAAAACTCTGGGGTGGGCCCATCAACAAGTGTTTTAACAAACTCTCCTGGTGAGTTTGAGAATCACAGGGTCTCAGGGAATCTTTTTTTTTCTCTCTTTCAGCTGCAACTTTTATTCTCTCCTCTAGGCTGGCCTGAGACCTTATGTTTTGAAAGGGGGGCTTCTTCCTCTACCTATTCTTTTTTTTTATATATAAAATTTCATTGTGAAATAAACCTTAGATGCAAAAGACAATATTTACTGTATGTGTAAAATTAAAAGAAGAATGATAAAATCAACACTCATACTCCTAATGCTCAATTGAGGAACTAGAATATTATTGGTAGAGTTTCCTGATGCATCTTGAAGCAGTGCTTTTTGAGGTAGAGGGTATTGGGCAGTAAGGCTCTATTTTTTTTTTCTTAATGTCTCTTCTTTTTCTATTGCTTCAGACTCCGGTATGAGTTAGATTTAAACCATTTCAAGGAAGAAACATAACTTTAATGTATAACTTCTAATTTGTGTTCTCATTTACAGTGTCCTCATCCTCAGTGATGTTCTATATGAGACAGTTCCTTAAAAATTATCTTTGTAAACTTCAGAGTCTGCACTGTTGGTTAGTTTCAAGGTCAAAACATATTAGTTTTAATTATCCATTGGCTTCCAATTTTTGTTGTAATTCATAATTTCTTCATTAAAATTCAAAGATTCAGTCCTTTTTTTTATAAAAATGTCTGGTACTTAGGCAAAGACTGATTAAACTAGCTATATAGGCATTAAAAGTTAATACCTTTTTATTTTTACCCACATATCAGTAGTTACCATGGTTACTGAGAAGGGTCCAGGTAGTGCCAACTTGCAGATGTGTTAATATGCTTTCCCTGGCTCAGTTTCTCAGTTACTACAACATTACAGTAACTAGTTTCCAGAGAAGGCTTTTTTTTTCTATCCTAGATTAATTTGGGGAATTTATTATCTCTTATTTCACACCCTTGATTCAACCAACTCACCATGCACAAAAGCGTTGTTACAGCTGCAGTGGGGCCGACCAAGGTGACCAACACAGACAACTTACAAGAATGACACCCCTTCTCTCCTCTCTGTCTATATGTTTATTTATTTTTTATCAGTAACCATCTCATATCAATAATGAGATAGGATCACATTCTCCAGATCCTTATGATCTTGGGGCGGTGGGGCGGGGGGCGGGTATCTTTATTACAAGTAACAACCAAATTCTTTTGGTTGCAAGCAACACAAACCAACTAGAGAAATGGGTGTTTCATGCAACCCAGGGGTCAGGATGCAGTTGGAACCAATGTCTTGAATGCTTCAGAATTTTGTCTTCTTGTTGTTTCCTCTGATTCTTTGTTGTTGTGGCAAAATGTACATGCCATAAAATTTACCATTTTAACCATTTTAATTGTACCGTTTTGTGGCACTAAGTACATGCATATTGTTGTGCAACCCCACCACCATCCATCTCCAGAACTTTTTCATCATTCCAAAGTGAAACTCTATGTCCATTAAGTTCCCTATTTCCCTCTCCCCCAGCCCCTGGTAACCACTATTCTGTATTCAATCTCTATGAATTTGACTGTTCTAAGTACCTTACATAAGTGGAATCATACAATATTTATCCTTCTGTGATTGGCTTATTTCACTTAGCATAATATCCTCAAGGTTCATTCATGTTGTAGCATGTATTAGAATTTTCTCACTTTTCCAGGCTGAATAATATTCTATTGGGTGGATATACCATATTTTGTTTATCCAATTCTTCCATTGATGAACACATGGGTTATTTCCACCTTTTGGCTATTGTGAATAATGTTGCAATGAACATTGGTGTACAAATATCTGAGTCTCCACTTTCAATTCTTTTGGGTATATACCCAGAAGTGGAATTTCTGGATCATAGGGTAATTCTATATTTAATTTTATGGGGAATCACCATACTGTTTTCCACAGCAGCTACATCATTCTACATTCCCACTCTCAGTGCACAAGAATTCTAAATTTTCCCACATTCTTGCCAACACTTTGTTATTTTCTGTCTATCAAGTAGCCATCCTAATGGGAGTAGAATGGTGCCTCACTGTGGTTTTGATTTGCATTCCCTTGATGATTACTGACATTGAGCATCTTTTCACGTGCTTATTGTATATCTTCCTTGGAGATGTCTATTCAAGTTCTTCGTCCATTTTTCAATTGAATTGTTAGCTTTTATTGTTGTTGAGTTGTGGGAGTTCTCTATATATTCTGGATATTAATCCCAAACCAGATATATCATTTGCAAGTATTTTCTCTCATTCCATCATTGCCTTTTCACTCTGTTATTGTGCACTTTGATGCACAAAAGTTTTTAATTTTGATGAAGTCCAGTTTATCTGTTTTTTCTTTTGTTGCCTGTGCTTTTGGTGTCATATACAAAAAACACTGCCAAAACCAATGTCACGAAGTTTTAGTCTATGTTTTCTTCTAAGGGTTTTATAGTTTTAACACTTACATTTAAGTGTTTGATACATTTTGAGTTAATTTTTGTATATGGATGTCAGGCCCCAGGGCCGACCACCCCAAAATATGTCTCAACGGCATATTGATCATTTTGAGTTAGAGTTACTCAAGAAATGGCTGATGTAAGAGGGACACTTTGACCCTTTTCTCTGTCTGGGAAAGGTGCATACTTGCATCTGAAGGTAAAAGGACACCCCCATCACCAGAGATAGGGAATTTGGTCCAAGAAGCCTGTATAAGCAAACTTTGTTATTTCTTTAATTTACTAGCCCAAGCCCAAACTCTGTTTAGATTCTTCACTAATTAAGCACCCAAAGCCCAAGTGTCTTTGTTCCATTAATTCCTCACAGATTTATTGTTTCTTTGTGTAAAAAGTATAAAATTGCCTGCTTTGGCTGCTTATTAGGTCCTGTTTCTATAAAACCTCTGTGTGCACAAGTTAAAATTTGTTTCTTTTCCTCCTGTTAATCTGTCTCATGGCCAGCCACAAGAACTCAAGAAGGATAGAGGGGGAAATTTCCCCCTCCCCAATATGGGGTAAAGTAAAGGTCTCACTTCTTTTTTTTTTTTTTTGCATATGGATATGCAGTTTTCCTAATACCTTTTATTGAAAAGACTGTCTTTTCCTGTGATTCTTGTCTTTTTGAAGACAAGCTTCCTCTGCATCTTAGGTCTACATGACAGAAAACATGGCTCCTGAGGGTACATATTATGGATCTAGTCAATCAGAGACTGCCATTTTTTTCTTATTCCAGTTCCAAATAATGATACCTTAATGGACCACTTATTGACTAATAGCCAGAGGGTTGAGGTCACTTGACTACTGGGGACTCACTGCTTCATTAATTCAACAAATATTTCTGAAGCACTAGCCAGGTGTTCTAGGAACAGAGATACAGTAGTGAACAAAGCAATGTCCCTGTGCTCAGGGAGTTTTCATTCTAATAATCATGGGAAGGGAGGAAAGGGTAGCTTTAAAGAGTGGGGGTTGGAAAGGCAACCCCATAGATACTCACTGCAACATGTCAATAACTACCTGTACCTAACAATATGCCACTCATATATATGCCAAGAATCTTTAGTAGAAGCTGTCATATTCTAATTTTGAATTTCTTTTAAAAAGAGCACTTTTCAGATAAATTAATCCAGATTATATTTTAATTATCAAAAGTTACATAAACACCATTTCTAAGTGAGAAAGACAACTTTTACAAGGCAGAATATAATTAAGTTTTAATGAAAGTACAAGTGAAATGATTGGGGACCGCAGAACCATTCATTTTGAGAGAAGTTAATTTTGGTTGGAGAAAAGTCACAAAAATGAGAGCATTTCAGTAGGACTCTGGGTGATTTGCGGGACTCTGAAAGGCAAGGAGGAACAGGAGACAGTTCCTGCTGGAGAGAATCTCTTGAACAGAGAGAGGGCTGGAGACTTGGAAGTGGGTGGTGTGTTTGGGACGCTTGTGTCTGCCCCATGCACTATGCACACATATGTCTGAGACATCCTTGAAGGATCTCCAGGATGGCTCAGTAGGCAATCCCAGGGAACACTGCTCTCCCTGGAGAAGTGGTGCTCTTATGAGCCTAGTGTGTTTCGGATGGATGGGTACATGTCAGATGGTGTAGAATCATACATTCAGCATGAGGGCTTTGCATTAAGACCTGGGTGGGAACTTTGGTTACACCACTATATGTGACCTTAGGTAAGTAATTTTTCTGAATCTTAGTTTCCTCATCTGTGAAATGTACATTAGAATCAATCTCCTAAAGTTTCAGGGAGGTGTTACATTTTTTTCTTTAAAAATACTGATCATTTATATTGCTCCCAAATAAGGAATTGGGCAGGACTTGGCCATCTCTGCTCTAGGCAATGTCAGCTGGGGCACTCACTTGGTTGACACTGGGGGCCTGGCTGTTGGCTGGTAGCTCAGCTGGAGCTTGTCTGGGGCTTGGGTTCCTCTCCATGTGGGCCTCCACATTGCTACTTGGGCTCCTTATACCATGTGGCTGGATTCCAGGAGAACAGTTTTTCTCTCTTCCTGATTCCCCCCACTCCAGGCCATCCTTCTTCTGTCATTCTCCTGCTCCCCCAACACTGGCCACACAGTCAATACAATTGTCTCAGAGTAGCTATTCCCTTGGCTTTTATGAACACTTCCTCCCCATTCTGAGGCCTAATCTGGCTTATTTTGATCTTAGCTTCCTGCTCTGGTTGACATCATTCTTAACTAAGTCAGTCCAGATTCTTGGTGTGTATCTTGGCTGGTGCCCAGTGTCAGCTTTTACATGTTGGATATTAGTTTGATCCCCTCACCCATGATTCTTTGGAACTGATCTAGTCTAATCTCTGGCTTGATTCAGTACACTTTCTCCTCCAGTTAATACTGTTTCTCCTGGGTCTTTGCTTCAGTCTCTTATCACGTATATAGGTGTAGGAGTTTGCAAAAACAACAACAAAACAGTGCCTTGGGCACTAAGTAGCTCTAGGGCCACCTGACCTCTCAGCTTATTCACAACGGCTGCTCCCAGGGCCACCCACTGGAACCTTCTGCCCACCCTCAGGAGAGCAGGGAAGGGGCTTGAACCCCTGCACCCAGTCTCTGCTCCAGCACTGCTTGGCCAAGTGACCCTCAGCTAGTTACTTAACCACTTCTGAGCTTCAGTTTCCAAATCTGTACAATGGGGTAATGATAACAATACTCACCCTGAAATGTTGTTGTGAGTCAGATCATTGCAAGTGCTGAGACAACACCTGGCTAGAGCCAACTCAGTACTGCCACCGTGGGCTGTTATCATTCAGGTTGTTGTGTGTTGAATTTCGTCATCATCTGGGTCTTGAGGGCCCACGTTCCTCCGTCTGCCACTCAAGAGGCTTTCAGTCATTTTCCTCCATTACTTGGTTCAGGGGATGAGAACTCTTTTTAGTGCCTGTTGGTGGAAAAAAAAAAACAATGATAAAGGTCAACTGGCTTCTGAGGTTAAGATGGTTAAAGCCCCGTAGCAGATTCTGGTCCCTGGGCAGTGTGTTTGTTTCCTGTGGCCAAGATAACAAGTCGCCACAAGCTTAGTGGCTTAACAAACACAAACTCTATCTCACGGTCACACAGGCCAGAATCCCTGACACAGGTCCCACAGGCTTAAATCAGGTGTTGGCCGGGCTGCTTTCCTTCCTAGGAGCTCTCGGGGAGAATCCATTTCCTTGCCTCTTCCAGCTTCTAGCGCCTGCCCACGTTCTTTGGCTCTGACCTCCTTCCTCCACCTTCAAAGCCAGCAAAGCAAAGGTGGTCCTTCTCATGCCACATCTCCCCAGCCACCTTCCATCCTCACATCCCTCTCTCTCAACTGGAGATGTTCTCCTCTTTTAAGGACTCATGGGGCTAGATTCAGCCCACCTGAATAAGGCAGGCTACTCTCCCCATCTCAAGGTCGTGCCCTTAATCACGCTAGCCGTGTAAGATAGCAGTCACAGGCTCTGGGGATCAGGGCGTCGACATCTTCAGGGGGTGGGGAAGTGCATGTTTTGTCCTGGGACCTTCTGGACTCCAGTCTTGCCCTGGCAGGAGATGGGACCTCAGGCCAAAGCATTGAATTCGCTTTTCTCCCTTACCTTAGTTGTAAGATGATAACATTGGCTAGTGACATTAAGAGAATAAAAAAGATTGAGTCTGAGAAAGTATCTGGCCAATGCCTGGCCCAGGTCACACACTCCACAAATGCTTCTCCGAGCTGCTCAGAATAACACACAGAAGAACCCTCTGAGAACTGTAAACACCATGCTGGTCTAAGTTATTCTGGTCAACTCGGACCAGCCCAGCTTGTAGAGAAGAAATCTTGACTGAGGATATTTAAAAGGATATTTGTTTCAGAAGCAATTTTGAGTTAGCTGGAAGGCAGTGAGTTCAAAAAAGATCAAGTGAATAATCTCACTTTAGAAAACTCATTAAAACTGTGTTTAAAGTAATGAATTTCAGTTCTGCATCCAGCCTGTTACCGCCACGGGTGGACGGTGCTCTTGGATATAGGATCCACATCGAGATATGGTCCTGTGCTGCCTTCCGAACTGGACACGCTGATGAACTGTAATTGAAACCATCTTCACTCCCTGCTGGCTGAGCCCCAGAAACTTCTCTGCAGGGGACACAGACAGCTTGCCGGCAGAGCAATGCCTGGGACATCAGGCCACAGGTTCGCACGTGGCCGGGCCACATCTCTCTCATCTCTTCACTCAGCAGCCGGCTCTCTCATCTGTGGCTGATTCGGTGCAGGAGGAGGGTTGGAAAGAGTGAGGTAGTAAGCACCAGGTGCCATGGCTGCCTCAGTGTCCCTTCCTGTGTCCTCATTCTTCTCCGTGGTCTCTGATGGCAATTTGGTGCCACTGAACACTTCCAGAAATTACATGTTTTTCCCTTTGAGATTTAAAACTGAACGCACACATGCATACACACTCACGCACACGCTCACGTACACAACGCACACTTACACAACCCAAGGCCAGACCTCAGGCCCAGAGATTCTGATTTCATTGGTCTGGAGTAGAGCCTCAGTATTAATATTTTTTTAGACAAACACACGCACAAAAACAAAAAACCGCTTCAAAACCATGAACACAGATTTGTGGCAGGTACTCCATCAAACCCAGATGACAAGCAACATTTTACATCATTTACAAGTGATTTTCAGAATCAGGTCGACAAGGTGGTATCTACTGGCCACAGAACCATAAATGTTAAATGGCAACCCTACAATTTAGAAAAATTGTTTTCGGTGTCAGTGGCCTCCCAGGAGCCCGCTTGATTGGGTACATGTAGAACTTCCTGGTGAATTGAATTTGTAATGATAAGATTTACTATAGTTTAGAACATGGCTGTGCCACTACCTTACATTGGCTCTTCGATGGGGTCCCCATCCTCTGTGTGGGGGGACAAGACAGTTGCATCAGGGAATCCTGCCCTCTGCCCTCTGGTGTGTTTCCCAGTGGAGGGCTCTGAGAGGTGGGAGACCAATGAGGAGGATCAGGCTGCCTCAGTCCCTCTGCTGGTGGCCACGCTCCATCAAGGTGACCCTCTCCACAGGACTCCTTCCCTGGAACCACAGGACCCAGGGGTGGTCATGGCTGTACTCTCACTAACCCTTGTGAGAGTATTTTCACAGAATATCTTTATCAAGCCCTCCTCCAATTGTCTAGTGGATAACTTTTCATCTGCTTCCTGCTGGGACTTGACAGATACCATTGAAATGAAGGATGCGGTTGGCTTTGTCTCTGAGACACACTTCAGGATGTGTGTTGCCACGTATCCCCCCGCAGGCTGACAAGGGAACATACACCACAGCGATCATGATGGTGGGGTGTGGCAGGGAGTTGGGGCAGCCAACATGCTGATCTTGGGGAGGATGGATAATTAAAATGGGGTGGGAGCAAGCTCAGAAATACATGGTTAGAACTAACAAACCATGGTGTTGAAGGGGGAAAACCAGCGGGAGAAAGTGTTACCAAACCAAACTTGAGTCTGCTTGCCTGTGTACAGTAAAGCCTATTTATTGACACCAGCTGTGGTGAAGGAAAGTGCAGCATTTATTGCAGGGTGCCAAGCAAAGAGTCCAAGTAGCAGCTAGTGCTTAAGAGGCCCCCACAGGATCTTTGTTGCGACAGGCGGGATCTTTAATTGAGGCATGCAGACTTCTTAGTTGCGGCATGCAGGATCTTTAGTTGTGGCATGCATGCGGGATCTAGTTCCCCAACCAGGGATCGAACCCAGGCCCCCTGCATTGGGAGGGCAGTGTCTTCCTCACTAGACCACCAGGGAAGTCCCTCGGGGAAGGTGTTTAAAGACAGGGTGAGGAAAGGGGGTTGTGAGGTTCATGATCAGCTCGTGGACGTTCTTCTGATTGGTTGGTGGTGAGGTAATCAGGAGTCAATATCATCAGTCTTCTGGTTCCAACGGATCTGTGGTCTATCTACGTATGTGCCTGTGGGCAGCATACAGTTAACTTCTTCCACCCAGTGGGGGTTTCGGTATCTGCAAAACAGCTCAAAGCACATGGCCCAGAATATTACCTACAGCCCTTGAGGAGGACCTAAAGGTCCTTGACTTTGTTTAATGGCTAAACTACTAATATTTTGTCTAGTTTGACTGTTTTCCTTTCTTTCTTCATTTTCTCACTTCTCTGATTAAATTTACTCTTTGGAACTCGGGTAAGGCCTAGGAGGCTAATGTTTTTCTACAGACAAGAGGTAGGTGGAGGGCATGGGTTGGGGGGCTGTTCTGGGAAGACCCCATAGGGTCCTGCTCAGTTACAAAAGCACAGAACCATTTCTGTGACCTAAAATGTGCACACACACAAAACAACACTACCAAGAGACAAGCTCATGGAAATCTAATACACAGCACCTCAAGAGGATGCCAGTGGTGAGGAGGAAGTAGGAAATGGGAGGTACCGGGTTCTGAAGGGGAGGGCAGAATAAACAAGAGAAGCTCCTTGCACAGACTGATGCTAATTATATTTTACAAATGAAAGAGTGTGATTAACTCAACTCACTTTTACCCAAGGTTAAAAAAATGCATTTTATAAGGGTAGGCTACCTTGTTACTACTCTTCTGTGGTACTCCACCAATCATGAATTATCTGAATGGGGTTCTTAAGAAACATCTCTCCCAATAATTTTATTGCCTTTGTGTTTTACAGAAGGCTTGATTTTGCGCAAAGAACCTGAAATTAATTCCTCCACTCTGTGTTATGGCAAAACACGTGTTACCATGGTTTCTTAAAACAAAATTTCAATTAGCAGATGGAGCTACTGAGAGGAAAGTGTCTTACTGGTGTAGAAATTTGGAGCAGAATTAAGGCTAAAATAAACACATTTCAAAAAGTCCTACCATTTAGAATTATCATGAATTACTGCCAAGAGTATGGTGGTGTATTAATTATTGTGTTAAACATTCTTAATTTATATATATATATCATGAAAATTAGCAAATTTAGTGTGAACATTTAGTTAACAATATTCTTTATTTTATGAATAATATTTTTAAACTTGGAGAATGTTGGCTAGAAGTACATGAAATATAGGAACTTATTTAGATTTCACTATGGAGGATTATAAACTATTGAAACATTTTGAAAATGTTGAAATGAATCAATTGAGGTCATCTAAATCATCATCAGAATTTAAATTATGTTATCTTTGCAGGGTATTTGAAACACTGGGAAATTACAAGGTGTGATATAAAGTCAGGGGTTTGTTATTACTCACAATTTGTTCTCCTGGTGATAGTACAAGTTTAGATGGGCTCCTAGCTGCTCAGAGTAAAGACTACATTTCCCAGCATAACTTGCAGCTACTTGTGGTCACATGGCTATGTCTCGATGCAGTTAAAACTATTTCACCTTCTTGGAGCTTTCCTTAAGATCCAGCAACTTGCATCTTTTGCCGTCTTTATTCATTTCTCCTTGCTTTCTGGAATGTGGGTGCTGCTAAAGCTTCTGGGCTAGGTTTATTTATGTGTAAGAGAAATCAACTTCTATTAAGGTAAGCAAAAACTATTTGGAGTTTGTCACTTGAGGAGGCTAGTTCTAACTATTCCAAAGTTCTTTGTTGAGTCTCAAAGGTTTGAGACTTCAAAGGAGCAGCTGGTGTACTTGACAAGTTCTCAAAAATAAATACATTTCCTATTGCAGTCCTAAGTGTCAATAGTGACACTAAAGACACCTGGTTGTCACTCTATTCTGTTCTCCCATCTTCTTGTGATACCCACATTGCTCACTATGGAGGCATGGAACATGGCATGTAGAGTCCATAAGGAGCAATGAGCTTGTCTTTCATGTAGTTATGTTTGGGGTCCAAGAAGGCCTTGTGTGGCTTGTCCTGCTGACCTCTGGGATCTGTGGGCCCTACTCTCCCCCTCCTCTCTGCTCTCCAGCCACACTGGCCTTTTTCTGTTCTCTCTATGCTCCAGGTCCCTCTTGCTGCAGAGCCTTTGCGTATGTTGCTCCCTCTCCCGGGAAGTCTCCTCCCAACCGTCATGTCTCTCAGGTTTCAACTCCTACATGACTTCCTCAGGGAGCCTTCACTCTTCCTCCAGGTGAGATATGGTCCCACTGTTAAGTTCGCTTTCAAGGAGGGGCTGTGTCAGTCTTTGCCCCATCATTCTATGCCCGGTACTTAGCACAGGGCCAGGGACTTAGTGAGTGCTCAGTGAGATGTTTGTTTGAGAAATGTGGAACAGCATCGATTACTAAAATCATCATTGTCCTTCATATTTGGAGTGTCAGGGAGCTGGATGAGGAGAGGTGTGCCTTAACTATGCCATACCAGGCCTAAAGTGTTCCAAGTTGTTACACTTTGTGTGTCCAATTGTTATATATCTCCAGGTATACCTACATTCTTATAATGATGATCTTTATTTTATACCAGAATTCTACTACACACGAATATTGAGAGGAGTCATTGGAACTGCAGATTACTGTTGAATGCAACCTAAAAAATACTCTCCCCATCCCATTTTGGTAGCACAGATGTTTCTTACTAAACTCGGTGGTAATGTTAGAAACGAAACATATTTGCCAGTCTAGTGAAGAACATTCCCCAACAATGCCTCTGAAGACCAGGTCCCTTTGCTTTTCCTTTGATTTCTGGTGTTACCATGGTGCTGGCCCCATATTAGATACGCACCAGGTATTTTTGAATCAATAGAATGACTGAAAGAATTAGGCTATAAATTCATCTATCTATCTATCTAGCATCGTCATTATTGTCTTCAAAATGGATCCCAATGTAAAAGACTAGCAAAACCATAGAATCAGAGATACCTCTTACCAACTCCTGAAACTGAATCTCTTTCCTGACTTCACCACCCTTTCTGGCTAACACCTTACCCCTTATCTCTTCTTAGCTTTATACTCTAAGGTTACAACAAATACCCCTGTAAGGGTCATCTCTGTGTTCTGTCCTCCTGGTCTCTTCTGGGTCCAGTGCAATCTGCCACAACTGCCCTTACTTAGGTCACCAGGAAATGCCCACACCTTTTTTTTTTGGCCGCGCTGTGGGGCATGTGAGACCTAAGTTCCCTGATCAGGGATCAAACCGGCGCCCCCTGCAGTGGAAGCACGGAGTCTTAACCACTGGACCGCCAGGGAAGTCCCAAGAAATGCCCACACTTCTAAATCCAACCATCCACTCTCTGTTTCGATCTAACTGAGGACCATTGGACAAAGTTGGTTACTCTCTCCCTCTTGTCCTTCTTCTAGGGCCATTCTTTCCCCTCTCCTCAAACCCTAGCTGCTGGAGTGCTCCCCAAACTCAGGATTTGGATTGTGTTCTCTTTTCTATCCACACTCGAGCCATGATCTTATGGCTTTAAACACCACAGATATGCTGACCATGGCCAAATTTACACGTCTAGCCCTTACTTTTTCCTTCAACTCTAGATTCCTATATCTGACAACTTTCTTAACATTGCCCCTTAGACTTCTAATATCTTGAACTTAGCATGTCTAAAACCAATCCCCCCCTCCCTGCCAGGCCTGCTCTGTCCACAGTCTTCCCCATGTCACAAATGGAAACAGCATGCTTCCCGTTCACTTGCCAACAATCTTCAGCTTGTCCTTGACTCCTTTTCCACAGCCCACATCCAATCCATGAGCAAATTCCATCAGCTCTGCCTTCAAAATACAGCCAGAATGCCACTACTCCTGGTGCTCTGCTTCTGGCCGGGTCCGAGGCACCGTGCCCTCCCACCTGGACTGCTGCATCACAGTTTAACTTGCCCTCTGCACCTGTACCTGTCTCTGTTCTCCATGCAGCAGCCAGCGCCATCGTAAAAGGATGTAAAAAATGTAAGTCTGTTCTGAATGCACACCTTCTCATCTTGCTCAGAGTGAATCCAGTGCTCCCTGTGGCCTCCAAGGCCCTGCATGGCCGTCCCCTACTGACCCTCTGCTTCAGGTCTTACCGCGCTCCCTCCCCTCCCTCTGTCCAGGCATCCGGTTTCTGAGCCCTTCCTTGAGCATGCAAAATGCTCCGCTCAGAGACTTTGCATCTGCCATCCCCTCTGCCCTATGCTTTTCTCCTAGACTTCTATCGCAAATTTCCTCGGCTTCTCCGGAGCAGGACTCCCTCCATGCCCTTTGCTCAGCAGGCCGTCCCTGGACACCCAGCCTGAACTCACACCTCCTACCCATTGCAGCACATCCTGGTTCCACTCTTTGATTTATGTTTCTCATCAGCACCCATCACTGCCTGGTGTACTAGACATCTTACCTATGTATCTTGTTTACCTTCTCTCTCCTCCACTGCAGTGTAAGCTCCGAGAGGTCAGGGCTGTCCTTTTGTTGTGTTTCCTGCTGTATCCTGGTACCTGGCACTAAATGGGTGCTTGTCAAGTTTGCGTGGTCAAGCAGGCTGCTCTGGTCTGTGTAGCCTTTGAAGAGTCACAGCCACCGGAGCAGCTGCAGAAGCCTGTCCTTGTCTGCACTGGTCTATGCTGGCCTGTCCTGGTCTGCACTAGTCCATACTGGACTCTACTGGTCTGCATTGTCTCTATGGTCTGCATAGGTCTATATTGGTCTGTGCTGGTCTACAGTGGTCTATACTGGTCTGTCCTGGTCTATACTGACCTCCACTGATCTATAGTGGTCTTCACTGGTCTGCACTGGGTGCAGTATTCCATAAGTAATAATCAAATGAGTGAATTAATACAAATGTGATAAGGGATGCTGTATAAGTGACAAGGAGCAAAAGTAAAAATGCAATATATCATTCATGCATTTGTGGCCTAGCAAATCCTTTGGCGCCCAATCTCCCCCAGATGAAGTCATGTTGGACCAGAGCAGAGAGGCAGAGGGTCTCTGTGTTGGTCAGTGGACAAGGAAGAACTGGGCTGCCTCAGCAAGAGCTGGGCCCCGGCTGCTCGTGCCTTACCTTTGAGGACACAGATTTTTGCACAGTTCATATTGTCACACCTAAATGGCCTTTGAGATGCAAAATTCTGCTGACAAATGAAGGTTCTGCGCAATGGCTTGGGACCTCTGCCTGCCAGCCAAGATGCCACTCGGCTGCTTTCCATCCTCTGTCAGCAAGAGTGTTCAGTTGTATAATTCCTTGACCAGACTATTGGGCTTGGCAATATTTTATTGAAATGAATAGAAAACTAAAACATGAGAGTGTTCATAATCTTGAGATATCACTTTCATCTCTCATATTGGCAAGATTAATAAGTGTGACAGCACACTGTGGGGTGAGGACATGAGACGGGCACTGCCAGTGCCATGGGTTCAAGGTCTATGGAGGGCACTTGTGCAACATCTACTGACCTTACTAATACATCTGACCAAGAGGCCTAGTTAAGTCCACTCTTAGAGCTTTCTCAGGTATACTCATGCACAAGTGAAATGACATAAATAAAAGTTCTCCATTGAAACATGGAATGGGAATATTGGAAATAACCAAAATGCCCATTAATAGGGGAATGATTTAATAAATGATGCTACATTCATTAAATGGTATACTCTGTAATAAGAAGACTAAGGAGGACTTTTCCTTATTAATGTGGAGCTATTTCAACAAGGAAAGTGAAAATTGCAGTGGGCAGAACGGAACAGCAGGTATATTATGTCACCCTCTGTACTTGCACAGAGTATCTCTAAAAGGATACCCAGGGTACTGGCCGTGACAGTGGCCTCAGTGGGGTGACCGGGAGGGAGGGAGACTTCTTACAGTGTACTCAGATAGGTCTCATCATAGTCTGCTTGGCTACCAAGACAAAATACCTCAGGCTCGGTGGGTTAGACAACAGACATTTATTTCTCACGGTTTTGAAGGCTGAAGTCCAAGAGCGAGGTGCCGGCAGGGCTGGTGTTGGTGAGACAGCTGCTTTCTTGCTGTGTCCTCACATGGCTTTTCCTCACGGAATGGGGAGAGAGAGCCCTGATGTCTGTTACTCTTCTGCTAAGGACACTAGTCCTATCAGATTAGGGCCTCACCCTTATATAACCTCATTTAACTCTAATCACCTCCTTTAAAACCTTATCTCCTAATACAGTGACATTGGGAGTTAACGCTTCAACATATGAATTGTGAGGGAACAAGATTTAGTTCATTCCAGTCTCAAGAGTGGAATCTAATGAAAACCTTGTAGGAAATCCTTAGGCATGCTGCAAATCTACCTCCTCTCTCTGACTCTCTCTGTATTGAAGTGTGTTATCCATACAAAGAAGTACACACGTCACATGGAGCAGTTCACAGCATCTTTGCAAACTGAACCTCCAGGCCACCAGCACCAGATAAAGAACTAGAATTTGACCAGCCCCCCAGAGACCCCAGGCCCCTTTTCAGTTGTTCGCCCTTTCCTCAAGTCAGCATTCTCCCAACTTCTAACAGCATTGATTGTTTTTGCCTGCTATGAATCTGGTGTGTGCCTTCTGAGGATCTCATACTTGGGTTCAGGCAGATGCCCACTTAAGTAGAGTGACAAACTGTTACCTGGGACTGAGGGGATAACAGGGACACAGGACTTTCAGTTTTAAAACTGGGACAGTCCTGGGCAAGTGGGACTTGTTACTCACCGGAGGCTTAAGCCACTTGACTGTGTGTTCAAGTGTGAAGAAAAGAAATGCCTAAAGTCAGGAGTGAACTCTCAGAAGTACATGGTGAGCAAGTGTGTTTTTCTACCATGTCCTACTTGTTCTACCATCCATCTCAGCTCACTGAGAATGTGCTATCTATCGGCTTTGATATTTGCCTGGTATGGATGAACGAATTTCCGGGAAAGCACATGTATGAGCTAATGTGTGTGTCTTAGAGGCTGGACCTGACCTCCAGTCTGGTCCCTGAACTTGAACTTGGCCTGGGAGCCACAGGGAGCTCCTACCTCAGAGCCCAGCAGCCCTGCCCCACCATGCCTGCTCCTCCCAGGGTATTCCAGGGACGGGATTCAGGAGCTGGAACTCCTCTCCTTGCCTCAGAAATTTTCTATCCTTGGGAAAAAAGGTTTCTGCTGATGAAGTGTGCCATGGGCTTCAGACTCTCATTAGGAACATTACTGTATTGTTTTGCAGATACCTTTCTTCTTTTTTCTGAAAACAGGAAGCAAATTTAGAGTCGGTCTAATCTAGGAGAAGAATAAGGAATGTAATGAAATGGCATGAATGGTGTAAAGTAGCTTCCAAATGAGGAAGATTTGAAACAACATTTAAAAGAGAGGTAACTAGTCACAGAAAGTGAAAACTAAAGCAAGATTTTTTTTTTTCCCCTGATGGAATCTGTCACAACTAAATTGTTTTTCGAGTTTTTATCACTGCATCATAAGGAAGTGATTCGATGTGTTTTAAACTATATTCTGAGAGAGTGTTTGGAGTATGTTAAAATAACACATTATGCTATGTGTGAATATTTGGGGAGATACACTGGGGTGCGGGTGCCTTCTGGAGATAATGCAGCCCTTCCTCAGAGCTGCCAGAAAATGGTTAGAGAGGCTCTGGGTTGGGAGAGTTTAGACATGCAGACCGAGAGAAAATATTGGTTTAAAAAATGGGCCGCAATTTGAAGTTCAAGGTGGGCGTTGGGGGGCTGACGAAGGCACTCCTTTGCAGCCATGCTGCTTTTTATAAGGTCCAGTCTACTAGCATGTTCCTGATTTTCCTAGGAAACCCAAGGAGGCCAGGCTAATCCCAGAGGAAGGAGGCAGTGAGGTGTCCATTCAACTCAGCACTGGGAAGTTCAGAAATTAAAGCTGGAAAAAGGAAATGCCCTGTTTCTGGAAAATTTCACCTAGCTACGGTTAAAAGGAAAATCACAGGCCCCAAATGGAGTCACTTATGCTAAGCCATGCCACCAAACCCGGGGCTTTATACCTAACCCAACCGCCATTACAGCCTCTCTCAGGAACGGAGTTTTCTGGTCAACTCCAATGAGGTAATCTGTCACATGGGCACTCTCCATGCCCCAAAGGAAGATGAGGTAATCTACCACATAGACCCCTTCCGTCCCTCATAGGTAGGTCACCTAAGCCTGAAATCATCTTTTTTGCTTATGACTTCCTTGTCATGCCTTTCAAAACCTTTCCTTTTCTGTAGTCCTTTGCTGCCTGATTCATGAATTGTTCCATAAAGCCAGTTAGAGCTTTACCAGTTACGGGATTGGATTTTGTTTAGCACCACAGAGTTAGGTGAATCCGGGCGCCTGGTTGTCTTCTCAAAAGCCCCGCGCACCTAACCTGGGGGGGTGGGAGAGTGAAGCCTCCCCCCTCCTCCCTCTTCCTTCCTCCCTCCCCCTCCCTCCTTCCTCCCTCCCTCACTTACTGTGTTAGCACAAATTCGTGTGCCTGAAGCACAGTGGGAAACGTCAGAGTTTGGAGCAGAGAAAGTTTACTGCAGGGTCATGCAGGGAGATGTGTGGCTCATGCCCCCCCAAAACCCTAAACTCCCGGAAGGGTTTCAGCAAAGCATTTTTAAACGCCAGGTGAGGGAAGAGGGTGGCAGGGTATGTGATCAGCTCGTGCACAATTCTCTGATTGGCTGTTGGTGAGGTAACAGGCGTTAACATTATCAGTCCTTAGGCACCAGTAGGTCTGGGGGCTACGTGCTCATGGTCATCAAGTAGTTAACATCTTTCATTCCGTGGGGGGTTTTCACATTTGTAAATGTGCCTCAGATACTGTTATCTAGGAACTTCAGAGAGGAGCTAAAGCAAAGGATGGGGGGACAGGTCTGCCCCGGGAAGGCCCCATAGGGTCCTGCTCAGTTACAGTTGAACAACTACCAGGTGTTGGACAAAAGGTATATCAACGTGATGAATTTTATGTGTCACCTTTGTTAGGCTATGGTGCCCCTTCCACGCATCACTGTGAAGGTATTTTGTAGATGAGATTCGCATTTAAATCAGTAGATTTGAATAAAGCAGATTACTTTATATTAATATAATGTGGGTGGGGCTCTTCCACTCAGCTGAAGGCTTTAAGAGCAAAGACTGACCTCCAGGGAGGAAGAGGGGATTCTGACTCTGGTTGCAACATTAGCATCAGCTATTCCGCCATCCTTGTACCCTGCCCTGCGGACTTCAGACTTGCCAGCCCCCGCAATCATGTGTGCCATTTCCTTAAAATAAACCTCTCTTTATACACACACGTTCAACTGGTTCTGTTTCTTTGGGAAACCCTAATACAATGAGTAAATTTAATTCCATTAAAAAGCATCTGTTGACAACATCAGGATCATTGGGAATGATCCCTGGTCTCTGTGCCTCCTCTCAGCCAGGGAGGACAGGCATGTGACGAGGCCATTGCAGACCAATGTGATGGGGGCACAGCAGTGACAATGCTGACTTGATAAGAGAAGGCTGTTTAGAAAAACTGATGATTGAGGCTGGGTCCTCATATAAGAACACTCAGTCGTGATCCATACCTGTAGGTGACAGAGTGAATGAGGACTGAGGGGACACAGGGGACCGGGAGGTGAACCTGGATATGAGGAGATCCGAGTTGGTCAGGACTGACTGAGGGTGGGGTCATAGGTGTGCTGGTCAACAAAGGACGAGCCCTGGAAATGAACATCATTCCCAAGGTGAAGGACAGGATGAAGAGGCGTAGGATGGCTCTGGCAAGTCAGTAGCTGTGGAGAAAGGAGAAGGTTCTGCAGGGGACTCGGGAATGGAGCTGACAGTGGACCGATCCTAAGGCTCGGGTCCCAGAAGTGAGAACCAGAGTGATGGGGGATGGGCGCCACAGGTCAGGGGCGGTCACAGGCCCTGCAAAGTGAGGCACGCTTTCTGGAACCCAGGCTGGGGTCTTTCGTTCTAGTTTAGCTTTTTATCTATTATCCTTTGAGTACAGTGCTCTCTTCCTAAAATTCTTAAGAAAACTGTGGCTCTTCTAGCATTAACTATTATACAAAGTGGGCACGGAATCCACTCAAGTGGGTTTAAGCAAAAAGAAATTCATTCTTAAGCAAAAAGAGTATTGATTGGCTTAAAGAAATTCCTGGAGGAACCAAGGGGAACCAGAAGATGCTTAAGACTTTTATAATGGGATTCCCATGCCAGAATCAACCCTCTGTGATTCTAGAACCTCCACCAGACCTGTCCCAGGAGACGTGTTTCCCTGCGCTACTTCTCACCACTCCCTTCTCCCATCTGCTTGGCTGGACTCAGGGTCCTGGAGGCAAGGAAGACTGGGAAATGCAGTCTTGGCTTTCCAGTCACTGCAGTGCGGGAAAGCCTGCTGGAAGGAGGCTGGCATTGGGTGAGCCCACCTGCCATGTCTCTCACCGCCCACCCTTCAGCCACCCAGCCTCACCACACCTGTGATGTGCTCCTGCTCCCGCTCTTGCTCCTGCTGGCGCAACAACCCCTCATCAAACAGAAAACTCAATCATGCAGTGAAGGGAGGGAACAATCATCTGTCACTGGTCCCATCTCCCTTCTCCAATTTGTTAATCATCCTCAGGGACGACATGCAAACGTTAACAAGTGGCTTGGCAATGGCACCAATCAGAAAAGCCAGACAGCTGGAGAGGAGCCCCTCCAAGCCCTTCCTCCATTGGCTGGATTATGGAGTCTCTGGGGTCTCTGTAGAGGGTGGGGGTGACTCAGGTGACAGGGAGGGAACTCGGGGCTCTGGAGAGTGGTCCAGAAGTGTTCCCATGTGTTGGGCTGCACCCCGCAGGCCTACAAGACCTGTGCTTGCACAGCTTCAAGACCAAAGAAAGAACCCTGAGCCAGCAACATAGACATCAATGGTTTAAAGGATGGGGGAGCTTACATGTCCGAAACAATTCCTGGAGTGACACCCCACCGTGTGCGGTGGACAGCGGGCAGCACATGGTGGCAGTCTTCGCTCCGGGGGGGGGGGGGGGGGGGGCGAGAGATTACCAGTTATAGGGGAATTGACGTCAGGTGGGCTCATTAGTTACCAGGGAAACCAGCAGAGGGGCACGCCCCTCACCACCCTTTGATAAGAACAATCACCAGCTGGAGCCTGGGGCAAGTAGGTAGGAAGGTGAGTCGTGAGTAGGGTGTAGGTGAAGCAGGCACTGGTTGGTCAGGGGACGTACAGAGAGCAAGAGAAGAGTCAACCTGAGTGGCCTGACCATACACTATGTTTAGTAACCACCATGCCGTACTCATGCCTGCTGGCCGAGAGCCCTGCTCTGTCCTCCAGAGTGCCTTGTGCACAACTGCTCAGCCTGCCAAAGGGGTCAAAGGTGTAGGAGGTCAAAGGTGATAACAACTTTTAAACTCTGTTGTGTTATGAGGACTTCAAATAATACACAAAAGTAGAGACAACAGTATTGTAAGCCCCACGTATCCATTGCTAGCTTCAACAGCTATTAACATTCTACTGTTTTAACACGCCCCTCGTATTTTTTTTTAAACTGGAGTATTTTAAAGCAGATCCCAGAAAACATGTCATTTTACAAGTGGATACTTCAGTCTATGTATCTAATGGTAATTTAAGTAGTGTTTTGCCCCTGGGAAAATGCTCTACTGAAGCTGTCTTCTGCAACCAGGCCCTGGATCCTGACCCTCCAGGCTCTGTTGCCTCTTGGAGACAAGGAAGCCACTTGAGCTGGTATACATTCAGGGTATTAGGCTGTAGGCAGAGTTCTGAGGGAGGCACAGAGGGCCAAGGCCTGCTGCCACACAGCAAGGAAAGTGCAGCAGGAGAATCACGTAAAGGGGCCATAGGCCCTGCCCTGGGGCCCACGGTTCCAGGGAGCAGATCTGAACTGCCTGCGAACTTCCTGGACATGCACACTTCACCTTGCTCACCCCCACACTCTGGACGGGGGAGGGCATGACGCAAGGGGGTGGGAAGAGCTCTTAGGAGCCACATGGGCCCCTTCTAACTGTCTTGGAGTCAGCCAAGGCCACCACCCTTGTCCCTGGTTCTGTTTTATCTCTACACCCCACGCACAAGCGCTGCAAACGCCTGCTCAACAAAGAGTCCTGTCTTAGCGAAAGAGGCACCTTACGTTACACTTGCAAAGTAGATTAATACTGTGTCATATGTGCATACCCAGTGTCCTTGACCAGCACTCCCTGCAGACTGTTTCAAGGAGGAATTCTAGAAAAACTAAAAGGAAGAATCTTAATAGAAACGAAGCTTCCTGCCAAATACAGCAGAAATATGTACCATTAAAGCATGGAAAACTTTTGCTCCTAATTCCAAGCCACCTTCTTTATCTCCACTGATTATAAGTTCTCATTTTCTTTGCAATATAAATTGTAATACTCCATAGACCTAGTGATTTAGCTATCATCAGAGAATTGTTTCTATAAATTTGTACAATTTTGCCTGTTTTTGTGTCTAGATGCTCCAGGATTTATTTATTCTAGGAAAAGTCTCTTGATACCATCATATCGAAGTACAATTTTTAAAAAAAATAAATTTATTTATTTATTTATTTATTTTTGGCTGCGTTGGGTCTTCGTTGCTGCATGCAGGCTTTCTCTAGTTGTGGCAAGAGTGTACTCTTTGTTGTGATGTGTGGGCTTCTCATTGCAGTGGCTTCTCTTGTTGTGGAGCATGAGCTCTAGGTGCGCGGGCTTCAGTAGTTGTGCCACATGGGTTCAGTAGCTGTAGCTCACAGGCTCTAGAGTGCAGGCTCAGTAGTTGTGGTGCATGGGCTTAGTTGGTCCGTGGCATGTGGGATCTTCCCGGACCAGGGCTCGAACCCCGTATCCCCTGCATTGGCAGGCAGATTCTTAACCGCTGCGCCACCAGGGAAGTCCTGAAGTACAATTTTGATGTCACGAATTTTGTGTTCTCACTGTGGTGGACATACCTGCAGACCTTCCTCCTGGAAATGGAACTGAGTTCGTTCCAGGTAACACTGGGCAGGGGCTGTCAATCACATGCCCCATTTTCTCCACCTCAGGTGCAACCTGAGGCCTGGGCTCTACTAGTTGAGCTCTTTTTAGGAAGTGAAATGGCTATTTGGAGAGACAGGGTTTTGCTTTTCCCTCTGGATGTCATTTCTTGTAAACAATATCAGCCGAGACTTGCCCCTGGCCATTTTTGCCCTCAAGTGGTGAGAGCTTGCCTGAGACGGATGTTACAGAGAAAACAGCAGACCCAAAGATGGAGGAGACAGGTCCTGGTGACCCCATGTTAAGCCCTGGGGCCAGCCATGCCTGGATCCAGACCCATGCCTAAGGTTGTCCACTACATGTGCCAGTGAGTCACTTCCAGTTTTCCTTTGCTTAAGCTAGTTGTCTTTTTCTTTTTAAACATAAAAAAATTTTTTAAAAACTGTGGTAAGATACACATAACCTAAAATTTACCATCTTAATAATTTTTAACTGTACAGTTTAGTGACTCTAAGTACATCCTCATTATTGTGCAACCATCACCACCATCCATCTCCAGAACTTTTTCATCTTCCCAAACTGAAGCTCTGTCCTCATTAAATATTAACTCCCACCTGTTCTCACCCCAGCCCCTGGCACCCACCAGTATACTTTCTGTCTTTTTGAATTTGACTATTCTAGAAACCTCATATGAATGGAATCAGACAGTGTTTGTTTGTCCTTTCGTGACTGGCTTATTTCATTTAGCATAATATCCTTAAGATTTACCCATGTTGTCAGATTCCATTCCATTTTAAGGCTGAATAACATTCCATTGTATGGATAGACCACATTTTCTTTATCCATGTATTCACTGATGAACACTTGGGTTGCTTCCACTTTTTGACTATTGTGAATAATGTGCTGTGACAATGAGTGTATTTAAACTTTTTAAGATAATTGTATATTCACATACAGTTGTGAAAAATAATACAGAGGGATCCCATGTACCCTTTACCCAATTTCCCCAGTGGTAACATTTTTCCATACTGTAGAACATCCACAACAAGGATATTGACACAGATATAATCCACAGGTCTTATTCAGAATTCCTGTTTTACACATACTCATTTGTGTGCAACTGTGTGTGTACGTGAGTGTGTGTGTGTCGTCCTGTGCAGTTTTATCACATGTGCAGGTCTGTGTATCCACATCACAGTCAACATAAAATAGCACATGAAACATTGACCAGCTTAAACTGGTTTTGCCTCCTTAAAGCAGGTTGTTGATTAATCAAACCTGGAGTTATTTTACGGAGACAGCACTGCGCATATGCAAGACAGGAGCCCATGTCTCCCGAATGACCCCGGAACCAAGAATGTGGAACATAAAGAATAGAAATGTTGCCACTGGAGCCCTTTATGAAGTGAGAAGTTCTTCAGTGAGGAAAATCTGGCTTCCAGCAGCATGTGTAGCTTATACTGATATGAAGCTAGCCAATCAGCTTCCAAGCTTGAAATTCCCCTACCCCCTTAAATTTCACCCTGAACCCTGGATGCAGGAGACAGATTTGAGAGCCTAGCCTCCTGTCTCCTTGCTGGTTGACCTCACAATAAAGCTCTTTCTTTTCTCAAAAGCTGGTGCCATAGTATCGTCTTCTATGTGCATCAGGCAGCCAGCCCTTGCCTGGTAACAAAGGTACCAACCAGTTCCATCGCCACAAGGATCCCTAGTGTTGTCATGTCACACGCCTCCCCTGTCTGCCTCTCTCACCTCTCCATCCTTAATGCGTGGCAACTGCTAATCTGTTCTTCACTTCTGTAAGTTTGCCATTTCAAGAATGTTATGTAAGTGGTATCATGTGGTATGTAACCTTTTAGGACTGGCTTTTTCATTTAGCACAGTTCTCTAGCGATTCATCCAAGTTGTTGCTTGCATTAGTTGTTCATTTTTTAAAAGTTACTGAGTAGATTCTATGGTAAATCACACACACAACAGTTTAAGAACACCCAGGATCTTTCCAATTTTGGCTATTACTAATGACACTGCTATAAATATGAGTATGCAGGTTTTCATTTATCTAAGATAAATGCCCAAGAGTATAAGATTATGGGTCATATGGTAATTGCATGTTTAATTTTTTAAGAAATTACCCAACCATTTACCAGTGTGGCTGTACCATTTTATATTCTCACCAGCAATGTATGAGTGACTCAGTTTCTCTGCATCTTTACCAGCATTTAGTGTGGTCACTAATTTTTATTTTGATAAATGTGTAGCAATATCTCATTATGGTTTTAATTTATATTTTCCTATTGAATAATAAAATTGAACATCTTTTCACGTCCTTATCTGCCATCTGTACGTCCTCTTCTGTGAAATATCTGTTCATGTCTTTTGCCCATTTTTCCTTTTTTAAAAAAAAAATTAATCAATTAATTAATTAACTTGGCTACATCAGGTCTTAGTTGTGGTGCATTGGCTCTTCATTGCAGTGCTCGGGCTTCTCTCTAGTTGTGGTGCGCAGGCTCTAGAGCACATGGGCTCAGTAGTTGCAGTGCGAGGGCTAGTTGCCCCAAGGCATGTGGGATCTTAGTTCCCCACCCAGGGATCAAACCTGTGTATCCTGCATTGGATGGTAGATTCTCAACCACTGGACCACCAGGGAAGTCCCTTTTGCCCACTCTCTTTTTTTTTTTTAATTAATTTATTTAATTAATTTATTTAATTTATTAAATTAATTTATTTAATTTATTTATTTTTGGCTGCGTTGGGTCTTCATTGCTGCGTGTGGGCTTTCTCTAGATATGGTGAGCGGGGGCTACTCTTCCTTGTGGTATGCGGGCTTCTCATTGCGGTGGCTTCTCTTGTTGTGAATCATGAGCTCTAGGCACGTGGGCTTCAGTAGTTGTGGCACGTGGGCTCAGTAGTTGTGACTCGTGGGCTCTAGCGCAGGCTCAGTAGTTGTGGCACATGGGCTTAGTTACTCCGAGGCATGTGGGATCTTCCTGGACCAGGGCTCGAATCTGTGTCCCCTGCATTGGCAGGCAGATTCTTAACAACTGTGCCACCAGGGAAGCCCCCCTTTTGCCCACTTTCTAATTGAAAATTGTTTTAGTTGTTGAGTTGTGAGTTAGGTGAGTTATATATTCTAGATATTAGTCCTTGGTTGGACATGTGGTTTGCAAGTATTTTCTCCTAGTCTGTAGTTCATTTTTTCATCCTTTTAAAGGGCCTTTAATAGATCAAAACATTTTAATTTAGGTGCGGTCCAATTTGTCAATGTTTCCTTTTGTGAATTTCACATTTGGTGTCAAGTCTATGAACTCTTTGCCTAGTCCTAGATCCCAAAGATTTTTTCCTACAAGTTTTATATTTTTATGTTTTACATCTAAGATCATGATCTGTTTGACCCCATTTAACTTAATCACCTCTTTAAAGTCCCTGTCTCCAAATACAGTCACATTCTAAGGTACTGGGGGTTAGGGCTTCAACATATAAATTTTGGAGGACACAACTCAGCCCATCAGAATTAGGAAGAATTGTCCTGCAGCCTTATTCTTCTTTTTCAGAATTGTTTTGGTTATTCTAGGGCCTTTCCATTTCCATATACGTTTTAGAATAAGCATGGCTATGTATACCAAAAAAAAAAAAAAAAAAATTGTGCAGGGATTCGGATAGAATTGCATTAAATCTATAGATTGATTTAGGGACAATTGACACCTTTACCATTTTGAGTCTTCCAGCCTATGAATACGGCATGCCCTCCATTTATTTAGGTCTTCTTTGCTTTTTTAAGATAGTTTTGAATTCTGTTTCAGTCCCTTGCAACAGAAGAACTCCTGACTAATATAGTCTCTTTGGTTGTAAGAAGTTTAGCAATTCTAGTAGCTTAAAAATATGCATATGTCTATGAATGTATGCATGCTCTATTTTGTTACTTAAATTTATTAGGCAAAGGAAAATATGTTTTAAAACTTTTAAAAATATGGAATGTTTACCCTGTTTAGCAAATAAAATTGCATACTTTAAAGCTATTTCCTTGGCAATCTTGTTATAATCAAGTCAACAAAACTTTGGTTTACCAGATTTTCAAATCCTAGTAAGAGATCTTCAGAATGAAAATTCTTTTTTTTTTTTTTTTTTTTTTAATATTTATTTATGGCTGCACCTGGTCTTAGTTCCAGCAGGTGGGATCTTTAGTTGCGGCATGCGGACTTCTTAGTTGTGGCATGCATATGGGATCTAGTTCCCGACCAGGGATCGAAACCAGGCCCCGTGCATTGGGAATGCTGTGTCTTACCCACTGGACCACCAGGGAAGTCCCCAGAATGAAAATTCTTACCAAGAAACAAAAGAGACACTTGCACATCACCGATGTCTTTCCTATGCAGGGATTTGTGTACCGTATTGACTCGTTTCCTTCATAGGAGATCAGAAGGATGCATGTGATGAAGTGGGACAGCGTTTGATTAGCACATCTGGGGACTTTAGGTTCTTCCCAACAGCTATCTCTGCTCCTCTCATTCAGGACTGGCTCAATCTTCTCGAAGGTTTGTTTTTTTGTTTGTTTTTGTTTTACTCTCACACCTGTATAGTCAGAGAGTGGTGAAGCAATGCAGTGTCCCTCATGCCTGTCATCCCTGTTTTCCTCTTCCGGAAATGTGATGTCTTTTTTCTGACACCAGACATGGGATGCTTCCTGACACCAATCAGTTCTCCAATTCTGACACCAGGTGGGTGTCCTACAATTCATTCATTCTGGTTCATTCTGACACCAACTCTCACCCCAGGTTGTCACCTGTGTTTCTGACCCACCAGCTATAAATAGAAGGTTCCCATGTCCTCTTCCTTAGGTTCTATAATTCACTAGAAAGACTCACAGACCTTATGCTTACTTTACTTACATTCCCTGATTTGCTGTAAAGGGGACAACTCAGAACAGCCACATGGAAGAGATGCATAGGGCAAGGTAAGGGGTGGGAGGTGCAAGCTCCCATGCCCACTCCAGACAAGCCACCTCCCAGCACATCAATGGGTTCATCAACCTGGAAGCGGTCCGAATCTCATTGTTCAAGCGTTTTTATAACTCAGTCTCCAGCTCCCCTCCACATCTGGAAGTCTGGGAAAGTCTTCACCCTCTAATCTTCTGTTTGGTCCTTCTGGTGATCAGCCCCATCCTGAGACCCCAGCTTGAGTCACCTCATTAAAATAAACTCACTGGGGCTCCTTATGAATAATAATGGACACTCTTACCACTCAGGAGATTGTGAGGGTTTTAAGAGCTCTGCCAGGAACTGGGGACAAAGACCAAGTACATATGGAACTCTGGTTGAACTAGTCCTTTTAAAGTTTCTTTCTGAGTTTAAGTTTCTTTGATAACTCTTTTCTTCTTCCTTCACTTCCAAATTCTGTTCTCCACTTCTTGTCTCTCTTTGCTTGTCTCCTCCTGCTAAGGTTGGTGGAAGGATGGAAGGATTAAGGAAAAAGGAGGAATATAATAAGGGGGAGAAAAACAGATGGTAGACTTGAAAATTAACGTGGGGGAGAATTCAACGCAGTATCTGAAGCATAGAATGTTCCTGGAAGAAACCTGGTAAGAGTTGGTGCCTCTGGGGAGGGAAGCTGGGGGATGGGATATGTAATTCATGATTAATTTTTAAAATCCTTGTGTTGGGTTACCTATTATTAAAAATCTCTCTCTTCTGTCTCTGTCTCAGCAAAAGAAGCCTATAACTTCTAAATTAATACTGTTAAAAAACAAAATTCAACCGAGTAAATTTGAAACTCTAATTGGCTTTATTAGGCAATTCATGAATCAGGCAGCATCCCGTCTAGCAACTAGAAGGGTGCTCGGAGGGGTTGTAAAAAAATGGAAGCTTTTTATAGGAAGAAGGGTGGAGCAAGGGAGATATTAGCAAAAGAAAAGAAAGGATTATTTTTATATCAGGACATTTTCTTGACAGATTTCCTCATTGGTGCTGACCAGAAAATTCCAAACTGGTTGATTAAGATTACATTTCTGGAAGAGGTTGAAACTGCAATTAGATCAGGTATTAAATCTAGTTTTGGTATCATGGGCTTTTAGCATGAGTGACACCATTTGGGGGCTATGGTTTTCTTTTCAGCAATTCAGAGAAAAAGGAATATGGAGAAAATATTATCAACTTAATAGAAAGTAAACATAAAACTAAATCAAATGAAAGAACTAAACAAATATATCTATAATCCAATAAATGAAAATGTATTAAACATATCCAATACAAGAAAAAAAATTCATTTGGAATAAGAGAAAACAATTGAGTTCTATGACTTATAAGACAGACACCTAAGACATAATCAAGGAACGATGACAGTGATATATAACTTTTAAAAACAGTAACCAAAAAAAAAAAAAAGAAAAAAGTAACCAAAAGAAAGATGATATAGCACTATAAATTTAAGATAAATTAGACTCTGAAGAAAAAATATTTAAGGATTAAAAAGGGTCATTATAAAGGAATAATTACCAGGAAGATATAACAATTTTAAAAGCACAAGACCTATGTTGACCTAAAACAACAGACTCTCAGTTATTTCTCCAGCAAAAAATCGGTTTATTTGGTATCAGCAAAGAATTGCAATTTGGGGTCTGCAACCATGGCAAGCCATGTGCCAGACTTCAAGCAACAAGAAGACTCTTTGAAAGAGGGGGAAAGGAAGTTGGGAGGGCCATAGTAAACCAAGAGTCCATTGGAGGAATTGAGAGTATACTGCTTTTCCATTGGCTGAATTAACAGTTTCTCATTGGCTGAGCTCTTGCCAGGTAAGAAGAGAAAGTCTTTCTTCTTCCTCTCGGGCTCTGCTGTCACCTGTGGGGTGTGAGAGCTCCCCTTTCTGGCCTCCTGACTCTCTTTTAATTGAGGTTTCTCTTTATTAATTTTTATACCTAACAACTCTTTTTCAACATATTATAAAGCAAAAATCTACAAGGATAGTGGCAGATTTTAACACATCTCTTCCAGAAATGAACAGATCAATCAGCCAAATATTTAGTAAAGATATGAAATATTTGAAGAACAAAATCAAAAGCTGGAAATAAAATAAAGCACATTCTTAGGACCCTGTGCCAAACAAATAATAATAACTGCTAACATTTGTGAAGTGCTTACCATGAGCCCAGCAGCATTCTATGTGCTTTACATGACCAACTCCTGCTAACTTAGGAAACTGACGCTGAGAGGAGCTGAGTAACTGACCTGGGATTACTCAGCCAGTAAGAGGCACAGCTGAATCTGAGCTTACCTGAACCAGATCCCGAGCTCTTCTCTGCTTGACCAGAGGTCAAGGGCCATATAGTCTGTATCACAACTACTTAACTCTGCAGTCATAGTGCTAAATAGACAGTACAGGGCTTCCCTGGTGGCGCAGTGGTTGAGAGTCTGCCTGCCAATGCAGGGGACACGGGTTCGAGCCCTGGTCTGGGAAGATCCCACATGCCGCAGAGCGGCTAGGCCCGTGAGCCACGACTACTGAGCCTGCGCGTCTGGAGCCCGTGCTCTGCAACAAGAGAGGCCGCGACAGTGAGAGGCCCGCGCACCGCGATGAAGAGTGGACCCCGCTCGCTGGAACTGGAGAAAGCCCTCACACAGAAACGAAGACCCAACACACCCAAAAATAAATAAATAAATTAATTAAAAGGAAAGGAGGGGGGAAATTGATAAATGAAGATTAGTGTTACTATACGTATACAAATACATATTATAAGAAAAAAAAATAGTACATAAATTAGGGGCAGGATGATATTCCAATAGACCTTTATTTACAAGATACAGGCAGGTGACTGTACTTGGACTATAGGCTGTAGTTCACCAACTCCTATACTAAACTCTGTTGCGATTGCACCGTTTTTAGCTTGTGTAGAAGAGTTATGAAAACTGAGAGCATGTGGGGCCACAGGGAAGGACAAGCATCAAAAGATCAACGTCAGGACCACCACATTCCCTGACCACGACCTGATGTTGTGCTAAGTGTGGCCACTGGGAACATTCCTGTACAAGCCTGTGTGGCATCAGTGTTCATTTCTCTCCTGTGAATATCTAGGGGAGAAGTTGCTGGGTCACATGGTAGTTGCATGTTGAACTTAATCAAATGCCAAGCTGTCTTCAGAAGTGGCTGTCCCATTTTACATCCCACCAGCAGCAGCGTGTGAGAGTTCCAGTGTCTCAACCTTTTCACCAGCACTTGGTATGGTCAGTCTTCTTAATTTTGGATATTTGAATAGGTGTGTGTTGACATCTCATTGAAGTTGTAATTTGCATTTCCCTCGTGATTAATAATGTTGAACGTATTATGTGCTGATTTGCCACTTTTCTATTTTCATTGGTAAAGTATTTTTTCTAATCTTTTACCTGTTTTGTATTGGGATGTTTGTTTCTAACTGACCAAATCACGTGATCACAACAAAATGGTTGTTGTTTTATACCACTAAGTTTTGGGGTATTTTGTTATATAGCAATAGGAACTGGAAAGGCTTCCCCAGTTAAAGGGTACACAGGAATATAAATTAGCTTCCTATGAGCAAGAGTTTGTCAGCAGCTCTTTACAGGAAACTGCGCTCAGCAGGAAGCCCCTTTTCCTGTCGCATTAACAAAGCTCTATTGTAACTAACTTTTAAACCAGGCGCCCCCATGCTCTGCTCATCTCCAGACCAAGCACACATTTCAAATCTTTTAATCACACAATACCTTGCCTAATTTGGTCGGTTCTTTCCATAGATCAAAGAAGTAGAAATGAAGAATAAGTAATTAACCGATGACCAGATCTCTCCCCTAGCTTGCCCTTCAGTAATCTCGGGAACAAACTATGTGACCAAACTGTGTGAACAAGATAACACCTAGAGGAAGATCACAAGGAGTCGACAAGCCTGTACACAAGCCTGCACACAGTGGGGGACGGCAACGACTCCAACCCCCATCCCAGTGATTAACTGAGATTACCTCTCATGGCCAAGCAGAATCTTCGGAGGTGGTTTTTGGGGGATGCTGAGTCCACCATCTCCCCAGATTGCCGGCATTCTGATTGAAGGCCCCTTTCTCCTCTACCGTTTAGGAGTATGTAATTGATTTTGTAAGGGCGAGCAGTGGGACCTGATGTAGTTGGTAACAAGTTCGGGAGTCAGGAGCACTTGACCACTGGGAGGCCAGTGGGACTTCCCGTAGGTGAGTCTGGAGGGGAAGCCGGGGACATCAGAAGCCAGGGACGGAGCAGGGAGCAGCGGTCTGGGGAATAGGATGTATTGCCTATGCCTGGGGGGTGGGGTGGGAGTGGTGGTGTGGCAGTAGAAGGCACCTGGGTGAGGGGTGGGGTGGGAGTGGTGGTGTGGCAGTAGAAGGCACCTGGGTGAGGGCGGAGGGAGGACGGGAGGGGATGTGTGTGTGCACTGCTTCTCTGCTGTGAAAGTGCCTATGCGAGAGAAGAGCTGGCATTTGTCAGCGGCCATCCCAGAGGGGGCAAAGCATTCTGTAATCGTTTCTGTCAGCTAAGGACTCTGTGCCCCCATTTCCTTTCTCCTGCTGAGCCCAGAGACCAGACACTGGTAGTTCATCAGTGTAGGGGGAGGGGACGAGCAAGAAAGGGGAGGCAGAACTGGTTCTCCCTGCAGCCCCGCTCAGAGCCCAGTGCCGGGAGAGGTGACTCAGCTACCAAATGAGACTGTGTTGGTCACTTAAAATCACCTAAGATTTAAAAAAAAATTTTAACTTGGGCATATTTGGGACCTACGTGAGCAAGGGCCGAGGTTGATAAACATCCCCCACTGAGCACATTTTTAAAGAGACAACAGGAAAGCAAAATAAAATTGCATTTGTGTTACATCGTACCAGTTGTGCTTGTTGGGTGTGTTTTATAAACAGGAACAACTTACATTTTAAAAGGGTCTCTGGTATTCCACACACAAAGGAATATTGAAAGGCATTTCCTATCTAGGGTTGGCTAAGTAATGCACAGCAGTGACTGGTTGGAAATAATTTTACTTTGACAATTCTCCATGAGTACTGTTTATATTCAGAGTATTTTTATTTTCATGTGATAGTGCATATCTGTAGCGATGGGAAGTTGGATGCCATTTCCCATTCTCAGGAGGAGGAGGGTGGGGGACTGTCAATGGGTCCTTAGAGGGAAACTGGGGAAGATTCCCTCAGGGATAGACAGGTAACTTGAGGAGGCCTCTGAGGCAGTAGGAGAGAGGACAGGGTGAAGTGGCCCAGGGAGAGGTGAGCTCCAGGGAAGATGGCATATTCCCTAGGGACTCTGACCCCAAGACAGTGGGTCCAGGTGATCCTCAGTGGCAAAGCTCAAGCCATGGGGCATTAATATAGGTAGGCAAGGAGGTTTCAAGGGCCCAGAGCAAGAAGCAGCATTAAAGGCTGGGAAGCAAAGCTTTCAGAGCTGCACTCGACAAACTCACCTGCTTGGTTCTAAGACATGCCTTCTGAGACAGCCTAATCCTGTCTTGTGAGAATTAAGTTGAATGAGGCCAAGACAGGCAATGTTGGGGACCAGAAATCCAAGAAAGAAATTCAGGAGAGGGAAGACAGTGGTGTTGGTGTTGTCAGTGCCGCCCTCCTCTTCCTTCCCTCGAGGCTGCATACTGGCTTGTCCCTCTCACCTGCCACCTCCCCTGCCCACCCTTGGGATTCAAAATCCCAAAGGAAAAAATGATTTTTCTTAGTATTTACTCACTTATATTTTGTGATTCAGTATTGCTATGTATTGCATTTCCTCAAGCATTGAATGTTTGTATATCAAGTAAAACAGAGTGTTTAAAATTAATGGAACTTATGGTACCAGGGGTTCCTATGGTTGTTGTAATAACACCGGAACGTTTCAAATAGTATCATTGATAAATGAGCATGCGAAACTCGTGTTTCCGTGGACAGTAAACTCTAATGGAGGAATCTGCATTTTTAGTCTCTTGCCTTGTGGGCAATATGCCCGGAGGAAGCCAAGCTTGATGATAAAGACATGAGCAGCTTCCCACCTGGCATTCACTCTCTACTGAAAACTCCGCATTACCAGGTGAGAGTGTCCTCTCCGTCTAGGTGCTGTCTCTAGGTATGAAGGAACTACTGAGATTTGAGGGACTTTATTTTTTTCTGTGGCCGTGCTGCGTGATCTTAGTTCTCCGACCAGGGATCGAGCCCATGCCCTCTGCAGTGGAAGCGCAGAGTCTTAACCACTAGACAGCCAGGGAAGTCCTTTGGGGGATTTATATTTTATTTTATTTTAGATTTGTAGTATCTGCAACACAACATTTGAATGAATGAACCAACTATATTAGAGCTGTTAAAAACAAGAGGCATGAAGTGGAATACCAGTGTGGAAAATGGTGCCACCTTTCCTGGCAGGAACATTGAAGAATAGAAGCCCATTTATAACTGGAGAAGTGTATTTCCAGCCAGCACCCCAGGATTTTTCTGACTCTTTTGTCTTTAAAAAAAGAAAAGCAACCCAAGTGTCCATCAACAGATGAATGGATAAAGATGTGGTGTATATATATATATATATATATATATATATATATATATATATATATATATATATATATACATTGTAATACTACTCAGCCATAAAAAGAATGAAATTTTGCCATTTGCAGCAACATGGATGGACTTGGAATGAAATAAGTCAGACAGAGAAAGACAAAACTGTACTATAACACTTATATGTGGAATCTAAAAACTAAAACAATGTAGTGAATATAACAAAAAAGAAGCAGACTCACAGATATAGAGAACACATTAGTGGTTACCAGTGGGGAGAGGGAAGGGAGAAGGGGCAAGATAGGGGTTGGGGAGTAAGAGGTACAAACTATTAGGTATAAAATACAAGGATATATTGTACAATGCAGGGAATATAGCCAACATTTTATAATAACTATAAATGGAGTATAACTTTTAAAACTATAAATGGAGTATAGCCTTTAAAATTTGTGAATCATTATATTGTAAGCCTGTAACGTATATAATATTGTACAGCAAATATACTTCAATTAAAAAAAAAAAGAAAACAAAATCACACAAAATAAAGCACCCTGAGATGACTGGAGTTCACACAATCAAATCTGGCCACCTATTAGGCCACCAGAACTAGAACACCTGATAGCAAAGGCGGCCATATTGGTGACAATTACCATATTTCCAAAAAAAAAAAAAAAAAAAAGGCAGATTTTGAGTCCTCAAAATCTTGCTTGCTAAGTGACCTTACTCTCTTTGGAGATGCGCTATGGAGATAACAGGACAGATTTCTCTGTGTCACAGTTCTTGCTATGTTGCGTCCATCACATTACTTTCCCGGGTGGGAACGATGAAACTGGTCGTCTGTGCCTTTCAGTTACAGTATTCTCTAGTATTTCAAGGGTTTCTGTAACTGTAATTCTCAAGTATTTCAAGTGTAACTAGCACTGGAGTTTTGGGCTCAGGTGCGCTCGGTCCCCATGCCCTCCCAGCGCGTCCTGGGCGCGGCTGGAGCTGGCAGCCTCTTGCGCCCAGCCTCCGCGCGCCCCCGGGCGCAGGATCTGCCCTGGGGAGTTTCTGACAGGTAGTCCTCACCTCTCCGCAGGTTAAACCTGACTGGGGCGGCTTCATTTCCATAACAACCCAAATCAAAGATCGCCTGGAGAGGCGGATGTGCGTGCAAGTGGCACACTTGCGCCGTTAAAATGACAACGACCCGAGGCTGAATCGGATTCGTTTAAAAATAGAATGAGACTCTCTCGGCGAAATTAAAATTGATTTAATCCTGTACTAACGTGAACCTGGAAACGGTAAATGTTGAAGCATTTCGTAGCCTGCTTTGCACAATGACATGAGCAGTGACATTTCAAGAATATAATGGTACAGTAATAATAATAATAAATAAAAAGCAGTCAGATCTCCCCAGTGAAATATGACCTTAATTGGCTGCCATGGGGTGGTGTGTATAAGCAACCATTAGAAAAAACAGCATAACAGAGAAACCGGCTTTTTTTTTTTTCATTCCTTCCTTCTTCCAAAATGCAATTAGTATACTAAAATCAATGTACATTTACATGGGGTATAATGCTGCTAACAGCAGGACAAAACGGTTTAAATTACTTGCAGGTAATTTAGTTATTTTACAGGCTCAGATTTTTATTTTTTTTTCAAATGAGAAGGTTAGTGAAACCATACTCAACAATGGTTTAAAAATATAAGACAAATTGTTGTTTTGTGAATTTTTAAAAAAAGTATGTGCAATGTGACAGTGTTAGAATATATTGCAGCAAATAACCTTTTGAGTTATTTGTAATTTTGAAAAGCATTTTCATCTTAATCCTTTGATCCTTTTAATTCATTTAGTTTGTTGGTTTGGAAGGAGATAAATGATCTACTAAGTAATATAAATTCACATAATTCATAAAAAATTCAATCTGCGTAGGTAGAATCTGAAAACCATGTGACTTCTCTTGCCTAGTCCCTTAATCTATGTTTAGGATCAGTCTCTATTGAATGGAAATTTCCATTCTTTCCTCTTAATTTCTGTAACTTTTTTTTGTTTTTTTTGCTTATTCACAATGTGAGAGGATTTTAAAATTCTTCATATCATAGAAACATTTTAAATAAGATAATAGATCATTTTCTATGTGGATAAAAACATTTTTAATGTCTCTAAGTATAATATGGAAAAAAATGTTAAACTATAACTAATTTTCTAATACTACCCTGGCCTAGTCTCCCTCAAATGGTCCTGCTTCTTTGCAATCCCCCGTGTATGTGCAGAGAGCTTTCTTACTCAGGGCATCCTTAAAAACAGAGGCAGAACACAGATTTTTAAAAAATTATTAGGAAATAAGTAAGAATTCTTGAAATCCAACACATGCCTTTCTGGGATTGCTTTCAATTTTAATTACAGTGCTTTTAAAAAATTATGCTACCTTATGAAAATGTCGTGGTGTTTCAGGTCCTGCAGGAGCCTATGGCTCGGGTGTCCTGTCATCTACAAGGAGCAGAACCTATCTATGAGCAAATCGTTTGTTCCTGCTCACCAAGAGGATGTTTCAGTGAGAGTTTAGGCAGGTCAGGAGAAATAATTTAAAGATTATCAGGATGACTAAGAAAACAAGACCGCAAAAACACAATATAAGTGATGATGTGTAAGAATCTGGTCTACGAGTTTCCAGAGACTCCAGCTTCCTCTTTGCCTTATCTGTCCTTCTTCTAGTAACATTTCATGCAGGGGTATATGTACCCTGTGCCATTCAGCAGTATGGAAGACTAATATTAAAAAATAATTTAGGAGAATATTCATATGATAGATGTAAACAAACACATTTCAAGTGCTTAACAATCTTCAAAGCACAACGAAGAATTCAATATTTGTCTGGAAACAATGAAGAGGAAACAGATTCCATATTGGGGACTCACACAGACGAAGGACATTTTTTCCCTTGAAATTTCATAGAGAGTAGCAAGTACTGATACAGTAACTGAAGGGGCTTAAAGGAGCCACTAAGCACAGGAATTGAACATGGCTGGCAGGTAGAATGCACAGGCCCTGCAAAGGCTGTCTTCTGGAAAAGAAAGGCAAGAAGGCAGGTAACAGAGGTGGTCCTCACCTCAGGATGTAATCTTTAGATTTCTCTGGACATAAAGTGACAAGGTACACAGGAGCCTAGATCTTCTGTAGGACAGAGCCACCATGTGATATTGGGTAGGTTGTTCACTGCACAGGGGCACCTGGCTGAAGGGGAAATGAGGACTGAAATTCAGCCAGTAGCCTCTTTGCCAGGCCTGGGGCCCTGGACAGCCAGAGAGCCATTTTTTACAAGTGGCCCTGGCCCTGGTACTAATGCCTCTCTCCCTAATCACAGTCACATGGAGTGAGGAATCAATCTAGGGTGCAAAACGTGAAAATGGGCAGACTCAAGGCTTGAGAGAGTAGGGGGACTCTGGGATAGAGAAGAGAACACAGCGGCACTCCTGGAAGGGTCCTGGCCCTGCCTCTTGGTAGTGGAGGTGCTGGCAATGGCCCGAGCCTCTGCCTTGGATGTCAGGCTACAGCCTCCAGCAGGAGCCAGCCTCCTGTCCACAGCTCTGTCCACAGCTGGCCGCCTACCTCTCACTCCTTATTCCATTATGTCCCCATCCCACCTAAAGAGATGCAGCAGAAATATTCAAAATGAGAGTTGAAGGATGGAGAGTCTATAGCCATGGCTGAGGTCAGTGGGCTGCTACCAGGGCCACAGACGAGCATTGCTTACCCTCCCCAAATTCTAAGTATAATTGTCTTCAGTATTTCCTCTGCATACGTTGAGCACCACATCAGATGGTGTTATAAGTTTTGTTTCAGCCACAAAATATAATTACAGAAACTCATGAGGCAAATGATGATCTATTATATTATACATACTTCTATTTTTAGCTGTTTTGTTGCTTTTTTTTTTTTAATTTCTGAAGGTCTCAGCCTACTTCTATTGCCATTTTCTGTTTGGAGAGCTTTCTCAACTATTTTCATTTTTTATTTTTTAATATTTATTTATTTATTTATTTGGCTCTGCTGGGTGTTAGTTGTAGCACATGGGATCTGCATTGCCACATGCGGTATCTACATTGCCAGGTGCGGGATCTCCACTGCGGTATGCAGGATCTTCAGTTGTGGCATGCGGGATCCTTTTAGTTGTGGCATGTGAGTTCCTAGTTGCCGCATGCGGGATCCAGCTCCCTGACCAGGGATCCAACCCTGGCGCCCTGCATTGGGAGTGCAGAGTCTTAACCACTGGGCCACCAGGGAAGTCCCTTTCACCTATTTTTAAAGGATTACTCTGCTAACAAAAAATTATCTGTTTTTTCCTTAATCTGAGAAATGTCTTTATTTTCCATTCCTTCCTGAAGATAGTTTTTCCAGACAGTGGATTCAAAATTGACAGTTTTCTTTCAAAATTTGAAAATGTCACCTCCTTCTGGCCTCCATTGTCTTGTGTGAGAAATCTGCCATCATTTACACTGGTCTTTCTCTGTAGAGAATGTGTCATTTCTCTCTGGCTATTTTTAAGAAATTTTCCTTTGTCCTTAGTTTTTAGAAGTCTAATTAGGAAGTTTTGGTGTGGATTTATTTGGATTTATCCAATGTAAGTTTTCCTCAGCTTCTTGAATTTGTAGGCGCAGGTTTTCCCCACTGTCCAAAAGCAGAGTGTTCCTATGAAACCTTTTGTAAGACAAAATGGTGTAGAGCAAGGAAGCAATTACTTTAGGATGCATATTGCTAGCAGATGCACAAAATAAACTGAGATAAAGCACAGTTCAAAGCTATGGCAGCATGATTGCTGAGATGCTGAGTGCAGTTTGTAGGGAAGGAGCTTGGCGGGGCCATTCTCACTGCTCGGGGTCCTTGGTGCCTTTGTAATGGCTGCTGCAAAGCAAATGCTGAACACTATTTTCACCTTTTGCCTTTTTTTGGTAAAAGCAAAAATCCTCTTTGAATTTCTCTCCATAGGCAAAAACAAGTACCAACGGAGGTCTTTCGTAAAAGTGAAGCGGCATAAATCAAACTTTTGAAAAGTGGGGGACACCTATATATGTCTTGCCAAATTTGAGAAATCGTCAGCCGTTATTTCCTTGACTACTTTCTCAGTCTCACACCCCTTCCCTCTGCTTCAGACACTCTAATAATATGAATACTAGATCTTTTGTTGCTGCCCCACATATCCTAGAGGCTCTGTTCATGTTTTTCTATTTTATCTTGTTCAAGATAGGATATCTTGATTATCTTGAGTAAAATCTATTGATTTGTCCTCATGTTCATTGATTCTATCCTGTCATCTCCACTCTACTACTGAGTCTACCCAGTGAGTTTTGAAAATTTCAGTTATTGTATTTTTCATTTGATTCTTTTTAGAATAATTTTTTTTTCTTTGCTGAGATTTTCCATTTTAAAAATTTGTTTCAAGATAAATTGTAATTGTAAATCCTGGCTCTTGGTGTGATGAATGATTTTCGATTGTACGAGAACATTTTGGTATTATGTTAGGAAAGTCTTGATCCTTTCTAAGACTTCTGTTCTAGCAGGCAGTTTCCCTGTTTAGGTTTAGGGAATAGGTTCTTGCGTAGTTTTGTGGCTGCCGTTGCAATGGCAGTTTCCAGTTTTGTTTTCAGGGTCCTTTCAATGTTATTCTGGTCTGCCTCATTCTTGCGGTGCTCTTGGACTCACATATGCCTCTGCCATTGCCTGTAGGGGAAAGAAGCTCTCCCATGGGCTCCTGGTATAGCCAGGCCACTTTCTGGGGTCAGGGGCAGACTCTGCTGGGCCTGGTTTGCCTTGTGCCACTGGGTGGAGGGCCAGGGGATTACGGGTCCCACTGCTGCTGGCCCTGAAGTTGGAGTGGCCCAACTGCCTGTGCCTAGTTGTGGAACAGGGTCTGGCTCCCCTGCTGGGGCTTTCGGGCTGCCACTCATATAGATCAGACAGCAGATGCCACAAGGTTCTCTGATGGCGGTCAGCACTAGGTCTCTATTGGGCTTCTCATTTCCTGGTCCTTTGGCCAGAGGGAGTGGACTTTCTTTGTTTTGTCTTGGTCTATGACTGTTGGTCCAACTTGCAGGCTCTCAAGCTCCCAGTCTGAGATATGTAGGGGATAAAAAGGAAGCCCATGGAACTCCTGTGTTGTCACCCCTCAAGTTCTGCAGTCCATAGTCAGTGGCCTCCTTTATTCCAGCTTTCAGAGTCCTTTTATCATTAACTGCTAAATTATTTCCAGAGTTCTCAGTTGTATTTAGAGAGGAGGAACAGGGAAAAGTGAGTCTTTGTCATCTTGTTCCAAAACCAGAAGCCTGCAATTGTCATTTTAAAAACCTGGATTATTCATTTCCATAATATGTGTCCCATGTTTTCCCATTTAATGAGTGGGAATTATTCCAAGCAAAACAACTTTTAAAAATAGATTTCTCTGAATGGACTCCAGACCTGACTGCTAGGCTCAAGGTAAGTCAGAGAGCCAGCTAGGTGTGATGCCCAGAGGCCCCTAGGAAGTCCCTTTGGATGGGACACACGCCTCTGGTTCTGGAAGCTGGTTCTCCCCTATTTTCTGACACCGATGAAAAATAGCAGAAAGCCTTTCTCTCCTTTCAAGAAAAAGAGGCAGCTAGTGCATAGACACATGCTTCCCACTTGTAGTTGTTTTATTTTTTAACTGTTTCCTTCTATTATTAGCAGTTTTTGACTTTCATAGTAACAGCATATGTATTGAGAGGTCAGATTTCAGTAACTTTCATTTGTTAAAAAAGGCAGGGAACTAGATTAATTGGACTCAGACCCTGGGAGAAGGTCTGGGCCAGTTCAGCCAGGCAAGATACCTCAAAGGGGATTCACTGTATTGAGAGAGGGAAAGATATTCCATAAATTAACTCAGTCAGGGTCATCAGCAGATTTAGAAAAAGGCCTACAGGTCAGCAGGCTTTGGCGAGAAGCAGAGGAAAATGCAAGCAAGGAGGACTCAGGGTCAATTTTCATGACCAAGGGAGTGATGAGAGCCAGAGCCAGGGGTGGGCTGAGCTGAGCAGGCATCTGCTATGTTTCCCTGGCTACTGACCCCTCCTTCATGCTAAGGGTCTTAGAATTTGAAAAGCAACCAAGCAGATGAAGTAAATGGTAACAGAGAAGACCGTATCTAATTTTGAGCCCTTGAGAGAAGGGCTGGGAGGAAGCATTTCACGAAGGCAATGATGCGGGAAGACTTGGGGAGACGGGACAAGACAGGGAGGCTGGGGGCCTATGGGGCACACACCTGTCCTCTCCTCTGGTGTTGGGTTCTTGGTGTAGACCGACTAGGGGTTTGGGAAGCGACCTTGCCTTGCTTGTCTCATGCTGTGTTGACAGAAGCAGAGGGTGGGGTGCAGGGCTGGGGAGTCAGGCCACACTTTGTGTGCATGTCCCCTTTAGCCACCTGGCACGGTGGGGACCGCCTTTCTCATTTACCGACACAGAATCAGTCAGGGCAGCTCACCTGCACATGACCACCCAGCTGGCCAGCAACAGGAGAAGAATTCCTCTGGACCTGTGCACCTGCCTGCCCTCTGGACAGTAGTGACCCAGGGAAGAGAGAAATAACACACCTAAACCCTCGGTGCTTCTGTGTTCTGTTCTGTAAGGGAGGCCCTTTGGTCTTATGCTTTGAGCACATGGATTCAACAGGCAGAGAATTGCAGGCTGGGCGGTTTAGGGAGTCTCAGGCTGGTGGGTTAAAAGTGAGAAAGAGGGGGAAGACAGCTAGATGCAGACTCCCCAGTGGTGTAAGGTAAAGGCTACCTGTGAGGGGAGGATTAGAAACAGTAATCATGTGTGCATATGCATTATAAATGACTGTGACATCAGAGAATGTTTAAAGTATGCTCTCTCTACTGTTACAGAAGATAGTTTACTCTTTAATACATTTTAGGAATATTTGCATCTTCAAAGATAAGGGATGGAGGGACTTCCTTGGTGGCGCAGTGGTTAAGAATCCACCTGCCAATGCAGGGGACATGGGTTCGAGCCCTGGTCTGGGAAGATCCCACATGCTGCGGAGCAACTAAGCCCGTGCGCCACAACTACTGAAGCCCGCGGTCCTAGAGCCCGTGCTCCGCCACAAGAGAAGCCACTGCAGTGAGAAGTCTGTGCACCGCAACGAAGAGTAGCCTCCGCTCACCGCAACTAAAGCCCGCAGGCAGCAGCGAAGAACCAATGCAGCCAAAAATAAATAAATAAACAAATAAATTTATTAAGAAAAAAAGGATAAGGGATGGAGTATATGAACCCATTATTCATTCTCCCATTATGTGGTCTTTTTTTTGGTAAATGAAAAAAAAAGTCCATTTCTTCTGCTGAAAATATGGTGAATCAATGATGAACTTATAGCAGTATGTTCCTAGGAACCTACCAAGAATGCCCAGTTAGTGTGAGAAAATGGACTCTACTCACCAAGGAGACTATCCTAGAGAGGGATGGAAGAGTGAAACGCCCACTGTCACTTTTTGAGGGGCAAATTCCTCTTTGCCATTCTATAATCAACCTGCTTCAACCATGTAGTTTGTGTGGCACTGGCCCAACCATGGGCAATTAGAGTGCCCACCTTCCAGCCACAGTGATTGGCTTGGGGTCTAGCCATCACTCATACCAGACCAATCATCGTCTTCTCTGGGAGTTTAACTGAGAAAACCCCTCACTCTTTCGGAGGGAGATGACTGAAAGGACCCCATGAGTCAGGAGACAAAGAGGAGAGCATCTTGTTTCCACAAGGAGAGGGCCTGCCTGTGAATAAGGCCAAGAAAGGCAGGCAGAGAGAGAGAGAAAGAGAGAGAGAGAGAAGACAGTGATGATATCATTTGAACACCTGGATTCAGACTTGTCTGATCCTAGAAACACCCAACATGCTTGATTTCCCAGTCATACAAGCCAACACATTCCTCTTTTTTAAAAAATGTTTATTTGAATTGGGTTTCTCACTTGTAACTGAGCCCTGATGAATCCTTTAGTGTAAAATACAGCCATTGTGCCAGAGTGTGCTGGGCTTCTCAGCTAGGTTGCTCTTAAAATGATTCAATTAGCAGACTAAACACAACAATAAACCTATCTGGAAGGCTATATACTACCCTTAATAGCAGTTTGGCTAGCTAAACTGGGGTCATGATAGCTCTGATCACTAGCCAACAGCAAAAAGGTCACTGCCTAAGTAGGGGGTTCTATTGACTGAATCATGTCTCCCAAATTCATATATTGAAGCCCTAAACCTCCATGTCATGGTATTTGGAGAGAGTGCCTTTGAGAGGAAATTCAGTCATGAGCTTAGGGCCCCCATGAAGGGATTAGTGCCCTTATGAGAAGAGACCAGAAAGTTTCCTCTCTTTCTCCTCTCTCTGCTGTGTGAGGACACGGTAAGACAGTGGCTGTCTGCAAGCCAGGAAGAGAGCTCTCACCAGAACTGACCATGCTGGTGCCCTGATCTCGGACTTCCAGCCTCCAGAAGTGTGGCGAATAAGTGTCTGTTGTGTAAGCACCCCGTCTGTGGTGTTGTGCTATAGCAGTTTGAGCTATTGAGACAGGGGCTTAGAGGAGCCCCACAAATGGGAACTGGCTTCTTGAACTCCCGATGCACAAAATCCTCCTCTGGGAAGTTCAGCCACCACACCTTAGAGAGGAGGCTTTCCTCAGATGGAATTCTACTGCAGTGCAGTGGTGTGAGCTGTTACTTCATAAGCCTTTCCTGCTGACCAGCCCTTTCACTCAGTTTCCCTTGTGTTTTGGTTCTTGAGGAGAGAGGGAGAAGAAAACAGCAGTCAGCACCGTGGAGTGGTAACTGGAACACTGTGGAGGGAGGCATGGATGGGGAAGGGGGGCATCTGTGACTTCCTCCAAGTGATGACCCTGATAAGAGAGATGTGGAACAGCCCATGCCGGAGACTTCTCCCTTCAACCCTGCCTTCTGGAAGTTCTACCTTTCCACCTGGAGGAGCTCACCAACAGCACTTGTGTTGATGGTCATTTTGGCCACAAAGTATATGGGAATGGTATATGGGAACGGTCAACACCTAGAGTTTTCTTTGACTGTCCTCGTATGTTTTCATGAAGACATCTCCCCATTAGTGCTATACAAACTGTCTACTGGATTTGCTTGGAATACAGCAGAGGTTGGCAAACTTTTTCTGTGAAGGGCCAGATAGTAAATATTCTAGGCCTTTTGGGCCATACAGACTGACTCTGCCCTGACATGGGAAAGCAGCAGAAGATAGCATGTCAACAAATGGGCATGGCTGTGTTCCAATAAAACTTTATTTATGGACAATAAAATTTGGATTTCATTTAACTTTTATGTGTCATTAAATGGTATTTTTCTTTTGATTTCCCCCCCCCCAACCATTTAAAAATGTGAAAATCATCCTGTTACAGCCAAGAGGAGCCCAAGGAGAAATGACGACTAAATGTAGCTTGGATGGGATCCTGGAACAGAAAAAGGACATTAGGGAAAAACTGAGGAAACTTGAATAAAGTGTGGGTTTTAGTTAATAATAAATATCAGTATAGGCTCATTAATTGTGACACATGTACCATGCTAATGTGAGACATTAATAACAGAGGAAAGTGGGTGTGGGTTACATGGAAACTCAGTACTGCTGTTGCTATTTTTTGTAAATTAAAAAGTGTTCATAAAAAGTAAAGTTCATTAAACAACAACAGCATTTTTAGCTTATGAGTGTACAAAAGCAGATGGTGATCCAGATTTGGCCTAAGAGCTATAGTTTGCCAATTCTTGGTATAAAGAATAAAAAGGACTTCTATATCTGGCACTATGGTAGACCAGGAACTCTTCCTGACTCTCTCAGTAAAAACAGCTGAAAGTAATGATTAATAACCAAAAAAAAAATTCTTAAATCTATCAATGATCTGGAAACAAAGTTTGATGGTTAATTTTATGTCAACTTGGCTAAGCTATGGTGCACAGATGTTTTGTCAACCATCTGTGAAGGTGCTGTGAAGGGATTCTGTAGATAGGATTAACATTTATAGTTGTTTGACTGTAAGTAAAGGAAATTACCATTGATAATGTGGATGGACCTCATCCAACCAGTTAAGGGCCTTAAGAGTAAAATTCAAAGTTTCCTGCAGAAGAATTCTGCCTCAAGACTGCAGTGTCAGCTCCTATCTGTGTTTCTGGCCTGCCCTATGGATTTCAGATTTACCAGCCCCCACAATTGCATAAGCCAATTCCTAAAAAAAACTCTCTCTCTCTCTCCCTGGATATATTCTATATCTATATGTGTATTGCATATATCTTGGTTCTGTTTTTCTGGAGGATTCTGACTGATACACAAAGTAAGGAATAGTAAGGACAAAACTGAATTAAGGCAACACTCTAAACAGGTAAGCTGGTTACTGAAACCAGCTTCCATCTTGAGGGCGTTTGCTGAACCAGGTGTAAGTTCTAAGAGGAGAACCTCCTGCTTTGAGCTGGGACCCCAAAAGTCCACTCCATCAGTGCAGGAGTGGAGTACAAACAAGCCTTCCCTACCACGTGGAGAATACAAAGATAATTGCTGGCATTCCCTTAGATGAGCAGAAACCTCCCTGAGCATTTTAACTACAAGCCAGTGTTCATATAGACATTCACCTTGAAGTCACACTTGGGGTGACCCTAAACGCCTGGAATTTATTTTTCACATGGTTTCAAATTGACTGTGATCCCAGGCAACACATGGGAATACACTCACATCTTGCAGGAACCTAAACATAATCTTACATATCAAACATTCTCACACGAGGTTAGCAAAATGGGAGCCGTTCACAGTTACAGTTTACTTACAGAAGGAAATAAGGTAGCTTGAGTGAGAACTAAGAGCAATAACAGTCCACAGAAATAGGTTCCTAAAGTCTTCAAATATTGGAATTTTTAGACATAGGATATAGAGTAACTACAATTAACGTGTTTCAATAAAATAAAACGAAGTTTGAAAATAGAATAACAAACAAGAAACTATAAAGAATGATGAAAGGATTATGAAAGAGAACTAATAGAACTTACAGAAATGAAAAAGATATATAATTATTGAAACTAAGTACTCACTGAATGAGTATAGTAACCAATTGGGAATAACTGAAGGAAAAAGTAGTGATTTGGAAGATAGAGATCATGGAATTATTCATGATGTGTGAGATAACAAAGAGATAAATAATGTGAATGATATTCTATCAATAATTAGAGGCCTTAGACTGTAAGCGGTCATTCTCAAACTTGAGCAAGCATCAGAGACGCCTGGAGGACTTGTTAAAATACAAATTGCTGAGACCCACCCCCAGAGTTTCTGATTCAGTAGGTCTGGGATGTGGCTGAGAATTTGCTTCTCTAACAAGTTCTCAATGATGCTGTTGCTGCCGGTGGGGTCCCCACTTTGAGAACCATTGCTGTCAGTGTGGTTCAAAGCTTGCCTTTGCAGGTTCAAAAACCTACTTGCACTTATTGACTGTGGAAACTTGGAAATTTTTCTTCACTTCTCTGTGCCCCAGTCCCTCCATCACAGGGTTGTTGTGCGGAACACATGCATTAACACTTAGTGCTGTGGTGGCAAGGGTGAGGATTCTGAAAGTGTTAGCTGTTACAGTGTTTTGTACACAGGACCTCCGATGCATTCTTTCTTGAGCATCCCAGATCACAGAATTTATGAGCCCTCTGAAAGTCATGTTAGGGATGTTCCAATGCTACCAGTTCTCTGAGATATAAGGGAGCCTGTTGTGTTAAAGTGCTTAAAGCCAATCATGAGGGAAGACTTGTCCTGATAGTGAGAATTTAGTGATGTACTATTTAAAAAGAAATTTACTTGTATTTACATGAAAGGTTGAATATGCTGAATTCACTTCTGATGATGTAATTCCACATAGCATGTTTAAATAAATAGATGAAACTCATTTGTAATGTCAATAAAAATAAAAGTAAAAATCAGTCAATCTAAGAAAGAAATTGAAAATTTTATTTGAGCCAAATTGAGGATTATAACCTGGGAACAGCCCCTCAGAAAGCTCTGAGAACTCTTCCAGCCATTAGAAGTCAAAGCACAGTTATATAAATTTTTTGAGACAGAGGGCTGTACATTAAATAAACCTATTATTGACAGTTTACATAATCCAGATCTGCAAGTACAAAGTGGTGGGTCATGGTGAGCCCTTACAAGATTAGGAAAGAATGTTATCTTTAAGGGGTTGTCTTGTTGGTGCTAAAAGAAGGTTGCTCTTCATGGTTGGGCATGGTTCTGCCATTAGGGGAGGTTTGGTTGATGCATGATGCTGATACACAATGCACAGTAGAGGGCAGAGAAAATTTTTTCATATTTAAATTGTTCTGGTCTTGCCATGAAATTTGAATTTTTATTTCATAGTAATTAGTAGCATGTATTTGAATATAAGTAATTTATATGCTAAAATTCTTGGAAGAGCTCATTCTCTCAAAGTGGATTATCCTGGAGCCACACATACTGGCTGGCAGGAGCAATTGTACACATATCTTCCCAACTCAGCAATGTCACTTTGGTAGCCTGACATCGGCCAAGGTGTGACACTGAGTGTATACACATAGAACATGGCAAATAGTAGGACTCAGGGCTCTCCCTTCACCCTTACCCCAAGAATCAGTTGTTAAACATTTACCAGCACACCATTGGTTTAACAAATGGAATATTGCCCATACTTCTTTGCTTAGGAACCCTTTCTACAAAAATACTCTAAACTTCAGGGGTGTCCACCCTTATTTAAGTTCTGGTTTGTTTATGCTGAAATCTACATCATTAACTTTTTAAAATTTCGTTTTATTATAATCAGGTATGCATACATATAGCTCTAAGAAACAAATAGTTCTTGTATGGACAGCCTACTCAAGCTGGCTGTTCTCTGGCTCTCTGTACACCCCCTGCCCGACCAGTGCATGCTTCACCTGTATCTTACACACATGACTGACTTTCCTATGTACTTGCCCCAGGCCCCAGCTTGTGATTGTTGTTTTCAAAAGGGGGTTAAAGGTGTGCCCCTCTACTGGGTTTCCTGGTAACTAATGAGCCCACCTGACATCAATTCCCCTATAACCGGTAATCTCCCCTTCCCCCAGGGAAGCGAAGACTGCCACCATGTCCCGCCCGCTGTCCACCGCACATGGTGGGATGTTCCTCCAGGACCTTGCTTCAGACATGTAAGCTCCCCCATTCATTAAACCATTGATGTCTCTATTGCTGACTCCAGGCTCTTTTTTTTGGTCTTATAGCTGGGCAAGTGCAGGACTTGTAGGCCTGCTGGGTGCAGCCCAACAGTTCTACAACGCTCTCTGTGAAAACCTGTGGTTCCCCTTGGTCCCTTCTGTCACTTATTTCCCAGTCCTGGGAGCCTTCAGCTCTTGTCCCTCCCTCACATCCCCATTTCCTATGTCCATCCCCCCAAGATAATTATTTCATAACTTTTAAAGATCACTACCTAGTGTTCTATTATTATAACTATGTCTTTTAGCACTGAGCCACAGGGTATACTAAGAATACATTTTCTTTCTGGCACAGTTTTAAAATTTGTCCTGGATTCTTTCCCCATTTGCTTAATTTTTCTGTGCCCTTATCACTAACTCAAACTCAAACTTTCCACCACGTGTTGTAATCTCTGTTAATGTGTTTAGCTGCCTTAAAAGGCCCATCAATTTACTCTCACTCCTGTACTCTCCTGTCCTCCTGGTATCTCCATGCATCACCATCCTGGGGAGCCCCCTTCTCCATCTTGATTGAACCCCCCATTTCTTATGTCCTGTCTTCTTCCTGTCTGAGTATTCCCTTCCTTGGATGGGGCACATCCTATAACATCTTGTTACTCTAGTGTGGCCTGGAGGACTGATAGCTTTGACATCACCTGGGAACTTGCTACAACAAATGCAGACTCTCAGGCTATACCTCATACCTACTGAGTTAGAATTCTCTCACTAAATTTTGAGAAGCACAGTTCCAGTAGCTTCCTAAGAAAGGATGCATGAGATAAATTTTTGAGAACTTAAATGTCTGAAAAAATTTTAATTCTACCCTCACACTTTATTATATGCTGGTTATAGAGCACTGGTTTGGAAATAGTTTTCCCAGAATCTTGGAGACATTTTTCCATTACCTTTACAAACTCCTTATCCTTTCTTCAACTTGCTTTTTCCCCTTTGTCATCTTGTAGGATACTCCTTTTGTTCACACTTGTTTCATTTGTACCCACAGGATTTAAATTTACAGAGGTGACTGAGTGACAGCACAGAGAGGCCAATACCATTGAAAGAAGATTTTTATATGTTACTTCATGATAGAAGAGAGACATGCCACCCCATGCCGGGCCACAAGAGAAGCACCAAGCTTGGTCATGTGGCAGAATGAGCAAAGGGAAAGCACTAGGCTAGAGTCTTTACTGGGGTTTCTGTGAAAAGACAAGGCAGAGCTGGGTAAAGAGTTTAGGATTGCCTAGTTGGAATAATTTGGTGGGCTTTGGGCTAGAAGGATGGTCCCTAGTTGCCTAATTCCTGGCTCTGGTGTTACTAAACTTGGGTCTGCTCACCTGCCTCACAGCAAAGCTAATCTACTGAAGCTGGATTGTGGTGAAGGAAAGTACAGTGTTTATATGCAGAGCACCAAGCAAGGAGAATGGGCAACTTGTGCTCAAAAGACCCAAATTCCATGATGACTTTCCAGGGAGGGTTTTAAAAGCAACATTTGGGGTGGGGGTTGCAATGTGTGGACTTTCTTCTGATTGGTTTGTAGTGAGGTAACAGGGTGATATTTTCAGAATCTTAATCATCAAATTTCTGATTCTAACCGGTCTGGGGTCTATGTGCTTGTGATCAGCATGTAGTCACCATCTGCCACCTGGGTTGGGGGGTCTTTGTTTCTGCAGAACAACTCAACGATATGCATCAGATTGTTATGCATATCCCTTGTGGAGGAACTAGGACTCTGTTTTATTGCTGAACTATTGTTTAAGCTATTATTACTTTCCTTACTTGACTGCTTTTCCTTTGTTTCTGCATTTCCTCACTTCCTCAATTAGTAACTGCTTGAGTCTGCTCTTTGGAACTCAGGAAAAGCCTAAGGGACTAAAACCTTTTTCTACAAACAAGAAAGAGGGGACATGAAGGGGCTTTTGTACCCAGGAGGGCCCTGGAGGATACTGCTTGGTTTCACAATTTAGCAGATTTTAGCAAAAGGAGCTCTGAGGAGCTGTATGAAAGGAAAGACTTTTATAGGCAAAAGTGGGAACAAGAAAGTTATACTAGGCAAAAAAGTGAGTTAGTTATTGCAAGGTTACTTTCTTTGGGGGATGGCAGGGGTCTATCAGGAAGATTATCTAAGTGGGGCTGATCAGGAAATTCCTGATTAACTGATTCCTGATTCCATTTCTGGGAGAGCTGAAAATGTAACTAAGTCTTGGTTTAGTGACTTGGGGCTTAGCATAAGTGACTCCATTTGGGGCTGGTTGTCTTTTCTTTTTTTAACACTTACTAGATTATTACTGGTTTATTATAGAAGGATATAACATGGGAATGGCCAGATGGAAGATATGCATGGTTCAAGGTATGGGGAAAAGTTAGGGAGCTTCTATGACCCTTGCAGGTGTGCCATTCTCCTGGAATCTCCATGTGTTCACCAACCTGGAAGCTCTCTGAACCCTGACCTTTTGGATTTTTATGGAGGCTTCATTACATAAGCTTGACTGATTAAATCCCTGGTCATTGGCTATTGATTCAACCCCCAGCTCCTCTCCTCTCTCCTCCCTGGAGGTGGGGTGGGGTGGGACTGAATGTTCCAACCCTCTAATCACTTAGTTGGTTCCCCTGGCAAGCAGTTCCCATCCTTAAGGTGACCTAGGGGCTTTCCAGAAGTCACTTTGCTAACATAACAAAGGACACCTTTATTGCTTTCATTACTTGGGAAATTCCAGGGGTTTTAGGAGCTCTGTGCCAGAAACGGGATGAAGACCAAACATATATTTGTTAGTATAAACACATTATCACACTTAGAATGTTCCCGCACTTGACTGTGTGGTGTTCTCAAGCAGAAGCCTCAGTGTTGCCTTCTGCAGAGAATCACCCTCCATCTTCCCCTAGGGTGGTGTGAATGTGGGGGTGGGGTGAGAGTGGGAGTGGGGGTGGGAGTGGATAACTGGCCCCTACCTCAGTCCTGGCCTCTGAGCCACCTTCTTCTCCAAGGCCACCTGTGCTCCCACTTCCGGAGGACTGGGGCCTCTGATTTCTGAGTCTTTCAGGGGCTCCACTGTGAAAATCAGGTTGCAGCTTATCATCTATCTGCATAGCCAGCTCAGAATTTGGCTCTCACAGGTCTGCAGAATCAGATGCTTGCCAACGTTCCAGTTTTAGTTCTTACTATCTCCTCTCCCATTCTCTTTTGTCTTGTGGGTTAATGTCTTCAAAAACTCTATTCACTATTGTTTTAGCAGGATTTGAGGAGGGGATGAAAGTAAAGGGATGCGTTTAAGCTGCCATATCTCCCTCCAGATTCCAGTGAGTTTTATCAAAATGATATGTTCACATGTGGAAAGTCTTTGTGATAAAAATATGACAATGAAATATTGAGACTGCTGGATCTTATGAAATCTGTTTTTACTCTATAAGCATATATTACTTAAGGAGATTTTGTTTTTAAATGACTGTCATGGGCCAGCCAGTGTGAATGACCTAGTTACCGTCTATTCTCCCCTCTTCTTCATTGCCAGTACTCTGATTCCACTGGAGGAAGCCAACATGGTGGATTGTCCAGTCTGCCTTGTGGCCAGAGGCAGTTCATAACACAGTTCTGGCCAGAGAAACATAAGTGGATGCCCACTGTGAGTTTCTGGGAAAGTTTTGCTTTGCTTTCTTCCTTGTTGCTTCCTTCTCCTTTCTGAATGGAATGTGGAAGTAACCGCTGGAGCTACAGTAGCCATCTTTCACCCTGAGGGAAAGGCCAAGATGATACAGAATCCTTAGCTTTTTGACCTGCTGAAATAATGCAGTACTACTTGCCCTGGGACTCCTTTTTGTATAGGGGGGAAAATGACCCCTCCTAATTAGTTCAAGCTGTGGTTTTGGTAGGTTTTCTCTTAGCCCCAGATGCATCCTTCAGTGAGATTTTTGGTATGTGGAAGGCAGTGTGGGAGTCTGCTCTAGAGCCTGACTGGATTGGTATGTTACCATAATGTTCCCCTGGAGTCAGATGCTCTCTAATACCAAGCATGGAGGTATCCCTGGCAGCTGTAAGGAGCCCAAAATTATGCTGACTTTCAGCGTCTTCCATAGCCCAGAAACACCATAGAGGACAATGTTTTACTAGAAAAAAAGAGTGTGGTGATCAAAAGTTGCAGTAGCCCTCCCTGTCCTCTTGAGTAGTTAATCTTCTGAAGGCATCAACCCCACAGGGGGCGGGTGAAGGTTGTTCCTGAATCTGAAGTAACTGGATGCTTAAATGCCACTCCAGTGACAGTGGGATAAACAGTGCCTCCTGAGGGGACTTCTCTGCCCTGCAAGTTAAAACTTAATTTTACCGAAGGGGCAGTGATTTTACACTGGGAAGCAAGTCAGTCCAATGCCACATCTTCATCTTCATTTCAGGAAGAAAAAAAAGGCATTTCATCAAAGTAAAGCTCATGTATATGGTTTAAAGAAAAAGGAAATTCTAGATTGTGTCTTGGACAGTATTCATACTTCAAATAATTTACAATATCATAAGATACACACAGAAGAATTAATGATGACTGAATTTATCATTCATCACAAAACATTTAATTACATTTTGTAATTTAAAATTTTTATTTATTAAGACAAAGGAGTTTGAAACACATTTTAGAATTTGGAAAGAACTGTAAAAGGTTTTACAGATTAATGCATGGCTCTGCAAAGTATAGAGTAAGGTATTGTTACTAAGATTAATGTCAATCTGCTCAAGCTGCCATAACAAAGTACATAGACTGGGACCTAAAACATGATAAATTTATTCTTTCACAGTCCTGGAAGCTGGAAGTCTTGAGATCAAGGTGTTGGCATGATGGGTTTCGCCTGAGGCCTCTTTCCTTGGCTTGTGTATGGCTATTTTCTCCCTGTGTCCTCACATGGTCTTCTCTCTGGGTGCACATCTTTGTCTGATATCTTCTCATAAGGACACCACTCAGATAGGATTAGGGTCCACCCTCATGACCTCATTTGACCTTAGTAATCTCTGTAAAAACCCTATCTCCAAATATAATCACATTCTGAGGTACTCAGGTTAAGAATCTAACATATGAATTTTGAGGGACATAGCTCAGCCCATGAGACCCCTTCTCCAGTCATACTGGATGGCTTGGTGGTGATCGTGCAGCGGCCATTGTGTTTGCAAACGTTTCCATGTTGTAGACCTCATTTAACAGTGCAGAGCCCGAGGCTCACTCCAGCAGTGCTTTCCCACTGTGGGTGCTCAGACTCCAAGCATAAAAACTGTTGATGACTAAGTTAATATTTTTATAAATTTAGAGCTGGAATACACTGTCACAATCATGTTTCTCATCTCACAAACAAGAACTCCAGGTCCAGAGAGGGTAAATGGCTTTCTTCCTTCTGTACACTTGGTGCCTCCCAGCTCCCTCTCCACCCCATGCAGGCCTTCCCTCAAGTGTCACCACAGGATACATCAAGCCTCCAGACTAAGCCAACTGGCTGTCTACACCTCCAGGTCTGAGGTTCATGTGATAACAGAAAACATATGCTCTCATTGTGGAGGTGAAGTTTCACGGGACACATGGGTGAGTCACATATGCATGTGCAAAAATGGTGTCAGGTGGCACACACAGGTGTTTCCAGTTTAAAAGGCTGTCTGGGCCATCCACCCCTCCCCACCCCAAAACCTCTTCCAACCTCCTCTAAATCATCCACAAAGAGGAAAAAAATTCATATCACTGACAAAAATGAGTATTTATGCACAGCCTGCCCATCCATCCACCCACCCACCCATCCATCCATCCACCCCTTCCTTCCTTCATTCAGTGTTTAAGGAGGCACTGGCTGAACTGCTGCAGATCCAGCAGTGGGCAAGACTGCGGGCCCTTTCCTCATGCAACTTACACTGGGGGCCATTGTTGAAACTGATGGGGCTGCTTTACAGAAGGCAAAAAAGGAAGGATTTTCAGAAAAGGCAACAAGTAGAAGGCATAGGAGCCAAGAGAAGAGCAAGGACCTTTCAGGTGGAGTGAGTGATATGTTTAATATGATCTGCTTTGCAGTTTCAAAAGACTCATTGTGGCTGCCATTTTTGGAAGGCATAGAAGTGAAAGCAGAGAGGAGCAGTGGAGACAAAGGAATGTAGATGATCTGTTTTGGAGGTGTGACCATCAGGACCTGTGCTGGGTTGGACGTGGAAGGTGAGGGAAAGGCAGGAAGCAAGGATGCACTAGGGTTTCTGCTTGCTAATGGGTGTGTGGTAGTGAGATGAATGGGGTGGGTAAGCCTGAGGGGATGCCGTTTGGGAGTGGGCAGTAAGCATCCATGATTGGTGACATCTGGTTTTGTGGGAATCTTGGTACAGAGGGAGGCACACTCTGGCTGCTGACTGGGCATTCAGGTGTAGCATCCTACCAGGGTGACGTTGGGCACAGTCAGGGAACTGCTGTGGAAACAGCTGTCCAGAAGCCTAGGCCAGATGTTCTTGTGCAGCAGAGTGTCCAATGGTGACAGCAACTCAAAGCCATTATTCCTGGGCAAGGTATGGCTCTGCTTTGCATCCTTGGGTTCACAGCCAAGCCTGGTCCTACAGCCCATGTACCACCCATTTCTTCTCTGCTCAAATGATCCAGAATAAGTGTTTGTGTTTGGTAACCAGAGAGGCTAATTGTATTAGTTTTCTGTGGATGCTGTAACAAAGTACCTCAAACTGGGTGGCTTAAAACAATAATTTATCCTCTCATAATTCTGGAGACCAGAAGTCTGAAATCAACTTGTCAGCAGGGCCATGTTCCCTTGGAAGGCTCTACGGGGAGACCTGTTCTTTGTCCCTTCCAGCCTCTGCAGGCTGTCGACACTCCTTGATTTGTGGACACATCATTCTGGTCTCAGCTTTTCTTTTCCCATGGCCTTCTCTTCTTCTGTCTGTGTGTCTCTTACAAAGACACTCGACATTGGATTTAGAGCCCACTGGATAATCCAGGATGATCTCCTCACTTCAGGATCCTTAGCTTTATTACATCTGCCAAGATTCTTTTTTCAAATAAGGTCACATTCTCAGGTTCCAGGAATGTGACATGGACACATCTTTTGGGGGACCACAATTCAACCCACAAGAGTTGAACTTTGGCCCTGTTAAGTGTGAGATGCATATGCATGTGTGAGTGGAGGTGACTTAGTGAGCAAATGGAAATGTATGTCTGGACCTAAGGGGAAAGGTCATCAGTATAGGAATGGAATTTAAAGAAGTGGAGCTGGATGGGCTCACCCAAAGGGAGCATGTTGATGGAGATGGGTCTTGGGGTGGAGCCCTGAGCAACTACTGCCAATCAGGCAGTGTTCTGATTTTGCATTGCTGCATGACATATCACTATAAAACTTAGTGGCTTAAAACAACTGTTTATTATTATTATCTTGATTCTGAGGGTCAGGAATTTGGACAGGGCACAGAAGGGATGCTTCATCCCTCTTCCACCATGTTTGGGGCCTCAGTTGGGAGGACTCAAATGGCTGGGTCTTGGCTGGGGCTTGGCTGGGCCTCTCTCTCTCTTTTTTCTCTCTATCCACGCAATCTCTCCACATGGCTAGCTTGAGAGCCCCTACAATATGGAGGCTTCCAGGTGGTCAGACCAATAGATGCTGACTCAGGGCTCCAAGAGATCAAGGCAGAAGCTGCAAGTCTAGTTACAGAACTGGCATGGTGCCATTTTCACCATTCTTGATGGGTCAAAGCCAGCCCAGAGTTGGGAGGAGAGGATGGACCCCTCCCCTCTATGGAAGGAGTGCAGGGGTATTTGCAGCCAGCTTTATTCTGCCTTACCCAGATTGAGAGAGTCTGAGGAAAACCTATCCTGACTTTATCTCACAGCAAAATTTGGGAAGAGATTCTATATCTTCCCACTAATCTTCTTCCTAGAGTCAGGCCTACCTGAGGCTAGGTGGACTATCTGTATCATCCTGGGGGGTGTGTTAGGGCAAACTTTCTTCTCCTGCAATGCCACCCTCTCCCCGAATAAGTCTGTATCTATTTAGAGACAGGAACCCCAGAAATCCCATTTCAGGGTATGTATGGGGTGTGTATGTGTGGTGTGCCGTGTGTGTGTTGTCTACGTGGTGTGTGTGTGATGCACACAGCTTTGTAAATCGCCGGATGAAGTCGTCTCTGGATTTAGGTTGGTCTCCTGGGTTGTCTCTCTAGGGAGGGATGAGTGAATTGTGTGAACGTGGACTAGTTGGGTAGCACCCGGTGAGTGTTCGTTGTCTTTACGTTCTCTGCATATTGATGGAAATGGCATCTTGCATCATAACCCCTCTCTAGTCTGGGCCAGCACTCTAGAGCTTTCAGCCCTTCAAGAGCTGATGTTTTTATTTTGAGGTAGTTACCCAGAGGGTGGCCACTGGGGTGAGGGGCCTCTCTCGAAGCATAAGTTAGAGTCAAAAGGTCCTGAGTTCACATGTTGGCCTCACTCACCAGGCGCTCCACATTTGGACTATGAAATGGGGGTAACAACCTGAACACATTTTCCTTTCACATGTGAAAGGGCCAGTGAATTACAAGGGAAACACATGGGCAGTCCATCGTCACTCATTTGTATAATCCATGCTGCATCCTAATGTGATGGCTTGAGAGGAACTGAAGGGACAGCAGAGCTGGGAAGGGAGGTCGGCTGATGGCACAGTTGTCAGCTCCACCAGGCATGTGTTCACCAGCAGGAAAATTGGAGGTGTGTCCAGGAGGAATGGAGGTCCTGGGCAGACTGGGATGGTTGATCACCCTGAGGGCAGATGCCCTGGCAAAGCTACTCCTCTTTTCCAAACGCTCTTTACCTGTCAAGTAAGGGTGTAGGTGTGGATCCTGCTCTGGACTGAAGGTCTGTGTCCCCCAAATTCATATGTTGAAGGCCTACTCCTTAATGGGATGGTGTTTGGAGGTGGGGCCTTTGGGAGATAATTATGGGTTTAGATGAGGTCATGAGGGTGGGACCCCTATGTGGAATTAGTGCCCTTATGAGAAGAGACACCACAGATCTTGCTCCCCTTGTCTCCACCATTTGGGGATAGTGAGAAGATGGCTGTCTGTAAGCCCAGGAGAACCTCCTCAACTCCCCACCATGCTGGCCTCCAGAACTCATCTTAGAAGCTGGGATTTGGTATGGCTATTCCCGGGTAGTGAGGGCCAGGCAGCCAGGATGCCCCCCCGCCCCATTTCCCCTGTTTGGGCTAGGCCAGGAGCTGCATTAGGTTCTCAGCCCTTGTTTTGGCCAAGGACAACCACTTTGGTGCCATCAGAAAGGTCCTCCTTCATGCAAAGCTCGAGAGCACTAGAAAATGGAATCAGGAAACTTGGGCCACTTTAAGGAATTACAACTTACAACAATAAAACTTATCCCCAAGAAAGAAAACATTCAATAAAAATTGGCTTGATGGAAGATTCTGGATTCCAATCAGGATTCTGATGAAATGTTACAATCTGTTTGCCAGAATATGATTTCAGAGACATTGAAAGGGCAACTTCAAAAAATATTTTGATTTGCTTCATTTGGGGCTTTCTAAATATTTAATGTTTAAAATCTTTCAGATTATTGAATCAAAATGATGTTTATTTCCAACTACTGATGTTTAGTTTATATTTGCCATTTATAAACATTCAACAAAATCAGTCTCATGTGGCATTTAGTAATGTTGGTAATTGCTATTATTGTTTTTTCTTAGAATTCTAGTGTGTAAGTCATAGGAGGATGATGAAAAGGAAGGCTAATGTAATCCAAAGGGCATAAAAGCTCAGAGGTGATCCTAGGAAGTGTCCATACTTCTCCCTCCCACGGGGACGACTTCTAACAGTTTCTGCTGAATTCACTGTGAAGACACGGAGGGAAATGGCCCTAAATTAAATCTCAATATTCCAGCCAGCCTGGCCGCTCAGGCTAACAGCGTCTCAAAGTGCAGATAACATGCTGATGCTCTCGGGTCCCCCTTAGCAACAGGATTACCATGGAAACACATTGTAACTCACTGAGAGGAAGCAAGCAAGAGCAGGAGGGGTTTGCAGGAATTTCTTATTGAAATAATTACAGTAGGTCTCAGTGTGTTTAAGAAATGAGTGCACCATGACTTTTCAAAAAAATTTCCTTTACAGAGCATGTTTGTGACAAGTCTTGCTTCCAAAGAGTTTAGCACAAATGCTTACTATTTTAAAACTAAATCATATTGTATTTAAGAAAAACATGTTTGGGGGAATACAGAGTGTCATATGCATTTAGATGTTTGTCCAGACATGAACATCCCGTGGAGGGGACTGGTTATGTATGTCAGAGGCAGAAAGGATGTACGTGAAATCTATTCTTTATAGAATTAAGGATTTGTTACGATTTTGAATTAATTGAATGACTGTGTGCCATTTGGGCTTTTATTCAATGTTCTTTATAATGAATTATCACTTTTTTGGGTTGGATTGTATCAGCACCGTAGCTAGTATTGAGTCTTCTGAATATCTGATCATTTGGGATATTCTAGGGCTGCTATGAGAGATTTTGTTTCTGTTTAGAAAACATTAGGTGCTTCTCTGAATCAGAACTAAAAGAATAATAAAATGTCATTTAATAAATTACTTCTAAAGATTCTTTGTAGTGGGGACCTGATTTTTATTTTAAAAAGTAGTCTTTTATGCTGGTGAAAAACCTGTATGTGTTCCTGGTAAAACTTTTAGAAATTATTCGAAAGCACAAAGACAAATATGAAGATTCTCCAGAAATCTCCTGCTGAGAGATACTCATCATCAAGGTTTTGCACTCTTCCTTGAAGTCTTTATTTTTAGGTGTATGTATTGTTTTGTATTCTAGTGATTGTGGTCAGGACAGTACTTAGGAGACAGGCATTTAACATGCAAAGTAGTCATGAGAAGTTCTTCAGCTAAGAAGAAAAACTAAAGCACAAACCATACAGATTGTTTGACATACAGAGAGGTTCTTCCCTCAAGAAAGATGGTACTCCATGGAGAAATTAATTGAAGTGCTCACTATGGAAACACTATTTTAAAATTGATTCTGGCTGTTATATTAACTTCTGAAGGCGATTTTCCAAGGATCCTGATCCTGGGGAGGTGGTTGAATGTTGGAACTGCTCAGGTTGGCTGGGACAGGTTTTCCACTCTGCTAACCTGGGTGGGCACTGAACTAGGTGCCCTGATAAATCTCTATTATTGTTTATCGAGTTATAATTTTCATCTATTTTGATGTAAGAACATCCAGAGTTTTCTTGGGCCCAGGACTTTAGAACGAATACATTATATTAAGACAGTAATTAGTAAAACATCTAACAAGGTAACTCTCTGAAATAATAACATTGTTTATACACTGTCCAGAAAATACAATGAAATCTAAATCCTTCCACACCTAGGGATCCTGGGTGTGGGTTCTTTGGTTCCCTGCATTAACCACAGCAGAGCAGAGGACCATGAGTGGTGGACACACTGGAGGCCCAGGGTGCCATGTCCATGGCTTCTGGGAGCGTCTATGAGCTGTCATCAGAATACAGACCTCAGAATACAGAATAATGAGACCTCAATCTAGAAACTAAGGGCTGGGCTAGAGCCTGCAAATCAGTTAGTGATGGAGTTTTCACTAGATTAATCAGTGACTGGATTTCTTTTCCTTTGAAGAGAATTTGGAAGCTGGTTGCATTACTACAGACATTTTATAGGAGTCAAAAGTCACTTGAATACCACTATGTGCAGCAAAGAAAGTGCTTGAGGCAATTTTTTCTTCAACCATGTTTACCAGCAACAAGGACTTTTTCAGAAAACGTTTTATTGTGGTAAAATATACCTAGCACAAAGTTTGTCATTTTAACTATTTTTAAGTGTACAATGAAGTGGCAGTAAGTATATTCCCAATGTTCTGTACTGATCACCACCATCCATTTCCAAAATGCTTTTATCACCCCAACCCTTACCTCCAACGCATTAAACACTAACTCTTCATTCCTCTCCTCCCAGGCCCTGACAGCCTTCTACTTTCTGTCTCAGGAACTTGACTACTCTCAGTACTTCATATAAGTACTTCACAGAATATTTGTCCTTTTGTGAGTGGTTTATTTCACTTACCAGAGTATCCTCAAGTTTCAACCATATTGTAGTATGTGTCAGAATTTCTGGCCTTCTTAAAGTTGCATAATATTTCATTTTATAGATATACCATATTTTGTTTATCCATTTATCCATCAATGCACACATGATTACTTCTATCCTTTGGCTATAGAGAATGATGCTGCTATGAGCACAGGCATACAAATATCAGTTCAAATCCCTGCTTTTAATTTTTTTGGGTACATACCCAGAAGTGGAATTGCTGGATCACGTATAGTACTTCTGTATAATTTTTTGAGGAACCACCCTACTTATCTCCAAAGCAGCCGTACCATTTTACATTTTCACCAGCAATGTGTGAATGGTGAGGTTTCCAATTTCTCCACATCCCTATCAACAATTCTTTTCTTTCTCTCTCTTTTTTTGTTTTGTTTTTTTTTGGTAGTAGCCATCCTAATGGGTGTGAAGTGGGGAATGGACATATTTTAAGAGAAGGTGGTGGGAGTTAAGGCAGAGAACCAATCACCAGTGTGGCTTTGCTCCCAGGACCAGCTCTCACTCCTGCTGGGAACTGTGCTCGCTGCGAGGGTGCTGACAGTTGCTGCTCTGAGGATGCAGGTCACCTCGCATCCCACCCTCAGCCCCTTGGGGAAGACTTGCCACCTTCTCTCGGTGAACTTCACCTTGACCTTCACACTTCACTGTCCTGAACCAGAGAGAGCAGGGCAGCAAATCACAGTTTGTGACTGGGTTAATCTACACAGTGAATTAAGGGAAAAAAAAAGTGTATAGAAAAGTGTAACTTTCAGGGAAAAAGAAAGTGAAAAACCGAAATCAATTGGGGCACCCTCTGCCGTGTACCTAGGTGGAAACTTCCACCGTCCAAGCTCCTGCCCTGATTTCATCACCGCTGCCATCTGCCCCTGTTAACCCCAAAGAGCTGGGACTAATGCTTAGCGGACTAACAACAGTAGCGACTCAGTTCCTGAGAGTCTTTTGCCGGGACCTCGGTCAGTGTTGGCCATTTCATTTCTAATATCATAAACATTTAAGAAAAGAGTCCTTTGGAATCTTTCAATAAAGATATTTGTTGTCCAGTTCAGATGCCGCCCACAGGAATTGTCCCTGGACATTTCTAGAAGGGATCTGTCACAACCGCCAGGACTCTCTGCAAGTTCTGGGCTGCAAATCACTGTTTTGTTTTGGAGAATGGAAACTGATCGCTTGTGGGGGGTAGTCGTTACTGAGTATCCAGGACTGTGCTGGTCTGGGCTGAGAGGGAAAAGCTCTGACCAAAAATGTTGTCATGGGGTCAGCAGGAATATTATTTGATTTGCACTGTTGTGAAGAGCTAGAAGAAAGGAAGAAAGGTCGCAAATTCTACTAGGGATGCGTATCCTGCCGCTTCACCTCAGGTGCAGGCTTAGTGGTCCCTCCCTCTGTTACAGATCTGGGGCAGACACAACTTTTCTGCAGGATTCTTCAAACACCACCTTTGCTTCACTCCAGCCTGATGTCTCTTCTGAGTCCCCATCTCCCCATGGCACCTGCACTTGGAGGTCTCAGGAGAACTCAAACCCAACCCCTGATCTTCCCTCCCCAGTCGGACCTTCTTCCTGTATTCTTCTTGGTAAACAGATCATCTGCCCACTCTCTCATTGAGCCCTGACCTGCATGTCTGTTCTGACTCCACAGACTGAAATGGTCATTGCTCTCAGGTCTCCTGACCCCTCACCTGGACCTGCTGGCTCTCGCCTGCGTCCCCTCCAATCCATTCTCTACTCAGCATTCAAAGGGATGCTCCAAAATTCAGAAGAGACCCGACAGTTCCCTGCTTCAAACACCAGTAGTTTCTGACTCTCTTAGGATAAAGGCCAAAATCAGTGCCACAGGTTGCGAGGTCTCCCTGGAGCCGGTCCCTGCCCACCTGGCCTCTTCGCCTCCTGAACATTTCGCTCTTGCTCACAGCCCAGTCTCTCGGGTCCAGTAGAGCAGTGATCCCCAACTTTTTGGCACCAGGGACCGGTTTCATGGAAGACAGTTTTTCCACGGACAGTGAGGGGGGGGATGGTTCAGGCGGTAATGTGAGCGATGGGGAGCAACGGGAAATAGCAGATGAAGCTTCACTCGCTCTCCCACCACTTACCTCCTGCTGTGCTGCCCAGTTCCTGACAGGCGAGGACTGGTAGTGAGTGGTCTGTGGCCTGGGGGCTGGGGACACCTGCAGTAGAGCATCTCACACTTCTGCCCCCTTCCATGGCCCAGAATGCCTTTCTTCCTGCCACCCCAGCAGTGCTCCTGGACTCTGGTCGCAGATTGAGAGTCACTTCATTAGAAAGGCCTTCAGACACTCTTGAATAAGCTCAGCATCATCTGTACTGCTATCTCAGACCACCGCTCACTCTTTCACTGTTCTTCAGAGCTTTTGTCACGATTTGTAATCACATACCTATTTCCTTTTTTAAAAAATTTTTATTGGAGTGTAGTTGCTTTACAATGTTGTGTTAGTTTCTACCGTACAGCAAAGTGAATCACCTATACGTATACATATATTCCCTCCTTTTTGGATTTCCTTCCCATTTAGGTCACCACAGAGCATTGAGTAGAGTTTCCTGTGCTACACAGTAGGTTTTCATCAGTTATCTATTTTATACATAGTATCAATAGTGTATCTATGTCAATCCCAATCTCCCAATTCATCCCACCCTCCCCCTTCCCCCTTGGTATCCATATGTTTGTTCTCTACATCTGTGTCTCTATTTCTGCTTTGTAAGTAAGATCTTCTATACCAATTTTTTCAGATTCCACATACATGCGTTAATGTACGATATTTGTTTTTCTCTTTCTGACTTATTTCACTCTGTATGACAGTCTCTAGGTCCATCCACGTCTCTACAAATGACCCAATTTCGTTCCATTTTATAGCTGAGTAATATTCCATTGTATATATGTACCACGTCTTTTTTTTTTTTCATTTTCACATACCTTTTAATGCCAAGGCTACATACATCTACATTTCAGTATTATGTATTTTATTTTTACATCTTTATTGGAGTATAATTGCTTTACAATTCTGTGTTAGTTTCTGCTTTATAACAAAGTGAATCAGTTATATATATATACATATATCCCCATATCTCTTCCCTCTTGCGTCTCCCTCCCTCCCACCCTCCCTATCTCTAGGTGGTCACAGAGCACTGAGCTGATCTCCCTGTGCTATGCGGCTGCTTCCCACTAGCTATCAGTTTTACATTTGGTAGTGTATATATGTACATGCCACTCACTCACTTTGTCCCAGCTTGCCCTTCCCCCTCCCCGTCTCCTCAAGTCCATTCTCTAGTAGGTCTGCGTCTTTATTCCCATCTTGCCCCTAGGTTCTTCATGACTTTTTTTTTTTTTTTTTAGATTCATATATATGTGTTAGCATACGGTGTTTGTTTTTCTTTTTCTGACTTACTTCACTCTGTATGACAGACTCTAGGTCCATCCACCTCACTACAAATAACTCAGTTTCATTTCTTTTTTATGATTGATTAATATTTCATTGTATATATGTGCCACATCTTCTTTATCCATTCATCTGTTGATGGACACGTAGGTTGCTTCCATGTCCTGGCTATTGTAAATACTGCTGCAATGAACATTGTGGTACATGACTCTTTTTGAATTATGGTTTTCTAGGGTATATGGCCAGTAGTGGGATTGCTGGGTTGTATGGTAGTTCTATTTGTAGTTTTTTAAGGAACCTCCATACTGTTCTCCATAGTGACTGTATCAATCTACATTCCCACCAACAGTGCAAGAGGGTTCCCTTTTCTCCACACCCTCTCCAACATTTATTGTTTGTAGAGTTTTTGATGATGGCCATTCTGACTGGTGTGAGATGATATCTCATTGTATTTTTGATTTGCATTTTTCTTATGATCAATGATGTTGAGCATTCTTTCGTGTGTTTGATGGCAATCTGTATATCTTCTTTGGAGAAATGTCTATTTAGGTCTTCTGCCCATTTTTGGATTGGGTTGTTTGTTTTTTTGATATTGAGCTGCATGAGCTGCTTGTAAAATTTGGAGATTAATCCTTTGTCAGTTGCTTCATTTGCAAATATTTTCTCCCATTCTGAGGGCTGTCTTTTTGTCTTGTTTATGGTTTCCTTTGCTGTGCAAAAGCTTTGAAGTTTCATTAGGTCCCATTTGTTTATTTTTGTTTTTATTCTCATTACTCTAGGAGGTGGGTCAAAAAAGATCTTGCTGCAATTTATGTCAAAGAGTGTTCTTCCTATGTTTTCCTCTAAGAGTTTTATAGTGTCTGGCCTTACATTTAGGTCTTTAATCCATTTTATTTTTGTGTATGGTGTTAGGGAGTGTTCTAATTTCATTCCTTTACGTGTAGCTGTCCAGTTTTCCCAGCACCACTTATTGAAGAGGCTGTCTTTGCTCCACTGTATATTCTGACCTCCTTTGTCATAGATTAGGTGACCATAGGTGCATGGGTTTATCCCTGGGCTTTCTATCCTGTTCCATTCATCTATATTTCTGTTTTTGTGCCAGTACCGTAACTGTCTTGATGACTGTAGTTTGTAGTATAGTCTGAAGCTGGGGAGCCTGATTCCTCCATCTCTATTTTTGTTTCTCAAGATTGCTTTTGCTATTTGAGGTCTTTTGTGTTTCCATACAAATTGTAAAATTTTTTTGTTCTAGTTCTGTGAAAAATGCCATTGGTAATTTGATAAAGATTGCATTGAATCTGTAGATTGCCTTGGGTAGTATAGTCATTTTCACAGTATTGATCCTTCCAGTCCAAGAACTTGGTATATCTCTCCATCTGTTTGTGTCATCTTTGATTTCTTTCATCAGTATCTTGTAGTTTTCTGTATACAGGTCTTTTGCCTCCTTAGGTAGGTTTCTTCCTAGGTATTTTATTCTTTTTGTTGCAATGGTAAATGGGAGTGTTTCCTTAATTTCTCTTTCTGATCTTTTGTTGTTAGTGTATAGGAATGCAAGAGATTTCTGTGTATTTATTTCATTGTGTAATTAAATTCATTGATTAGCTCTAATAGTTTTCTGGTGGCATATTTAGGATTTTCTATGTATAGTATCATGACATTGGCAAGCAGTGACAGTTTTTCTTCTTCTTTTCCAATTTGTATTCCTTTTATTTCTTTTTCTACTCTGATTGCTATGGCTAAGACTTCCAAAACTATGTTGAATAATAGTGGCGAGAGTGGGCACCCTTGTCTTATTCCTGATTTTAGAGGAAATGCTTTCAGTTTTTCACCACTGAGAAAAATGTTTGCTGTGGTTTTGTCATATATGGCCTTTATTATGTTGAGCTAGGTTCCCTCTATGCCCACTTTCTGGAAAGGTTTTATCATAAATGCGTGTTGAATTTTGTCAGTAGCTTTCTGTGCATCTATTGAGATGATCACATGGTTTTTATTCTTTAATTTGTTAATATGATGTATCACATTGATTGATTTGCATATATTGAAGAATCCTTGCATCCCTGGGATAAATCCCACTTGATCATGGTGTATGATCCTTTTAATGTGTTGTTGGATTTGGTTTGATAGTATTTTGTTGAGGATTTTTGCATCTATATTCATCAGTGATATTGGTCTGTCATTTTCTTTTTTTGTAGTATCTTTGCCTGCTTTTGGTATCAGGGTGATGGTGACCTCGTAGAATGAGTTTGGGAGTGTTCCTCTCTCTGCAATTTTTTGGAAGAGTTTCAGAAGGATAGATGTTAACTATCCTCTAAATGTTTGATAGAATTCGCCTGTGAAGCCATCTGGTCCTGGACTTTTGTTTCTTGGGAGTTTTTAAATCACAGATTCAATTTCAGTACTTGTAATTGTTCTGTTCATATTTTCTATTTCTCCGTGGTACAGTCTTGGAAGGTTGTACATTTCTAACAATTTGTCCATTTCTTCTAGGTTGTCCATTTTATTGGCATATAGTTGCTTGCAGTAGTCTTTTATGGTCCTTTGTATTTCTATGGTGTCAGTTGTAACTTCTCCTTTCTCATTTCTAATTTTATTGATTTGGGCCCTCTCCCCTTTTTTCTTGATGAGTCTGGCTACAGTTTCATCAATTTTGTTTATCTTTCAAAGAAGTAGCTTTCAGTTTCATTGATCTTTTCTACTGTTTTCTTAGTCTCTATTTCATTTATTTCTGCTTTGATATTTCTAAATTCTTATTTTCTCCTTTATTAATGAAAATGTTGCATGCTAAATACACTCTTCTATACCTTACATTTTTTTGAAAAATCAGTTTGTATTTTTGTTTTTAAATTTAATTTTAAATATCTGTTTAAACTTTTAGTTTTGTGATCATTGTAGATTCACATACAATTGTAAAGAAATAATAATGAGAAATGCCCTGTACACTTCACCCACTTTCCCTCCATGGTCACATCTGCAAAGCTGTAGGGCAATACCACCACCCATATTGGCATTGATACAGAGCATTGCCATCATCACAAGGATCCCTCATGTTGCCCTTTCACAGCCACATCCACTTCCCCACCCCAACCACTCCTTATCCCCTGGCAAGTGCTAATCTGATCTCCATTTCTGTAATTTTTTCATTTCAAGAATGTTATATAAGTGGAAACAGATAGTATATAACCTTTTAAGACTGGCTTTTTCACTTAGCATAATTATCTGGAAATTTGTCCAGATTGTTGTGTATGTCAATAGTTCATTTATTTTGTTGAGTCATATGCCATGATATGGATGTAACATGTTTGACCATTTACCCATTGAAGGACATATGGGTTGTTTCCAGTTTTTGGCCATTACAAATAAAGCTGCTATAAATATTCATGTACAGGTTTTGGGGTGCACATAAGTTTTCACTTCTCTGGGATAAATGCTCAGGAGTGTAATTGCTGGATCATCTGATAGCTACATATGTAGTATTTTAAGAAACTTCCAAACAGTTTTCTAGAGTGGCTCTACCATTTTACATTTCCAATCAGTAATGTATGAGTGACCTAGTTTCTCACTGTGGTTCTAATTTGCATTTCTCTAATGGCTAATAATGCTGAACTTGTTTTCATTGTGCTTATTTGCCATCTTTATATCGTCTTCATTGAAATGTCTATTCTTGTCTTTTGCCCATTTTTCTAATTGGATTGTTTGCTTTTTTACCATTGAGTTTTGTGAGTTCTTTATATATTGTAGATACTAGTCCTTTGTGGGATATGTGGTTTGCAAATATTCTCTTCCAAATTTATCTTTTCACCCCCATTTATTTAAATGTCATTTCCCCTCCGTTTAATGTAAATTCTATGAGATTCCAGTGGAGTTCCATGAGATAGACCCATGTCACTATACTCCCCATGACATCCTCAGCCACCAGAGATGATGCTGGTTACATGGAGAGTGGGGAGTAGATGCAAAAAATGATAGTATATGTTTAGTGAATTTTATATAGTCAAAATCACACTACATCTAGTTTTTTTAAAAATATCTAGTTTTAAAAGTACATTTATTGCTTATTTCTGGTTGCAAATAATACAAGTTAATTATAGAAATAGGGAAAACGAACATAACACAGAGGAAGTGATCACTTGTGACAATATCACCTGGAGATAAGCATGTCTGTTTATATACATACACTAAAGTAAAATGCATGTGGACATATATGGATCTATGTAGCTTGCTTTTAGCCCTGATTATTTTTCATGGATCTTGATAGAAGACATGAGACAAAGAATGTCATTACTTTCGAAATAGCAGGCAGCCTGAGCATCAGCCTGTTTGTGACATGGAGAGCCTGGATGGCACCACATAGGCAGTGAGTTGTACTGCAGGAGAAGAACATGAACTTGCGGAAACCCACTGCTTTTTATAACAGGCAGTAAGCCCTGCTCTTTGTCCCAGAGGGGATATTACCTCATGCCTCAGCGTTGCTTGCTGCAAACACAACCCTGAGACATGGCTTGGACAAAGAGGAGTCAAGTCCTCAAATTCTTGGAACACCTGGTAAGATGTGGGAGCAGTCGTGGGGAACTGTCTCTCTCAACACATGTATGCCATGTAACTTTTACCTATGCAGGAGCATAGTTTATAATGTTTTGTAACATGGGTCTTTTGTGTAGCAAAAATATATTAACATTTTGTTATATTTATAATATGCATAACATGTACATGTCTATGTATATATACGGCTTTAAATATTTGAGATCAGGGTATTTAACGTTTTGTAACATGCTTTTTTAGTTAGCAAAATTATATTAACATAATATATTTCATAATTTTTAAAGATTGCATATTATTATTATATATGAATAACTGCAGTTTCTTTAAATGAATTTCTATTGTATAATTAAATTGGCAGTGAGAATTTTATAGGAAAATTTCTTGACCGTAAGATGATTTTGGAATTACCATTTTTGTGTACGTGTGATGAGAACACTAAAGATCTACCCTCTTAGCAAATTTTAAGTCTACCATACAATATTGTTAACTATAGTCACATTGTTGTACATTTGATCCCCAGAATTTATTCATCCTGCATAACTGAGACTTTGTACTCCTTGACCAACATCTGCCCATTTCTCCTACCCCCAAGCGTCTGATAACCACCATTCTACTCTCTGTTTCTATGAGTTGAACTATTTTAGATTCCACATATAAGTGAGATCATGCAGTACTTCTCTTTTTATTTCACTTAGCATAATGTTCTCCTGGTTCATCTATGTTGTCACAAACGGCAGGATTTCCTTCTTTATTCATTCATCTGTCAGTGGACACTTAAATTGTTTCCTTATCTTGGCTATTGTAAATCATGCTGCAATGAACATGGGAGTACAGACATCTCTTTGAGATCCTGATTTCATTTCCTTTGGGTATATGCCAAGAAGTGGAATTGCTGGATCATATGGTAGTTCTATTTTTTAATATTTTGAGGAACCTCCATAGTGGCTTTTTATAGTGGCTGAACCAATTTACTTTCCCACCAACAGTGTAGGAGGGTTCTCTTTTCTTCATATCCTCACCAACATTTGTTATCTTTCCTCTTTCTGATAGCAGCCATTCTAAAATGTGTGAGGTCATATCTTGTGATTAAGATTTGCATTTCCCCGATGATTGGGTTAGAAATGGAGCACTTTTCATGTACGTGTTGGTCATCCAGTCATATTCCTTAAGCCAACTCTGGGAAGATCTACCTTATTCTGACATTGATAATAAGGCTAAAATGGGGCTAAAAGCATTGGGTTTGGAGTTTGACGTATATGCATTAGAATCCAGTTACCCACTAGAGCTGTGAGGCCTTAGCTACATTTTTAACCTTTTCTGAGTCTATTTCTACATCTATAAAATGGGTAACTGTTCCTATGGTACTTCTCTGAGCATTCAAGGAGATTATCTTTGTAAACCTTTAGCTCAACATCAGATATCTAGTAATACGTATTTGCATTGTTGAGAGGAATGAATTTACTCAGAGTAAACAGCTGTCAACTTTGCCTGCCTCAAACAGAAATCATTATTGATTGGACCTACTACGTTAGCCTTTGCTAATCTGGATTTTCAGTAATTGGATATTTAAGAAAATACTAAATGATGTTTTTAGTATCTTCTTCCACACCCAACACTGGAAGCACCTGGGTAAGAGCTGCCTGCATGGTTATTTCAAGGGTGTCCTTTCCTCAGAAAGTGTGTTTCACTTTTGTGGAGCAGAGTTGAGTTGCCAGACCCCAGAGGTCGACGAGCCGGAGGCAGTGGTTTTGGAAAAGGAGACCAGAGCTTGACCCTCAGTGGGGTTGGGGGTCCAGGAAAGAGAGGGCCCTGGAGTAAGAGGAGGTACAGGCTTTGGGGTTTTGTGAGAGTGAGTGTGTGTATATATGTGTGTGAGTGTGTGTGTGTGTACACACAGGGCTGGAGGACCCCCTGGCCCTTGGGGGCTCAGTGTGGACTGCTAATAAAGGGACACCTGTAGAGGCTGGTGGCACTGCTCAGTGGCATCAAGAGTCTGAGGAAAAGACAACAATCTCCTCCAAGAGGCAGCTCTAAGTCAGCCTGGAGCCAAGCTCACAGCTGCCCAGGGCAGCTGGGAGCATGTGTAAGGATACAGATCAGGAGCACCAAAGGCCCACCTGCCCCATCACCAGTTTTTTGGTACTCACAGGTGCAAAGAGGACTTTTCCTGCTGTCCCAGGTGGCCAGGAGCTCAGTATAGCTTATCTGAGTAAGAGAAATAATGAACAGATGAATGGATAAAGAAGATGTGGCACATATATACAATGGAATATTACTCAGCCATCAAAAGGAATGAAACTGAGTTATTTGTAGTGAGGTGGATGGACCTAGAGACTGTCAAACAGAGTGAAGTAAGTCAGAAAGAGAAAAACAAATACAGTATGCTAACACATATATATGGAATCTAAAAAAAAAAAAAAGAAAAAAAGTGGTCAGAAGAACCTAGGGGCAAGATGGGAATAAAGATGCAGACCTACTAGAGAATGGACTTGAGGATACGGGGAGGGGGAAGGGTAAGCTGGGACAAAGTGAGAGAGTGGCATGGACATATATACACTACCAAACATAAAATAGATAGCTAGTGGGAAGCAGCCGCACAGCACAGGGAGATCAGCTCGGTGCTTTGTGACCACCTGGAGGGGTGGGATAGGGAGGGTGGGAGGGAGGAAGATGAAAGAGGGGAGAGATATGGGGACATATGTATATGTATAGCTGATTCACTTTGTTATAAAGCAGAAACTAACACACCATTGTAAAGCAATTATACTCCAATAAGGACATTAAAAAAAGAAAGAGAGAAATAATGAAATGTGTCATTTACAAAATAGAAGTGGAAATATACAAAAATTAAGTGGCAAGAAGTCAAGGAACATTGCAGATGTGTCATCTACCTGAGAGTGGGAAAGATTCTGAATCAGAATCTGGGCAAAGCACTCCAGGTGAGCATTGTGGTCCTCAGCCAGACCCACAGGTGCTAGGGGGAGCCCTATGTGGCTGAGGTCACCACCCTAGGTGCTGGCTCAGCCCCAGGCCAACTCAGGAGAAACTCAGGGAATCATTCAAGCCTGTGAAGGCCATGAGATAACAGTGCTTTCAAGGAGGCGTCTGATCCTAGGTTGGAGGCTGTTGGAATTTGCACAGCATCGCTGTGAAGAAAGAGAGAGTGATGTTGCAGCTGCCAACGTTCACAGAGATTGCTGAGGATGGGGTCATCTGCCTCGCCATGCTCTTTAGGGATGCAATGTGTCTGTTCTGGAAAATGAGAGGGTAGTTCATGGTTCAGAAAGGAGAGCAAGAATTTAACACTTTTGAGGGACAACTCCCATTGGCGGGAGTCATCTGATGGGAGCAACTTTTGACTTGTGAACAAATGGAGGACTTACCTCTCCAGAGCAGCATGGGGGTGGCCACTTGGGGAAGATTTGGGTAGCTTGATGGCTGTGGATCCCATTTCACAGAGTGGATCCATGCCTGCCCTGCCCCTCTGCCTTAAGGCCCTGAAAGGTAGGTGTCCTCTAGTTCCACTTAGTGACTCCTGGTAGGCACTAAGCCCATGTTTGCAAAGAACCCAGAAAATGGAGAGAAGGCTTTAGGCTCTCCTGTGCTTTTTAATATCACCATAGCTTGCCCTGACATTCCTTATGAAGGAACGGGCAGAAATCTGACAATCCTCAGTTTAAATTTAAAACTAGAGGTATGAACATGAAAAAAAAAAAAAAAAGAAAGAAAGAAAGTAAGGGTTGAAATGAAATTTCTGGTATCCACAGGCAAAGGAAGGCAGGGACCTTCTTGCTTATTTTAAGGACAAGCGTGTGAGGGTATAATAAAATGCAGGTATTTGTCCATTTGTTTTGTAATTTACAAAGCACTTTCACATTCATTGTTCTCATTTAGGAAAAATTGGTTTTGAGGAGTATGAATTATGATTCCTATTTTATGAATAGAGGAAAAATAATATTTGAAATGGTGAAGAAACTGTGACAAGCCCACCTAGGAAGTAGCAGATGGGGGTTGGGATGCTGGTAAATGTTTAACAATCAGCTTTCTGGAAAACAACAGACAAATAAACCTTGATCAATGTTTGCTGATTTCTGTGGTGTCAATGCTCCACCACAGCTAATTTTAAGCTACTAAGAAAATCAGTCTCACAAAATCCCTGACAATTTAACCAGCTCTTGTGAGCTGGTACTGAGGTAGGAGATAGATGGACCCTAGGCTGAGCAGCTGCTGCCAGTCTCCTGCTGACACTTTGAGATAAGGAACTAGCAGTAGCATCAGGCCTGATTGGGTGAAAGACAAAATGACCACATTTTTCTCATTCTTGTGGTCAAGGGGATTTCCCAGTCCACACATGTGCGGAGAAGGTCGTCAGTCTAGAAAAGGGGTCAAAGGAGGAAGGAGCTGCCAGGCTGTAATCTGTGCTGCCAACCTCCCAGAAATCCTTCCGCTGGAATCCATCTTGACCGAGGGATGCACGCTCACCCACCAGGAAGGACCCTGAGTCAAGCCAAATATGGGCACAAGCAAGATGATTGACCAGAGACAACCAGGAAGACTACTCCCATGTAAGCAATCTAACCCACCCCCATTCCACGCAACTCCTTCCACCAGTTCACTGTGTGTTCTTCCACGTGTAATTTGCTTCTAATAAACACTTTATCTGCTTCACAATCTGTCTCTTTGCTGAATTCTTTCTTCAAAGAAGACGAGGACCAAGGTCCTGCTTCAAGCTGCCACATCCCCCCACCCCCACCCTGCCAAGATCAGTACCAGCTAGCTCCAGCATACCACTGCTTGATAAAGAACCTGAGTGCATGTCTTTCTTTTTGTCCTGACTGCTTCGTCACTGCCAGGGGATATTTAGGAGTAATAATTTTCATCCCCAGGAAGCAATGGGGAGGTGCTTGAAGTTGATAGGAAATTTTGTATTAAATATAATACTGCATGGATTAGTATGTCTTGAGCCTTTAGATGCTAATTCCTACTTACACTGTAAGGTCAAAATTGGTTCATTTTCTTGAGTTGTGTTTTTCTTCTCTTGGGGGCTGCCAATAATACTTTTGCCGCGTCTACCAGCCTTTGTGGTGATGCTGGTTTCCGGCAGCCCAGCTATATTTCTCAAATTTCTGTGAGTCCCCCTGCAGTCTTGGGAGGTGGAAGGACAGTGGCCAGACCTCTTGGAGAAGCCCTCATGCAGATTTCCCGTCTGCACTGAGCTGCTGTCTGTCCGTGTTTGTGGTCTGTGTGCTGCGTGGGGAGCATGTTGCCAGGGAGACAGGGCCGACCTGAAGGGAGGCAGTGGGAGTCCTTTTGCAGAGTCTCAGGAACTGGAGCTGGTTGCCTTTCCTGTGACTGGAAGGCCTTCTGCCACATGATGCTGCAGTAGGAGATACTGCGTGATGCGAGGGGTAGACGAGTGACTGCTGTGATTGTGGCAACCCTGCCGCACTGATGACGTGAGGCTGCCTTAATGCTCCACCAGGGCACCAGTCTTCCCATGGGACATGCAATGTGGCATCCCTCAGGCTTTGGCCTCCATCACCTATTTTAAGGTCATCTTCAACCCTGCAGCTGCCATTTTAAGATGAACATATGGGTGGTTAATCACCACGTATCGACATTTCCAGTTAACCTGCACACAGAGTTTAGCTTCCTGACTCTGCATGTATTTCCTCTGGAAAAATAAAGAGTTGTCTCAGGCTTTCTCTCTGATACCACAGAATAGACTGAATCTCAGAGTCAGCGCTGCAGGAACGTGGTGGTCCTGAGGTCCTGATATCCCACTGCTGCTTCCGAGATGCCTAACTTTTCTCTTTTCACTTTCTCATCTGCAAAATTGCAGACAATGCTTCCAGTCTCATAGGGCTTTGGTGTGGAAATTAATGAGTTGCTCCAAAGAAAATGCTTCTCACCATCTCTGTCTCCTGGAAGCACTCCGTAAATGCTGGTCCAACCTCCCCACCAAATTGCCAGTAGCAGTCAGATTGTATACAAGCTGTAGGGTTCTAATCCCCACATATTTCCCTGTCCTTTGTCAAGGTGATCCAGCCCACACGACCCTCTCTCCTGCCTATCTACCCTAGGGGTCCCAGCCCGGCCTTTCTACAATATTTCAGTTGATTAAAATCCATAGTTCTTATGTTCTTCTACATGATAATGCATTTTTAAAACTTAGATGAAAACTTCTAGTTATAAAATAAATAAGTCATGGGAATATAATGTACAGCATGGTGATTATAGTTAACAGTACTGTATTGTATATTTCAAAGTTGCTAAGACAGTAGATCTTAAAAGTTCTTATCACAAGAAAAAAGAATTGTAAACTGTATGCGGTGACGGATGTTAACTAGACTTAATGTGATGATTATTTTGCAATATAGACATATGTCAAATCACTACGTGGTACACCCGAAACTAATATGTTATAGGTCGATTACATCTCAAACATTTTAAAAACTGAAGTTATTTAAATTGATTTCCTTTGAGAATTTGATGATTTTGTAGCACCACCGGAGAAACTTTGAAGCATGCCAAACTATACAAATTGTCATCAGTGCAACAGGAAGAACAGTGTTGCTCTGGACAAAACATCAACTAAACATCAGACATCTGAGTAATTATTAATGCAAAACCATGTGGTCGTCCGAGAAATAGACACGGGGGGGGGGGGCCCATCCCTGGGACATGAAGAGCCTCTCGTTGGCCTTTGGACTGAGCTTGGAAGACAATGTTTTAAGGATCAGTTCCCAATGCAGTGGCGCTGTTTTAATAAACCCACATGGCGAGCTAGTATTCCAGGTCACCGGCAGGATCGGCACTTAGAAGAGAGGGTCTTTCTAGGGCAAAACCTGTTCTGCTAGGCAGTATCCTGCATGTTTGCCTGAGCAATCAGCCCTTATCAGAGGTATAAAACAAGTTTCAAGTGTGTCCCTGCTCTTGACCTGGGGCACAGAGAAGTGTCAGTTCACGCTGGCACACTGAGCAGGGTGTCTGGAGACCCCTAGCTGCCTGGGTGTAGGGAGGCACGCTTTTACTCTTTACATGGTGACAAAAGTGGGCCGTAGATAGGGACCCAAGGACAAGCTGAGCAGCCAGACCTGAAAGCACAAAGTTCAGGGCAGTTCTAGGGTGTCACAGCAGGTTTCTGTGAAACTTCGCTCTGAGCTCTTCATCTACCTGGCTCATTTCCTAACTCTCTCAGCCATGCTCTCCTTGGTTCAAATTTTTGAGAAAGCATTTGATTGGCCACTGGGCATTGAGTCGTCAGCAGGTTGGTTCCCTCGGGTCCAGTCAGCTGTTGCCGGGTTGGGTGGTACGGAGGGGGAATGGGCATCTTGCTGGCATGGCTCTGTCCTTCCAGAGCTGCATACTGCAGACACCTTAGCTGCTCCAGTTGCCCTTGAGATAAGGTCAAGCTCCTTTGCAAGGTCTTTCTAGACCTCTTCACTCCTCACTCACTGGCTTCATCACACACATCCTCCCTCCAGGGCTGGCTGCAAAATGTGCAAGCCCAGCACACAGGGAAAATGTGGAAGCCCCTTGTTCAAATAAGTAGGGAAAATGTGCCTTAAATTTACTTCGAAAGTTTTTTTCTTTCTCAGGTACGTTCCTTCTCCACGTCTAATGGTGTTATTTATTTATTTTTCTTCTTTTGTGTTTAATGATGTAAGGAAAAAAAAAAGTTGTCATAAATGTTATTGTTCATCTTTATACTGAGCAATGCCAATTTTAAGTGCAAACAGCAGAGCATCTGGCTTGTATGCAGTCACTGAAATGACACAGTTTATGTTTCCTGGCTGGTCCTGGGAGGCTTCCTCAAGCTGGCTGGTAGAGTCGGGCACAGACACTCAAGGAGGGAAGGAGGCAGAGAAGACCCCAGGCACACAGCTGGCTCAGGGAGTTCTCTCAGGCTCCCTGGGTCCCTGCCTATGACTTGGTGTCCTGGCACTGGCTCGACCACAGGGCTGCTGAGTTCCCCCTTGCCAGCTTCAGAACAGATGTGCTATGCTCCGGGTGAGGGGAGATCTGGGGAAGCAGAGCCTCCCCCATTCTCATGGGACCACTGTGCCCACCCACGGCAGACCCCCAGAGGGATCTTTGCCTGGATCAGGAATGGGCAAGAGGCTCATTCCAGCCAAGAGGTAACCTCCCGCTGGCTGCCTACCAGGGTGTGCAATGGTACAGCCAGCCTGGAGCTGGGGGAGCTGGACAGGTCCACCTCACCCCACCTGAGATGCTGCAGGCATGCCCACGTGAGCCTGGATCTCTGATAGGAGAGGAGAGCCGCTGAGGTCACAGCATGGGGACAGGGAGTCTGAGCCAGACCCCTGCAAAGGCAAGCGGAAGCAAGAAGGTGAGAACTCATCCTGGGGAGACAGATGGAGGTGGGACCACATGAGCTAACCTCCCTGGGCACGCTCCACTGTTCCACTGACTCTGCTTACAAAACACAAAGTCAAAAGATACAATTATTAAGAATTTTGAGATGGTGAGAGTGGACCGCGGCATTAAACCCTAGGCATGTGCTACAGATTTGGTCTCCGTCAGCAGGCGGGCACCACCTCCTTCTTGCTCCTTCTGTGGACAGGCTTTACTTCACCTCCCAGCAAGCTCACGTGCCTTCCCTTTGCTTGGGGGAAACCTCCCACAACCCCTTTGCCACCTTCTGGACTTAGCTAAAATGTCACTTCCTGCAGGAGTCTCCCTGACCCACCCAAGCTGGAGCAAGGGCTCCTTAGATCCCTAGATCTCCCAGATGTGGATGTAATTGCTTGTTTCCTGAGCTGTGTACTATCTGGGACTGCTTCTGTCCTCCTCCTTGCTGTGTGCCAATATGTCATGGGCACATGCGAGCATCCAATAAACACTCGCTAAATGAACGAATGAAGGAGCTAGCAGAGGATGAAGTATGCCTCAATGTCTGGAATGGTCTGGAACCTTCTGATTGTGGATATAGGAAAGCGAATCTGGAGAAATGGCCCACTGTCCTTGACATTCCAGGAGAGTGGGGTCCATGCCCCTCTGACTGACCCATAACGCATGGAAACAAACTATCAAAAGGTTTTTTTCTACATGGGATGATGAGCTAGTCTATGGTATTAGTGAATAAGGATATTTTATTTTTATCTTTGGGAAACCACTGATATCTAAACACTCTCTAAATTATCAGGAAGCATCAAGAGCTTAAACAATGTGCATTTATGTCAGAATGGTAACAGAAAACCCAACAAGAAATTGGATTCTGTGGTGCTGTTTTTGATGTTTTGTACATCATTTCAATCTTCACTTATTAACTTTACATTATGGAGAATTTCAAACACACAAAAATGCAGAAAGAGTCATATAATGACCTCCCTTGCACTCTCATGGTGTCTTCCTGCTTATCGACATTTTACCCATCTTGTTTCCTGGATCCCCCAGCTTTTTTTTTTTTTTTTTTTTCTTCTGAAGCATTTTAAAGTAAATCTCAGATATGGTGGTAGATTCCTACCCCTGTGAGACAGTTGCTCTCCGCTCCAGCACCTGGAATATTGACTGCCATTCTAGTGGTGGCACTTCAGGGCTGTCGCAGAAGCACAGGTGAAGCAGTAAGGAGGGGGGGAGGGGGGGTTGCTGGCAGCAGCATTGAAAAGGGTCTGTTCGGTCTGCAAAGACAAAGGCAGGGGGGCAAGGATCTTGCTCCAGGAAACAGTGAGTGGTATGAAAAGGAACTCCAGCAGCTGCTGCCATACCTGGAACTGGAGAAACCACTTAAAACTTGGTGGGTGAGGGTCTAAAAGTTCAAGGGAGGAAATGGCTCATCACAGGTAGCACCCTGAATGGAGCTTGTGTCTGGGACAATTAGGGACATGTGCTCACCATATAGAGCCTGGGACTTAAAACTTGTAGGTTCAGTTACAGAGGGCAGATCTGTCACGGATTGTGAAGGGAGCCTGAGCATTTCTGGGGCTTGGTCTTCAGCTCTGAGACCCCAGCACACCACCGGCTGCCTGTTTCATGAGGGCTGCGGGGGTTTGGATAGGAAGAGGACCCATCACACAGCACAACAGCCCTGGGTTCCTGAGTGGGACCTGACACCGCAGGAAACAGAACAAGCTCTTTCCACCCAGGTTAGTGGGCCTCAGCTGGGGGAGGTGCAGGCCTGGGATGTGTTTTTCACATTGCCCTCTCTCCTGCTCCCCCAGCCCAAACAACTCTGCAAGGCCCCAGACCAATCTGTTGACCCTTTCTCTGAGGCACAAAACTACTCACTTCTTTTGTACTCCATCATTTCTTGATTCTTACCAGCTATCACATTGTGTTGAGCTAGCAGGATATGTGGATTTTTCCCTCCCTAGACTGAAGGGGAGGATCACTTTTTTTTTTTTTTTTAATCACCTTTGTATCATCCACTAGCATGCTGCATAGCAGGTGATGGAAGCAATAAGAATGTTTGTTACATAAATAAACAAAGTTGTTTAAAAGAAAAAAAAACCCTTAGTGTCACAGTGGATACAATGTACAAATTTGGTACTTCCCCCACTTTAAGCAAGCCAAGTGTTAAGATGTTACAGTGCCATAGGTCTCACCTACTTCAGGCAAATTTAATATATGAAGTCAGCACTAAACATGCCTTTCAAAAGGAATCTCATATTACAGATAGGATTTCTTAAAAGTGGATTGTGTTGGAGAGAGATACCTTTACAATGGGAAGATCAGGTGGCTGTGTCTTTTTTTTTTTTTTTAATAAATCTAATTAATTAATTAATTAATTTATGGCTGTGTTGGGTCTTCGTTTCTGTGTGAGGGCTTTCTCTAGTTGCGGCGAGCGGGGGCCACCCTTCATCGCGGTGCGCGGGCCTCATCGCGGCCTCTCTTGGTGCAGAGCACAGGCTCCAGACGCGCAGGCTCAGTAGCTGTGGCTCACGGGCCCAGCCGCTCCGCGGCATGTGGGATCCTCCCAGACCAGGGCTCGAACCCGTGTCCCCTGCACCGGCAGGCAGATTCTCAACCACTGCGCCACCAGGGAAGCCCCAGTGGCTGTGTCTGTAACCTGAGTGCTCGGACTTAATGTAGAGACAATGGATCAAAGGACAGGGTGAGATGCCGTGGGAAGAGCATGAGGTCCCTCAGGCCAAGGGAGATGAAGGGTGTGATGTCCGCAGCAGGCTTTCAAAGGGTTTGAAAATGTGTTGAGAGAGAAAGGGTGTGATCAAGTACTGCAGAAGGTAAACAATTGTGAATGCAGGTGAGGGATACAAGGTTGCTCATTAACCTATGCCTCCAACGCTTCTGTAGGTGTAAAAAATTTCAAAAGATAAACTGGAGTGGAGGTGTGGTACGGATAGAGAAGTTTCAGGAAGAGAAATGTATCTGATAAAGTGGGTGCCCTAAGAGGCAGGGCCAGCAGTTCTCAAAGAGGCTGCCCAGGGGGCTCTGACTTGGAGAACATGCTGTCTGGCCCTTGGTCTGCAGACCAGGAGTTCCACCTGCTGATGAGACGCACCTGTTCTACCCATCCTGTCGTCGGTCCCTCATCCTCCCCATCTGGGCAATGGTGGGGAACAGATGTCTCCCAGGGGTTATTCTGTTTCCAGTCTCACCTTCCCAGTCCATTCTCCATCCTGCTTCTAGTCTGTGAACCTAGTCATGTGAAAAGATGGTTTAATATACTTCTAGAAGTTCCTGTTAACCAAAGAGTTAGTACAGGCCTTAGGCTCACTAGAGGGGCTCCCCACAGGGGACCTCTATTCCCCTATTCTGTGCAGCCATACTAATCACTCGGACTCAAAGTCCGGCTCACAAGACTTAGTGAACACTGAATACCCTGACCTTCTTATAATCCTCTTGAGGCTTCTGCTGGGCCTCCCCTTGCCCCACCAGCACAGTGCAGCTGCCTCCCTCTCCTCTGGGCTCCCTGTGCCCTGTGAAATTCCCTGTACAAGCACCCAGAACCCTGTAATGCCTGTGTGGTTTCTGGCACCCACAACGCAATGCCTGACGCAGGCCAAAGGAAAAATACTTGTGGGCAGAATTGGGATTGTGTAATTGACAGAGAAAACTTGAACTTGCATGTCTTCCAGTGCAGGGTTCCCTGGCCCAGCATGTCCTCTTCCTGTAGGAAAACAGCTCCACTATCCACGTGGAGAGAAGAACATGCTGGGTGAGCTGGACATTAGGGGGAGGCATGTGGCCCATGGCAGAGGCTCTGGAAGTAGACATATCCAGGAAGGTAGCTCAGGATCCTGGGTCAGGACCTAACTAGGGTTTCTGGATAAAATATAGGACATCAAGGCAAATTTGAATCTCAGATAAACAACAAATGATTTTTGGATGTAATTATGACCCATATACTGCATGGGATATACTCATACTGAAAAATTAAAAATGACTTATGTGAGGTTCAGATTTAACTGGGTGTCTTATATTTTTTCTTTTTCTCCTGAATATGGCAACTCTACACCTAACTCCTTTTTCTGTTCTTCTACAAAGCCTCCTTGTTCTGATGGGCATATAGTTTTTTAAAAAATATTTGTTAAAAAACTGTGATAAAAGAGGGCAGACAGCAGAAGCAAGAAGAACTACAATTCTGCAGCCTGTGGAACAAAAACCACATTCACAGAAAGATAGACAAAATGAAAAGTCAGAGGACTATGTACCAGATGAAGAAACAAGATAAAACCCCAGAAAGACAACTAAATGAAGTGGAGATAGGCAACCTTCCAGAAAAAGAATTCAGAATAATGATAGTGAAGATGATCCAGGACCTCAGAAAAAGAATGGAGGCAAAGATCGAGAAGATGCAAGAAATGTTTAACAAAGACCTAGAAGAATTAAAGAACAAATACCTAGAAGAATTAAAGAACAAACAAACAGAGATGAACAATACAATAACTGAAATGAAAACTACACTAGAAGGAATCAATAGCAGAATAACTGAGGCAGAATAACTGAGGCAGAAGAACAGATAAGTGATCTGGAAGACGGAATGGTGAAATTCACTGCTGTGAAACAGAATAAAGAAAAAAGAATGAAAAGAAATGAACACAGCCTAAGAGACTTCTGGGACAACGTTAAATGAACAACATTCACATTATAGGGGTCCCAGAAGGAGAGGAGAGAGAGAAAGGACCCGAGAAAATATTTGAAGAGATTATAGTTGAAAAATTCCCTAACATGGGAAAGGAAACAACGACCCAAGTCCAGGAAACACAGAGAGTCCCAGCCAGGATAAACCCAAGGAGGGGCACACTGAGACATTTAGTAATCAAATTGACAAAAATTAAAGGCAAAGAAAAATTATTGAAAGCAACAAGGGAAAAACGACAAATAACATACAAGGGAACTCCCATAAGGTTAATATCTGATTTCTCAGCAGAAACTCTACAAGCCAGAAGGGAGTGGCATGATATATTTAAAGTGATGGAAGGGAAGAACCTACAACCAAGATTATCTGTCAAGGATCTCATTCAGATTCAATGGAGAAATCAAAAGCTTTGCAGACAAGCAAAAGCTAAGAGAATTCAGCACCACCAAACCAGCTCTACAACAACTGCTAAAGGAACTTCTCTAAGTGGGAAACACAAGAGAAGAAAAGGACCTACAAAAACAAACCCATAACAATTAAGAAAATGGTAATAGGAACATACATATAGATAATTACCTTAAATGTGAATGGATCAAATGCTCCAACCAAAAGACATAAACTCACTGAATGGATACAAAAACAAGACCCATATATATGCTGTCTACAAGAGACCCACTTCAGACCTAAGGACACATACAGACTGAAAGTGAGGGGATGGAAAAAGATATTCCATGCAAATGGAAATCCAAAGAAAGCTGGAGTAGCAATACTCATAACAGAAAAAATAGACTTTTAAATAAAGACTGTTATAAGAGATAAGGACACTACATAATGATCAAGGGATCAATCCAGGAAGAACACATAACAATTATAAATATATATGCACCCAACATAGGAGCACCTCAATACATAAGGCAACTGCTAACAGCTATAAAAGAGGAAATCGAAAGTAACACAATAATAGTGGGGAACTTTAACACCTCACTTACACCAATGGACAGATCATCCAGACAGAAAATTAATAAGGAAACACAAGCCTTAAATGAAACAATAGACCAGATAGATTTAATTGATATTTTAGGACATTCCATCCAAAAACAGTAGATTACACTTTCTTCTCAAGTGCACACAGAACATTCTCCATGATAGACCACATCTTGGGTCACAAAGCAAGCCTCGATAAATTTAAGAAAACTGATATCATACCAAACATCTTTGCCTATCACAATGCTATGAAATTAGAAATCAATAACAGGAAAAAAAACGTAAAAAGCACAAACATGTGGAGGCTAAATAATACATTACTAAATAACCAAGAGATCACTGAAGAAATCAAAGAGGAAATCAAAAAATGATGCAGCAAAAGCAGTTCTAAGAGAGAAGTTTATAGCAATACAATCCTACCTCAAGAAACAAGAAAAATCTCGAATAAACAGTCTAACCTTACACCTAAAGGAAAAAGAGAAAGAAGAACAAACAAAACCCAAAGTTAGTAGCAGGAAAGAAATCATAAAGGCCAGAGCAGAAATAAATGAAATAGCAACAAAGAAAACAATAGCAAAGATCAGTAAAAGTAAAGTTGGTTCTTTGAGAAGATAAACAAAATTGATAAACCTTTAGCCAGACTCATCAAGAAAAAGAGGGAGAGGACTCAAATCAATAAAATTAGAAATGTAAAAGGAGAGGTTACAACAGACACTGCAGAAATACAAAGCATCATAAGAGACTACTACAAGCAACTCTATGCCAATAAAATGGACAACCTGGAAGAAATGGACAAATTCTTAGAAAGATATAACCTTCCAAGACTGAACCAGGAAGAATTAGAAAATATGAACAGACTAATCACAAGTAATGCAATTGAAACTGTGATTAAAAATCTTCCAACAAACAAAAGTCCAGGACCAGATGGCTTCACAGGCGAATTCTATCAAACATTTAGAGAAGAGCTAACACCCATCCTTCTGAAACTCTTCCAAAAAATGGCAGAGGAAGGAACACTCCCAAATTCATTCTACGAGGCCACCATCACTCTGATACGAAAACCAGACAGAGATACTACAAAAAAAGAAAATTACAGACCAATATCACTGGTGAATATAGATGCAAAAATCCTCAACAAAATGTTAGCAAACAGAATCCAACAGCACATTAAAAGGATCATACACCATGATCAAGTGGGATTTACCCCAGGGATGCAAGGATTCTTCAATATATGCAAATCAACCAATGTGATACACCATATTAACAAATTGAAGAATTAAAACAATATGATCAACTCAATAGATGCACAAAAAGCTTTTTACAAAATTCAACACCGATTTATGATAAAACCTCTCCAGAAAGTGGGCATAGAGGGAACCTAGCTCAACATAATAAAGGCCATATATGACAAACCCACAGCAAACATCATTCTCAGTGGTGAAAAACTGAAAGCATTTCCTCTAAAATCAGGAACAAGACAAGGATGTCCACTCTCACCACTCTTATTCAACATAGTTTGGGAAGTCCTAGCCATGGCAATCAGAGAAGAAAAAGAAATAAAATGAATACAGATTGGAAAAGAAGAAGTAAAACTGTCATTGTTTGCTGATGACATGATACTCTACATAGAGAATCCTAAAGATGCCACCAGAAAATGACTAGAGCTAATCAATGAATTTGGTAAGGTTGCAGGATACAAAATTAATACACAGAAATCTCTTGCATTCCTATACACTAACAACAAAAGATCAGAAAGAGAAATTAAGGAAACAGTCCCATTCACCATTGCAACAAAAAGAATAAAATACCTAGGAATAAACCTACCAAAGGAGGTAAAAGACCTGTACTCAGAAAACTATAAGACACTGATGAAAGAAATCAAAGATGACACAAACAGATGGAGAGATATACCATGTTCTTGCATTGGAAGAATCAATACTGAAAATGACTATACTACCCAAGGCAATCTACAGATTCAATGCAATCCCTATCAAATTACCAGTGGCATTTTCTACAGAACTAGAACAAAAAATCTTAAAATTTGTATGGAGACACAAAAGACCCCGAATAGCTAAAGCAATCTTGAGGGAAAGAAACGGAGCTGGAGGAATCAGGCTCCCTGACTTCAGACTATACTACAAAGCTACAGTAATCAAGACAATATGGTACTGGCACAAAAACAGAAATATAGATCAATGGAACAGGATAGAAAGTCCAAAGATAAACCCACACACCTATGGTCAACTAATCTATGACAAAGGATGCAAAGATATACAATGGAGGAAAGACAGTCTCTTCAATAAGCAGTGCTGGGAAAACTGGACAGCTACATGTAAAAGAATGAAATTAGAACACTCCCTAACATCGTACACAAAAATAAACTCAAAATGGATTAAAGACCTATATGTAAGACCAGACACTATAAAACTCTTAGAGGAAAACATAGGAAGAACACTCTTTGACATAAATCACAGCAAGATCTTTTTTGATCCACCTCCTAGAGTAAAGAGAACAAAACCAAAAATAAACAAATGGGACCTAATGAAACTTCAAAGCTTTTGCACAGCAAGGGAAACTACAAACAAGACAAAAAGACAGCCCTCAGAATGGGAGAAAATATTTGCACATGAATCAATGGACAAAGGATTAATCTCCAATATATATAAACAGCTCATGCAGCTCGATATAAAAAAAAAACAAACAACCCAATCATAAAATGGGCAGAAGACTTAAATAGACATTTCTCCAAAGAAGACATACAGATGGCCAAGAGGCACATGAAAAGCTGCTCAACATCACTAATTATTAGAGAAATGCAAATCAAAACTACAATTAGGTATAACCTCACACCGGTTAGAATGGGCATCATCAGAAAATCTACAAACAACAAATGCTGGAGAGGGTGTGGAGAAAAGGGAACCCTCTTGCACTGTTGGTGGGAATGTAAACTGATACAGCCACTATGGAGAACAATATGGAGGTTCCTTAAAAAACTAAAAATCGAACTACCATATGACCCAGCAATCCCACTACTGGACATATACCCAGAGAAAACCTTTGTAATTCACAAAGACACATGCGCCCCAATGTTCACTGCAGCACTATTTACAATAGCCAGGTCATGGAAGCAACCTAAATGCCCATTGACAGATGAATGGATAAAGAAAATGTGGTACATATATACAATGGAGTATTACTCATCCATAAAATTGATCGAAATTGGGTCATTTGTAGAGATGTGGATAGATCTAGAGACTGTCATACAGAATGAAGTAAGTCAGAAAGAGAAAAACAAATATTGTATATTAACACATATATGTGGAATATAGAAAAATGGTACAGATGAACTGGTTTGCAAGGCAGAAATAGAAACACAGATATAGAAAACAAATGTATGGACACCAACGGGGAAAAGTGGCGGGGGTGGTGGTGGTGGTGGTGTGATGAATTGGGAGATTGGGATTGACATACATACACTAATATGTATAAAATAGATAACTAATAAGAACCTGTTGTATAAAAAATAAATAAATAAAATAAAATTCAAAATTTCAAGAAAAAAAACTGTGGTAAAATACACATAACATAAAATTTGTCCTCTTAACCAGTTTTTTAGTGTACATTTCAGTAGTGTAAAGTACATTCACATTGCTGTGCAATCTCCAGAATTTCTTTCATCTTGTATGACTAAAACTTTATACCCATTAAACAAAAGTGTCCCATTTCCCCCTCCCCTGGCCCCTGGCAACCCCCATTCTCTTTTCTGTCTCTATGAATCTGACTGCTCTGGGTACCTCACATGAGTGAAATCACATGGTGTTTGTCCTTTTGTGATTGGCTTATTTCACTTAGCAGAATGTCCTCAAGATTCATCCATGTTGTAGCACAGGTTAGAATTTCCTTCCTTTTTAAGGCTGAATAATGTCCATTGTATCTATATGCCACATTTTATTGATCCATTTTATCCCTTGATGGGGACTTGGGTTGTTTCCACTTTTAGCTGTTGGGATGGTACTGCTATGAACATGAATGTGGAAATATCTTTTTGAGTCCTCGATTTCACAGCTTTTGGGTATATATCCAGAAGTGGAATTGTTAGATCATAGGGTAATTCTATGTGTAATTTTTTTGAGGAACTACCATACTTACTTCCACAGCAGCTACATCATTTTACATTCCCAACAGCAATGTGTGAGGGTTCCAATTCCTCCACATTCTTGCCAACAGTTGTTATTTTCTGTTTTTTGTTTTTTGTTTTTGTTTTTGATAGTAGACATCCTAATGGGTATGAGGTGGTATCTCATTGTGGTTTTGATTTACATTTCCTTAATAATTAGTGATGTTGAGCATTTTTTTATGTACTTATTGTCCATTTGTATATCTTCTTTGGAGAAATGTTTATTCAAGTCCTTTGCCCAGTTTTAGTTCATTTAAAAATTGTTGAGTTGTATGAGTTTGTATATTTACACATACATATTTGTATATTTATCCAGTTTGTATATTCTGAATATTAACCTCTTATCATATACATCATTTGCAAATTTTTTTTCTATTTTATGGGTTGTCTTTTCACTCTGTTATGGTGTCTTTTGATGTATAGAAGTTTTAAATTTATATGTAGTTCAATTTATCTATTCGTTCTTTGTTGCCTGTGCTTTTGGTGTTATATCTAGGAAATCATTGTCAAACCCAAAGTCATGAACCTTTCTCCCCGTTTTCTTCTAAAAGTTTTATAGTCTTAGCTCTTATGTTTAGGCCTTTGAGTTCTAATAAATTTTTTTAAGGTTTTTATTTATTTATTATTATTATTTGGCTACATTGGGTCTTCGTTGCGGTGCGTGGGCTTCTCATTTGCAGTGGCTTCTCTTGTTGCAGAGCACAGGCTCTAGGCATGCGGGCTTCAGTAGTCATGGCACACGGGCTTAGTTGCTCCACGGCATGTGGAATCTTCCTGGACCAGGGATCGAACCGGTGTCCCCTGCATTGGCAGGCAGATTCTTAACCACTGCACCATCAGGGAAGTCCCTCTGATAAATTTTTCCATATGATGTAAAGTAAGGGTCCAACTTCATTCTTTTATATGTGCATATCTTGTTTTCTCAGCACTATTTGTTGAAAAGATTGTCCTTTCCCCATTGAGTTGTCTTGGAACCCCTGTCAAAAATCATTTGTCTTTATGTTCAAGGATATATTTCTGGATGTGAGGGCGATCTGGCTGCGACATCTGTCACCCCATTGATCGCCAGGGTTGATTCGGCTGATCTGGCTGGCTAGGCGGGTGTCCCCTTCCTCCCTCACTGCTCCATGTACGTCCCTCCCGAAGCTGCGCGCTCTGTCGAAGAGGACGACCTTCCCCGATAGAGGAGCACCGTTCTTCGGTCAAGGGTATACGAGTAGCTGCGCTCCCATGCTAGAACCTCCAAACAAGCTCTCAAGTGCTTAATGATTACTAAAAGAGTTATTTATCTGAATCCAGTGCTCTATTCTCTTAGAATTGGTGTTCTCAAACTGTAGCATGGGAATGTTTGATGCCAAAATAAAAGTTGACTTAATTGAAAAAAAAAAAAAAAAAGACTGTGCTGGCTATCAGGTCCCTTGATATTCCATCTGAAGTTTTGGATGGATTTTTCTGTTTTTGCAAAACACACCACTGCAATTTTGACAAGGATTGCATTAAATCTGCAGATTGCTTTGGGAAGTATTAACATATTAACTATATTAAGTCTTCCAATCCAAGTACACAGATGTCTTTTCATTTATTTAAAAATTTCTTTTGGTAACATTTTATAGTCTTCAATGTATAAGTTTTTCACCTCCTTGGTTAAGTTTATTCTGAAGTATTTTCTTCTTTTTGATGCTATCGTAAATGGAATTGTTTTCTTAACTTCCTTTTCAGGTTGCTTATTGCTACTGTATAAAAACACAAATGATTTTTGTCTGTTGATTTTGTATCCTGCAACTTTGCTGAAAAAGTTGCAAAAAAACCCACAGTTGTCTCTTTGAAGATCAATTTTTCTTTGTGAGTGTGTGTGAGTGTGTGTGTAATCTTTAGAGTTTCCTGCATTATAAGATCATGTCATCTGTGAACACAGATAATCTTTCTGCTTCCTTTCCAATTATAATCAATTCCATTTCTTTTTCTTGCCCAATTGCCCAACTGCTTTGGCTAGGACTTTTAGTACTATACTGAATAAAAATGGTGAAAGCAGGCATCATTGTGTTGTTTCTCTAGTCAAGCCCTAGATTATGTGACTTTAGTATTCATTTATACTTCATCCATCCATTTATCAACCATTCACTGGGTTGGTGTTTCCTGAGATGTGACTGAGCAAGAACTTGTGCCAGGCAAGATTGAGATGCTGAAGGTGCAGGGATTCTTAGGGCAGCCTTTGCCCTTGGGGACCTCACAGCCTTCTCAGTAGAGACAAGTGTGGCTGTGGAACAATGCATTACCAGTCTTTCACTAATCACTGCTCCACTCTTCGCAGAAAGATTGAACAACATCACCATGCACGACTCAGGCATGGTCACATGACTTGCTCTGGCCAGTGAAATGTGAGCAGTTATGGGTGTCACTTCCTGAGAGAAGCTTGAAGGTGTGAGCATTGCCTGCACAGGATCGTGGACATGAGAGGCTGCTCTGCTGAGTCCCTGAGATAAGGCAACAGGGAGCAGAGTGCAGCTGACCCAGGGTTGATGTGTAGATAAAGTAATAATGTGCCATGAGATGTTGGGTCTTTTGTTACCGCAGTATAATCTAGTCCATCCTGACAATACTGCACCAATCATGCAGATCTACGTAGTAATAGAGGCAAAATTCCCTAGTCTCCTGGAACTAAAAATATCATTTATTTTTCTCTTTCTTGACCTGGCTTTCTGATAGAACTGGCCTGATATGTCTAAATACACAAACTCCTTCTGTTAAGGTGTAAATATCACTCAGATATCTAATTCAAACTTTATAGTGTTTTGAATTTTATATGTTCTATGCTCCAGTCAGTTAACAGTACTGTCATAGGAGGTGTGAATGCTTAGCATCAGATAATGGTTACTCTAAACTCTCATTTGGAAAATCTGAATTTGAAAAGCTATTTCCTCTTGACCACACCTCTAAGTAAGTGTCTGATTCAGAGAGGGAAATACAGGACAAAGCTAACCTAATGATAACAACTAACAGTATTAGATGGCAGCCTATAGACTCAGGGTAGGGAAATGTTCACGTATAGTATTATGAATCATTATGCATTATTCACATATTGTTATTCATTTATAGTATTATAGATTATATAACATTACAGATTATTATCAGTCAGTCCTCCATTATTCTCCATCCTTGAAAGGGAGGTCTTAGGCCAAGCTAGAGGCAGTCATACTCCCCCTAAATCCATGCTAACTCTTTAAACCCGGTATGCTTTGATGGTTTGATAAAACCTGCAAGGAAAGCCAAATGGAAGCAGTAAAGCGTGCAATTTTGAAAAGTTCACACAAAAAGAACTCAACTTTTAAAACGAATTCTAAAAAATGACTTTTTATGGTAGATTAATATTGGACACCAGTTTTCATTAACTGCTGATAGGATTATTTCTTTCCACTTCACACATTTGTATTATTCCAGATTTACGTCAACACTCTGTCTAGATGGGACCCAGTATCACCACCCTCGACTAACATTTAATGTTGAGAAGTGCCCTAAGAGAAGACCTTCTACTTCAAAATGTAATGTCATGGGGGCACAACTCCTCAGAGAAAACTCAAATTATAGTATGCCTCATTTTAAAAGCTGGAAAATATTGTCTCTCTTTTGCTACAATTGCAGATCCTTTATTTGGTAGATCTCTCTCTCTCCATTTCACCCCATCCCACCTCAAACAGCTTTGCTGTTGGTGAGGTGTAGTGCAGCTGACTTCATGTAATATCTTGTATGAGGAATAAAGGACTTACAGGAAGGTCTAACCTGTAATATCACTGGGAGAATCAGAATGGAAATGCTTTTACACAAAATCATGTCTTAGTTTCCACTTTTTATAAAGAAGTATTTCAAAATATTTTTCTTAAGACAGATTGTTTGCATACCATAAAATTCACCCATTTAAAAATTAATTTTTTAGTAAATAATCTTTACAATTTAGTAATTTTTAGTAAATTTACAGAATTGTACTACATCACCACAACGTAGTTCTAAAATGTCTCTATCACCCTAAAAACATTCCTTGGGCCCATCTGTAGTCAGTCCCCAGTCACTGCCCACCCCCCATTGCCCCCCCTGCAGGCATCCACTGATCTGCTTCCTGTCTCAATATGTTTGCCTTTTCTGAACATTTCATATAAATAGAATCATTCTGGTGGTCTGCCGTGTCTGGCTTCTTTCTCTCAGCGTAGCAGTTTTGGGTTCACCTATGTTGTAGTGTGTATCAATAGTTTGTTCCTTTTTACTACCGAGTAGTGTTTCATTCACCAATTGATGGACATCTGGGTTGTTTCCACTATTTGGCAATGATGAAAAATGATGTTATGAACATTTGTGCACAGGTCTTTTGTGGACATATATTTTCCTTCCTCTTGGGTAGATTCTAAGGAATAGAATTGCTGGGTGCATAAGTCTATGTTTAACCTTTTAAGAAATTGCCAAACTATCTTCCAAAGTGTTGGCACCATTTTGCACTCCTGCTAGATTAAATTTTTATGAATGAGCTGCATGCCCTCTTAGCAAATGGTAACACCCTGCCCCTGAGGATAGATGGGCCTTTGAGGCTGCCGGCAGGAGTGACCCAAAGATCAGCCAAAGCACAGGTCAAATGACTGGCAGAACCACTCAGTATGAATTTCTATTACACCAGGGATCTCTCACCACACAGACCGACCGACTGAAATTTCATAAGAAATTTCACCCAACATGTCAATTCACTCAGATATCTGGAAATACATTTACAGCGAGTTACTTCTGGTAAGCCCATGAAGATACAAAACTGTCAAAATCAGAGGCTTAAGGGAGAATACAATTATTTTCCTGGTTGGGGTTCCTGATTGCAGTACTTGATCTACAAACCTCTGGGCTGAAGTTATGTGCGCACGTCATCTGAGGGGTCCATCAGTTGTACAAGGCCTGTCTGGAGAAATGGCAGCCCCCATCCATTCTTTTTCTATTTCTCACACCCCAGCAGCAATGAGTTTCAATTATTCCTTAGAATCAATTGGTTCTTTGAAATTTATAATACATTCACACCACATACGGACTTCCCAAACCCCAGTTCTCCCAGTACAATTATAGTGTATTTTGGTTAGATTAACATTCAGTGTTTACATTATTTTGATTATGCAAATATTACTGAGAACTGAGCCATGTAGTATGCTGCAATTAGTCTTCCTTTTCTGCCCCAACTCCTTACATTCCTTGGAGATGAAAAGTTGCCTTTTTAATTTGTTTCGTATTCTTTGTACTTATCATGAGTAGTACCCCCAAGCCCCCATCAGCAGTCTGAACTGCCTCTCTCTGCGTCCGGTTTTACATTCCTGTACCATGCTCTCCTGGCAGGTGGACTGCTTAGTTGTGGCTTGCAGTCTCCTTAGTTGCAGAACATGGGCTCCTTAGTTGTGGTATGCGAACTCTTAGTTGTGGCATGCATGTGGGATCTAGTTCCCTGACCAGGGATCGAACCCAGGCCGGGCCTCCTGCCTTGGGAGTGTGGAGTCTTAACCACTGTGCCACCAGGGAAGTCCACTGATACTGATTCTTTCTCCTTTTTTTGGCCGTGCTACGCAGGTTGTGGGATCTTTCTTCCCCGACCATGTATTGAACCCGGGCCCTCGGCAGTGAGAACGCGGACTCCTAACCACTGGACCATCAGGGAATTCCCTGATCCTGATTCCTTTTTTTTTAACATCTTTATTGGAGTATAATTGCTTTACAATGTTGTGTTAGTTTCTGCTTTATAACAAAGCGAATCAGCTATACTTATACATATAATCCCCATATCCCCTCCCTCTTGCGTCTCCCTCCCACCCTCTCTATCCCACCCCTCTAGGTGGACACAAAGCACCGAGCTGATCTCCCTGTGCTATGCGGTTGCTTCCCACTAGCTATCTATTTTACATTTGGTAGTGTATATATGTCCATGCCACTCTCTCACTTCCTCCCAGCTTAACCTTCCCCCTCCCCCCCCCAACCTGATTCTTTGTATGTGACCTGTTCCTCTCTCTCTCTCTCACACTGAGGTTTTTCCACACAGAATGGTCTCTGTACCTGAATCCTGGTCAGTCTCAGTATTTATGTGCTTCAGTTCTGGGAAATTTTGCTGTGTTATTTCATTCTCTCTTCTCATTTTCCCTTCCTTCCTTCCTTTCTTCCTTCCTTTCTTCCTTCCTTCTTTCTTTCCTTCCTTCCTTCCTCCCCCTCCCCCACCCCCTCCCTTCTCCCCTCTATCTCTATCTCTCTCTTTTTCCTTCCTGCAACTCCTATAATTTGGCTGATGAATCTTCTGGTTTGGAGGTCTAATTTCTTATCTTTTCTACTTTCCATCATTTTGTAATTTTGTTTGGCTTTCTAGACATCCTCAATTTTATTCTCCAACCCCTGTATGAAATGGATTTGTAAATTTCTGTTGTGTTTTAATTATCAAAAGGGAAGAGCAGGAGGCCTTTGTGGCGGCCTCACTGTGGGTACATTTCCCAGCCCAGCCTTTCCCCTGCTGTGCTCACTCTTGTCTGCACCTGGTGTCTCAGGACAGACACCTCCACTCCACCTTCTCCAAAGCAAAAACAGCTTATCTTTGACAGGGTGGGCAGGAAGCTACAGCCCGGACGTGTGGTGTTGGGAAAAGACCTGGGATCCAACTAATTTTAAAAAGACTTTCAAGTATGCCTGCTTATGTCAGCCCCTCTCCTTTGCACGCAAGTCCCCAGGTACCTGGTGTTGCTAACTCCTAAGGCTGTAGGTCAGTCATCAACAGCCTGGTGGACCAGAGCTGCCAAAGCCAAGGTCTGGCTCTATCCTAACTAGCCTGTGACTGTGAACCATTACTTAAGCTCTCTGTGCCTCAGTTTCCCCACATCTAAAAGTCAATGACAGTGCATATGTGATTAGGGAGCTTGTAAAAGTGAAAGAACATTTAAAGTACTTAGAAAAGTATTTGGCCCATTGTTTTAGCTATTATTTATTTGGGGGGGGGGTTCTTGGTTTAAATTTCTGGCTTCTTTGATTAGGAAATTCTCAAGATTTCCAATGTGCAGCCAACATTGGAAACTCTGTTGCAGAGGGATTTCACGTTGTGAAGTTCTCCAAGAGTTCTACTGAACTCCTCAAAGACTCGTGTCAGGAATTTGCCAGAATTTTGTCTTGCCAGCCTTATCAAGGTTAACCACCTTGATGCTCCCAGATGCTGGCAGGTGGAACCATTTCAGTCTGTTGTGCACTGTGGCTGGAACACGCCCAGGGGTTTGGTTTTCAGTTGGGGATCGCTGGCTTGCACAGCTGCTGAGTGGTCAGCAGGCATTGTTTATGTGCGAACCGACTGGGCAGCATGGTGATCGCCTGGGAACCACCGACAACTACTAAATCAGAAACTCCAGATGGGGCCAGCCATGTTCGTGGTTGTGAGCCTACCAGGGGATCCTCATCTGAAAACTACGGAACACAGCATGGTGACTGCCGTGGGAAAATTTACAGGATTTGCATTCTCAGTCTTGCTAAGTGCCTCTGAGACAGTGAAGGCCTTTCCAGGGTACCAGTGTCAGCATATTGATGCCCCAGTGTTGTTGCTTCTGACTCTCCACATGAAGGAGAAATAATACATGTAATTAATATATATAAATATTATACCAACAGATTGTATGTTAGTATATATAATTATGTGTAAATCATAAGACATAATACATCCATATGAAAGAGCAATAATACATATAATTAATATATATAAACATTGTACAAATGTAGGCTATATAAGTATATTAGTGTATATAATTATGTATGAATCACAGCACATATCCATATGAAAAAGAAATAGTACTTTTAATTAATATATATCAGTATTATACCAATATAGATTATATAAGTATATTAGTATATATATTTATGTGTAAATCATAATGCATAATATATTATACAATATGTAAATAATTATATAACAATGTAACTATATTATACATAATTATATATATACTAAAATATTTTTTGAAAAAGATAAAAATGGTAAACATTTGACTGTAGTAAAAACCCACGCAGAGTCTGGCAAAAATAATCCAAAATAAAAATAGCCCAAATAATACTGTGAGCCCAGAAAGATGAGTGTGAGGTTCAAAGCAGGGCCTCTGTTTGATGGAAAGTTATGGGTGAGGGTCTGTACAAGTTCAAGTCCACAGGCAGACTCCCCGCCCCCCACCCCCAGCCCCCCTTCCAGGTCTGGGCAAATCTCACCACTTTTGGTTTGGAGCCAACCAATCAGAATGAAGGCAGAGGTATGGCATTGTCTCCACCAGTTAAAAGCCCAGACCCTTGAATAACTATCCTGCAACTATTAAATAAGAGAAACCATTTACAAATATGAAAACCAAAAAAAGGTTTCAGAGACACAGGTCTACTCCTACTGACTGCTGTCAGAGCTGAAAACATAATGGACTTCAGGAAAGGCACTTTGCAATACTAATCAAGAGCTATGGAAGTTTGCTTTCCCTGTGATTTATACTGAGAAATAATCCAATGATACAAAGCAAGCTGGATGTGTAAAGGCTCTCATTATGGCAATGTTTATGGCACTGATAAATTAGAAACAACAAAGGTGTCCAGTGATGGGGAAGGCCTAAGGGAATTATGTTTTCTCAATTCCATGGAACATTATTCAGCCATGAAATATATTTGTGGAGATTATGTTATAAAACAAATTGTCTCTGAAAATAGATTCTTTAGAGGAAAAAGAGAAACATTAAATTGCTTCTACGTAAAACTAGACATGCATATGATCAAGGAATTGACAGGACTATAGAATCCACTAAAGTTTTTCTTTTCTTTTGTTTTTTTGGGCTCTGTTGGGTCTTTGTTGCTGTGTGTGGGTTTCTCATTGCTGTGACTTCTCTTGTTGCGGAGCACAGGCTCTAGGCATGCGGGCTTCAGTAGTTGCAGCATGCTGTCTCAGTAGTTGTGGCATGCGGGCCCTAGAGCACATGGGGTTTAGTAGATGCAGCACGTGGGCTCAGAGATTGTGTTGTGTGGGCTCAGTAGTTGTGGCTCGCAGGCTCTAGAGTGCAGGCTCACTAGTTGTGGCACATGGGCTTAGTTGCTCTGTGGCATGTGGGATCTTCCCAGACCAGGGATCGAACCTGTGTCCCCAGCATTGGCAGGTAGATTCTTAACCACTGGGCCACCAGGGAAGTTCCTAAATTTTTTCTAAATGACTTAATTCTTCAGGAAAAGCTATAATTTATTTTACAAAGGAATATAAGGAAAACTACAGGACACTGATGAAAGAAATTGAAGATGACACAAACAAATGGAAAGATATATCATCTTCATGGATTGGCAATTAATATTGTTAAAATGACCATATTACCCAAGGCAATCTACAGACCCAAAGCAATACCTATCAAAACACCAATGGCATTTTTCACAGAACTAGAATAAATATTTCTAAAATTTGTATGGAAATACAAAAGACCCAAAATAGTCAAAACAATCTTGAGAAAGAAGAACAAAGCTGGAGGTATCAGACTCCCTGATTTCAAACTATATTGCAAAGCTACAGTAATCAAAACAGTATGGTACTGACACATAGATCAATGGAATAGAATAGAGAGCCCAGAAATAAACCTACACATATATGAGCAATTAATTTATGACAAAGGAGGTGAGAATATACAATGGAGAAAAGACAGCCTCTTAAATGGTGTTGGGTAAACTGGACAGCTACATGCAAAAGAATCAAACTGGACTACTCTCTCATACCATGCACAAAAATAAATTTGAAATGGATTAAAGACTTAAATGTAAGACCTGAAACCATAAAACTTCTAGAAGAAAACATAGGCAGTAAACTCTTTGACATTGGTCTTAGTAATGTTTTTTTGGATATGCCTCCTTGGGCAAGGGAAACAAAAGCAAAAATAAACAAGTGGGACTACATCAAACTAAAAAACTTTTGCACAGTGAAGAAAACTATCAATAAAATGAAAAGACCACCTACTGAATGGGAGAAGATATTTGAAAACGATGTATCTGATAAGGGGTTAATATCCAAAATATATAAACAGCTCATACAACTCAACATCAAAAAAAAACAACCCAACTAAAAAATGGGCAGAGGACCTGAACAGAAATTTTCCCAAAGAAGACATACAGATGGCCAACAGGCACGTGAGAAGATGCTCACCATCACTAATCAGAGAAACGCAAATCAAAACCACAATGAGGGGCTTCCCTGGTGGCGCAGTGGTTGAGAATCTGCCTGCCAATGCAGGGGACACGGGTTCGAGCCCTGGTCTGGGAAGATCCCACATGCCACGGAGCAACTGGGCCCGTGAGCCACAGTTACTGAGCCTGCGCATCTGGAGCCTGTGCTCCGCAACAAGAGAGGCCGCGATGGTGAGCGGCCTGCGCACCACGATGAAGAGTGGTCCCCACTTGCCACAACTAGAGAAAGCCCTCGCACAGAAACGAAGACCCAACACAGTCATAAATAAATAAATAAATAAATAAAAGAACGTGAATTTCTTTAAAAAAAAAAAAAAACACAATGAGATATCACCTCACACCTGCCAGAATGTCTATTATCAAAAAGACAACAAATAACAAGTGTTGGCAAGGATGTGGAGAAAAGGAAACCCTTGTGCACTGTTGGTGGGCATGTAAATTAGTCAGCCACTGTGGAGAACAGTACAGAGATTCCTCAAAAAACTAAAAATAGAACTGCCATATGATCTAGCAATTGTACTCCTGGGTATCTAGCCAAAGAAAACAAAAACACTAATTTGAAAAGATACATGCATCCCCAATGTTCATGGCAGCATTATTTACAATAGCCAAGATATGGAAGCAACCTAAGTGTCCATCAACAGATGTGTGTGTGTGTATATATATATATATATATATGTATATATACACACACACAAACACACACACAAAATGGAATATTACTCAGCCATAAAAATGAATAAAATTTTGCCATTTGCAACAACTTGGATGGATCTGGAGGGTATTATGCTTAGTGAAATAAGTCAGAGAGGGAAAGACAAATACAATAAAACCATCTAGTGAATATAACAAAAAAGAAACAGACTCACAGATATAGAGAACAAACTAGTGGTTACCAGTGGGGAGAGGAAAGGGTGGGTGGGGCAAGATAGGAGTAGGGGATTAAGAGATACAAACTACTAGATATAAAATAAATAAGGTACAAGGATATATTGTACAGCACAGGGAACATAGTCAACATTTTATAATAACTATAAATGGAGTATAATTTTTAAAAATTATGAATCACTATGTTGTACACCTGAAACTTATATACTATTGTTAATCAACTATACCTGAGTTTTAAAAAACAAAATTAAATTTTTAAAAAGAAACTATCCTCCGTGCTGAACCATTGGAACACCCAGTTTTCAGCACCCAGGTTTCTCGCCATCAGGTGGCCTGTTACAGAGGATTCCTATACCACAGACATTCCTACATCCAGGGACCTGTGAGGCTGCTCCTCTGCCTCAGGGGCACCATTAGGGACCTTCTGCTCCCTGCCACTTCCCTCAGATTTGCATCACAAAGGATCCAGGCTGACACCTCCCCAGTGCTCCTCCTCCTCAATGCCACTGTGCTGCATTCGATACTCCTTCCATGGCCACTTCCACCTCTGTCCTTCTTCTCCCCACAGCCCATGTCCCACTCCTGCTAGCCTGCCTTCTCCTCTCCTTTCCTCCTCTGCCTGCATCCTCGAATGAACCCTCTACCTAATGATCTACTATCTTCCAGCTATATGTTGGCAGAAGAACCCTTTAGAAAAAATCACTCCTCTGCCCTCAGGGACACCACAGAGTCATGGTGGGTTCATAACGCTGTGCAGGGATACCATCGCTCTTCCTCAGTAGCGTCTTCTGTTCCTCTCAGCAGGCACTCTAAGTGTTCATTCTCACCTCAGTTTCCGTACTTAAATGGACCCCTCTTACTTTTTAACTACAATCTTGCCTTTTGTGTTTCAGAGGAAATCAGGTGTAACATCCTCATTAGGTATAAAAATCTTTTGGCTTCTTACCATGGTCACAGACAGATTTATCCTCACGGTGATGACTGTGGTCCACCTCCCTTTACCCTGCCCAGCCTGCTCTGTGCCTGGGAGGCTGCCCCCTCACTCCCCATTACCATTCTCCTTGGACCTCTGGCTTCCCGTGAGTTTGGCTAATAAGAGGCAATAACAGGATGTCAGAGACTGGGGAGAAAGAAGCTGGGGTATTTAATCTCTGTTCCCTCCGCAACATTGGTTCTACTTCTCTGTCAGCAACTTTATTCCTCCAAAACTATAACTCCTCCTGGCGGCCCTACCTCCAAAGTTCCAGCTGGAATTCCACTGGCTCCAGAAATTCAGTTGTCTTCCCATTCCTTCAGCCCTAAAGATGAGAATGTCTTCTGGCTCTTAGGAATCTGTGGTGTGTTATATTGACTGAAGAAAAATGCACAACCTACAAGCTGCAAGTTAAATTTTATTTGGAAGTCTTATTGAGGACTATACCCAGGAGACAGTCTCTCAGATAGCTCTGAAGAAATTGTTCTGAAGAGGTAAGGGAGGAGCCAGGATATATATGAGTTTTTTGCTGTTAAAAAAAAATGTAGTCAAACATCAGAAGATTACTGCTAATCACAAAAAACAGACATCTCAACTTAATGATTTTAGTGCTTTTCTATGTTTTTGAAGTTGCAAGAATCTGGGTTCATTGAACTTGTTCCTTGATATATGCATTTTAACTATCCAAGGCACAGAATGTTTCCTGTTTTTCTCCAACTTGAATTCCCCTTAGGGTGCACAGTTGGGTAGCTGCAGTGGCTAATAGCTTGATGCTTATAGAACTGGTACATTCCTTGTCCACAGTCACCATCCTTTGGACTTCCTTAACACCATCTCTGAAAATATTTCTTCACTAAGGCCTCCTCCTTGAAACCACCTGTTTCCTACTCAACCCCAAATGATCTGCTCCCCCATTCCTCCCTCTTCCCACCATTCTTTCTAGGGTGATAGCTCCACCTATCCTCTTGACCCTCCCTTCCCTGAATCTCCATTTCTCCCATTCTGTTCTACTCTAAAGCCCTCACCTTTACTCTAAACATGCCCATAACTCTTCTATCACCTGTTCTATACTCCCTGCTGTATTTCCAACCATTGCCCTATATCTTCCCTTTTGTTGCACTTAGTCTTCTGAAAAGTACGATTTTTTTTCATACATTTCATCATCTCCCATTCGGTTGGCACCATCCTGTGACCTAAGTGGCAGCCCCTCCATTTTCCTGCTAAGGTGTTGTGATGGGTAATCACCGCCTCCATAGGTGATTCTCAGCAGGTCTTTACTTGAGCTCTCTGAGGCTGTGGTCATAAACATGGGTTTGGAGTCAGACAGAATGGCCAGTTCCTAACCCTATGTGGCGTGGGCACATCTCATAACCCCTCTGATCCTCTGTTTCTTTCTGTGCAGAATGGGATGTAAACTCTATGTCAAGGTCACGGGATTGAAGGAGATGACGGGTGTGCATCACTTGGCACATGGGGATGCTCAAAGCAGTTATGACTGCCACTGCTGCTTTTATTAACCATCACTGATTTTCTCTTGAAAACAACATTTGTGCCCCACAAATGCATATGTTGAAACCTGACCTCCAGTGTGATGGTATATGGAGGTTGGGGTTTGGGAGGTGAGTAGGTCATGAGGATGGAGCCCTTATGAGTGGGATTAGTGTTTTTATAAAAGACACCTCAGAGAACTCCTTTGCCCCTTCCACCATGTGAGGACTCAGGGTGGCACTCTATGAATCAGGAAGTGGGTCCTCACCAGACACAAATCTGCTGGAGATTCGATCAGCTTCCAGAACTGTGAGAAATAAATGTTTATTATTAAAGCTGCCCAGTCTATGGTATTTTGTTATAGAAATCCCAACTAAGACACATGACATCCATCAAATTAGGTTTCCATATGTATCCTCTAACTCCTGATCATTTTTTCTCAGCTCCCATGCGGGAAGTCTGGCATTTCCTTGGGAATTCCTCCTTTTTGTTCTTCCTGCCTAAGTTTGCACCAGTCTCCGGAGACTCAACATTACCTGCACGCCTATGACTTTTAAGTTTCAACCTCCAGCCCTGACTGCTCCTCAGCTCTGGACAGCTCTCCATGGAAGCGCCACTACTCACATGCATTCAGAACCGAGCCCTTACCTTTTCCTCAGCCGCCTGTGCTCTTTATCTTAATGGATGAGACTCACTCAGGCTCACCATCCAAGTCAGAATTATAGCCTTTGCTCTGCGTTCCTCTCCAGGGGAGATGGGGCGGCCCCTGATCAGACTCCTCCTGCCCGGCTGCCAGGCTGTGGTGAGCAGGTAGTTTCCACTGCCCACTCCTTCAGGGGCTCAGTTGCAGAGGCTGCTTGGCTGGAGGCCATTACTCCTGGGGCAGTTGAGGGAGTGAGGAGTGAGGGAGCGAGGGGGGCCCTGCAGATGCTAGGGGGGCCCTCAGTTGGGGGGCCACCAGGCTGGGGCATATGTGGCTTCACAAAGCCCCACTTCTCCCCCTGCCCAATCCTGCAGCTTCCTCCTGCCTTCCGTGGAGGTTGGTACCTAACGCATCTTGCACCCCCCCAAACTCCATCTCAACTTTGCCTCCAGACAAGCCAACCTGCCCCACTTTCCCTCACCCATCCTTGTCATCCAGGTTGTTTTACTGTCTCCTTTCCAGAGCACTGTTCTGACCTTCCTTTAAGACCCCATCTGTGAACAACTCCCCAGAGCCACCCTGCATCACTGTCAAGGTGTCCACATAAAATGCAAACCTGACTGTGTCACCCCTCTCAAGCCACTGCAGGTCTGCTTGAGCATCTTGAGGAAGTTACCAGATATTCCTAGACCCTCCAGGTCCGGCCCTCTTAGTGGCCTGGCTTCCCAACACTCCGCATCAGCCCAACCAATCTACACAGGATTCTGGAAATCCTGAGCCCGCTCAAGCCTTGAGCTGTTCCCCACACAGCATCTCCTCCCAAAGTACTTTTTTCCTCAGCCTACCTGGAAGATCCCAGCAGTCCCTCAAAACTCTGCTTGGGGGTCATCTCCCCACTGAAGTCACCCCTGACATCCTTAGGCCAAGCTCAGCATGGTCCCCTCTGGATAGTTTTTATATCTCACACATATTAAAACATTTACATAGCATACTGCATTATAATATTAATTTTCAATTTTCTGCCTCTCTTGCTAGAAAGAAACCTTCTATGGGGCAAAGCCACACTCCCCAGGGCCCAGCTTATGGCCTGTCCTCAGGAATACCTGTTTGGACAGTCTCTAGAAGCAGGAGAAGGCAAGGAGAAGGATTCTTCTCCAGAAACTCCAAAAGGCATGAGCCCTGCCCACATCTTGACTTTATCCCCATGTAAGCCATTTTGGACTTCTGACCTACAGCACCAGGAGATAACAAATTTGTGTTGTTTTAAACCACTGATTTTGTGGTTATGGCAGCAATAGAAAATCAATACGCTTTTTAATGAATAGATTTAAAAAGAAAAACTGAAATATTCTGGAAAGGCTGCCTGGCTTTCTTGAGGCTGACTTAATAATGGTTTCCTTTTTTTCTGTTTTTGTCTGTGTCACCAGACTATGAAAATTTCATCCATCATCCATCTTTATGTAGTCACAGGCTGGTAAACTCAATACTCGGGCTTTTGGGATAATGTCTAAAATAAGCAGTAACAGCCGCCAGTGAGGGCCCACAAGGCTGTCCAGGGAAGCGGGGCGGGGGTGGGGGGTGCTTCTTGGCTGGGCTTGCAGCTTCTATTTTGGTGCTAAGAAGCCTTTGGGATTGATTGTCTTTCTGCTTTTCTCCTACGTTCCAAAATGCTGATACCATCTTCCTGATAAGTGAGGTTTTACTGTACTATTGTATTCTTAAAATACTAATCACACTCTTAGATTATGTATCTTCTTACATGTGGTAAATTTATATTGCTATTTACATTTTAAAATGGTCAATTTCCCTTTACTTGCTTCATCATAACAAAAGAAATAAAAGTCTCCTGTTGGCTAAAGGGTTAACCGTGTAGCTTTTTTTTTTTTTTTTTCCTCCTTGGAGACTCAGAACGTGCATGCCTGTTCTATACTCCTTTCACAAAAAGAATCAAGGGCGAGGAGCCTAGGCTTGAATGTGCATTCACTGTACATTCATAATAAATGCTGAACAGAATGGCACATTCATGGTTGCTCCTTGATGTAAATGAATGGCTGAATGAAAGTTTTAGGGCACAGCTCACTTCCAAGAGGGCAATCCTGTTCACACTCATACCTATCCAATGGTTCTTGAATTTCCTTGGAAAAACTAGTTTTTCTTCTCTTCGTAACAGCGGTCTCCTTCCTCCCTGCATCTTTGTAATCAGGCTGGCTGTTTTTTTTTTTTTTTTTTTTTTTCCCACACTGCCGTTGGATGAAAGATCCCGCCTTTGATTGAAATGGAATCTTCCACTATTGAGCAAGCTTTTGTTGAATGAGTCATCAGGGCGGATGCTCATTGGCTGAGGCCGCTGGAACCAGGGGATTGCCTGGCGCCGGCTGCAAGGCCCTGCTTCATTCACAGAAACGCTGGCTCGCTCGCTAGCCCTTTCATTCACACAAACAGCATTTCATTCACATTTTGCTGTTTTTGTCTGCTTCTAATGAAGATCACGGTTTGGGAATGATAGGGCAGTTTTGCTTTAGATTTGGGGGGACTTGGATAACCATCACCATCATCTCTGGGGTGTGCATTTGCTGTTGCTATGCCAGCAAGGGGAAGGAAAAAAATGAGTGCCATGCGGCTGCTCGGCTAGGCCTGCAGCCCTGGGAGGGGGGCCGCCGCTCCTCTGCGCTCCTGCTTCCCCGCAGCGGGCCTCACCTGGCCCGCCATCAGGGGCCCTCCTTACACCTTGTTCCATAAAGCTCTTCCAGGCTCGGTGCCTCAAGTGTCACATGTCTAGTTGTGGGTGTGAGAAGACTCAGGGTGACCTGATACCATGCTAGAGGTAAATTCATTTTATGCACAGAAGTAGCCGGGAAACTTGGACAGGGAGCGTTTCACTGTGTCGGCAGCTTCTCTCAATAGACAATGAAGACCGGCAGAGCCCATGGTGACAGGGGTCAGTGGGTTTGCGCCTCTGCAGACCTGGGTGTGTGTGTGGGGGGCAATGTTCTGTTCTGCCTGACAGGAAGGAGGCCTGTGTTTTTCACTTGCAGCCCGTGTCTGACTCCTGAAGATAAGGCGTTTTTCTGCGGATTTGATGTGTAATGAGAGCAGCTGCATTTTTTTTTTCTTCCTTACTGCAGGGTTGCAAGCAGCAACTAAAGGGATATTGAAATGTATTTGTAGCGTTTCTTAGGCATTTTTCCAGAGCTTGAGCACATTCAGTTGGAATAAAGCTTCAAGCACAGCCCCCTTTTTGGAATGGATTTCTGGAGCTTGTTGCCATTCATCAAAGAAGCACTCTTCTTTTTCGGAAGTGGGTTTTCAACTTAACCCTGGCTGAGAAAGACTGCTGTAAATTAGCAGCGAAGAGACCCTCACTGGCTCTGGGCAGAAGTTCCTATGCAGATTTTTTTTTTGTTGCTTTTTTAGGAACTGCATTGCCACAAGGGCACTTGTCATGGCTGCTCTGTTGATTTGAAAAGAAAAAATACCCTGGAAATTGATATTTTATGTTCACCTGGGAGTGAATCTTTCCCCTTCTTCTTCTTCCTTTTTTTTTTTTTTTTTTTTTGGCTATTTAACAATTCCTGCTGCTTTCCAAATCAGAATTCATGAGGATCCGCTGAAGATCTTATTCTTAAAAATCCTTCGTCACATTTTAACGCTGCGCCGTCAGACACTTTTCCAGGCTCACACAGATGGGCTGAACAGGGAAGAAAAAAAAACCCTAGCATAGAATAATGGGTTTCAGAAAGTTCATCTGATCATCTGAAGGAACTGGATTTACCTCTGGCACAAATGCTGAGGGGGGTCGGGGGATGGGGAGGTGAAAAACCAAAGGTTGGAAGGAAATATCTGGGAAGGTAGAGAAAGGAAATTTGAGAATTGATTGGCTCTAGCGTGCTGTCAGTGGGTGTATGTGGTTTTTTCTTCTTTTTTTCTTTCTTTCTTTTTTTTTTTTTTGCTACAGGAAGTGATTTGCAGTGCTCACCGAGCCTTTGTTGAGAAGGGTCTCCTCTCAGAGTGAGTCATGCTTTTGCTGTGAGCAGCCCCAAGCAGCTGGGCGCTCATCAGAGGAAACTATGACTTTTGCAAAGCAAACGTGCCGCCCTCAGCAGCCGAGTCCGGGGCCGGGGCTGCGCGGCCGTGGCCGTGCGGGGTGTTAGCGGTGGTAGACCGGCGCCGCTGCTCGCGCCCCCCAGCCGGCTGTCCCGGCCGCTCCGTCCCGCCCCGGGGACCGCGGCTCGCCTGCTATGCGCGGCAGCCCGCGCCGGGGCCGGCACCTGCAGCGCCCGGGCGGATGCGGCGAGCCCACGGAGGGGCATGCTTCCACGCACCAAGTACAATCGCTTCAGGAATGACTCGGTGACATCGGTCGATGACCTTCTGCACAACCTGTCGGTGAGCGGCGGTGGCAAGGTCTCGGCGGCGCGCGCGGCCCCGGCGGCGGCTCCCTACCTGGTGTCCGGAGACGCGCTGCGCAGGGCGCCCGACGATGGGCCGGGCAGCCTGGGCCACCTGCTCCACAAGGTGTCCCACCTGAAACTCTCCAGCTCGGGCCTCCGCGGCCTGTCGGCGGCCAGGGAGCGGGCGGGCGCGCGGCTCTCGGGCAGCTGCAGCGCGCCCAGCCTGGCCGCCCCGGACGGCAGCGCGCCCCCCGGCCCCCGCGCCCCGGCCATGCGCGCCGTCAGGAAGGGCCGACCCGGCGACGAGCCGCCGCCCCGCGCCCCGCACGCTAGCGACCAGGTGCAGGGGGCCGGAGTCACCTACGTCGTCAAGGTGGGTGCGGGCGCGGGCTGCCGGGTGGGAAAGCCCGGGCGCAGGGGCGTCCGGCACAGTGGGTCGCCTTGGAGGCCGGGAGGTGCGCACTCCTTCGCAGTCAGCTCGCCTGGCTGCGGGGACCCGGCACAGCAAAAGCACCCGTTGCGCATCCATTGGGAGATGGTTTGAAATCGGTGACCTCACTCTGTCCTGGTTTCCCTTGGCTCCGCTCCTTTGGCATGCCTTTGCCACCTCGCTTTGCCATGTGTCCGGCCAGTACCCCTCTCGGCATGGACCACTATCCTTGGAAACTGTGCATCAGGCCTACCTAGGGTACAGTGAACATACTTGGAGGAACTGGGCAGCCCCTGCGATGAGAAAGACAGGTGGTGTCACTACTTCTGCTGTGTCTGCCCCAGGCGGCAGGGTAGGTGGTTTCATTTCTGCCACAGCAAGAATTTCCAGCTCCTTGCAGTGCAGGCCAAGTGCTGGCCTTGCTTTGTACCAGATGGGTTGTACTTTCTTATCCAGCAAGGTTTGCTTTAGTGTCTGCCTTTCATTCCATACCTAACTGTTTCGGTTAACAGCAGCAGAAGGAGAATTTGGGACTGTTTTTCCTTGGGGACTGTAGTCTTCCATTTAAATAGGCTAAAGAGAGCTGAGCCTCAGGCTGGAAAGGAGATTTTTTTCCTCCAACACAAGGAATTATACAATCACGCCGGATGTAGTCCACAAAATTCTTCCCTTATGCAAGTATTCTATGATATTTAAAGAACAAATACTCAGCCGCATTCAACTGGCCTGCCACATGCTTATCATGTCCTCCTGGCAATAGAGAACCACCACAGCGCTCTCCAGCTGGGCAGATAGCCTACAGACAGGGGGAAGGGGTCAAAACTACATTATTTCAGACTGGTCACTCCAAGGCATGGCTTTTTGTTTAAAAAGAAATGAGACTCAAACTCTGTCTCCACAGTGTTGTCATTGAGAAACCTGCAAGCCATCTAGTCAATACATACTGGCTACAGATCCAGTTTAAAAATTCTACAGATCACATCCCCAGGCAAAATGTTGTATCTTGGTAATTTTGAACCAAATATTAAAGGAAACAGTTAACTTTGTGGATTATCTTTAACTATCTAAAAAGTTCCGACAAAGGAATGTGATCATTAATATTAAACATGAGCCTTTTCTCCTTTTGAAGCTGCTTTTTAATTTCATCTTCATTCTTAACTTCTGAAAATGGATTAATAATATATTTTACAAAAGGGATGAAGATCAGCATAAAGTATGCACAGCAGGTTGAGTTTATTATAAAAGAAAAAGAATATTCTTCTTGTATTTCTTCTTTAAATTATATAACCAGGAGCCAAAAACAAAAAGAAAAAAAGAAAAAACAAAACCAAACAAAAATCACTGACAACTCTGAGGTGAAGAGGTGATGCCAGAGTATATTACGTGGCATATTAGTATAATTGCTATCTAAAGAAAAAAACAGCCTACGTTTGAAATAGACGGATGTTGGCAAAGCTTTTTATACCTGTCATGTTGAACATAGAGGGTAGTTTCCAAATGGAGGGAGAATTTTCAAACTTATGCCTTTAAAGTTTTCCTTAAAAAAAAAGAAATCATTCACTTTGCTTAGGGCTTTACTCTTGCTTTTTGAAGGATGAAGGCAGACATCCATTTCTAAATGTCAGTTGTGGCTGAAGAATGATGAACAACTAAAACTAGTCTGCTCTGCTGGGCCATTAGGTTGTGACACACCCCGCAGCAGTAGCAGCAACACTCAAATAGGCAGAAGGCTGGGTCTGCCCAGAACCTTCTGGATTTCAGGTCACATTGTTGTGCCATGAGATTGTAGTGGCCTGGGGGCATATAGTACGGCCAGTCAGTGCCCCTTGCTGTGGTCTGGTCCATCTTCAGTGGTGAATGGCGGCAACATAGGAAGCTCAGACTTCCCTGGAGAAGTTTGAAATCACACAGCAAAGGAGAACAGACACTAAAGGACAATTTCTTCTGTGCACGTTTGAGTCACAATATCACGTGGCCCTCTGTTGGTGCACATTTCTGAATTGCCCATGTTGAGTTTAGAACCATGAACTTATTCTCTTGAAAAATCACAAAACTGAAAAAAACTTAATTTGGTATTATTTGCTGATTTGTAAATAGTTTTATTGGTATCCTTACTTTAAAAGATCTCTGGTAGATAGAAAGGGGCAATCTTTATAACATGCCTGTAAGTCAGCTGCAAAATCTAAAGGCTTAGGGTTTGGGAAAGAACTTCTTATTCTCTTTGATTTAAATGTATTTCTAAATTAAGGAAAACCCCCAAATGTTTTCCAGTTTCCTGGAAGATTCATCTGCTGTATAATTATAGATTTCCTGTCTCATAGAAATACCTACCTACAGACAATATTAAGATATTGCACACAGATTTATTCTTCAAAAATATTTTAACGTAATCTACTTACATGAAAGTGGAAATTGTAAAATCCCGAAGTCTGGCTGGGTTTGATCAATTAGGAAACATCAAACTATTTGAACAGCAGGTTGTAATATTAATTAATGAAGGATTTAAAATTTAAAAATAGAAGTATCTGAGCAGCAGTAGAATTCCAAGCTCAGAGCGTATTTAATTTGTCCTTCATGCCTTCACTTGAGTCTGCTTTTAATAGCAGCATGAGGTTATGCAGATGAGGAAGAGTCCAGGCAGCCTCCAGGTTTGTATTTATTTACATGAGGAGACCCCACTGGCAGCACCTTTGTACCTGCCTAAGTATGCCTGACTCTGGGTTTTTTCTTTTGGTGACAAAAGGGAAAGAACAAGAAAATATGCCCTTTATTGACAGAAAAGGAAAATCATAACAGCAAAGAGCAATGAATATTTTCATTACAATTCTATTTTAAAACTATTTTAAATTTGAACTTGAAAGGCCTAGAGAAACACAGACAAGTGTTGATTACGCTGCTGCCCACTTTCAAATTCTATTGCCTAAAAGTCCAAGCTGGCGAGGAGCCTGAGTGCCCATGGGGGCTGATAGGAGTCTTTAGCAGGTCCCAAAGGCACTATTTGGGTGTTCCACCTGCAGATCCACAGAGAGAACAGTTTAGGAAGGGAAGATAGACATGAACAGTTGGGAGTCAGTTCTTAAAAATAGGCACTGGCTGAGGTGGAGGAGCCATTTGAAGACAAGCGTGGACTTGAGGTTCAGCCTTGACACCGCCCGCCCCCCAGCAGCGGAAGGCAATACTGTGTGGGAGGTACCTGGGTTAGCTGGCAGCCCTGGGGGTGTTCCCCAAAAGAAGGGCTCTCTTTACAGCACATCACGCCACAGACTCCAAACAGGATAAAAGTGACCACATTTAGGACTGACCTGAGTGCCCATGGCAAGAATCAAGAGGCCCAAGTGTTCGCTGATCACCAGCAACACAGTGAGAAAGTAGGTTATGTGTCCATAAATCCCATGATGCCTCCCTCAGACAGCTGAGGTTTTGGTCTGCAAAGAGTGTTATATCTTTACTGACAATAGCTCTATGATACGAGCTGTTTACAGGAGATTTTAACAGAGAACTACTGAATTATTTCCTGGTATGCTGGATTGTTTTTCTTTTGGAATGAAGCCTTGTTTTTACAAGAGCTCTTTAAAAAATATTTTGTTTCTCCCATTTGAGAATCTGATGATATTTAGGGTGGTATAAATTATTTATTTTATTTATAAATGTTCTATTGCTTTTTATAGATGGTCTTTATTAACTGTACTCTAAAATTTATTCTCAGTTGGTATTTTTTTCACTGTCTTTAAAAATATTTTAAATCTTTTTCTTAGCAAAAATATCTAAACTTTTTTCTTAACATTGTGTTCTTTTGATAACTGTGAGCTAAGGTCATATTAAACTGTCATCAACAAAGCTATTTCAAGTATAGCCATGATATATCATTATGGTGAGATTGATTGAATTTTGTTTTAATTCTAGATTAAAAAATTGTTCCTTGATGTAGAATACAACTTTAAAAGTTGATTTTTTTCTTAAAATTGGTGAAAAATCTCATAAATGGGTGGCTTACATGTAAATTGTCTAAATCATTTGAAAAACAGTTTAAGAAACTCTTTTGAGATTAATAGACAAAATTGCCAATTTGATCTGGACATCTCTTTTTTTTATGTGACACAAGTATAACAGAGGCATTAAATGTGTGTGTGCACATATACACTACATCACACATACACCACACACACCACACATACACACATACATAGCCCACCTCCCCACATACACACACACACACATACATACCCCGTCCCCCCACATATACACACACACACCACACATATACATACAAACACACACACACACACACACACATACATACCCCATCCGCCCACATATACACACACACACACCACATCACACATACACCACACACACACACACACACACACACACACACATACAGTAGACAACTTGTAATGACTTTGGACAGGGTCGTTAGAAAATAGTAAATGTTTTATATCCAGAAATATCTGATTATGTCATTCATCACGTTTATATTCATGTTTAAGAGAAAATAATTCCAAAAGATAAGTGTTTGATGAAACTTTAACCTCACAAAGAGTAGACTTCTTGCTCTTCTACGCTACCACTCTGTTCTATCTTTGAATATATGTCATGTTTTTGGGGAATACATGATAAATATCACTGAAGCAAAATAGTGGTAATGGGACGCTTGGGCAGCAAACATGTAAAACATGTAAGAGGCTGGCTTTCCAGCCAACAGGCTCATCCTGAAGGCTGTGTGAAGCCTGCAGCCCCTTGCTTGGTGTCGTGTCTCCCAGCAGGGACGTGGCCTGGACGTGGAGGGTCTGGGGGGCGCCTGGACACTGGGACCCCAGATCCACTTGGCCACCTCAGAGTGTGGAGCTCAAGAGGTCAGCCCGCCTCTCTGGACCTTTACATGGGGCCGCAGGAAGTAGAGGGCAGGTTGTGCTCAGCCAGGCCCCTGTGGCACGGGGGAGGAGGCGGGTGTCATGGCTGGGGCAGTCCCTTGCTCCTGCACCTCATGCATCTGGAAGAACGGGGCTTCTGGGCTGCACCGCGGTATCAGGGTGTGCTTCTCCGGGCCAGGGCCAGACCCCATGGTGCTGCTGCCCAGAAAGTTTTGTGGGGTTCAGAGAGAAGCACAATGAGGATTCAGCATTTTAAATGAAAATACCCAAGGGCAAATGAAGCTAAATGGAATTACTTAATTTAGAAATAAGACGGTTTCACGAAATTGAGTTATTTGTAGTGAGGTGGATGGACCTAGGGTCTGTCATACAGAGTGAAGTAAGTCAGAAACAGAAAAACAAATACCATATGCTAACACATGTATATGGAATCTAAAGAAAAAAATGGTTCTGAAGAACCTAGGGGCAGGACAGGAATAAAGACACAGACGTAGAGAATGGACTTGAGGACACAGGGAGGGGGTAGGGTTAGCTGGGAGGAAGTGAGAGAGTGGCATGGACATATATACACTACCAAACGTAAAATAGATAGCTAGTGGGAAGCAGCCGCATAGCACAGGGAGGTCAGCTCGGTGCTTGTGACCACCTAGAGGGGTGGGATAGAGAGGGTGGGAGGGAGGGTGACGCCAGAGGGAGGGGATATGGGGATTATATGTATACGTAGAGCTGATTCACTTTGTTATACAGCAGAAACTAACACACTGTTGTAAAGCAATTATACTACAATGAAGATGTTATAAATAAAAAAAAGAAATAAGATAGTTTCAGATGAAATGGAAAGAAATGATCAGTTGTGCATATTTCCTGGGTAAAGGCCAAGAAAAAAACTAGAATTTTAGCGTAAAAAATCTACAATATGCAGTGGATAAAGAATGTCTTTATGGTGGGAGGCATTAAATGTAAGAATGCCCTACTGAGTAGGTGAATGTTAACTGTCTGTGTGTGTGTGTGTGTGTGTGTGTGTGTGTGTGTGTGTGTGTGTGTAAGTGCACAACAGGATGGATGCTGACCATGGGGGGTGTGTGTGTGTGGGTGTGTAATCATACAATAATCTTACAAGTTGCTTTTGGTCCTGCAAATTCGTAAGTATTGATTTTCAATTGAGGTAAAGGAACAACAAATCATTCTGTCCCCATGTGGTTTCGCCTCTTCCCTCCCCCCTACCAGGGTGGCATGCTGCTGTGTGTCAGTCTGTGCCTCCCAGCACTAGGATTGGCGAGGTTTCCCTAAAACAAACAGAACGGCACTAGTTAAACTTGGAGGGTGGGGGGGCCAGGAATCTCCATGAGAACCACTGGATTCCAGCAAGATGCCAGGCCAAAGACTGAGTTTCCATGGTTCAGGCAACGCTGTGCTCTTCACCTTGGTGGACAGGTGCCGTGGGCACCCCTGATATGCCTGGGAGGAGGGGACCAGTTGCTGCTCTTCTTGGGGAGCTGGCATCCCCTTGCATCCTCTTGACTCTGTGCGGTGCCTCAGGCTCGGATCAGCCTCTGCTCTTGCTCTGGCAGATGGTGGCAGCTCAGGGCATCCGTGGTCTTTGGCCCTCGGATTCTGGGCTCAGACTTGCCTTGCCTCTCGACAAGAGAGGTCTGGCAAGTTCCACCACCTTGCAGCGGAGATCTGGGTTTCTAGCCATGATCTCATCTCCTGCGGGAGCTGTAAGGAAACCTAGATGCCGGAGGAGAAGCTGCAGAGAAGGGAGAGCTGAGGGGCTGGGACCTCACCTTATCACTGGTGTTCCTGATGCGCAGCAGCATCAGAATATCTGAAACCCCTCAAAGCCAAGGCTTTCTGAGAAAGACTGTTCAAAGAGCTTGTTGTTACGATGCTGCTTACTTTATTTTTATTTATTTATTTATTTATTTATTTATTTATTTATTTATTTATTGGCCGCAGCAGGTGGGATCTTACTTCCCCCACCAGGGATCGAACCAGCGCCCCCTGCAGTGGAAACGTGGAATTTTAACCACTGGACCGCCAGGGAATTCCCAACGCTGGCTGCTTACTTTAGACTTGAAGCCATCCTAGTGTGTCATTTGAAATGTGTAGTTTTCCTAAAGTGAACGCCCCTCAGAAGAGCATTTCCTCACTTCTGTCTATTGAATGGGCAGAAAAAGCAACAAAGATTTCTTTCCAAATTTTAAGAATTTAAACTTGTACCAAACCTGCAAACTCAGCGGAACGTGACTTTCACCCAGCTTCGCACCAGTAGTGCTCTCTGCTGGGATCCTTCTGACAAACTTTATTTTATCAAATTCCAGTAAATATAATTGTTTGGCGTTCTAGAGGGACTGACAGACCAGGTTCAATCCTATTGCTTTTTGCTTTGCAAATATTCAGCATTTCTAATACCATTTGCCCATATAGAAACCTTCTGTTTAAAAACATCTTGAAAAACCACAACACAGTTCTAGCTCTGTTAATGGAAAACTAGCCCTAGCCTGGTTTTCAGCAGAAACACTATAAAATCGGGGTCCTTTGTACTTTCCCCCAAAGAGGGAGTAACAATGCTTTTATTTCTTGGGAGAAAACAATGAAAACATCACTGTTTTGAGTGTTCTTTGTGTGGAAGAGCCAGCCCCTTTCACGACACATCAGTTCTCCTGGAGGTGGACGCAGTGTATGCAAGCAGCTCGGTCCTGCTGGGACCACTGGGCTGCACCATGTCAGATCCTGAAGAGCCCTTTACCTCCTGGGATTTGGCACGTCCATCTCACTTCCTTTCCCTCCAGACCTCAATTTGGACCCTCTGATCTTCCCGAGCAGAGGCCTGTTCAAGCAGAAGTCCCCACAGCCCGCTTCCCCCAACACTGAATTATTTCTAAAAGGCAGAAATGATGAGAGGGACAGGCAGAGAAAGGCAGCCTCCGGAGGCTGGGACCTGTCTTCAGATGGGCCCCAGGGCCCCCAGAGAAACACGGTCATGGACTTGAAAGTCAGACACTGAACGGCCACCTTCTCTTGCTGGCAGCAGAGATGTCACTCTTGTGATGTCACTCACCTGGTTCTTTTGTAAACCTTTCTTTATAAAATGTAGACGTTTGCTGTGGAAATTTTCAAACATACATACGACATACAAAACATATCAACATGAAAAAAAGAGAAATGATCTAAGGTACCCAGCAGCCAGCTTCTACAGGTGTCAGCTCACAGCCATCGGCACCCCTCCCCTGCTTCCTGAATCCTGCAGAGCTGGGGGCGCTCCCACATCAGCACTGACAGAACTCAAGGTTCTGATGAGTAAGTTGCAGGGTTAGGCTTAATAGCGGTTCCAAGTCTGGCAGAGCGCGGTCAGGGTCACAGGCACTGGAACATCCCTGCATTCGACTCTGTGGTCCCCGAGGCAGAGGAGGTGGGCCAGCCTCTGTGATTCCTCCTTCAGAGGTGATGATATTGGGATTCAGGAGACGCCTCTGATGGGCACCCCCAGGGGGTGGGGTAGGAGCTGTACCTCCACACCCACCCTGCTCAGGATCCCCTGGACCACCCTACTTCCTGGCCCGGGGGGGTTCTCCTCTAGCAACCAGATGATCTTTTTAGGAACAGGTTTTCTCCCAAATTGTTTTTATAGTAGTGGATTAGTCCAGGGTCTCCAGAGAAAGAGGACCAATAGGATGTGCATATATATAGAAGGAGATTCGTGATGAGGCACTGGTGCCTGTGATTATGGAGGCTGAGAAGTCTGCAGGGTGAGTCAGCAGCCTTGAGACCCAGGAAGAGCCAGTGTTTCAGTTTGAGTCCAAAGGCAGGAAAAAGCCATTATCCCAGCTTGAAGGCCATCAGGTAGGAGGAATTCCCTCTTTTCCCAGGAGGGTCAGTCTTTTGTTCTATTCAGGCCTTCAGTTGATTCGATGAGGCCTACCCACATTAGGGAGAGCAGTCTGCTTTACTCAGTCTATCCATCTGAATGCTAAAGTCATCCAAAAACAGCCTCACGGAAACACCCAGAATCATCTTTGATCACGTATCTGGGCACCCAGTGGCCCAGCCAAGTTAACACGTGAAATTTACCATCACAGGCTGTACACAAACTTTTGGAGTCTCATCTAGAGTGGCCACTAGCTGACCCAAACACTTAAGGAGATTAATATTCTCTGGAAGAATGGAGATGAGGGTAAGAAATGACAAAATAACCCACCTGGAAGAGTCTCAGGTTTCTTTGCCATTTCTGTGGGCACCAAATGGAGACACCTTTAAAAATTCCTCAAGCCTAACCCTCAAACTAAGGTCCTGGAATATGAGACAGATGAACTATGACCCCTGCTCATCAGAAGAGCTGTGAAATAAGTCTTTATAGGACCAGTGGTAATAGTGTGTGTCTGTGGTTTGTATACTTGCCCAGAATGGAGGCTGGAATGGCCTCCTGCACCTGATGAATGATGGTGTCACAGCTAACGTCATCACCAGAGGTCGTAACAAGTTCACTGGTCCCACTGGTCTCACTCCTTCAGGACCGCCCCCCTGCAGACTCTCCTCCTGTTCTCTGAGCTGGAGACACTGCTATTTTATGGATGGTTATTTGTGAGGCGGCGGTGGCTGTACGATCTAAAGGACTGAGCTGTGATTTTTTCGCTGGAAGTAGCAACTCCTGTAATAGATAATAACCTTGTTTGCAGAGTGACTTATTTACTTACATGGGAGAAGAAAATAAAAGTCATCAAATGATGGCCAGGAGGGGGCATTCTGATGTTCCAGTGTGGCCCACAAACTCCTGTCCTTTTATTGCAAATACCCCCCCGCCTCCCCCTGCCCCAGCCCTTATTCCTGTGCTATCTGTTGGTTAAGGCTCCCAGGGCAGGGGTATGCTGGGAAACGTTAACAGCTGGCTTTGCAGACAAAAACGTCATGATTTATAGGGTTCGCCAATTCTTGTGGTATAAATAGTTATACCCTGCTGCCACTGGGACGTGGGAAATGATGTGCAGTAACACAGCTTTGCAGAGTCTTAACTTCAAGGGTGTGGACGATAGTAACATGTCACACGATGATTAGCAAGTGATGAGTTTTGAGTATTACCTTTAAAAAAATATAACTTATTTTTGTGGACCTCGTCCTTAGGCTTCTTGTACCTAAAACAGCTTCCCCTCCAAGCATCCCTTCTTCCCTCTCCCACCCCCTCCTTCCTCATTTCACTTTCTCTCATCTAATTCACACCAACATGAGACAGTTGGCTTCTCCCGATCCGCAGACAGTGTCTGGAAAAGGTTCCTCGGTGACCCCCTAATTATAAAATCAAAAACTCCTTTTCACTTGGTGCTGTCACCTCACAACCTTTCTCCCAGACCTCCGGCATCTGCCGTGCAGGTTCCTCTTTATTTTTTCTTATTCCTGATTATTTGTGAACAGTCTTACCCTCTACTTATTAATTTATTCTTCCATCAATATACTAACCAATTATTTCATTCAGCTAGTGTTTATTGAATTGCCATTCTGGGGTAGCCCTGTGCTAGGAGTTGGGGATAAAGAGGTGATTAAATAAGCATGCTTCCTGCTCTTTCAGTGCCAGTAGTAGAGACAGATGAGAGAAAATACCAGGATATCACATTGGTAGTGAGGATACAGAAATCAAGACTGGCTTCTCTGAGGAGGTGATACGGAAGTGGAGCCCTAAATACCCAGGAAAATGGATGGGAGTGGTGTGCAGATGTTTTTGTGCATGAGTGTGTGTGTCCGTGTGTGTGTGTTGCATTCTAGGAGGAGGAGATAGAAACTGACAGTATCCAATGTAATTAGTGTATTGAGTCAGGGGGAGGGTACCCAGGAGGTGGCCAGCACCAGGCAAGTGCAGTGGGAAACCACTGGAGATTTTCTGAAAGATTATTCTATCTCCTGTGCGGAGAACAGATTGGAAAGGCAGAAATTAAAGTAGAGGCAGTTGGGAGACAATTAGGAGGGGTGACGGTGGCTTGGACCAGTGTCATGTGTCAAAGGGCAGTGGCATACATTGGGCCCAGGTCTGTATTGCTTACTGACCATGCAACGTGCCCATCCACTGTTTCATGGTCTCTTAAATGAAACAGGTCTCAAATTGAATTCATGACCTTTCCCACCTACATTCTGTTCCTCAGTTAATGGTGTCACTGCTCACCTGCTTCCCAAACTCGGGACCTCATCGCCATCCTTGAATACCTCCTTTTCCTAAACTCATTACATCTTTTCAATCACTAAACTATCATTTCTGCTCAACAGGGTTTCAAATCTTCTTTTCCTTTCCTTTTGTCCTGATTCATGCCTTCACCATTTCTTTCTGTGATTATTACAATAAACTAACTGGTCTTCAGATGATTGCTTTGGGAAAGACTCTTTTTAAATTGGCTAAAAAATATAATATAGTCTTACTTAGATGTTTCAAAGTTTCCCTTCAGCTGCTTTCCCTTCTAATTTTCTTCCTCTCAAAGGTAATCACCATCACCTGTTATTTATATTTCCAGACACACACATACACACTTTTTTTTCTTCCTTTCTTTTATCTTTTCTTTTTCTTTTCTGTTTCACAAAGCAAAGTATTCTACATACATAGTTCTGTGACTTGCTCTTTTCATTTAATACGCTTTGGAAATCTTTCAATATTAGTACCCATAATTCTGCTTCATTCTTTTTGGCATTTGCTTAATATTCATATACAAGGAGGTGCTAATACTTATTCAGTCAGTTCCCTATTGTTAGACATGTAGATAGTTTACAATTTATCACAGATTGTAAAATAATGAACATTCTTCTACATGAATCTTTCCATTTGGGCAAATATTTTTGCCTGTGTGTACAATAAGTTTTAGCTAATATTAACCTTTTCTTTTCTTATTACATTCATGGGACCTAGAGTACAGTAATCAATTCTATTGGTGAAGGTGACTTTTTTATTTTTTAAATTTTTTAAAAATTTTTAATTTTTTTTAACATCTTTATTGGAGTATAATTGCTTTACAATGGTGTTAGTTTCTGCTTTATAACAAAGTGAATCAGCTATATACATACATATATCCCCATATCTCTTCCCTCTTGCGTCTCCCTCCCACCCTCCCTATCCCACCCCTCTAGGTGGTCACAAAGCACTGAGCTGATCTCCCTGTGCTATGTGGCTGCTTCCCACTAGCTATCTATTTTACGTTTGGTAGTGTATATATGTCCATGCCACTCTCTCACTTTATCCCAGCTTGCGCTTCCCCCTCCCTGTGTCCTTAAGTCCGTTCTCTACATCTGTGTCCTTAAGTCCGTTCTCTATGTTTGTGTCTTTACTCCTTTCCTGCCCCTAGGTTCTTCAGAACCATTTTTTTTTTTTTTTAGATTCCATATATATGTGTTAGCATACAGTATTTGTTTTTCTCTTTCTGACTTACTTCACTCTCTGTATGACAGACTCTAAGTCCATCCACCTCACTACAAATAACTCAATTTCATTTCTTTTTATGGCTGAGTAATATTCCATTGTATATATGTGCCACATCTTCTTTATCCATTCATTGAAGGTGACTTTTTCACTTCTGGCTACAAAGTCAGTCTTCTGTACTTACTATAAAGGAGGACATTTACTATTATATACGTTTTTACAAGTTAAGAAACATTTCCTATAACCCTAGTTTTCCAAATGAACTTCCAAATTAGTTTTCAGCACTTGAGATAAATATATATTTTTCACCCTTTTTCTGTTAATGTGGTGAATCATTTATCTTTGTAAAATAAATATCTCTCATCTTTCTAATTAAAAGCTCTCTGTTGCTTGCCTTTGCTTGTAGAAGTCAATGCAAATGCCTTATTATGACACACAAACTTTCATGGTTTGGCTTCAGTTTAGCTCTTGAGCTTCATCTTTTGCCCCTCAACCACCAATATTTCAGCCACATGAAACAGCTTGTTTTCCCCAAACCAGTTGCAACTCTGGCCTTAGCTCAAATTCTCCCACTCTGGGCCCTTTCTGTCCACTCCATCTTGGCCTGAAATAACTCTCTGTTAGCTTTCAAGACTCAGTAGCAGAGTTTATGAGGCAGAGTTAATGATCACTTCTTAGGATCTCCATAGCCCTGTGGGTTTGTCTTTGTGTTCATTGATTCAATCCATGCTAAGTGGGAACCTACCGGATGCCTATTGCTGGGGCTCCTGAGAACCCAAGATTAATTAAATGGTCCCTGCTTTCAAGGAAATCATTCTCCAGAGGGGGCTTTACAGGTGTGTGATAGAAGGCCATGAATTGTGGAAAAGGAGGTCAGCTGGCTCTTCCCAAAACTTCCCTGGGGAAAGAGCCTGTGATAAACACTTAATATGTGAAAATGGAGGAATCAAGGTGACTGTAGGACACTGGGGAATGTGACAGAACAAAAGAGACTGGTGAGGAGGGTAACCTGTGGGCCTATTTATATATGGTTGGTGATTAAGAATGTAACTTCAGAGAGGCACATTTTGAACTCCATTCTGCTTAAAAATCCCTTGATGATTGTTCTTTCCATGAACTGGCATGTATGACATAGCCCACCCAAAGTCTTTACAGGCTGTTCCATAGATGAGAAGCCTTATTAGCAGACCCATGAATTCTGTTTTTATTGCTCTTTTTCCTTAAAGCTAATTACAGAAGGGTTTCAGTAAGAGAATCAACTTTAATGAGAGCCATGAATAAGTATTTTTAAGGTAAAATGTTGTATAGCCAAATGTCACCAGGACGTTTCCAAACAGAAAGCTAAACTCCTGAACACTTCCACGTGCCCCCACCTTTAATTAAAGCACGTGGATTTATGAAAAAGAATGAGGGAAAATGAATGTATCAACAAGTAATTTTTGAGGGCTCAGTTACTCGCCTTGTCCTGTGGAAGGTATTGTAGATTGTGAAAGAGGTACAGGGTGATTTTCCGAAAGGAACTTGTAATCCAGTTGAGGAGGAAAAGCTGCTCCATTTTAAAAAGAAAGAAAAAAATATCATGTTTAATAAGGTGCTAATGGCATGGTGAGAGATTGGTGGTGGCTGGAGTTATCAAGAAAGGCTTCTCAGAGGGTGTGGGATTTTTTTCTGGGTCCTGAAAGATTGTCCAGATCTGGGTAGGTGGAGGGATGGAGGATGTTCAAGCAGAAGAACCGGAGTGAGAGACACTTTGGAGGTGGGAGTGGGCACGGCATTTGACTAGCGGGGCGGGGGAAAAGACATTCCACCGCAGACTGGCCACAGTCAGAGGGACGCTGAGATGTTGGCTGTCATTTGTCGGTAACAGGGGCTGTAGCCTCTTGGAGTCAGGATGCTGCCTGTTCAATGGGGGAACCAGTCCATTGCTGGTCCTTGTTGGATTACACTAGACAACCTCCCTCCATGAGGCTGGGAGCTGGAGGTATATTTCCCTCGCTTTCTCCTCTCCAAGCCAAACATTTCTCACGCAGTCAACAGTCCTGGTCTCACGCTATCCTGGATTCTCTTATCTGTTTACGTCTTAGTTTGTAAATTACATTTAAGAGACTTTGCTCATGTAAAGAATTTGGTGGAATTGCTTGGGTTGGTGTATATTCTATTTGTAGAGTTTTGTCCTGTCCTGAGAATAATTTGGACCTTAGTTCATATGCCTACACAACAGAGATAAATTCATCTTTGTCTAAGATACAGCTGCTCCTTTTTCTAAGAAAGGATGATAGGGTTTTCTTTATGGCTTATTTGTTATAATCTACAAGCAGATGATTTTCAGAGTCACACTTCCTTTTATCTAAAGGCTCAGTGTAAACTCACCTCTGCCCTCCCACCCTCCTACTATAGGCCACTCAACAATTGAGAACTTCCAACCATCAGCCTTTGTCATCAAAACTCAGAATTGCAATTAAGAAGGCCAGTGGAATCATCACTGGGAATAATGCCACCCATAGAACAAAGTGAATGTCCCACAATAGAGTGGTGCTATAAGTTCTGATGCATTCAAAACCATGCAGTAACATACAGACATTTAAAACAGAGAGTTAGAATTTTATTATGGTTTATTGGAAAAGAGGCATCGCTGGCTGAGAAGAGCATGGTGCAACAACGTGTGTGTAATATGAACTGATTCTTAGAGTAGAAACAAGTACAGAAATGCTTGTATATATCCACAATTACAGATGGAGATTTCCACAGCCCACTCTGAGCAATTGATAGGCTACTGTGCTGAAAATCATCAAGGATATACAAAACTGAACAACATAATCTACCACAGAATCTAGTAGACATCCATAGAGTCCTCCATGAAACCACAGCAGAATAAACATTCTTATCAAGTGCCCATGGAACATCTACCAAGACAGACCATTCCTCAAGCCATAAAACAAGCAAATCTAACCAGGTTTAAAATAATTGGAATCATACAGAGTATGTTCTCTGACCACAGTGGATTCAAATTAGAAAGCAATAAGGAAAGACAGCAGGAAAATATCCAAACACTTGGAAATTAAGCCACATGCCTACAAATAATCCATGGGACAAAGGACAAATTTCAAAGGAAATTTTAAAATACATAGAATTGAATGAAAATGAAACTACATCATATCAAAATATGTGGGACGCAGCTAGAATAGTGCCGAGAGGGAAATATATAGCCACAAATGCTTACATTGGAAAAAAGTTCTCCAACCAATAATCCAAGTATCTAGCTCAAGACACTAAAAAAGAACAAAATAAAGCCAAAGCAAGCAGCCAGAAGAAAATAACAAAGATAAAAGCAAAATCAATGTAATGAAAAACAAAATCAGTAGAAAAAAGTCAATGAAACAAAAATCTGATTCTTTGAAAAAAATCAATAAGATGAATAAACCCAGCAAGACTGACAAAGATCAAAAGAGAGAAGATACAAGTCACCAATCCTAGGAATGTAGAAGGGGTTATTTCAACAGATCCTGTAGCCCTGACAAGGCTTCCGAGACAGCTTGGCCCTGTTCTCAGCTGTTAGAGTGCAGACCCTGGGCTGGCGTTAGCTCCCTAAGAGCCAGGACAGTGAGGCGGGCTCCAGGCAAGGGGAGCGTGGCAAGGAGTGGAATGCGAAGCCAGGAATCCAGATACAGTCTGGTGCAGTTAAACGGAGGCCCAGTGCTAAGACTGGGGCTCAAGGCCCTGTGAGTGGGCCCACAGAAGAAGGCTGGCTGGGCTAAGAAGGTGGCTGTTGGCACTAGGCCTGCAAGGGGTTCAGCTACACAGAGAGAAGCTAAGCAGACCTCAGGGGCCATCTTGTCCAATAATTTTTTTATTTATTTTTTGAGATGGTGGGAGGTGAAGAAAACCAATGCTCAAGGTGAGAGAATGTATCTTCTGAGACCAAGCAGCTAGTTCAGTGTCAGAGTGAGGATGAGAGTGGTGAATGGAGACACGCTCCATAGGATAAAGAGGGCTGGTCAGCTTTGCCTCCTTTACACATGAACTAGAACAGGGCTTTAGCTGTAATACCAATATGTATTTTGGGAATATTTCTTCCATCTTTTCCTTTGACTTTGAATAGCAGATGTGGCCTGTTGCGTTGCTGTGATTTTCAGATGAAATGAAGCACAGTGATTTACTTTTAACCAAACCCCAGTCATACTTCCTCTCTCTGACTCAGCTTCCTCATCGTAAATGAGATGGATGACACACACCACCAGCTAACATTTACAATGACATCCTGGCTCTTTTGACGAAAGCCTATATGGCATTTGTATTAATAATTTTCCCTGTGAGATGAAAGATTAAAAGAGAATTGTTGCACTAGCTAAGGAAACGTAAGACATAGGGTTCCTATGGAACCAAATGGCTGATTTCTTCCCTGTAAGGGAGCTGAAAAGAATCTGATAAAGGAAATAGGGAAACTGAAAGTGAGTTGTTACTTCTGTCAACATCCAACCCATTATTCCCACAAGACTGTCCTGCGGCATCTACCTCTTCACATCATGTGACCTTTGTGCCACTGCACCGGAGACACATTTCTGGCTTTACTCTTAACAGCAGGTACCCTGGGTTCTCTGGACACATGACAACTCTACTTAACTCTTAATCTTCCCTTCCACAGGGTGATGCCCATCAGGAAGAGGTGCATCTGAGCCTCAAGTCCCTTGTCTGAAATGGGGGTGACTACAGCATCGTCTTATAGAGTAGTCAGGAGGAGTGCAGTGAATGAACATTAGTAGGGCAACTGGCACAGTGCCTGGCAGGTGACAGAGGCTTCCTGAAAGTTTGCTGTTTGAGCCATCTGTGTCCCTATTATTGAATCCGGAGCTCACCTCTCCAAAGTTCCATGAGTCAGGGATGACCTCTGTCTTCAGTCAAAGAGATTGATTATTCATTTGCTTTAGTCAAGAAAGAGTACTGTCATATCACAAGATTGTAGCTTCAACTCTGTGTCAGCTCAGCCTCCTAACATGTGAATCCATTCCAGGAGATGGATGTGATGGTGCAGCACTGCTCTTGATGCCACTGAGGTGGACGTGAGGCTGAGACTCGATGGGATGAAAGCTGGGAAGTGATTGCTTGCTCTTCCTGGTGCCTATTTTGGGTTCTCAGCTTCACAGCTTCTGCAAATTTTCTTTGGGGCTGCAGTATGAACAGCATGGGTTTTGTCATGGAGGGTGAATAACAAGGTAATTGCCAGTAACTGGTTTTGAAAACCAACCAACTGGTTTTTGCTGCTGGAAAGAAGCAGCATGGATGCTGGAAACAGGTTGCATTGTGGGTGTGTGGTGTCTATGCGGCCATAGATTCCAGTGTCAGTGTTGAAGTTGATAGGTTCTGGTAAAGAGCTTGACAGCTGCCTTATAAGCCAGGGAACAGAAACTGAGCTGTTATAGGGCTTCAAACAACATTTATTATAAAGCCAAGTTATTCTGGTGGGTTGATTAGAAATGATTTTCATCTTTTGATGCTTGTTTGTGTTTTCCAAATTTTTGTACAATGAACATACGTGATTCATCAGAAAAAGTTGAGTATTAAAAATAAAATGACTTTGAGGGCTTTCTTTTTTTTTTAAGTTTTAAAAAAAATTAATTAATATATTTATTTTTGGCTGCGTTAGGTCTTCGTTGCTGTGTGCGGGCTTTCTCTAGTTGCGGCGAGCGGGGGCTACTCTTCGTTGTGGTGCGTGGGCTTCTCATTGCGGTGGCTTCTCTTTGTTGCAGAACACGGGCTCTAGGCACACGGGCTTCAGTAGTTGTGGCGTGTGGGCTCAGTAGTTGTGGCTTGAGGGCTCTAGAGCACAGGCTCAGTAGTTGTGGCGCTCGGGCTTAGTTGCTCCACGGCATGTGGGACCTTTCCAGACCAGGGCTCAAACCTGTGTCCCCTGCATTGGCAGGCAGATTCTGAACCACTGCGCCACCAGGGAAACCCGAGGGTTTTCTTAAAAGCAATGATCTTTTATTCTTTTTGTTGACTACATAGTAGACCATGCAACCTTGAATGTTCAGCTCAAAGAGCACCATATATATACAAATACATCACACCCACACAAGTACCTGACAAAGACCAAAAGCATATTCCCACATCCTCCCAGGCTTCCTCGTGCCCCAACCAGTCAGGACCCATCCAAGAGTACTCACTATTCTGACTTCTGCCACCACTGATTAGTTTATGTCCATGAACTTTTAAATGAAAAAAAAGCTATGATATTGGCAAGATTAGTGCTGTTAAGTATGGCCCATTCTTCTTGTGTGGACAGTAACATTTCAATAAACTCAAGGTTATTTTTAGAGGAAATCTTATAAATATATAACTTTTAGGATACAAAATCCCATATAAAGTAGATTAGGCAGATTAATTGATGAAATCTAGAGTTTTCCTTTTCTCAAATATGTACAGCCCGGTGTGGACCTCACGGTTCTGCTGAACAACATGCAAGCTGAGTACGAAGCCCTGGCCAAGCAGAACCGAAGGGACGCCGAGGCCTGGTTCAACGAAAAGAGTGCTCCGCTGCAACAGCAGATCTCTGAGGATGTGGGAGCCACCACCTCAGCCCAAACACTGGAAATTGAACTTCAGTCTCTCCTAGCCATGAAACACTCCCTGGAGTGCTCCTTGACAGAGACCCAGGGCAACTACTGTGTGCAGCTGGCCCAGATCCAGGCTCAGATCGGGGCCCTGGAGGAACAGCTGCACCAGGTCAGGACGGAGACCGAGGGCCAGAAACTGGAGTACGAGCAGCTCCTGGACATCAAAGTCCACCTGGAAAAAGAAATCGAGACCTACTGTCTCCTCATCGGTGGAGATGATGGGGCTTGTGAGCCCAAAGGTTACAAGTCTAAAGATTATGTATCTGGAAATGTGGGAAACCAAATCAAAGATCCGGCCAAACCCACAGTGGTTAAGAAAGTCCTTGAGGAGGTAGACCAAAGCAGCAAAATACTTATCACCAGGCTCCACTCCCTGGAGGAGAAATCTCAAAGCAATTAATTTGATACACAAGAGAGAGCATATGCCAAATACTCTCTGAGAAGAGAAGGTGTTATATATCTGTCTGGAAAAATGAGCAAGCCTAAGAAAAAGGTCTGTCCTCTTGCCTTTCGGTTACTGAAATATAATCTCTCTCTGGGCAATCAATAGCATTATCAATAGCATCTTCCCATTCATTTGGAAGAACGTCATGTACAAATGTGATGACTCATTTGATTACCGTACAGAAAATGCTGTCAATTCTTTGTAGTCAGTAAACCTTCTTCCTTTAAAAAAAAATGTATATAGGTACAAACACTCATAACAAATAATCTTAACTTTAGCATCACTATATCAAATCATTTTGGAACCTGAAATTATTTCATAGCAATACCAGACAGGATTACATGCCATGTTATATAAGTGGGAGAGTGGGCATGGTTGACTTGAAAATTGTGAGAAGGTGCTCTTTTTTTTAAAATTGAAATATAGCTGATTTAAATGTTGTGTTAGTTTCTGGTGTGCAGCAAAGTGATATATATATATATATATATATATATATATATATATATGCATATATATATATCATATATTATTTTCCATTATGGTTTATTACAGGATATAGAATATAGTTCCTTGTGCTATCCAATGGGACTTTGTTGTTTATCTATTTTGTATATAATAGTTGGTATCTGCTAATCCCAAACTCCTAGTTTATCCCTCCACCACTCCCTTTCCCCTTTGATAACCATAAGTTTGTTTTCTATGTCTGTGAGTCTGTTTCTGTTTTATAAGTAAGTTCATTTGTGACATATTTTAGATTCCACATATAAATGATAACATACGGTATTTGTCCTTTTCGTTCCGATTTACTTCACTTAGTATGATAATCTCTAGGTCCATCCATGTTGCTGCAAATGGCATCGTTTCATTCTTCTTTATGGCTGAGTAATTTTCCATTATATTTATATATAGATATATATTTACCACCTCTTCTTTACCCATTCATCTGTCGAGAGACATTTAGGTTACTTCCATGTCTTGGCTTATAAATAGTGCTGCTATGAACATTGGGGTGCATGTATCTTTTTGAATTAACAGTTTTCTCCATATATATGCCATGAGTGGGATTGCTGGATCATATGGCAACTCTAATTTTAGTTTTTAAAGGAACCTCCATACTGTTTTCTACAGTGGCTGCACCATTTTACATTCCCATCAACAGTGTAGGAGGATCCCCTTTTCTCCACATTGTCTCCAACATTTGTTATTTGTAGAGAAGTTGCTCTTGAACACAAGAGTTTGTGATCGACTTGCTAAGATAGTTGGGCCACAGCTAACTTCAGCAGTTCTAAAGGATTTTTCAAACCTAGAATTTCTGGAACAGAATTTTGCTTGAATTTAAAGTCCCCACACAGGGACTTCCCTGGTGCTCCAGTGGTTAAGAATCCGCCTTCCAATGCAGGGGATGCGAGTTCGATCCCTGGTCAGGGAACTAAGATCCCACATACCATGGGGCAACTAAGCCCACGCACTGTAACTACTGAGCTCGACTATCTAGAGCCCATGCGCCGCAACTAGAGAAGCCTGCACGCCACAACGAAAGATCCTGAATGCTGCAATGAAGATCCCAAGTGCCACAGCTAACACCCTACACAGCCAAATAATAAAATTTAAAAAACAAACAAACAAAAAAACAGTTGCCACACATTCTATAAGTTGATGACATTTGAACTCTGTTTGATAGTGGGTGTAGTAGCCCTTACATGTGCTCACCACTGGGGTCACCCAATGGGGATTTGGGGATTTGGATGAAAGAGGTGAAGTTCACAGCTTGCCCTGGGCCTTTGGGTTCTCACAGGTTGTTGAGTGATGATTCACCAAGTCAGAGATGAGACTCAGGCAGGAGCTCGTTTATAGTGTACTTTATGCCCCACATATTTAACTCAGATTTCCTGGAGAACAGTTCATCACATGTGCCAGTTCCCCATAGAACCTGAAGCCATTCAAGTCCCTAGGGGTTGGTGCCACTAACAACAAAATCCTAAAAAGAGATTCACTGACCATTATTGCAAATCCAAAAGTCTGTACACAACCTTATTAATATGGATACTTCTAGTTAGTAATGTTTAGCTTTCTCTTATGAAAGCAATACATGCTAATTGCAGAAAAAGTAGAAACTAGAGAAAAGAATAAAGAAGAAAATTAAACTTACCTGTAATCACAATTTTTCATAGTAACTGCTATTAAGATTTCCATGATGTTTTTTAGCCTTTATTTTTACTTATGCAAAATTGAGATCAGGTTCAATGATTCTCCAAATTATTCAGTATTATTAGAAGACATTTTTTTTTTTTTTTTTGGCTGTGCCATGTGGTGTGTGGGATCTTAGTTCCCCAACCAGGGATTGAACCTAGGCCCTTGGCAGTGAAAGGGAGTCCTAACCACTGGATGGCCAGGGAAGTCCCTAGAAGACATGGTTTTTAAGGATTGCATAATATTCTATCCTATTAAAGCATTATAACTTAAACATTTTCTTATCTTTTAATATTTAGGCTATTTCCAATATTTATCACTATAAAAGCTTGGGTATCAATCATTCATTCATTTACTCAGTAAATCGCACTGAGTTTATACTCAGGCCCTGTACAGTTGCAGAGGGTACAAATTGGGGATAAAAAAACCAGATGTGGTCTTTTGCCTCATAGAGCTTACATTCTGGTTAGGAAGTCAGAAACAAATGAAATAAACAAGCTAATCAAATAAAGACAATTTAAAAGCTAATCAAATAATTTAAAAATACAGCCATGCCCAGAGGAGCCAAAATAATCTTGATAAAGAAGAAAAAAGTTAGAGGACTCACATTTTCTGATTTCAAGACAATATGATACTGGCCTAAGTATAGATATATAGATCAATGGAATAGAATTGAGAGTCCAGAAATAAATCCATACATTTATGGTCAATTTATTTTTGACATAGGTTCCAACACTGTTCAATGGGGAATTGTCTTTTCAGCAGATGGTGCTAGGACAACTAGATATCCACATGCAAAAGAATGAAGTTGGACCCCTTCCCACATCATATATAAAAATAAACTTACACTGGATCAAAGACTTTAAGAACTAAAACCACGAAACTCATAGAAAACACATAGGGGTAGATCTTTGTGATCATGGATTAGGCAATCGTTTTTTAGCTATGATACCAAAAGCACAAACAACAGAAGAAAAATAGATAAATTGAACTTCATTAAAATGAAAATTGTTGTGCTTCAAAGGACACTGTCAAGAAAGTGAAAAGGCAACCAAAGAATGGGAGAAAATATTTGCAAATCATATGTCTGATAAGGGACTGACATCCAGAATATATAAGGAATTATTATAATTCAACATTAAAGACAAAAATAACCCAATTTAAAAAAAATGAGCAAAGGATTTGAACAGACATTTCTCCATAAAAGACATACAGATGGCCAGTAATCACATGAAAAGATGCTCAACGTCTTTAGTCATTAGGGAAATGCAAATCAAAACCACAATAAGATATCACTTCACACCCACTAGGATAGCTGAAATAAAAAAGACAAACAATATCGAGTGCTGTTGGTGAAGATGTGGAGGAATTGGAACTCATATGTTGCTGATGGGAATGTAAAATGCTACACCTGCTTTGGAAAAAGTTTTGGTGGTTCTTCAGAATGTTAAACATAGAGTTACCACATGACCCAGCAATTCCACTCCTACGTATACACCCAAGAGAACTGAAAGCATATGTTCACATGAAAACTTGTACATGAATGTTCATGGCAGCTTTCTTCATAATAGCCCCAAAGTGGAAATAACCCAAATGTCCATCAGCTGGTGAATGGATACAATGGAATAGTATTCACCTAGGAAAAGGAATGAAATACCAACACATGCTGTAACATGGATGAGACTTGAAAACATGCTGAGTGAAAGAAGCCAGACACAAAAGGGCACATATTTATAATTCCACTTATATAGAATGTCCAGAATTGGCAATTCTGTAGAAATAAAATAAAAAGTAGATTAGTGGTTGCCAGGAGCTGGGGTGGAGAGAGGGCGGAGACTGCTAATGAGTCTCTACCCAGGTTTATTTTGGGGGTGACAAAAATGTTCTGGAGTTAAACAGTGGGGAAGATTGCACAATATTGTGAATATACTGAAAATGACAATTGTACATGTTAAAAGGATGACTTTTTATAGCAGATGAATTATATCTCAATCAAACAGAATTGCTAAAAACGTGGGTATGTTAAATAAAATGAGCCAGAGGGAAGGGGGACTTGACTTCATCAAGCATGTGAAGTCTGAATGTCAGAGCAGTCATCTAGGTGAAGAAAGGAGGAAAGTGTTTTAGATAACAGGGCACAGCGTGAAAGGTCTCAGGAAGGGAGTGTGGAGGGGCCATGCCTTTTCTGATGGGCCCCTCATTATTTCCTTAGATTAGGTGAAAGAGACTAGGCATTAAAATGAAATAAAATCTCATTTCCGAGGCAATGAAGTTCATTGTAAAAATTATGATTTTCAGGTAAATAGTAAAATGAAAATAAATCACATCCTGCAGAGTTGGCAAAGAGGGAGGGGAAAGGTGCTCTCACACACCATGAGCAGATGTATAAATCGGTACAAGTTTTATGAAAAGCCAATTGAAATACTTATCACAGGAGTGTGTTGTGGATGAATAGTCAGTGTTCTGAATATAGTATAGGTAGCTTTCACTCATTGTGCCTGGCTTAATTAATGCCATTTGTTTAAAATCCATGCTGTCTCGTATATTTCTCACAATAATTCCATTTTACAGATGAGGAAAAAGAGACTCAAAAAGGCTCAGTGGTTGGCTGCAGTTCACACAACCACGAGGTGGGTCTGTAACCTAGGGTAGTATGAATCCAAAGTCCACTCTTGTCTATCGAGCTGAATGCAGAAATATGCAAAGCTTCACAAGGCTTTGTCATTCGCCAGCCAGCAAAAGTGACACGTGCCTTTCTTAGAACTGTCTTCTTATGCTTTTAAAAGAACGGAAGACAGAGGAGTGAAATTTGAGGTCAGTGGTTTTTCTTGTTCATTTTTACATTGTAGCGCTTGGCACATAGAAACATTAAATACATGTTGAATTGTGTAATTATGGCATACTCGGCTTAAAAGAACACATGCCAGTTAACATACAGACTTAGAGATTAGGTGGCTAACTCATAGAATATATATTCATTTAAAAATTGTAATTAGTCATTGGGAAACTAAGTATGTGATTCAATTGGAAAACTATCAATTTACTGACCTTTTAGGAAATGCACCTGTAATCCCAATTGAATGTTACCTGTATCCATTTCCAGGATACTGCTCTAGATGGGGAAAAATTGACACCTAGGTAAACTGGAGAAAATGTTGAAATGTATAGCAATAGTATTATAGTCTGCTTTTTTCCATTCCTGAATTTTTTTTAAAAAAACTTTTTATTTTGAAATAATTACAGAATACTGTCACAAATATTTGTGCTTTTTTACTCCTCTCTTCCTTTGCTAGTATCAGCATTCCCGTCCCCCACCTTGTTTTTTCGTATTGTTCTTTAACTTAAAATACACAGTCTCAGACACTCACTTGGATTAATATAGCTAAGTGAAAAGGCTTATTTAACAGTCAAATATCTAAATTCCGGAATAATTTCAGGGAAACACAATCAGAGAATGTTCAAGTACATTACATATCACAAACCATTGTAAATTGGTGCTAATAAGTGAAATGAAAAGTTAATGAAAAAATTATGATTCATGAGATTTCTGCATTATCAAATGAAGTGTTATAAGCTTTCTAGTGCTGATTACTGGAGGGATGTTGAAAGCATCTTTAACTTCGTTAGCCTTTAGTGAATACATTCACCAAACATTTATTTTGTACCCATTCCAGGTGAGGCATTAGGAATGCGAGGAGGAATAAAGACACAATCCTGCAGCTTCTTCTGGGTGACAAAATGTGTAAATGAGTGCTGGAGCCTTCACTGGGTTAGGGGACAATGATGCAGGGCACTAACTCGACATTTTGGAGGCATCCTGGGATGTGAGGGAATTGATAGGGAGGGATGGCATGGCAATGACAAAGAGCCCTAAAGGTTTAAATTTTCTTCATTTTTAATTTTGGCAGTGTAACTTTGTTACATTCTCTGTGCAAAGCCTTGTACCGTGATAAAATGGTGAAAAGGCATCATGCAAACAGGCAAAGAGGTCCATGGCAGCAGAACACAAATAGCGCTCTCACACAATAAGGGATGTTATTACTTGAGGGGGGAAGGGCACTTTCTGGGTGCCTGATATTTGATGTGGATCGTTAAGGATTGGAAGGGATCTGAGAAGGGGAAGTGGAAGGGAGGGGAGGAAAGAAGGGACTGCAGGCAGCAGTTCATTGCATATATGGACACAGGAGGTGTGAGAGGATGGAGTGGAGAAGGTGGTGATGAAAAATTCGGTTAGGTTAGGAGTATGGGTGTGGAATTAGTGCATGAAGCCCAAAAGGCAGGTGAAGGACAGAACAATTATTTATTTATATTTATTACCTACTTTCCTGACTAGAATGGACCCTCAGTCAGTGCATGACCTCACCTATCCTGTTGTCTGGTGTCCTACCATCTGCTTAGACTAGTTCTGGCACAGCGTGGGGGCTCTGTCAACATTTAGAGAATGAATGATGTGGTTGAAGAGTCTTCTTTGTCAATTACAGAGATAAGCTGTTGCATATAGTTGAGGTTCTTCCAATTCTCATTGCTGTACCATCAATCACCATATTTTGTGAATATATTACTATTTATTTATTCATTACACCATTGATGGATATTTGGTTTTCCTTCAGTTTGGGACTATTATGAATAGTGCTACTATGAATATTTTCGTACATTTCTTTTGGTGGCAGATGGATTTATTTCTCTTGGAGTGGAATTGCTGGATCACAGGGTATGCACATATTCAGTTTCAGAAGAAAATGCCAAACAGTTTTCCCAAGTGTTTGCCCTAATTTACACTCCTACCAGCAGTGAAAGAGTTCCTGTTGCTCCACATCCTCCCCCACTCTTGATATTATATTTTCCACTTTACCACTAGGGTGGGTGTGTAGTGTGTGCATTGTGGTTCAATGAGCAGTTACCTGATGACTAATGAAACCGATCACCTTTCATTTGTGTATTTTCCCCTTGAAGTTACCTTAAAATGTAATGCACAGTTTAAGCTGGTATTTTCTAATACTAGCTTTAGTATCTGAAGTTAGTCAGTATTCTAGTCCAAAGGAGACAAAAGCCTTACCACCTTTCTTTTCTCTTCATTACCATCCTCCCTCTGCTGTGCTCCTTCTACCTTCCATGTCTACATAGGACTTTAATTCCAGATTATTATTATATTAAGACACAGCCATAAGATGTTTAGACTTAACAGTTAATTTCATTGATTATTAAATATTGCATCCTATTTCCCATCTCTTTTTCTAGGATTTATTTTAATTCTTGCTGAGTACAACCTCAAGTAATTCTTTCAAGAGAGTTTCTGTGCAGTAAACTTTCTGAATCTATGTGCATCTGAGAATGTTCTCTACCTGTCCCCCTCCACAGTGTAGTTTAGCTGGGTGTTGAATTCTAGGTTCAAAAATTATCTTCCTTCAGAATTTTGAAGATGTTGCTCCATTGTCTTTTTGTATCTGAAGTTGTGGGTGAGAGGTCTGCTGTCCATCTGCTCATTCTTTTATCTATGTATTCATGTATGTATGTATTTTAAACTGTGTTAAAATATACAAACAGAAAATTTACCATTTTAACCATTTTAAGGGCACAGTTCAGAAGACATTAACTACCTTCACATTTTTGTGTCTAATTCTTTTTTAAGTAATTGAATGTTCATCTCCAACCCCCAAACTTTCTAGAATTTCTTCTTTATCTTTGTTCTGACATTACACCAATATTTGGGAGTTTTTGTTCATTTGTTCTTTTAGTCTTTTTTTTTTTTGTGGGGGGCTGCACTGTGTCGCTTGCGGGATCTTAGTTCCCCGACCAGGGATCGAACATATGCCCCCTGTGGTGGAAGCATAGAGTCCTAACCACTGGACCACCAGGGAATTCCCTGTTCTTTTAATCTTGCTTAGCACTTGTTGGAACATTTCAAAGGAGAAATTGGGTCTTCTCTATTACTTCTCTGTATTCTGATTCCTGCATCTTATATTGATGGGTGTTGAAATGTCTGAATCTATCTTCAATGTCTTTAAAATGTTCTTTTACTCATCCCCAGTCTTTGTACTTTTATACTGTTGGTGTTTAGTGTGGTTGATCCCTCAGTCTCCATTTGCTCTTTCCACATATGTAGCAGCAATGGATTTCAGGAACTGTGCCCATCTCTAGGTGTGGTCTTGATTACTCTAAGTTAGTCATTGTAATCACAATCCCCCTGTAAGCAGTTAGCCCAAGAACCAGGATGAAGCCTGAACAAGGCATTCGCTTGGCAACATCCTCTTGATGCTGTCTGTGCTCATCATTGCTCCTGTGTCAGTCCTCTGCTGTGCACACAGTGTTTGGTCCACAGATATGCCCCTTCTTCTGCTTTCCATTGTAATTAGGGATTCACCTATTCTTTATAGCTCTTCTGCCAGTACTGGGGATTTGAGTGGAAGGGGGAGGCTGCAGTGTGCATGTAGGCAGCTAACATCATCCAGAACTTTTATCAATTTTTAAACAGAAAAAAATTTCTCATTCATAATATGAATGTACTTCCTTCTTAATTTCCTTGGCTTAGTTAAGCCTATTTGTATTTTGGGGTGATGCCCACTGTTAGGGTAAGGATATGTGTTGCCAGCTCTGCGTACCCATCATAAATGGAGTGAGAGCTCGTCTCCCACCCCAGAGAGCTGAGTCCTGTTTGGAGCTCAGCTCAGGTTCACACCAGGAAGTCCCTGTCTCTGTCAGATGCTTCACTGAGACAAAGGGAGCTTGTTATGTAATTTTTAAAAAATTACCAAAGCAATGAATACTTATGAACTTTGGAAAATATAGAAAGCATAGTTTATGGATTTTCAGGATGAGTTGATATTATATTTAAAAACCCAATAAGTATATTTAAAATATATATTTTAAAAAATGGTCAGAAAACAAATCCCCTTTAATCCCACAACATAAAGATATCCCTAGGCAGCAGGTGATTGAGATCAAGAGTTAGGGTCTGATATGACGTGATCTGGGTTCAAATCTTAGCTCCTCTGTGACCCTGTAAGATCAGCATTTCACCTTTCTAAGGACTGGTTTTCCAAGTGTGGCCTCTGACCAGATATCAGCATCAGGCCTCATGCAGACCTACTGAGTCAAAAACTCTACGATGGGGAGGGCCTAGCACTCTGGGCTCAACAAGCCCAGGTGCTTCTAACGTATGCTCAATTTTGAGAACAATTACTCTAAGCATGGTTTATTTCATTTGCCCTTTAGCTATGTAATTATTTGTAATTGCATAAGTAATACATGGGTACATTCTTGCTGAAAAAAATTATGTCACATAGAGTGAAAAAGCAAAAGTCCCTCTTCACAACAGTCAGGTATAAGATTCCTTCCCAGTGGTCACTGCAGTTACCAGTTTGCTGCCTGTTCTTGCAGATCATTTTGTCTGTGCATATACATGCATCTATACAGACATACATGCTACTAGGAATATGTAGTTTTGTGGGTTTTCCTTTTTCGGTGTTAACATAAATGGTATCATACTTTCCCAAAGTTTTTATTATTATTATTATTTTACTTGCCTTGGGAATTTTTCAAAAACAGATCCATTAAAAAAATCACTTCTTGGATCAACCATGATTTAATTTCTTTCTAATACAATCACACAGTAAAAATCTTTGCACGTGTCCCCTCTTAAAATGTGTGAGAATCTCCCTCGAGTAATTTTCCACAAGAGAAGTTTTGGATCAAAAGAGAAGAGTGCACATCTAAATTTTTGAGGCATTCTCTGAAATGCTTGTGCCAATTATGGTCCCACCAACAGTAACTAAGCACTGTTTCATCTCACTTCCACCAACACTAATGTCATTAAACTTTTCAATTTTTGCCAATTTTCAATTTCTTGTTGCGGTTTAAACTGCATAACTTTGAGTGCCAATGAAGTTGAATATATGTTCACATGTTTGGTGGTCACCTGGGTATGTCCTGGAAATTCCCTCTTCATACTCTGCCTCCGTTTCCACATTGTACAATGGAGCTAGTGATAGCACCTGTTGTGTGGGGCTATTGCAAGGATCACCGCTCAAAATGGTCAGCACCATGCGTGGCACATAGTGAGTGCTTAATAAATGTTTGCTCTTAATGATTAACACCTTGGTATAATTACTTCCATTTTTTATATGTAGCTTTTGAAAGACCTGGTTATTACCATACTATATAGTTTTTAAAAATTGACTATGCTGCATTCTTTTCTCAGTATTTATACAGTCTTCATAAATATGTGATGATGACATAGTCCATCCAATAGCTTCACCACACTGACCCTCATCTCCTGAGGAGTGTTTAGTTTGTGTCTTGGTTGTTCTTGTAGTAAATAATAGTTGATAAAGCATCTTTGTGTATGAAGCTTTTTTAGGAGTGAGGATCATTAAGACCCATTCCTTATAATTTCAGCAATGAAGTTTCTGGAGCAAAAGAACAGAGCCTCTTTATATGTATAGAAAAATTATTTTCCATGTGGTTGTACAGATTAAAAATGTTTTTTTTATAAGGTTAATGCATCTACTCTTTTTGCACTTGTTACACACACACACACACACACGTGAAAATCCAACCATCCTTAATGATATAAAATCAAAGTACGAGGCCACTTCTCTCCCTCAGCATACTCCCTGTGGCATGCCAGGTGTGTATCGTGTCATATCCTTTATCAGTATAAACACACACACACACACACACACACACACAGAGACAGAGAGAGAGAGAAATGTGGATGTGTGTTTGATTAGGCAGAGAAAATATGAGGAAAAAGAAGGCATTTATCTAGATTATTATTATTTTAAAAAAAAGACAATATTGCCCTGCTTTTTTTTTAACATTTGCAGACTTTTTTTTTTTTATGGTTTACCCTTCTATTAGTCAGGTTCATGGAATTTCAAGCTAGACTTTATCTTTCTTTAAATACCATCCTTTGCAGATGGATCCTCATGGTGAAAACTCAGATCTGCCCATGGTCCTGAAGAACAAGCACTAGGGCTCAGGAAACACCCCCAGCTCCCCCTGAAGGCCCAAGAAGGGTGGGCGCAGCTTTGAAAGTCTGGGTGTTTCTCAATGCCCTGAGGGTGGGCACAGTGGTATCTCCCTCTCCCCGAAGAGTGAGGAGCATATTTGTAATCTGAATATTGCTTGCCAGTTTGCGAAGCACACTACACTCTAACTAACCATGCAAGAGGCTCTGCCCCTCAGGTTCTGGAGGGCCCAAGCAACCAGCAAGAGTGGGATAAATTTCGGGGCCTGGGAGTTGTCGGTTCAGGGTGGCAGGTTTCAGTGAGCACTACAAACCTTCCCTGGCCTCTCAGCCCTCCTGCGAGTCCTGAGCGCCAGGCAGTTTTCTGTTGTTCTAGGACCCGGTCCCTAGGTCCTTAAATTCCTGCATCCCCTGGGGAAGTTTTGCAATTCTGCCTCCAAAAATGTGTCCCCATACCCCAGACCCCTTCACTCCCTAAAACTCCCGGTGGGGCAGGGAAAAACACACCTGCTAGGACAATTCTGATGTCACCCTTGTCCTTAGACACTCACAGCCAAGGCTCTGGGTCTCCAGGTCTCTGTAGACCTCTGAGATGACAGGTCCTGGCTCTCCGGTTGAGGCGAGAGCCATCAGAATCAGTGGAGGGTGACAGACCTGTGACTAATCTTTCCCAGCTCATTTTTGGCTTCCTGCCCTTTCCGTTCATTTGTAGCTGGCTCAGGCACACAGTTGCCAAGAAACGTCTTTATCAAGACCCTCTTTTACAAAATAATGGCTTTTGTCTTAGTGCTATCGGCGGTTATCGCTCTTTTCTTATGTATTGAAGGCACAACATTTTCCCTTATTTTCCTCCTGCTCCGAATGAAGTGAGTTTTCTTTCAGGATCTTTGTAAGTTGCAGTTCTTTTTCTGATGGCTCTGGATTCTCGCCTACACACCCCATTATTTCTTTGAATTCCTTTTTTAAAAAATTTCTTTGAATTCTTGAACAAGCTGGCTCAGTTTATTCTATCAGTGACACTTATTTCTGTTATAGGAACTCTGTCTCCAACCCTAGATGTTTTTACTTTTAATGTTTCTCATCCAGAAAGCTGATTTTATTCTGAGCTCTTAAGTTATTATTACTAATAATAGTGCTGTTTGCCCATATTCCTCTGTTTCCTGAAGAAATCCTTCAGACACAATTGGAAATACTTTATTTTAATATTGTGAACTTGGGTTTTCACAGAGTCCATTTACCAATGTTATGCCATCAGTTTCCTAAGATTTGGGATGTTTTGAGGTCCTACCTGGGGGCTGTGTCCAGGGCTTATTGAAGAAAACAGGAGGAGCCAAAAGCCACAAAGTCCTGGGACCCTCAAGGTTAGCTGGAGTTTGAAAAAAATAAAACACACTGAAACATATGCCATTTTTAGCTAAGTATGAACTGTAGCTGAGCCCTCAGCCCCATGTATGAAGGTACCCCTAGGAACCTGGCCTGAAGTGTACAAATAATATTACTGGTATCTCGAGCCACATGTATGCCATGAGTTATGTGAAATACTTTACAGGTGAGTTTTATACTCATGGCAAATTCAGGACATAGATATTGAAATCACCGTTCTTGTTTAAGGAAAGCAAGGCTCTGGGAGATTTATTTCAAAAGACTAAGCCTTCAACTATTAAATGGAAAAACCAAGATTTGAACTTACATAGCCTGCATACAACACTGATCAGATAAAGTTCAGAAAGTTAGATCAGTCTTTATACAGATAAATCTCAGACCTAAGTGGACATCAAAATCCATAGAGAGCTTGCAGTAAGTTAGGGACTTGCATTTCTAACAAGTTCCCAGATGCTGCTACTGGACAGGGGACCACACACAGAGAGTCACTGCCTCAAATTCACAGTTCATATGGACAGTGCTTCGTGGTCTCTCCTTCAATTTCCTAGCAATTTGTCTTTCATCCTGGCTCTGGCACATTTCTTTTGCTGCCCCATGGTGTAGCTGTCAAAGGATGACCAGAAACTGTAAGGTCTTCAAAGGCACAATACCTGTTCAAATTCTCTCTACATGATCATCCTAACAGGTGCAGATAAGTGTTTATTAATTATGGCATGAATGATGTGGGGTCTTGTTACCTGTTGTTAGTAAACAAATGCTTATATTATTAATAGCTATGATTTAATGATTACTTAAGCATTTTACAGTCATTTAAGAGATGCTTCTTTGCTCAGTACCAGAAGCCTAAAAGGCAAATTACTCAGTAGGCTAACAAAATATTGAAGATATAATAGACTTTTCTTCAGGTCTAGATGAACAACATCCCCATTTATGCGCCATGCTTGAAAATAACAAGCCTGGGCTTACCATAATTCCAAATGAAATTTGAAAGGGACCTCTAATAGGCACTGAAGCTAGAAATCACCAGGGTTAATTATTCATAAATTCTTCTAACCTCCTCTGGCCAGAAAGGTATGGGGACTGAGGAACAGTTACTGTTAACAGTGCAGCTCTCAGAAGCTGCATTGGAGTTTGTGACTCCTAGAGAGTAGACAGTCCAGGCAATTCCACCAAAACTCCCAGGTCTGACTTGGCCTGCCTGGGATCACGCACCCATCCTTGACCAATTGCTGAGGCTGGGGGATGGAATTCAAAGACGCCCATGATAGGAATAGCCTACCTGAGAGGTGTGGCTGGTTTCACTAACCACTTCACTTTCCATTGCATTATCAGAACAAGGTAGCTCTCCAGAAGATTCAGGAGGGCTGTTCCAGATCCCTTGTAATTTGAGATACCGGATGACCTTGATCACTTGGTGATCAATTCTACATCATAGCTTGGAGGTCCAATTTTATTAAGCATGGTCTTTTTCTTTTGGTGGAAAATATTTTTATTTTTTCCTCATTTTGTAATTATATGATTAATAAATGAACATGTTTTTGTTATAAAATGTCTAAATAATGTAGAAGTATTCAGGGATAATACTCCTTCCTAATCATTCCTCCTTTCCAATGCTCTCCCCAGCAGTATCTGCGCCATCTTTGTCTCCTCTCTGTGCCCTTATGTCTTCAAAGGTGGACCCAGTGAACCAAGCATCCTTTTGTTCACACCCTTAAGTGGTCCCCTCTCCTTGAATCTGGGCTGACACTGTGACTTGCTTTAACCAGTAAAATGTGGAGGAAGTAACAGTCTTTTTTTGAGACTAAGCTTAAATCATTAAAAAAATGGCTGCCTTTGGAACCACAGTTTGGATGTGCCCTAAGTGTTTAACTATACATTTATTGATCAACATTTGAGGAGGGGGTTCAAATTTTCACTCTTTAGAGGCAATGAAGTAATGAATATTTTGCATGTACAATTTCATGCACTTATGCATGAATAGAGACCTACAAATAACATTACTGGGTAAAAGGCAAGCACATTTTCCATATCCGTGGATATTTCCAAATAGTCTTCCAAAAAGTTTTCACCAAATTACACTTGTTACAAGACTGTGTGACAGGGCCCATTTTCCTGCTTCCTCACCCAACTCACTATTCTGCTGGGTGAAAAATTGTATCTCTTTCTGGTGTTATTTTAATTTCTCTGATCCATCCATCTGGGCACTTGTCTTTACAGATGCATGTTGGCCAATTGTCTTTCTTCCTCTGTGAATCTTCTGTTTGTATCCTTTGCCCATTTTGTCTATTAAGTTGATGGGCTTGCTTAATTTTTTTGTCTGTTTGTTTTGGATTTTTCTCAGTCTTTCACTTGCCTTTTCATATTGTTTATATCATTTGTCTTTTTCTTCAAAAATCACTAATTTTCATGAGCTCACTTATGGCCTTTGAGTTTTAGGTCTTTTGATAGATATATAATTTTCTATTTCTTGTAATGTTTCAATAATTTTATTTCTTAGCTTTAGCTCTTTAATCCTTTTGTGATTACTTTTGTGCATGGGGTTAGGTGAGCATTTTGGAGAGGGCATGCCTTTCATACATAACACACACCTTATACACCATACACAACATCTGTGGGCAGGGCTGTCTAGATAGATCTTTTCCTAATGTACAGCTAGTCAAATCCTCACACCTACTGACTGGCTTATCTTTTCTTTAGTGACACCCACAGATCTGTATACCTTTTTCTTCTCGGCCCCATTCTAGTCCCTTGCATGATTTGTCTATTCCCATGTCAATATCACATAATTTTCACCAGCTACTTTTCATTTTTATTTTCTTCAGAAATTTCTTTGTGTTCTTAAGGATCCTCCTTTATGATATAAGTTTTGGAATTAATTTTTCTAGTTTTGGGGGTAAAGTCCTGTTGGGACTTTAATTGGCATCACAGTGAAATTATAGATGAATCTGGAGGAGGATTGGCAAGTTTTTAGTATTAAATCATCCAATCCAGAAATCATGGTATGTCTTTCCATATAAGCAGGTTTTAAAAAATTTACTCATCCTTCATTAAAGTTTTTTTTAACTTAATCTCACAAATTTCTTGTTTATTTCATGTTTCTTGTTTCTTTTGATTGTAAATGGGATATTGTTTCCCTGCTTTCTTTTGTTAGCATTTGCCTGATTTGAATCTGTTTTATCTTCTTAGTGTTTTCTTTGTCACTTTATTTAACACACATATATCCTTTTTATATCTTTATTGGGGTATAACTGCTTTACAATGTTTTGTGTTAGTTTCTGCTGTACAACAAAGTGAATCAGCTATATGTATACATATATCCCTATATCCCCTCCCTCTTTAGCCTCCCTCCCACCCTCCCTATCCCACCCCTCTAGGTGGTCACAAAGCATCAAGCTGATCTCCCTGTGCTATGCAGCAACTTACCGCTAGCCATCCATTTGACATTTGGTAGTGTATATATGTCAGTGCTACTCTCTCACTTCATCCCAGCTTCCCTTTCCACCCCGTGTCCTCAAGTCCGTTCTCTATGTCTGTGTCTTTATTCCTGCCCTGCCACTGGGTTCATCAGTACACACATATATTTTTAATCAGTGTGAAAGTCTTTGACCTTTAATTAGTGGGTTTGATCCATTCATGATTTTGTGACCAATGAGGTGTTTGGACCTATCACTGATGTTTTGTTTAATGTTTATTCTTTCTCTTTCATTTGTGCATTTAAATTTTTTCCCTTCTTTTTGCTGGTGGGGCTATTCAGTTTGGAAGTTGATCATTTCATTCTTATTTTTACAGTGGCTTACAATTTTTTACACATGTATGTAAACTTATATTTTTCTACTGCTACCTAGAATTAGTTCTGGCCCTACTTTCACAAAACACAACTGCCTTTAGCAAGCTTCCCTCATCCTCTTCAACCACTCTTTTTTTATCTGTCCCCTACCAGCCATGTTGAGGTCTTCTGAGACTTTAGCTCCCCATCATTGTAAAAAAATATTTAGAGTTATGCATCAATAATTATTAAGGCATAAGGCGTACCTATAAATTTTTTTGATTCTTTTCATATCATTGTTTCTCACATCCTTCTGTTTTTTGTATTCCTGTTTTCCTGGAATAATTCTTTCAGAGAGCATCTGTGGGTGGTTAACTTTCTGAGTCTTTGCTTTGCCCTCCCACTTGAATGGTAGTTTGGATGGATATAAGATTCTTGGCTTAGTACTTCTCTTTTTCAGTCTTCTGATGTTATTTGTTTTCATGTATTTGATACTGAAAGAGAACTTTCTTTGTAAGTAACCTATTTTCTTTCCCCCTCATGGAATGTTTTCAGGATGTTTCTCTCTTGGTCCTTTTGTACTGAAATATGAAAAAAGTGGATCTTTCTTCATATTTCTTCTTGAGCCTTGTAGCCTCCCTACAACACTATAAATTTTACTCTCTTTGTTCTTAAATATTTCTTTCCCTCTACTTTTTTCTTTTCTTTTCCTGGAATTCCTGTGAGGCTGATGCAGGGACTTCTGCATCTAAATTCCACGAATGTACACTCTCTTTTGTATTTTAATCTCTTTGGCACTAGGAGGTTGTATTCAGTTCTGGGAGGTTTACTAGGCTCCATTGTCCAGGCTTTCACAATTCTTCAGTTTTGTACATCTCTGGAGCCCATTGATTGAATTTTCTATGTGGTAAAAACCAGGTAGACATGGGATGGAAAAATCAAACTCTCATTCCCTATGGTTACCAAAACTTAGAAAATAATGCCTCGGAATACACTGAAGAAGAAAAGTGTAGGATATATACATATAATAAAATCAGAAAGTCTTATCAAAGGCAATAAATAATATCTGAAATGGAAACAACTCTCATGTTTACGGATACAAAAACTTATTAATAAATGTAAGTTCTCTTCAAGGTAATATATAAAATTTTGATTGTAATCCAAATAGTTTTTGAGGGCAGGAGAACTTGACAAAATGATCTTCAAGTTCTCAAGGAAAAATACATAGAAGAGACACAGAAATTGACAAATGACATAGGATAGAGTTTAGGTAAAAGTTCATACAGAAATAGGAATTTGATATACCACAAAATTGGCACATCAATCCAGGAAGACATGGATGAATTATTAAATCAGTGGTACTGATATAAGTAGTAGTCCATTTGGAGGCTAGTATTATAATTCCTGTCATAGCCTGTATAGATAAATTCCAAATAGATAAAAAGGGTAAATGAAAACATTAAAGTGAATGTATAGATAAATAAATGATAAATACTGTTAAAATAAAATTTGGGAGAATATTGTAAGAATCTAGGGACACAAGACCTTCTTAAGCAAGACAGGGCATTCCAAAGCCATACAGAAAAGGATAGACATGTGATCACAGTAATTATTACCATATTTCTACAGTAACAATTCTTTTAGGTAAAATGTAGAAACTGACCATCAAAAGAAAAATAACTGAATGGGAGGTTAATATCACATTAATTTATAAGAAAAAGATAAAGAACTTAATAGAAAATTGGGCCAAAGATATGAATAGTCAATTAACAGAAAAAGAAGTGCAAATAGCCAATAAACAAATGAAAAAACTACATAATCTTATTAGATATCAAAGAGATTCAAATTAAAACAAAACAAAAAAAAGAAATCTTTGCCCATGAGAGGCAAATGTTCAAAAGACTGATGCTGTCCACTGTTATGAAGAATAGAGAAATAAACTTTCTTAGACATTGGTGCTGAGAGGACAAATTGCTACAGCCCCTTGGGAGGATAACTCAACTCGGCGATGTTGGTGGTGGTGTTCACGTAGCACTGCAAACGTGATGATGGTGGTCATCACATAATTCCCTGAAGTTGGTCATGGTCTTCATATAACTGTGACAGCAGTGGAGGTACTGACATATCTGTGAAGGTGGTGGTGGTAATCATATAACTCTGAGAAGTTAGTCTACATGTTACTCTGCTACATTTGTCATGGGATTCACATGGCTTTGTGTTAGTGTTGGTGGTGGTATTCACAAGAATCTGTGACATTGGTTGTGGTCACATTCATATAACACTGCAGAGTTGGCTGTGTTATTCAAATAATTCTGCAAAGTTGTTGTTGGAGGTATTCATGTGACTCTGCAATGACCAAGGTGATAGTATTCATCTAACTCTTCAATGTTGGTCATGTTATTGGTTATTCTGTGAAGTGGGTGCAGGTGGTGTTCACATAACTCTGCTGTGGTGGCCATGATATTCACATAACTGCGATAGTGTGGTGCTGATGATATTCAGTTGATGTTGGATGTTGGTTATGGTATTTATACAACCTGTGGTGTTGGTTGTGGTAGTCACATAACTCAGTGGTTGGGTTGGTGGTAGTCTTCCCATAACCTCATCATTGGCTGTCTATTCCTAAAGCTCTGTGACTTTGGTCACGGTATCCACATAGCCCTGTCATGGTGGGGGTGCTTGCATACACATAATCAGCAACTGTGGTAGGTGCATTCATGTGATTTTATGATGTTGTTGCTGATGTTATTTCCATGGCTCTGTGGTTGGCCAGGTGTTCACATTTCACATACTACCATGGTGGGGGCAGAGGTGGTGTATGACGAGGCAACCCAAGATGGCTGTTCTCTTGTTCTCTGTGCATTCCCTGCTTGACCAGTACTAGCTTCACTTACACCCTACTCACATGACTGACCTTCTTACACATTTGCCCTCAGCCCCAGCTAGTGATCATTCTAATCTTTAGATCAGGGCATCTCCACTGTGATAGCTTATCAAAGGGGCGGTGAGGGATGTGCTCCTCTGCTGGTTTCCCTGGTAACTGATTGCCAACCTGATGTGAATTCCCCCTATAATTGGTAACCTCCCTCTCCCCCGGGAGTGAAGACTACTGCCATGTCCTGCCTGCCCTCTGCTGCACGTGGTGGGTTGTCACTCTAGGACCTTGCTTCAAACCTGTAAGATCCCCCTATCCTTTAAATTGCTGATGTCTCTGTCACTGACTCCGAGCTCTTTCTTGGGTCTTGAGGCTGGGCAAGTGCAGGGCTTGCAGGCCTGTAGGATGCAGCCCAACAGGTGGTATTCAAATAATTATGTGGCAAAAGTCATGTATTCACATGACCCTGCAACACTGGTGGAAGTTGTGTTCACAGACGCTGTGAAATTCATCACAGTATTCCTATAACCCTAAGACGTTATTTTGTTATGGTGTTGGCATAACTGTGCAACATTTGTGTTGCTACTCACATATCTTGTGTTGATGGTGATGGTATAACTCAGATAACACCAGGACCTGGTCATGGAATTTACATAGCTCTATGACAATGGTAGTGTTGGCATTAACATATCACTGTGAGGTAGTGATATTCCCATAAATGAGAGAGCGTTTACAGAATTCACATTATGCTGTGGTGGCGTTGGTGGTATTCACATATCTCTGCAATGTTATAAAGTGGTCTTCAATAACTCTGTGACAGCGGGCATAGTAATCAGATGATCTGCAGTAGCCATGTCATATTCACACATCTGCAATGGTGGTTATGGGGTTTCCCTAAGCCTGTGACCATGCATGTGGAACTTGCATAACTCTGCAATGCTGGTGGTGTTGGTAGTCATATATTTCTGAGAGATACTGACACAACTTTGCCACTTTGGTGGAAGTAATTACTTCACTTTGTAATGTTGCTGGTGGTGGTATTCACCTATCTCTGGGATGTTGTTGTGATGCTCACATAACTGTGACAGTGTTGGGTGTGGCAATCCTATAACTCGGCAAAGTGTATTGTGGTCTCCACATATCTTAGTGACAGCGGTCGTCATATAACTCTGCTGTGATGGTGATGGCATCCACACAACTCTATAATAGCAGTGGTGACAGTCACATAACCATGCACTGTTGTTCATTGTTTTCATGTGACTTGTGACATGGTTGCAGTATTTTCATAATTCTGCAATGTTGGTCATGGTATTCATGTAACTTTGTGATGATGTTGCATAAGTCTTCGACTTTGCTGGTGGTGGTAGTCATATAACCCTGCGATGTTAGTCTTCGTATTCACATGATTCTGTGATGTTGTCATTTTAATCACATGACTCTGCAATGTTAGTGGTCGTCTAATTCGTATGTCTCTGTGACCATTCATGGTACCCACATAACTGATGGAGGTGACAGTATTTAAAAAACTCTGTGACTGTGCAGTGGTAGGAGTAATAGTCACATTTCAGAGAAGTTTAAAGTTTTGTTTAAAGTTATATAAGAATATATGACAGAGCCAGGCTCAAATTCAGGCTTTCTGAATAATTCAAATGCAGTCTTTTCTGTACTATACCATGAGATCTCTTCCTGCTAAGTCTAAATTTAAAGGCATTGGTATAAAACATCTGTACCGTCAAACTCCCCAAGGGCTTTGGAACACAAATATTCTATCTTTTCCACTCTAGTGGTTGTCTATAGCTTTAGTTGTGGCCATATATTCACATATACACATACATTTTCACGTGTAAAACTGATAAAAAATTTAGCTACAAATTTAGATGTGCAAGTTGAAATTCTGAAAATTTATGTTAAATAATGCAGAAGAGGTCTTTCTAGTAAACCAAAATAAAGCACCTTTGGGGGTAATCTATAGTTTATTCACATAACCCAAAATACATTTATTAAATAATGAAGTTTAATGTTGGCCAAAATGTTGGTATTATAGTGTTTTCATTCTTTCTTTAAACTTATAAACCTCTAGAAGCTTTGTAAAGGACTAGAAATGTGATGCTGGAATGTTGGGGTTTGGGTGGTGGTTACATGAGAGGTACATGTTTAACCAGTCACTGAATTATACATTTAAGATTTCTGGGGACTTCCCTGGCAGTCCAGTGGTTAAGACTTCGCCTTCCAATGCAGGGGGTGCGGGTTCAGTCCCTGGTTGGGGAGCTAAGATCCCACATGCCTCACGGCCAAAGAACCAAAACATAAATTCAATAAGGACTTTAAAAAAGGCCCACATCAAAAAAAGTCTTGAAAAAAACAAATTTCTGCATTTTACAGCATGTTAGTTATACCTTGACAAAAGTTTTCGAAAATGTATTTCTAAAGAAAGTGAAAATACTAATGGGTTTCAGAAAAGTTAAGCATAGTGTCAAATGTCAGCACTCAGGGTATTTGCTGATGGGTGTGAGTTATTACTTTTATTACTTTTCTAGAAACAGAACAAAGTGTCACCATGAATAAAAAGTTAAAATGTGGCTAAGAAATATGTATGCCTCCCAAAATGCCCTTGTTGTAGTTAGGAATTGTCTCTTCATGTCAGTTCTCAGTGCTCATGATTTACATTTTCTCCCCTTGCAGTACTTGGGGTGCATTGAAGTTCTTCGCTCAATGAGGTCACTTGACTTCAGTACAAGGACACAAATTACCAGGTAAGCCCTCTTGAAAATGGACTCCTGTGATTTTACTTTGGAAAGGAATGCTTTCTGAGATTAACAACTAGAAATTTCCAGAGGGGAAGTCTGCCCCTTGAGTGCTGGCGACTGGTGACAGGGAATCAGGACCCACTGTTTCAATTCTCTCTAGTGTTCATCCATGTTTGTGACACGTGTGTCTTAATACAAGCCCCCGATGGACACTCTCCACTTCTAAGCTCTTTTTATAATTAAGTTGCAGACAAATGGAGTGTTTATGTTTGTTTCTTTAATAAATGAAACTCTAAGACCAGATTGATATTTTAAAATCAACTGAACTGTGTTATTTCTTTTTAAAAAGAAAATCAAGATGTCAGAGAGAATTTCCAACAGTATACACAGAGAATAAAATGTGTAGAATTGGAAGTAGAAATCTTAATGGGAGTAGTAATTTAGAAAGCTGAACAATTCTTTTAAGGTGTCAGTGGTTTTGAACAGGTTTGTATATTCTCCAACATCAACTAGATTTTAAAGTTCTTGAGGGTCAGTTCTGTTTTTGACCATTGTTTTTAAAAAATTCACAGCCTAGTAGAGCGTGTACCTTTAGAAAAATGCCAATTTCAAGTCATCTTGAAGAAGAGAACCAGAAAGCTAGGACTGGGTCTGTGAAATAGCTACATTTCTGAGGGCGATGAGCTTATATTGCTTTGGCAGTCGTGGAATTGTTTAATCTAAATAGTGATCTCAGAAAATGCCTCATTTTTATTTCATCCAAATCTCTCTATTGGACATCTTTGGATTAGCAAGCCAAAAAGTAAAGATTGAGCTTTAGAAAGCAGTTATTTGTAGTAATTAGCTACTCAGTAATGTACATTGCCTCAATTCTATGCTTTAAGCACAACAATGAAACCTCTTCTTGCTCATTGAAGAAATTCGTGTTCAAAGGGTTGATGTTCCCCATCTCTCTAAAGCAACTCAAGACACACATATTGGGAGCACACAGACAGTAGTAATCTACACCAAGGGAATAATCCATCTCTACATATTTGTACAAAATGGTTTATGGAATTTGCCAAGGCAAAAGAATGGTATTTTGCAGTGAGAGCATTTAAAAGAGAAGTTTGAATGTTTAATCAATGATTCATTCATCCCAACCATGAAAAATGCACGTGCCGTGCGGGGTGGGCAGAGTGCTTGGCCACGGGCCTGGGGATACTGGAACCTGTGACACTGGTCACCTTCTCGTGGGTGGTGGCAGTTGTTGTTTTTTTTTTTTACTTACAAAAATTGAAGTATATTTGATTTACAATGTTGTGTATGGTGCGTTTTTTTTTAAAGAGAATCGTCGACCATTTCTACTGAATTCACTTTATAGATATTAGAACTTCTGAGATGATTTTATGTCATTTTAATTCTTCTGATGTATTTATTGCGTGTTTATTGTCGCTGTGCACATGCAGCATGCTGGCCAACTTGGGCCGTCCTGCTTTGTAAGACCTCCTGGTTTTGGGGGAGAAAGATGCACATGCAAATGACTGAGGGGCCTGCTCCTCAGGAGTGGAGGTGGGTGGGGACCAGTGAGCACGCCCAGTGTGCCCTTGGATGAAGGTCTCAGCACTATTTGAGAATACCTATAGTAGTGGTAGAAGAAAGCCATGGAACAGATATCCAATCCCGTTCCATTTAGATTTCATCAAAGGTACAGCAATGTAATGGGCCAAGTGGAGTGCCATTCTTTGACTCAGAAAACTTGGTGTTGCATTCTGGTTATACCATAATTGCTTTGGGTTTATTAGACTTTTAAGAAAAAATCAATTTATTTATCTTAACTGAAGTATAGTTGATTTACAATTTTGTGTTAATTTCTGCTGTACAGCAAAGTGATTCAGTTATACATATATATACATTCTTTTGGGTTTATTAGATTTTTGAAAACTATGTTTGCTTTTCTTTATGATGCTTTCTATTGTTTGCCTCATTTTTATCATGTGACATGTTTCTTATTTTAGTTAATAGCCAGAGACCACTTGTAGGAAACAATTTGACAAGTCAGCATCAGAAAGAAGCCTTTGCACCCAGGAGGAATGCCCAATGATGTCCTGTAGACGTGGCATATTTTAAAGCCTACGTGGTAGCTGAGTGTTAAACACCCTATGATTAAACTCTACCACCGAGGTTTACTTTATATACTAAAGTCATTCTTGAAAGGTTGTAGGGAACTCTAATGTAATTGTTATATTAGGCCCTAGTAAAACCTGTTTCCAAAGCTTCTTAGCCATGCCTTTCATAAAAATACATATATATATATATATCTTTTATAAGGAAACAACCAATCCCTACTCAGCTGTTCCACTATTTCAAGGTTTGGATGTGTCTTTTAGAGGTTCGGACAGCCAAACCAGGTGTCCTTTTGTTGGGGTCAGTTTAGTTTTATGCTGTTCCTGAGTCGTGGTTCAGATTGATTGTGGTACTTGCAATCACACCAGCATTGGATTACTGATCTCTTACTAATAGGTCACTTTAAAAACTACCCGGGAGCTGCCATTGATGGTGACGGTTAATCGTCTTGCCCTCCTAGCGCTCTGGGCAGAGGTGCTTGGTGACTCGTTCACAGTAACCAGTGCCCGCCGTATGGAGGAGACGGCCTGTATGTGGAGCCCAGCTCTGCTAATTTCTACCCCAATCGTTGTTTTGGGAAATAGAACAATTTCTATATCTGATGCCCACAGGACAGGCCCTGGCAAAAGGGCAGCCTTGTTTAAGTGTTTGCTCCGTCCTGTTGCCTGAGCTTGTATTCAACACGTACTGGGACACAAGACCCCAGTGTCCAAAGAAGTGAGTGTTGACAAGCATGGGGGCATTTGTGGGCATATAGATCGTGGCCTCGACAGCCACTGCTTCCCCGGGTCAGCCTGCCGGTGGGGTACATGGAGGAGTTGAGAGACTCGGTATTTGTGAAAGTCTGCCCAGGGGACAGATGCACACCAGAAGAGGAAATAACTTCTGGAGAAGAACTAGCTTCCCAACGTGCCCCTGGTCACACACCCGGCATGGCCTCGCAGAGAGCGAATCCCTTGAGCTCCTTCCCCGCAATGTGTCCTCTGTCCGGGAAGACTTCCTACTCCCTTATGACGAGGCACTATTAAGGCCATACAGGAATCCCGCTGCCGAAGGTGGGCCACTCCAGAGCCTGTGGCAACTGCCCTCTGCTCCCTGCCCCGCCACCAGGAGCACCTCACAGTCCTTGAAACCCACAAGGGACTGTTCTCCCCGCATGGATTTCACACCGTGCTGCGCAGCCCCCTGAGGGCCTTGGGGGAGGGTCTCAGCTTGGTGTCACCCTGGGCAAGGTGGGGGTCCCAAGCAGGGAGGACCCAGCTCCCCAGTCAGAGGTCAGTCAGAGACCTCGGCTTTCATCTGAGTTCAGCCACTGGGTCTCCACACGAGGTGACTGTGGCACAACGCTGACGGCCACTGCTCCAGCGACTGGCCACTCTGCCCACGGCAACCACACCCTGCGCTTCCCTGAGAAGTCCACTCCTGCGACTTCTCTCACCTTGCCTTGGGGGAGGGGTTGAACTGAGTTACTGTACTTCCTGTCGGAGCGAGATGTGCCTCATCAGATGGGGCCCACTCTGGGGAGATCGTGCTCTCGGTCTGACACTTGGAGAGCAGCCTGTTGGGCCGCCCTGCAGGGCGACAGGAAGCTCCCACATGCTGTGGTCACGGGAATAGCATGGCCTTACTTTCTTTCCCCCATCCCATCTGCTAATCTTTATTTGATTTATCGTGTTAAATTTTATCTATTATTGGGAATCACCTTAAGCCGTTTTTAGGGCATGGAAGGCTATAAATATATACGCAGTTAAACCCAGAGCACTCAGCAAGGTGGTCCTTCTCCAACAGTAAGTGTGAACATCTGACGTGTATTTTTGGTTCTAAACGACCCCAGCTGACCTCCTGCACCGCTTGGACTCTTCCGATAACTGCTGAGTTTGCTTTCTACTCAGGCCCACGTAGACACGTGGGCTCAGTGTACATGGTTTTGCTACACTTCCTGGGTGAGCTCCTGTTAATAAAATGTTGTCCAGGGCCCAAGACAAACCTGCTTTTCCAAATTGTAGAGAGTAAACAGTTGGATCTAGTTAACGGTTTTCGTTTCCCTCATTTTAAAGTTGTCATATTTTCGATGGGCCCTGGAGATACTGGTTTGGCCCAGACCTTGGCCAGCACTGCCCGTGGATGTGACCACCTCCTAGCATTCCGCTTCGCATCCACACGCTGGAGGGTTCTGCTTTGGAATTGGGGCTTTTCAAAAATTCCCCAGGAACATGCATAAAATCCTTCTGGTTTGAAACCAAACTCAAAATTTGTAAAAGGAGAGCATTCTTCTTTGGGGAAAGTATTTCCTTCTGTTCTTATTCAACCTATTGATGGGGTCTCCGGAGACTTTTATCGCGGATGCTAGCACATGTGTTGAAGTTCAGAGTCACCTGGCCACGACCTTCTCATGTTACCACAGCCCGAGGAGGCAGAGTGAAATGGACACCGAATCAGCCGTGAGCTGGTGAGTGGGACTGAACGCTGTGACATTGGGATCTTCTCCGTCTGACGTTTCATGCGGGGACTTTGGTTAGAAGGTAGATGTGTGACCACGTGGAACTGGTCTGACAGTACTGGGCACTGTGATAGCTGCAGGGCTGTGAGTTTGAACAAAATAGCCGGCACGGCCTGGAGGCGGGAGGGAGAAGGGAGCCCGGAGACGAGATGTTCAGAGTCACGGGTGCTCCTGCTGCAGTGAGAATGGTGGACTGGCTTGCAGGGGTGTTTCTCGCCAGTCGGGTGCATGGAGGGGTCCATCCTCAGCCTGAAGGAAGGCAAGTCAGACAGCCTCGGTGCAGCGTCTCCACTCGGTCCACCCTCCCTTCCCCGAGTCGACCTGGCAGGCTTGGTAACACTCACTCCTCCAGTCACTTCTGGCTCAGTGCTCTCAAAAAAAAGAGAAAAAGGCCCAGGTAAAACCTGTCACCATGCGGTCCTTCAGCTCCATCGAGTCCCCGCGCGTCCTCATCCGTGTGCGTCCGTCCCAGCCGCAGTGCATCTCCCCTCGTGTACTTGAAGGCCCCCCGGCACCGTGCGCCCTCGTTGGACTTCCTGCAAGAGAGGGGCCAAGAGGCTGCGGGCCGGGTGCCCTGGCCCCCTCGCCCCACACCGTATCCACTGCAGCCCTTCACCGTCTCGCTTCAAACGTTTGTGTCGTGTGGCCATTTTGTCACCAGTTCGTGGGGATTGGAGCCGTGCACAGAGTGTGGTTTGGGAAAAGGCCATATTTACTAACAAGATATTTGTGTTGTTCGTGGAGGCTTTCCCATCCTCAGGGCGGCATTCAGCCTGTGAGGAGCTGCGGGGGCAGAAGACGGGTGCAGAGGAAGAAGGGCAGGTAAGGCGTTGGACACCTCTGCCTCTGGGAGAACGGCACACAGTCCAGGGAATGACACGGGGTCTGGTTGCGCTACCCTGAACAGTAGAAAGATGGAAACACCCAGGAAGGGTGGGGGGGGGGGGCTCTGAACGTCTTCTTTTCAGGTTTGGGGTGATCGTTCCCTCTTGGACTGTGGCATGGACTCCACATGCTGCACCAAACCGGCAGGACTTCGGTTCTGTGGCTTTCTCACTTTGCAGGCTGAGAGGAAGAATTTGGAAGGTCCCTTATTTGTAAACCCATCGTATCAGTGATGTTGAGATGTGTGCTTGACACCTGGCAGGTGACATGGAAAACAAGGCTGACTTTTGCTTCGGTGCCTTGGTGCTGCATGGATCTGATCTCTCCAATTAGACTCCTCGGTCGTGATATTGGAGAATTCCTTTTTCACTACAAAATAAACACCTCTAATGTTGATTTAAGTTCAAAATGCCAGGAAAAGGAGCAAATCTGTAAAAATCTTCCCTGAGGCTGGTTGACTCTCAGGATTAGAAAGGAGAGCAGCAGGTGTGAACAGCCTGCGCACGCATCCCTGTGTACTCGACTAGTGCAGGTTGGTTAACTTGCGATTTTAGCCTTACTGGCTCGTTCTAAATTTACTTTTTCTGAACACGTTTTTCAGACTGAGTCTCTCGAAGCCTTCCACCCCCAGGGGGGCGAGGCCTGGCAAGGGGGGGAGTTAGTGTTTTCTCAGTTTAGAATTCTTTTTGAAAACACCAGCTTGCCTGCGTGCAAACGCATCCGGGCTTTGGATGAAGCAGGCTGAGTCCTTCCGCTTTACTTCTACATCGTTACTCAGGGCTTAACACCAACCAGAATAGTTTTGTGCCCCTGCGCCTCCTTCGTCATCATTTGCGTGCGAGAATGTGCTAGACAGGGGTGCATGGATCCCAGGTGCCCAAGAAATCGCGACTGGGGAAAGAGGCCCAGAGTCACAAGGCAGTGGGACAGGCAACAGGAAGCGTGGGAAAAGTACCACAGAAACATGGAAGAAGGTCCCTGGGGCCTGGACAAGTCTGGGAGGACTTCCTGGGGAAGGGAGCATTTAACCCATGGTGAATTTCTTCCCCCGACCACATGGCACACCAGAAGGAAGCATAAAACTGAGGCAATTGCTCCCACTTGGGCCCCACAAGGGGTTCTGCCCGTCTGCCCCTGTGCAGTAATTCTAATGCCTGCCAAAGGGTGGGGCCTGAGTCAGATGCAGCGAAGAAACACAGGCACAGTCTGCACCCATCTGAGGTCCCGCCCCAAGCCCGCCTGCCTTTTAGGACACCAAGAGGGCCCTGGGGCAAAGGGACATGGGTGTCTGCTTTCCGATAGGCCTCAATTTCATGTTCTGTCTCTTCATGCTAATACATGTTGAGGCATTCACCCGCTTTGTGAGGATTAAATGAGACATTACTTCTGGAAACACCTGGCACAGGCTATGTGCAGGAAAGATCTCAAGGCCATTCCCTTGACCAGACCCACACGTACATGTGCCTTAATCTGTCCCCTGAGCAGACCCTGAGACTTGGTGTGGGGAGCGTACTAGGGAGGGTGTTGTAGGAGGCAGAGGGTGGGAGTGGGCTGAGGGTGCTGGCAAAGCCTCCATCAGAGCAGCGGAGGCCAGACCCTGGCCCTGGAGGCAGCGTGGCCATGCTTATGCGGACGTCCCTGGAACCCAGAGTAGGCTGGGGGCTGCGAGATGACAGCTCTGGCTGAAGGCTCGCGGCTCCAATCACTCAGCTCCTGGGCCTGTCTCTCTGAATTGGATTTTTCTCTTGGGACCTCCTCTCTGAGCAGCTGTCCCAGCCTGATCTTTGGACAGCAGTCTGCTGACCCACATAGCAGAGCTGTATTTACATGCTTGGGGTTCCTCACCTAGCAGGTGAGTAAAGGGATCCTTGCATACTGGCCCAGAATTACCTCTCACCAGAGAGGTGCATTCCAGCTTCTCATTACCTCTCAGCGTTGGCTTCTCACCCATGGAACAGGGATGGAACCCACACAAGCAGACTTGTTGAGAGTCTTAGAAATGAGACCTACACAACTCTGGGGCTGCACCTGGCACATAGTAGGTATTCAACAAATCTGGAGAGGGTTTTTACCATGGATTTAATTTTGCAGTCCACTCTTTCCAAATTTCTGTATATGATAATATCAACTGCAGATTGATATTACTCTAATTATCAATAGCAATCAATTCCATTCAGGGTAGGTTTTCTAGCTGAAAAGAAACTTTGGTTTGATGCAACAAACTGAAGTTACTGAAAAGGATAAAATATTTGGTAATGTGGCATTAATTTTCACTTGAGCCAATAGTATCTAGTATTTCATTCTATCTTCCTGCTTTGCCAATTGCTGCTGCTGCTAATAATAATAATAGCACTAGTATTGAATACTTACTATATTGCTCTAAGCATGTTATTCATTCATTCAACAAATTTTTATTGATCACGTACCATGTCTAGTCACTGTTTAGATATAAGGAACAGAGCACTAAATCAAAGCAAACCTTTTACAGCAGAGAGAGAAAATAAGCACACAGACATATACAAAAGAAGGATGTTAAGGTGAACCACATGAACTTGTCGCTTTTGTAGTTGAAAATCATCAAATATCAGCCATTTCATGTCGTTGGGCATAATAATTTCAGAGAGTGGTGAGAGCGTGTGGGGTCTTCTCTCGGGATCCCTGGGAGGCGGGTTGTGTGCATTTTGGAGATGAGGGCGCTGAGGATCAGAAAGTTCACAAAAACTGTCTAAGATCACAGAGCCAGGAAGTGGCCAACTTGAGATTGGAGCCAGAGCAAGTCGGAATCTAGAATCAAGAGTCTCCTATTGCTGCTCGATCAAGAGGGTTGCATCCTTCAGGAAGCCACAAGTGCTGGCAAACACCAGACACACTGGGCAGGGGGGCACACTTGGAAGATGGAAATTCGATGTTAATTATAAAACTCCTTTCCTGACCACAGTGACATGATGGCCTTGAGCAGGGCACAAAGAAAATGAGGCACTTGCAGTCCAGTTGGGATGAATGGGGCAAATATACATAAGGAAAAGGGTCAGTTGGGGGGCAGAGTGGGCTCTGCAAAGACTGTGCTACACCCATTCTACTTGCTTTATTCATCCTGGGAATGTTTGTCCTGTGCTTCAGCAACACTTCATTGAATTTCACTAAATAATGGAAAGAAATATAATAAAAGTGTCTTTAAAAACTTTTCATATGAAAAGTTTGTAGAAAGGATGAGGCCCTTGCCACCTTAACTAGCTCAAAGTGAGTAGGGTGAGTTAGAACAGGGAGAGGGGAAGTGGGAAGGGGGTGACTGGGGGGGTGAGAGGATAGATGAGATGAGGAAGGGTGGGCTGGGTGAGGGGCTGCGAAATGGGAAAGGCTGCGTAGGAGGGGGGTGAGATGGGGTGGGCTGGGTAAGGTGGAGGGGGCTGGGTGGAAAGGACGAGGTGCCATCTTTCTGTCCCAGAGGTTCCGGGCGAGTCGTATTCCTTTTCTCGCCCTGACCATTGTAATAAACCAGTCTGATTCTTGTCTTTTTCCCAAACTGGAAAATACAGACATTATTCTACTTCCTTGTTTCTCCTTTCATTTCAAACACTGGTTAACACTTTGTCAGGATGACCCCATCATCATAATTTTCTGGCAAGCTGGTTATGGAGATCAGGTGCAAGTTATGTAGCTGTCTCTCCCAGTGAGGGCATAGTGCCCAAGGGCATGAAAACTTCCAACCATGGGACCTGTTCTTATGAACCTGGGTGGAGATATCTTTCTACTGACAGTCTGCTGGCTGGGAGTGTCAAGGTCAACTGGCCATGCATGCACAGGCTGCTCAGGGCTTGGCATGGGCTTGGACCTCCAGTTGACTGTACAGATGAGCCAGGATCTCACAGGATGCGTGGCTAGGAAGGGCAAGTGGCTAGGATAAGTTCATTGAAATGTTGTCATTGAAATACAGAGAAAGGGGTTAGATACAGTGTCTAAGAGTTTAAGCTGAGCAAGTCGAGGACTTTGCAGAGCCTCATGTGCAAAGCCTCAAGATTTATTTGTTTGTTTATTTGGTTATTTACTTACTTCTTTAGCAGCTGGCTGTGTCTCCTGGTGAAACCTTTGGTTGGTAAAGACATGTCGCTCTTTACATGAAGGCAGAGGAAACAAGAAACTTGTCAGTTACCATGATGCCCTGCCATGGAGATTCTGCTGCACTGGGTTGGGGCGAGGCCTTGGGTGATCCCCAAGGTGGCTTGCTAATATCTCTGGATGACGGCAATAGGAACAGAAGGTCTTTGTCTCTTCTCTACCATATTACACCACATGGAAAGGAATTCTCACCTAACCTGGGCTCCACTGTACTATGGATTTCTTGAAGAATCCAGCAGGCTGGGCATAGAGGGGCCACACAGATATGTTCTGACCTGGGGCAGGGTCCCCAAAGATTTAACACACATACACATATCATCTCATTTTCCAGAGCAGTGGTTCTCAAACTTGGACATAAATCAAAATCACCTGGAGACCTTGTGACAACAGATGGCTGGGCCCCACCCCCTGAGTTTTTGATTCAGTAGGACTAGGGTGGGACTTTCTGTCAGGTTTTCAGGGGGTGCTGATGCTGCCAGATCAGGTACCACACTTTGAGAAGCAATGTTCCAGAGTTCTATTTTTAACTTCTGAACCATTTGCAACTACCATCTATGAAGCCACAGCTTTGAAAATAGGTCCATTTATTATTTTTTTCAAGTGATCCCACTCATCCAAAAATTTTAAAAATGGAGAGCGTACATGGCTTGGTGGCTTAGAATGGTTTAAATAGAATCCATAAGATGAATATGTGGCGTTCATTCCATACTCTCCTTAAGGACCATCTGGTGTGATGTATATTTATAATCCTCATGCCAGAAGCACATTTGTGTAAGAATGTACCCCTCTGATTGCTCCTTTTCTGACTCTTTCTCTGAGTTCACTTACCCCAAATATATCTTTCCATAAGGAACCCTTTGCCCTTGCCGAGGGCAGCTAGTGTTGCAGGTTCTGGAGTCAGATTATCTGGGCTTCTACTAGGCTGAACAACATTCCAGCTGTGTGATCTTGTGCAAAGAACTTAAGTTCTCTGTGTCTCACTTTCCCCATCTTTAAAATGGGAATCATAATGGTACCTTCTTCATTGGGTTGAGAAGAAATTGTGTTAATATCTGAAAAGCACTTAACATGCTGTCTAGTACATAGAAGGGCTCAAGGCATGTTAACTAATACTGATATTTTCATTTTTATTATATCCTCTCCTTGTTGGTAATCTCAATGCTTTAAATGCCACTTCTAGGTATATAAGCCACAAATCTGTATCTGTACCTCTGGATCTTCTCTTAAGTCCAGCCCTGTATTTTTAGCAGCTGACTGGACCTGTGTCTTCTTGGAGATGCTCGGTCAGTTGCCAAGTCCTAAGCAACCTATCTCTGCCTCTCTGTTCTGTTTACATCCCTCCATTCTCACCTCTATTACCATAGTTAGGTCCAGCTCACGTCTCCCTGAATGCTTGTCATAACTACAACCCACACATTTTCCCGAAGTAGAAACCAGGGAGTCAGTCTTATATCATCTCTCCTCCCTGTTCAATTACCAATGCTGTTGATTCTCCCTTGGAAGCCTCCTGAATAATTTCTCTCCTTTCTTCTAGTCTCTCTCTCCTTCAATTCTCTTTCTACTTGCTAATCCTGAATGTGACTGAAACATATTACTTCCTGTTAAGTGTCATTGTTTTATCCACTACCTGCAGAATACAATGAAAAAAATTTTAACTTGTTATTCAATGTTCTATTTCACCTGCCCCAGCATAACTTTCCAAATATATTTCTTATAACTCCCCATTATGCTTCCTTTGCACAACCACACTGACCTACACACTGCCCCATTCTCCTGGTCCACTGTCACACCTCAAGGGCAATATTCAGCCACAAGGAGTATTTGCTTTTGCCCTGAGCTATAAGACCACTTTGCCTGAATTGCTCTACAGGCTTTTACCTTCTTGCACATTGTATTAGACTTTTAAAGACACAGGCCATATTTCATCTACTCTAAAATACCATCTCCTATACAAAACACTTCATTTTTTTATAACCACTAAAAAAAAAAAAAGAAAGCACTGCCTATTAAAATATGACACAATGCTTTCACATCACTTAGATTCAATTTACATATATTGAAAAAGCTATTTTGGAATTTTGCAGACACAGATTTATATCATTATAATACTTCTACGTTTGTTAGAAGGAAAATATAAGTAATATGAAAAAGGTATTCCTAAAAATTTCTTCTAATTCAGAGTCTGAATATAGTGAATCTTCTTTCTTTTTGACTTAGAATCTTGCTATCTATGTTTTTTTCTAAGCTTTATTGTCCTTTAGGCTATTTCAAGAGCATTAGAAATCAATAAAATTGGAATCAGAAAAAGAATAGAAAAGATATTTGAACCTGAAAAGTGTTTTTTAAAAAGCACTAAAATTGATAAACTACTACGTAGACTGGTCAAGGAAAGAGAGAGAAAATTCAGATTACAAGTAACAGCAAGGACACATTACTACAAATACTACAGACACTGCTTGAATAAGAAGGGAATATTATCAAAAATTTTATATCAACAAATTGAATAACATAGATAAAATAGACAAATTCCCTTAAAGGTACAACTACCAAAGTGGCTTAAAGAAAAAATAGATAATAGGTCTGTATCTATTAAAGAAATTAAATTCATGGTAAAAACAACAAACAGGGAACTTCCCTGGTAGGCCAGTGGTTAAGACTCTGCACTTCCAGTGCAGGCGGCATGGGTTCGATCCCTGGTCGAGGAACTAAAATCCCACATGCCATGCGATGCGGCCAAAAAATAAAAATAAAAAACAAAACAAAACAACAAACAAACCTTCCCACAGTTTGCTAAACTCACTTATTAGTTCTAGTAGCTTTTCTGTAGAGTCTTCAGGAGTTTCTATACAGATGATTATGTCATCTACAAATAAAGGCAGTTTTATTTCTTCCTATCTAATTTGTATGGGTTTTACTTTTCTTTTTTTCTTGTCTTACTGCACAGACTAAGATCTCTAGTATAATGTTAAATGAGTTGTGAAAGTATACATTCCTGCCTTGTTCCTGATATTAGAGGGAAAGTATTTGTTTTCCACCATTAAGTGTAATATGGGCTATAGGGTTCTTGTGGATGTCTTGTTATCAGATTAAGGAAGTTTCCTTCTATTGGTAGTGTGCTGAGAGTTTTTATCATGAATGTGTGTTGAATTTTATCAAAGGCTTTTCTGCATCTATTGAGATTTTCATATATTTTTTCTTTCTTAGTCTGCTGATATGGGTAATTACATTGATTGATTTTTTTAATGTTGAACCAACCTCTCAAGCCATGGATAACCCCTCCAGTGTACGATGTATTATTATCTTTTTGATATATTGCTAGATTCAATTTGCTACTATGTAGTCAGGGTTTTGTATGTAAGTTCACAAGTTGTTTTGCTTTTGTTTTTGTTTTATAATGCCTTTGTCTGATTTTGGTATCAGGGTAATGTTGGCCTCAAAAACTGAACTGGGAATTGTTCCCTCTTATTTTCTGGAAGAGACTGTGAAAAATTGGTGTTATTTCTTCTTTAAATGTTTGGTAGAATTCACCAATGGAACCATGTGCCCCTAGAGTTTTCTCTGTGAAAGGTTTGTTTGTTAGTTGTTTTGTTTTTTAAAAAAAATTATGTATTTATTTTTATTTTTTGGCTGTGTCATGCCCAATTCTGTGAGAAATGCTATTGGAATTTTGATAGGGATTGCACTGAATCTGTATATTGCTGTATATGGTATGGATATTTTAGCAGTATTAATTCTGTCAATCCATGAGCATGGAATATCTTTCCATTTATTTGTGCCTTCTTCAATTTCTTTCATCAGTATCTTACAGTTTTCAGTGTACAGATCTTTCACCTTCTTGGTTAAATTTTATTCATAGTTGTTTTATTCTTTTTGATGCAATTGTAAATGGGATTGTTTTCTTAATTTCTTTCTGATAGTTCATTGTTAGTGTATAGAAACACAAATGATTTTTGTGTATTGATTTTGTTTCCTACAACTTTACTGAATTTGTTTATTAGTTCTAACAGTTTTTTTTGGTGGAGTCTTTAGGGTTTTCTATACATAATATGTCATTTGCAAATAAAGACGGTCTTACTTCTTCCTTTCCAGTTTGGATGCCTTTCATATATTTTTCTTGCCTAATTGCTCCAGTTAGAACTTCCAGTACTATGTGGTATACAAGTGGCAAGAATGGGCATCCTTGTCTTGTTCCTGATCTTGGAGCAGCTTTCAGGCTTTCACCATTGAGTATGATGTTGGCTGTGGGTTTGTTACATACGTCCTTTATTATATTGAGGTATGTTCCCTCTATACACAGTTTGTTGAGAGTTTTTATCATGATTGGATATTGAATTTTGTCAAATGCTTTCTCTGCATCTACTGATATGATTGTTATAATTTTTACCATTCCTTTTGTTAATGTGGTGTATCACATTTATTGATTTGCAGATGTTGAACCATCCTTCCATCTCTGAAATAAATCCTACTGGATCATGCGGTATGCTTTAATGGTTGTTGAATTTAGTTTACTAATATTTTATTGAGGATTTTTGCATCTATGTTCATCAGGAATATTGGCCTATACTTTTGTAGAATTCATCAGTGAAGCCATCTGGTCCTGGGGTTTTCTGTGTTGGGAAGTTTTTGATTACTGATTCTATCTTACTAATGGTCTGTTCAACAAAATCTTTATACATGCAATAATATAGATAAATCTCAGAAGCACTGTGCTGAGTGAAAGAAGCCAGACACAAAAGGCTGCATGCTATATGATTCCATTTGTATGACATTCTGGAAAATGTAAAGCTAGAGGCGGAGATCAGATCACCAGTGGCCAAGGTCTGGAGGTCGGGGGGAGAGGATTGACCACAAAAAGGGCATGGGGAAACCTTTCAGGGATAATGGAAATATTCTATCTTTTGATTTTGTGGTGGTTACATGACTGTACATGCTTTTCAAAACTCATAGAACTGAACATCTAAAAGAGCGAATTTTACCTTCTATAAAATATCTCAAGAAACCTGTCTTTCCACTATTGTCTCTGAAATTTTTTTTCAAACTAATAATACTCATTCTGCAAATTGTGATGTGTATATATGTGTATATGCAGGAAATGGTAACTACATAATGACAGCTGCCTGGCCCACAGAGGTTTCAGAAATGTTAAAATATGAAAAAAATGTGCCTCTTAGAATCAATTCATTGTGCTTCCTTCTCTTCCCTAGGGAAGAGAACCCTCTAAACTTCTAAGACCTTTGATAGCATCATCAGAGACGGGCTTTTCCTTACACTTCACAGACTTTGATTAAATTATTGGGTCAGTTAATGCATTTTACATCAGAGAAGCTTCTTAGACCTGAACTAGAAGGTGGAGAATTTTGTGCCTTGGGAAACATAGGGAATGCACAGACAATAATCAGGCATAAAATTTTCATGAAATAACTCTATTCTGTGGATCAAGATGTATTCTTTTTTTTTCTGGGTATAAAAATGACACCAAGAAATTAATGTGTGCATATTGGTACAAAATTGGACTGTGTAGAAGCAGTGTAACCTCCTACCCACAAACCCAGCACCACATTCCAACTTTCAGATGCACTCTTTTCACATTTTAACATCTCTGAAATCTGGAGGCATCTATATTCAGTCGTATCTTAACCTCTTCCTGCCCAGTGGACTACAGCTGTATGTCTGCTGTTATTGCTGAGCACCTGACCATCTGATTGTTGTTCATGTTAGCTCAAGTAGACAACTTTGACACTCAATGGTCAGTCCACCAACCATTTAAGGGAACATGAGTCTTCAGAGTTGGTCAAAATCCTTCCCCCAAGCCCTTTTGGAAAGGCCAAGGGTTAACTCTTGCATAATAGGCTTCAGTGGCTTGGAAGAAAATACCAAAATAGTCACGGAGTGTTCTTTTAAAAACTGCTGTCTCACCTACATTCTTGATGGCTCAGAGGATGATTTTACATAGAAATGCACAGATGCGAACAATTGAATCAGAATGTGATTCAGAAGTGTTGAAACGACAATGCAAAGAGGTTGGAGGAATATTTTAGTCTATTTATTTCACTTACCTATTTCTTTTTACATATACAGAAGAGTGATATATATATATTATATATATATAATATATATAATATATATAATATATATAATATATATAATATATATAATATATATATATAAATCTATGCATTAACAAGTCTAAAAAAGTTCTCTGAAAGTATAAAAGACAAGTTTTAAGTGATGAAGTATTGTGTCATAGTTTTTTCTTTAGTTGTGGGACATACAATATGCATTTTTTCTTTATTTCTGGGACATAAAATATGATCCATTTTGTAGTCAGTTGCGTCTTCAATTTGACTAAATGTAGCATTTCCTTCATGTTTTCTATGCATTTTAAAACATTTATGTGATTTTAAACTAACAGAAAAGGTGTAAGAATAGGACAAAGGATTCCTGCAAATCTCTATTTTTTTTTCTGAACCATTTCAGAGTAAGTTGGATATATTGTGCTTCTTAGCCCGTAACTATGTAAGAGTGTCTTTCCTAAGGACAATGACATTTTCTTACATATCCAGAGCACAATGATCAAATCTGGAACTATAACACTGATAGAACACTATTATTGAATCTACAGCCCATCTCCGCATTTCATCAGTTCTCCCAGTAATGTCCTCCATAGCTGTTTTTGTCCAGTCCAGGATTCCATCCAGGCTCGCACATGGCATTTAGTTGTGTCTCTTTGGAGTCCTTTAATCTGGAACAGTTCCCCAGCCTTTCTTTGTCTTTCTTGACATTGACATTTATTAAGAGTACAAGTCAGTTATTTTGTAGAATTTCCGTCACTTTTAATTTTCCTGTTGCTTTCCCATGATTCATTTCAGGTTATGTATTTCTGGCAGTAAACAATAGAAATTGTTGTGTCCTTCTCAGTGCATGACATTAGGAGGTACACGGTGTCACTTTGTCTCCATATTGATGACGTCATCTTTGATGAGTTAAGATGGGGTATTTTTCATATACATTGTTCATATAATAGTGTTCAGACTGTATATAAACGTTTGTTCATCTTTCCTCCTTTAGAATCATAAACATTTCTCATCATTAAAAGCTTTCAGTATTTATTGTTTATTATTTAAAAAGAATAAAGTCTAAAATGTCTGAATGCAGTGGGGACTGAGCCAAGTTATCTTGAAAGTTGGGTTTGAGTTTCCTTGATGAGCTCTCAGGGAGGCATTCTCACAGCCCACAAAGGCGACAGGCTGTCCCTAGAAGAGACCTAGGCCCTGGGGCAGCACATAGTAGGTGCTCAATCAATGTTTTTTGAAATCTTAAAGTTTCATGAATCTAGGGAAATGACTAAAAATGAAGCATCAGAAAAAGCAAATTGCTAATAGTGGCAGCCCAGAAGATGTGATTAATACGACAAACTCTGAGTGGAAAAAATGATATTCAATTTCTCCTTCCTTTTGGCCCCCTGGGCCTTTTCTATGAAAATTAGTGCAGCTACATCTGCTGAGCAAAATGGAAGGCACTTGTTTTAGAAGACCTGGCTTCCTTTGTTGGAATATAATATTGTGGGATAGTGTCCTTTCTCTTCATATTTTAATTTTCTACTTATAACCTGGAAAAATGAAGACTTGTTGGATAATTTCCAGATTAGCAACTTATAACTCCTTTTGAAGTAAAGCCTTTAAGCACTGGAAAGTAAATTCAATTAGCTAATCTGTAATTTAGTTTAATGTACTTTAATACCTAAAATATCAGAGAGAGAGACATATTGTTGAATGGTGAGTCTGATCCTGCCTGCTCTGGGGGACATGGTTTGTGGCTGGTGTTCTTTTAAAAGAATGAACTCCTTCTCTTCATCCTGCCTGCTGGTACCTGGCCTGGCTGGTATCCTTGCTCTGAGGCATCTGCCTCAGGACCCAGGGTCTCTGCAGCGCCCCCTCTGGTGGAACTTGTAACTCTGCCTGTCGCCTGGGCTAGGAGCACCTGTACCAGAAGTCTCCCCTTGCAGGGCTGGGGCGACTGGCTCCCAGCTGCATCATGCAGTTTCTTCCACACTCTTGTGCGGCCCTGGTCACTCCTTCTTATGCTCTCTTCTATTTTAACAAAACAATCCTCACTTCCTCAGGCCCTGAGTTTAGCAGCACCAGCCTCACATAGGTGGCTACCTACTAGATACCCCCTTCCTCAACATTGCAACGGCTCAAACTGTCTTCAGACTTTGCCCAGTGTCCCCTGGATTAAAACTGCTGCTTTACACTAACCTCCACACCTTAAAACTAAATTTGAGTTCATCATAAAAGTCATACGTACACGCCCACCAGAGAAATTTTAGAAAGCAAAGTACACAAAAAAGGAAGGGAAAGTTTTCCCTTAATCTTTCACAATTTTGCAATCACACTTTATGCAAAGTTTTGTGCCTTCATTTTTTTCTTAAATGTAATATTAAGTAATCAGGTTCATATTATTACTTTAATTTTATGTTATGTGCATACATTATCTCCAGGTCACTCCCTCCAGTCTATTCACTGGGTCTTAATGGAAATTAACTCAGCCCTTCACATCTGGTGGGAGCCAAGTCTGAGCACAGACCTCACTTGGGGGTGGATGGGGGCTGCCTTACAGTCTCCACCTGGCTCCTTGAATCCAGGACACAAGCAAGTAATGATGTCCCTGTTCTTGGGGAATTGAGAATCATCTCATGCCCAGTTATTAGCTGGTAACATTTTGTATGTTTGACAAAATTCTTGTTTTCATCTGAATACAAATTTCTCATCCGTCCGTATTCAACATTAATGCGTGTAGTGGAGTAGACCCTGATCCCCTGAAATGTATGTGCCTAAATATATGTTATTCATTATTTCTTATCTGTGGTTTGTTTACATCTGAGGCAGCACTTTCTGACATGTGGGCAGACGCCCACAAAGCCTTTTAATAGCTGCAGAGCACAGGATGTGCTGAAGGATGTCCCACGAGAAGCATGGTATCATTTAGGTTTGAAAGGGCCTTAGCTCAATTATTTATAGACTCAGGCAGGAATTCTGTCATTCTGGGCATAAAAATGTATTAAAAAATGATGATACACTTGACAGGAAATACTGAACGTTTAATTATACCCAAAATGAAGGACAAGATTAAAATCCATGAATCTCAGTCAGTCACCTATGACCCAGTGGGTCAGCCTGTAGGTGGGAGACACACTACACTTTTATGCCAGGCTGCTGCCAGGGTGCTCGTGGTTGTACACACGGCCCTTGGTGTCTGGCTCTGACAGCAATGATTGTTGTTATTGTTTTTATTTTGGCTAAACATAAAATTTACCATTTTAACCATTTAACCGTTTTTAACTGTACAGCTAAGCTTAGTGGCGTTAAGTACATTCACATTGTTGTGCAGCCATCACCATCATCCATCTCTAGGACTTTTTCATCTTCCCAAACTAGAATTCTGTCCCCATTAGATAATCATTTCCCATTCTTTGCTCCCCTCAGCCCCTGGCAACCTCCATTCTACTTTATGTCTCTGTGAATTTGACTCCTCTAGGGACCTCATATAGCAGGAATCATACAGTATTTATCTTTCTATAACTGGCTGATTTCACTTAGCAGAATGTCCTTAAAATTCATCCATGTGGCATGTGTCAATTTCCTCCTTTTTTAAGGCCAAATAATATTCCACTGTATGTATATTCCACATTTGGTTTATCCATTCATCTGGTCAATGGACACGGGTTGCTACCACCTTTTGGCTATTGTGAATAGTGCTGCTATGAACATGGGTGTACAAATACCCAAGTCCCTGCTTTTTTGGATATATATATATATATATATATATAATTTTTTTGGATATATACCCAGAAGTGGAATTGCTGGATCATATGGTCAGTCTATGTTTAATTTTTTGAGGGACCTTCAAACCAATTCCCACAGCAGCAGCAGCATTTTACGTTCCTGCCAGCAATGCACAAATGTTCCAGTTTCTCCACGTCCTTGCCAACACTTACTATTTTAGGCTTACTTTAAAATTTTATTTTAGTAATAGTCATCCTGATAGGTATGACATGGCATCTCATTGTGGCTTCAACAGAAATGATCATTTATACTTGTATAGTGTTTTGCTTTTTTATTTCAAATTCCTTTCGCATGTGAGCTTACATTTGATCCCCTCATAGGTGATGGGTGTTCGTTGTGACTCTAATGCCAGGTGCCCCAGTCTGAATTCGTCCAATTTCTTCCAGCATCCAGGGCTTATGCTACAAACTAGATCCACTCCCCACAGCCACCTCCCAGCTGTGTGACCTCGGACAGGCCATTTAACCTCTCTGGTCTTAGGTTTTTCATCTGTAAAATGGGAATCATAATGATTCCTACCATATTAAAATATTAATATGCTCAAAATCATAGGGCCAGACGCTTAGGAAACACTCCAGAAATGTTAGTTGGGGCTATTATTATTACTTTTACAATCTTCCTACCTTGGCAATAACATCACCCCGTCACCAGCCTCAGAGTCAGTGTCTTCAAATTGTGTGTGCTCTTCTTGAAAATGCTTCTCGGGTTCCCACCTTCCTTCCGTCCCACCTCAGCTCTTCCCAGGATTCTTCACCACAGAGACTCACTTTCACATTAGACCCCTAAGTATTTGCCCAGCAACACTTCCTCCTCCAGTTTCTCCTTAAAAAAGATCATATTCCTGTTCCAAAACTATTTTCATCCCCTTTTTCTCTAGCTTCAAAAGCTACATTGGGTCCTAATGACAGAGCAGAATACATTCCAATCATGCTGGCTGGTTTTCCTTTTGACTTTTCATTCTTGTTTTGTGTTTAACAATGAATTTGTTGAGGTATAACATACCTCCAGTAGAGTGCACAAATATTCAGTGTAAAACTCATTGGAATTTTACACATGCACACGCTGAATAGCTGACACCCAGATCAAGACTTAGAACATTCCCAGACCCCAGAATGCCCTCTGTGCCTTCCCAAGCTGGTAAAACCCCACCCTGTTCTTGAACTTCTCATAAATGGGGGGATATAGGCTGTCCTTGTGCCCACCTTTTTCCTTTCCCTCATCATATTCTCTTTGACCTTAATTCCTGCTGTTGTCTGTTCTTTTCTACTGATGAGTGGTACCCAGGAGTGTGATACCACACAGCTGCTGTGCATATTCTTGTGCGTGTCTTCCAGGGAACGTGTGCATCATTCCTCTGGGATATGTACCTTAGTGTGCAGTTGTGGTCAAAGTGTAGGCTATGTTTCTTATTTTATTAAAAAACTTTTTTTGTGACTATAAATGTTCCCCTTGATTCATTGAGGTCTGACTTACATAAATAAAATCCACCCATTTTAAGTGTACAGTTTGATTAATGTCGGCAATTGTATAGTCATTTAATTACCACCACAAAGAAGATACAGAACATTTTTATCTCCCCTTCCAAATTCCCTTATGCTTTTCGTAGTCAATAGCCATCCCCAAGTCTGCCCCAGGCAACCATAGTACTTTCTGGGCCTATAATATTGCCTTTTCTAGAATTTCACATAAATAGATTCATACCAAATGAGGTCTTCTGCGTCTGCCTTCTTTCATTCAGCACAATGCTTTGAGGGCCCCCGTGTTGTTGTGTGTCATTGCTGGTAGGGATGCAAAATGGCACAACACTTTGGAAAACAGTTGGACAGTTTTTTTAATAAGTTAATATAAATTTACCATACAACCCAGCAAAACATATGTCCACAGTAGGTCAATGTTCATAGCATTATAATTCATAATAGACCCAAGCTAGAAACAACCCAACCATCAATCAACCAGTGAATAAATAAACAAATTCTGGTATGTACCTGCTATAAATACCACTCAGTGATAAAAAAGAATGAATTACTGATGCATGTGACCACAGGGACTAATTTCTTGTTCTATTAAACTTTTTTTCTTTTAAAAATTTAATTAAAACAATAGATGCTTATTGTAACATGTCAAATAGTATAGAAGTACAGAAAGAAAAGATAAAGTTTCTCTCTGTTCCAATCACACCTACTTGAGGTAAGGTAACAGGTAACCACGTTTTTTTGCATTCACACACTACACACACACACACAGATGCACCACATATCACACACCACACACATATAGCACACACATACACACAAACACACACACAGGAACTCCCCATCTTTTTGTTAAAAACGGATTGGTACCACACTCATTTCTCCACAATTTGCCTTCCTCAGGAACAGATCAGTAGATTTGGGTCTAAATCATTTTTTTATAGTTGCAAGTCATTATGGCTACATGACAATTTAGTCAACTCCTCCCATTTTTGTTGTTTTGCTGGACAAACCCGTGCTGCAAGGTCACACGGGTCTCTGTCCTTTGCACTGGGGATCTGATTTCCATAGGATTCTTCGATGTGGGGCTGCTACAGGGTCGCTTCTCAAGTTCACACCATCTCAAGCAATTTATGAACGCAGTCCTTTCTTCACAAATCTGTAGCACGGGGTCTTAATGTTGTTAATTTACCAGTTTTATGGTTAAAACAAAGTTGCTGTTGTTTTCCTTTGAGGTTTTTGTGTTCCAGAAATGTGGCATCTTCTCACACATATTTGCTGGCTGGTTTCATTTCCTTTTTAATGAATCACTTTTATATCACTTGCCCATTTTTCTACTGGGTTCTTTTTCATTTTCTTATCAATTTTGGGGAGCTTTTTGCACATTTTATATGTGCTGGAAATATTTTGCAACACAATATCTCCCTCACTGTGAGATTATACTAATGATTTTTTAATATTTCATTTTACTTTTTATATTTGGGTCTTTTTTTCACCTGTAATAAGATACAGGTGCCCAAACTGGAATCTCCCACTGAGTTGAAATTCCACCTTATCATCTACTAAATTCCCTTATCTCTTTGGCTCTGTTTCTGGGCCCTATTTCAGTCCACTGATGGATTTTTCTTCCGTGTACCAATAACCTACGGTTCTGATCTTTGTGGTGATGGTGTCATATTTCTGATCTCGTAGGAGGTGTTGCACCTTGCTAGGCTTTCTTTTTGTTTAAAAACATTTCTTCACAATTTTTGAACTTTCTTATGCAGTCTAGCATCATACTGCTCAGTGCAGAAAGATCTCATTAGGATTACAATTATAATCAAATTAATTTATTGCTTTGGAGAGAATTTACATTTAATACTAGTATGTCTTTATATCTGGGGACGTTTATTCAGATCTTGTTGTGTCCTGTGGTAACGTTTTAGCTTGTCTTCATGCAGGCCGTGCCCCACGTGTTACACTCCATCCTATGTCTTGCACAGTTTTGGCCTCGATGTGCATGGGGCTCCCCACCCTTCACCCCACCATTCCCCTTTCTATGTGCTCACTGCTGTTGGAAGGAAAAGAGTCTTTCTTGTTTGTCTCTACATTACCAAGCCTTCATATTACTTCCCAGTAGTTTTTTTCCTTATGTCTCTTCAACAACACAATTTCTCCCAGCGTTCATGACACCACCCTTGTGGCTTACTTGCCTGCATCCTTGGTTCCCGTTCAAGGTCCTGCTCCTGGGTATCCTCTGTGCTCTGTAGCTGCCTTCCGGGCCCAACCTCTCTTCTCTTCATTTCTGTGTCTTTGCTTGCCCTCCCCTTTCCTGCACTGGGCTTGGCACTCTTCTCAACAGAGAGCCTGCCAAAACCCCCGGGGTGGGGGTGGTCAGCCTGTGCCCAGAGGGCCAAGGATTTCCCTGCTCGGATCCTGCACTTGGAGGCCCGTGGTCTTTCCTTTCTCTGAGGCCATGTCACATAGTGTGGGGCTGGATGTGGTCCTTCCTCCTCCTCACGTCGTGCATTTGGTTTCCCTTCTCATGTCAGTTCTGAGCCCACCCTGTGCGGACGGCTCTTCTTGTCCATCCCCGCTGCCCACAGGGTCTGGCAGCTCTGCACACGCTCAAGCCCCATGAGGGAGGGGCTGACCCAGGGCCCCCCCCACCCCCACAGTGCCAGTGCTGGCCTCGTGGTCTCGGCTGGCCTGCTAGCCTCCCCAGCAGAGGGAAATGGACAGGGCATGGATGTCTGCCCCCCGTGTCTTGTCGTCTAAGTGAGATGCTGCATCTGAAGGCCCTCTCCTGACCCGGCTCGCCAATGCTGGGCGCCCATCCGTCGTGTGTGCTCGTGGGATTCCGCGTGGACCCGACGATGTGCTTGGGTGGCTTTGGAAGGCAGCTCGGGAGGGCTGAGCATCCTCCCGAGAGACGGGGTCTCGGGTCCCTGGAGCCGTGCCCAGTGTCACCGAGCGGCGCTGCACACCCAGTGGTGCTGCCCCTGGTGGCTGTGCACTGTGACAACGGGGCAAGGTCACAACCCACGGCCGGATGTCCCGGCCCGTCAGGGCTCGCCCCTGCTTCCTGTGTGACCGTGGGGAGCCAGCTTCTTCGCTCACGGGGGCTGATGGCAGGATGGCGCCTGGGTCACTGGGTGCATCTGATGAGTTAAGGTGGCCAGGGCCTCCCCACCACAGCCTCTAAGGGGACTCAGGGCTGGGAAAGGCCCGGCTGTGGAGCCTCGAGGATCTAATTCAGATTTTGCCTCTTCTAATACGATGTGATTCTGGGAAGAATTAAGTACCTTCTCTGAGCTTAATTCCTTTTATCTTAGTTTATTTTTCCCAAAGGGGAAGGATGGTGCCTACATCTCAGGGGTGGCAGCTCAGGGAGATGAGGGGCATGAAGGCACACAGCAGAGGCTAGCTCCCTCACTCTTGGGGTGCTGACTTAGCACGGCGTGTGTGTGTATGTGTGTGTGTGTGCGTGCAAGCCCCCTTCCTACAGCTTAGAGTCCTCATTTGCAGGGAGCCTGAAAACCCACCCTCCAGGTCCCAGACCCCCAGTCCCCTCTCGCTCTGCCCCTTAAATTGAGAATTACCTCCACACAGCAACTGCCCAAGTATATTTCTTTGAAAGTTTATTCCTAATGTTTCCCTCAGGCCCCTGTCTTGTGCCCTCTTGTCCTTTCTCCTCCACAAATTCAACCAGAGCGACTTTTTGTTTTCACATCTACATAGAAACAGGCAAATACGGACAGAAAGCCAGACAAGAGGACTAAGAAGGGAACTCTCTCCAAATAGGGCAGCCTATGATGAACGGAGCTTGCTGAATGATCAGAGGAGGGAAATAGAGCTTGTCTAGATAAAAACCACCATGAGGCCGTGCCTCCCCCAGGAAGGGGTGGGATTAACACCATTTACACCTGAGGACGAATAAAACCAGCATGTTTTCTCTTGCCTTGCAGATGTACTCTCTCACTGAAAGGCACTTTCTGAGGATCCGCGGAGGGGGGCCCCACGCCCCTGGAGCACCCCTCGCCACCTCTGCGGCCCACGGGGCGGGTGGGGCGGGTGCTGACTCCCGCGCTCCGAGTTCTCCAACCCTCCGCCAGCCCGGCCGTCCCGCTCATGTCCCTCCTGCGGCTCCTCCCCTGCCCCCTGCCCCCTGCCCTGCGCTTCCCCACCTCTTCGGCGGCCTCTCCGTCCTGTCCCACGCGGCCCGGCGATCGTCCTTTTGACTGATTGCCTCGGAGCTCTTGCCTGATATTAAACATATTTCTGAGAAAAACAACCCATTGTGTCTACGGAGCATTTATTTCTAGGAATTTGTACTTTGGCTTCCTGAATTCCATGCTGCTCGTCTTCTAGAGTTAAATAATAATCTGTCGTTGTCTTATTATTAATAAAATGGTGACGGGGAGGACATTTTGGGACCCGTGAAGTAGACCGCCGAAAGGGGTGGGCGTGGAGCGTGGGGGGGGGGGGTCACCTGGCTCTCCCTCCCCTCCCCTCCTCTGCCTCCCCAGGGCTCCTCCCCCGCCTGCGACCCTCAGCAGCTGCCCCGAAACGGGGAGCTCACTGAGAGCGGAGGGGAGGAGCTGCCTGACTGAGACGGCCTCCTGAGTTGCTGTGAGGCTGGCAGGAGCGCCCCGCTCCCCAGTGCACCTTGATACCGGGAGCCACAGGGCGAAGTGCCAGGGTGGGCAGGAGGCGGAGGACAGGAGAGAGGAAGTTTAGGCCAGAGCCTTTACTGGGGTTTCCATGGGAAAGGCAAGGCAGGGCAGGGTGGACAGCTCAGGATGGCTAGTTCGGGCAACTCCTGCGGGCTCTGAGCTAGAGGGCTGGTCGCAGTTGCCTGGCACCTGGTCCTGAGCTGAGTAAGGCAGAGGAATGTTGCCTCTGGGGGTGCAGGGGCCAAGAGAGGAGGCCTGGCCCTGCACTGGTTAATCTGCATGTCATAGGTGATCCGACTGGGCCCTTTGCTGTCTCTAAGACTTGACTAACCCCAGAGGGGTGGTGTCTCCCCAGCTAGAAAAGTTCTTGAAGATGTCAAAATGTCATGATATACAGAAAATAATGACAGAGGACGTGCCTGTGTGTGACACAGGGCTGTTAACAGGGCTGCATTCGAGATCCTCCTGTTGGCTGAGCCTATTTTTAGCTGCCTCCTCCAAGACCTGCATCCATCCCCCCGCAGGATCCCAAAAGGAAAGATCTCATTGGGAAGTGGGTTCTCAGTCTGCAGTGCGGTAGAGAGCACAGCATGGGAGAAGGCATGGCCCAGGTGTCTGAGCTGCCTGGCCAAAGGGACACCCACAATGATGTAGCTGCCATTTTACAAAGAAAAGTGAACACAGAGGACGGAGACCAGGTGTTTGTTTGGTCCTGGTTTAGGCGGTTCAGTCAAGACTAGAGCCACAGAGAGACTTGGTGATGGAGGCCTGCCCTGACCTTCGGGGGATGTGATGGGAAATCCTGGACCTAGGCTTCTCCCAGGGAGGATAGGAACAGGCCCCTTCCTGCCTCCTGCCGCCTCCCAGACACCCACACAGCATCGACACTTATCATTAGTGTGCATTTCCTGGAGTTTTTATATGCATGGGATCATGCAGCACATACTCTTTTTTGTCTGATCTCCTTCATGCCACATAATTTTGTTCAGGCTCGTTGATGTGTGTGTGTCCCTGCTCTTTTTCACTCCCAGCACAGTTTCACTTGAGCCCTCTGAATGTGGTTTGCTTATCCACTCAAGGTAGATTTTGTACATATGGCACCTGGTTTCTGGTTCCCACGGTTCCCGTCTTGCACACCACTTCTGGTGGGTTAAAATTGGCGTTGAGGATTTCCAAGGCCTTACGTGGTTCTGTGATTCTTAGGACTCTTAAGATTCTGAGTCCTGGTTGTGGGTGACCTTGCTGAGGAACAAGTGGATGGGCTCTCCCTAGGTCCAGAGAGAGACTGGAGTTCAGAAAACGTGCCATCTCCGTGGACCTCCCATGTGGCCTGTTCTTAAAGCTGTGGGTTCACTTCCTGGGCTCTGAGCAGGCTTAGGTGCTTGCTGGCTGTGTGATCTCAGGCACGTTGCTTAACTACTCTGTGCCTCCATCTCCTCGACTATAAAACCAGCATCAATGCTCCTACTTTGCAAGGATGTGTGAGGATTAAATGAGGCCATCCCTTGAAAGCACATAGAACAGAGCCTGGCAAATGTCAGGTCCCCTTGTGTTTTTGGTATGTGTATCCAAAGGGTCAGAGACTTTGGGGTCAGGTTTGCTTGCTTCTCCTGTATTTCCGCTTTGCTATTAGGAAGCAGATTTCAGCAGAGTTGGGCTCTTTAAAGCCTGTGGTAGTTGATCTCAGAAGATGCATAGCTCCAAAAAGCTGGCAGTAAAGACAGATATATGCAAGTTTTCCAAGGTCTGTGGATTCCACGCTGCTTTGGGCAGCCCCTTTCAGCCCCTTCGTGGCTGGCGCTCTGAAGGCAAGTGGCACCATCTTGCCTGGAGCACAGTGCGGTTGGGTGGACCCATCCCGATTATCTGAGAACTTGGCTTTTTATAAAATGGCACCTGCCATAAACAGCAGTTATGAGGTGTAACTTTCTTTTTGATTGGCTTATCAGCATCTTGAAGCAGCTGAATTGGGAGTAGAGAACTTTTTCTAACCCAATGGTTAGAATTTTAAAAGGGAAAAGAAAATTCATTGAAAGCGTTCATAAGAATGAAGCAAGTCCCTGATCTCTCAAACAAAGATGTCTGTGACACCACCTGTGACCTTGAGCGAACTTTAGTTATTTAAACCATTAGGAATATTAGCTTCAATATTGTCTCGGGAGGGCTTTATTCTTTGGTTCTACATTTTAAGCAATCCTAAGGGTTTATCTTTCATTTTGTGAGATATTGTACAGCAAGGTTAAGGAATCTCTTTTCTAGTTTCCTATTGGGCTTTTTTTCAAAAAGAGAAATTATAGGATACTGTTTTTTCTGCATCTGTTTAATAATCATCAGTCAGTAGTTACTGACACCTACTATGTATGTGTGCCTGGGGCAAATCACAAACATTGGTAATGTTGGGATAAAAATGGCAGGGGTGACTCTGTAAAATTATGACAATTAGGGAACTTGCTTTGGTATCTCACTGATTTTTCAAGTGGTACACAGATTTCAAAATTCATGGCTCTATTTATGCTTGCAACATACCTATTGTTGGAAGATTTAAGTGGTTTCAACCTGTTCTGGTGAAATTACTTTTGACAAATTAAGGTTGAGGTATTTTTGATGCCTAAAATTGTGTTTAACTCTGTATGATGCTTTAGGTTGTAGGTGCTGGGAAGTTTCGATTCATTTGTGTGGACGAAGCTGGGAAGAAGCCATTTGCTCTAAGTGCCCCTCTTAGCACTCTGGGCCCCTGCATGCCCTCTCACCCTGGCTGGCAGCCTCCTGGCCCCATCCTTGCTGTGTGCTGGCTCTCATACATTGCCTGCCTGTCTCATGGCTTCACGATGGAGATAATCGGCTGCTTTCATGCGTCCTTGGGGAGGGAGAGAGGCTGTCCCCACGGTGAGAGTGAGCTGTCTATGGCCCTACCCTCAGCTCTACTCTCCATGATCAGGCAGGTCTGTGAGTTTTCTTCTCCAAATGGGCCCCTTTTCATTGTCATTTTCACCACAGAAGTCTGGGCTGGTACCCTTGCCTGCTGTTTCTCAGCCCTTTCTGTGTCTTGCACACTGCTGCTAGGTTAATGTGCATTCAATCCTGTTTCTATCATATCAGCTCTATTTAAAAGGCCTCTGCTGTTTATCACCCCTCAGCGCATCCCTGGATGCTTCTTGGACCTGAGTCTGAATTCTAAATTCCTCTGCCTCTTTTTGCCATCCTTCTGCAAATCTGTCCCAGTCTGCCATTTCCCGGCACAGCCACTGCCCCTCACACTTCCATCGGGTCATGCTCCTCTGGTCCCAGTTCCAATCTGTACTTTCTCCAGAGATCTTCTACCGCCCCTGGTTTCCAGCTCCTTTAGTGATGAGGCTTCTCTGTGGACTGGGTGTACATGCCCTCTCATTTCTCTGAAAGACAGAATTGCCCTCTAGTAGTTAATAGTGCCCATGCTATGGCTACTTTTTTCTCTAGGCTATTCCATGAGTTGTTAGTCTCCTCTGCTGCCCTGTTCTTGAGAACACAGACTGTCTTGCCTTCTCCACGGTGGTCAGGGCTGTGATGGGTTTGGTGTGGGCGTGGCACAGGAGGATCAAGGACAGTTCCTGGGTGGGGGTGAGGGCAGCTCTCTAGAGGACCATGGTCCCGTTTTCCGCCATGGGAAGACCAGGGTAGGAATGCTTTTAGTGGGGACAGTCAAGGCTTTGTTTGAAAAGATTAAGTCTGAGGAGACTTTAGACAATGAGCTGGAGATATCAATTGGATGTGGTAATTGTCTATAAAATCTTGGTACCAACATCCTGGGAGATGAAGACAAATGAGGCTGGAGATAAAGACAAATGAGGCCTTTGGAGCTAGAGACAATAAGACACCTTAGAACAGGAGTGGATGGAGGTAACCGCAGAGTAAAATTAGACTCTGTCTTTGTTTAGCTGAGATCCAAGTCAAGGCATGCCTCCAGCAGTCCTGAAGGGCTATGGTGTGGGACCACCCAGGCAGGGTTTGGGAAGACAAGATGGGTGTGGGAATCTATTTTGCTGTTATTTGTCCAACACTCACCTGGAAAGTATAATGAATGAGGTTGGGAATTACAGAGAGGATTTCTTTGGCTAGAGTCCTGTGACCTGTGATCCCTACCCTGATAATGTGGGAAGGGCCAGGTGGTTCCCCCTTGCTTCAGATAGAGTGAGGGGCTTTCAGCAGATGACACTGACTTTGGCATGTGTCACCCAGAGCCTGGGGAGCCCATTGGACCACACCACTGAGACCTGAAGCAGGAGTGAGTGTGTTTGGGGAGAAACTACCTCCCGCTGATGGAAGGTGCTGTGGGCAGGAGGCACCTTAATGGGGCCATGAGCCCACTGGACCCACCCTGGAAAGCTTACTGCTAAAGATTGGGGCTGTGTCAGCGGCAAGAGGCTGGACCTGCCCCATGGGTGTTGGTGCCAGGAGGGGGAAGGTGTGTGGGCGGATGAAGAACAGACACTGTCCATTTCACAGCACGGGCACCCTAACATTCCCGGGGTTGGGGGAGGAGCCTTAAAAAAACAAGGAAAGTGGCTGTGGGAGGAGAGTCGGCTGCAAACCTCAGCCCTGGCCAGAGGGCCCAGCCGGGGCTGTCAGTGTCACTCAGTGCTCCCTGACTTCTTCATAGGCACCCCCAGACCACCATCCCAGCCAAGGGGTCAGAAACTGCAACCAGAAGGTTGGGAGGCACCTCCTCCTTTGGCCACTGGGAGGTTTTGGACAGTGCTAAGGGAAGGAGGAGAGCTCTAACTTTAAATGATGTTCTGGGTTTTTATTATTATGCTGGGACTGAGAATTTATACCTCTACAAATAGGAAAATGGAGTAAGCTGTAAGTTATTGAGGATATCTTCTTCTCTGGAAGTGAGTGGACTAACTACGGGGCATGCCCGGGGCTTCGTCCGGAGCCAGGGAGGAGCTGGCCCCGAGTGGATTTAGGCAGAAGACGTTGGGGCAGTAAACTCGTTCTCAGATTGTACCATCCACTCCTGCAGGTCACACAGAGGACAGAGAGGAGGTGGGTGGAACGGCTCCTTGGGGCTCTCCGTGATTTAGAGGTCGAGTCACGGAGAAGGCGAGAAACTGACCAGCAGCACCCAGGATGGTGGAGGACGTCAGAGGACTGTGGGATCAAGAAGTCAAGGAAAAGAAGTGTGTCAAGGAAGTGAGGACAGCAGCTTGCCTGTCGATTTGGTGCCAGGGAGGGTGTTGGCGACTTTGCAGAACAGTTAGTAGGAACAAGAGTGGCCGGGGGGGAGCTGAGGAGAAAAGGGAGGTGAGAGTGGAGAGGGCACCATCAACAACGCTGTTGACGGTGCATTTTATGGAGGTACCATAATTTATTGAACTGGCCCCTGATAGATATTGATTGGTTCCTATCATTCTATTAAAACATTGCTGCAATCAATAGTGTGTATGTGAGTCTTCTGGTCTTTTCTGAGAGTATTTAGAGGATGAATTCCCAGAAGTAGAACTCCTGGATGAAAGGGTTTTGTTAGGGATATGACCAATCTGCCCCCACGGAGGCTGCACCAAGCTACATTCTCAGTGATGTGGGATACTTTACCTACAAGTTCTTATCAAGCTTAAATCTTCAGCTGTGAAAATTGACTTTTAGTATAGGCTTTAATTTGTATTCTTATTATGAGTAAAGCTGAGAATCTTTTCATATTTTCAAGTGCCATTTATCTCCTGTGTGAACTCTTTGTTCATATCTTTTACTCATTTTCTATTGGGTTTTTGATGTTTTCCTTATTGACTTATATTAGGACAATTACCTCTTTGGCTGTGAAATGTTACCATTTTTTTTCTTGTGCATAAAGTTTTATTTTTATGGTATTGTGACAATATTTTCTTTTACGGTTTCTGTATCATTCTAAGATTCAGAGATTAAAAATGTCTTCCCAATTTTCTTTTAGTACTTTTATGGTTTCATCACAAATTAAATTTGCAATCCATCTAGGATTTATTTGCATGTAAGGCATAAGATAGGAACTCAACTTACTTTTTCCTGGATAGTTGCCCAGGCACTCAAATGCCACTCACTGGGTAACTCTTCCCCCCTACTGACATACATTACAGCATTAATCCTGTAGGGAAGGAAAAAAACTTCTGTGCTCTGCCCTCCTATGTTCTTTGGCTGGGACCCTGCAAATTAGACTAACAGAAGACAGATTAACAAGAGAAAAACAAACTTGATTAAAGCATGAAGTGCACATGCTCACAGTGAAATTCAGTGATGAGTAACTCAAAGAAGTGGTTAGAACTTGGGCTCATATCTTAATCGAAGATGAAAAATCTGTACAGAATTGACAAGACACAGAAAAAAAGACTTTGAGTTTCTGGGGGTGACAAGCTGTGGGAAGGTAAATGTATGAGGAAACTTATGGAAGGTAAGAGCTAGTAGCAAGGTTTGTTATGCAGATTCCTCTGGTGCATCTCTTAGTTGATCAGGGTCTAGAGTTGTCTCCAGTGATTAATGTCTGTCCTTCTTGGTAGAGAGGGGAAGGGGATGCCTTTACAAATGTATGCCCTGCTTTTAGGCCAATAGGGGAAGTGCAGGGGACTTTTCTTGTATCTGCTTCTTCTCAATTGCCTTCAGCTCAAAATGATCCTTATACCAGACAGACATATTTGGGGGTGGCATGTACTATTTATCTACACGTTCTACATATCTCTCCTTCTTGTTTCTTCATGAAATTGACTGCAATTTACCATTATATGTGTTCGTTTGTTGCACCTCCCCAATAGAATAGGAGTGAATGAGTGTAGAAATAACCCAGATGTCCTTTTTTTTTTTATTTTTTAGTCTGTAAAATACAAGTGTGTGTGTGTGTATTGTGTGTTTGGGGAGGCTGGGTGGGTAGCAATGAGATGGGTGAGTAGGGAGTAAGATGGTGCTGCATGATTTCAAAGGATGCAGTACTACATTCTAATGAAAAAGCTATTAAAATGTCAAAGGTACTGGCTCTAATGATGAGAATTTTAGACAAAAGGGGAAGATGGTGAAGTCATGAGAAAGTAAGGATTAGCATTTGGGGCCGGCTTCAGTTACTTTTAGATGACTCTGGAGGTGCCAAATATTCCATTGTCATATTAACTGAACTCCAAGGTCATGGGTTGGCTTACCAAAATGGGGTCTTACTGGACAGAATGTTAGGAAGCACTCTCCATTACTAAAAACAGGGCAAAGTCACTACCTGAGGCTCAAACTGGGATTAAATGGATTTACACAAAGCTAAATAATTATTGCTAAAAGAACCAATTAAAATAGCACTACTCACCAAAAGGCACTCTGCTAGGCAATAAGGAGAGATGATAAAAATGGTTATATTTAAATTAGACTTTGGAGTTCAAGTTACTAATTTCAGTCATCTAACTATTGCAATTACTAATAGTTATGTCACATTTCTATTTCAAACAAACAGAAATAGATTCCATCAACCTGGTTGAAGTGAGAATTCACACACACACAATTTATCTGAGCATCAGAAACAAATTTTTGCCAGTGATGAAAGGAGAGCAATTCTTCTGAAAAGCAGCTTGGTTTGCAAATCTCTTTGGGGATTCTAAAGGTTGGCTCACAGGGGGGATCCCTAGGACTTTCTTGAGTCCATGAGCTCTGAGAAATTTCTGGAATGTCTTACATTTGCAAAATTTAAGGCCAAAATATTGAGTCTCTGAATGTTCTCTGAGATGCTTGCTTGCCTCTCTGTGGGAGGATTTGTTTGATAGACCATGTTTATTATTTGCAACATTTTCTCCACAATACCACTCTTAATGCTCACTGGTTGTTTCCACCTCCATCTCCCAAAGTGGCACATAAGTAGCAAGGCTTGTTGCCCAGGCTTCATAGCCTGACTAGATTAGACGTTTGATGATGTGTAACCTATATAATAAATTAGACATTTGACATTTCCTTTCTGAAAACTGTCATCCAAGACTGATTTTTTTCTCTTATCCTCTATGTCAGTGGATGGGAAAAGAAATACGATGCTTACTAGGGGTATTTAAGGAATGACTTACTGGAAACTTTCCACCAAATAATGTCTTTCCAGCCTATTGGGACTATCAGGGACTGAGCTGCTTTGCTTAGCTAAATGTATCATTTAATATAATAAGCACAGTGCAGACACACATCAAGCTTTCAAAATTAAACAGATAAAATATAGATACTTTTTGTACATGTTTCTCTAGAGAAACAACTTGACTCTCTTCAATAAGGAATTTACCTTTAGAAAATACTTTGGATGATTATTTGATAGAACCACTTTTAGAATATTATTATAAAATAAATGACTAAGGATAAACATCAAAAAAACATTTGCTTCTTTCAAACAAACTTTTTCTGAGTCATGGTGATTCATAATCTACAGTTTTTATGGCATCTGAACTTTTAGAATAGTATTTCTTTCTTCTCTCTGTACAATGAATTGAATGGCAAATGTGAAGCTTATCTTAATAGTCTCTCACCTAATTTGACAAGGTCATATTTCTCTTAAAAGCATTGTATTGTGACAGTAATTATTTTTCTAGATGATGATAGAAAATAATTTCAAGAAGTATTCAGCTGAGAAAGTTTGTGGAATGTTTCTAAGGACCTATTGTCTTCTTTATCATTCAGTGTTTCTCCATATTCCTATTTTTTTTTTTTTTCTGTGTTCTTTTACTCTTTTGTCCTTCCCCATGTGGGAGTTGAGAAGTTCACCCAGCTCCTTTCTCGGCTCCTGACTTTGGAGCTGCCTTTGGCATATCACCCATTATTTCTCACTGAGGCTGAGTCACGAAGTTGAGCTATGCTTGCTTTCAAGCACCTGCCCAAGCCACGTCCCCCCCAGCCTCCAGCTTCTGGACTGTAGCAGCCTCTGTCTAGTCTTACTTTTTCACCCTCCCACTGCTCCCATGCCCTCCTGCCCCGGGCAGACCTGTGGGTCAGACCCTCTGCAGCTGGTCCTTCTGTCAGGCCCCCTTGGTACCTAGGATGCTCCTTGCCTCCCTCCTCAAGACAGTGCCCAGCACATTGTGTATGCTTTAGAAATGCCTACGCAGAGCCTCATTTCTGGCTCATTTGTGTGCCCCTGGAGTTCCTGTCCTCCTTCAAAATCCTCTTGATTTTATGATATTTAGTAACTGCACAAGCTGGGAATAAAACTCAGAGGACCAAATTTCTTTTAATTACATCCTGACTCACTTCAGAAAGATCTTAATCAATAGCAATGCTTGATTAGGTTTGGGCCTTGTGCCATGACTATGGCCATGGAGAGAACATCCAGAAGAGTACACTTCAGCACTTCAGGGTACTGATTTTCTAAACTATAATCTTAACCAAACATTAAAAAAAGAAGAAAGAAAGTGTGGCATCAATTCATATCCCACCCTTAGGATACAACCACAGCAACAGAAAGAATTAGGATACTGCCAGCCAGAGGCTCTAAGATGTGGTTTGCTTAGTTTTGTTTTTTGCATGTGTAGAACGTCTGCGTTATGTAATCCTGAAGGATGGGATAAAATGGATCTCTCTCTTCCTGTTCTCTTAAGGGAAGCCATCAGCCGGGTTTGCGAAGCGGTCCCTGGCGCCAAGGGAGCCTTCAGGAAAAGAAAGGTACTGTTCTCTCAGCTCTGTGTCTACCTGTGTCTCCTTTACTTTTTCTCTCTTCTGTCACCACTCAGCATCTTTAATCACACACAATTGTTCCGTTTCTCTTTTCCATGGCCCAGCTCTTGTCACTTTTTTTTTTTGCCGGGCAGTGGGGAACCAAGAGACATCTGTTGATTTAAAGAGAGTAACTCACAGTGACTCTTGTCACTTCTAAAAACAAAAAGAGCTTATATTCCCTCTTTGCCACGTGGTTGACGAGGAAAGTTAGCTATCAAGGCTAACTGATAGGGTTGTCAAAATAAACACCCCAGGTCTACACCGAAAGACACGTAAACCAGGGCCAGGCATTCTTCTTAGCCTTTATGTACATTAGTTCATTTCATTAGAACAACTCTGTGGTTGATGCCCTCAGTGGTGTGCTGGTAATAGTTTAACAACAGGCTCTTGGGGCTGGAGGTGGAGACTGAGAAGCACTAAATTTGCTGTGTTTGCCAGTTTCTGTGGCATAAATGCTTCCACAACGGCCGATTTCAAGCTCTAACCTGACATCTCTAAAGTGGAGTTGGGAAGAGATGTGCGGTAGGTCACCGTTACACAGTGTCCCCACTACATGTAGGGGACAAGGACATTGTCCACACTAAATAACCTGAACAGCATAGGTAACAGCTAATGTAGAAATAATTAGGAAGTGATGAGTTTTGAGTATTTATTGTTTGTTTTTTTAAAAGTGTAATTGATTTAATTGTAAGTTTACATAAATTAATTTTTAATAGCAGCTCTTTTTAATGGCCAGCTCATAAAATTCCTAAAAATTTAATAATTGTCTCTCATTAGCTGGAGCAAGACAGCTCTAGAACACCGTTGAATATCCCCATTTTACAGATGATAAAAACTGAGGCACAGGTATGAGAACCCACAATGCGAGAAGGTGGTGGAGCTGAGCTCAAGCTCAGGCCACCTGGCTCCACGGGCTGCACATTCAACCCCTGGACTCGACCTTTTCATCCTGGAGGTGGTTGGACCAGAAGAAAAAAACTGGATTAAGACAAAGCTCAGAAAAACTCTTTTCTTAAGTGTGTAGTGAATACAAAATTAAATATCCACCATCCAGACTTTTCTATGCCTGGACTGAATGGTGGGGAGCGCATCCCTGTGAGTATCTCCGAGTCTGTCCTGAGGCTGAGGCTCTGGGGCAGGTTGTGTGATTGCCTCTGCTGCTCCCAGGGCTGAGGGTCAGCTCTGTCTTCGTAGCCTGGAGACATTTGTGAGCCCTCAGAGCAACTGGGTTTCAGGCAGAGAACTTTGGATGAAGACTCATCTAGATGTGCCAGCCTGTGTTCCAGTGGACATAGAAGCCAGGCAAGGCTCCAGAATCTTGAATACAGGAACTAGGAGGGCATCTGAGAACTGAGATAAGGAACCTCGTCTTTCACAGCCGCTTGGTACCCGACCAGCAAGTCTCGGGGTTCCCTCTCAGGCCTCTTGGTGAAAGTGGTGGAAACAATGTCAATTTCTGGGCTTCACCCCTGGTATGCTTAATCAGAATCTCTGGGGTGGGGCCCAGGCATCTCTATTTTTAAATAGCTCTGGTAGGGGATTCAAAAGGGATGCCTGCTTGGTTAAGAACTAGTCTTAATTGGCATCTCAAAAGAGGACATGTTCTACTCTGAAAAGGAAGGAAGGGACAGCTAGTGGGTCCCTGTGCCAAAGACAGTTCTGAAGGGCTGGTTGATGCACCAGTTAGAGCAGAACTGGGTCTGTCCATCCTTGTGCTGGCTCCAGACCCCTGGGTCTTAATTGGACCATTTATTTGCTCATCAACCCCATGAGCTGCTCCATTTCAGTCTAGTCCTGAGTAGTTTGACTCCTGGTAGGATGAAACTGGTTTCTGAGGCTGCGAAGCTTCGGACCCTGGCCTGTGGCTCCTTCCTGGGGCTTATGAATGACCCCATGAGACACATCCCAACAGGAGCTCCCTGGTGTACTGACACCTCTGACCTTCCAGCAGATTCCTCATCTCAGTGTGTGTATATTAGATGCTTTACAGTTTGCCTATTGCATACTCTAGAGTTTGTGTGTTAGTGTCAGATCCCACACTCCCAGCTCATTCCTGGAATGTTGCCTTCACGTGCCCGATGAGAGGGGACGGTGGAGGTTGAAGGTGTGGAAGATAACAGCGTAGAGGCCTTGACAATGTGGCCTCCTGTGAACGGAAAGCTAAAATAATGCTGCTTGATTTCACAGCCTCCGAGCAAAGTGTTGTCCAGCATCCTGGGCAAGAGCAACCTCCAGTTTGCGGGGATGAGCATCTCCCTGACCATATCCACCGCCAGCCTGAACCTGCGGACCCCAGACTCGAAACAGGTGTGTAGGTGCTCAGGCCCTGCCCTGCCCATAGCCCCCAAACCATGGCTGTTGTGCAGGGCTTTCCATTTCCTGCTTTACTGGGTCCCTGTGGAGCACATTTGTGTAAAATCTTCACCAGTCCACAAACTCTGGCCACTTCCAAAGGTCGCCAACAGAATGATAGATGGAATTGGGTCTCTTGAATTCTGCTATACATTACCTTTTTTTTGAGGATAATGCATGAACTCATCGGTTTACTTACAGTGTAAAAAGAGGTGTGTGTATGCTCAGAAGTCTCCTCTCAATGTCCTTGACCTATTTTGTTTTCTTTAATATTGTATTTTGTTGGTTCTACAGTCCACATTTTATTTTCACATTTATCATCTTTGAGATGATGGCATGTCATGGTTTAATTGACAGTATTTTTTATCTCTTCGCGGGTTGTTATCGTGGAGCCTCTCTTAGTTGGCAGTGTCACGGGTTGATGCAGTACGGCGCATCTGTGGCATGTCCAGTGTGGACGGGGTCCTTACTGACTGAGGTGGGGACGACGATGCTTACTGAGGCAAACTCCGTTAAGATAGTTGGGTTTTTCTTCAGTGTCTAAATCTTAAGTTTCTCTGATTGTTATTTCCTTTAGCTGGGAAAATGGGTGTATGAGTAGCTGTCCTGGAACCAACAGGGGAGTTCTGAAGGCCAAAGGAAGCAAAGGAGGTGAAAATGCTCATAAACCATAAAGGTGGGAGGTGGAGTGAAGCCATCCCTCACTTGCTCTGCCCAGTCTGGGCCTCTGTGGCTGGCAGTGTGAGCTGGGATTCGGATGTGCCTACATGGAGAGGGATGGGCGATCCACAGACCTCTGAATGACACACTTCCTGACTCTGGCAGTGTGTTACCAGGGATGCCTATGGGTACCTTCACGTTGCTATACATATTCATATTTATTGATTTCCGTATTCCCCAGGTAAGCAAGCAGCATTCCCAGCTTCATTTAGGATGAATGGGACACCACCCCACCCCTGCCCCAACCCAAGATGTTGAAATAAATTCTAGATCTAGCATAGAAACGAGAGGTAACACCTGGGCTGTGTTTTGACATAGTGGGTGCCACTTCTCACTCCATTCCTTTGTCCTCACTCAACTGATGGATAATCCCTTGTCTTTTCTCATCGGCCCTTCCGAGGGATGGGTAACGAACGAGTCGTTAGGTGGCAGATTAAGAACGTGCAAGAGGCTCAGCGTTTCTCTGGAGCTGCCTCCTGCTGAGCACCGTGGCGGCTCGGGGTGCACCTCGCTTGGCGCTACCCTCACATGCTCACTTCCATTCTTTTTGTGTTTAACTGAAGTATAGTTGATTTACAATGTTGTGTTAATTCTGCTGTACAGCCAAGTGATTCCGTTATACATTCTTTTGAAAATCCTTTTCCGTGATGGTTTATCACAGGATATTGAATCCAGTTCCCTGTGCTATGCAGTCGGACTTGTTGTTTATCTGTTCTATATGTAATGGTTTGCATTTGCTAACCCCAAACTCCCAGTCCTTCCCTCCGCCCCCTCTGCCTGGGCAACCACAAGTCTGTTCTCTTCCATTCTTATTCATGTGGCTGCTGCAGCTTTTGTTTCTAGGAATCCTCAGACCACAGTCCTCAATTCTGTGAGATCTTATCTCCTAATTCCCCCTTCTACCTCAGTCGCATCTCAAAAAATAAAAAAAGGGAGAGAGAGGCACACTCTCAGAGCAGAAACGATGAGGTCACCATGGTTGGCCTTCCCATCCTCGGGTTGGGGGCTGGTTGGGTGTGTCCAGGTCTCATTGTCCTGCCCTTGGTTTATGTGGATGGGAGGGAGTGCGGGGTTGGGGGGATGCCTGGGGAACGGCAGCTCGGATGACATGAGCACAGTCTGAGGAAGGTTTGGCAGGACCCAGAGTTCACATCCCTCTGCCTCTCCCGAGTTAAGGGCCAGGCTGTAGCAAACAGAAGGAGTCCGAGTGGGCAAACCCTTCCCAAACCAGAGAGCCAGCAGAAAGGCAAAGCTAGCTCTCCTTTTCAGAGCTCTCAAGGAGAGGAAGCAAGATGAAACACCCTCAGAGCAAAACACATCCTTTAGTTAATTAGCTCTAATTTTCTTACTCTCCTTTTCAATTTCTATCTTGCCCAAAGGGACAACATACAATCACTCAGTAATGGTCACGTTGACCAAATATGATTTCTATTTTTTTCTTAAATCTTTGTGTTCACGTTGATTTCCAAACCCCAGTTGTAGAGCTGCTTTAGAATCAAAAATTAAATAAACAAAAAATTCAATAAGCAAAAAATGAACAACTTTAGAAGTCATAGTTTGTCATCATCTGGGGACTGCTATATCCTCATTGCTCTCCTGGGAGCCCTCTGCCCCTGGACCAGAGGCAGAATTCAGAAAGCTGCAAAGGGCAACTATTAGTCTGATCCAGCTGGTTTTGGGTACAGGCTACAGAGCTGGACTCATTGCTTTTATTCATCTATATACTCAGGTTTTTCTAGATCCTGAGTAGTTTTGCAAGTGCCAACAAGTGAAGTAAGCATTTAAAAATATCTCATTTTATCTTGTAATTCAGTTATAGTTTTGCTTTGAGTTTTACTGGAGCATGGTTGGAAAAATCCCTTGGATGGTAGGATTACAGCTCTGTAAATTCTGCCTGCCTGCCGGCGAGGACCTGAGGGGGCTGTGCAGAAAGAAACCTGGTTATGCTGGGATGGAGACGAGATTGCTGTTCCCACCCCCGGAAATTTACTTCAATGTCACTACGTTGTCTTTGAAAAGATAAAAATAGTGTGGAAGACTTATGTAGCCTTTTAAATTTAGGGCAGCTCCTAATTTACTCAGTGTCTACTAAACCCCACCGTATGCTGCAGTTTATAATGCTAATGGAAATTTCCCAATTTAAAATTAACTTGGAACATCCTCGCTGGTTTTTAAATTGATAAATTACAAGAGTGCCTGAGAGGACACCAATTTTGATCTTGGATGCAGGCTTTCTAATTCATGTGCTCATGATACAAATGGGATGAAGTAGGGGACAGCCACACTTCCCTCCACTCCAGCTATGGGGTCTGTACCAAAGACCCCATGTGTCTTTGGAAACAGAAACTGCACATGTTTTGGTGTGTGGTTGAGACGTTTTCCTTCTCAAAGAGGCATGGTTGTTAAGATCCCCTGTGTTCGGTCACAGCTCTGTCTTTAACTAGCTGTAGGGCTTTGAGCCAGCGGCTTAGCCCCTCTGGGCCTCAGGCTCTTCATCTGTAAAATGGGATTGCAATAGTTCCTACCTCATAGGGCTGCTGTGAGACTTAAATGAGATAATTCTGGCAAAGCAGCTAGATGAGAGGCTGACGTTGTGAAAGTTCATTCAGGGTTATCTACTGTTATTACTTTTATAATTGTTATTTTCATTGGGTATGAATTTTACCAATTTTCAGGAATCCTTGTGGATTTGTACTTCCTGCCAACAAACAGTAAGTTTTTCAAGACATGGGAAAGGTAATAACGGCACATCTCGTTTCTTGTTTTGGACCTGGCAGATTATAGCGAATCATCACATGCAGTCCATCTCCTTCGCCTCTGGGGGAGACCCGGTAAGTGCCCTTGGAGTTGTTTCCTCTTGCTCTTGTCAGAATTGCTGCGAAGGGGCCCTGCTTCAAAAGCATGCCTCTTAGGACCCTATAAAGAAAGTTAACTGTGATACCAACTATTTCCACTTCCCTTTCGTAAGCTCTTCCTGAC